>NC_142140.1:23150833-24405000 GCF_024610735.1 Ursus americanus | reverse complement strand
CATTGGGGAAAAATCTTTTCCTTTTTTTTTTTTTTTAAGTTCTGAGCCCGTGAAGTTTGTTTTGAACCCAGTGGTCCCATAATTCAGAGTTTTCCTGCTTCCTTGCAAAAAGCAGCCTTTCTGGGTTCTACCAGATGTTTGCATTTATACTCTCAACATTGAAGAATATTTTCATACTTGCTATCTTGTGACTTTGCTTCTTCCTACAGGGCTTTTGGGCAGGCCTAGGTACCTTTTGCTTGAGTAAGCCAGCTAAGGGTAATTCTGCTCGCGATCTGCACTTCTTTGCTGTGAGACTTCTCAGAGCTTCTACGTGTGAGTGTGCCCTGGGAACCCCAGGAAGGGGAAAGAACTGTCAGCATTTCTCCTACTTGTGTGACCCACCTTTTACCTGTAGCATTTCTCATAGGGCTAGTGGGCAAATGCTGCCTTCGGGATACACTTTAAAAAAGAAATATTTTTCTTAGGGGGTGTCTGCAGTCAGCACACTTACAAAACAAACAAAGGAAAAGCAGAGAAAGTTGAGGGGCGGGGTAGGACAGGGCTGAAACGACCATCTGATTTGTCTTATTCATTTTGGGATTGTTATAAAGATTGAAATGTCATTCCCAGGTGGCTTGGCGGGGTTTGGATCCATTTGCTAGGCCCTGGGTCTTCTCAAACAGCTCAGGACGGCTGTACTGAGTGGCCAGATATTAGCTCTTTCTTCTTCCTTCCCACATGTCTTCAACCCCACCCCCCTGCACCCCCCCCAGAGGTGCTGTTTGCTGAGATTGTTTGTCTAAACCAGGTGGTCTCAAGGAAAAGCTGGCCGGCCGGCCCTGTGCAACAGGGTATGTGGGTGTTAACGTGAGTCATGCGGGGGTGCAGAACATCTGGGCTGTCAGCAACCCAAGGCTCTATCTCTGCTGAACATGAGAGGAAGCAGCCGCAGAACATTTCCCAGATGGGGAGTTGGCCGGGTGGATTACACAGCAGATTAAGAGAATTCTTACTGGGTTGCCCCAAAGAGGAGGTGTAAACTTGCTTCTCACTTGTTAAAAGCAAGAAGCCAGTATTTTGAGAGCCTTTCTTCAGCCGTATGACCAACTTTAACTGACCGTCTAGAGCAATGGGTCTCAACCAGGAATGAGGTTGCCCCCCTCCCCCCAGGGGACATTTGGCAATGTCTAGAGACTTTTCTGGTTGTGCAGACTGGGGTTGGGGAGTGGAGAGGTAATACTCCCGCACCTAGCAGGCGGAGGGCAGCAATGCTGCTAAACATTTGAGGGCGCAGGGCAGTCCCCGCAACCAGGAATTCTCTGGCCTCAGAGAGCCAGAAGTATCACGAGGGCCGCAGTTGAGGACTCCTGCCCCAGAACACGGTGCGTAATTACATGGTGCTGGAGTCAGAAATGCCAGGGGTCAAACCCTGATTTCTTTACCTAATGCTTGCGACGCCTAGGCGGGTCACTTCCTTATTTCATTTGTAAAAGGAAGCTACTAACACCTACCTCGTGAAGCGTGTAGTATGGTATAAGGCACTTACGGCGGTAAGATTTTACCATCATCACTCTGTAAAAGGTACTGAGTTGGCCCCACGAAAGACAGGAAGTTGGCAGAAGCAGATAGAACCTCATGAACCAGGCACTATCGTACATGTAGTAGATGGAGGGGAGAGTTTGCAGAAGAGAAAGAGCACAGAGATCTGGCCCTAAATCCCACAGCGTCTAGAACTGTGTTGTCCAATAGGACTTGTCGCAATGATGGCAACGTGCCATGTCTGCGCTATCCGATATGACAGTTACTAGACGCATGTGGCTCGTAAGCATCCAAAATGGTGCTATTGCAACCAGGGAACTGAATTCTAAATTTTATTTAATTTTAAGTACTTAAAATTAAGATGCTACACATGGCCAGTAGCTCCCATATTGACAGAGCAGGTTTAGAAAGGGAAATGAGACTGTCATAGACCAAATATTGATACAGTGTGTGTGTGTGTGTGGGGGGGTGCGCAGCTGGGGCACAGGAATTGAGGGGACCAAGCTATCACTTCGGACCAGGCCCTGCATGGAAGAGACTCAGGAAAGGCGGGCCTGCAGGATTGTCAGGCTCCTGGCAGCAAGAATGGTGGCCAGCTTCAGGGAGCAAATTCCAGGCAGAGGAAGCATGTGGGCAAAGACTAAGGTAGGGATGGAGGCCGTCAGGTTGTAAGACAAGAATACGGCATCTTCTGGAGGCAACAAATGTCACATTCGAATGCACAGCCCCCCAAACAGACAACATCAAAGGGAGCTAATGTGATAACACATCTAGCTTTAAGCCCAGGACAGTCAAACACAAAATGGAAAGGAAGTGACTTGGAAAATAAAGAAATGCCATGTGGTGGGATGGGGGGTGGGCAAATTCTTACTGCCTCTACCAGCAAGTGGTAGATGTGGGTCTTGAACTTGGGTCTGGGTGACTTTCAGTACAATGTCTTCCACTCTATCGGAATGAGAGCCCCGGGTCTGCATGTGGGCACAGGAGTTGTGGAACTAATACGAGAAGCTGGAAGATTGCCGAGGACAAATTTGACAATTTGACAATTTGCCCCAGGCTGCTCTGGTTTCTGGAACCCAGTTAAGGACGGGATGACACGGATGGGCAGAGAATAATTGGTACTACGAATCTCTGTCTCAATCCAATTTTACTGCAGACATCCAGACACGGCCTAAAACGTTTCCTAGAAATCTATTAAGTATCATGACTCTATCAAGTGATACTTTTTTAGTAGCTACTGGGGCTGGACTAAGAGTGGCAATTGCTTTGGGAATTTCATCACCAAGGCAGGAGAAGAGAATCTTTTCACGTGAAAACTCAGGTTTGCAATGGAGTAGGAGCATTGATCTCTTTACATAGGAAACGTGTGCACAATAACGCCGAGCTGCAATGCTCACTAAAGACAAAGGACTGTCGGTAAGGTACACATTTCTCACGACAAGAGGAAATCATCTGGTGCAAACCCAAACTTCACCGGTTTTGGTGACCAGCTAGAACCAAGGATTCTTATTGTAACTGGGAAACAACTATGACTCCCCAAAGCAGGTGGATTTTTAAAGTTGCATTCTCTTAAAATATCTGGCTCAGTGAACCACCAATGATTTTGATGAATAAAATGGAAATAAAAATCTCATAGTCGGTGGGCTGCCTATTACATTGGAAGGAAAAAAATAACAGAGATAGCTCAAAATAAATATTTGGAGGTTAAAAAAAGAAACCAGGAGGAAGAGATATAAATCTCAAAAACATCTTTGAAAACCGAGCATTGCATAGAAGAGTTAAAATGTTAGAAAAACAGAAGCTCAATGACATTATCAATCTGTGGCTGGCTTAATTCATGATTTTAGTCATCTGGTACTAATACAATAGCTTCGTAACTTAAAGGGGAATTTCGAAATAACTTTTAGGTCTCCTCTTGTTTAGGAGTGAAGGTTTGTAGAGTTTTATTCCGTGTAGAACCCAGGACAAGAACTCCAGGTAACAAAATTGTCATTTTTCACCTCCCTGGTTTACAAAGCCCTCGGCCCTTTCTGGGCTCAGACACTTTGGATTAAGTTGGATGTGTTTTCAAACTACTTCGCCTCTTAATTTTTAAACCCTTGTTTATTTTAAATAAAATTTAATCCATATGTTTCTGATTCATTTACACTTAACTCATCAAAATGCTGTTTCATAAAAAGCTCTTTGATGTTCAAATTGCCTTTGGAGCTATTTTTAATAAGTTTTTTTTTTTTTTAAGCTTCCCTACTTAGAAACATTAAGTTCCATCTCATTGCTATTTAACAACTAGGGGTCCAAACGGGCGGGTTCAGTTCATTATTTAAATGAAATAATGTATGTAAAATGCTTCATAAATTCTAAAGCAATCCATGCCTGTTAGTCATTATGGTTGCTGCTGTGGTTATTATGACCATGCAGAGGACATAAGGTTTGAGGTTTCTCCTTCCTGCAGTTGGCCGGACTAGATCATCTTGTAGTGCCCTCTTACTTATAACACTTTCTTGTACTGTGACTTTCTCATTCTTAGCAACACATACAATAAACACGTCAAACGACTGGTGAGGTAATAAGGAAGTATGTCAGACAGAGAGCCTCCCACACAAATTGGACCCTTTCTAGTTGAGGTTTTGCGTGGACCTACTGTGTGGAACACCATCTTCGTGGGGGGTCAGGGTCTGGCTGGCTTTCACTGACATAGGGGTCAGCGTCTAGTTGGTGTATTATTTGTATGAATTGGTAGACTCGGACAGAAAAATGGTTCACTGAGAAGGAAGTTTTGTAAGCAGGCACCTGAGGGTAGGAGGGGACTAACCAATGAAAGGCAGGGTCTGTTCCCTAATCCCATGGATGCATTGTAAGCCTTAAGGGAGAGTTCCATGGAAAAGCTGCAGTTGTTTTCAAGGGCGGGCGGGGGGGCTCTAGAAATATGGGCACATACAGCGTTGCTTAGGATCCTATGACAAAACGTGGGGCAGAGCCTTGTCCCACTTCTGGGTGGAACCCAGCTCTGTCCTGGGCTCAGTCCTTACACTTTGACGACAGCGTCCCCTGGAACAGTGGGACAGCGGTGGCTGAGATTCGATTGCCTGGTAGGAGATGGCAGAGAAGTTTTGGCAATACGCACAGTTGCCTGGAGTAGTATCGGCCAGTTAAAGTTGGCTCAAGCATCTGTGAGCCTCCCCTGGGGTTTCAAGAAGAACTCTGCTGTATGTGTGTGTGTGGGTGTCCCAAGGGGTCTCTATGACGTCATTCCTAGAGTCTGATGAGACCCGGGGCCATTCAGCTTCCATGTGAAACTAGCAAAATGGCCACGTTGCTTCTCCTGTCTTGACAAATGCACCGAATGCCTGGACCCATTCTAACAAAAGTGAACAGGAAACCTTTGTCTCCTGGAAGTTGACCCCATCTTGTGTGTGAAGCATATACTCTCAACTTTCGCATGCTCTCCCTATGGCCCGGTCGGTTGCACACCAGGCTGCCTTTAGGAATTTGGAACCAAACATGAAACTCTTTATCACACAATGGAGGGAACATTGCTCTGCCCTTTCGCACATCAGTCTTCCCTGGTGAATGGCTTCCTAGCCTTCTGATTCTTGCCGTATGGAACAATTGGCCCCTTCAGTTAACTTGCCAGCAGTAATCAGTTACTTCTCCTAGCCATAAATTTTAACCATTCTTTTTTGAGGGGAAGAAATTAAAGTAACAAAGGGAGGTGACTATAAAGAACAGAACTGTCAAAACAGTAAATGTTTGAGTAATTTGTTGGGTCCCTGGTTTAGGGTTGACTGATCTTAGCACTAATTTTTGGTTTGGAGCATTTCTTGGGACAAATAATCCTTCATTTCATCCACGTCTCCAGTGAAGATTTTGAACGCAAGTGTGGAAAAGCCTGTACGAGAGGTTTTCTTATCATTCAACAACTTAACTGATTTTCTCCCCCCCCCTTTTTTTAGGGGAGAACTCTGGTATCTGCTTGGCTATCTCCTTTTTCATGAAACAAACCAGATTTTTGACACCACCGACTGAACCTGGTCCATTGCAGACATTGCCCGAGAAACCACCTGGCCCAGCTAAACTGTAATAACTGCTCTAAGCATCTAATTCCACCAGGTCTTGTCTGAAAAAGAGAAATTCCCCAAATGACTAATGCTTTTAGGTCCGGCGGCAGTGTTTCATTGTCCTCAAAGCACCTGGTGCAACCTACTTGCTTTCAATTCCTCTGAGAGCCTGTGGATTTGAAATGAAAAAAGAAAATAGGATCCCCTAAGTCCACAGGGCAAGGCAATCTGCTTTCATTAAAGAGAACTCCGAATGTTTCCGAACATGTGGCCCACTAAGCTCCCCCGTCAGGCGCAGATTTATGTATTTGCTCTGGAACCAACATTTTTGTACACCAGGCACAATACCTTGGAGTATTTACAGCGTAAGCTATTTTCCTATAGCGAACAGCTGCACCCCCGGACTCGGTAAACCCCTTCTGTCCCCAGACACAGAGCCAGGACCTTCTTGGGGGGCAGGTGTGCCTTAACTGGGAGGAGGCCTTCCTTGGGCCTGATTCCCTAAATGTCTGAACAGTTCACCCCTTCCAGAGATGCAATCTGGTAACTTCTGAGAGCCTGTGGAAAGGCACTTTTTTTCTTATTTTCCTCTTGATAAGAAAAACGGGGAAAAAAGGGTCCAGTTATTACAATCTGAAGGGAAGGGCTGGGTAGCTTCAAGAGGAAGCTGTAGATAAGTCTGAGCTGTTACAAAGGCACTTTATCTTCTTTTTCTTCTTCTTCTTTTTTTTCTTTTTTAAAAATTTCCCTCCCTCTTTTCTGGCAGAGAGGGTGGAGGCCTTGCTCAAGAGCCGGAATTTGAAAGGGAAACAGAAGGCAAAACACGAAGCTGCTTTACCGTCTGGGATCTCAGTGTTTCTTTTTTGCTTGGGAGAAACTCCCAGCCGGCTTCCACAGGTGGAGATGTAAAATTGACCACGTTCCTGCGACCACACAGAGGTGCAATGAGGGGAAGGAGAGATTCATTTACTTACACATCCCATCCATATTTATTTAATTTTTTTATTTTATAAAGATTTATTATTTATTTGAGAGAGAGCGAGAGAGAAGAGGAGGAGCAGAGGAAGAGGGAAAGAGAGAGAATCTCAAACAGACTCCACACTGAGTGCAGAGCCCTACACGGGGCTTGATCTCATGACCAGTGAGATCATGACCTGAGCTGAAATCATGGTGGTTGGATGCTTAACTGACTGAGCCACCCAGCTGCCCCTCTCATCCCACCAATATTTATTAAGTACCCACTTGGTATTGGGGACTGAGGTTATTGTTACCATGCAGTTGGATAGCACGCCTGCAGGGGTTCAAGCAAAGATGTCTCCGTCGTGAGCTGACCCACACCCTGGAAGATTTCCTTACGCTTTCTGGAGAACAGACATGATGGGTAGCTGTTAAAGTGGAAATGCTTTGTGAGGACGGTTGCTATTTTTCTATTATATTTAAAATCTTCGTTTGAATTCCAGCATCCTGTGTAACACGGGATCTGCGTGAATCACAACTGAACAGTCAGAAGGGTTGCATTCTTTTTCTGGCTCTGCTAATAACTAGCCGTGTTATCATGGGCTAGTGACTTTCCTCCTTGGGGCCTCAGTTTCTCCAAAGGTTCAATGAGGGGGAAGGACTTTGAGCTCTCTTCCAGCTTAGTGATTCTACAACTCATTAAAAGTTGAAAAGCAGATATCTAGACAAAATGTGATGGGTGGTCTAGAGAGCTTGGCAGGTGGTCTGATCTAGAAGAAAAAAAGGCAGAAAAGAGGGAGTCCTACACACACGGGTTAATGATGGCCATTAACAGTCTATCAGGATAACTGGGGACAGTGGAGCGGTGGCAGAAATATCCTGGGATGTGGAGTCACGCTACCTGGGTTGGAATTTTGACTCCACCAGTATGTCGCCCGAGACCAGTTATTTACCTTGTTCAAATCTCCACATCCTCATCTCTATAATGGGTTAATATGAGTGCCTGCCATACTGCATTGTTGTGAGGATTGAGTCAGACTGCCTGTCTGGCAAAGGGTGCCAGGGACACAGTCCATTCTCTGTATCAGGGATCTTCACTTTGTGGTCTGGAGACCCTGAGGAGTCTGTCAGGGGGTGTGTAAGGTCAAAATGGCTTTCATGCTCATTATTTGCTCTTTCACTCACTGGAGTTTTCCAGAGGCTACCTGATGGGTGATATCATGACAGATGGAATGCAGAAGCAGTTATTAGAATCCGGCTGCCTTCTATTAAGCTAACCATTAAAAAAATGAGCAAAAATATGGAATAAGGCTCCTCTTCTTTTTTTGTTTTAGATAATATAGTTATTTTTCTTAAAAATATGCATTTTTTTGTTACCATGTAGTGAGCTTATTATTGCCATTTTAAATACATGAATTATTTACCACATTCTTAGTTTGGATTTCTAATATGGCAAACAGCAGTAGTCCTAACTCATATAAACAAGAGCTATTTGGAATTGTCAATAATTTTTTAAAGTGTGTTTAAAAAATAAAGAAAAAATATATTCTGCATTAGTTTCCTATTACTGCGTAATTGCTGGGACAAAACGCCGCAGACTTAGTGGCTTAAACACAACACAGATTTATTAATGGAATGTGCTGGAGGTCAGAAGTCTAAAATAGGTCCCCATGATTATGTTCCTTCTGGAGGCTTCAGGGGGAATCTGCTTCCTTGTCCTTTCTAGCTCCTGAGACTACCTACATCCTTTGGCTTTTGGCATTCTTCCTCCACCTTCGAAGTGGGCAGTAGAGCCTCTTCAAATCTTTTACTGCTTTTGTGGTTACATTGTCTGTTGTCTCTCTGATCTTCTGCTTCCCTCTTATAATGCCCCCTGTGGTTAGACTTGGCTCACCTGAATAATCCAGGACAATCGCCCTGTGTCAACATCCTTAACTTAATCACACCTGCAAAGTGCCTTTTGCCATCTAACATAACTTATTCACAGGTACTGGGAATTAGGACAAAGACATCTTGGGGGCCATTAATTAGCTCACCACAATTCCAGTTTTGAGTTATTTACAAATTGGATCCTTAACATACGAACAAAACTATTAACATTTATAATGGTAGTACATACAAAGTCGAGTGCAGATATGTCTTTTTTACTCATCTTGTCAACACATGTTCTTCAAGAGCTACCTGTAAGTCTTTGCCCAATCTTTCAACTGCCAGCTTGAGTCCTCTCCTTGATGATGTCTTCTCTACTGGCCTCAGGAGGCTCTCCTTTTCTCAGCATCTACACAGAACCTGGCGTGGAGTAAGAACTCCATAATTGTTAGCTGGCATTATTGTAATTACTTCTCCATTTATCTCCCCTCTTCTAGCCTCAAATCTGCCATTCCCTAAAACATGTTCCATAAAACACTTGTCCCAAGTGATTGTATGACATAAAACACTTCTATTGTCAAAACACTTCAGGAAATGTTATATATCTTATTTTTCTTTTTGGAGATTCATAGTGCACATCAGCATATTAAAGGCTCTGAGAGGTCCTGCAGAGTCGACGGGTGGAGGTGAGGTTAATTTAACATGACATTTTTCAAGGAATCTCTTTCCTATAAAATTGATGCACATTCAACGTCAGAAACACTGCTCTAAACTCCTTGGGGTAAGGACCAAATTGTGTCCTTCTTTGTATCTTTTCTGGCAGACCTGTTCTTGGGATACTTGTAGGTACTTGATAAATATATTTTGAATGAACGCATTGACCAAGGGGAAAAAGAAGTTGATAAGACAGGATCTTTTCCCTCAAGCTGCTAAAAATGGGTCAGACAGATGCATAAATAATTATATAGTTGTAGGTAAATGAAACGTGGTCTAACCTCGGATTGCTAATAAGAAGGAGAGAATCAAATTCAAATGCTGAAGACCAACCTAAGAGTTAAGCAGAACTGAAGCAGGTAATTCAAGCAGCCCTTTGAACTTTGTGGACTGCCCTCTCTCAAAAAGGAAAAAGAAAATTAGATCTGTGTGGCACAGAGCAGAAATGAAAGAAATAGCTGTCTTCAGATAAAGAATGAAAATTATTATAGAAAAGATTAAGCTAGGATTAAAACCCCAAGTCACATCTCTATTGCATCCCGAATGATGGCTGAGAACCCAGTACTCACATCCAATCGTGCCTATGAACGTGCAGGCAGTCAGTTTGAGGAAACGAGCCCATAGCTCGCTGCCAAAGGTGGGCATGAGTTTTCCAATCCCAGCTGCCATCATTTATCAGAAACGAAGGTTCTCCTGACATGGGCAGCAGTGATGGCCCCGCTTTGAATGGCAGCAAAGGCCAGGGCAATCTCTGGTTGAACCAGCCATCCCAACAGCTGCTTTGCAGCCTTGCTGGGTTCCCCTCCTGGTGGACTCTGAGAACTAATTCAACCAAGGTCACAAAGGGGTGGCAGGCAGTCTTTTCTATATGCTCTGCTAAAGCCACTATGCGGAGGGAAAACAAAACAGTTCAAGCAGGAAGAGAAAGAAATTGGTATGGCTCACTGGAAGGGGTGAAGGATTTGGGGGCCACCAGAAAGATGTGGGTTTGAATCGTGATTCTGTCATCCCCAATCGTGAGCAAGTTACTTAACCTCTATGAGCTCGTGCCTTCGGTTGATAAATTTGCATATGACTTCTATGTTGGGTTGTTGTAAGTCTTAGAAATAAGTTTTATAATGTGCACATAGTAGGCACTCAATAAATAATAGTAGGATAGCATTATATAATACATAATACTTACTAATACATAACAAGATTTCATATTAACATAATAAAATATGCTATAGTAAAGTACCATAATTGATAAATTTATAATAAACCATAAATAATTTATTAATAAACCACGGTGGGATAACATTTGTGAATTACTAATCTTTGTTTCCCCATCCCTCTTCCAGAATTTGTTTTTAATCCCATAACCATGTTCCTCATTTGGGAAGTGGTCCATTTTGGGTTCACTGCCTCAGGAAACAGAGTAGCAGAAAAGCAGATAGAAAGGGGACTCTTCTGGATTTTGCGTTTTTAAAAATTAGACGACAAAAGAACAGAAAGGAAGACTCATGGCGTACACTTGTGCTGACCAATATGGTAGCCCCCAGCCACGTGTGGCAGCTGACTGCCCGAAATGTGGTTGCTCCGGTGCTGTAAGTATACAATACAAGCTGGATTTCAAAGACTTAGTACAAGAAAAGAATGTAAAATACTACATTATTAGTTTTAAAAATCAATTATATGTTGAAATGATAGTATTTTATTGGGCTAAGTAAAACATACGGTTAAAATCAATCTCACTTATTTCCTTTTTAAAAAATAAATGGAGTTACTAGAAAGTGATGTGTGCGGCTCACCATTGTGGTTCACATTCTATTTTTATTAAATAGCATCCACCAAGACAATGGAGGAAGACAAAGACTCATGGTGTAGTCAGCAGATTTGGGAGAAAATGTATTCAGTCAGAGCAAGGGTTTTTGCCCCTGGAATTAGAAAAGAATCTCTGGCCTGGGTGAGGAGGGTCAAGGGTTGCCATGAGGGCTAAGATGCAGGTTCATCTGCCCTGCATGACCTGTAACTCAGTAGCCCAAGACCTGGAGGGGGGGTGGCACTCTCTGCAGATAGGGTTTTGGGATCAAGAAGAAAGGGTTCCAAACTTTGCCAGGCAGAGTTCTTACGTGGCAGCAGGATTCGAGAAAAGAGATGACCATATGTCATATGTTGTCTCAGCCAACAGGGTCTTAGAGGCCTCATTCGGTTTACCCCACTCCAGGATAAGAATTCCCATGCATCCTGGAGGGTGTCCACAGGTGCATTAGAGCAAACGCTGGATCTGAACAGGCTTCGTGGTAGCAACGGGTCCCATGTAGCAGCAAGCTGGACAAATGGTCAACCTGCTGGGCTTGTCTGTGCTTTGCACAGATCCTTTAACCCTGCTGATGCTCTGGTCTCCTGGGTGTTGAGGTGTTTATTGCTGACACCTCATACTTGCCCCCTTCTAAAGGGGACTGCACTTCACGGACTGGACCCACCCCTCCCCGAGATACCCGGACAGGGATGGAGGGGGCACCCACAGCCGCGGCTACATGGAGAGGGGTCAACAGGGGAGCAGGTGGACTTCCTTTCATTGCCTTGGCAGAGGCTGAATTAGCAGCAACCACGGGCAAAGAGCAAAGATCCTAAATCGGTGGGGATTAAGTTCCTTCCATCTTTGTTGGGAAGGGACTCGAAACAGTAATGAAGGCAAAGTGTGGACAAATAAAATTACATTCCTTGTACACTTGAATCATGAACTAAGACTCACTCTTTGTGAAAAGATGACTAAGGCGCAGCAAGCTAATATCGAGGTGGGACAAGGTGTATGTGAGAGAAAAAGTAATCTGGTGACATATATATATAACTTTCTTACAAAGACAAAAGAAGAATTATATGGTTTTAGTCCAGGAGGAGCTCTCGGTACTGGTGGTGAGAAATATTTACACATTCCAGCGGTTACGTGATACAATGTCCAGGTGAGTATTAAATGTCCTGTGACAAACCTGGAATGACTGTACTGACACCGTAAATATCTCATTAACAGAGTGTCACAATCTATAAACAGAAAGCTCTGACTGACTTTCTTCATGTGGTCACCATATTTTTTCAAGAACTGTACAAACATTGAGAGTTGTTTAATTCAAGGGAAGAACGATCTGGACCAGAGGAAGGTGCCAACAGCTCATGGGGCTGTCACTTCTTCATGGGTGTCATGTCGTGTAACAGGTTTCTCTGCCTGTATTTGTTTGCCCGATTAATTACACCAACTCCAGCTGACATTTTTCTCCCATCCAAATGTATAAAGCATCAAAGAAGAACTTAAAAACCTCAAATTCAGAAACAACAAGAAAGGTCAAACTCCCAAAGTCGTGGATAAAAGCATCGTTATTCTGCCAGATATCTGCCAGCATCGAATGTGCTAGTCAACTCTTTCTTCTCTTCCAGCGGCTCTCAAAATCTCCTTGTTCATTACGCTAGTTTCCTCTTCATTTGATTTGGAACTCGCATGCCCTCTCTACTATGATGTCCTTAGCCGTTTTCTGCAGTTCATCTGACCTCTTTGGGTCACTCACTCATTTAATTCAAGGACTGTTTCCTGAGTCCCAGTCATGGGCCAAGTACTGTGCTGGGCACCAAGGATCTGATGGGGAACAAGACAGGTCCCGTTCCTGCCTTCATGAAGCAAACAACAAGCACATTGCCATTAGCTGGGCTAACAGACAATATCAGACCTACATCTGGAACCTGGTTTCTTTCTGGCAGCTTTTGTTTGACCTAATATTTGTAGTTAGTCATAGCAACATTGATTAATGTCTGTGACCCATCAGGGCAGGGTACTTGTGACTTTAAAACATGCTCATTCTTTCATCATCACAATAACCCAGTTATTCCCATTTTATAGGAGGAAAATTGACTCCAAGTTCACGCAGGATTGCTTCTAACTTCTCTATTTTATTGTTCTCCCCCCTGAAATTATTAAGTGGATTGTGTATATATGACATTTCATTCCTTCTGGTTTTAGAGCCCCTCTGTCTTTTGGTGGTAACCTTCCCTCCTGTCCTGACATCCCCTTTATCTTGATGTCACACTGGAAGGGAATTGATGAATCAATGCCTGGGGAGGAAGCACAAGGGTACCTAATAAAGAATGTTGGGTATCACTGAAAATCTTTCAGACTAAGGTCTGTGTCTCCAAAGAAGGATTTGCAGGTGCTACAGCAGGGGATGATAGTCTTCCCATAGCTGAACTTGCCCCTTCTTCTCTAATAATGGAATGCCCATTCTTTAGCTGAGACCATGACCACCCGAAAGAAAATATTACATTTTCCAGCCTCCCTTGCAGCTAAGGTGACTAGGTCACTGAGTTTCGGCCAACGGTATGCAAAGACAGCAGTCTATGCAGCTTCCAGGAAGCATCCTTAATAGAAGGTAGTCTGATCTTTCATGCCAATTCTTATTGGCTGGAACACAGACCTGAAGGCTGGGGCTTAAGCAGCCAGGTTGTATCATGAGGTTAAAGTAGTGTGTTGATGATAATGGAGGAGGAAGCTGGAAGAAGCCCGTATCTTATGACCAGGAAGCACCCCAGCACACCTGGGCAGCTAACCTTTGGACTTTGCTTATGTAAGAGAGCATTAAACTTCAATCTAGGTTTCTATTTCTTTGGGTTTTATAACAACTTAATTTAATCTTACTGAAGTGGGCACTATGACAGGCTGGCAGGGAAATGAAAAGACTTTCAATGACTTTCCTGGTATCCTTAAGTCAGGTGGCTACTGATTCTCCCTGCTTACAATGTTTGTCCACATACTATCCTTATGCGAGAATGAAACTTGACAAGACAACAGTTATTAATGATCAGAATACATTGTGGCAATCACATTTCAGGGGACAAAACCCCTGCTCCTGGAAGATCCTGGGAGAGTCACCCTCCTCTCAGTCTGGTCTTTATATACCTGTCCCTCAGGAAAACCTGTTTGTGATAGCAGCCATCACTTTTTTCACCTCAGCCCCTGCAGTCACCCAGCCCCGGGGAGTCACAAACCACCCTAACTGCCTCGTACCCAAGATGACTTTGTGAAAAGAAGCCCAGAGGACAGAGAACATAGAACAACAGGATCAAACATACAATTTGGAAATACTGGTACAGAATGGATGTCAAAATGGGAGCAAGGAGAAAAATTGGGAGGGCATTGAAATAATCCAAGAGACAAGTAACAAGAGACGGAGGTAAGGCACTGCCAGGAAGAACTAAAGGAAATAATAGCTTAATTCTATTTGTTGTGGGCATGAGATTTCATAGTGATTATTCATGGAGGGAAAAGAGTGGAAGAGTACCAGTGAAGTCCCACTTAAAGTGGGCAGAAGGGGAGAGAGCCAGCAAAGTAACTGGAAAAGACCAGTTACCAGCAAAGTAACTGGAGAAGACCTTCTACCAAGGTAGGAGGAAGACCAAGAGAGATGGGCATCACAGAACAGAGTGTGTTGTTAAAGAGAGGGCGGAACCCAGAGTAAAAAGTACCAAAGAGATCAAGAAGGATGGGGGAGAATGTAATCCATTGGTCTTGGCAATAGGGTGGTCATTGGGAACTCTATCCTGAGCAGATCTGGTAGACTGATGGATGTGGAAGGCACTTTGCAGCGGACTGAGGAGCTAAGTCTCTCCTCCATCCCAGAGTCATGGAAGGAATGGGGTGAAGTGCTGTTCTATGAGATTACAGAAAGTGCTGGAGCACAGACATCACATGAAGGTAATTCTTATAAGAAGCTTGATTTGATAACAGGGAATATTCAAGGGCATGCATATGTTATCTTTGGTGCACTGGCAATGGTACAAATACAAAAGCTTCAGCATCGTGACTGCCCTCCACTGTTTTGGACATCTTGACTACTGCCGAGCCAGTGACGCCAAAGTCAACTAAGCAATTATGCACATGGGTGTGATAGCAATAGACCAAATGTTTACTGTCCAAACCAAGAGATAGTAATGAGAAGCTCTGCTAATTAGGTCATGTTTATATTTCCGTTATCATGGCTAATTACCTGTTTTATTTGATGATATGTGTTATTAAGTATCACCAGGGCACTTGTCTCTCAGCATATTTTGAACACCTTACAATACTTTCTCTATCTTTTGGGTGTCCTTACCAGCCAAGATTTTGTTTGTATTAGAAAACAACAGGTAAATGCAACATGACATGAAAATTATAGAAGCTACATCTTCCCTTTGCTCTTCTGAGGCGAAACATGGTCAGAGGCTGGTCACATTTTAGTGTCAGAAGCAACGGAATCATAAATATTATTTAGGTGAACAGTTTTCACTCCAGGAGTGGGGAGAAGATTTCTTGATGGGATGTGGGAATTTTATTCCAGTTACAAGACAAAACTGAATGTCACATCTAATGCATTTTTATAAAAGTACTACAATTTTGTTCCTTGAAACTGTTCATATGTGGCCACTATGACAACCGAACTCCTACTGAATTGTGTTTCTCGGGAAAAAAAATGTAGATTTTTGGCTTCTCTCACTGTAAGTTTCAGGGTTTTGGAAAGAATGATTGGTGGTTTGTAAGATAATTAGGGCAATATCCGCATTTTATGAATGGGAGAGACTGAAGTCATAGGGGACATGGGACTGTCCCAGGATTGCCAGGTGTGGAAATGGCAAAGTTAGAACTGGAATTCTAATCTCCTGCTTCTTCCTACAGACGTCTACCTCCATGTAGTGTAGTCCATACTGGAAAGGGGGGTGTGATGGTTACTTTTATGTGTCAACTTGAGTGGGGTAAGGGACACGTAGATAGCTGGTCAAACATCATTTCTGGATGTGTCTGTGTGGGTAACTCAGAACGAGATCAGTATTTAAATCTGTAGATGGAGTAAAGAAGATTGCCCTCACCAATGTGGGTGAGTGCCATCAAGTCCACTGAGGGCCTGGATAGAACCAAAAGCAGAGGAAGGCTGAATTTTCTCTTTTTACTTCAGCTGGGACATTCATCTGCTGCCCTTGGACATGGATGCTCCTAGTTCTTGGGCCTTGAGACTCAGACAGGAACTTACATCACTGGCTTCTCTGGTTCTTGGACCTTGGAACTCAGACTGAATGACTGCACTGGCTTTCCTGGGTCACCAGCTTATAGATGGCAGACTGTGGGACTTCTCAGCCTCCATAATTGTGTGACCCAATTCCTGCAGAAAATCTCCTCTTCTATGTATATCTATATAGTCTTATTGGTTCCGTTTCTCTGGAGAACCCTGACCAATACAGCAGGGTAGCTCAGCTCTGGGGTCACGCAGACCTCACTCTGAAGGATTCACTCATTTGCCTCATCAGGGGAATGGGATCACTGTAATCATTTCTGTATTGGGATTGTTCTGATGGTTAAATGAAGAAATACATGGGAGATTCCCACCCAGCGCGTGGTACATGGTGATTACCTAAAGCATTGCCTACATTTAACAACACAGACGTGGAGCTGGCTGTGGCTTTGCTGGGTTTGTCCTGGTCTTAGAGGTGGGGAAAAAAGCCTAGAATCCCTATAAACTGAAATGTGGTCAGTATTCACCAGATTGCCATCTGTTTGGGCTTCAGACCTTGCTACTGGTCAGTTTCAACTTAGCCCCAGTTATACCCATATTCAAACACCAAAGGCATGGGAGTGAAAACATACTCCCCTTTTGTTGTTTTCTACATATATGCATCTAAGTGAATGAATCAGTAGGCAAGCAGTATATGGGCTCTTGTGACTAACTGAGGCCAAACTCCTGAAGCTGAACAGAGAAGTGAACAGTGGTGTTACGCTTCGGTCCCACTATCTGAGCGCTCTGGGGCAAATTACTCAGCTCCTCTGCGCTTCTGTTCACTCATCTGCAAAAGGAGCACAAAACAGGACCTACCTCTTAGGTTGTGAGCATAAAGTGAGATGCCGCATGAAAAGTGCTTGGCAGGTGGGGGTCTATCGTAAGTCCTTGATTCTTGGGCCACTGGTATTATTTCTACCTCCCCTGCCCTCCCTGTCTTCTCATTGTGGAGCTTGGCTCAAAACAGGAATATATTCAACTCCTGGAATGTATACTCCAGGAATAAATTCAGTTTCTCCAAGGAGAAGAAACCTTGCATCCAGGCTTCCCTGGACCACTGAGCTCATGGCTGGACTTCTCACATAAGAGAAGCTTCAAAGAAAGAAGGGGCACACACACACCAATCTTCACAGCCGCAATGTCCACAAGAGCCAAACTGTGGAAGGAGCCGAGATGCTCTCTGACAGATGAATGGATAAAGAGGTTGTGGTCTATATGTACAATGGAATATTACTCAGCCATCAGAAAGGATGAATACCTACCCTTTGCATCAACATGGATGGAACTAGAGGGGATTATGCTAAGTGAAATAGGTCAAGCAGAGAAAAACAATTATCATATGGTTTCACTCATATGTGGAACATAAGGAGTAGCACAGAGGACCACAGGGGAAGGGAAGGAAAACTGAGGGAGGGGAAATCAGAGAGGGAGACAAACCACGAGAGACTGTGGACTCTGGGAAACAAACTGAGGGTTTCAGAGGGGAGGAGGGTGAGGGGATAGGTTAGCTGGGTGATGGGTCTTAAGGAGGGCACGTGTTGTGATGAGCACTGGGTGTTAAAATAATGAATAATGCGTGCAACTAATGAATCATTGAACACTACATCAAAAACTAACGATGTACTATATGGTGGCTAACTGAACATAATTTAAAAAAAAAGAGAGAGAGAGAAGTTTCAAGGGATTACAGTGTGACACGATCTCTCCTCACTGTAATTTCCCACCTGCTTTGCTCTCTATCTCTTCTTGACTACTGATCAGAGCTTTCCCGATATCTGACTATTGATGTGTAAAGGTCCCCATTCTGATTCTGGGAGTCTGTGCTAAAGATGATGAGAATGAGGGAAAGTCCGATGTATGAAGCAACAGTCTGACCTGTCCCGTGCACATGGATCACAGGGGGGACTTGCAAGAATGCAGATGCCTGACTCTTACCTCCAACCTCTGGACTCAGCCAGTTCAGCCCAGCGATCTGCCCCTTACTAAGTACCGGCCCAGATGACTCCGTGCAGGATCATCCCTGAACCGCACAGTGCGAAAATAGTTCTAACCCACACTCACATTAATATTCTATTGCTTTGAAACTGTTGCTGAAGTAAGAAAATATTGGCTCTGGCACGCAGGGACTCCCTGTGTTCAATCCATATTAGTGCACCACCCATCCTCCCGTGGCCAAGTCATTTCCTGAGATAGGCTTTAATATCAAGAAGCACTTTTAAAGTCCATTTTAACAACCACTTTCACTTTTTACCCAAAGGGAAAAATAGACGAAAACATAGTATTGGCGAACAAGGATACAGTTTAAAATTTTTAAAAAAAATCATGATCTTAATATGCCAAACTTACTCATTTGGTCAACGGAAGAAAAGAAGTTATTCAAAACACACTGGCCGATTTATGAAGACTCGGATTTAGAATCGATTTCTACCAGTAGACCAAACTCCCAAAGGATAGAGGTAGCCTGGTGTAACAGAGAGAGCACAGACATTTCTATCAGAAGACTTGGATTTGAATCCTGGTTCCATCAATCCAGCCATATGACCTTAACCTCTTGGCTTCCCAATGGGAATAAGGGTTTGGTAAAGATTAGTGATAATGTATATAACTTGTTTAGCCCAGCTATTAGTAATAAATCATGATCATTGCTATTGTCATTTATCTTCTCTTACCTCTGATCAGTAAGGTGGGAAACATAATGGCATTACTTTATAACTCTGCCATGAGGATTATTAGATTATCCATAGGCTACACATTTAGCGCTTATGACGTACCAGGTACTATTCTAAGCAATTTACATACAGTAACTCACTTAATCCTCACAACAACCCTATGAAGTTCTCCCCATTTTACAGACAGGGAAACTAAAGCTCAGAGCTGTTAAGTGCATGACTCAAGTTCACACAGCTATAAGGGGTGAAGCTGGACTATGGTACGTGAAGAGCTCCACTCAGTACCTGGCACACAATAGAGTCTCAATAAGAAAGAGTATTCACGGTGTTATGTGTAGAGAGAACCTTTCCTAAAGGACTGCCTTGGGGAGTTTCAGAATCATGGCTGTGCATGTTAGCACATAGGAGAGATCACTGTTGCATGGATGATGGGTTTGGTATTGCCCTGGCTAACAAAAAGAGATACCTCGAAGCTACAACCTACAAACAAGGATGGACATACATTTAAATCAGGGTTGGGTCAAATTCATCCCATGTGGTCCCTAAATTAATGATACCTGTCTACAAAGAAACTGTTATACTGAAATTGTTATATTGTAATTTTCCCACTTAGCCCTGAGAATATGATTATGCTTCTTCTTAAGATGGGCTGGGAAAAAAAAATCCTCTCTTGTAAGTTATAGTTTGATGGGCCAGCATTAGACACAATAGAGGCAGTGATATTTAAGTTGATCAGGGACAGATGTTTAACATATTTTATGTAAGAATTGTAGACACAATTAACTGCCAAAACAGACTGTTTCCTGAAACATTGGACAGATGGAACCAAGAAGATGTACTCCTGAGGAGTCTGAACTCCTCAAAGTGACCCTAATTAAAAAAAAAAAATTAGTTTTGATCAAAGCACTTCAGTCATTTCAATTCTTTTGTTTCTATACTTTGTTCACTTTTTTCATGGCTACGAAGGTATGTGGGATGTAAAAGTTCTCTTTCTCCCTCTCTCTGTATATGTGTGTGTTACACATGTGTGAGTATCCCTGGTTTCAAAAGCATAGTTTGTTTTATTTTCTTTCTATCATTCACTGTGGGAAAACCCAGTGTGCAGTACACATTGTTGGCTCTCTCCCCAGCATCTGCTCCCCTCTGCTCTTCCCAACAGCCCCTGATTTCCATTTGGGGATCTGGGGTCCCAGGGACATTGACTCCACACCCAGCTCTGTATCTTGTCACTGCTCTGCTGGAAAATCACAGAAAGCCCCCTTTCTTGTTCTGAGTAAAAGGCCAAAGCGTTTCCATTGGGCTACAAGGCTCTATAGAGAGTGGCCCTGTTACCCCAACCTCATCTCCTACAGCCCTCCCTTGCTCTTCCATAATTATGACAGGCATGCTCCCACCCCCAGACCCTCTTTAACTCTGATTTGTTGGAGAACATCTCACTGAGTAAGACAAGCGAAGACCTTGACTGAGTTTAATCATTTTCCCCAAAGGCCTCATTTTTGCTCAAAGAAAAAAAAAATATGCCAGTAAAGTCAGATTAATTTTAAGTATTCACCATCAAATGTTTCAAGAGGAGTTTTCACCAACATGCTGCCCTGCTAAGAATTTAAGAGGATGTGTAGGAAGTCTTTCTTGTGTTCATAAAGAACAATGTGCAATTCAGTTCTGGAGAGAAGGCTTTGTTGAAAGCAATTGAAAGAGTTATTTACTGGGTGGGGTGCGATCTTGCTGCGTTTACACAGCATTGGCGATTCTGCCGATATTCACTTAATGAAACTTAAAAATAAAAACATCTGGAAAATGTGCCAACTGATGCCTGTTTCACCAGGTCAGCTTTCCGGCTTGCCTTGAGTAATTTTAATAAAGTATGTGAACTCTACCAGGGTCTTGAAGGAATTCATGTTCTCTGATCTGGCCCTCTCCACTGCTACAAGATTTTTGGAAATAGGCCCGCGAATTTAATGAAATACTTAAAACAATGCTCTCGGAGGACTTAAATCTTGATACTGATGCAAGGAGTTGTACGTCAGGTATACCGTATGTTTCTAAAATGCCACATTTTGCCTAGAATTCTGATTGTTGTACTTTCAAGGAGCTGTGGTTACTAGGATCACATTTAAATAGAGTTTTCAATTCGCAGATGACCCCAAATGAAATTCATGCCACTAACAGTAGGAAGAAACCATGCCACCACTCTCCTGACTTTGCCTTATAATGACTCTGTTTAATTTCCTGTTTTAAAGAAAGAACTTGAATGGAATTTCTTCGCAAAGGGATTGTTTGGTTTAAACCTGATCCTTCCAAACGCTAAATCCCTCCTAAATCCCTCCTTTGAGGATTTGGACTCCAGACTCACCTGAACGTATCATTTCGGTTCTTGGATGAGAGACGCACTCTTCATCATTCCAAAGCAATCCGAGAAAGTTCTTCTCCGCCACAAATGGCAGCAGCAAATGTACAAAGCCCACTTTGTTCTGTGGGAAATAAAAATGTATTTTTAACAGTGCATCCTTGGCCTGAGAGAGGAACAGCCTCCACCTGGACAGTAACACAGGTCAGCATCGTTACCGTTCATGACGACAGCCATCATTGCCTTTTACGCACACTGGTGGTCGACGTATCTCTGTCCTGTTTCATTTAAGTATCGCAATATCTATATTTGCTGGCAACCCCAATCTGGACCGTTTGCTATTCGACTCAGCTAGGAAAATGAGTCGTTAAGCCAGAGAGTCTAAGATCAGGGCCTTCATATTTCTCTGGCCGTGGGCTGTTAGTGGAGCAAAAGTCTTCCCAGTCCACCTAACCAAGCTCTCCCACTTTCCAGCGGAAAGATAATTCAGTGATAATATGGAAGGGTCAGTGTCTAAGCAAATTATGTTGGGATTATGTATATATTGGCTTTAGCAATGCAGGGGAGGATGACTCATTCTTAACCACAACACAAAGATATGTGCAAGTCGAGTTAATGGAAAGTTATATGCTAGACATATTGCTCATACAAATAGGAATTTCTACACATTGTTGAGTTAAGCAAACAAGTCCACAAACTCCATCAACTGGAAGGCTAAACCAAGAGTAATTTAAGATTAAAAACAACAACAACAACAACCAAAAACACTATGAAGAGGAATTGACAATTACGGTCAAGTTAGATAACATGCTACAACATATTCTACCCCCGAGGCTCAGGGATTCCAATGGTCAGACGGCGGCTCCACACGGTAAGAGCTTCGCAGTTCTCTGAAACCACGACAGAGACCGTTTTCTTAGCAGAACTCAGAACTGAAAGCCAGAATAATCTTCTAGTTCTAATGAATGAATATCAGGTTTAAAAACCTCAGAATAATTCACTTAGGTTACTAGGAAGTAGCCCTTAATCACGCATGAAAGTAAAAGTCCATGGAGTTAGAAATCATTCACCCAGAAGCCCCAAAAGAAAAAACATATATTTAAAAAATGTTGACTTTTTGAGATAATTGTAGATACACGCTGTTGTAAGAACTCATACAGAGAGACCCAGTGTACTCTTTACCCAGTTTCCCCCGATGGTAATATCTTGTAAACTACAGTACAATATCACAACCGCGTTGACAACCGACACAGTCAAGATACGGAACATTTCCATCAATGCGAGAGTCTCCCATGTTGTCTTTCTATAGCTATATCCACTTATCTCCCACCCTCACTCTCTTTTTTAACCCCAGGCAACTGTAATCTGGTATCCATTTCTATAATTTTCCCATTTCAAGAACGTTATATCAATGGAATGATTCAGTATGTAACCTTTTGGAAAACCGCCAAATGGCTTTCCAGAATGACTGTAACATTTTATTTTCTCACCAGAAATGCATGAGTGATCCAGTTTCTTCACATCACCTCCATCATTTGGTGTGGTCACTATTTTTTTTTTTTTTTAGTTTTAGCCATTCTGATCAGTGTGTCGTGATATCTTAAGAGGTTTCAATTTGCATTTCCCTAATGGCCAATGATGTTGGACGTGTTACGTGCTTACTTGCCATCAGTATATCCTCTTTAGGGAAATGTCTTTTTATGTCTTTTGCCCATTTTCTAGTTGGCTTATTTGTTTTCCTGGCGAGCTTGGAGAATTCTTTTGTAGTCTAGATACTAGTCCTTTGTTGGATACGTGTTTTGCAAATATTTTTTCTCAGTCTATTGCTTGTCTTTTCATCCCCTTGCAGGATATTTTGCTGAGCACAAGTTTTTAATTTGGATGAAGTCTGACTTACCATTTCCCCCCTTTTAAGGATCCTACTTTTGATGTTAAGTCCAAGGACTCTTTGTCTACTCCTAGATACCAAAGATTTTCTGCTATTTTTGAAATTGTTTTGTGGCCTTACATTTTACATTTAATTCTGTGATCCATTTTTCATTTGTTTTTGAGTTTATATTGAAGTTCAGTTTGTTTTCGGCTACGGATGTCCACTTCCTTCAGCGCCGTTTGTTGAAAAGGCCCTCTTTTCTCCACTGAATTGTTTTTACACCTTTGTCAAAACCAGTGGGGCATATTTGTATGGATCTATTTCTGGGCTCCATGTTTGATTCCACTGATCTGTGTCTGTCTTTCTGCCAATACCACACAGTTTTGATTACTGTAGGTGTATAACACATTTTGAAAATGAGTAGACTGCTTTCTCCCACCTATTCATTTTCAAACTTATTTTGGTCATTGTAGTTCCTTTACCTTTCCATATAAATTTCAGAATAATCTTGTCTATATCTACAAAGAACGTTCTGAGATTTTTATAGAAATTGAATGAAATCTGTATAAAATTGGGGGAAGAAATGACCACTTGACTATGTTTGGTCTTCCAATCCGTGCACATACTATGTCTTTCCGTTTATTCAAATCTTCTTTGATTTCTTTCATCAGCATTTTGTGCTTATAAAGCACAGAAGTTCAGTACATATATGATATTTTTGTTTTTTGAGGGATTTTAAATGGCATTATATTTTAAAATTCAGCATCCATGTGTTCATCGTTAGTACATAGAAATAAAATTAATTTCTATATGTTTATTTTGTACCCTGTGACCTTGTTGAACTCACTTATTAGTTCTAGAAGCTTTTTGGTAGATTTGTTGAGATTTTCTATGAGACAATCATGCCATATGCAAAGAGAGACAGTTGTATTTCCTCCTTTCTGATCTGTATTCCTTTTCTTTCATTATTGCACTGGCTGGAACTTACAGCACGATGTTAAATAAAGCTGGGGAGAATGAGCATCCTTCCCTTATTCCTGATCTTAGGGAGAAAGTATTCAGTCTTTCACCAGTAAGTGTAATACCAGATGTAGGCTTTTTGTAGATGTTTGGGTCTGAGTTGAAGAAGTTCCTCTATTTCTATTTCTCTGAGAGTTTTTCTCATGATAAGTGATGAATTTTGTCAATGTCTCTTCTGCATCAATTGATGTGATCATGATTTTCTTTGTTAGCCTGTTAATATTTTGGATTACAATGAATGGTTTTTGAAAACTGAACCAACCTTGTGTCCTGGGAATAAACCCCACTTGGTCATGTTTTTTGAAGTTTTTTATAAAACTGATTAACAATTTTTTTTTGATGGCCACTCAAATGATCTTTTTATACTGAGTGAGATGTAGTTTGTGTCTCTTGAAGAACTGGTACATTTCATCCAAGTTGTTATATGTGTGTGTGTAGAATTGTTTATGCTATTTACTTGTTATTCTTTTGAGGTCTGTAGAGTCTTGTAGTGAGTGGCCTTGTTTCATTCCAGATATTGGTAATTCACGTCTTCTCTCTTTTTAATTTTGACAATATAGCTCAAGGTTTGTCAATTTTATTGGTCCTTTCAAAAACACAGCTCTTTTTTTTCACAGATTTTTCTCCAAGAATTGTTTTCCTGTTTTCAATTTCATTGATTCTTGCTCCCCTCTTTATTATTTCTTTTCTTCTTTTTGCTTTGGGTTTATTTTGCTCTTTTTCTAGGATCCTGAGGTGGGAACTTAGATTCTTTATGTGAGATTTTCCCTCTTTATATACATTTAGCACTATAAATTTACCTCTCAGCACTGCTTTGGCTGTGTTCAAATTTTGATATGCTGTGTTTTCATTTTCACTCGGATTATGTATTCTCTAATTCGTCTTTAAACTTCCTCTTTGACCTATGTATTGTTTAAAAGTATGTTCTTTAGTTTCCAAATTTGGGTGGTTTTCCTGTTAACTTTCTTTTATCGATTTCTAGTGTGATTTCGTTGTGGGCATACAACATACTTTGTATGATTTCAGTTCTTTTAAATTTCCTGGTATTCATTTTATGGTCCAAGATATACCACTTCTCGGTATATGTTCTGTAGGCAGTTGAAAAGAATGTGTATTCTGCTCTTATTGGGTAGAGTCTTCTATAAACGTTGATTTGATGCTGCCTGTTGATGGCACTCTTGAGTTCTTCCACATCCTTATGATTTTCTGTACATTTGTCCCATTAAATTATTGATAGAGAGATGTTGAAGGCTTGAAATATAATTTTTTGTCTATTTCTCCTTTAGTTCTATCCATTTCTGCTTTCCATATTTTGCAGCTCTGTTGTTTGCTGCATACAAATGTAATATTACTCTGTCTTCACGGTGGTTTGACCCTTTTATCATCATATAATGTTCTTCTTGGACTGGTGATTTTCTTCTGGACTTCTTTGAAGTCCACATTATTCATGTTATTTATTTTTTTTGTCTCTGTCAATCTCAGCCTCTTAATGTGCGTGTGTATATTTTTTAAATAATTGCATACAACATATACTATAATATAATTTTTCTAATTGGTATAGATATAATTTGCATTTAACATAATTATTTATATATTAAGGCTTAAGTCTGCCATTTAAATTTTTGCTTTCTTCTTTTTCTTTTTCACTGCTCCATTTTCTATTTCTTGGCTTTTATAGGCTACTCTAACATTTTTTTTTCTTTTTTAGAATTTCACTTCTATTTTAATAGCTATTTTAACTGTTGCTCTAGATATTACATTATATACACACACACTCATTGGTCTACTGGTGCCATCATTATATTAGTTCAAGTAAAGTGTAGAAACCTTATCTCCCTTTACGTCCAGTAGCCTTCCCTGTTCTTAATACAATGGTCTTAAAAAAGTTCCTCTTCATACACTTAGACTACAGTTGACAGTATTATAATTTTTTGGTTCTGTCATCAAACATAACTTAGGGAACTCAAAAGGAGAAGGAAAGTTTATTGTATTTACCCATATTTTTGTTTATAGTCTTTTTTCTTCTTTCCTGATACTCGAGTTTTTATTTATAATTTTCTTTCTGTTGCAGAACTTTCTTTAGCTGTTCTTTTAGTGAAAAATTCTCCTTGTTTTCCCAAGAGAATTGTCTTGATGACCCCTTTATTACTGAATAGCTATAAAATTCTGGGTTCAGGGCACCTGGGTGGCTCAGTCACTTAAGTTTCTGACTCTTGATTTGGCTCAGATTGTGATCTCAGGGTCGTGAGAGTGAGCCCATGCCAGGCTCTGTGCTGAGTGTGGAGCCTGCTTAAGATTCTCTCTCCCCTTCTTCCTCTCTTTCCCCTCCTGTCCCTGCTATCAATGCTCACGTGTGTGCTCTTTCTCTCTCTCTAAAAAAAAAAAAAAAAAAAAAAAAAAGATCTGGGTTGACAATTCTTTCCTTTTGGTACTTGAGAATTTTGTTTCTTCTTGCCTCTGTGGTTCCTGATGAGAAATACACTGTCGTCGAATGGGTTTTCTCCCAGAGGTATCATTTATCTCTTGCTGGTACCATGGTTGTTTCTTTATGTTTAGTTTTCAGAGGTTTGACCACGATGTGTCTTGTGGGTTTGGAGTTTATCTTGTTTGGAGTTTGCTTAGGTTCTCGAGTCTGTAGGTTTATTTGCCAATCTGGGAACTTTCCAACCATTAATTCTTCAAGTTCTTTTTAGTTTTGCCCTTTTTCTCCCTTCTAGGATTTTGAGGGCACGAATGTTATAGTAACACAGGTTCCTGAGGTTCTGTTCATGGTTTTTTTCAGTCCATGTTTTTTTTCTTTGTTGCTTAGATTGGGTAATTACTATTATTCGGTCATTCAGTTCAAGGAATCTTTCCTCTGTCCACTCTATTCTGCCATTGAATTTAAAAATTTTGATTAACTGTTCAATTTGAAAATTTTCATTTGGTTCTTCTCTATATCTTTTACTTATTTGCTGAAATGTTCTATTTTTGATTTATTTTGATTCTCTTCATGAATGCTCACTGAAGCAGTTTTATCATGGCTGCTTTAAATTCTTTCTCTTTAAATTTTAACTTAAACACAGTACAGTTAACATACAGTGTTATAATAGTTTAAGGCATACAATATAGTGATCCAACAATTCTACACATTACTCAGTGCTCATCACGATGAGTGTACTTTTTAGTCCTCTTCACATATTTCACCCATCCCCCCACTCACTTCCCCTCAGTTTTTTCTCTATAGTCAAACAGTCCGTTTCTTGGTTTGTCTCTCTTTTTCCCCTTTGCTTGTTTGTTTTGTTTCTTAAATTCCACATATGAGTGAAATCATATGGTATTTGTCTTTTTCTGACTTATTTCACTTAGCATCATACTCTCTAGCTCCACCCATATCGTTGCAAATGGCAAGATTTCATTCTTTCTTATGGCTGAATAATATTCCATTGTGTATATATACCACATCTTTTTTTTTTTTTTTAAGATTTTATTTATTTATTTGACAGAGAGAGAGGGAACACAGCAGGGGGAGTGGGAGAGGAAGAAGCAGGCTCCCAGCGGAGGAGCCTGATGTGGGGCTCGATCCCCGAGCACCAGGATCACACCCTGAGCCAAAGGCAGACACTTAACGACTGTGCCACCCAGGCACCACTATACCACATCTTCTTTATCCATTTATTTATTGATGAACAGTTAGGCTGCTTCCATAATTTAGCTGTTAAATAGTGCTGCAATAAACATAGGGGTACACGTATCACTTTGAATTAGTGTTTTTATATTTTTTGGGTAAATATCTAGTAGTGCGATTGCTGGATTGTAGGGTAGTCCAATTTTTAACTTTTTGAGGAAACTCCATACTGTTTTCCACAGTGTCTGCCTTAGTTTGCACTCCCACCAACAGTGCACAAGGGTTCCTTTTTCTCCACATCTTTGCCAACGTGTGTTGTTTCTTGCATTTTTGGTTTTAGCCATTCTGACCGGTGTGAGGTGATATCTCACTGTAGTGTTGATTCACATTTCCCTGATGATGAGTGATGTTAAGCATCTTTTCATGTGTCTGTTGGCCGTCTGTACTTTTTTTTAAAAGAAATGTCTGCTCATGTTGTCTGCCCATTTTTAAATTGGATTATTTGTTTGCTTTAAAATCTTTATCAGATAATTTTAACCTTACTGCCATCTTGATTTTCAGACATACTATCTTTTTTCATTGTTTCAAATTTTTCTGGTTCTTGGTGTGATGAGCGGTTTATGATGAAAGCTGGAAAACTGGGCGTTACGAGACTCTGAAACTTATTTAGACTTTCTGTTTTAACTGACTTCCTCTGACACTACAGCATCCCCTTTCTTCTGACACAAAGCCTTTGAGATTCATCCATGCTATTGTGTGTAACAAAAGTTCATTCCTTTTTTTTAAATTAGGGAATAATATTCTGTCATATGTATATGCCACAGTTGATCTATTCCCCGTTGAAGGACACGTAGGTTGCTTTAAGATTTTGTTGATTATGAATAGAGTAGGTATAAACATTCATATTCAGATTTTTCTGTGACTATACTTTCATTTTTCTTGGGTCGGAGTTAGCAAAGGGCCTGATAATACATATTTTAGGCTCTGTGGGCTATATACAATAAAGTGTTTTTTCTCCCTCTGTTTTGTATTCTTTTTTTTAGAATTTGTAAATATGTTAGAATTTTGCTTAGTAGGCAAAACAAAACAGGTTGTGGGCTAGATTTGGCCCATAATTTGCTGACTCTTGCACTAGGGTAAATATCACTTAATTTATGTATTGTGATTTAGACTGTATCTCTTGACATAGATTTTGAGTGATTGGCCTAATGATTCAAGTATATACATACTTAATGTCACATAATCTATTTAGATGTAATATTTTACCACTTCAAATACAACGTAGAAAATGCATTACCAGGTAGGTCTCATTACATTCCTCTCTTTACGTTATAGTTGTTATACATCATATCTGTATACATTAAAATTTTCCTATACAATGTTTAAAATCTTAGTTTTCAGTCATCAAATATTTTTTTTTTAAGATTTTATTTATTTATTTGACAGAGATAGAGACAGCCAGCGAGAGAGGGAACACAAGCAGGGGGAGTGGGAGAGGAAGAAGCAGGCTTCTAGCAGGGGAACCTGATGTGGGGCTCGATCCCATAACGCCGGGATCACGCCCTGAGCCGAAGGCAGACGCTTAACCGCTGTGCCACCCAGGCGCCCCTCAGTCATCAAATATTTTAAAAAATTCAACTGGGAGTTCTTTATATTTACCCAGATATTTACCATTTCTGTTGCTTTCCCTCCACTCTTAATGTTCCGATTTTTCCTCTTGGTGTCATCTCCCTTCTCTTGAAGTATTTCCTTTGGTGATTTCTTTTTTTTTACAGCAGCTCTGCTGACAATGGATTCTTTCAGTTGTTCTTCACTGAGAATACCTTCATTTTACCCTCATCACTGAAGGATTTTTTTCCCACTGGATATAGAATTCTGGGTTAGCAGTTCTTTACTTTCAGTGCTTCAAAAATATTGTGTCACATTCTTCAGGCATCCTTGGTATTTGGATGAGAAATGTGCAGTCGCTTGACTCATTGTTTCCCTTTAGGTAACATATTGTTTTCTTCTGGCTGCTTTCAGGAAATTTTCATTGAAAATTCATTCTCTTTGATGCAGAACTTCGGTTATGTTTGGTCTTGAATTTCTTTGGAGTTATCCAATTTGTGGCTGGCCATACTTCTTAAATATGTAGATAAATGTCTTTTGCCAAACTCGGGAAGTTTTCAGCCATTGAGGCTTCAAGCACTTTTTCAGCATTTTATTCCTTCTCCTTTTCTTCTTCTTGGACTCTAATGTCACGAATGTTAGACTTTTAGTTAGTTCACATGTCCTTGAGGCTTTGTTAACTTTTAAATGATATTTTCCTCTCTATTGTTCAAATGAGACAATTTCCATTGATCTATCTTCAAGTATGCTTTGCCATTATCTCCAATGTGCTATTGATTCCATACAAGGAGTTTTAAATTTTGGTTACTGAATTTTTTTGTTCTACAATTTCTGTTTGGTTCATCTTAATATTTTCTATTTCTTTGCTGAGACATTCTGTTTTTCATTTATTTCAAGTGTGTTTGTGATTACTTGTTGCAATATTTATATAATAGCTGCTGTTAAGTCTTTGTCAGATAATTCCCATATCTATGTCATTGGTGTGTTGATGTCTACTGATTGCCTTTTCCATGCATTTTGAGGTTTTTCTCATTCTTTGTATACTCAGTAATTTGGATTGTATTCTGAACATTTTGAATATTATATTGTAAAAGACTGTGTCTTGTTTAAATCTGATGAAAATTGTTGATATTTTTATTTTAGCAGGCAATCAAACTGGTGAGGTTAAAACCACAAATTCCAACCTATGGGCCCTGTTTCCAACGTCATTTCAATTTGCAAAGTCTTCACAGTGCTTGCTATTAAGATCTGTCCTACTTGTGTGTCACTCAGTGGTTAGTTTGGGACCCTGCCCATGGTCTATCTGTTATTTCAATTCTCACAGTCTCTGGTTGGCTGATTATGACCAGACTTTTGCATACACAGCTTAGGGTGAAACCATGTGTTCATAAATAACTTTAAGGGTTGCTTTCTCATGTTCCTCTTCTGTGATGTCCGTGATACTGTCCACTTCCCTTGGGCTCCTCTTTTTGGCCCTGTGGCCTGAGAGTTTGGGCTTTCGTTGCCTTTTCTGTCACGGATATTTGTGACAGCTCCCATGTGTAGGCCTCAGTGACAAGAGGATGGAGAAGGAATCAGATGCAATAGAGGGGTTGCCCCACTGTCTTGGGATCACATCTCTACCTATACTAGAGGAAGATTCCCTTCCCTCAGAGTTCTGGCTCCTGTCAGCTCCAGTGGCAGCCTCTGTCACTGCCGCTGTGGGATTACTTAAGGGACAGGGTGGGAGAGAACCAAGAGAAGGAAAGAAAGAAGGCAAATGGAAGATTTCCACACTGTCTCAGAGTGTTAGAAATTTCCGGTCCCCTCCTCTCAACACAGGACTAGAAGGTTTCTCCTGGAGCACTGTGGGCACACCAAGGTTCTCTTTAGGGTTTTGGGCTGCACTACGTTCAGGCCAGGGCATGCCGGAAGAGAAAAAATGATAAACTCACAACCATTTTGTAACTTCAGATTCTGATCTTCCCCAATTCCCCTGCTACTAATTATGTTTCAGAGTCCTCAAACAACTGCTCTATGCATTCTGTCAAGATTTTTGTAATTATGTTCAATTGGAGATACAGTGTAGAGAACACTTATTCCATCTTACCTGGAACAAGAGCCTTAAAACATACATTAAAAAAATTTTTTTTCTGTCAAATAAATAAATTAATAGAATCTTTAGAAAAGGGGGGAGGGGTGCCTGGATGGCTCAGTCAGTTAAGCGTCTGCCTTCAGCTCAGGTCATGATCCCAGGGTCCTGGGATGGAGTCCCACATCGAGCTCCCTGCTTGGTGGAGAGCTTGCTTCTCTCTCTGCCTGCCGCTCCCCCTGCTTGTGCTCTCTCTCTCTCTCAAATAAATAAAATCTTTAAAAAAGAAATCATTAACACTTATCATAAAAAGCATTATGCCACACCTTGATAATCACCAGTCAAAAGCAAGGTGGCTCAATCTCCTATTTTTTCTAAGGAAAGAACAAATATATATTTCTTTTTTTATAATAATTTTTTATTATGTTATGTTAGTCACCATACAAGAACAAATATATATTTCTCAGTCTTTTCATCATGAAACAGGGAACATTAATTAAAAATTTGTGACTTAAGGTCTTAGATTCTCTAAGCATCTTTGAAAAACTATGTACCTGGATGCTATGACTTTAGCTCTTGGTAGAAATGTGCTCAAGACAGTGATTAAAAACAGACTTTGGTTTTTATCCAGAGTTGAGAAAAGAAAAAGTAATCTAAAATTTCCTTTGTTATCTTTTGCAATTCTACTTTGGAAGACATTGTCCATTTTGTTCAACAATGTTTAAATAAAACATTCCTCTTTGAATTTCATGTAAAGAAAAGGTTCATCACTTCTTATGAACTCACATACTTCTTATATGACTTAGGTTTTCTCTTTGTCTTGCCTTGTAGGAATATCAGAAACTCCCATACCCTTTGTTCAAGTACACGGACTCTCCTTAGCTAGGTTTCTTGGAAAAACTGTTTTCTCCCTGTCATCTTACTATTTTATAATTATTTTATTGGTAGAGACTACGTTGTAATTGGATAAGATGCAATGGGAAGATTATTAATCTCCTCTCTCCTTTTTCTTGGCCATTTCTCTTGTGCTTTGTTATCATGCCCTTTTTTAAAAACAATAGTGTTGAACCTGGGTGATGAGTACATAGGATTTCATAATTTAATTGTATCTATTTTGTATATTCTTGAAATCATACCTACTAAAAAATTAAAAGTTAAAAAAATGAAATGATTATAACAGTGTGGCACTGCTATAGAAATAAAAAGATAATCACTGAAATAGAATAGGTACCCTGAAAAAGACCCAGCACATTGAATTCTGACATATATGTTAAAGATATAATCATAAATCAGTGGGGGAGTTTTTTTTTTTAAAGATTTTATTTATTTATTTGTCAAAGAGAAAGAGAGAGAGCACACATGGAAGGCAGAGGGAGAAGCAAACTGATGTGGGACTTCTCCCAGGACTCTGGGATCATGACCTGAGCCAAAGGCAGACGCTTAACCGACTGAGCCACCCAGGAGCCCAGTGGGGGAAGCTTTTTTAACAAATAGGTAATCTCATGGCAGTGGGTTAGCTATTTGTGGGGAAAAAAAAAAAAAAGGTTGACTTTTCACTGGATACACAATTTCAAAATCAATTTTAGGCATACCTAAAGAGTTAAGGGGGGAAACAATTAAACCATATATTTGTAAAAAATAAGTGATTATTGACTCTTCATTTGGGGAAGAACTTTTAAAGGTAAAAACAAAAGACGACAATCCCAAAGGTTAAAGATTATATCACGTAAACATTTTACACTTTGTATTTTGCTAAGAAAACCCCACCAATAGTAATCCAACAACAAACTGGCAATAATATTTGTCACAAGTATCACTGGCAAAGGGTAAGTATTCTCTGTCATTGTTAAACTGGATAAATAAATAAAATGAATAGTAAAACTCAAGCAGATAAACAAATACCTGGATAATTTACAAAATAAGAAATAACTAATAAACATGTAAAAGAAATACATTCTTCACTAATAAGCTACTAAAGAGAAATCAGAACTATTAGATATTTATCTACTAAATATGATAAACAGTTTTAGAGAGAATGTGGTGAAAGTCTTTTTTAATCATAAAGATTTAATGAAGCTATTTTATCAAGAACTTTAAAGCTTTAAAATACTGCACATTTCATTCAGTAAATTCACTTCCAGGAGTTCATTTCAAGGATATCATAATATGTATATGAATTATATATTATATAATCATATATTATGCACACGAATTATATATGTGACTATATGTGTAAAATTATGTCAGAAAGACTTTATACCGTCTATTGTGCAAATGCTCCAACAGCAATTGCAAACACAACTGACACAAATAAAAAAATAGAATACTGCAGCAGAGAAACAGAAGACACAAAGAAGAACCAAATAGAAACATACACGCACGTACAGGCATTTGCTGCTGCCATAGAAAAAAAACCTGGAAATGACAAAATTGTCCCAAGTTATGATAATGGCTCAGTAGCCAATAACATATCCCTATAAGAAATATTTTGTAGTCATTTCATATAGACTGTTATGACATATTGACAATATGAAATGACTACAAAATATTTCATCACTATGAAATGCTGTTTAGAAAATATTATTTTTCTCCAGGGGCTGTGGGTATGGGAGGAATGGATAGAGAGTATCCGTTTCGCAAGATGAAAAAGATTTGGAAAGAGATAGGGGTGATGATTAGACAACGTTGTCAATGTACTTAGTGCCACTAAATTGTACACTTAAAAAAGTTAAAATGGTAAATTTTATGTTATGTGTATTTCACCACTATAAAAAAAGAAATATTTTGTGATGTAGGAAAATACCATAAAAAATGATGCCATGTTAAAAATGAGGATGTTTGTACTCGTATTATAGGGAATCTACCCCTACACTATGTACTAATTCACAAGTGGTGATATGAAGCAAAAATGAGAAAATAATCATCTAAAGATGCCCCAGGTCCATGTAGCTCATATACACCGAATCCTAATTTCCAGGGAAAACTTATTTTTACTTTATTTTAAAATTATCTTAAAAAATTAATTCTACAGTTGATTTAAATGCATGTCCCTGAGAAAGAAGCATTCTTTTAGATTATAGGTAGTCTTATTTATTTATTTATTGAGAGAGAGAGAGAGAGAGAGAGAGCACCGAGTTATGGGGAGGGGCAGAGGAAAAGAGAATTTCAAGCTGACTCTGCGCTGAGCACAGGGCCTGACGCGGGTTTCATCTCATGACCTTGAGATCATGACCTGGGCTGAAATCAAGAGTCGGACACTTATCTGACTGAACCACCCAGGTGCCCCAAGATTATAATTAGTCTTTAAATTAGGGATTGAGAGGAAATAATAATTACAGTATAATCCCAAATGTGTCAGAGGAAAACGAAAATAAGCCCCAAACCCAAATGTACATGGAGATTTACTGAAAAGCTCTGGGCAGAAATCTTTGTAAGATGGGATAAAAGATTGACAGTTCATTATTTATGCTTTGCGTGTGTTACTTCAAGTTTCCCCCATGACTATTACATGTACAATCAACAAAAAATTTATGAAAGTTAGTAAGTAAATCAGTTGACGAATTACGTATGAAGAGAGATTTCCCATTTTAAAACTTGAAGTTACCCCAAACCCCAACTTCTACTACACTGCGTGTCTTCCTTGTCCTTGTGGCCAGATGTGTTCTGTGTCCAGAATCAGTTGGAAAGCAAAAGAGCATATCTACCTTTGTTGGGGCTTTAAGATGACAAATGACCAACTCTCTCTTTTTCCCTGTTCCTTCTCTGCCTTAGCCCATTACGAGCACTGAATGTATGGGCTATTTTGGGTTCAGTCTCATAATCTGTATGGTCAAGGGATGCAGCCATATGGGTTCTTATGGCTGCTTCTGTGGGACTGGCATCTTTATTTTGATTTAACCTCTTCCTTACCTTAAGAGCTTGAAGTAAATCAAACAGAGCCTTAATAAAATCAGGTACAGGGACTAAGACATTTTGTCCAATACTTTGGTCGTGTGAAATACGGTCTCTCCTCTTGCCTACTATAAAATATCATGCCCACCTCCATCAGATTTCCATCATATCAAATCCTTTTTTCTTGTTGTAAATCACTTCTTTCTGATGAGTGCTGACCATTTCCCAACCTATTGCAAAGCCCAACTGAGTTTTCCATTATAACGTATCTTTATAACATTTATGTTTATACTTCGAAGTGGTGAACTTCAAACATATTTTCCCCCTTTCCCATTAGACGATAGAACCCTTGAGGGCACAGACTGAGAGTTAACCGGTGTTAACTACCTAGCACAGTGCCTGGTCTATCGTAGAACTTAGTCAATCTTGGTTCTCTTGCGCTGGTTTCTAAAGTCGCACACTGAACACGCTTTCGTAGAGCTGCGTAATGGGCAAGTTGGGAAAATTCCATTCAGAAAGAAAGATATTTGCAAAGGAAGTGGGAAGACGACTTTGTCAGTCAATGAGGGTAGAACTTCAAGAGTAACAGGCTGGTCATGCTCTCTTCCAAAACACCTCCCAAATTCAGGGGCTGGAGAATTGGTCATTTAGGAAGTGTTCCAAGATCCCAACCAAATGATAATTTTGTGCTGGATAATTCCCATTCGTCCCCACAGTTCCACTCTCTTCTTTACCGGGCTCTGTGCTCTGGGAGGCTGATCATGAACGGGCTCCTTCTCCCTCGGACTTTCTATTGAATGCAGCCAATCAGGAGCATTGAGAGTGAGGTCATCATGCTTATTTCCCTTCCTCCTTGTGCCTCTGTTCTTCCTTCCTCTACAGTTTGTCTGTGACTTTCTACTGAAGGTCATGCTTCCTGTCAGGCGGCCCTCAAGCTCCGTTGGAGCTCTGGTGAAGTCCTGGTTCTGTCTCCTGGCCCCTTCAAGTTTGGGCTGACACAGCCCCTTTGTAGTTAAGCACAAGGCTCTACACCACCCCTTGCTGGTTTCCCTTAACTCTGCCCACGCTTTCATAAACAATTCTTTACTTTTATTAAATTCTCCACAACCGTCCCTTGGGAGACAGCCATGTGTGTCCTGCTAAGACTCCGAGCCACACTTCTCTTGATGTGGGGTAATTTTTTTTCCCATTATGCCTTCACTGAAGAGCTAAGCACAGTGTCTGCTAGCCGGATGGCAGTGATGGCTTCAAGATGAGACCTCTTCACGGGATCTTGTGGGATGAGGAATGCTCCACAGCAGGAAAAAAAACCCATGTGAAGCCAGATGGGCACATCGGAGTCAATCAACATGCATAAAAGGCCTGATGCCTGTGCTCAGCCCTAACCCTCAGTGATTTTTCTCATCTAAAGTAGGGTAGCTTTAAAACCACTGGTCAGTTTTAGGTTCTATCCAAAATGTACACCAACATCCAATTAAGTCAACATCCAACTTGAGAGTCCCGTAGGAGTTCTGATTTCGGAAACCAACACAGAGTGTACGTTGACTATCTGTGGAGTTGTTACTCAGTCTACAAACCCACCGCATTTAACCTTCCTGACTCCCGTGCAGGAGATATCACCACGTTACAGCTGAGAAGAGAAGCTTAGAAAGGTCAGGCAACTTGCCCAGCACATACAATGAGCAGCAGAAGCAGGTTCAGACGCAGGCTCGAGGTTCTGTCAGTTTAGAGAGTTTTATTAAAGAAATAGCTTCAGAGATAAAAGCCCCGTAGTTAAGCCCTGGCTCTCCTGCTCTGGTTGGGTGACTCTGAGCACCTTACCTAACTTTTCCGAGCCTCCCTTTCCTCATTCATAAAGAGGATAAAACAGTTTCTATGTTAAAGGTTAAGTGTGACTATCAAAGAAATAACATGGAGGAAATAATTTTTTTAACTCTTTTTTTTAAAGACTTTATTTATGCATTTGAGAGCGAGAGAAAGAGAACAAGCCAGGGGAGTGGCAGAGGGAGAGGGATTCTCAACTCCCAGTTGAGTAGGGAGCCTGACTTGGGGCTCGATCCCAGGGCCCTGGGATCATGACCTGAGCCGAAGGCAGAGGCTTAACCGACTGAGCCACCCAGGCACCCCCAATTTTTTAAGCTCTTAAGGGCTGTAAAACATGATTCATTCCTTTGGTTGCCTTTTTCCTAAATCCCCTCCATCTTAGAAGTGGTGAATCTGATTCTGGTTTCCATTTCCATAAGAAATCCAAAGATAGACTAGCGAGGGTTGACTTTTTCTTTTTTCTTTTTTTTTCAGATTTATTTATTTTAGAGAGAGAGAGACAAGACAGAGTGTGAGCAGAGGGAGGGGCCGAGGGAGAGGGTGGGAGACAATCTCAGGTAGACTCCCTGCTGAGTGTAGAGCCAGACATGACCCTGAGATCATGACCTGAGATGAAATCAAGAGTCGGGTGCTTAACCGACAGAGCCACCCAGGCGCCCCTGAGGCTTAGCTTCTGGATAGCAATGGTAAGACTCATGATACCAGTAAAAACGGTAATCCTGATGCTTCTAATAACAACTCACGTTTATCCACCACTTGCCACGTGTCAGGCACTTTCATTGGATTATGTCCTTTAACCCTCGCACCTACTCTGTGAGTAGATATCATTGTCACTTTCTTGGATGAGCAAACCCAACCTCATGAATAATCGTATGTTGATTCTGTATTTTGGATATGCTGGTTTAAAATACATTATTAAAATGAATTTCAATGAGTTCTTTTTGCTTAAGTTCTGTCTCCTACAGAATCTGAAACTGGGCGTGCGGCTTGCCTCACCTCTCCACGGGGCAGTGTTGGCGCCCAGAGACCCTCCAGGTGTCTCCTGAGCCTGGGTTGGGCCTGTGGCTAAAACTGCACCATCTGCAGCAGTAACAAAGAAAGAAGACCTTTGCTTTTGATAACGTTTAGAGGGAGCAGGGGTGGAAGAAGGAACAACTCTCCTAGTTCTGGGGCTTCAAGAAAACCACAGCTTTGCAGGTTTATCGTCACCAAGAGAGGGATCGGCTCTGTGGGGTTTCGGCACGTGCTTCTCTAAATATCCTGATGGCTGAATCCAGCCCGAAAGCAAACATTTCAAAGCCTTTGGCAGAAGCAGTTTAGAGAGAGGCATCCAAGCCATCAGGCCAGCAGATGATGTTTACTTCTTGTGACATAACAGTCAAGTCAAATTGTATTTCATAGCAGTTACTTTCATGGCCTGAGAACAGAAAAATCCCTTCAGATGACCAAAACACCCCTGCACGGCCCAAATCCCATTAAATAAATCTGTGTTTGTGGAAAGCGGTGATTCTTTTTTCCAGTCAGGACAGGTCCTTTAACCTCCTGAGGTGATTCTTACATTAGTAGAAGGAGATAGATAGAGAGAGAGAGAGAGAGAGAGAGAGAGAGTTTCTTTAAACAGACTGATAAGGCTAGGTTCAAAGGTATGCCACCAAGTTCAGGAGGGTGATTTGGAGAGCTCAATGCCCTCCTGCAAAAGCTTGGCCTGGGACAAAGACAGTTACAAACAAGAAGCAATGCTGCGTTGAACAAAGGGCTTTGCATTTTCCAAAGTCCTTCTGCATCCATGATTTCATTGGACCACCCTCCCCCTCCCCTTCTCCTCCCCCACAATCTCGTTGAGAGAGATGAGGAAACAGAGTTCCAGCTCAGCGCTGGGGAGAAAGGATAAGATCTGGAATCAGTGTACTTGCACTAAATTTCTGCTCTTCTAGCTGTGTGACCCTGGGCAGGTTACTGAACTTCTCTGAGCGTCCTTTGACTTCTTTGTAAAATGTGGCTAGGACAGAATCAAAAGGCTCTATGCTATATGATTTCATGTATACGACATTTTAGAGGAGACAGAACTATAGGGACAGAAGAGCAGTCGTTTCCAGGGGTTAGGGCTGGGCCGGGGGGAGGTTGTGATGAGAAAAATTTAGCGTGAGGGGAAGTTTGGAGGGGACAGAACTGCTTTGTATCTTTACTGTGGAGATATACAACCAGATGCATTTATGGAAACTCGCAGCACTAACTGTACAGAAAAAAAAAGTGAATTTTACGGAACGTAACTTTTAAAATATTTGTACCGTTAAAAAATGGGCTCATAAAACGTGTCTCTCAGGGTTGTTGTGATACCTGAGTTTACATAGTGAATGGTGAGCTGACAACGGAAACTACTTCGTTGGAGTCCTAACTTGATCTTTCAAAGCTTATAGCTGCTAAAGAGAGATTTAAAAAAAATGGATCCAACCCAATTTAATTTCAACTCTTAAAACTGGTGCAAAAGAAATAAGGCAGTAAGAGACCTCGAGAATCTTTTTTTGTCCTCTCCACTTGCCCGTTTTATCTTCCACTGGCGGCCCCTTCCCTGCCCGGCCGACTCCAAACTTTCTCACCAAGTTTCACACAGATCTAGTTGTTTCTTGGTGATTTGTTTCAGGCACGCTGCCAGCTGGCTTGATGGGCCTCCTGCTACAGAAAACAAATCTCTCCTCCATTTCTCATGTGTTACCAGCCTAACAAATAAACTACTGTCTACGTGTTACACTGATTCCTGCAAACAACCCAGCCCTTCCCATGCGGAGTGCTTTCCGCAGGCTCGGGTTTTTGAACAGATGAAATGTACCAGACTGGCAGCACTGCGGTCCTCGGAGCTCGCAGACGGTATTTTTAGCTGCTAGGTTTTCATTAAGAGCACTGGCGGCCATTGGCCATCGCCTATTGGATTCCTCTGTCTTGCCGAGGGGAGTGTGTGGCTTTGAAATATAATTAAATCTGTCCGAAGGGTCCCAGCTCTGGTTCTCAGGGATTCCAGAGTCTCATCTTCATTTTTAGGATGCTCTGAATTTTAGAGGCGTTTGTGGCGGGATGCAAGGAGAGAAGTGGTTTCCCCACCCTCTCCACAAGATGAGAGCCCTTCTGCCTTGGCCTGGGAGATCAGCCCCCAGCTTTGCAGCTTCCCCTCCTCACCCCACGCCCAGTTGTGGAGTTTTAAGGCTCTAACATCCTTCCTTGTGAAAGAGAGCTGGGGATTTAGACTTGTTCTGGTGACCTAGGACACTAGAAACCAGAGAAAAAGGGAGCTGGGTTGCAGAGGCTTCTCATTAGATGTGCCCTCAAGTGCCTTGACATGTAGTGATCTTCCTATCAACAGAGGCATTCAAGAGGAGGATGGACTTGAGAGAAATTTCCTGTCTCCCAGAGGAGTTGGTGCTTTCAAATTCCCCTTGCTCAAGAGTCTGTGAATCCACATGGCTGCTTGACTTGAAAAGTAAGGTGCTGATCCAGGGAGGGTGTGGAATCAAACCCTCCAGGAAATTAGTTGACACAGTACCGGGCTGGATACCTTCTGTCTGCTCCTCCGGCTCTACTTTCCCCCCTTTTAGATTCTTCTGTGTTCCAGGATGCTGACAGATAGGAGTTATATCCACAGGTTCTGTGCCCTCAGGCCAGGTGAGGTGGGCTACAAGGGACCCCAGAGAGGTGATCTAAGGGAGGGAGGAGAGTGAGGCTAGGGTTCTATCCCCCCAGCTCTCCTGCTAGGGATGAGACACACAGTGGATGTGCTCCTTGGACGAAGATGGCTGTCTGTCTCTCCATTCCGCCTCCTCCTGTCCCTTCAGGCCTAGCCTGAGTTCTGTCACTACCCTGAGTCGCTGCCCTATCCCCTGGCATTTCTCTACACCTGCCTACAACTTTGCAAACTGTCTCTCTGTTACATTTTCACCAAGTGATTCCACTTGGCTAGGCCACCTCTTTCCTGGCAGGGCCCTGACTGACACAAAAGTTAAAACAGACCTACGCTGTGTGATGGAGAAGATGACACGGTTCTTGCCCACATCTGCTTTCCACGGGGTTATGGAGATAAGATGAAGATCTTGGGGGGGGGGGAACAGACACATTTTTGTTGTGGTGTCTGTTGACGACGTGAGCTCTTGTAACCCTAGGAGACGAGAACTCTGCCTAGATACGCCAGCCAACAAGACTAAATCCAGCTAAAAATAAACCAACTCTTACATGAACTCAATCGAACAAATGTCTTATTTTTTGGCTTTCTGACAAACCAGATTGACCGAATGTTCCTTCTGGACTAGTTGTTTTGGCATGCTGTTCAGACGTGGCCTCTGACAGCATCTGCGTCATGACAAGGTTGACTTTGGAGGACCGACGCACAACGGGGACCCGTGGTTTCTGGCAGCCACAGGGTGACCTGGGAGGGTCAGAATGAGAACACACATGTTGGGGCTGGATCCCAGGATAAGGTAAGAATCCCGCCCTGTGGGACCCCTACAGCTGCCTGGTCATGAAGCGGAACGAGGCTGAATTCCTCATGAGGGAAGCACCTGCAGCATCGTTAATAAGAGCAGGAAGTCAGTGCCCTTTCAGGGAGGAGCGCCTCAGGGAGGAAATAATGTGCTCACGTATTCATGAAGGGGCACGTGAAGCAGCCCGAGAGGCTACACACCGTGCTTTACGGGACTGGGCAAAGGGCTTTGCATGCAGTGGGAGTATAAGCATGTGTGTGAGGACAACTTTGATCTCTCTGTCAAGCTCTCTCTTCTCCTTCAGGCTAACACCTCTCAAGTCAGGGTTGTGCCACATTTGTTCCCTTTCTCTCTAGGTCTTAACATGGTATCTGACACATAGAAAGTGTTTAAGAAGTAACTGTGGGATGAGGGAGGAGTTGATATGCCTTTCTTCACCTGTGAGGCCACATTCCTGGTCCTGCTCAGACTGCACAATCCTGGTGCCTGATCCCTCATTCTCTAATCAGCGTATTTCAAAGGAGTTGCACCTCCTGGGGTAAGTCTGAGAATCCCAGGGTGTTCACTGGCATAAGGGGTCATTCTTTTTTTTTTTTTTTTTTAAGATTTTATTTATTTGAGAGAGAGAAAGAGAAAGGGAGAGCACAAAGGAAGCAGGAGAGGAAGAAGCAGACTCCCCTTTGAGCAAAGAGCCCGACATGGGGCTCGATCCCAGGTCCCTGGGATCATGACCCAAGCCAAAGGCAGATGCTCAACCGACTGAACCACCCAGGCGCACCATAAGGGGTCATTCTTAATTACTGTCCTCTACAGAGAAAACCCTGGAAAATCTGAGTCTACACACGAAGCTCGTATTATGCTATTGTTTTTGTCACCATGGGCACATAATGTGGCTCTTGAAAGCAAGAGGTCCAGAAACGTGGAGGAGTCTTGGACCAACACAGAAAATTGTTGGGTTATCAATATTTTTTTGGCACAACAGCAGTCTCATTGGGTCTTAGAAATGGGGAAAGGAAGCCTTTCTCTCCCTTGGTAGCATTCACCATACCCTGCTCTCTATCCAATCTAGAAGAGTGCCAGACCCTTCTCCCTTAGTCATTTTCTATCCCTTAACCTTGCAACCAAACTCTGTTTTCTTCATTGTGCTTGGGGCTACTTGAAATCATATTTATTTATTATTGAGGGCATTTGGGCAGGGACAACAGTATCCCACCGCCCAGAATGTGGTTAGCACATGGTAGGTCCTCAATAAGCTTTGCTGAAAAAAATGAATGAATGAATGAATGAATGAATGAATGAGTTATTTTATAGTATTGAATGATATTATATTGGGCTAGTGGCTCCCCCAAATATATGCAGTTCTTCAGCACTCAGCTCTTTAAATATATAAACACTCACCTATTTGCATAAGGAGGGATTTCTAACTTTACCCCTATGTCATGTTTGGAATTAACCTTCCCTCATGAAAAACATGATCTTGGCTTTGAGGTGAATCAACAGGCAAGTCTATCTTCTCCCTTATGGTGAATTCCCCTCTATGTACCCCAGCCTCCTCTGCTGTACCCTAGTTCATCAGAAATACTATAAGGTTGGGGCACCTGGCGGGCTCAGTAGGTTATGCATCTGACTCTTGATTTCAGCTCAGGTCATGATGTCAGGGTTGTGAGATTGAGCCCCAAGTAGGGCATGGAGCCTGCTTAAGATTCTCTCTCTCTCTCTCTCTCTCTCTCTCTCTCTCTGTCCCTCCCCTCCCCTTCCCGCCCCAGCCCCATTCACGCACTCTCTCTCTAAAAAAAGAAAGGAAGAAAGAAAAAAATACTATAAAGTTGAACCTCAGAAGGTAGAGAGTTATCACTACTTTCCTCTCAAGATTCCCCTTGGTCCCTAAGTCAGAGATGACCACTTGTCTTTCAAAATCACTTGGTTATCTTTCTGGGCATAGAGGTGGACTACATTTCCCATCCATACATGCAGGTAAGTGTAGCCACATGACTGTGTCCTGCCCAGTGTAATGTGGGCAGAAGTGAGGTCCATGGAAAGCTCCTTTCTCTCTTCTTCTGTCGTCTACCAGACCCAGAAGATTTCAGGGACCACAGGGGAGGATGGAGCCACAAGAGAGAAAGAGCCTGGGTCTCTAATGTAGTCCCCCTAAAAATGAATCTCCACGTGAGAGAGAAATAAAACCCTGAGTTGAGCCACTGCGATGTTCAGGGTCATCTGCTGAAGTAGGTAGGTAGTCATGCGAACTAAGAGAGTTCCTACGCAAATGTGTCCCCCAGCCTGGAGTATTCTGTGAGCTTTACAGACCAGGAGACATGGGGGAATGCTAGCTTTTCTCAAACCACAACAAAGAGGCTTTATTGCCCTACGTCTGTCAACACCAAATGACCACTCTCAATTCTCCCCAAGAAAAGAAAGTGTGACTGGATGTTTCCACCACACAAAGCTTCTGGCAATGACTACATGGAAAAGAATTTTTTTCAAGTTTCATCAAACTGCGACCTTACAGCAAATGAATAAATGTACAAACTCTTAGTGAAGGAAGCACTTGTCATGGGGGAAAACTGTATGATACAGTGAAAAGCATTTCTGGATGAAGAGAGATACAACCTTGTTCTAGCCCTTATGGTTCTCCCCCAACCAGCTGTGAGAAGCCTAGACCTCTCCCTAGGTTTCACGGGGGTATTGTAAGGATCAAGGAAGACAAACTACTTTAAAATAGATCCAGGCTCTGTAAGTCCTAACGAGATAAGCAATTTGATTCAACAAACCTCAATGAGGATTTTTTGGAGGGGGTTAATATACTTGAGCTAAGACATAGCCTGCCCTCTAGGAGACACATTCCCTCCATGCTTCTTTTTAATGGAGAAGATAACTTTTCCAGATGCTCCCCAGCAGATTTTTCTTTATTTTCCATTAGGCAGAACTGGGTTACATGCTCATCCATAAGCCAATAACTGGTATGGATAATGGGATGAGCATTATTGAATTAAACTGGAAGAAACGAATAACTTGTATAACAAATAACAACCACTAACAGGACCAAATGACAGCAAACCATCAGCAGTGTCATCAGGGTGTGTAAAAGAAGTGATTAACTCTGACCTGAGGATGAGAAAGATTTCAAAAGTGTTCATAATGTTCTTAAGGAAAAAAGCAAAATTTATTAACATGACTTACAAGGTTACATATGATTTGTCTTCCCCCTTTACTTATTTGACCTTATCTCTTCCCACTCCATAGAAAATACTTTATGCTTTAGCCATAGCCACTGATTTTGAGTTTTTAAACTTGCCATATCCCCTCCTCCAAGACTCTGGACCCTCCTTTATCACCTCTCCTGCTATTACATAATGTGTACATATCTTTCGTGCTTTAGCCTATGAGTCACTTCCTCCAGGAAGCCTTCTTAGATTCTCCAGTCCAAGTTAGATACGCTTTATACCATTTAGCATGCTACGGCCTATACATAACAGACACGAAAATACAGTGGTATCATCACATAACGAGAAATCTGGAGATACACAGATATAGGATTAGTTCTATGATACAATAATGTCAATACTTACAATCATTTTCTGCAGTGCTCTTGGCTTTTATTCACCGTCACAAGACGGCTGCCGTAGCTCTGAATCATGCCCTCCCCGGCAATAAGCAAGAGCAGAAACAGAAGAAAACACCTCTCTGTGATGATCTTAGTCTTCAAGGAAGACAGCCTTTGAAGGCTTTCCCTTGCTGGCGTGAGGGAGCTCCTGTGTGCAGGCCCTCGCTGCAGTGGAGGCAGGGGAGTGAGGGTCTGGCATTTACAGGAGAGGAACCTCTGCAAGCATGGAAGAACTGTGAAGGTTTTGACAAGCCAACGACGGATCCTCCCTCTGGACTTCCGCACCCCCCAGTTCCCTCTCTGGTCCCTCATTACATTGTATGTAATTGCTTACTTGATTATACCCACTAGCCTACACTCTTTGTTAGGGAAGGACAGTTGCACCGAATAAATGAAAAATAAACACAGCCTTAGTACTACCAACACTTTCAAAACAAAACCACAAATTGAGATCACTTCAGTCTGTGAGTAGCTGTGTTTATAACTCTTTGCTGACCAGCCGCTCTCTGGTGAAATCCTAACAGGTAGGATCTCAGCCTCAAGGGCTATTAAGACAAAATAAAACAAAGCACAATTCTCGAATCTCTATTGAATGGTAAGATGAGGTAGGGATAGTGAAAGCAGAGAGCTCGAGAGCTGAGAGGAGCAGAGAGACCTGAACTGGCCTGGGGGAGACCAAACAGGAATGGGTATCATTTGGCATTCTTTTGGCTGCGAGAAACAGAAAATTTAAGTTAGTTTACATAATAAGGAACACTTACTGTCTCAGTAACAGAAGGTCTCATTGCCTCATTATTATACTTTGTTGTCTGTAGCTTAGCACCCCCGGGGTTCAAGATGGATTCCACCCGTTCCAAGCTCTGTATCCACGGTGCCCACGCAAGGACAGGTTTTCCCTTCGGCCTCTTTTTTAAGGGAGAGTGAATCTTTTCCTGAAGCCTCCCACAGACTTTTCCTGATTTTTCATGAGGTAGCACCGGGCTACATGCACATCCATAAACTCGCCGCTATGGTTAATGAGAGGGTCATCGCTGAATTAAACCAGGGAAGATTTAGCTTTGTTACATGGAGAACTCCAGCAAAATTAGTGGCTCTTTTCAAGGAAAAAAGAAAGCAGGAGTTGGAATGGCCGTTGGCTAAGCAACCAATGACATTTGTTACAAATGGCTCCCTTGGAACTGAGTGGATTCCAACTTTGGAATGAATAAGTCATACGAGGCTGAGTCTCAAACCACACCTGGCACTACAAAAGACTCTTCAAATGAAAGAACAGCCTAGATCACGAGGTTTGTCAACTGGTGTCTTCTGCTGTAGTATCATACAGAGATTCGTATTATTACCTTAGCAAGGATCAAGAGTAATTTATTACGTTCACACCCTCTGGGTAACTTCTTTGCAGAGGGGCCGTTATCTGTAAACATCAGGAGTTATATCCCCTGAACTATTCTAGAAAAGTAAGACGCTGGCATTCACTCTCTTACGGTTTAAGTCCGGGCCTTGGCCTCCTACTTCGTTGGTATCCGAACATTTCGACCTCATCACTAACAGGAAGACTTCCTTGTTCCAGATGTGTGACTTGATGTGGTTGGTCCCAACCCGTGAGGCAACACCTTCATTAAAAGTTGTTAAACTGAGAGCAGGTGTTTTCCCACCAGGTGGGAGCAAAACAGTTTCAGAGTGGGTTTTGGTTAGGCTGGTCTGGAGGGACAATTAGTGTTGTTTATCTTTCATTACCCAAGACATGGCTCAGTGGGGGTCAGGAACTCCTTCTAAGCCAGAACTTTACCTATAAACACTGAATTATTCTTCTGCCTGGTCCTCTGGGTCTTTTCTACGGGATATTTTGAGATTCCGAGTCAGGGGTCAGCCAACTAGCGCTCGTGGGCCAAATCTAGCCTGCCACCTGTTTTTGTAAATAAAGTTTTATTGGGATGCGGCCACACTCAGTTGGTTATGCCTCGTCTATGGCCGCTTTTGAGTTACCATGGCGGACTTGAGTAGTTGCCACAGAGACCCCGTGGCCCACAGAACTTGAAATGTTTACTATCTGGCCCTTTATGAAACAGTTTACGGACCTTTGTCTGAGAGGGAAAGAGCAAGTGAGAAGCAAGAAAGCTATAAGCAAGACCGATGCCCAAACTCATATAAATAAATACTAAACAGAGGTTGCAGAGAAGTTAGAATGGATTCAGATGGTTTGGAACAGGCCATGGTGGGTCAAGCCAGGCCTGACCAGGGCTTCATTCAGCCTCTGATACGTATGGGCACTTCCCAGGGAGCTGAAGTTGGAGCCACGTCTCCCTGGGAAGAAGCACTCCATAAGTGTTTGTGTTCCCAAATGGGAAACCTGGAGGTGGTTTTCTAAACCATCCAGTTTAACTGCTCCCGTCGGGGAGTGTTTTGCAATCCGACACACACATCCATCAGAGCTGGTCTACGGAGCCTCTGGACTGGCCGTATAAACACACAGCCGCCGACCTCCTTCATTTTCAAACAGGAGCCGAAGAGAGAGCACAATAGAAACCTGTTTATACAATTCGGATTTTCTTAGTAACATAAGGCGGACGTCTGACAAGTCTTCAACACTAACTGCAAGAACTGATTTCTGCTGAAACCTAAGGCAGACAAAGTTCTCTCCTTGAGGTTCTGGTTTCTTACCTTTCTAAACCAAAAATAAGAAAAGATGAAATTATTACAGATAATACTTATCAAATACTCTTACCGTATAGATACTGCGTGAAGCCCATTATGTACATTGTCTCACTTGATCTTCACCATGGTACTGGGAAGCGGCTACAATTATTATATTATCTCCCTTTTACTGATGAGGAAGGTAATGGCCAGCACAGGGCTTCCCAAACCCAGAAAGCTTGTTAAAACACAGATTCCTGGTCCCTGGCCCTAGACCTTCCCATTCCGGCAGTCCAGGGTGAGGCCTGAGATGCTGCACTTTTACCGAGTTCCCAGGGGAGCTGACTGCTGGCCCCGGCCACGCTGTGAGTCCGATAGCTGAGCATTTAGGTGAGGGACCTAGACTCCTGACCGCTGTGGCAGGGTCCATTCTCAAACCCACGTTGCTGTGTGTGACTAAGTGATTCTTTTAATCATTGTTGATAATCTGCTTCCCATGAGCTAGAACAAGAATGAGTGAGTGGTATTCAAACACACGCTCCAGAAACCCCAACAGAAATTCAATGGGTGTAATTTACCAAATGGGCAAGTCTTCATCAGTTGGGGACTTGGCATTTTTAGCCATCTTGGGAAGGGATGTTTGGACAATATACAGTCACAAAGCCCTATAAATAATCTGAGTGGCACATAACTTCGGCCTCGCATAGTAGATCCCTCAAAATTACCAATTCTAAGAAGTCTTACCCAATAACCCCATGCTTTTTTTTATGTACTTTTAGGACTTGAGGAAGAGATAATTGCCACACATAATCTTGCTTCAATAGTTGCAGCTCTATACCCATCTAGGTTCCCATCTATACCCATAGGGTTCCCATCCAGAAGGGAAATTGCTTAAAGGGATTATTTTTTGCTGTTCTAATATCCTAGCGTTGTATTATACCTGAGTATATAATATTCACGGTCCTACAGTATGTAGAGTATCTGGATAGTTTGGCATAATGTTCAGAATGTGGGTTTTGCTCTCCAACTTTGTGTCCATGTACACCACCACCGTCTACTATGTGACTTTGCTCAAGTTCCTAAAACTGTTTCCTTATTAATAATATGGAGATCAAAACACCCCCATAAGGTTGCTGTGAGTATTAAAGGGAAAGTACTCAGCCGTGCATATGAAGAGGCCTAAAAAATGCTAACTATAGATTATTATATATATAACTATAACCATACAATCACATATTTATGTATAATATGATATAATTATATATTAATGTTAACCAATACATTAATATTATTAGTAACATTACTAATATCTCAATTGTGTAGTAAAACTATTAACTATGAACTATAATATAATATGAATATTTTATTATGTAATTACATATGATATGTGCTATACAATTATATGTAATTATGTAGTTACAGATTATGAGGCTCTAGAGAACATGTTAACTAAATGCATCTTTTGATCTGGTGTTTTAGTGGGCAAAACACACAGGAGCCCTGGATGTATTAGTCAATATATGTCAGCTCCAGGCAAAAATGCAGTGACCAAGGTTCCACGCTCATTAGTCCTTTCCCCTTTGCTCAGATTATCTTCCTTCTAGAATAGTCTCTTCTTCACTCTTTGCCTATCCAGGCTTCAAGTCTTTCCTCTGCTATAAGACTTCCCAGACCATGGCCATACTCTCATTTCCCCAAACACACTGCCTTGTGGATTCATTGTACAGATTAGTTTATACTCTTTGCTATTTTTTCCTTCTCCAAAATATACTCTCCTGTTAAAATTTTTATTTTATTTAATTTATGTGCTCATGTATTGGCTTATCCACTAGGAGGAACCATCTGGGGGAACAGAGACTGTCTTCATCTTTACTGCTGAGATCCCAACGTTTACTACATGCCACAAAGACCTCAGTCTGTTGAAAGAAGGGATTAACTTTTTTGAGGTTCGATGTGCCAATATTTATAAATGAAGTGACCCAAACAAACCCAGAGAGAGGAAGTGCTGTGCCCATGTCACCTGCATGCTGGATGGGGGGAGGGCATGTGCTCCTTGAACAACCCCCAGTGCTGGACACCGGAGAGGTGTCAAGCGATCAGCAAGAACCTCCCCTCAAACCTGTGGGCCCTGCACACCTCCGTCTTCTGTACTCCTGGTCCTCCACAGGGAACCGCCTCCCTCCTCCCCAGCCCCCTGAAAGGTCTCCACTCTGCCTGCACCCCTTGCCTGCAACAGCCATGGGGTCCCATTACCCCAGAATATACTCTCCTCCGGGGCAATCATTCATGTCTGACTTGTTCTGTACTGGCCACATCACTTGATAAATACTTGAAGTTGAGTGCGGCAAAATAGAATGAATTTAAGTGTATTTCTGCAAAGAAGCAGCATCTCAATGGTGAAGCAAAACATGGGAAGTCCTTGCAGAATAATCACTAGTCTTATGTGAAAAATAACAGTGTGTTCAAACCAGTGCAAGGAAAACGCTTACTTAGGCTGTAGAGCTCAAAGCACGTTAGAGAGAAAAATAAGGAGGCTGCTCTGTTCTATGCCCACAATAACAACACAATTTGGCACATGCTGGAGATTGGTGGCAGATTTTATAAAGGGGCTGGAATCCTAAACTCACCAATTCTTTAACAAAGTTACCAGGTTTTGACATTGGGCTCGATTAAAATGTCACATGGATTTAGCAGCTGAACTTTGGATATTCTAAAGATGGGCATTAGGGATGTACTCCAGAAAGCACAGCGAATTTTCAAACTATCCTTAGACAAGGTTTTATATTTTAATCCTAACACATGACTCTCTATCTAGAGAATTTCCAACTGACTTGAATATTGATATTGGTACAGGAGACAGGAACCACTGGGGCCAAGATGATGTGAACATGGTTGAAAATCTACACTCCCCTCTGGGTTGATGTGGTGATGTTGCTGATTCACTTGAATCGGTTTGCTGACCCATCTTGACTTCTTTACCAACAGTCACAAGAGAGAAAAGTCCCACGTCATGTGACAACCCGTAAGTAAGGGAGTTCTTCTCAAACTGTAGCGCGCCCAGAAATGACCTAGGGATGTTGTTCAAAGGTAGATTCGGACTCAGTAAGTTGAGGCAAGCTGCAAGTCTGCGTTTCCAACATCCCAGGTGATGCCGATTCTTCTGGTCCAAGAAGCACACTCTTGGGAGCAAGTAGGTAGAAGACAGGGGACTAGTCAACAGATGGCTGCACAGGCCAACCAGCCTGGGTGCCATGAGAGGCGTATCATGTACTGTTCTAAGGGGCATGGAAACAACAGCCTTCTAGAGATGAAGGCTTTACAACAAGCATCCTATCCATTGTGCCTTATCAGAGATGTCAGATTTACTAGCCCAAAGTACCCACTTTCTTTTTAAAATCTGCAAAGCAATGCCTCTTGAGAAGTTGCTAGTTAAGAGGATGGAAAATGAGTGGGATCCCAGGAAACCACGGGCTCTAGAACCAGACAACCCAGGTCTGATTCCCAGTTCTGCCACTCACTTACCAGCTGTGGGTAATTGCCTTCTCTTCCTACGCCTCAGTTTCCAGAGCTGGAAAGTAGGGATAGTAATACTCACAGGGCTGTTGCAAGGACTAAAGAAAGAACACAGGTAAAGCGCTTCATTCATGCAGGGGCACATATTGGTCAGTAAATAGTAGTTTCTGCATTTGCCTGAGGAAATCAACCAGTCAAGGGTGATGGAGCGCTTGCCTTGGGAGCACTACTGAGGTGCGCCCAGGAAAGAGAAGGTGAGGGAGAGAGAAGGAGGAGGCGGAGGAGAACAAGAAGCTACAATCATAGTTCTCAAGCAAATTCTAAAATATACCTGGAGAGGCAAACACACGCACATGTGGAATGATTTAATATTTCCACAGTAACATGCCAAGATGCATCACAAGTAGAGTCATACAGAACGCAGAAGCCATTTGGAGAAAGCAAATGTTTAAAATGATATTACTGGAGACAGGAAAACTGAAGGGGTCCCTAGACAAAGTCAGGACTGTATAAACTTAAAAAAAAATTAATCTCGTTCTTTACCAGGATATTGACAAGAGCTCCTGTCATATGGAAACTTTTTTTTTTTTTTTAGAAACACCTGGCAGGACTAATTTGGGGGATTAATTTCTTTTCTCACACAGATTCAACACACAACAAACTACAAGGTGTGTCTGAGATGCAAGCCTGGTCAGAGATTAGATCGTGAAAGAGAAATTACCGTAATTCCCCTATTATTTCTGATTATGCTTTGAATAGGACTTTTGGGTCACAAGCCGCCATTTGCAAAGAACCCAAAGAAATTTTCGTAAAGTTCACAGTAGTCTGAAGGCTGTTTTGATACTTTTCCTCATAGAGGCAACCCTTCAAAAATATAGTAATAAAATCTTATGACTTTCATAAAATTCCTTCATTAGCTGATTTAAAAAAATTTTTTTTAATTAAATTTTTTTTCCATTTGCTTACTTTGTGACTCAATGTGATGATTTTCCTGGTTCCACAGATCAGCCTGCCTGGGTGCAACCATGAGACAGACTCGTGGCTCCTGAGAGGATGGAAACAGGAGTGTTTAGGGAACGAGCACGATTTTGGTCACGGCGTCTGAACCTGAGATACTCACAGTCAGTCTTCCCCAGAGAACAGAACATGGGAGAATCACGCTATGGCTGCTTCTGGATTTGATTCCATCCACTGGATGGGACTATGCATAGCTATTTTTGGTAAGTATTTCAGACTAGTGGTTTAGAGTCATTGTTTTAGTTGTATTAAGGAAAATGTTAAATGTTCTAAAAACAAAGCAGTATTTTCACTATCTCTTCTTTCTCTTATTAGTTAAGGTCTTATCTTCAGCTTTTTTCTCCTCCTTTATTGGGCAACTGCCTATAGCGTCACCTGGGTATTCAGCAGGCACTGCTAACTTAGGTATGCTCTCCCAGAACGTGTTGGCTAAGACTCCATTGGGTGGCAAACTGGAAGAGACACGGTCCCTGCTATCAGAGCTGAGTTTTAAAAGGGCGGACTCAAAAATAGATCATTTCAAAACAATATGGTAGCTACCAAGTCAGAGTTATCCCCAGGGTGTGATGGGAGGCATGGAGGAGGGAACCTGTTTTTAGAAGGATGAGGCTGAGTGGAGGAGACAGTATCTGAACTTAGCCCTGAATTGCACATACCTTGACAGCTCTTACTCTATGAGCCTTAGTTTCCTCATTTGTGCAATGATGATCGTAATAATCGTCTACCTTTAGGTCAGTGTGGGGATAGAAGTGTTAATATATGCACATAATCAATTTGACCAATGCCCGGCATATAGAATTTATATAATGGGCCGTGAGAGTCTTGCGTCTGTGCTCCAAATCACAGTGCTACCCTGTGAGGGTGGGGAGAGAGGAGGAAGGGTACAGGTAGAGGGAGGAGTGTAGCAAAGGGGTGGATGGTGAAATGGTACAGGTGGTGAAGGAGGCACAGAGTCCTGACTTACTAGAGTACAAGGTCCAAGGCAGAGGGTGCCAGGGGGTGAGGCTGGAGCATTAGCAGAACCCGGGACACAGAAAGACCCACACCCACGCTAAGGAGCTTGATCTGCGTCATCCGAGTAACAGGTTTCGCGCAGGGGGTGCAGGAGGTGTGCGTAGGGGGACAGGTGGATCTCGTTTTGAGACATCACTCTTGCAGCGAGTGGTAGCCAGGAGGAGGCTGCGGGCAGAGACGCTGAAAGTAGCACGAGCTGCTGGACTGCAGACGAAGCAGGAGCCGCCACACGGTGCTGGAGCAGTGGAAGTGAGCTGGCGGACGGGGGCAAGCTTTGGGAAACATGGAGGCTGACTGGCAGGCCTTGGAGCTGCTGCGGCGGTCTTAGAGGTGGGCCCTGGTGAGGCCTGCCCTGACGTCCATGCTCTTGCCAGAGCCGGGTCATCGGGACCAATGGCATACTGTAGAATGGTGATGGGTCCCTCTCGAGATTAGGTCACCAAAGACTGTGCCTTGCATTTGGGCTCTTTCTCTTGGATCACTCGCTATTGGAAAACCCGGGAGGAGAGGCCCACGAGGCGGGGGACTGAAGCCTCCAGCGGACAGCTGGAGAGGACCTGAGGCCCGCTGGCAACAGGAGTGAGTTGGGAAGTGGTTCCTCCGGTTCTAATCGAGCCCCGAGGGGCCCGCACCCCCGGCTGACAGCTGGACTGCTGCCTCGGACAGAATCTCCCTGCTAGGTCGCATCTGCGCGCCTGACGCTCAGAAATTGTGTGAGTTAATAAATGGTTGTTTCCTTATGCTGCTTAAATTTGGGGGTAATCATGGTGCAGCACCAGCTGACTAGTACAGTAACTTAAGGAATGGCAGGAAATGGAAGACGTCTGCGATGGCATCCAGGCTTGGGGTGCCGAGTGGATAGGCGTGTCAGTCACCGAACCAGGGCCCAGGGCCGATCTGAACTCATAACCTCCCTCCTCAGAAGGGCTCCTGCCTCTGACCCCCCATCCCCGTTATGATCCAGGCTCACAGCTGCAGAACACCAGTGTCTCTTACAGAAGTGGTTTCACATCAAGGTCTATTGATACTATTTCCAAATGGTTTCCACTTCTTATTTTCCACCACTCCAACCACATTCCACTTCCTTGTGGAATTTCACCACATATTGGCTGTAAAACTGCAAAAGTCTCCTTGCTCTTAGTTCCTCCTTGCTTTACCCGGATAAAAGCTAACCTTCATATCACTGTCTTTTCAAAGGAAGTCCAAGCTCCTAAAGCTGGTGTCCAAATCTCCCCATTCTTTCCCTAACTCATCAGCTCCCCTCATTCCCTTGCCCTGCATCTCATTCCCCCAGCAATGACTGGCCAAACCTTTGTTCCTACAGTTTCTGCCTCCTGCAAAACTCTACTTTCGGGCAGGCTTTCGGTGCTCTGTCATAGCCCATTTTTTTTTTTTTTAAGATTTTATTTATTTATGTGACAGAGAGACAGCCAGCGAGAGAGGGAACACAAGCAGGGGGAGTGGGAGAGGAAGAAGCAGGCTCATAGCGGAGGAGCCTGATGTGGGACTCGATCCTGGTACGCCGGGATCACGCCCTGAGCCGAAGGCAGACGCTTTAACGACTGCGCTACCCAGGCGCCCCTGTCATAGCCCATTTTGACACTTACCTCTTTCCTGACAACTTTTTGTATCTAAGTAACTAAACCTGACTTGGCTTTCCTTTGAGGTCCTCACAGGACTTTCATATCTTTTGGCGGCACTTGGATTATTTGTATATGAGTGTTCTTGCCTTTTCTCTTACGGGACCTTGAACTTTTCTAGGCTGGGGCTGTCTTACTCATCTTTGCCTGGCATAGGGAAGAAAGCCCAATAAATGTTTGATGAGCAAATAGATTTGGGCTCCTGGCTGAGCCTCCCTAAACTGCCCCCTAAACTCTCAGCTGTGCTATTTCTTATTCTTCCTTTGGTCAAAATTTTATCATACAGCTACAGAAATAACCTACATGAATAAAACAACCAAAAGAATATAATTCACCGTATTTATATCAAACTCAGCATCACAGTGATCTGTATCAAATAGAAAGAAAAAAAACCAATTTAATACTTAGTGGTCTGGAAAAATCAAATCTGTTGATACACATGGGTAAACAAGCTTTCAGCAACCCAAACTTACCATTTGCAGACTGCTCCCTATGCTCCTGGCCAATGCGGAAGCTGTATGATTCTCATAGATACTGTATTTAATTCTCACGAGAAATCTAAGATCCTGGGATGATTATCCTTTCCATCTTATGCATGGAGAACACGCAGCTTCAACAAGTTGAATGTCTTGCCTAATGTCGCACCTGTAACAGAGGGGTAGAAGGAACTTGAACTAGGATCTATGCTCCTAAATGCTCCTTCCGTATTACCATTGCTATAGGGTGGCCTTAGTTTTGTCAATGTTTACTTGGGGAGGGTTGGGTGCTTGTGATTGGTTTTTCAATCACTATTTGTCCCAAAGACAAGGCTCGATGCAAGAAGAGGTGGGTTTACATCTTCTTGTGCTTGCTGGGTAGGCAATAGCGCTCTTCCCGACAGGTGGGACGTGCCATCGGTACATGTCCATCCGGATGTGCATTTCCCAGCACAAACTCTCTCCTTCCTTTTACTTCTGTCTCTTACACACCCTTCCTCAAAAAGCACCCTGGCTTGTCACTAGCCTAGTGCAAACGCACCTAGAAAGACCCGATGTTAGGATACTTGAAGTCATCCTGCTTTCCTTTCTGGTAAGAGGCCAGAATGTCGATGTGGTGGAGGACACAGATGTGAGCAGGGTTCTGGCCCCCATCCGTACCCACCCATTGCTTAATCCAATATGGCCCCCAAGATTTGTAACCTTCCTAAGGAAATTTGTAACCTTCTGAACGATGCCTTTTTCATCACTATATTTTCTAGCACTGTGTCTGGCAGAGAGCTCAGAAACTTGAACTGAACCTCAGAGTGCTGGGCCAGTGCCGTTCATTAGAACATTCTGCAGAGACAAAATATTCCTTATTTGTACTCTCACAGGTGGCTCCTGAGCACTTGAAAGTTGGCTATTGTGACTAAGCCACTGATTTTTACATTTATTTAATTTGAATTAATTTAAATTTAAATAGCCGCATATGGTTGATGGCTATGTATTAGCACATTTCTTAGCTGCAAAATCAGGAAAATAATTTGCAATCTGTTTATCTTAGAGGGTTGTGGTGAGGAAGAAATGAAGCAATAGAAATAGAAGGCAGTATCATGGGATGAAATCAGATGGCTTGGTTGAAACACCAGCTCCATCCCCTGTTATCTCTGTGACCTGTAGTACGTTTACTTAGCCTCCCTGAGCCTCAGTCTCTTCATCTGAAAAATGGGTTTCACGATAACTCTCTCTCACGGTGGTCTGCTGGATTAAATAAGATAACAGATACAAACTCCTTAGTATGTCACTCGGCACATAGTAAACCCTCGACAAATAGTATTTTTTTTTTTTAATTCAGAGTGTTCTGAAAAGCACAGATAGATTAGCAGGTAGTGACATGGCCCGTGATCGTTCCCCTGAGCTGTGTCTTCTCTGGAAAGGACACAGCTATGTTAGCCTCTTTCTCTTTGACAGCCCTCTTTTGTGACCATATATTATATCTGGGGCTTCAGATGCATCCCTGAAACATTGCTCAGCTCGTGGAACGGGCCTGGCTTCTCTGAGGTGGCCAGCCCACTGTCTCTGCCCTGCGGTGGGGCTTGTCCCAAGGTCTGCTCCCTAGGTCACTTCTTGCCTGCCTCCTGACACTGGTTACTTTTCTCTGGAGACTCTGCAGTGGAGATGGGCTTTGTCTAGACAAGCTGAGGCCGGTCTGGCTGCCACAGCAGCAAACATTCTCAGTTGTTTCTCTCCGTGCTGGCTGCTAATTCCTTTTTCTGTTTATCCCCCCAGGAACCTAGGCTGTAGGTGTGTACCACCGGGTTTTGAAAGGGAAAAAGCAGACGTTCCCCAGATGTCATTGCCATGGCACCGGCATGCCTGTGGTGTTAGAGATATGGCCCCGAGATGGCACGAGCTTCCAGTTGTCAGGGACAGCCCACTGGCTCTCGTTACTGAAGCTGCCACCAACATTTTACAGCTTCCTGCCAGCCACTAGCCTGGGAAAGTTCAAATCACTGGAAAGAAGCACCTCCCCTCCCGCCCCCCGCCCCCCCCCCCCCCCCGAGCCTGATGCTGGAGCAAGTGAACTATTCACAGTGCCTGGGAATACATCCCAGCTCTCTTTGCTCTATGGTCCCAACAGTCCTCTGTGACCGTGTTGCAGATCCGTCCTGCAGGAGGGAAGCTGAGGAAGAGAGGGACTGGCTCATAGACCTTGACTACTTTTTTAGCAAATAATTGCGGAGGGCCAGGCTCTGGTAAGTGCTGATGGGTGCAGAGAGAGCTTGGAAGCCAGTCCCGTGGATCTTCTTTATTGACTTGGTTCTTTATTGTCTGCCCCTGCGAACAGAACGTAAGCAGCACGGGGCAGGAATGTTGGCTAGTATGTTCATCAGTGTGTCCCCAAATCGTGGCACATTGATACTCCTTAATAAATGTGTGTTGAGTAAAGGAATGACGGGTTCTTTCCTGATTATTGAATCTTTTACACAAAACATGTATCTGAAGGCCCTTGGCTATAAATCTGCCTGCAAAGAAGCAGAAATATTGATGTGGGAAACACACTAATTCATTGATTCAAGGATGCTCGATAACTCCCTTCCCTCCTTCCTTCCCACTCCTCTCCTCTCCTTTCTTTTCTTTGCTCCGTCTTCTCCTTCTCCCTTCTTCCTTCTGTCCCTTCACTCGCTTTCTTTCTCATTCATCTAATAGTCATTGGACACATGAGTTGCAAGGCACTCTGTAGTGTATGCTGATAAGACACAGTCTTGAAGACATTTGTCTTTGCTCATCAGCGTGTTTGAAAGAAACAGGGGCCTCTCTACTGTGTGAAGGACGAAGGTTTATTGGTGCTTGAAGAGTCTGTTGAAAGATGGGATTGAAACTAGAGATACAAGTTGAATGAGGCAGTTTACAGCAATGTCCTGAAAATCACCCAAGGCAAAAAAAATGTAGGAAGGGAAGATATAATCTTACTGTGATCTTTTTATGGCAGGGATATTTCCTGGACTCAGTCACAGATTCAGAATACATAACACAAATCCATTCTATTGAAAAGCCAAACTAAATGCTTCTTGAACACGAAGACTATGATAGCAGCAGGTAATATATAAGCATTTGGGGGGTCTGGGGTGTCCAACATAGAGTAGGGGTCAGCAAATTATCACCCACAGACCAAGTGTGGCTCACTATCTGTTTTTATAAATAAGCTTCATTAGAAGCAGTGATAAGTTGCTTGTTTTCACGAATCACCTCTGGTCACGTTCATATGCAACGGCAGAGTTGAGTCGTTGTGACAGAGACCATATGGCCTGCAAAGCCAAAAGCACCTATGATCTGGCCTGATAGAAAAAGTTTGCTGACCCCTGGTCTAAAGGAAAGATGTTCTGATGCCAAATGAGATCCTTTAAGAAAGAAAACACTCCTCACATTCAGTTTGGTACATTTATGTTTATACACCTGCTTTCCCTATCAGTGAAAGGCAGCCAACTGTTCACATCATTACATCATCAGGCCCCAATATGTTATTGTTCCCTGTAACTCTTTCTGCAATATGGCCACTAAGTTAATGATCTGAGATAATTTTCCGCAAACGAAATTGTTCAACGATCAAAGTATTTTCACTCTAGGCTTCCTATAGCGCTGCCCTTTTGCTCGATCATGCCAGAGCTGGATAAAACACTCATATCACCTCATGTTTATCCTGAGGCTTGACTTGGCATACAGCAGGCTGATAACTGACGATTTCTTCACCTGTGCTTGTTTTGTGGTTACTAGTCTCAAAATGCCCATAAACTTGATTAAACTTGTCCCTTCTATGCCTTCTCATTTTGCGTGTGGATTGTTTATGATTTTGAGTTATGTAATTCTTGGTTTCCCAATAAAGAAATCAGCAGGTGGTATGCTTCTTTGTTTTGAAAGTTACCTCCCTGCATAAAAATTTGGAGCCAGGTGTCTCCCATGGAGTAAATCAGACCCCAGCGTCCAGACCTCCTAGGCCTTCCTTATAACCCAGCCCTAATCTTTAAGAATGGAAAATAAATATTTCCCAAGAAGGGCTGAAGCTTTTGGCCATTCTCTCTTCTCTTACCACAATGCAGAAACTGAAAAATGAGATCCTCCTTCACTGTTTTGGTGATAAAGCCTTGTGAGAAAGATAGTCACTTAAACAGCTATTTCCAGATACACATTTAATATGAACCTCACAATCCAACAGAGCTCTCTTCACCCTTTTGCCAATGAGGGAACTGACCCTCAGCTCCAGTAACTTACCCAAAGGCATACAGCTTTTGAGATGCAAAGGCAAGAATCAAACCCATGCTCTTTGCATTCTGCTGTTCATCGGCCCCATGAAAGTGTGAGAATAAGGACTACAGAGTTGTCTGGGATCAATACCTAGAGAAAGTGTTGATGTTCTATAGCCAGAAGTTTACAGATCCTACTAGAAATGCAAGCTGGTTTATACAACTTTAACCAATGTGCAGTGAGCGATTCTTTTTGCTGTCATTTCAAATGAAAATGGAAATGGTAAGCATTTGGAAGGTGGTGGTGGAATAAGGAGGAAAGAATAAACTAAACTTGATTTTCACTGGAAAACCACTGTAAAGCAAAAAGCCTAATCTGGATGACCAGAGGAGGTGTGGTCAAAGTCAGCTTTAAGAACACAAATATTGGGGCACCGGGTGGCTCAGTCGTTAAGCGTCTGCCTTCGGCTCAGGTAATGATCCCAGGGTCCTGGGATCGAGTCCTGCATCAGGCTCCCTGCTTATTGGAGAGCCTGCGTCTCCCTCTCCCTCTGCTGTTCCCCCTGCTTGTGTGCTTGCACCCACTCTCTGTCAAATAAATAAAATCTGAAGAAAAAAAAAAGAACACAAACATTCTTTAAGTCGTGAAGAGTTTGGTAAAGCATAATGGATCTCATTAAAAGTCAGTGATAATTGCTCTATGATCTAGTCTCTTCTGTCCATTGGCCCCCTTGACTTTCCCCCTTTCTTCTCCTGCTTTCTTCTCTAATTTATTCACAAATTTGTTGAGTGCTGACTAAAAGCCAGGCTTTAAGTGAAATCTTGGGGCTACAGGACAACCTGACATATATCTTGCTGTCTAGAATCTGAAGGGCTTTCATGTTGAATCCATTCTCCCCATTTCCCCATTTTTGGGGATGGAGAGTTAGGGGGATACCACTCAAATACAACCCAAAGTATTTTGAGGGTCCAAAACATCATGGCATATGCCAAGAAATTTACCCTTACACTGTGAAGTTTCATCCTAGGAACCGCCTACCTAGACATCTCTTTGTACCTCCTCACTGCTCTTTCTTGTCTTCCCAGTCCCTAGAACCACAACTCCAAGCTGACTTTCTTTTGATCCATGGGAGTGTGGGCTAAGGGAGAGGTGGGGAGTAGCTGGTTTATTTCAGCTTTCCAAGCACCCCAAAGGCAGGGAGAAGATGTACAATTAAAATCTTGCTATCGTGAGTTAAACCCACACTCTCCCTTCTATGATTCATCCTCATTTAAAGATCCCAAAAACATTGGGCAAATGGGGAGGACATGACATCATAAACATCCTAGCTCCCATTAATAACCCAGAATAGTTCATTAATCCATTAAAAAAATCTTTAAAATACTTTTACTGCTTTAAAAAATTACACATGTCCATAGAATATACAACAGCAAGCGTGAACTCAATGTAAACTGTGAACTTGGGGTGATAATCATGAGTCAGTGTAGGGTCATCGATTGTGACAAATGTATTACTCTGGAGCAGGTTGTTCCTAGTGGGGGAGACTAAACGTGTGTGTGTGTGTGTGTGTGTGTGTGTGTGTGTGTGTGTGTGAGGGGAGTAGGTGATATATAGGAACTCTCGGCTTAATTTGCTGTGAACCTCAAACTGTTCTAAAAAATAAAGTTTATTTAAAAAATCATACACATTTATAGGCTCATTGGAAAAACTTGTCAAAACCATAGAAAAGCACAAAAAGGAAGCTAAAAAATCACCCAGCATCCTTCTGTCTTCAATGTGAGATGAGTAGGGTTGATGATTTGGTGACCATCGTTCAACGCATTTCTCGGACGTTACCTATATGTGTACAAGTTTCCATAGGAAATAGGGTTGGGTGTGTGTGTGTGTGTGTGTGTGTGTGTGTGATTGTGTGTGTGCATTTGTGTTTGAGTCAATGCATTCTCATGTCAGTACTCATGTACGTAATTCTTAATAGGTGCATGGTAGTACCAATATGAATACGCCATAATTTATGCAGTCACTTATTTGATAATCATTTAGGATTTTTTTTTCTCATATAAATAATGCTGCAGTGAACACTGCTGGACATACATCTTTTACCTCCTACAGTATTCTTTGAATCTGTGTATCTTTCCAGCCCATACCACATCTTGGGGGAGATGACGAGTTAGGCATACTTAACATACACTGTATGAATTCGTACACACAACGTGTGTTTCTAGGGGGGGAACCTTGAATAATTCTAGGCCTGACATTTCTTTTTTTTTTTTTTTTTAAAGATTTTATTTATTTATTTGACAGAGAGAGAAAGACAGCCAGTGAGAGAGGGAACACAAGCAGGGGGAGTGGGAGAGGAAGAAGCAGGCTCCCAGCGGAGGAGCCTGATGCGGGGCTCGATCCCAGAACGTCGGGATCACACCGGAGCCAAAGGCAGATGCTTAATGACTGAGCCACCCAGGCGCCCCAAGGCCTGAAATTTCTATTAGAGAAATAGGGGAGCCGTTATGACTGTGAGATCACATACATTACGTAATGCCTGTAGCTCAGATCATTACGCTCAGGTAAATAAAGCTGCTAATAGGATCTCTGTTGTTTCTTTTGTTTTGGTCCATGTCTCTCCGCGGAGAAAGATCTGAGTATGATGCAGGACAGCCTGAACCACAGAAGATTCAAAGAGAATCACATTCTATTCCTTAAAAGTGTCTGGCTCTGGCTGTAAGTAGTTGTGAGTTTCAGAAACAAAGGTCAACTCTAGAATGCAGTTCATGCCACCGTCCTCTTTAGACACACGGTGAAATGGCAGTAAGACAGCAACATGTAGACTATGGAGCCAGTGGTCACCATGATAACGGTCAGACGGGTCTTCTTGCTTGTTGGGCTCCCATAAATATTACCCCCTGTCAGAGTCTGAAGGCCAGGACTCTGTCTTAGAGCTGAAGGTCAGCATCAGATTAATCATTGAGTCTTTAACAAAAACCTCTGGGGGTGCCTGTGTGGCTCAGATGGTTAAGCGTCTGCCTCGGGCTCGGGTCATGATCTCAGGGTCTTGGGATCGAGCCCCACATCGGGTTCCCTGCTCAGCAGGGAGCCTGCTTCTCCCTCTCCCTCTCCCTCTACTGTTCCCCCTGTTCCCCCTGCTCGTGCTCTCTCACTGTCTCTGTCAAATAAATAAATAAAATCTAAAAAAAAAAAAAAAAGAAAGAAAAACCTCTGGAACTGTCTGCTTTATCTTCTGTAGTTATGACATGGTTGTAAAAAAAATACAAAACCCAAACAAACCCTAAAACAAAACACCTAACACCCAACTGCGTCTGCCCGAATCTGCCATACTTTATGCTATGATTTTGAACACTGACTTCAGGAAAAAACAACAACAAAAAGCGTTCTTGTTGTTGGTCCAGGCTCTGATTTGTGGCTCTGTTCTCCGCCCCAAAGTGAGACGGAAGCAAGGAGGTTAGTTTGGGGCTGTAAGAAGCAAGTAATATATGTCAATGTTCAGTGACCTAAGATCAGTAAAGCAGGAAAAAAAAGACAGAGAGAGAGAAATTGAGAGCACATCTGTGTTTGCCATTGTGTCTCTCATTGTGTCTGTGAGAGAAATCATTTAACAATGATAAGTAATCATGCTTTATTAGCACTAGAGAAAACAGAGTAGGTAGCATTAAATTTCATACTAGGATTAGAAATAATCGCAACAAAGTTTTGCCCTGCTGTCTCCCTGGCCCCTGTTCAGTAACTGGTCCCACCAGTCATGGCTTTTCCCACATGAAGTCTGTATCATCTCCGTCATGAACAAAGTGACACTTTCTGAATCAAAATATTGTTTCATCTCAAAGAAACTGAATTAGAAATAATAATGATGATTACTATTTATTGAGCATATACTGATCACCTGGCTCTGAACTAGGTCCTTTGTACGCAGGAATCAACCCATATTCATTAAAAGCTTACTATGTGCCAAGCATTACTCTAATTGCTGAAGACACAGTGATAAGCAAGGTATCTGGAGTCCCTGCTTAAAATTTCCATTCAGTAAGAGGAGACAACCGACAAGTTCATAGTCGGTGCTATGTAGAGAATTAAAATATGGTAATAGAGACTGAGTGGGTTATCAAGCAAAACCCCCCTGATGGGGTCATATTGAACGTGAAACTTCAGTGAAAGGAAGATCCATCTCATTGGGGGTGGGGGGCAGAATTTAATCCTTAGGATAACCCGATCAACCCTATTTCGAAGAGGAGGAAAATGAAGCTCAGAGAGGCTAGTTAACTTCTCCGCAGTAGGGTTGGGATTCAAATACTGTCCATGCATCCACTAAGCCCACCATCTCAGGAGTAATGATGGCCTGGTCCGTTCACAAATGTCTCTTAAGACAAGAGACAAGAGACCTCCATGAGTGTGGCTGCCACATGTTGGGAGGGAACTAGAGAAGGCAGGTGCTTTGGGACATGGAATCTCAGAGTTTATTATTGCAGGTCTAACCAGCCTGAGGGAAACACATTTACAAAGAGAAAGTGAAGTGACCTCTGGTGAGGGTGCGAAGGCCTTGTCCAGCTGGAGAACAGGGGATGGCTGGAGCCCACACAGGGCCAGGCCAGCACCCAAGTGGCCGGTGTTTGAACGTAGTGCTCTGTGGGTTTGGCGCCTCCCCTGTGCATCACTGGACATAACTACTTTGGGCTCCTGACCCTCACATTTAACATTCATCTCTTTAAGAGGAATGATCCTTAAGGAAATTCACTGCCTTTTGAGAGTTTCATGACCTGTTTCCTTTAGCTCATTAGCTTACTGTCCCAAAGAGGAAAATACGAAAGAAAAAAAAAAATCTCATTAGGCTCAAAGTCTCACATATTCTGGCCATCTCTCTCTTTCTGGGGAGGCTACCTTTCTATTTTCTGCAAGCCTGTGATCAGAGATTTATGATAAACTTAGACAACTCCTTAGAGCAGCGACCTGTTTTATTAGTTTCTGTATCATCCATATGTTGGTATAAACACATGCAAGTTTGAGAATCTCTGGTTTAGGACAGTGGCTCTCAACCTTGGAAACGTAATAGAGTTACCCACTGAGATTTAAAAAATTTTGTTGCACAGGCTACATCCCAGTCCTATCTAATTAGATTCTCAGGGTAGCGAAACTCACGCAGCTGTAATTTTTAAAGCTCCTTGTGTGGTTCTAACGTGCCGTCGAGATGGAGTTGCACTGGTCTGGCACAACTTGACATGGGGCAAAATTCAAGATAGAGAAGTCTGCCCTGAAGTTCATCTCTAGAAATACATAATTTCAAGTTCTCAGGAGCCATCCTTACGCATTAGCCATTTTCTGTCCTTTGATCAGAAAGAGAACCTTCTCAAACAAGCAGGACGTATGCCTGCAGTTGTCTTTACAGACACAGGAGTTCTTTGGGGAACTTGCTAAAAGGCAGACTCCAGGGCCCTGCTAGGTAGTCACTGATTCGGCGGGGTCAGGGAGAGGCCTGGCAATCTATAGTTTTGACATGTACTTAGGTGATTCTGATGTAATTTGCCCTTGGTCCAAATTTGGGAAATAATACTTTAGACTAGAACTTTTCAACTAGAAGTCATTTTTTTTTTTCACATTTGGAAATGTTTGGAGACATTTTAGATCATCACAACTGATGTGTGTGTGTGTGTGTGTGTGTGCATGCCTGCTATAGGGATCTAGTGAGTAGAAGCCGTGGATGCCGCTTGGCATCTTACAAAGCAGAGGGCAGGACCCGCAACAAAGAATTATCTGGTGCAAAATGTCAACAGTGCCGAGGTTGAGAAACCCTGCCTCACATTAACATCTCTTCTAAATCAAATTCCTTCTCGCTGGCCTCAAAGAAAAGACATCACGCTCTTCAGAATGTCCTTAGCTTTCTCCACATCGACACTTATCTTCATGTATGTGCTTCATCTTCCCGATAGCAGGAGACTGATTTTAGGCCAGGATCCTTGCTTCATTACTTTTTGAGTCTGGAATCATCCCTCCTTTGGCATACAGTCCTCGTGCCATGAATGTTTATCCATGTCAAGCACAACTCATTTAAAATACTCTTTGGGACTAACCACCAAATGGCTTTGTGACTGGTAACCATAACCAGTGTCTACAAGGGAGAAGGACAACCCAGGGGCCTAATCTGCAGTCTGGAAGTTTAATACAAACCCTCTAGGTTTCATCTAAGAAAATGGCTTTCCCTCTCTCTCTCTCTCTCTCTCTCTCTATATATATATATATATATTTGTTTTCAACTTTCACCAAGTATTACAGCCTGGGGTGTCTATGGGCGAGTCAGCATGGACCACCCAAGGAGCTCCATCATCACCAGAGGAAGCTCACTGGCTGGGGCTACTGTAGAAAGTGGCTATCAGTTGGCACCTTTGAGCAAACTCAGTCCCTAAACCAGCCCTGAGTTCCAGGAAATCAAAATTCAACACGTAGTTCTACACAGATCTCTGAGGGGATTGAGCAAGGAAACAGTGCCCTCAATGCCTCTAAAAATAGTAGGTAATTACCTGTGAAGAACTTTTAAGAAGATGCTCTTCACGGCATAGAGCACAAGAGCAAAGGACTCCTTTGTTTGTTGACAGGAGCTGTCTCTATGTTGTCGTAGACCCTGGAGTGTTGGAAACCCAATCAATATTTGGTGCTATGGAGTTACTATGCTACTGGGCTGACCATAGTCAAAAACAAGACACTGTCCTTAGTGAGGCTGACCTGACCATATTTTTTACTAAATCGATCATGTTAGTGTTCCCGACTCTGATTTTTGTTCCCATTTTAACACTTGGCATGAACACCGTGGTGAAATGCATTCACTACTTTTTCACTTGATGTGTTAGAACAATCTCTCAGCACCATAGGCTCTTTAAATGCTATTTGAAAGATATTCCACTTCCAGCAGAATTGTTAAATACAGAAATGAAATATATCCCAGATCGGTGGTGAGGTTCAGCTAATTTAGTAACTTTCCCCCCTCCGTTAATCACCCTCAGAATACTTTGTTTGCTTTTTTCTTCTTTGTGCTTTAAGTTTCAGTCTTGGCAATCTGAGCTAAAAGACTTGGAATCATGAAAAGTATGAAAATGTGTTCATTTCAAATAGTTGGCTGGGTTCTTCCTCAGCACAGGTGTGAATATTTGTTTATAATCCAAACATAGCCGAATAAACAGTCCCATTTTGCACCCCCTTTTCTTTCCATACAATGCTTTGAATATTTTCTTTGTGATGGTCAGTGACTTTGTTTAACTTTTAAAAAGGCTGAATGGCAAGGAAGGGCCTGGAGACTCGTAACTGTTTGTACAAGGCCCTGAAGTGACTGACGGCTGAACTAAGCTGGGCGTAGAGCCCTGACATTTTGTCAGCTCCCCTGAGGAGTCAGATGTGATGTCCACCACTCACCTGTCAAGTGCCGACAGAAAAACAACTCTGTCACACGGAGCCTTCGAGGCTACGCACATGACCCCTAACCCTGGGACCCCTTTCGGAGTTCTCCACGGAGTATCAAAATCCTTTCAAATATTTCCAGCTGGACATCTCCTTGAACTGTAATGGCAGTTTAGCCTCTTACCATTGGTGGTCTTTGTTGAGGGAATTTTCCCCTTTTTTTTTCTCCCCCGGGGAAGGACAAAGTTTGAAATCTTGTTGGTACCGAGAGAGAGGGGCTGCGCTTACTGTCCAGTAAGCATCCTACAGAGGGAAAGGTGCCTCTTCAGTCAGCAGAGCAAGAAAATCATTCAGTCGGCTGAGTCCATTCAAAGTGCTAATTAATGAGTTCTATGGAGGAGAACAAAATCATCTTAAAACTATGTCAGTTGAGCTCTCACAGAGTTCTAGGAGTGCCTGGGTCAGTGACAGCATTTCTCAAGAGAAACTAAAATGGCCTTGGACAGAGTGTCCACAAACCAACAGACCCACAGTAGGCTAGTCGAAGCCAGAATATTTCCACAGCTCGTTCCAGAGATGGTTCTTTTTTCCTCTGGTTTCCCAGATTGTCAGACTAAAGGGCCCAACCATTTGCTGAGCACATGGAAGCTCAGACTCTTAGTTCCTCTATAGAAATTTCCATCAAAATGAGCTAAAAATAACTAAATGAAAGGAAAGTCATGGACTGTATCTTTCGACAGCATGAACATCATTTCCCTCACTTTACAGATGAGGAAACAGGGATCCAGAGACGGGAAGTGGCTTTGCGTCCAGGTTGTAGAAGGGGTAAAGGACCCACTGTCAGTAAGGAGTTTCTTTAAAGCCTAGGGATTAAAGGTCACTACTGATTTCTAAAGCTAAATTCATACATTCTATCCTACAGATACAACCTATTTTATAACCTGTGATTGTTTAGAAACAAACTAGGGGCTCCTAATAGCTCTATTTCTGGGGAAAATCAACTGTGAAAGATGACTTCTCCCATTTTTCCTCCCCTTTGGTGCCATTCATGACAACATCTCATACTAATTCAGGTGCTCGACCTAGCTGAAATCACAATTCAGTCGGATACCTGGAATGTCATATTTGTCTGACTGTCTGTCCTAGGACAGCGCCCCGTAGAATAAGCTTTGTGGTTTGCCCACCTTCCTTAGCAAGTCAGCTTAATTCTTCCAGCCTCTCTGGTAGAGCCTAATTTTATTTTTTAGGCATTATTTGCATATTTCCTTTTAAGAGACTGTGTCCCATCAGCCTGAAGTGGCCCACCTTCCTCAGCTACGAAGGCCCAGGACAGATCAGCCCAGTTCTCGGTTCCCGGCCGAGGCACTGCGTGAGCTGGGAAGTAACCTAGCTCTTTAATATCAGAGCCGTGGGTCCCTAACCTTGTTATTCAAATGCTTGAGTCTGCTGATCTGGGAAATTGGTCCTGGTGGTGGTGGTGGGGTGAGAATCAGTCTCTGGAAGGAACAATAGAAATGTTCCGGGTCAAACAAAACTTCTGTCTGTTTGTGAATATTCTTTCCGAGACCATTTAGTTTATTTTGAGAAATGCTGTTAAGGTCTTGACTGCAAAGGATACTGTGCTATCTTGCTGTTCCACGTACCAGCAACATCAACATCCCTTTGAACAAAAATCCTCAGGTGATTCATATGCACATTAAAGTTTGAGAAGAGCCTTGGAGGCTGGAGAGATCCACGTGGGTCAACTTCAGCGTGGCCTCCCTTGCTCAGGGCTCAGTAGGTAAGGTCTTTCCAACCCTGTCTTTTTCTTCTCCACTGCCGTCCAGCTCATCCCTTCCCTCCTCTTTCAGTGTCCTTGCCCTGCCTCTCCACCACTAACCCCCTTCTACTTAACTCCTTAAACTCCTATTTGTTTGACACAAAATATTGCTGTGTATTCTGCTCTATTTCCTAGAAACCTCCCATGCCTTCATAGAAATCCTTTTTTCAAGTAGAGGCCACTCGCTCTTCCTTACTTTGCATAATTTGGGACAAAAAATAAGAGTCGAATTTTCCCTCACTATTCTTGGTTGCTTCTAAGATCACATTCCTTCTAGAACTGCTTCTTTGAGGATTTTTAAAACACAGCATAGAAAGGCTCGATAAACTTGTGTATATTAAAATTAAGAACTTAGGTTCCACAAAAGACAGCAAAAGCAGAAGGAAAAGAGAGAGTTTTTAACTGCATGTACAATTCAGGATCATATCCAGAATATATAATGAAATCCTAAATATGAATACAAAAATAATCCAATTTAAAGAAAATGGGAAAAACATTTGAAGCAACCCACAGATGAGGAAGCATGACTATCAAGCACAAAAATGAGAAGATGCTGAACTATGTTCCTAATTAGGGAAACACATGCCAAGACCTTAGTAAATACAGTTTCACACCCAATTAAGAAGCTGGACAACATCAAGGAGGATGATGATATTAAGGATTGGAAACTTAGACTCCTGGATGGAGCTTCAATGCTGACGGCCATACTGGAGAGCAACTGGTGTAGCTAGTTAAGCAGAAGAGCCCTTACTCTGTGACCCAACAGTGTCATTGCTGGGTGAGTCCAGAGCAACTGTTAGCCAGATGCACAAGAACTATGTACAAAATGTTCACTGGAGCAATGTCTGAGATGACAAAAGTTGTAAACAACTTCACGTTCACCAAGGAGCAGGATACGTTGTACACTCATCCAGTGCAAACCTCTGCAGCAGTTGTACCCGCGTGAAACTGAAATACGTGTGTGTGTACATGTTTATATTTGTATGCCTCAACTTGGATAAATTTCAGCATGTAATGTTCGATTCATAGAAGGAAATTGTAGACAAATACGATATAAAGTATACCATGTATATAAAATTTAAAAACATGGAAAACGAGGCTTTGTGTAAGGATACATGAGTATGGAGTAAAAACATAAAGCAATGCTTGGTGATGATAAGCATCAGATTTAGGACAGTCGTCATTTTGGTGGAAGTAGGGAGGGGGACAAATCTATGAGGATTTACAGAGGGACCTTCAACAGTGTTAGTGCAGAGTTTTATTTCTTAAGCTGAGTGATAGGTAGAAAGGCATTTATTATAATTTCTTTATATTGTGTTGGAGTCTGAATATTGATTACATTAAATTAAGACAAAAGAACTTTTCCCTTTAAGACGGCTTAACTCAGGCAGAGTACCCTCTCATCTCATCATTGATGACCTCTCACCACACCCAGCCTCCAAGTTTCTTCTCCATGCTTCCTATCATTCTGCATGATTTCAGCAGCCCTGTTGCTCAGTCAATGGTCCTGGTCCTTCTATGCTCCAGCAACCTTGAACATCACTTGCCCTAAGGAACTCGACAGGCTGCCTTTTTGGATCTTGTCACCCAGAACATATCTACTCAACATCCCCATGACTCTCTTCCTCTCCTATTTCTTCCATGTTCTTGTCCACCTAATCTGCACTTTGACCTCTTGGTGAGCTCAATGTGCTTGACCTGGTTTATTCCTCCTGTCCTCTCCTGAGTTATTTGCTGCTTTCTTAACCATCCTGGACCTGTAGCCAATACCTTAGCACTTCGATCACTCTCATCTTCCCTAACTCTGATCATCTATCCTCTTGAATCCTGGCCTAGGATGTGGAATAATGCTCACAGAAGCCACATAATAGTCCTGACTGGCATCATTGCAAATCTCTTGTCTCCAGAGCAGCTCGGCTCCAGGCTTTGACACCAGTCTTCTCACTCACTCCTAGGTGAAATCATTCCCAGCCTTCAATATCAATGGGCAATGGCTCCCCTTGGTCTAGAATGGTGAGAGAACTGTGTCCTGCAGAGCTAAGTTTTCAGCGGGGAGGGGAATGCTTCAGGAGAGATGTCTTCTCAGGCCGGTTCTGGGTTGCCATCCTCCCTCCAAGCAAAGAAGATCCACTTTAATCATTTTAAATATTGGTCTTCCAAATAAGATTACAACATGGGCTCCTGGCTTAGTCAGTTAAGCGTCTGCCTTTGGCTCAGATCATGATCCCAGGGTCCTGGAATCAAGTCCCACGTCAGGCACCCTGCTCCATGGGGAGTCTGCTTCTCCCTCTGCTCCTCCTCCCTGCTCCTGATCTCTTTCTCAAATAAATAAATACAATCTTAAACAAACAAACAAACAAACAAACAAAAACCCAAGTAAGATTACAACCAATCAATCAACCAATTAGTAAGGGTTTCCTGCTTTTTAAACACTTGGTAGTTTTCACTGCATTTGATATAGAATACAGTCTCTCAGCATGGAGTCTGTGGGACATGGCCTGTCTCCTTCCTGACCTCATCTTGTGCTACTTACCTCTGGTGAGAACACTATCCTCCACTGCCCTTCGGCTCCCACCACTAGGCCCATGTGCTGTTCCACATACATGCTGACCTACCTGTTTCCTTGTTCTATGTCTGACTCCACATTTTCAAGTATCTCCTTAAATGTTACCTTCCCTGGTCTTCCTCATTACTCTCCATCACACTGTTTCACTCATCTCCTCCATAGTATTTCTGGCCATCCCCTTTGTCAAAAGTTCTGTTTGCTTCCTCATTTAGTATCTGTTTCTCCCACCCCTAGACTGTAATTCTCTTGCAGGGAGGCATTGTGTGTTTGTTTTATTTAACATTCAGTGGCAGAGCGAAAGGGTGGCTTCGGCCCCTCTGAGATCCTCAGGGTAGGACCTTCACCCCAGTCTACCCCAAATTAATAAGTAACTAAAGAGGAAACCACACCCCTGCTATACACATGTGTCTCCATGGAAAGTACCACAGGCTGCCTCTTTCCAGCCAGATGTTGCCCCTGGACCTTTGCCACAGAGAAATCTGGGAGCTGCTCTGGGATCCGTGTATCCCTAGTGGACCCTATTCGCATGACTAAGAGGCACTGAGGAAATACTTTTTTGAATGGATCAATAAATCTCTGAAAGTTTGAGAAGCAGGAGCCTAGGGAATAAAGTTCAGCTCTCCCAAATCAATATGAGCAAGAAAAGTAGTCGGAGGTCAGCCTCCCCTCCCCTCTTCACCATCCACTACCTCCCCTCCTAGTCTATTCCAGGACAAAGGACAACAAGACTGGACAAGGAAACAACCCTGTCTTCTGATATGTGCTACACAGAGTCTTCCGATATGATGCATGTGGACACCTGCAGATGGATGTAGAAAGAGTTCACTGATTTCGGAACAAGTTGGTTAATTACTTCAGTGTTTCAAGACACAACTCCAGCATCCTCAGTCCATCTCGAAATAAGTGGCAAGCCTTTCAGAAGGTTGGAACGGCTGCGGTTACAGTGGTATCACACAATTTTACTACTGCACTACAGGATAGAGAACAGTAGTTATCACTTCAAACATAGGAGGCAGATTAGATATGATCAGTCGTTTAGAAAGCCAAACCCCAAACAGAAAAATCTCAGTTATACCCTGGGTGTACCTGGGTTGTCATGGCCACACCTTCCCTTGGCAAGTGCGTCCAAGTACATTTTCTCCCTAGGCTGCCTTTCCTCTTGCCTGTTGTGATTGTCCTCGAGGCTTATAATGAAACATGGTGAGAGAGCAAACATGTGGTTTGTGTGGGTGTATTTGTTTTTCTGTGCAAACAAGATTGAGTCCTTTAGAAGAAATACACAAGCAGGAGTTGGCTTCAGGCAAAAAACAGGATGAAGCAATGGTGAAGGTGGGTGGGTGCAGGGTGCCCAGGCATGTGAGCTGGGCATCTGGCTTTGTACAAGGATTGAAACTGCAATGGAAGGGGGGGTGGTCGAGGTTGTTTTAGCAGGGTGGGTGAGTATGATGATTTCGTAGCTACTTTTTGGAGGGAATAAATATCATGAACCAGGTACTGTGTTCTTTACTTCAGATTGCTTATTTAATCCTTTCTAAAAGACTGTGAGATGGGTACTTATTATCTCCATTTTACATGTGAAGATAGTGAGGCTCACAGAGGTTAAGTCATTTGTATAAGGTGACCCAGTGAGTGCCAGAGCCAAAATTTTAATCTAGGATTGTCCACCTCCAAGTTTGGACTCACAACCACTGTTCAACACTCTGCTTCCGGTTGGGAGGTTAGTCTGGATCTCAAGAGAGAGGTTAAACTTACAGCTACAATCACAGAGGGAAATTTCTTAGGAGATAACAAGAGAACAAGAGTCGACCTCTGGCAGTTTCACTAAGGTTTACATAAAGGAGAGACCTGGGGAGTATCAAGGCTTCGTATGGGAAAAATTATGTTTTGTTTTTCCTTAGTTTGGGGATAGAATAAAAGAAAAAAAAATGTAAATCTGGGGCTAAGGTGAAAGAAAGAAGGGCAAAAAAATATAGGAAAAGAAAAAAAGCAATAACTGCTAAAATTTACTGATCAGTTTTCCAAATGCTTAGAATTGCCAGTGCTGTGTTTTGAGTTGCTTCTTACATGGGTGATGCCGTGGGATGCTTAAGGGATTTATTTGTTTAATGGTGGTTAATGATATTTCTGAGCAGAAAGAAGGAGGTCAGCTGGTTCTCCATAAAAGAGAAGTCCATAAACACCAGCATCATAGGTAATTCACTCCTCACTGGAGATATAACAGAAACCTGGACCGATGCATCATAACCAATGCCTCCAGAGCTTTGCTGCACAAAGCATGACCCATGGATCATCAGCATCACCGGGGAGCATCACCCTAGATTCACTGAAACAGAACTTGCTGTTTAACAGGATCCTCAAGTGATCCCTATATGCAATAAAGCCCTAGAGGTACTGCTTTAGAATTCGTGTTATGCCATCTTGGCAACTTGGTGAACTCCTATTCATCCTTCAAAGCCCAACTCAGATATCATCTCTCTTTTTAAAAATTCCAATATAGTTAACATACAGCGTTATATTACTTTCAGGTATATAATATAGTGATTCAACATTTCCATACATCACCTAGTGCTCATCATGACAAGTGCACTCCTTAATTCCCATCATTCACTTCACCCATCCCCCACTCCCCTCCCCTCCGGTAACCATCAGTTCATTTTCTATAGTTAAGAGTCTGTTTCTTGGTCTTCCTTTCTCTCTTTCCCCCCTATGATCATCTGTTTTGTTTCTTAAATTCCACATATGAGTGAAAGCATACGGTGTTTGTCTTTCTCTGACTGACTTATTTCACTTAGCATTATACCTTCTAGATCCATCTATGTTGTTGCAAGTGGCAAGATTTCATTCTTTTTGATGGCTGAGTACTATTTCATTAGATATTCCAATATATATATGTATATATATATATACAATATATATATGTATATATGTATATATATATATATATCCAATGTATATATATATATATCCAATATATATCCAATGAAGATATATATATATATATATATATCTCCCTATAAATATCTATCTATCTATCTATCTATCTATCTATCTATCTATCTATCTATCATCTATACCACCTCTTCTTTATACATTCATCTATCAACAGACACTTGGGCTGCTTTCATAGTTTGGCTACTACAAATGATGCTGCAATAAACATAAAGGGATATCACTTCTTTTTTTAAAACCTCCTCTAGCCCCGTCTGCTATTTCTCTGGACCTCCTAATTATTTCTATTCTATGCTCATCCCATTACCTGTCCTTGAGAAGAGGGGCATCTTTGTATTCTAGTGTCAGTCAACTGTGTCACTTCAACGTGGTAGGTTCTAAGAAGCATGCAATTATTTAATTTAGCTATTGTTATTCAAAATAAGTCCTTCTTGGACAATCGTTTTAAATTTTCCTGTGCACAAAAATCACCTGGTAAGCTTGCTAAATGGGAGGACTGTGGCTCCTAGACCCATAGATTCTAATTCTGCATGTTTAGTTGGGTCTCAAGAATTTGTGTTTTTTAAAAAATTATTATGTATGTATGTACATATGTATTTAAAATATTTTATTTTTACGTAACCTCTACACCTAACATGGGGCTCGAACTTATAACCCTGCAATCTAGAGTTGCACGCTCCCCCAACTGAGCCAGCCACAGAATTTGCATTTTTAACTCACAGCCCTAAGTATTTATGATGCATATAGTCAACGTAAAACTCTTCCTTAGAAATATTTCTAAATCGGAGCCTGGGATTTTGAGCTTCTGGTCGAGTGGGCTGCTCTTGTCCTGCTTATTATACTGGTCTCTATGTCCTCCAGATACCAAAGGTGATCAAAGCTGTCAGTGAGGAGCTGCCCAAGCATGTTTGCACGATGTTTCAGTAAGGACTGTTGTTCTCTTTATAGAGAAATGAACATGTGCTCAACTTGAGGACCTAATAGTCTGAGTTACTCAATTCCACTGTTGTAGAAGTCTCCCTCCTTCCATTGACCCAGTGGCTTATGGGATCCATTCCAATATTCTGGCAACACATGAATATTTTCCATATGTACAACTCTGGTTGTGCAAGTACCGCTAAGTGCCAGGCAAAGTGTGATATTTCATTTAATTCATACAACAATGCTAGGAGGCAATGGACACTATCTCCTTTTAATGACAAGGACACCAATTTTCAGAGACATTTCATAACCTTCTTGGAGTCATACAGTTAGAAAGGGGCCGACCCTGGTTTCTCTGATTCCAAAGCTGTTGCTTCCTTCTTGTTTGTCTCTGTTTTCCCAGCTACACTTTCTGCACAAAATCCCCCAGGGATGGGCACAGCCGGGGATAGTTAGAACCTTCCACAATATCCATTCACAGCACTTCTATTCTAAGCAGCATCCAAAACCACTTTTCTCCAGCTGTAGAGTACGTCTATACTAACACAATTCTCTCCCTAAGAGAATTTTTAACTGGTTTGACTTTTCCCTTAGCTGGTGCTCTGAGTCCCCACATGGCTTCATGGCTGGAGGATACATATTTCTGAGTTGTTACAAGAACTGACTCAAATCACAAGAGTGGAGGCAATCAATTTTTGCAGTTGACTTGGGGAGACAATTTAGAAATGGGATTGGTAGGGCTGCAGCTGCTTTAATTAGTGATCTAAATTTCTCAGGAAACAAAGCAAAGTTGTTTTTTCTTGGGGAGGGTGCTATTTGGGGAAGCAGGAGGAAAGAATGGGTTACATACATGATGGCATATTCATAAAATGAGAAACTACACTGCTGAATTTTTTCCAATGTCTACTATATATAAGTCACAAAGATGAACCAGCAGGCCTAATTCCTGTCTTCATAGAATTTCCTATGTATTAGATGAAGCAGAACAATGTAGATCTATGTATTCTATCAACGGAAGTCATCCAAGATGCTGTAAAAACGCAACGTGTAATTCGCCGAGCAGTATATAAAAAGAAAAAAATGTTTAGGAAAATTCTATATGTTTGTATATAGATAAATGTACCAGATGTTTATACAAAATGTTATTGATGGCAGTTATCTTCAAGGACTAGGAATGAATTTGGGTTGGGAATGGAGGAATGGATGAGAATGATGGACTTTATACATTTTTCTGGCAGGGACTGACAACCATCCTCCCTCAAATCCCTTCTTCAGTCGAAAAACAAGGCAGAACATTTCCTAGACTCCTTGTGGCTCAGTGTAGCCATGTGACTAAGTTCTGGGTAAGGTGGAAGTTAAAAGTCTTGTGTAGGACAGGTAGCAAGCTCCTAAAAAGGGAAGGGACTAGCCCTTCTGCCCATGTTCCTTCCTGCTGCCTAAGATGTGGATTCATGGTGTGGCTCCAGCAGCCATCTTGGAGCAAGAGTCTATCTTGACGGTGGGAACCACAAACAGGAGAATATAGGAGGTAAGAGCATAAGTCTTCTCTATACCAAGCGACTACTGCTCTGCTGTCTACTGTGGGAGCCATGAGCCACATGTGGACATTTAAATTTAAGCTAATTAAAATGACATAAAATAAAAATTTCAGCTCCTCAGCCCCACTAGTTACATCTCAAGTGTTCAACAGCTACGTGTGGTGGCTAGTGGCTACTGAAATGGATAACGCAGATAACAGAACATTTCCATCATCACAGAGAGTTCAGTTAGACAGTGCTGCTTTATGGCTTGCTTCTAGACTCTGCAAGAGAGAATAAATCCCCACATATTTATGCCTGTTACTTATAGCTGAATTAAACGCACACTACACAAATTCTTTTCTATAAGAACATCTATCAATGTTATATTATAAAACTAATACAGTTTTAAATACATGATTGGACATCACACATGGATTCAAACAGGTAAAGATATACTATACATAATCTGGTAATAAAACAATCGAAGAATATTGTGTCAAAAATAGCTTTTTGCAAAGCCTAAAGGTATATAAGAGATCTGGAAAATTACAAACCTTCAGATTTGTCTCTTTGTTCAAAAGCAAAAGGCTGGGCACCCAGAGTTTATATAACCTCCACTTTGAATTGACGTAGACCACACACCAGGTAGGCATACACATTTCTATAGCGTTGTTGTCTACACATTCAGCTATGGAGCATATTAAGAATGTTCTAAGAGATACAGTTAACATTCATGGGCGACACTTTTATAAGGATAAGATATGGTCTAGTGCTCTTTAGCTATTCATCAAACTCTCTGCTGTTTGCATTTTGAAAATATACAATGACATTACATTTTAAATACACTGAGTTATACTGTGCTCTCTTTGAACCTGCCCCAAAATTATGATACCATTGTGTATTTTTAAAGATTAAATATTTCTCATATTTTTGCGTTACAGCAAGCAAACCAAAGGCTTTTAGCATTCCAGGTCATGTAGACGATTTCAACAAGGTTGTTTATTCTTCGTGCAACGTGTGCGGGATTCAGGGAAATCATTTTCATTCTTCTAAGAAGGTGCCACCCAGGTAATCTCTGGCAAATGAATGTCAATGCATATTCTCACCTGTTTGGAAAATGCAGCATATAAAACCCATTTATCGGGGCTGAGGTACCAAGGGCAGGTAGACCAGGATTCTATGGTCGATGCTTATAACAAAACAGAGAAAGCTTCAACTCACTTTGAACAGGGTACCAAATGTAGGAAGTCCCTAAACTCTCCATCTGGTTCTTTGCCAATATAAACCAAGGGCATGTGTCTTTTCCCCTCCCCGGTGTGTGTGTGTGTGTGTGTGTGTGTGTGTGCACACGTGCATGTGCGTGTGTGCGTTTTATTTTCTAGGTCACAATGATATGACATGTATGTTATTTCTGTAAATTTTTATTTTCAATTCTGCTGAGAGTCTTAGAAGCTCGCTGAAATGAGAGTCGAAAGCTGGGCAAATGTGTTCTCAGTCAGCAGTTGGTATCATTATGAAATCCCTTTTTCATTGCACTGGGAAAGAAAGCAGGTTTATTTGTGGGCTCTGTAGGACCACCATTTTCTTTTCACCTTTGCCTGAGAAACAACGGGATGAGAGCAAAGACTAAAGGTGGTTGAAGGGCACAATCTGGACTAAAGATGGTTGAGGGCTCTGGGTCCCACTCCTCATACTGACTTAACATTTCAGAGCATTGACGTCTCCTGCCATCTTCATCAGCAATGGTGATTTTTTTGGTGCAAACTTGAGGATCTTGGACTATGGGCTACTGTCCACTCAACACAACACCAAGTCTGACATCCAGAAAATACTAAGAGCAATTTAAATCTTTACTGAAGTCTCTTAAAATACAGTGCAAAGGGGATTACATTCCCAGCCCTTGTAACCTTGTGAAGTCCTCTTTCTCCCTCTTTGTCCCTTGTCTCTGGAGTGCAACCACGTCTTGCTGTACTTCCGCACAGCCCCTCACCCTTTCCAAACTCCCCTGATGTAAAGATTTCCGGATTTTCTCACTATCTTTCAATTCTCCTTTTGCTGTTACCTTCACGCACACACCCGAAGGCCCTGGAGGGCGAGCAGACACCCAGAAGCTCCCTGGGAAAGTGGGAAGGGGAAAACATGAGCAACTTGCATCCTGAAGTTTTATTTCTGTGGACCTCTGCTACAAAACCTCTAATGCCTTTCTAACTCATCCCTCCCTCTTCAGACCTCCATGCCCTTTTAATCTTACCCGACCTACAACTTTGCCAGTTTCTTCCCAACTACTTAACCCCACCCCGACGCTGGCCACTGTCCCTTCCTCTCTCCCACATGCATCTGCAATGTGACCCTGAGCTAGTCACCCCCATCCCAACCCCTTGGTTCCCTGAACTGGAGACAAGTCTTGTTCCAGAAGGTCCCTGAGCATGCTCCTATTCTGCAGTTGTAAGATTCAGGTCACACCTGTTCAAGAAAAATACATGTAACTTGGTGAAAAGTGAGCACCTGGGCATCGTTACTCTTTCTACTTTGAAGTATTTTTAATGGCACGGATAACGCATGAGTATTTATTCCTACGCAAAATGAAAGCACTATAGATAAGACTCAGATTGTTCCTTCCACCAAGCCCAACCCATACCGCCTCCTTGTTTTCAAGATCAAAGAAACACAAAACCCTCCAAACTTTATCTACTTGACATCTTTAGGAGTTTGACCTGTGCTTTTCCTGACAGTTTTCTGTTTTTATTTTTATTTTTTTTAAGATTTATTTATTTATTTTGGAGAGAGGGAGAGAGAGTGTGAGTGGGGAGAGGGGCAGGGGGAAAGAATTTTCATCTTCAAGCAGACTCCCCGCCGGGTGTGGAGCCTGACATGGGGCTTGATCCCGCAACCCATGAGATCACGACCTGAGCTGAAACCAAGAGTCAGTTGCTCAACTGACTGAGCCACCCAGGGACCCTCGTTTTCTCTTTTTATACACATATGCATATCCAAAGAATATTGTTTTGTGGGGTTTTAAAAATATATACACGCAATTTCTGCACATTTTTATTTTCCAGTTCCACTGACTGGCTGAGGGCCTTGTCCAAATAAGGGCTGAAAGTTGGGCAAGTGTGTTCATGGTAGTCCGTTGATGGTGTTATGAATATAAAAATATAGATATAAATGGTATATACTGGGCTTGTCATTTCACACTTGCTTTTCCCTTCCCTTACTATCAGTTGTTACAGAAGAACATACGTCCCTCTTTTTTTTTTTTTTAAAGATTTTATTTATTTATTTGACAGAGAGAGAGCACAAGCAGGGAGAGCAGGAAAGGGAGAAGCCTGCTTGTGGAGCCGGATGTGCAACTCGATCCCAGGACCCTGGGATCATGCATAGGTCCCTCGCTACTATTCCATGCAGCAATCATAATCATTGCAATGATTTATGGTCTGTTGACGATTTGCCTGGAAGCGTTCTTACTGAATCCTCACGGAACTCCATGACATAAGCAGCCAATATGGGTCCCATGTGACAAAGGAGAAATCTCAGAACCAATATAAGAACACCACGCTTTATTTCATCTCCTCCTGGCCACTGAAGGTGCTTCCAGCTGCTTGCCATGACAAACATGCCACCAAACCCCCTTGCCCAGGTGTTGGTATAAGAATGGTATGAGGATGAGTGTAGGCTTGGGCTGGAAACTGGGAAGAGCTGAGGGTGACATACGTGCATTTTTAGGTTCAAGAGATACTTCCAAAGTGCCTTGGTGACCTTATCAAGTGAGACCGTGAACACTATGAAGGAAGAGGATGTGCTATGGCGTAGGGAGGGGCCGGCAAGGTGGCCAGAAAGGGGACAGTAAAGGGACACCCCAAACTCCAACTGCTTGCCCATTTTTCAGCTGCGTTCAAGAACAATCCTGGGTAAAAGCAGGGGTTTTCCAGCATTTCTCCTAGGTCCCCTAAACTCTAAGGCATCTTCTTGCGTTTGTGTTGCTTCCCCAGCCCCTGGGACCCCCCACCCACTCAGCAGTGCATCTGGGCACCAGCTGGGCCAGCTTTGTTAGGCTTAGGAAAGACGTCAAGCCCTTCAGTATTTACTTTATCCCAAGAACAGTGAGGAAGGTAGACAGCCCTCCGTCCCTATGCACCATTTACACAGACGTCAGGCTGTGGATGTGGGTTCATTTTTCATTCGGTAATCTGCAGGTATGAATTAAAGCATAACCTGCCTTGCTGACACCGCAGCATCGATATTTTCTCAGACTGGAACATGGTCTCCCGGTTCTTACCCACCACTTAAAAATAAACTTAACATATGGCGTTTGTCTTATGTCAAAGGAATGCAGTGTGTTTTTCTTGATGTATGACTCAATTCAAACACTAGGCAAAACTTTGATATTTCAGAGAAGTTTACTGCTGGAGGGAATATGCTTGCTACCTTCTCCATTAAACAGGCTAACTTCTCAAGGCAAATTTCCAGAGTGAAATCCGGAACGGAGATGTTCCAAGTTTCTCAGATAATTGAGTTCCTTATTTCACAATATGTGTGGTACAGATCCTAGGGTACTGCTAGATACTCAGCGAGACAGCTTACAGTAGTCAGGCTACTATACAAAATGGGTACAAGTTGGGAACATTCATGATGATATTTATAGTTTTCCCAAAGACCCCCACGGTGCTTGACCAATCATCTAAACATACCCCAATGTTACCACACAAATGGAGGCAAAGCAAAGAAGACCATAGACACGTAACAAAAGCTTGCAAGTGGGGGGTGGGGGGTGCCTGGATGGCCCAGTGAGTAAAGCAGGCCACTCTTTTTTAAATTTAATTTAATTTAATTTAATTAATTTATTTTGAGAGAGAATACGAGAAGAGCAGGGGGAGGGGCAGAGGGAGAGGAAGAGAATCCCAAGCAGACTCCACACTCAACGTGGAGCCCGACACCAGGGTTGATCTCATGACCCTGAGATCATGACCTGAACCAAATGCAAGAGTGGAATGCTTAACCAAATGAGCCACCCAGGCACCACAATGCATGTGACTCTTGATCTTGGGGTTGTGAGTTCAAGCTCCACATTGGAGGGTAGAGTTTACCTTAAAAAAAAAAAAAAAAAAAAGCTTGAGGAGCCTGGGTGGCTTAGTCGGTTAAGCGTCTGCCTTTGGCTCAGGTTGTGATCCCAGGGTCCTGGGATCGAGCCCCACATTGGGCTCCCTGCTCAGCAGGGTGTCTGATTCCCTCTCTGCCCCTACCCCATGTTCTCTCTCTCTTTCTCTATCTCAAATAAGTAAATAAAATTTAAAAAAAGAAGCTTGTAAGTGGCGAAAACATTCAAATACTCGAATACAAGCAGAACAATAATAATAAAATAACTACCACTTACTGGGTATTTATGATACTCAAGCACAATGCTTAGTGCTCTGCCTACATGGTCATAATCAATCCTCACAACAGCCTCTGAAGCTGGTAATGTTATCCCATCTCCATTTTACATACGAGGAAATTGAGATTTGGAAGGTCAAGTATTCTGCTCAAACATATACAGCTATTAAAGAGGATAGAACTAAGATGCAAATCCACTTCCGACTGATTCCAGAGTTTGGCTCCACTTTGCTAATCCATTGCAAAGGCTTATTATTATATGTCACCAGACAGAGGAGGTTTTAAATCCTAGGCCCCAAAATGTCACTCCAACTCTGTGAATTTCACCTCTATGCATCTTCTAGACTTTCTACCCTGCCTTAGTTCAGGTCTGCCTATTCTTACCTGGTACACTGAAATAGCTTCTTAGCTGCTCACTCTATATCCTAATTTATTCTCCAAGGCTGCTGGGAAAGCGACCTTTCACGGGAAAACAAGTATCATGCACCCACTTGCTCACAAATCCTCGGTGGTTCTTATATGTGGCTCCCACAATGGCTTGGAAAGTGCTTTACGGACAATGAGCACCCCCTGGACACCTCACGAATGCTTGGCATTTTCCAAACTATTTCCTTCCTTTTCTTGACGCAGTTTCTGAAACTAAGTATCCCAGGTCACACCTATAGACCCAGCAATGTTAAATACTAGAAAAGTGCCGTCTTTGGAGTCTGAAAGGTTTAAGCTCTGTCTTTATTAGCTCCACGACCTTGGGAAAGTCATTCTTTTTCCTCATGTGTCTCCTTTACCAGTCAATGGGAAGTTAGAGGTTGTGTGTGTCTGAGGTATATAGCATTCTAATAGTAATGTTCGTGAGAACGTTCCATCAGTCATTCACATCTTAGTAGCTCGAAAGATCTGGACCATTTTCCTTGTGACAGTGAGGTAGGAGCAGGATATTTAGGGAAGAAAAGTTTTTGTGGGCAAGAAAAAGGAGGAGCTCCAACTGGTAGAAGGCTAGTGGTACAAGCTGCCCTGTTGGGGGCCCGGGCATCTTGGAGGTGTCTGTGGGAAGACAGAAGCTCCTGCCAAGAGGGAAGAAGAATACCTAACAAGAAAGTAGAAAGGGCCACAGACACACTATATTGACATTACCATTTTGCTTAGGGCAAGCCTGGGATCCACACTGAGCTGTTGTGGGCCCAGGAGAAGCGGAAACACAATGGGCACAATGTGAGGGGGGTTGGAAATACAGCTACCTTCACTTTTGGAACAAGCCACCCTTGCCTAAATCAGTTTAATCCTGGGGCCTTTGGGGGAAACTTTCAGGTACTTATTTCAGAGAAACAAATCATCCCCAACCGCAATGACTTATTTCTCCCAATTTGGAGGGCTGGCAACCGAGGTGGTTCTTTTACTGTTCTCGCCTGAGGTGGCTCGTGTAGCTGCAGTTATGTGGCAGACTGACTGGGGCTGAAGGGCCCAGAGAACTTCATGTACATGGTGGGCAGTTGGTGCCAGCTGTTGATGGGCAAGGTGTCTCAGCTTTCCACTACAGCCCCCCCACCCCCGGCCATGCTCCAACAGGCTGGATGGGGCATCTCCATAGCATGGAGGTCTCAGGGTTCTAAGATGGTGGAAACTGAAGCTGCAAAGTCTCTTATGGCTGAGGCGCAGAACTTGTACATTAATTTGATTGGTCAAGAGAAGTCACCAGACTAGCACGTTTGGTTGGTCAAGAGAAGTCACCAGACTAGCAAAGACTGTAGGGGGTAGGGCAGAATGGCAATATCCTATTGCAGAAATGCATGGACAGGGAGGCATGATTCACTTCGGGCCATTATTGCAATGATCTAGGAAGGGGATATTCTTTCCCACAGGCCCTATTTCCAGAAAGTTCTGTCCACATCAGCCTAAGGGTTTTACTGATAAATTATGTGGTTATTTGGTTTTCTAGAATCAACAAGATAGTTAACGGCCTTTAATCAGTGTGTTACTTAATGACCAAACAATGGGAAAAGCCAAAGCATAAAGTTGCTACTAGAGTTTTCTGGGTCTTTGGATTTGCTTCTGCTACCTTTCTGCTCTTTCTCTCCCTAAAAAGCATTTGGGTTGTCTGTGGTATATATATACATATACGTATATATATATATATACGTATATATATATATACGTATATGTATATATATATACATACATACACCCAAGGCTTCAATAAGGAAAACGCAAAATAATTTTGACACTTTAAGATTAGTTTTTATCACCTTTAAGAAGGGGTTCTAAGTCCAAGGACTGTTCTATAATTATAATATAAGGCAGCAATCCACGGGCCCAGTCTTAGAGCAGCATCAAATTTAAAGATACCGACCGTGCAAGGCATCTAATCTTAACTCGCATATATAAAGGGACATTGGGAAAGATTCAGTTCCTACCCCAAAGCACCCTTTCCTCTCAGTTGCTAACTCTCTCACACCCTGAAGCTGCTGGAAGTCTCTTTCTCCCTTCCACTCAATATTCTCTTTAGACACTCTTCGATGTTCCCAAATGGTAGGCTCCACTCTTCTCTTACCCACTCCCTCTTTTTCCACATGAGTTCTTTTCTCTCTAGAAGTGGTTCTCATGGTGGTTCTCATGGCTTTCTGACATAAATGCCTTTTCTGAGTCCTTCCTCCCTCTGACTAGCTTAACTTCCTAATGGCATTTTGGGTCCATATAACTTTTTTATTGCAGGGGATGAACTGTGTATTACAGGACATTTAGCAGCATTCCTGGCCTCTGCCTACTAGATGCCAATAACATTTCCCCCCAGGTACGACAGCCAAAAATGTCTTCAGACATTGCCAAATGTCCCCTGGGTGGCCCAAATGACCCCAGCTGAGAACCACTGGATGACACCAATCTATTAAAGGCCCTAGGAGACTGAGGGGGAGAGGCAAAATGTTTTGCCTGGGCAGTGGCCAATGCCAGTTTCCCATAGGGTGAAGGGATGAGAAATAAACTGAAAATGTATTTACAGTTAATAATTTGTGTCTATTATAGTTCCATGATCCAGCAGTATGGTTAGGAAAGAAAAATGACTCACATCTGAGTTAAAGTGTGTGCCCTCAGCTCTCTCCTGAGATGAGTATGAGAAGCTAATACAAGATTTACACCTGGTACTATGGAACAATCTGGGAGCACTGGGTTCAGATATGAGATCTGCCACTTGTCATCAAATTCTGCAGGTCTGGACTGGGCCTCGGGCCTGAGTATTTGGAAAGGCTCTTTAAGTGTTTGATGTGCCCTTCTGGTTAAGGACCTCCTAGTAAAGGCTCCATAAACGGAGGCAGCTCTGATGGAGACCATGTGAGAATGGAAGATGAGGGCCTTGAGATCTCTGTAGGGTGAATCACTGTCTGGCTGTGTGACCTTGACACTGGCATTTCACCTTCTAGAACTCATTTTTCTTGTCTTCCAAATAAGGGGGTTGGGCCAAATCAGTGCCACTTGAAGTATGGCTCTGGCCTACCTGGGATGTTGGTCAAAATGCAGATATCTCGGCTCTGATTAAAATTTCATGAGTAGGAATCTCTCAAGGTGGGAATCCAGAGATCTACATTTTAAAAATTCATCCTAAATTTTTTCCTACACTAAGGCAGTAAACATTGAGAGATTATTTCTAGGTATCAGATTCTCTTCTATTCTAGCTTTTTTTGATGTGATAATACCTACCCATGACATACATTTTATTATTATTATACCCATTTGACAGATGAAGAAACTGAGGCTCACACCAAGTGACTTCCTCAAGATATCAGTAGTAAGTGTGGGGAGCCAGTTTCCAACCCAAGTAGTGTGGCTGCAAAACCCCAACCCCTAACCCTTGTACAGTCTGCCTCTTTTCCCAATACTGATTTCTTTAAAAAGCTTTTGTTTATTTGAGGGAGAGAGAGGAAGAGAGAGAAGGAGCAGGGGGAGGGGCAGAGAGAGAAGGAGCAGGGATCCCAGTGTGGGGCTCCATCCCAGGACTCCAGGATCATGACCTTAGCCAAAAGCAGACCCTTAACCAACTGAGCCACCCAGACGCCCCTGAATACTGATTTCTGAGGGCCTCTGGACTTTAACAATTACAAAGGCTCCTGACACCTTGCAAATTTTGAGTGTAATTAAAGTTCTTCCAAACAATTTGTCTCTGTTGTCAGCCATGATGGCTTCACGAAAAGACGGCTTTAGGGGGGAGGAGGGGAAAGGAAGAGGAGGAGTCACTAAAATAAACATGAGAAGAACTTGGCTTCTTAATATGAGCAGTTTTTCTTATTAAGCACCTTTCTCCAGACCATCGTAGCTAATTCATTGCCATATTTCATTACAGAAACTAACTGAACAGTTCTAAGTAAGTCCTCTTCCGTCAGAGGTTGCAGTTAATTTCAACTTCAATACTTAGTGATGTTTCTGACTTCATGCTGATTGATGATGAAATGCCAAGGAGTCACATGGAGATGGCTTTTCCACTCCATCCTCTTCATCTCCTGTCTTAGATAGACTGTGTCCAACAGCCTTGTTGGAGAGTCCAGGAGAAGCATTTGTTTTGATTTTCCTCATTAGTGTTTTATCCATTCAGGATAAATCGTGGAGAATGCACACCAGGCTGAACATTTGCAAGCAGATTCCGCAAAATCAAGTCAAATTCAGGAATAATCTGGTTATACCAATTCATCATGCCTAGCATTACTAACCATATTCAGACAATGTAATTCTTATTACACCTGCTTTTAGAAAAGAAAAAAATCTAGTCAGTAACCCTAAATTAGATTAACATTTTTAGTGTATATAATTTGTAGTTCGGAATGAGCTATAATTATCATTTAGGGAAAACCATATGGGAAGCATTACCAGCCTTCACTAAGTCTTGGGTTTTAACAGTGATCCATGACTCAAAATGCTTTATCCAAACAGGTTGTAAATTGTGAGACAAGCAAGAGGCCTTTCAGTCATTTTTATATTAATTCCAAATGAAGAATTCATTGTCTTTTCAAATTATAATAAATTGGAGAGCAATTTCCCACTAAACAAATCAAGGAAATTGAAAAATTACTTCTCTGGGAGCTGTTTTCTACATACTTTTTAAAAAAACTCTCTCTCTCCTTTTAAGACGTGCTCCCATTATTCTTGATGTATATACTAATAGACATCTGCATTGCCAAAACAATTTTCTTCCTCTTCTTTAAAGTGGAAGGTGAACTCTGAAAAATGTTGAATGTTCAATATAATTTCATTCTGGGGGAATCTGGAGCCTGCAATGAGAGCTCACATTTAAGAACCTCAATGAATACTTAGATTAGCTCCCAAAGCTACTTCCCTTTTCTCTCAATGATGCTCTTTACTTCCTGGGGAATCACAGGGCTGTCTGTATCATGGTGAGGCCACAGAGTCACCAAAGCTGTGCTTTGTGGACACTCAGGCATCCTCAAAATTCTTGAGGTTGCTAAATTAATCTGAGATTTTAAAGGATGTACAAAATAATCCCATAAAATAGGGAGGAAATGGTAACAAATAAGGGGCAATATTGAAAACCCAAATGAAGAGAAGAAACCAAAACCAAGAAACAGTGTTTTTGCATAGGAGATAACCAAGAGCAAATAAAACAAGGTTCAAAAATAATGTTTGCTTTGCCTTTTGAAAAATCTATCCTCCCTGCCCCCTCCCCATGTAGAGCTATGGGAAGATTCTTTGAAAAAAAGAGAAGAGGGGCATATCTGTGTATTGATATTTCTTAATCAATCTAGCTAAATATTTGGATTCACTTTTTTTAAATGATTTTTTATTGTGTTATGTTAGTCACCATACAGTATATGCTTCATTTTTGATGTAGTGTTCCATGATTCATTATTTGTGTATAACACCCAGTGCACCATGCAATATGTTCTGTGATTGACTTGATCTCTGGTAAGGTTATCTGGACCCAAGATTCTCTGTGCAAATAGGCAAAGCCTATTTTTATGGCTATTGACACTATGGAAGTTTCTGACTTCATTGGGCAGGCTTTTGAAAATGAGTCAGGAGCTTTCCAGACTAGAGTTTCCAGCTTCTCTGAAGAGATCAGGTGGCAAGCTCTAGAACCAAATCATCCTTGGTTGGAAGAGGAGTGTGTCCAGTGAGCCGCACCGTGAGGAGTTTACCGAATTTTGAGGGTCTTTTCTGAAGGTGCCGTAAAGAGTTCCTCTGAAGGGTGTCATGCTGGCAGGATTGATCACTGGATATGGAGATATTTTAACGTGGTGGTTCCCACGTTGGGACAATCAAGTGACAAACATATGACATCAAACTGTCAGTTGAATGACTTTTGTAACCCATGAAACGGTCCTGTTTTTGTAGCATGAAGGCAGTCTTATTTCACTTCATTTTATACTCTGGATTTGGATGAAGAAGAGTGAAAACTAGAAAGAATAGTTTTTGTACGGAAAATAAGCAACTGTCACCACGTGAAAAATATTCCTCATTGTTTCATCATTCCAATGAATCCTCCCAATTTGTGTCAATACCAATACAAACACAGAATTTTTAGAATTAATGGTGAAAGTTACCAATATACCAAGGAAAACTAAGTCCAAAGCCAAGTTACAGACTATCTTGGAGATCAGCTGTAGAGCAATGCTGGCTCCGAGGCTCCATTCCAGATGGGAACCAAGAGGGTTGGCTTTAGCCAAGCACTGATGTGGCTTGATGTCAGCAGACTTTTGCCAGCAGGATTCTATGTAGTTTGGGAGAAGATCATGAGAAAGTTCATTATAGATCTTTACCAAGGACAGGGAAGAGGACATCCTGTTCTTTTTCTTCCTCCCTCCTTCCTTCCCTTCATGCTTCCTTTCTTTTTCGTCTTCTATAGATTAAGCATGGTTTTGACGTAGTAAAAGTTTAGAAGCACTGAAAATATGCTTAATATTTTCCTCTTGATGATTCTCAGAGTAGTAATCCACAGAAATGTGAAAAAAAGTCTAAAGATTCCATTGCATTTCTTTTATGTCTATATATAAAGTGCCAGTCACAGCAAGTATTAGAAATATGTTTGCTATTATTATAACAATTACCATGAGAAATAAATGAGATAATGTATATAAATCCTTCAGCAGATGCCTGCCACATCATATGTGCTCAATAAATGGTATAGGCTAGAGGTATACATTCTTATAAATCACATAATAAAAGATACAAATATTTACTTATATTATTGTCTTTGCTTGTCAAACTTCTGATTATCCCCTAAAACACCAACTTGAGTTCAGCCTTCTCTGTCACCCCAAAAAGAACTAATTATTCTGTCATCATCATTTTCTTTCTTCTCCTTCTCCTCCTCCTCCTTCTAGAGAGAGAGAAAGAGCATGCAAGAGCAGGGGTGGGGCGGTGAGAGGCAGAAGAAGAGAGGGAATCTAATTATTCTATCTTCTACAGCACTTGGGTACTTATATAAGCACTTATTATATTGTATTACAATGAATTGTTCACTGCTATCCACTTTGAGAGGCCGCGAGGTCCTGGAAGGCGAGGATTATGCTGTATGCAGCTTCAGACTTCCTACAACACACAGGGCTGAGTCTGGCCATGTGGTAGGTGCTCAAGAGACTTCTGTTAAATTGAACAAAAACACTAGGCTAGAGACAAAGGGAATGCTCCCATCTTTGTGCCCAAATGAAGATGGGAATGTGGAGAATGTTTTTCTTTGAAAAAAAAAAAAAGGAATCTCAGGGGCTTATTTGAAAATAGGCTGAGAGCTTAGAGAAATGAGTGCCAAAAGCAACGTATAAGTAACTCAGGCCTGGTGCAGCCCCAGTGCTAGAAAGGATCCCAGTTTCCTTCCTTGAGCAGCTGCAAAACAGATGGGAACGAGTGTGGCTCAGTCACGCTGCCACTGGATTGGGGAAAAGGGGCCAGGCTCAAAAGGAAAAGAATGTTCTCTCCCACGTGTTCGTTTGAAAATAAAATTTTCTTTCAAGATCACCGCCACCATACCAACATAACTTGATGTGAGTTTTGGTACTCCCAGCAGGAAAGGAAGAGTCTAAAAAGCACTGCAAACAATCTTCATGTGCCCTTCACGGCAGTTGTGAGGCTGACATGTGAGCCATCTTGCCTAAAGATGTCCTTTCATCTTCTCTAAGGCCTTGCATTTCTTCAGCCCGCAGAGTGACGTGATTGGGACGAATGTAGTCAGAGTGGCGGGAAGGATCTGAGCAGAGAGCTTTGGTCCAGAAAATGTCCGTTTATGGGGCTGAGTCTGCAAAAAGTGCAACAGTTTGGCCCTAAACCAATGCCACACAAGCAAAATTCTGAGCAGCTGTGTGTGGTGCCCCCCACCTCCACTTGCCCCCAGGCTGAGAGACTGGCCTTCATCTCTCCTGCCTGACTGCAAGGAAATTCTGCAAGTTAGCTGGCTGTTCTTACGCCCATCATCATTAGCCCTATCCCCAGTCCACGAAACGAAGGGTAGCTTTTCTTCTCTGGTTAATGAACCAATTGCCGCATCCATTCACCATCAGCGAGGGTGGGAACCAGGCCTGGTGTGAGGTGAGGTGACACAGAAAGGTGAAGAAGTGGTTGGCTTGAAGGAACTCCCAGTCTTGTTGGTGACAGGGATTGTAAACATGTGGTTAGAACACAGTTTAAGTCCCCACAGAAAAATATGTCCAAATAATTATCAACACTGACAAGAGAAGAGTTATTCTATTAAACGTCCCTGGTGAATTGGTAAGATGGGGGGTCTTTGGTTTCCTGGGGCCATTGAAGGGGGTTTGTACCAAGTATGGATTCTCGAAGAGGAATCAGCTGTGAGAGTAGAGGCCATTGGGCTATAAACTCTTTAAACAGCTATCAATTATATGATAGGTCTTAGGAAATAGCTTGTTTGCATTGAGCTTTTCCTCATGAAACCGGGTGGGTAGTTTGCAGGATTTTAATGGCATTCATCTAGCACTACCATAGTCTTAATTTACTCCAGGTACTAGGCCTTTGCACACATGGTTCCAATCCAGAAATTTCTTTCTGTATGATAACCATGTGCCTGAACTTCCTATTCTTGCGTAGCTCGGCAGAAAGCACACCTAAGCTTGGTATTCCATTTTCACACATTCTGGACAGCCATTGATTTGTTCTAACCATTTGAAGGTGCTCCCAGCTCTGTAAAAGATCTATATTCACTAAGAAGCTGGTGGTCAGGGCAGAGGAAACTCAAGACGGTTGATAGGAAGAATGTATTGTCTTAACCTCCAAACACAAACTCACAAAGGGAGAGAGGAGAATAGAAAATGATCCAGAGGCAGAAGAGTTCAGGAGCCTTGTCTAACCACCGGGGTTGTCTCCAGCTATAGGGGGTTTATAACATTGCAGATTCCCATGGTCCCTGAGAATATTTGTGTCCTTCTGAGTCTTTACACTGAAGCATCTTTCAGGACAAATATATCCATAAGCAATAAGGATCATCTCTTACAGACATGTGTTGATGTATTATGAAGGTCCCATGTCTTTGTTCTGTTTCTTTGTCTTATCAAAAGTCCTTTCTCTTTACCAGGGCTACAGAGAGGCAGGTAGAAGAAAGTGGGACAGCTGGAAAGAAAAAGGAAGGCAAGATGAGTGGGGAGGCAGAGGAAGCAAGAGTAAGCGAGCAAGAGTGAGATTGGAAGTGGTGAGAAGAGAGAAAAATACCAAATTGCCACAAATGTATTCCAGGGGAAACTTACAAGTAGATAGATCTCAGGGGGTGTGTGCAGGGGGGGGAGAAGTCTGTTACTCTTTAAGAATAAAACTAAAAATGAAGATAATTATATTATTCTGACAATTAAAAATACAATTCATAGATAAAATGAAACCTTCTAATCATAGCAGAGCAGCACATTTTTTTCTGTAAAGGGCAGATAGCAAATATTCATGTCTCTGCGGTCCTGTGGTCTTTGTCACAACTACTCAGCTGTGAGGTCACATCTCAAAAGCAACCACGAACAATGAATGAGTATAAATGAATGAGTATGGTTGGACTTGGGCCTCTGGCAGTCATAACTGCTTTCAATACATCTTTTGAAGATTTTATTTACTTATTTGAGAGACAGAGACAGATAGAGAGAGAGAGAGAGAGTGCACAAGTGGGGGAAGGTGCTGAGGGAGAGGGAGAGAGAATCTCAAGTGACTCCTCCCGACATGGAGCTCTATCTCACAACCCTGAGCTTACAACCTGAGCTGAAATCAAGAGTTGGACGCTTAACCAACTGAGACACCCAGGCACCCCTCATAACATCTTTTGATTCAAAAGAAGAAATGTGTCTTGGGACACATTTTCATCATTTCCCCAGGTTAATAGGGCCATCATTTTGTGTTAAGTCAGGAAACTTCATGTTTTATCTCTGAGATGTGGAAATCTGGGGCATGATTCTTTCCCCCAACTTCTCACTTGTTCCATTAATTTGGATGTTGTGTGTTTTTAAAGGGAGGTAGCTTACTGCCACTAGGGAATAAGAGATCTCTAGACTTTTGTGTCATCTTCTTGGAGGCCTGGGACCACATGGATGGGCCTTTTCCAGAAATACAGCTAAGAACCCGAGGGCAGTTAGATATAATTTGCCCAGAAGACGCATGATCTAGTTTTTGTCGTTGCAAGAATAGCTCTTACTGTAGCTTTTCACGAAGTCGCTAGAAATCTTAACCTTCAAAGAACACTTGCTTTGTACTTCTGTGACTGTGTATGTCCTTGAGCTCAGTGAAATTGTGGATCAGGCACCAAGTTATAGAACCTACTTTGCCAAGGGAGAAAATAAAGAGTGGGAAAGTTGAGAGAATGTCCCCTTAGGGAATTCCAGAAAAACAGTGTCCCGAGCCTATTCCAAACCATCCAAGCACCAGCTCTCCAGTCTTAACTTTTCCCTTAGCACAGATGTTAAAATAGAATGACTTCAATGTCAGATCGGTTACGTTAAAATCACCATGTGGCAGAGATAATCCCTAAAGAGTAAAAATGCATCTCAGCTCGAGCCGTTGGTCTACTGATTTAAAACAGTAATAGATAAAGCAAAATTCCTACATAAGGAAAGGATCTGACAAGGCTCTCAGAGGTCATTTCAATAGGATTTCTGGGCCCTGGCAAGTGTAAAGGTTCCCAGAGCGTATCAACAGAGACATTTCAAAGAAGGATTTTATTTTAGTTACAGCAATGACTCACTGTGAGAACAAGAAGGACAATAGCAGCCCAAGAACCTGACAGTTATCAGAGCAAGGAAGGGACGTTTGACAAACGGAACCCTTTCTTGATAATCTCAACAATGTAATCTGCACATGTGTGTGCAACTCCACCTCGGAGGCTGTGGGCCAAGCGTAGGGGCTGCCCAGAGGACGTGCTGGCTATCGGGCGGTCATACACTTCTGTTTTTCCACTAGCTTTCTGCCTCTAAAGATGAGCTGGGAAATTGCTTTCTTTCCAAATCACATTTTGAAAACCTTACTTACGCTTCAGCAATAGTAATGAACGTTGAGAAATAAACCTGCATTGTTGGAAAATGTTGACCCCTGTACAAGATTCTTCCACTAACCCAAACCTTTTGCCCTCTTAGCTGTTGAAAAGTTGTTTCTCTATTCTTATAGCCTCGTTTATGTTGTTCCAGGCAAAGTTGATACAGACAGAAATGCACAAAACATAAGCGTTTGGCTCGATGAATTTTTAACAAAACAGAACACAAAATTAGCCAGGACCAAGATAAAAAAATATTCCTAGCACCCTCAAAAACACCTGTTGGACCCTCTCCTGGGCAGCAACCACTCTACTAACCATAGATGGCTTTGTAGCAGAGGCTCGGTGGAGGGCGAGCCTCACCTGCCGGGGCATCTGGCAGTGCCTGGAGACATGGCCGGCTGTCACAGTGCGGGAGTGGGTACCACTGGCACCTAGTGAGCCCGGGGACGTTGCAAAGCCCTACAATGCACAGCACAGTCCCCTACCACACAGAGTTATCTGGTCCCAAATGTCACTAATGCCAAGGCCGAGAAACCCCACTTGACAAATGGCATCACTCGGGAGGTTTTCCTCTGTGTCTGGCTTCTCTCACTCACTGTGATTTCTGTGAAATGCATCCCCATAGTTTCATGGAGAAGTCCCGCACTCATTCTCATTGCTATGAGGCTTTCCTTCACTTGCTTTCTAGAAAGTTGTTTTTTTTTTTCTTCAGATTTTAATGTGAAGATATTTTCCAAAATATACAGGTCTTTTTCAAAATCTCAGTTCTTAATTCTATGACTTTGCTTTAGACACCTTAAAAAATTGCACTGCTGGTTTATTGTGACAATAATTAATAAGTTGCTCATTTATGTGTTTGGACGCACGGCTGGTTCGTTAGTTCTTTTCTCTTTTCATTCATTCAATAACTAATAAGTAGTCATTTCCTGTCAGGCTGGTAAGTGCTGGAGGATGTGGACATAAAGAAGGAACTTACATTCTGGTACTTTTCTTAGGTACCAGCAAAAGCACACTCAAGTTTTAGGGTGGGGGGTAGAGGTGATGTCACACTTGGGAGTGGAGTGGGGCTGGGTTGGGAGCAGCAAATATGCAAAAAGGATGTCCTCCTTTGTTACCTTCTCCATTTGTTGTCTGGATTTGTTTTTACACTGTTTCCAACATCCTTTTATCATGATCTTACAAACTACCCAAAAACTACTGAAAAGCCAGCACTTGGGAATACATGTTTCAGGGGAAGCAATCACTTCTCACAATATAACTTCCGCCCCCTGCCACATGCTTCGGAGTCCCTACAATGGATGTTACGTAATTGGCAAGGTCATACAGTTCATTTGGTACTTCAGCCACTAAAAGCTAGACAGGATTCCAAGTTAGCCTATTTCCGTATAAATTTTATATAAGTTCCTAGAGCAAGTTGCAATGCAGTGATGTCCTAGACCAGGGCTTTTCCATTTCAGCATTATTGACATTTTGGGCCATTAAATCCTCTGTTGTGGGGTGCTGTTGTAGACACTGTTGGATGTTTCCCAGCGTCCCTGGCCTCCAGCCTCTAGATGTCAAAAATACCCCCCCTCCCCAGTTGTGACAACATATTTGTCTCTAGACATGGCCACATGTCCCCTGGATGGATGGGGCAAAACCATCCCTAGGTGAGAACTATTGTCCTAAAGTATAGGATGCATTTCTTTACCAAGCAAAAATTTCCAGTGCTTTATTAATAAACAGCCCAGCTTAATAAAATTATTGGGATTTGAATGCAAGCAGAGGGAATATCTTCAGTATTCATTCTGTTGAAGACACAAAGCAGATTTAGGAACTGAAATAAACATAACAATCAATGAAATTATCATTTGGAGATCAGACTCAAAAACAGCTATGGCCTGGCTCCATAGTTCTGTTTTCTTCCATAGGGCTTTGGAATGTTTAAAGTTCAGCTTCTGAAGATAAACCTTTCAATTCATTGCCTCTGTTTTGGCTTGGACATAGGTTTAGTCTGGGAGGACTGCGAGACTGATATCTGAGGACATTTCCCCTTTGCTTAACTTTTTAGTAGATAGTGTTTCTATTATGCGTCAATATTCCATCCCAGGATCATGGTTTTCAACACTGAAGTTCTTGAACATCCTCACATTGGAGGAAAATCAGCCTTTGGTAGACAGGGAGGAAAAGAGCTAAAATTTGTTGAGCACTTACTATCTTCCTGACACTGTGTTAATCACTCTATATGCTTTTTTCTTGAATCCGCATAGCAATCTTATGGGTAAATATTATTATGTACATTATTCCTCATGAGGGAATTGAGGTTAAATAATTTGTTTAAGGCAAAATAGCTGGCAAGTGGTCAAACTGGGGTTTGAACCCCAATGTGATGGATTCGAGAAAGCTGCAGATTCTTTGTCACTCTACTCCTTGGTTGATTTCCCCTGACCTTGAACTTTGGCTGGCTCTGTGACTAGTTCTGATCAACAAGAATGAGGCAGTTCTTAAGAGCTCTGTGGTCTCCACTTTTGTTTGTCTTGGACCGTTCCCTCACACTTAGGCAGCAAGATGCCACGTGAGTAGTTTGATTATCCTAAGGCTTCCATACTGTGAGGAAGCCCAAGCTAACCAATGTGGAGAGAGAGGCCAGGAGGAGAAGCAGAAGGTACCAGAAATGGGAATGAAGTCTTCTCAGACCTTCCAGCCCAACCGGGTTTAGAGCTCAATGAATGACCTCACCTGATGCCATGGAGAGCAATGGCTTCATCCTGCCAAGTGCTGCCCACACTCCTCACACACAAAATTGTGAGGAAATGAATTGGTTGCTGTTTGAAGCCACTAAATTCTGGGGTTGTGGGTTACACAACCATGGAGAAGTAAAACACGAGGTTGGCTGACCTCCAACACCAGGTAGTTTATAGGAAGAGTAGAGGGTAGAGGTCAGGAGAGCTGACTTTGTTCTACTGCCATCACCTGCGAGGGGAACAGCTGGTGCTCCCTCTCCAGGCCCTCAGGTTCCGTGGCTGAGGTCAGATTAAATTCTGCTCCCTGTTCTAAGACTCTGTGATTCCATATGTGCAAGGAGTCTTGCAAAACCTGTACTTTTACAGTTTTTAGAGCTTTTCTTGCGGATGTCTCCAGAATCCTCCGATCCCATTCATAATCTAACACAGTGGATTCTTTAGCTCGACAATTCAAGCAATATTTCCCAAACTAGGGTAAAGATGTTTTATGCATATATTGAAACCACTAAGAGTTACATATTTATTTTATGCCCTCCATGTATAGCAGATGATGCTGCCTTCCATTTATGCCAATGATAGAAGTGCTAAGACAACTTGAAGTTTTAAAAGTGAATTAATTAAAAAAAACAGGAAGGAGATAATAGTACCATTGCTATGAAAACAAAGCTAAAATACAGTGAAGGTCTCAGATGAATAACTCAAGCTGGGGAAATACCCAATGACACAAAGAAAGAAAAATGCCCTTGTGACAGGCATCTTTCATGTCTTTCTTTTTAACCTGGTCATTCACACCTGGGGCTGACTGTTTCAGCAGATCATATAAGGGGACCGCTCTTGATACAAGTCATTACTCACCATGGCAGTAATACTGGCACTATTGAATTTGACTCCAGACAAATTCCAGAGGAAGGAGAAGTAGCATATAAGGACAAAGAGGGAGAGAGAGAGAGAGACTGTAGACTATTTGAAGTTGGAAAGTGATAGATTTAGGTAGGAGTGTTATGTTTCATTTGGAAGGCCTGCACAATAATTAACGTGACAGGTTTTGGCTACGAGGCTAGGGGACAACATGGAAACGCACTGAGCCAGAAGCCAACCAGCGGGCTCTAGACATGTGGGCATGGCCAATGCTGCTGACTAAGGCTGGTTTGTAGACACCACTGCGAAACCTCGCCTTCGCCACCACTCTTGGGCAATCTTACTCCGGATCCTACGATTGCTAACCTGCAATTGGATGGTGATTCATGCTTTTTGTATTTATAGTAATATAAGCATAGACATAAATCTGCACATGTATGTGGATTCATAAGGAGTTACACTTCTGGGTGGGAATTAGTGAGACACTCAGTTTTTAAGTTTGAGTTTTTACAACGACATGTATGACATGTCTAAACAGAAAAATTAAAAAAGTTGAATAATAAAGAAAAAACTAGAGTATGTATGTATGTGTATAAATATGTGGACACAGGTACATCTTGCTGCTTCCATTTCTCTGGGGAATCCCGATTAACACAACAACTAATTAATATATGTAAAAAATTAACACATAAATGAATGCTAAGTTCCCTACTGCATTTGCCCCACAACAGCACTCCATGTGATGCAGGATAAGCAACATTATTCTTTTTCCCGAGTGAGGAAGCTGAGACATACAAAAGCCAAGTGCCCCCCTGCCCTGACTAAGAGGCTGTTCATAACACAGTGGGGCAAGAATCCTGCTGCAACCGCCTCTTGTTCCTGCAGAACTCGTCATGTGGCGCCACAGACACCTCTCCCTTTTGCTCGTTAATATCCACCTGCGGATAACTCAGGGATCCCTGGATGTATTAGGAAATGGACCTGACACAGAAGGTTCCTGCACACACTACTGAGGTCTTTTTACCTCTGATATACAGGTGTGACACCCCCCACCCCCGCATCTCTTCTCCTTCTGCACAGAACCTGACCCCTGGTCGTTCTTCACGCAATATCTACCACGTTATACTGGACTCTCCAACATGCTAACTGGTCATGCCCTTAGGCCTCTAGAAAAGCTGGCAGCTTAAGGGAGAGAGTGAGAACATAGACAAATTTGGGTTTTATACATGTACACACACACATATATAATTTTCAATTGATTTGCTTACATCACAGGGGGAATGGGGAAATCATAGTCTTTCAGTATAAAGGCTTCAAAGGTTTTCACTCCTCACTGCTACTGAACCTTCTGTCTTAGGAACACACTGTTCTCCTTGAGTACCTACGTGGGTGTAGAACAATTTATGTTGTGTAAAGAAACCATAGGTAGGCCCTGTCCCATTCCTCAGCCTGACACATCGCTCTGGTTTTCTGGAGCGGTTTGATCCAGCTCTGCTTCCTTCCTCTGTCCTTGCCTCACCTCAAGGCCAAACAGAGCTTGGCTTAGAGCTCTTGGGGATAGGATACGCAGGGACCATTATTTTAAGTTGATCTGGGTTTTACTCTGGAGTTCAGCATCTGCTTTCAGACATTTGTCCTCCATTATCTTTCAGATCTAAAGGTCATTTCACAGGTTACAGGCATCTTGCACAAAGACTCTTGTTGGAATTCACAAGAGAGTGGCGTCAAGGTAAAGCCTTTCCTGCAATACATATTATGCCCATAAGATTGAGAGAGACAAAGTGATTTAGATAAAGGGCATAGCTAGGGAATGGCAGATTGATGTTGGAATAGTCTATATCCAAGGCTTTCCCTTTAATGTCAGTTGTGTCCTTCATTCAATCAACACAATTTTTTTTAGAACACCTGTTATGTGCATAATATAGTGATAAAAAAACCACTCCTGCTCTTATGGAACTTATATTCTACTGGGTAGCTTTCTTTATAATTTTTTTAATTAGAGATTTTATTTATTTATTTGAGAAAGAGAGAGCACAAGTGGGGGAGTCGGGCAGAGGGAGAGGGAGAAGCAAACTTCTCACTGGGTAGGGAGCCCCCAGAACCCCAGGATCACGATTGGAGCTGAAGGCAGATGCTTAACTCACTGAGCCACCCAGGCGCCCCCTGGGGTATCTTTCTGAAGCAAGTTACATAAGTGGTTCCCAACCAGGGTTAATTGTGGTCCCCCAGGGGACATTTGGAATGTATGGAGATACTCTTGGTTGTCATAATCAAAAAGGGAAATGCTACAGGCATCTAGTGGGTAGAGGCCAGGGATGTTGCTAATCTCCTACAATCCCCGGGACAGCCCCTTCAACAAAGAATTACCCAACCCCAAATGTCAATAGTGCTATCATTGAGAAACCTTGGCACAGATCAACTATTTTCTTCAATATAGATGTAAAGAATAGAATTTCAAATTTATTTTAAACCAAGCCCCAGATACACACGATGGAGATTCTATTAGGCAGAAACATTGAATCGGAACAGGAACTTGAAGGGATTTCTCCAAAAGAAAAATGTTAAAAATACTAATTCAGTAAAAGTGAGGGAGGACTCATCCAGCTACACCCAATATCGACAAACTCCTAACAGCAGCGACACGCTGCATGTGAAGAGTGTTTTCATGCTATCGCACCTCTGAATTTCCCAATAACCCAATCACAAGGAAAATGAGCACCACACATTCAGAATACTAAGGGCCCACTCGCCCCATGAAATTGGAATATTGCCATTGGATAGTCTGGGAACCAACTTTTTAATTTCAAAGTCTAATTTCTACAGAAGCAAAGAATCGTTGTAGGTTGGTAAAAATGATGGAAGGAATCGTTGTAGGTAAAAATGGTATCTGAGTAAGATGGCAGGATGATTGATTCTAGAGTTTTCTTTTCCCAGCAAAGAGGGAAGGGTGGAAGTGAAGTTACCATCCTGGGCCTTGCAACTGTCACCCCACCCCCTCACCCCTGCAGAGCTATCTAATTACCCAAGGGTGGCATTGTTTGCCAGGGCTTGGTGCAATAGCTCTCTCAGGCCAGGGCAGATATGTGGCTGGTTCAACCATCTTTCCCTTCTTTTTGACTGTAATATGCCCGGCTTTTTCTTTAACACAGATTTTGGGATGCTATTAACTCTTATGGAAGGAATGAGTAGGAAGTTAAATAACAATAAGCAGATTAGAAACTGGGAATAGATTTTAACATTATGTTTACATTCATTAACGTGTGACCTTGGACAAGTTATTTTCCCTCTTCAGCACTTAATCTCCTCGTATGTAAAATAAGAAGGGTGGATTAGACAATTTATGAAATCCTATGACTCACATGTTGACAGAATAAATTATGCTTATTGTGAGTAAGAAGTGTTCAGGATGATACCGTCTCTTCTCTTGCTCTTTCTCTGGCTCTTCTGCTTGGTTTTAAAGACAAAGTTTTTAGTAAAATGAACAGGATGCCTCTTGTCTCTGTAAAAAGCAACTGACACTGGGCTACATGAACTCTTATCTTTAGGTCAAGTGCTTAAATTTCAAACTAACCAAAAAATATAAAGACAGAAGCTGAGAGTTCATACAACAAGGCCAGAGGTCTTATTGCTCTGCTCATGGTCAAGGTTGCTCTGTTATAAGTGAGACTTATTAAAATTGCTTTGAGAGTGCAATGCAATGCCCTTATTATAACTAGAAAGTCATCTGAAGCCCCTCTTAGTGGAACGCTCTTCTCCCAACAGGGGTAGAAGTTGCAGTTAAGCATGGAGGTATACTCAGGTTCTATTTAGAACATTAATTTTCTTATGGGTGTTTATACTGTGCACTTTAGGCTGGTTGATCCCATTGGTTTGTGACGGTGTGTGTGCTGGGCATGGGCCTCAAATCAAAACCAGCAACTTCTGTTCATAGACTTTTTCAATCTGCAAGGTTTTTCTGGAAAGACCCAGCTCTTCAACTCAACTGAAGTTATAGGGAGAGTCAAAAAAATGACCACCTATTTCAAGAAGAGAGACGTCATCACTGTTTCTCTGCTGAAGATGATTGCAGGGCTCTTTGGTGTTGGGCAATGTCTTTGCCAGTAATGATTTCCCCTGGCCCTGACACTCTCCCACCAACTTGAGTGAAGGAGGTAACCTGGAGGAGATGCTTGATATTCAGGGCCCTGGGTACGTTGCCCCTTAGCTGACGTCCAGGGCCCTGGTTCTCATATCCTCACTGTGGTCTGGGAGTTTCCTAGAACAGTCTTGCCAGCAGAACAAAGATTATTGTCTGTCTAGATTGTGCTTCCGTCAGTCTCTAGACTAAATCACTAAGGAGGCAATTCTCAGTGCAGGAATTAACAAGCAAAATGGAGCTTTCCTTACCTAGGGCAGGAATAAAACAGGCAATTTATCACCCAGCAATAAGGCCCAGGTTAGCAAATTCCGGTTCTGATTTTTATGGCCCTTAAGGAACCAGGTCAAGCAAACTCTATGCCCCCAAGTAACCCTGAAACCAGGTGGTTCCAACTCTTTAGGCTCCTTTCCCAAAAATTTGTACAGCAGCTTCCTGGAGCTGGCTGGAAGGAGTTGAAGCTGTTGGAATTTGGCCTGGGTTTGTAAATCTTTAGCTAACAGGAGCCTAATTCAATGCTTCTTTTAAAAATTGGAAAGATAATGAGTGTTACTTTAAATTACCCTTGGGTTTGCAACCTCTTTGATTTCCCGCTCTCCCGGTAGAAGACGTTCGTTTTTCTCCCCATCCGCGGCACCTCTGTAGGTGAGCTGTATCGTGCCATGCCTTCAAAAAAGCGCCTCATTGTTTGAGTCGCTCATAGTTGTCTTTCAACATGCTGATTTGCTCTGGCTACACTTTTGGAAACTGGCAGCCTCAGGGAGGATTTTGTGACCAGTATTATGATTTTGCTGTGAGCTTGCCAGTCCTCTCTGATTCCGGTCGAGTCAGTCCTGTTGGGTCTTGATGCTTATTCTCTTTTCTGTTTACTCCACAGGGGATTTCATCACTGCGCCTTGGGGAATGGACTGCATACAATTTTCTGTATATATGATGGGACTCAGTCTCAAAGTGTATTCCAAGTATTGGGCAATCTCTCTTCATCCTCCTTCCAAAATGGTACTTCCATGCCATTTTTTTTTTTTTTTTACTGCTTTCAATGGCAGGTTTTGCCTCACCTGCCTATAGAAGAAGTTGGTATTGGATATATATATATATCTATATAAATAAAAATATATATATCTATATAAATAGATATATATATACACACACACACGTATGTATGTATGTATGTATGTATGTATTTTTAACTCTAAATTGAGAATGGTGTAGTTTGAGGGCTGGAAAGTGATTTTCTGGGGAGGTTTATTTCTTCAGGACATCCTTTGGTTTGGTTCCATCATTAGAATGTAGAGTTGTGTCCAGTTGCAGAAGGATCCACTATAATTTAATGACTTATTACAGATTTGGTGGAGTGAGTATGCCCGGCTGGCTCTTGGATTATACTCATTTAACCCAGGTATTCACAAGAGCTGGTATCTTTTTCCCCTTGATCTTTTCCAGTATGATAAAGGACAATTCTTCCAACCTGCATTTCAGAGCATCTAGAGAAGGCAGTTTTCCTATTACTCAAAGGAACAGGGTAGGGGGGTCTTTTTATCATTAATCAACATCAAATGTACTTTGGGAAGTTCCAATTAGCATTTCTGGGCCCATAGAAACTAAGTTTGGGCTAATTCCAAACCCCAAGGGATCTTACAGCAAGGCTGCTTCGGCCATTTCAAATCCTTCCTGAGAACACGAAGGATGCTCTCAGGTGAGTCCAGTCTCCGTTTCCTGTGCACTCTGCGATCAGTAAGATTGGTGGTGTCAATGTGGCTCACGGTCCCATCTTTCTTTTCTTATTACTCTTTTAGGAAAGGTTTAAGTCTTCTTATCTGGTTTTGGAAACAATGATGAGACCAGGCAATCTCTGCATTTTAGTTCCAAAATGCAATATATGACCATGAATTCACAGGGTAAGTATTCCTAAAACATGTCAGCAATTTGACGTACTGTTACTCGTCTGCTCTAAATTCTGTAATGGCTCCTTATTTCACTCAGGGTAAAAGCTACGGCCCTTACAGGGGCTTCAAGGCTGAAAGCTTCTGGTCCATCGTGCCTTCTGACCTCATTTCCTATGACTTTCCTTCCTGCTGGCTCCCTGCTCTTTCCTGAGCACGTGGGCATGTGCCTGCTGTAGAGCCTGTGCTTCGGATGTTCCTTCTGCCCCCAGATATGCGTCCACGTGACTCACTCCTTCTCTTCTCCAAGGGTCTGCTAACATTGCACTTTCTCAAGAAGGCGCTCCCTGACTACCCTATTTAATCCTGCGATAGGTCTCCCTAACCCTCCTTGGGATTCCTGATCGTCCTATTATTCTTCCCAAAGCATTTAAAAATACTATGTAACCTAATTTTTATGTTATCTCACCCACTAGAATGTAAAATCCACAAGGGTACCAGTTTTCGTCTGCTTTGTTCAAAATAAATACCACATTTCTAGAATAATGTCCTGGACTGGTACATAAAAGCTACCAAATAAATAAATAAAATATTTTAATTTTTTATTTATTTTTTTAAAGATTCTACATGTAAGTGAGATCTACAGTACTTGTCTTTCTCTTTCTGACTTATTTCACTTAGCATAAATGCCCTCAAGATCCATCTATATTGTCACAGATGGCAGAATTTCCTTTTTTATGGATAAATAGTACTCCATTGTTTGTATGTATGGATGGATATATGTATATATCCCACATTTTCTTTATTCATTTATTTATTCATCACTCATTAATGGACATTTAATGTTCCATGTCTTGACTATTGTAAATAATGCTGCAATGAACATGGGTATGCAGGTATCTCCTCAACATCGTGAGTTTATTTCCTTCATATATAAATATCCACAGGTGGAATGGCTGGTTCATATGGTAGTTCCAGTTTTAATTTTTTGAGGAACCTCCATATTATTCTCCAAAGTGACTTGTCAGTATTTATTTATTTATATTTCCAGATTCTCCCCCCCCCCCCAAGCTGTAGGTCTTTCACTTGAAAGCAACCTCTCTGATCCTCCAGTGATAGGAAAATTCAGAACTCCAGAGATTTTGTGTAGACGCAGTTAATTGGTTCAGGTTGGAGCTATCCTGGTTAAAAGAAGAAAGGAAGGAAGGAAGGAAGGAAGGAAGGAAGGAAGGAAGGAAGGAAGGAAGGAAGGAAGGAAAAAGAGAGAGGTGGATAGAAAGAAAGAAAAAGAGAGAACTTCTGTATTTGTCAAGAGAATAGTGACCACTTGAAAAATCACAATAAATACAGTTCTTTGTACTGTGCCAAATAGCTGATCTAGAGAGATTCTTATAATTCAGATCATATGTTCCTCTGCTCAAAACCATCCAGTGGCTTTCTGTCTCACCATTAAAAGTCAAAGCTCTTATGCTGACATATGTGGTAGTTTGCATTTTGTCGGTTTGGTGAGGCTGGAACTACTTTCCCCAGAGTTCTCTTCCCTGAGTGGTTCTGGGTCAGAATGGCCAAAGAGAAATTTGTTTGAGATTTGGAAGGCAGGGGTGCAAGAGTGGTCATTACTCTTGGAAGGTCTTTGTAGTCAAATATGGTAAACGACAAACACAGATGTGTCTAGCAGGTTCTAGGTGCTTCTTACTCTCTTCTGCTGCATGTCTAGCTCATCCTGGCTACTCACCAACAACTGTCTGAAGCCCATCTTCAGATGCTTGTCTTTGGGCACACAGAGGTGGTGGCTATGCACAGTCTGTAGCTTTCTGTAGACTCCTCTGGCAGCTCTTCGGAGTCTCACCCCAACAGCTGGATGTGCCTGGCTCCTAGATCCCCCTTGCAAGCTCTGGCTTATTTACCTTCACCACGTCTGGTTAGTGACTCTTCTCTGACATCCAGTAACCTCTTCCAGGGTATTACTTCCCCAGCTCTTCCCACAATTGTATGAAGTCTATTTCCCATAAAAAGCCCTGTTCCAAAATCCTCATAGTGGTTCTGCTTCTGAATCTTGACTGATATAATCTATAAGGCCCAAAGAGGCGGGATCACACTTGGTGATTCCTCTGCCTAGAATGTTCTTTCTGCAGACAGTCATAGGGCTCACTTCCTTACTTCCTTCAGATCACTGTTCAAATATAGGCTTAGAGTGGGATTCCTGATATAAGAACTCTTCCTCCACTCCCCACGTGGCTCTATCTCCCTTACTTTGTGTTGTTTCCCTTTGTAATACCTCTCATCATTTTGCATGTTATTTATTTATTTATTTACTACAAGCCTTCCCACAAGCAATTGATACCTAGGGTCAATCTGGGTGTCCAGGAGGTCCTGGGATATGAAAATACTCACACCTTTATTTTTATTACCTTCTAACTAAAATTTAGCATTGCATTCAACTATGAGTATAGGCAGTAAATCCCATGCTTTAGTGGAGCCTGTGACTAGTTATCAAGGAAAGTCACAGATGTGTTTAATCACATTATAGTTGTCAACAATATCTTACTATCATTTATGCTCACTTATCATTTATGTTCATCACTTTGAAATTATGGTAGTCATTAGGCTTGCAGTGAGATGACATGTGAATGAAGCATCCCTGTCCAGAGAAGCTCACAAGACGTAGCCAGCCAATGATAGAGAAGATCTGTGCCTGGTTGTCACTCAGCCACCAAATAGTGAAATCATAGCTTCTTTTATCAGTGACCCAGACATCTCATTGCTTTCTAGTATTTCTTACTTACAATGTTAATCAATACATAGAAGGAGTTGTTTCTGCTGTTTGTTAAAATTTTACAAAACTGGACAGTCCTGTTAAAAATGTGACAATAGGCCCCACATGGAGTCACTTATGCCAAGCCCCATGCCCCCAACCTAAGAGTTAACTTAATTATAGTTTCAGCTCTCCCAAAAATGGAATCTTAAACCAATCCATCAGGAACCACCTGATTGGCACCGGTAGGTAATCTGCCTACTAGACCCCTGCCATCCCCTAAAGGAAGTGACCTTGCAATAATCAACTGCTTTTTTGCCTAGTATTAACTTCCTTGTTCCTGCTCCCTTCTGCCTATAAAAGTCTCTCATTTTGTGCAGCTCCTTGGAGCTCCTTGCTATCTGTTGGATGAGATGCTGCCTGCTTCATGAATCCTTGAATAAAGCCGGTGAGATCTTTAAACTTTACGTGGTTGAATTTTGTTTTTTAACTGTTCAAATGAGAATTCTTAATTCTTTATAAGGCTGTATGGCCTTCTGTAACAAGACTGGGCATGCAGTCTGGTAATAAAGACCAGATAAGTTTAAACATAGTGGATGGTTAAGATAATTATTGAATTGTGTTATTTAAAGTAATTTATTGCTGATAGACCATGCAATAATGTGGGGTCAAGCACAGTGCTGCAAGTTACTGAAATTCAATACAATTTTTTTCTTTGAATTCTATGTATTTTATTCTATACAGATGAAAATACTCTTTTGAGAAGGGATCCATAGACTTTATGACATTGCCATGGGGTCCCTGGCACAAGAAGAGGTCAACATCCTACACTAGAATGTAAACTACAAGAAGGTATAGACTTTTTCTCTTTTGTTCATTGTGACTGTTCATTTCTTTTGCTCAGAAATCTACCACTTGGTGAGACTTGGTTAATTTCAAGAATAACCTAAGGCCAGATAGAACTCTCTTATTAATACTCTCGCCACACCTTCATATCTACCATCGCTTTTCCTGAGGGCTGCCCTTCCCTTTATTCACTATTTGGTGGCATATTCATGAAAGGAATTGCATCCTTTGGAAGTCACTTGAAACAACATTCCTGAAGATCCTGCCAATAGGTAAGGGCTTTTCAGGATACAATGCCAGACCTTCAAGACAGCCCTGTAAAAAAAACCTTAACAAAATACCCTAACAACAAGAAAGAAACCCAGTAATAACTCAAACTTTGGGGATTTCCATATTGCTTCCCCCCCCCATGAAAGAAACAGGACATTCTAGTCTAAATTGGCATTTTCACTGTTTTAAGAACATTAAATCAAACTACCTTCTATCATACAGGTCTCAAAAATTCCGAGATGACAAGTTTTTCTCTGCTGAAGTCCTGTGGCATGGCTCCCAAGGCCCCTAGTGCTCTAGTATTTGGATAAGAAACTTGTGAACACTTCTCACATTAAGAAAAAAAAGCTCTGGGAAAAAAAAAAACTGCAGTTTTTAGCACTGTGGTACATTTTAATGAATGCAACCAAGATACACAAATCAAATTGCACAGCTACAGCATGGCATAAGTGGTAACACCACCACCACTCTGTCTGTGTGCAAACTTTCTAAGGCACTTCCAAACCTGCTCCTTCATTTGATTTCCCAACATTCAAAAGACTTGGACTGAGCATTTCCAAACAGATCAGGAGAACCCAGTTATGGACCACTTACTTACACCATACACAAGAATAAACTCAAAATGGATTAAGAACCTAAATGTGAGACCTGAAACCCTAAAAATCTAAGAGAAGAGCGTAGGCAGTAGTTCCTCTGACATCAGCCATAGCAACATTTTTCTAGATATGTCTCCTGAGGCAAGAGAAACAAAAAGCAAAAATAGGGGCGCCTGGGTGGCACAGCGGTTGGGCGTCTGCCTTCGGCTCAGGGCGTGATCCCGGCGTTATGGGATCGAGCCCCACATCAGGCTCCTCTGCTGTGAGCCTGCTTCTTCCTCTCCCACTCCCCCTGCTTGTGTTCCCTCTCTCGCTGGCTGTCTCTATCTCTGTCAAATAAATAGATAAAATCTTTAAAAAAAAAAAAAGCAAAAAATAAACTACTGGGACTACATGAAAATAAAAAGCTTCTGCACAGCAAAGGAAACAATCAACAAAACTAAAAAATAACATATTGAATGGGAAAAGATATTTGTAAATGACATATCCGATAAAGGGTTAGTATCCAAAATATATAAAGAACTTATACCACTCAACACCAAAAAAGCAAATAATCTGATTAAAAATGGGCAAAAGGCATGGATAGACATTTCTTCAAAGAAGACATGCAGATGGCCAACAGACACTTGAAAAGATGCTCAGCATCACTCATCATCAGTGAAAAGTAAATCAAAACCACAATGGGATAGCACCTCGGACCTGTTAGAATGGCTAAAATCAACAGCACAAGAAGCAACAAATGTTGGCGAAGATGTGGAGAGAAAAGGAATCCTTGTGCACTATTGGCGAGAATTTTGTGCAGCCACAGTAGAAAACAGTATGCAGGTTCCTGAAAAAATTAAAAATAGAACTACCATATTAGCCAGTAATTCCACTATTGGGTATTTACCCAAAGAACATGAAAACACTACTTCAAAAAGATACATGCACTGCTGTGTTTATTGCAGCATTATTTACAATACCCAAGCTATGGAAGCAGCCCCAGTGTCCGACAATAGATGAATGGATAAAGAAGAGATATCACACACACCTGCACACACACACTATGGAATATTACTCAGCAATAAAAAAGAATGAAATCTTGCCATTTGCAATACCATGGCAGGATCTAGAGGGTACGACGCTAAGTGAAATAGTCAGAGAAAGACAAACACCATATGATTTCACTCTGTGTGGAATTTAAGAAACAACAAATGAAAAGAGACAAATGACCAAACAGACTCTTAAATATATGAGAACAAACTGGTGGCTGCCAGAGGGGAGGCGGGTGGGAGGATGGGTGAAATAGGTGAAGGGGATAAAGAGTACACTTATGATGAACACCAGGTATCGTACGGAAGTACTGAATCGCTCTATTGTACACCCGAAACTAATACAACACCGTATGTTAACTATACTGGAATTAAAATAGAAAGTATTAAGTACTAAAAAAAATAAATAGTAAAAAAATTTAAAAAGTATTAAGTACTACTTTTAAAAGCAAAACTAAACCTTTTTATCTCTCTCTTGATTTTATGTAGACAAGGAGAATGAAAATTAATGCTTTCCTATGTCTCTCAATAATAAAAAAGGATATATTAAACTGGAAACTAACCCAATTATTGCAGAACCCCACTTTCTTATGATGGGACAAAATGATGAGAAAGGGACTCTTCTAAGATAATTACATTAAATCTGATTAATATCTGATTAGTAGTCTTCTGATACCTGATTAATAGCTTTCCTAAGGTCCATTAAAAGATCTCTATTTTCTTATAAATATTTCAAGGAGAGAGAATATTTACTGATTTTTTTTTTTTTTTTTTTTACTTCTAGGCAGAGTGCTTGTTGCTATACAAACATCCCATTTGAATTTCCCTAACTACCCTAAGAGGCCAGTAGTAGGGGCACTGAAGCTCAAGGAGGTTGGGTGTTTGACAAGGTCACACTCTTTACACCATTATGTGCTGCTCCAGAGCTCACAGAATTTCCCAGACTTCCCATTTCATACCATCTTCATGATTCCATTATTTGTTAAGGGTTGTTATTTAAATTGGCTGGCTTAAAAGATTATATACATGTATTTAAAAGGGAAAACTTTCCATTGTTGCTGGTCATCAACCACTTGTTATAGGTTGAGGGTAGCTGTAACAGTAAATGCATTGGCAACAGGACAGTGTTAGCCCATTTTAGCCAGCGGTGGTTATCAGTAGAAATTCTTTTGTTTTTTTTTTAAAGTTTTAGTTTTTTAAAAGTTTTTATTTAAGTGATCTCCACACCCTATGTGGGGCTTGAACTCACGACCCCGAGATCAAGAGTTGCACCCTCCTCTGACTGAGCCAGCCAGGCACCCTGAGTTGTCACTAAAAAATCCTGAGCCTGAAGCTGACTCTGCGAATCAGGGAGCTAACAAGTGCTGGAGATAAGCCATAATAAGACATATAAGTAATGTATTAGTTTGCTAAGGCTGCCATACACAGTTATCAAAGCCTGGATGGCTTAAATATAAATTTAATTTCTCACAATTCCGGAGGCAAGAAGTCCAAGACGAAGGTCTTGGTAGAGATGATTCCTTCTGAGGCTTATCTTGGCTTGTTGGTGGCCATTTTCTCCCCGTGTTTTTACGTGGTCTTCCCTCTGTACTATGTGTATCCAAACCTCGTCTTGTGATAAGGACACCAGTCATATTGGATTACGGCCCACTCTCATGACTTCATTTTAACTTAATTACCTCTTCAAAGACCCTATTTCCAAATTCGGTCACATCCTGAGGTACTGGTAGGGGTAGGAGTTCAAATTATGAATTTTGGAGGGACACTATTCGGCCCATACGATGAGGACCAAAATGAGATATTTTCCCTGGATCATGAGAAGGGCTGAAACAAAAGTGAAAAGAACTTTCTCACTACATGTTATTTATTATCATGATCCAGAATCATCTAAAATCATCTCCTGAACCACTGGTGGTACTCGTTTCATGCTTTGGAAAACACGATACAGCGTGCTCTGTTGTAGATATCTTAGTCAGATGCTGCGGGCAGATCCCCCTAGACCATGCTGGACGACACCTGAAATTTTTGCAGCGTTCTCTTGCACACAGCTGGCTTCTGAACTTAGGCTGAGGGCTTTATGTGGCCCACAGGAGCCTGCTTGGCTAGCTTGCAGGAAGTATGGGCCTGACTGCAAGGAGTTCATTTCCCTAGGAATGAGGAGGTGTGGATACTCCTGCTCTTTTATGACTTGTAGGGCTGATTTGAAGGGTAGTTTTACGCAGTCCCTCGAAGAATCTCCAGCAAAACTGAGCCCCAGTTACCCAGAGCAGCTACCTGCTCATTCACATGCCTGATTACCATTCCTCTCTTCTCTGTCTCATTCCTCTACTCCCTCACTGTGCTGCCTGCGATTTCCTCCCCACATTATCTACTTTCACCTAAATCCTTTTCTTAGGGTCTGCTTTTAGAGAATGCAATCAAAGAACAGATATCTGGTTTGCCATCTAAAAAAATGAATAAGTCAATAAACAACACGAAGCTAAGCTATCTACTTGCTCTCATTTCTGGATAATCAAACAAAATCATACATTACTTTTTCCTAGAACAAAGAGGTGAATGCAGATGTAGAAGTAGGCATGGAGATGGAATGACCTCCTAGAAACTTCGAGAACCAAGAGTTTCTAACTCAAGCCTTGAGCATCTTCTTTGATGATTCCATCTCCCTTCTCATTCTGGAAAATTGAAATGTGATGTTTAGCATGGCCTTAGAAACCACAGTGGGTGTGCTGAGTTCTTCTTTTCTTTCTGTTCCTTAGACACTTTGGGAGATAATTCGATTACACCTTAACTTTCTTTTGTGGATTAGACTGGTTGGAAGTGGATTTTCTGATGATAAACGTAAAAGAAACCCCTTTGCCAGGAAAGGCAGAATCACCTGATGGATCATTCTACTTAAAACTGAAGAGGTTTACTGAGGATGTGTAGACTTGACTTCAGAGCACAATATAAGCAGGATTTCACGTGCTGTCAGAACATTCTTTGCAGAAATTGTGTACCAAATGTCTTAGTAGATCCATAAATAAAGTAACAAATCATATGAACTCACTGAGGCTTATGATTCCCATAGAGCTTTAAAAAAAAGTGTGTCAACAGGGAAGGACAGAGAATGATATACGGAATGCCATTTACAGCATGACTTTATGAAACCGTAACAATTTGCCCCAGCCCCCTTTTCCTTTCAAAGAAATAAAACAACACAAATGTGCCTAAAACTCTCCAGTACCTATCTTTTTTTCTTATTCCCCTCCATCCACAGATGGATTTTGTTTTTATCTTGGATTTTGTTATCATCCCCAAGGATGTTTTAATATTTTTACCACACGTGCAGCATCATTAACGATAGAGCATTGTTCCACATGTTTTTAAAACTTTCTGTAAGGGGATCATTCTGTTTGTATCATTTTACAACTTGATTTTTTTAAAATTCAGTATCATATTTTAGGGGTTTATCCATGTTTATATATGTAATTTAGCTTACTCTTTTTAAACTACTTTAAAACATTCCATTGTACAAATAAACCACAATTTGTTTTTCCATTTTCCAGCTGATAAACATTTAGGTTGTTTCCAATGTTTTTATATAACACATAATGGCTTTACAAATATTCCTGGACATGGTGCTTTGTGCATATGGGCAGAAGTTTCTTGCAAGATATATGCCTAGAAGTGGAAATGCTGGGTTATATATGATGTGTGGCTTCAACTTTATTAAAGACTGCCAAATTGCTCTGTAAAGACTAATTTATAATCCCATCAGCATGTGTGAAATTTTTCTTTCCCCTACATTCTCAACCCACATTTAATATTGACAGACTAAAATTTTTTGCCAACCTGAGGTCTGTGAAAAGTATTTCATTCTGGTTTTAATTTGCATCTTCCAAATTACTAGTGATGGGAAGGGGTTATTTATGTATCTTGGATGCTAATCTTCTGTGATTTTATATGCACCACACGTACTTTCTCCTAAGTGAGTGCATTTCTTTGCACCTTGTTTTTGAACGGAAGGCATGGATTTTAATGTAGCTAATTTTATCAATCTTTTTCTTTACACTAGGTGCTTTTTATGTATCATCTAAGAAATCCTTCCCTTCTCTGAGGTCATTCAGGCATCCTCCTACATTTATTCTAAAAGTTTTATATTTTTATCTACATAATTAAGTCTAGAATCCACTTGGAATTAGAATAGAGAAGAGCTCTGATTTAATGTTTTTCCTTATGGATACTCAAATGTCCCAGCACACAGTTAGTGAAAAGACAATGGTTTTCCCGGTGCTCTGCATAACTACTATTATCATAAATCAAGTATTCACAAGTGCATGAAGATAGCTCTTGATTCTCTAGTCCATTTTGTTGGTCTACCCATCTGTGTACCAGTTCCACAACATTTTCTTTCATTGCTACAGATTTATAAAGTTGACATACACCAGTGCAAATATTTTCCTCCGTATTCTACTTTACTCTTAATCATAATTGCCTTGGCTTTTTATAGCTGTTTCCTCTTCCACATGAATCTCAGGAGCAGCCTGGCCAGTTCCATGAACAGTCCTGTCTATTAACACGGTAATTAGATTTTTTGAATATAAGGATTAACTTAGGAGTAATTAATATTTTAATGACATCAAGTCTTCCTATCCATAACATATCCCCATTTATTTTGTTTTTTTTAAAGGCATTTCAACAACATTTTATAATTGCTTTCATGTGGATGCTACATTTCTCAGGTTCCTCCCAAAGGAAGGATAAATAGATTCCGCCCCTTGATAGGAAGTAGCAAGGTTATGGAAGAGTACGTGAGACCAGAAACATTGCTGTGGCCATTTTGGAAAATTTGCTCAGCCCTCTGGCTACTGTAATTTATATACCTCTCATATTCGAAGCAGCTTACCCTCTCCCCAAGGACTGCAAAATCTACTTGCATTATGGCTTCAATTTCAGGCTCACAGTCCACAACTTTGCCATCTAGAGCATACTTATATGCAACTGGGGCTCTTTGGGTTTGGTTCCTCAAGTAGAGCTTCTAGGGACAGTTCCCATTGATCTTAAGGCTTGTGAACTCAAGAAAGAATTGGGCTGCAACATTCTGTATACAGGTATACAGTAACTGCTATAGACCCTTCTCTTCCAAAAGTGGGAAAATGGGGAGCATGCAGGAATCCACACCAATTTTGAAATCCAGGAGGGTACATGTTGCCATTTACTTGAGTGGATTGCAGTATTACTGCCTGGCAATGGTGCACCATGGCTCTTGGTTATGCCCTCTAAGTCTTATTTCCTTTTCTATAAAAAATGGCCTGTGTGACAACTGAATGGTTTTCTCAGTCTGCTTTCTGCATGTAAAATGTTGACTAAACCACTCTTTCCATCTAAGCTGATATAGTTTCTTAAAAACCTTGTGGGTTTCTTATGAATCAATACATTATGAATACATGCCATTAGACAAAGGCTACACCCACCGATCTGGTCAAATAAGCCCTTCTCTACCTTGGACTTGCTGTGAAACTTCTAATGAACAGCACTCTTCAGATTCTTTGTTCTGTTGCTTAACAGATGATCTGGGAGCATTCCTGTAAGATCACCAGAGGGTCTTCTGTCTGAGCAAAGCAGTTCTTGAGGCACTGCCTTGGGTATTTCTGAGGTTCTAAGAAAGGCTCTTATGTTCTGGTCCTGGGTTTCATATTTGCTCTGAGGCTATCTCAAAGTTTGAAACTATTGAAGAGGCTGGGAATTAGAAATCATTTTGTTTTTGACACGTCAAGTCCTGGATCCTTCATATTTCTTCTAAATGTTCCTTGAAATGTGAATAATTCCTTTTTTTTTTTTTCAAGGTCATCTTTCTACTTTCTCATTTTATCACAGATGATGGGAAGAAGCCAGAAGACACTTTCAAGATTCTGCCTGAAATCTCCTTAGCTAGATCGTTCAGTTAGTTAGGGACATCATCAGTTTTCCACATTGCTTCAGGAATGGTATTCCTAAACTTTGTCTCTTGACATAACGAGGATTTCCCCCAGCTTCTGAAAACATTTTCCTCACCTTCCTTTACACCCTCATGGATAGATTCATCAGGGGTTATCAGGCATTCTTTAATTGGCTCTTCATGATCGTTCAGGCTTTGGCTAACACTCTCCATAAGGTTTTTACAGTTTCTGCCTGCTACCTTGTGCCAAAGCCATTCCCATATATCTTCTGGCACCAGAAGGGTTAAGGATGTATAACAAATTACTCCAAAAAAATAATGGCATAAATAATCATTCATTTTGCTCATGAATCTGTGATATGGGTAGGTCTTGTCTACTCCACTTGACATCAGCTGAAGCAGCTTGAAGTCTATGGGTTGGAACCAACTGATGGCTCATTCACTGCCATATCTGGTGACTGATGCTGGCTGTCCGCTGAGACCTCAGCTTGGGCAGGTGAAGGAAATACCTATATGTGGTCTGTTTTTGTGGCCTTCGCTTCTTTACAAAATGGCAGCTGAGTTCCAAGGGCAAATATTCCAAGAAAGGGAGAGCATCAGAAGAAAGCTGTATGACCTTCTAAGATCTAGTTCTGAAAACCCCCAGCATTCTATTTGCTGAGGCCGTCACAAGTCCCATCCCAAGAGAGAAAAAAAACAGACTCCCTGTTGATGAGTAGTGGCAAATTTCCGGAAGATCATATGGGAAATACTGGTATGGTCTTTTTTGGAAAACAAATTTTACTTTAGTTACTATTTTATATAGAATTGTCAGGCAGGCTTCTCTCAAGGTGACATTCGAACACATGTCCATGAAAGGGACGGAGTCATGTTTATGTTTGGGAAAGAGCAGTGAAAACAAGTGCAAAAACCCTGGGGCAGATTATGATTGATGTATTTGAACCAGTTGGGCTGAGATCAGGTGAGCCAAAAAAAGAATAATGTTAAGTTCAGAGAAGTAACAGGGGCTTATTATTTAGGGTCTTGCAAAGACTCTAGCTTTTACGCCAAGCCATGAGGAAGGAAGTAAACAGAGGGTAGACAGTATTGGCCTTAAGCTTTAAAAGGATCACTTATTGAGATACAACGCTCATGAGTTTATGGTGTATTTGTTATTACTGTGAAGATGAGCCACACTGAGATAAATAGGAATGAAGGTTATTGCTACACACCCAGAGAAGTCAATTATATTTGAGCCAAGAAGATAAGTGATAAATCTTAGTCTCTTGTAAATGTCTTTCTAAAATCTATATTTGGTTTAAAGTTGAATTTGTACTTTTTAGGCATTACTGATAAAATTTAGGACCCTCTACAAGCAAGCATTTTCTGATTTTGAAAACTTTTATAGGTGTGGGGTGGCAAGTTTCTGGATATCTCTTCTTTGTCCTCTAGATCCACTACCCTCTCTATTCTGTTGTCTGCTGCAGGAGCTGACCTCAGTATCTCTTAGACCTCTGGCTTCAAGGTGGGTATAGCCAATGGAAAGTTCTAGCAGGCAGAAGAGAAGAAGGAGAGTGACATCAGGATATTAATTCTTGTAGTCCATTTTGAGAGCTCTTTAATTATATCTTGACAGAAGGTCACAGCCTATTCTAAGCAGCTGTTCGGTGAGACTCCTTTTTTAGTCCTGATAACTTCTCTGTCTCCCCTTTAGGCTAAGGTGATGGGTTTCGCTCCTGCTAGTCCTCCATTTATGCACTCTCCCCTTTGGTTCTCTATAACCACACCATTGTAGGTAAACCCTTTGCAAATAAAACCTTCTCAAATAATCTTATTTTGCATGTGTCATCTGTTCTTCTGGGGGCCCTGGGATGGTATAGCAATTCTTAAGCTCTAAATTTTCAAACTAGTGCACTTACATATTTAATTTTGACTTACGTATACAGACATACTCAGAATTTGAGGAGGCAGTTTATTGAGGAGTACAACTCTTCAAACTTGGATGTAATATAAGCAAATATATATCCATTTTTAAGTGTCTGTTTGGGCATCAAAATCCATGTGAAACTGGCACAGGTATTTTCCCTATGTTAGTGGAGGGTGGTGACCTCTTACCTGCTAAGACTTCTATTCCTCAATCCCCCCCCAACTAAGCCTTTTAAACTATATTGTCATGTATGGACATTTTGCAAGGATATTCAGTAGAGGGCTAAAAGAAGTGAGTCATGCTTATATCTGAGGAAAAAGCTCTAAAAACATGTATAAAAGTTCTGAGGTGGGGACTTTGGAGGCCAGAACTTCATAAACCCTAAACATCCTGACTCTTGCAATCAAACTTAACATTAGTACATTATCTCACTTAGTCCTTAGGCCTTTATATTTCTCTCTTGGTTTGCTGGTCTTCCTCTCCTCTTTTACTTTTTTCAGAGAAAAGCATTACACAGAGGATCAAATAGTCAAGATTTCAAACACATGGTGCATTTCTATTTTTTTTTTCCTTTTCTTTTTTTATTTCAGAAATTATTGTACATTATCTCTTGACTGAACGAACTTGCTTGGACAAAGCCCAGTACTGGTCTGAGTAACTCCTTAGTCAACAATTGTTGAAGGACTGGCTATATCTTTCCTAAAAGAGGCCAATTCTACATCTGGCTTAAAATGGCATTTGGCTTTCAGGCTCTGAAATAGCTTCTTATTCCCCAATGAAAGACCTATGAAAACTGAGAAAAACACAAAAACTTAAACAACAATAGAAAGCCTAATGGAAATAATTGCCCCAATGGAGTTGGACCAAGAAAAGTTCAGGCAAGATTTCCTTCATGGCAAACTCAAGCTGCCCATGTACCAGAGCGGGCCAGGACAAAGGAGGGACGGAGAGTTGCTGAGAGCTTATCTTTGCCCTGCTATAACAGTTCAGAGCAATGTTCCAGTTACTCTGTCTATATCACAAATTACCTCTAAAGTTAGTGACTTCGAACAATGGAAATACTTTTTTCTCTCTCACAATTTTTGTAGGTCAGGAGTTCAGACAGGGCACCGTGAACATGGCTTGGCTCTGCTCCATGAGTTCTTGGAACCTTGGTGGGAAGACTGGAAACCTGGGGCTGGAACCTTGTAAGCGTCCATTCATTCTCATGTCTGGTGGGTGATGCTGGCTCTTGGACTGGGGCCTCACTGGGATTGTCAGGCAGAGCATCACACTAGGCCTCTTCATATGGCATGGGCTTCCTTACAACATGGTGGCTGGATTCTAAGGGGAAATGTTCCATGAGAGAAAGAGCTATGCAAAAGTTGTATTGTCTTTTATACTCTGGCTTTGAAAATCACAAAGTGCCACTTCTAGCACATTGTATTGCTCAAGACAGTTACAATGATTCACTCAGGATCAAAGAGGGCAACAGAGATCCCCACTGTCTGATGGGGGAGAATTACCACACGTTGTAAGATGTGAGATATATATTGGTGCTGCCACCTTTGGAAAATACAACCTACTAAGACGGGGGCTGTCAGGTGAGATGGCCTGGGTCAGAATTCAAGCCGGGCTACTTCCTAACCATATGACCTAGGGCTTATAAATCAGTTGACTTCCCTGTACTGTAGTTCCCTCATAGGGTTGATGTGAAGGTTCAGTGAGTTATACGATAAGCAATGAGAGTAGTACTTGGCTCATATTAAGTGCTAAAAAAAAATGTGAAGTCTTATCATATAATGTAACAGGAAGGGTGCTCTGTCCTTGCCATTTATTTCCGTCTTCCTATTCTCTAGGTGGAAGGGTGGGTCTTTTAGCACAAAACAAGTTAAATTACACCATGCGAGATGGCTGATAGTGGCACAGAGAGGAGGGAGTTTTTAGTCTGCTACATTTTCTTTTCTTAAAGAATCTGAAACCCTTAGCCTGGTCCTTGGAGGCCTACAGGAAACTGCTCACTGCAGGAAAAATACCATCTGCTACAGATAATCTCCCAAGTTAGATGGCCATGCTCTGCCGGTTACTACGTGTATGATGGTAGAAGCTTGCAGGATAGGAGATGCAACTGCGATCCCACGAGTAGGAAGATAGATGAAAGGAGGAAAAAAAGAAAGAAGGAGGAATTCTTCCATTTCTGAACCTGATTTTATATGTCTCGAAAGGCAAGACAGTAGGACTCTGTGTTCATAAGACCCTACTAAAGAGACTGGGTTTTTACCGACCCAAAGGTTGTACTTGCATGCTTTTTAGACACCAGGGACAAAGGAAAGTTGTCTATTTGTCTACCTGTCTATCCATGGGAAAATGCACCGAAATATTAACACTGGTTTTCCTGGATAGTTCATTAAAAGTGATTCTTTTTTTTATTAAAAAAGAAATCTTTTCCACATCTTCTACTCTTTCATAATTCAAATAAACGTTAGGGGGAAATTGTCCTCATACACAGCAGCTGTGCAGCGGGTCACTAATGCCTCTGAGTATCAATTACCAACACACTGACACCAGCATTTTAATGGGAAGAAATGGACCAAACAATCCTCCGGAACTTCCTTTTCTTAAGAGAGAGAAGAATTTGACGAGTTTCTCTTGAGCCTAGATCTGCAGAATCACCAAGATGCAGTGACTTACAGAATGGTAAAGAGGTCACTTTCGTGGCCCAGGTGGAGTGACCCTAGTGCCTGACCCCCTCAAAGACCCAAAGCCCCTCCACTTTAACCTGTTGACATTTGCTGAAGAGCACAATGAATTTCCCAGGGACCCAGCTCCCTGTGACTTGAGCATAGCTCCTGTGATTTCAATAGAAACCACTGTAGCCCATAAAAAATACAGAGGTGGGGGTGGGGCATATGAAAGATTGCAGAACTCAGCCAAGCTGCACCCCACCCCTCCCCTCTACAGCTAACAGCACACCCAGAGGTCCTTGGGGAGGGGTGAGTACAATAAGAAAACACCTGTGAATTTCTTGCAGAACTCCCCCGATGGCCACATTCCACCCTTTCCTCTTTTATAAAAGATTCCATTTGCTCCATCTCTGACCCCAGGGCATGGACAAATGGATGGAGGCCTGGTGTGGCTTCTCTGCTTTTGGCTGTGTTCCCCACACCAATTAATCACCGGACCTCAGCCTGACAGGCTCAGCTCTCTGCTGCTGCTCACCCCCTTGGCTGTTCTGGTAATTACTCCAAAACCTTCCCCAGATGCAAAAATGTCTCAATGTTTTTTCTTCCCCACTGCTCCAACTCACGTGCAGGCTACTGCACAGGCAGCAGCCATGGCCGCCTCTTATTTTACTGACTGTGGTCGGTAAGGAACCCTGAGCATCCGGTTTGAGTTCAGGCTGTGTTACCTATTAGCTTTGCCACCTCAGACTTGTCACTTGACTTCCCAAAGCTTCCTTATCCTTGGAAAGAGGATCATAGTAACCACCTTGATATCCATCCTCAAGGAGTCATTGTGATAATCTGATCGGGGTGATTCTTAACTCTTTTCCTTTTTTGGCCAAAGATCTTTTTGGCGGTCTGGAAAGCCACAGATCCCTTTTCAGAATTGTGTTTTGAAATGGATAACATACATATGATTGCAAACAAAACCAAATGTACTAAAATACAACTATTGAATTATTAACATCAATTGATATAAAAATAAATGTCTCTAGTAATGCCTTAAATAACAAGATTTAGCAGTTGATTTGAAGACTGTATGATTTCTAACTAGTAGGGAGCCTAAACGACCTATGTTCAGATATCCACCACAGCAGTGATGTGATATGAAAATATCTGTGACTTCATTTTATGATAAAGTCACAGGTACCTTTGGGACTGTAGTTTGTTGCCTGCATTTATAATTGATGGAAATGCTAAATTCTATTTAGAGGTTAATGAAAAAAATTTTTCCCATTCAAGTTCACAGGGCTCTGAAGTCTGCCCACATATTCTTAAGGGGACATGGACTTCAAGTCAAGACATTCTGATAAAAATAAGTGAGATAATGTATGTCAACTGTGGGATTTGGTGCATGTGACAGATGGAGAAAGACACCTCCTGCCCGCCGCCCCCCCCAGCCAATCCTATCAGGTCCAAGTTTCCCCGAGTCTTTGTGTTTCTTCTATGTTGGTTTCCTTCAAGAATTTTTTAGAGGTTGGTTGGGGGAGAATGATCTTTACAAAATGGATCACTAATATCCACTTGAAGACTGAGGCATTACATGTCAGAGTTAGTCCTTATCCTCAGATTAAGCTAGTGTGTCTCTAGCTGTGGTTCCTAACTCATCTACATTAGAATGATCTAGGTTGGAGAGAGGGTAGGCAGTGTACATTTTAAAGACAGAGCTTCTGAGGTCCTGCTCCAGTCCTAGTGAATCAGAAGTAGGCCTGGGTGACCTTCTTTTTCTTTCTCCTTCTCCTCCTCCTCCTTTTTATTTCTCGCGTATTCTAGATGATTCTAATGCATCCCCAAGTTTGAAAACCTCTTGATTAAGGGAAATTGCATCTATTATTATCATTCTTGCTTGGAGAACCCAAGCTGTTGTCTGGACAGAGGATGGGCAGTTGATCTTCTAGAAATTTTTCAGCTTGATTACTACTTAAACCAACATCAAATAAACCAGAATCCATGCTCCAATGGTATCCTATAATCTTTTCCTCAAATAGTCTAATTATGATGGTTGGAAAATAAACATCTCCGCTCAAGGTGGAACCCCAGTTCCACTGTCAGCTTGGCACTACAAGGACCCTTATAAGAGTCAAAGGGTGAAACAAAAAAACCCTCACACATAGGTAAGCAAATCACCAACTGCCTTTGTCCAGCATTTTATCATGGAGATATGTTTTGGAGTATTAGGAGATGCCCCAAGCCTGAGATATGCCAGATGTTGAGTGTCACTTGGGGGAAAGTAAAGAAGACCAAGGGTAAAGGGAGGTAGACCTCACCATGAGAAGCCTTATTCCATTTTGGTCACCCTTTCCTAGACACAAAGAACCCATTCCAGGGACTCTCACACACTAGGTTCTCAGGGCTTCCCGATGCTTTCCTTATCTCTGAGGCAGGGCGGTTGGCTCAGAAAAGAAGAACATAGAAGGTAGTGCGACCCCTAGAGAGGAGCTGCCTGGCTTGTTCTGTGAAAGTATTTCTTTCTCTAGTCAAGAGCTGGATGGGGGATGAAGAAGAGATTTTGTCTTCCTCAAAAGAGGTAGGGACAGAGAGAACCGTCAGTCACAATCTCCATCAGGAGGAACTGCTGATTCAAGAAGACACTTTTGTTAGGTAGAAGATGTGGGGGACATCAAATGTCCTGGTTGGTGCTGAGGGACACACAAAAATGCTAGAAGGTATTTTTCTCAAATGTCCCTTTCTTAAAGGTTTCAGCAAGCTTCTGGGAATGTTTGGTGCCCTCTCCATATGGCACAACCAGGAATACTTTGAGGGAACGGTTATGGAAGCATTTCAGATTTCTCGCTGGCACGCACATTTGCAGGCTTCTCCCCCGGCTGCCAGGTATTTTGAGCACTGGGGAACAGAGCAGCATACAGCAAGAGCCTGGAGCCTTGGGAGCACAACGCTCTCATTGGTTCTACTCCCCTCTCCCTATCCTACCAACACTTTTCCCTTCTACTTTGAGACTGTCCTGTTCTGCAAAGAGTCTAGGTGACTTTTTAGGGGGAGAGGGGGCTCAATTTCTCTCATTTCCCTTCTACCCACACAAGCCAAGCTCCCTTCCCTCGTTCCTTCTGAAGAACATATGCTAAACACCTGGCTCTTCCAAGTGGCCTCTTGCCTGCTTCTTGCACATTTTGGGGAGAAACAGAGCCTAAATCAGGGGGCAGCAAGCTGTGACCTGTGGGCCAAATCCCGTTGTTGCCTATTTTTGTAAGCAAAGTTTTACTGGAGCACAGCCACACGTGCGGACTTACACACGGTCTATGGCTGCTCTCTAGCTGCCAAGGTAGAGCTGGGTGGGCACGACAGAGTTGATGACCCGCAAAGGCAAATGTATTTTTGATCTGGCCCTTCACTGAAAAAGGTTTCCAACACCCGGCTTAAATCACAGAGCCGTGGATCAGAGCAGCTGAAAAATAGGGGATTCCAAGAGTTAAATGAGGACAGCTAAATTTCTCATCTCGAGATTGTAAAAACCAGCGAAGTAGCTCATGGTTGGCAGTACAGTAAGCAACACACACTGGACACTTGCTGCGTGCCCAAGCACTGCACCAAGCACTTTACATATACTCTCTCTTCTTAACTCTGCAACGCAGGTATTGTCATTACCCCCATTTTATAGTGGAGAAAACCGAGACCCAGAGATGTTCAGTCACTTGCCCTGGTGGGAGAGGGAGGATTCCAGAGCCCAGAGTTTTGACCATGAGGCCACTCTATGGAATGGCTCTGGGTCCCAACGGAATATGGAAATGGTTGCTTCCTCTGCTGCCCAGGTGAATGGTGCCCAAAGTCTCCGCACTGACTGGTAGGGGTAGCAGAATTACAGGAAATTTGGATTCCTTAAGGCTCCAACAGGCGTCTGAGGCTGTCTTGGTTGGAGGTCGGGTGGAGAGAACTTCCCTGCCCAGTTGAAACTGCTTCCCTCTGCCACATTTTAAGAAAAAATCCAGATATTATTGGTTGCATGGCTATTTGCTATTTTGAAAATCTGTTAGGGGATGAGGTTGAAACATTGAAAATTTAAGTCCAAATCGACATAAGAAAGGATGCGTGAGCCTTTCATCTAAGATCTCAGAAGACTTCATGAGTAGTTACTATTTACTCTTCTATGGCTCCCTTGGGAACCATAATGGAGTGTGGCTGCTTCAAGACTTGAAGAGTCCCTTTAAGTTGTGTAATATTTTTCCCGGTTCTTTCTGGCTAACACAAGCACTTCACCAATATTTTGGGGGAAAATGTTGCGCACCAATTTCTTTCTTTGTTTAGATTGGCATTGACTTAAATTAGTATTTCAGGCACAGCCTGGGTTCCAAAGACTGGTTTATGCTACTGGGCGTAGTCAAAAGAAAGAAGAAACAACCCTCACGGACAAAGTCAAAGCAAAATAGAATGTAATTCATAATCTCCTCGTAAGGATTGAGGAGCTCAGGTACGCAAGACACTGAGCCCAGTGTCAGCTACAGGGATGGTGGTTCCATACTCAGCTTTGCTTTAACAAGCAAGTTGGACATCTTCGCATCCCATCGACCAAACATTACGTGTGAGAATGACCACGAGTGAGCCCCGACTCGGTGCCAGCTCTGGATGTGGAGCTGCACCCTGGCCTCCAAAGAGTGTAGGATGAAGGGGGGAACTTCGAATTTATATTTCTTGTAAATCTCATCCTGTTACGCTATTCTTGATATATGCTATATAACGTACATTTTACGTCATTCAGCAATGCATGAAAGGATGATGAATGAGCAGGTGCTCAACAATTTTTTATCGAAGGGGCATGTGGACAAAATTCACCAGTTTGCATTTCTTATCTCAGCATGTGATTAGCACTAGACTCTCAGGGGTCACAAACCGGAATGCCCTGGGGGCCAGTGACTAAGTGGAGATATGGGCCCCATCTAGATGGAGCAGCTGCTGCTCCGATCACGCAGTTTTTGGCCCACGGTCACCGTGTGGAAACACGGATCTTGAGATTTTTTCAAGAGACGCTGAAAAGCTCATTTTTATGTAAAGATTCATGAAGTACGTGTGAAATCTCACCAGACTTAAATATCGGAAACCTTAAGCAGCACTGTGTTGGTCAAAGAACTCTACATCTGTTGGCCAGATTTGGCCCTTGGCCCTTCAGGTTGCAACCTTTACCCTGAATTTTATACCCCCAAATCTCCATGGTTAAATAAAACTTGCAAAACGCAACAGAATGGGGTCTTTCTTAGTTATTCTTTTTTTTTTTTTAAGATTTTATTTATTTGACGGAGAGAGAGACAGCCAGCGAGAGAGGGAACACAAGCAGGGGGAGTGGGATAGGAAGAAGCAGGCTCATAGCGGAGGAGCCTGATGCGGGGCTCGATCCCAGAACGCCGGGATCACGCCCTGAGCCGAAGGCAGACGCTTAACCGCTGTGCCACCCCGGCGCCCCTTTTCTTAGTTATTCTTAATGCAGGTTGGTATATTAAATGTTCTCAGAAGTTGTGGAAGCGTGAAACTGGTTTAGCTTTTTTAAAACGTGGTTCCCCCAAATCATCAGCCTGTAAACCCCTGTTCCCCCAAATCATCAGCCTGTGGACCCTCCTTGTTCCCACATTACAATCACCTGCCGGGGTGGAGTTGCTAAGAACATACCCTGGGCCATAACTGAGCTAGGCAGGGCTTGCTGCTATTACTCTCATTTTATACACAAAAACAATGGAGTCTGTGAAAGGCTAAGAAAATTGTTCAGGGTCATATTGCTAGTGCCGAACAGACTCTGGGTCAGACTTTAAAGCTGAAACTGTTACCACTACATTTCATAGCTGAAGCCCCTCCCTACCCCGAAAAAGCCTGTGGATTTTGTTTTCTCTACAACTGGCACAGTAACAATTTCAGGATTCAGGATCTGTTCTTTGGTAGGATTGTTAAAGAAGAAAACGCACATTCTCTAGAAATATACCAAAGACATTGGTTCTACAAGCAGCACGGGGGCAGGGGTCTCAGTTTCTAGCATCACCTCCCCTGGGGAGGCTTTGTTGATCCTCTCCTCTTCCACCCTGCCTTGCCCTGCCCTGGACATTCTGAAACAGCTCCTCTGGCCCTCCCCAATCCCACCCTCCCAGAACCTCATCACTTTTCTCTCCACCCAACCAAGGCCCGGATTCAGCAGGCCTTACCCAGCTCCCTCTGTAGATACCCAAGTGGGAGCAAGAGGGAGGGGTAGGTCAGGGCCTGGGATGAACGGGGAGGTCTGGGAGGTCCTGCTCTGTAGGGCGGGGGTTTGGAAGCAAGCTGGGCTGGCTGGGGTGCAGTCAGGGCTGAGAACCGGTGAGGGAGGTCCGAATTATGGCCTGGTCCCTGTGAACACCATTTGGACACCAGATGCAGAATGAGGGCTGCCATTTGGACAGCCTTGAGCCAAACCCCATTCCCAGGAGTGAGGTATCCGTCCTTGCTATGTCTTAAAGATCCCCAGAGAGTCTTCTTCATCTCGAAAGGGGAATTCACCCCTCCCTTGGCAATCACTCCCAGGCTTAACTAACCAGCCTTAATGGGAGAGAGTTCATCCGCAGCTTCCAGAGAAACTCTTCCTGCTGTGTTTCTTCTCAGAATCTTGCCAGAGGCCCTGAGGGACAGGAGTCCCCACCCTCCACATATTAACCTTTGATAAACTTGAGGGCGACAGAGGGAGTAGCTAAGGACATGAGACAGAACTGGGTTTGAGTCTTCAGAGCATTAACTAGCTGTGTGACCTTGGGCAAGTTACTTAACATTTCTGTTCCTCAGTTTCGTCTGTAAGATGGGGTAAAAACACAGTACCATCAAGAGAAATGAAAGCATACAACCGTACGAAATCTTGCACATCAATACCCACGGTGACATTTATAATAACCCCAAAGTAGAAACAGCCTAAATGCCTATTCTGGATAAACAAATGGAGTATTACGCAGTCGGAGAAAGGAATGAAGTATTGGTACACGCTCCAAGATGGGTTAACCTTGAATACATTATACTCAGTGTAAGAAGCTAGTTACAAAAGATTACAGACAGCATGATTCCATTTATATGAAATGTTTAGAATAGGCAAATCCATAGAGATTGAAAGTAGTTAGTGGTTGCTTAGGGTTGGTGGGAGAGGGGAATGAAGAATGACTGCTGATGGGTATGGAGTTTTCTTTGGGGTGATGAAACGTTCTAATATCGACTGCGGTTATGGTTGCAAACTCAGTACAATAAAAACAACTGAGTTATATACTTTAGATGGATGAATTGTATGGTATGGGAATTATATCTCAATAAAACAGTAATTTTAAAAAAGGAGGAAAAAACCCACAGAATCTACATCATAGGGTTATTGTTCAAATTAGCCTGTAAAATGTTTAGCACAGTGCCTGGTAAGCCATCAGTAAATATTACCTTTGATAATAATAATAACTAATATGTGGTTACGTTTATATCATAGAGTATCACATAAGCATTCATTATGATTCAGAATATTATGTTTACCTACACATTAAATATAAATTACATTAAAATAATTATAATATAATTACTATTTGCACTCTCCTCTTCCTCTTATTTTGGTCCTCCAATTTTTAAAACATTATTAAAATTATTTCTGAACATTATGAATATTATGTTTCATAACGTCTATAACATTATCATAACTATAATATATCTATAAGACGATTTCTATATATTTTCATATATAAGAATACATATTTAGTGCTATATCAAGGTCTATAATACATGATACTGTATTTGAGCTAATTATTAAGAAATATTATATGAGTAGTAGCATTAATGTGACTTCTCTAACCTTCCTGAATTTGGACCCGTTTCCCCAGTTCTTTGAAACGTTTCCTGGCCTCTTATGCATTTGGAGAGACAACAGCCCTGAGTTTGGAGAAATTAAATTACAACCATGATTCTCATTCAAATGCCTCCTGTAGCTGCAACCAGAAAAGAGGAAAAAAGCACCCAGCGCGCTCCTGCAGCTGGAAGAGGGAGAACAAGGCAGGGCTCGGGGCTGGGGACCAGCCACGCGACCTGCTGGGGGCTCCTGCGTCCCCTCCCAATCCCGGTGCGCCCTCCCTCACTGGCTCCCTGCGGCTCAGGGTCCAGGAGTGGCCACTGCGCTCTCGGAGCCCCAGGGGAGGGGGGGCGGGGTGCTGTCGCGCAGGTGTGCCATTTGCATTCCAATGGCAAACGGGCGCGCCCCCTGGATCGGACAACAAAGACACCATTGAAGCCAGGCCTCCGCCCTCCGCAGCCGAGCAGGGACAGGACCGCGGCCCGGGAGGTGCTCGCTGCTGCCTGCCGTCCCCACCCAGAACTCGGCCCGATTCGGTCATGGGTGACGGCGGGACTTCTGAGAAACGCCAGCTGGGCCCAGTTGCTGCAACTTCAGGACCGTTTCCCACAGCGAGGGCTGAGGCCTCTTGAAAGGCTGGGACAACAGCACCTCCTCCCCGCTCCCCCACAGTCCCAGCCACTGGGCAGGGTTTTCAGAAACAACTACAGGCCCTCGCTCAGGGAGAAATGCTGGCCGGACCTCAAATACCCCTGCCATCTCTCCGGTTCCCTTAAGCCCTGCTGACCAGAGACCTGAACAAGGCTTATTTTTCACTTGCTGGGCAAACTTCTCTGTTCACGCGTGGTATCAATTATACCAATGAATTCAAATTCACTTGGGGGAGGGGGGTGGTGGAAAGGAACAACCTTATGTTGCAGATATCCTTGAAGTGCTTGGAGGTTGCGCATGACATGGTAGCAACTTTCTTACAATTTGTTCTTATTTCTTATCAACTTTTGTATAATTGTATATATATATATATGTATGTATATATATTGCATATCTATATCTATATATTACACACATATTTAAAAGTGCTTCAGAGAGAAAAAGGAATATATGAAAGCTTTTTTTCTTTCTTTTCTCCCCCCCCCCCCCCCGAAAAACTGCTAGAAGCAAAGTCATTCAGAGGAAAAATGTTAGCAAAAGGAATCACAGAAGATCTGCGCTAGACTCCTCGGCTGTACTAAGGGCCTGAGGTAGTCATGTTGCTTCTCTGTGTGGGTGAAGAAAAGGCCAGCACAAGCATGACCCCGGGGCACAGGGTTGCTGAGTGGATGGTGGGGCCTGCACTTACTTTCGGCCTGGTCCTCCTCAGTTGAGACATCCTTGAGGAAGGAGCCCACCCTTTCATGGGCGCTCTGGGAATGGCTCACCCCTGCCCTGCTCCCTGCTTAATTCTAAAAATGGAAGCTCAGAGATATAAACTGACGTCTGTCCAAAGTCACACAGCCAAACAGTCACAGAGCTCTTCATGGTGAATGGAGCCCTCAGAGCTCTTTCGGTGCCCCCTTGAACCCAACCAAGGGGCAGTGGTTGCCAAGTGCCTCCCAGACAACAGCTGTAGAGTCCCGGACTTTTCTGTAAACCCTTGAGTTCTTGGAGGAGGAGAAAAAAATGGGCCTGAAAGGAGTCATTTCAACATTCTTTCATGCAAGTCCCCTCTTTTTGAAAAGAGGGGAAATAAAAGGATTGGGCAAAAATGGGGGGCAGGATTTAACAGAGAAAATTTGGAAAGAATGAAGGACTGCAAATATTGTGATCTGGACCTACAACGTGTATGGACACAGCCCCTATATTTAGCATTCCCGAGCATCACGTCTGTCATATAACCGAGCCGATTCAATTTTCATTTTGAGCCCCTCTCCAGCCATCCTGGTGGGAATCTTAATCTCAGTCATTTTGGGGATTCCTCACTCTTGATTCCTAGGGCCTAACTCTGAGCTGAGGGGTGGTATGGTGGGGATACATTTTGGACCACAGAGGTGGTCTTGGGAATATCACTGTCACCATCCACAGAAGCTGGCTCTGAACCTCGGGGCAGCTTCCGCCAGAAGCTTGGGACTTAGGGCTCATCTCCACTGATGCGTCCCTGTTCCACTGAGCCATTTTTCTCTGGGGTTCTGGCCCCACCGCACGTTTGCCTTCAGGTGTTTCCAAGCTCGCTCTCAACACTACCCTCTTTGCCTCTACCTTTGAAAAGATAGGTTCCCTCTGCTTTCTGCCTTGCCGCAAAATTGTGGTGGGGCCTCAGAAGCCCAGAATCTGCTATCTGCTTCAATGAGGGAAAGCGTGAAAGAAAAATGTACATATGGAGAAAAAAATGAATTAATATGTCAAACTGCATAAAAAAATGAATTAATATGTCAAAACACAGGACTTTGCTCCTCGATGGGACTCTGAAATTACTCAACCGAAGCCCCTGATTCTGCAAACCAGGTCTTGCTGTTTAGAGAGACAAAGTGATTGAGCGGGTTAGTGTTAAAAGGATGTAAAAGGGGAAAATTTCATGTGAATCAGATCACATTTTAAATGTGTTTCATAGCTCGTACTTCAACAAATTCCAGGAAAAAGTGTGCATTGGAGCTAAAAATAAAAACTCTTTTGTTAAGTGAATAAACATCCCCAATTTCTACTTGTTTTATGTGCTTTTATTTAGGCATACAGGGTTTTCTCAGAGTAGGATCACTTGTTTCCTAAAGAATTATTTTTATTGGATGGTAACTTGCTTTTTAAAAAAAATTTTTTTTGTTGTTTTTTTAAGATTTATTTATTTATTTTAAGAAGAGAGTGTGCACTCGTGAGCTGGGGGAGGGTCGAGGGAGAGGAAGAGAATCCCCAAGCCGATTCCCCACTGAGCATGGACAGGGGTCGATCCTGATCATGACCTGAGCTGAAATCAAGACTTGGACATTTAACCGACTGAGTCACCCAGGAGCTCCTAAGTAACATGCTCTTCGAGATTGTCTTTGTCAATGATGATACCATAAAGATGGATTTATGTCCTGCTAGTGGTGCAAACAGATACCGAAATGTGTCTCCTTGCAGAGCTGTTTTCTTTGGTGCTTTCACCACTCAAAGGCCAGTATCTCTCAGTAATAAGATGAAAAACCCTATAAACTCCACTCCCTGTCCTAGGTTGGCATTTAATATCTGAATATTCTTCCATTAGTCTCTTCAGTTCACTTACAAATGTGGTGATGTGAATGGAAATCGTGCAAGTATCAGTGAAATTACAAGTTCTTGGGCGTTCACTGCCTCTGAAGCCAAGGTGGAATGTAAGGTGGGGGCCACAAGAGGCCTGTGAGATCTGGGCCATATCATTAATACCTCCGGATAGACACCGATCCCTTTGTCTTGAGAGGGGGGAGGGATTCCAGGACAGGGCTCCTGAAGCCAAGGGTAAGACATGGTCCTAAGAACAAAATCATTGCTTTTTCCTCAAGCTCCCAGCTGGGCTGTGAGAACCAGGGCACATTCCAGGTGAGAACTTACTACCACTAGAACTTACTTCTAGTGGACCTGATATGGCTAGCTTTCTCCTAGGTCAGAATTAGATATAAATATAATAGATGCCGATTTTTTATTCTGCATTTTGTTTGGTCGGATACTAGTTAAAAGCATTTACTTTTCAGCCCTATCAATCACCCAATGAAATGGGCACTGTTACTATTCCTAATTTACAATCAAGGAAGCTAAGCACAGAGAAGTTAAGTTACTTGCTTTAGGCCAGAGCCATTATTTGAACCCGAGACTCTCCGCCTACCTGGGGAGCAGCATTTACTGCCACACTAGATCACCTCCTGCTGGATGTGGAGCCCCTCCGCGTGACATGGTTCAACTGTACATTATGCCCTCCAGGTTGGAAGATATCTGGACCACAAATTTGGTGGATGATAGAGTCAATGTGAATTTGCTACTATGTGGCCTCCTTGGAGTTCAGACTTAACTATCTGTGCCAGTTTGCTTGGGGCATTGCGAAAGAGTTATTTCTCAATTCCACTTAGTAACAGTTTATGCCTTAAAAACACCTCCCAGGTATTCTTTTAATGACTTCCAACATCAACATATGAGATGATGGAGGGAAAATGAAAACTCATGTGGAGAATGGAGAAAAGCACACGGATAATGTCTCCCTGGCATGGATAAGGACGTAGTGGCCACTCTGTATAAAAATAAACATGAGACCAGTGTGGGGACCCCATTTACAGACCTGTCCTCCCATCTGCTCATTCATTCAGTGATTCAACAGCTCTTTACTGTGTGCCCATCACGTGCCCAATACCTTGAGAGACAGCACAGCATGGCGTTTGAGAGTATGGACTTGAGCCAGGCTGCTTGGGTTAGAAACCCGGGTCTACAACATATCATCTTCATGACCCTGGACACAATACTTGACCTTTTAGTGCCTTAATTTTCTCATCTGTAAAATGGGGATAATCTCCCTATAACTCTCAAGTGCCTAATTCATAGTGAGGATTAAATGAGTTAATACTAAATGAGTTCATATATGTGAAGCGCTTAGAAGTGAACATGGCCCATTGCAAGCACTATTTAAGTCTTTTCCAGTATTAGATCATAGAGAATTTGCCCCCTTGCTGAGGCCAAAATTCTAGGAGCATCCTTCATTTTCCCCTTTCTCTCGTATGGACCCCCACCCCCGGAAAATAATCCATAAATAAATCCTTAGGTCTTTATCTCCAGAATTTATCTTCCCAAACTACCTACTTTTCTCAGCCTCCACTGCTACCTAGTCTCTGCCACCATTTTCTCTTTCCTGGACCACTGCAATGGCCACGCTCTTACCTCTTCATCATCTGGTCTCCAAAGTAATCAGAATGATCTTAGTAGATCACAGATCAACCCACTGTGGCTCTGAAAACCCTACCATTGGTTTCTCACTGCAGACAGAGGAAAATGCAAACTTCTTACTCTGCCTTGTGAAGAGTTATCAGATAAAAAACAGGACTCCCAGTTAAATGTGAATTTCAGGAAAGCAATAGTTTTTTAGTGTAGGTATTTCCCCAATAGTGTCCCTGTATGTGGCCTGGGTTTTCATTTTCTTAGCTGCTAGCCACCAAATCTCCATGTTACTCTTAACGGCAGAACTGTTTTATTATATCCACACCACGTATCACTTTCCGAAATACTCTTGTTGATTACGGACTTCCACTCACTAGAATTCAAGTGCCACAGGGACACGGACCTTGTCTTTCTGACTCACCGCTGTATTTTCAGGATTTAGATCTGTGCCTGGCACATACTGGTACACAACGAATATTTGTTGACTAGAGAGTAATAACACCCACCAACGCTCTCCTCGTGCTTGCGAGGCTCTAGGCACTCTGCTAATTACTTTTCACTGTTTACCTCATCGAAACCTCAAAACAATGCTATGAGGTAGGTTCTATTATTACGTCCACTCAATAGGATGTGCTAAGAATAACAAAGGTTGGGCTTGTTATTAAGGTATGTTAGCTCCAAATCTGTACTCTGCTAGGGATGCCGGGGCCGCACTCCGCAAGCCCCACGTCTGTTTTGCCAGCAGCTTCCCGTTAGGTTCGCCCAGAGGGAAGGCTAGAGAAAGAAAGCAGGGAGGAGAGAGGAGACTTGCTCTTGCTGGTTTTGCCTGCTGTTGCTGTGAGTGTCTCTCCAGCACTGGGTTTTAAACGTGGCAGCCTCCGTTTTCCAGCTGCAGGTCTTTCCATTCCCAGAACCAGGCGCATCAAACTCTTTCAGAGATATCAGTACCAGCAAGCACCTGAGCCTCAAAGGACTTAGCTCTGGTGAGGCAACGGGGCTGTGGGGGGGTGTGGGGGGGTGTGAGTTGGCGGGGGGGCTCCTCCCTCAAGCCTCTTACTTTCCCTCCTTCCCATTCCCTCCCCCTCACCATGTAAAACTATGTTTTAATAACCCAAACTCTTCGTTCCCCCTAACACTTGGGATGGCAGCAAGCTTTCTGCACTTGGTACCTCTGTGATACCTCAGTGTCCCTTTTGTGCCTTTTTGATTTCCTTATGCATGGTTAATAATCCTTTCCGTTGAATTCTTTCTGATGAAATGCTTGAGATCTTGACTGATGCCAGAAACTGAGCGCAGAGAATTAACAACCGTATTGACTGACAGCCAAGCAGCAGTACGATGCTTACACAATTAGCTTCAATAAAAGGAAGAAAGTTAGAAATGCCCCTGGAGAGGAACAGACAAAACGAAGACCGATTTGGCAGTATCTATTTAAAACTATTAGAACGGTTCCCAGAAGGCAGGAACATATTGTATGATCTTGGCAACTCCCACTTGGAGCTGGGCAGGGTCAATTCTTAGAAAAGTGATGTTGGAAAGACAATCCAATAAATGTTCTTTTCACCATTGTTTCGGATCCAACCCAAGGACTGCTTCCTGCACAGAATCTGCTGTGGCAGGTACCCTCAGGTGCTCCTCAGGGCCACGGAGCTCCTTATTCCTAGCCAGGATTCCATGATGGAGTGGAAAGGGCAGGCTCGAACTCTTACGGTATTCCTTGGGGTGGAGGAGCTTATGACCCATTCTGGCCAAAGAACTATAAGAAGAAATGGCTGAAGGAGGCATCTGGGGAAAAGTTGGCTCAGGGAGATGCCAAGAGACTGTCCCTCATTAAGAGCACCCCCTCTGCCTTCTCTTTGCTGCCCTGGCTACCTCCTGCTTCCTGCTCTCAAATGCGGTTGCCATGTTTGTAGTTATGGGTGCCATACTGGACACTGATGTACCAGCCCAAAGACGAAGGATTACTGGGGGGGGGGGGGGCAGGAAAAAACCTATGTCCTTAATGACATTGTTGAGATGCTAAATCAGCTTAGGAATAGCCAGCTTCCGACTTCTTGCTAAGAAAGTAAGACTTATCGTTTAAGTCACTGTTAGTTTTCTGTTCCTTGTATTTTAACACATTTTACCTGGTATATCTTCTAATCCCCCAGCTGGAAGAGTCTTTCCTTTTGGCTCATGGCTCCTTCTTCTGAATTTCCCTATAATTTTGTTTTAGAGTCTGTTTAACTTTCATATATGAAAAAGTTTTTTAAATGCATCTTTTTTCTCCCTACCAGACCTCAAGCTATTAAGGCCAGGAACTCTAATTTACCTGGATATTCCACACTGCCTCCAGCACAGCACCAAACACATGGTAAATACCTAATAAAGGCATATGCTTACCCTCTACCTCTGCCTTACGCAGAAGATGTAGGGTGAAGTCTACAGCTTATATTTGCTGTTTAGAATTTGTATTGTGAGAAGAATGCTACTTAAAAGCCCCAACTCTGGATTCAGCTGGAACTGGGTACCTCCCTTGGCTCAGCAACATTCGCTAGGTGGCTCTGGGTAAATTCTTCTACCTCTATATTTCACCATGCTCCAAGTTCCCATCTCAGATGCCACCTTCCACATGAAGCAGTCTGTGCTCTTGCTCTCTCTCTCTCTCCCCAATTTGGAAATATTTTCCTCTTCTTAACTCATCATTCCCTTTTCTGAAATATTGAATTTTTAAAAAAGATTTTATTTATATATTTGAGAGAGAGGGAGAGAGAGAGCATCAGCATGCACTAATGGGGGGGGGGAGTGGTAGAGGAGGGAGAAACAGACTCCCCAAGGAGCAGGGAGCCCAACACGGGGCTCGATCCCAGGATCCCAGGATCATGACCTGAGCTGAAGGCAGATGCTTAACTGATTGAGCCACCCAGGCACCCCTGAAATATTGAATTTTAAATTAATTTTTACATATGTGTGATCATTCTACATACATGTTTCTGCTACTTGATGAGTTTCCCTTAATGTGTTTTTTTAAATTAAGTATAGTTGACACACAACGTTTCCTTGGTTTCAGGTGTACAACACAGTGATTTGACAAGTCTGTATGTTATGCTGTGCTTACCACAAACATCGCTACTATCTGTCACCGCACAACGCTATTACAATAGTGTTGACTATACTCCCTATGCTGTACCTTTTATCCCCATGACTTATTCATTTCATAACTGGAAACCTGTATCTCCCACTTAATGTGTTTGAAGATCTTTTCAGTTCTACATATACAGATCCACCTTCTCAGTATAGTATTTAATAGTGTAGATTCATTGGTGTATATTTAATTATTCCAATATTATGAACATTTGTGTTGTTTCCAGTTTCTGCCCATTACATCAAATTCTACAATGAACGTCCATGCTTTTTTCTACCAACGTGCAAGTATTTCTCTAGGGCAGACACCAAGATGCACACGGGTAGATAGAGACACATTTAGAAATTTAGGAGACAACACCAAATGCCTTCCAATTAGGTAGTAAGAGTTAACAGGAGTCAAAATCATCCAAGGGCTCTTTCTCTGACTTTGCTTATCTTCTCAGATTCTGGAACAAGAGCAGTTAGGGGCCCTTCAGCTGGTCCAAAGAGTGTGTTGCCCTGCTTTGTTACCCATTCCCCACTATTCCCCGTCCGTGGGGTGGTGTGGGAAAGGAGGGGGAAGGGCACAGGTCTCAGAGGCCACCAGATGGCTCTGCCACATTCCAGCTGTGTCACCACAGAAGTGGTACCAGACCCACTCTTGTTTCCTTATTTGTGAAACTGGGTGAGAAGAGTTCTCACCGAGGAGACAGATAATGCTCAACGACCTCTTCCCCTCATGACCTTCCTCTCCCTTCTCTGTCTTTCCCTGGCATTCTTCAGTCCTTGGAAGCCTATGGGGAGTTTATTGTATTTATATTCCAAATAAGGGCTGGGGCCGTGGGTTTGAAATAAAGAGGAGCATTGATCTTCGGTAGAGAATTCCATCCTCTGAGACTGTTTGCTTGTACAACACGGGCGGATGTGTCACATTCATCTCGGAGTCAGGCCAACATTCTGAGCAAATCCTACCCATTGTCAATCCCCAGTTAATAATGGTTGAACAAATAAATCAATTCTGCGTTCATTGCAGCACTTCCATGATGACATTCTTCTGGGGACCAGGGGTTTCCAAAGAAAATCAAAGCCAAACCAATCCCTGTTTGCCATTTTGATGACATGATTGAGAACTGAGGCATTATCCCTTCAATTTAGGGATGCAAATGTCTCAACGAAACAACAGAAAATGTCTGACATCAGCACTAGAAAAAGGGGAGCGAAACTCAGCAGAATCCTTGGCAGTGCCAAGGAGGAAGAAGCGTCTGCCGTTTGTTAGAGAGGTCAGATGGAGGGATGACACCGACCAGTGGGTCTGAAAGCAGATAGAGTCCTTCAGAAGTGCAAGAAGAAAGGAAGCATCTCAGAGTCGGGCCAAACGAAGACCAGGTGAAAGAGGTCTGGATAAAGAGAGGACTTACAGCCCTTACAACTCTGTGGAAAGTGCAGCTGCTCCGGGAAGCGCTGTAGTCAGGCAGACGAAATACAGATTTTTCTTGAAAAACATCATGACATTAAGAAAAAGCCTCAACAACATTTCAACCAGGTGAAGACTACTCGCGTAGAGGTTGAAAAATTTAGCATATTATGGAAAAACTCCCTGCTGGCCTTTTAATAACCTCCATATTAAAAATGATACTTCCTTCAAAGGGAAACCTTTTAATACAGATTTTTTAAAGAACCAAGGGTTAGAAAACTTTTCTTAAAAACAAGCAAGCCATCTCATAGGGTCAATTAAAACTGAGCTTACAGTTTGAGAAACAGCTGAATTCGATTATATGTTTATTCACTTATAATAACTGTAACATGACATATATAATATAAATATATAACTTATGTAACATATGATAATAATTATAGATATAACATATAATATATAATATGAATATAACACGAAGTAATAAAAAATGAAATAATATAATTTAGTCTTGTTATACTAATAATACCTAATATTTATTTATTTATTTATTTATTTATTTATTTATTTATTTATTTATCTAATAATATCTAGTGCTTATGAAATGCTTTCTATGCTCTGGGCCTTTAAGCATTAAAACAGGGAGGTGTTCTTAAGTTTATACAAAGAAGCCAAGACTGAGAAAGGTTGCTAACTTGCCCAAGGTCATGCACTTAGTAAAGGAAGAAGCTGGGATTTTTTAAAAATAAGATTCTATTTATTTGGCAGAAAGAGAGAGAGATTGAGAGCACAAGCAGGGGGAGCAGCAGGCAGAGGGAGAAGCAGACTCCCAGCTGAGCAGGGAACCCGATGCGGGGCTTGATCCCAGGATCTGGGGATCACGACCTGAGCCGAAGGCAGATGATCAACCGATTGAGCCACCCAGGCATCCCGAAGCTGGGATTTTAATCAATGTGACGTGACTCCAGAATCCAAGCTTTTAACTACTTGGATGTGAGGTTCTACTCTGGGCATTATGATGCACACGAGATTTTAAGCTAACCTATCCTGAAAGATGCTGCACCTTGTTGGTGAGATCCACATAGACATGAGCAACTCCAACACCAGGCAGAACAGATAATGCACCAAGAGAAATTCTGGTAGCAAGCAACAGAAACTGATTGATTTATGCAGTAAAGGAAGGTACCGTGAGGATGTTGATAGCATCACAGAATCGCTGCAAAGATTGATAATGAGTATTAGAGACTAAGTGAGATCATTTGAAAGCAAGGTACTCATCAATGGATTTTCCTTCAACCAGATATAACTATGTTTAATACTGAAAGAAGAAAAAAGTTGAAAACGTGAAGATTCGTCTTTCTTAGTTTGCTAAACACAGAAGATGTAGTGTTAACCACGCTGACGATGGTTTCCAAGTTTCTTCACCTGCTTGTATAATGGGGAATAAAAAGGAATTTTAAGAGTCCGTTTGATTTTCACGCCAGGGCGTTAAGAGGTTATATTTGGAATGTCTCATTGGTATCATGCAACTGTCAGATTTGGGGAGGAGGCAAAGCAAAGCATAAGTGAAAGGGACCATCAGAGCCCCGCCCCCAAGAATTTTAGCATCTCAGTAAGTCTCCATGACTTTAGTAAACATCTAAAAAATGTCTCCCAATATTTATAATGATAAGCCATAGACCAAATCTGTAAAATTTTGAGGCAAGAATTTTGTTTCCTTTCAGAGATCATTATGACACCAGGACAACTGAGGCTCAGGAAACTTTAGCAGTCGGCCCAGGCAGGATGATGACATCGGGTAAATGATTCTCTCCTTGACTTTGAATGTCTGCCACCCTGGCCATCATACATATTTTATGGAACTGCCAACAGCACCTTCCTCCCTTTTTGAAGAGTATAAAGATTAAATTCACTTCTCTTTCCTTGAGCACACACAGATGGCTTCTCTGCTCCGGGGTTTTGTGTTTTCAAGTCTCTACTTGTAACCTCTCAGAACTCATCTAAAAATATTCCCCAAAGCTGCAAATCCAGATTTTCAGATCAGGAAATATTCTCTGATTTATGAACTGTACAAGTTGGACGTAACTGACAAAGCCTCATCACTCATCACAGACCATTTCTCTCCAGCTCGCTTCTCTCTCCCTCCCTCTCTGTGCATAGCTCGGAAGCCCCATTTAAGGTGAGACTGCAACATAGCCCCATTAACCTTGGCAGCCGGGCAGTCAGCACTGGCCTTTGGCTCTGAGACCAGTCAGTGAGCCCCAGTGCCCGGCCATACTGATTGACATGATATTCTTCTGAACACAGAGCTGCAGCCTGAATTGCTTTTGGTAAAATTACATTCTGGGCAAACACCTGGATTCGTGCCACTGATTGGACCTGTGCAGACATTTGTCTATCTTCTGAGAATTATTCTTCAAATGCTGGAAGACATCAAGGTTTACGTATCTCCAAATCCAAAATGAAAAATGAGATCTGGTTTAGGTGTTGCTACCTCTCATACCTGTGGGCCCCTAATCAGAATAATAGATTTTCCTCCTTTTGTTTTCCTTTTGCTTGGTGACTTCATATTCTCCTTCCAAGTTTTCCGGGCAAAAGTATAACCAACTCAACTTGGAACAACTTCCTGCCCCCGATAGGAAGAGGAAAAAGTCCCTATGCTTCTCCAGTGGTAGGAAGAGATGAGTCTCCCAAGGAAAGAAAAAATCCTCTGGCTACACTTCCCTGACTTGAGAAAGAGCACAACTAGGACACAGGTCTTCTGACTTTGAATCCCTTGTATGTTGGACTTGCAAATCCAACCGTCCACAGTTGCCAGATGGGTAATACAAAAAGTGAAGCAGGCCATATTTGTCTTATAATGGCACCAGCAGCCACGATAGTTACTGCTCACCGAATAGTCTGTGTCCTCCCTTACAGTTAGCGTAGGGCCATGTGACTATTTCTGACCAATGGATCGTGCATGGAAACAACTGTCTCTTCCAGGTCAGGGCTGTTAACAGCTAGTGTTTCTATTTACTATTTCTCTCTTCCTTGGTGGTCGTGACTTTGGATTTCAAGTCTTCCATTGCAAGATGGAGATAGTCCCCAATCTATGTGCTACAGTAGGCAAGGTAGAAAGAAATCTTAGCTGTTAAGCCACTGAGATTTTTCAAGTTTTGTCCAGAGCAGCAGCTAATGTTAATTACCCAAATGTGACAACTTAAATTGTATATTTGAATACAGATATGCTTTGTTTATCGAACATTCTCAATGAAATATGTTGTCTCTTATTTTTCTTAAAAAATCTAAAACTTGCAAACCATACATTAGATATGGGGTCCATATCCAAAATACAAAAAGAACTCCTCTAACTTGGGGTACGTGGGTGGCTCAGTAGGTTAAGCAGCCAGCTCCTGATTTCGGCTCAGGTCATGATCTCAGGGTCATGAGATCGCGTCCCGAGTTGGGCTCCTCACTGGACATGGAGCCTGCTTAAGATTCTCTCTCTCTCTCTCCCTCTGCCTCTCCCCCCAACTCATGCTCTATCTCTCTCTAAAATAAATAAATGAAATCTTTAAAAAAAGAACTCATATAAAATAAAAACAATAAAAAATTCTATTAGAAAATGGACAGAGGAACTAAATAGACATTTTTCCAAAGGAGACAACCAGACGGTACATGGAAGGATGCTCAACATCACTCATCATCAGGGAAATGCAGATCAAAACCACAATGTGATAGCACCTCACACTTGTTAGAATGTCTATCATTAAGAAGACAAGAGATAACAACTGTTGGGCAGGTTGAAGAAGAGGGAACCCTTGTGCACTGTTGGTGGGAATGTAAAATGGTGCAGCCACTGTGGGAAACAGTATGGAGGTTCCTCAAAAAACTAAAAATAGAGCTGCCATATGATCCAGCATTCCACTTCTGGGTATATATTTTGAAAGAAAATGAAAACAGGTTATTGAAGAGATAACTGTACCCCCATTTTTATTACAGCATTATTCACAATAGCCAAGATATGAAAACAACCTAAATGTCTGTCGACAGATGAATGAACAAGAACTATACAAAAAAATACATATGTAAGTATATAAAATGAATATCTATTTAATATATCTATATACACAAAGTGAAATATTCAGCCTCAAGGAAGAAGCAAACAGCTGCAATATGGACAGACCTTGAGGTCATTGTGCTAAGTGAGATCAGTCAGGCAGAGAGAGAGAGAAATTCTGTACGCTATCACTTATATGTGGGATCTAAAACAGCCCGACTCACAGTGGAATGGTGGTTACCAGGGGCTTGGGGTGGGGGAGGCTGGGGGATGTTAAAGGTACAGACTTGCAACGAGTACATAAGTAGGTTCTGGAGCTCTAGTGCACAGCATAATGACTGCACTCGACAATACTGTATTATAAACTTCAAACTGGCTAAGAGACTAGATCTTAATTACTGTCACCACAAAAAAGACATGATAATTATATGACATGATAGAGATGTTACCCAAAGCTATGGTGGTTACCATACTGCAATATATAAATGTATCAACTCAGCACACTGTAACCTTCAACTTACAAATGTTACATGTAAATTACATCTAATTGTAAAAGTTAAAAAAGAAACTAATAATGTTAGTGGCTAATATTTATTTTGTCATCTCAATGTCTCTTTATTATCCCCAGTTTCTAGAAGTGAAAACTGAGGCACAGAGACGCTATGCAACTTGCCAAACAAAGGTCACGGACCAAGTGGAAGTAGAGTTGGTAGATTAAACAAATAAAAATATATGGGACATACTTACACTAAAAATCATTCAACGTTTATCTGAACTGCAGATGTAATTGGCTTTCCTATTTTTTTTAAAAAAGCTGGCAACCCTGAGTAAGGAGGGCCTATCAGAATTTGTCCCCAGACAGTCTGACTCTGAGTCCATGAGCTTCACCATATGCTCCTCTACTTCCCAGGCTATTTTCAGTTTTATATTTTTATTAAAAACATGAGTAAATGCAGTATTTCGTGTTCCTCTCAACTCTATTTTTGACAGCAAACAAATACAAGTGGAGTAAGTAAAATGACAAGTGGCCAATGTGTCGGAACCACAAATTCAGTCACACAACAGGGAGTAGTGGGGACTATGACAAATTTGAGACCATATGCTTCATCTAAAGAGAGCAGTTTCTGCCAAGGGTTGTAGACTGTTGCCACGTGGGCATGCAGGCTTCTTTAAAGAAACCAGAAATCTAGATTTTTTTTTTTTTTTTTGGTGATGTTCTCCTATGTTAAGATGTTGGCAACTCAATTAAAGTAATTATAATCTTGCATGGGTCCACATAGTTCAAGCCATACAGAACGGGTCTGTAGGCTGGAATCAAGCTCTGGGTCACCGGGTGTGATTTCTGCATTCACAGGAAGAATCTTCCTAACCCATTGTTGCATGAGGTTGCTGGGAACTCTCACCCTCTATACTGCCTTCTCCCCTTGGAGGAACTAGCTTTAGGACTATACTATAAAACTGGCTGTCATTATTAGGTGTATATTTAACTGAAGTCAATGGTTAGTTATTGAGCTTCTGCTAGGGCAAGGCATTGCGCTAAATACTACAGGGTTATAGATATGAGCACGTTACATGCCCATCTTCCCTCCTATCCCACAAATCCTAATTAGATAGATCACCAGGGCAGATTGGGGGTAAGCCATGAAGAGAGGGACAGACCCAGCATAAGTGTATTCGAACAAAGGAGGGGCACCTGATTGAGTCAATTTGGAATAATATCATAAAGAAGATCTCATTTTGAAAGACTGTGAACAGGCAGGACTTTGGTAAACTTACAGAGGGTTAAAGGAAAGGGGAGCAGTATAGATGAGAGCATGGACTTGAGAAAGTTTTCAGTTTGGCTGAAGCAGGAAATGGCTCTAGAATTCGGAGCGAGATCAGGTTGGAAAAGGAGATTGAGGACCGGGCAAAGGAAGATTAAAATCAAAATAGCACACTCTCTGATATATTCTGACACCTTATCTCAGCCCCATACTCTATATAATCCAAAGTGCTCACTGCCATGTTCTCCATTTGTCCACATGGGCAGCATAGCTGCTCTGTCTCTGGGAACACTGGGAGAGGTTAATTAGTTTCCCCAAGGTAACAGAGAAAATCAGAAAGGTAAGATCAACAAAGAAATCCTCTAAGTTAGGGGTTGGCAAACTTCTTGTCAAGCGCTAGATAGCAAATACTTTCAGCTTTGTGGCTCATTCTGTTTCTGCTGCAGCTGCTTAACTCTGCCATTGTGGGGCGAAAGCAGCCATAGATAATCCAAACAGATGGGTGTGGCTGTGTGTCAATAAAACTTTATTCATAAAAACAGGCAGCAGGCAGCATTGGGTCATGGCTATAGTTTGCTGATACCTGGTCTAAATTTTTCATAATGCAGTTTCGTAGGTACTTTGGGAATGTCTGCTGACTGAAGAAAGTCATGTTCCCTGAAACGTAATATATACATCAACAACAACCTAACGCAATGCATTTGCTCTGGGAGGCAGCCTTTCTATTGCCTTCCCCTCTGACCATACTCAATTGCATCAAGTCCCATTGATGATTTTTAAATATCTTTCTCCACATCTGCTGTCACCACTATCATTTCTCATCTGAATGATTCTAGCAGATGCTTAGTGTCCACACATATCCACCCGTCGCCATCTAATTCAGCCTCAACATGGAAGCCCAATCTAAGAGCAGGTATGCTCTGCTTAAAACTCAAAGGAATACCACCTTATTTTTGAGTAAAAGCTAAGCTGTTGGTCTAAAGAGTCCACTCATAACCCAGAGGCCCTTGAAAACTCTCATCTCATCTGTGACATCCCCATACCTTTTTCACGCCACGTGCTTTGCTCTCTTCTCAGATGAGATGACATTTTCTTGCCACAGGGCCTTTGCACAGACAGTCTTTCCTCTTCATTCCCCTTTCCTCCATTTGTCTAGATCAAAGTTCTTTCTGTGTTCAGAGTTCAGTTTCCTGGCTCTAAACTGCTTTTTCACACCAATCTCAGAGTTCTTAATACATTTATAATCAAGTAATGAATTACCTGATTCACTGTTTAATGCCTGTTTTCCTGCTGCTTCTGCTCACCCATGTATATCTTAGTACCCAGCACAAGTGCCCTCCAAGTAGCAGGCATTCTATAAGTACTTGCTGAATGAATTATGACATTACAGCATCTTAGGTTTGGAAAGGACCTTGGAAATGTAATTAATTGAATCTTCTGTTCAAAGCAACATTCTCAATAATTTCAGGGGATTTATAAGATGCTGGCTTCAGCCATCTAAAGCAGCCTGATTTTATTTAATTGTTGAACCCTTTATAGGAAACTTTGTGAGGAATATTCATCACAACCCCCCAAATGTGTTCAGGCTTATGCAACTGTGGGTATCTCCCCTACAGCCAGTGATTTTTTTCTCCCTCTCTCTTCCACTTCTCATAATTTTCCAATTTTTCTATAATGATCACGTGTTACTCTGATGATGAGTAAAAGTTCTACAAAGTCATCTTGAATTTACATACTGCTTTTCTTTCCAAACACAGTGATGTTATTAAAACATTATATAACTTTTACTTATGAAATATTTCAAACATATAAAACAGAGTGAAAATAAAATTGCATCCACCCCTCAAGCCTGGTCCTTTTAAAATGTCTGGTTTGGGGTTTATCCTTATGTAATAAAGGAGCAGAAGTTCTTTCAATTCCATTTTACAGATGGATTCATAAGCCAAGAGAGTGTGGATGAGTCTTCATGGTGATGGAGTTGGGAAAGGAAGGAACTGGAATTACGTTCAGCGTAACTGCAGCACCCCCAGACTGGAGCATCGCGTACTCTCCCAGACTCATGATACACAAAGAGCAGCTCTAATTTTCCAGTTACAATATTGCTCAAAAATGGTGAAAATTCAAGCCCTTCTGAGGGCATACTATAAATTGACCTTGAAATGGAGAGCAACCTCTTCTCTTGAGATAGCATCAAATACAGTGATTCTCTGGAAGGAAGCCACTGTTTCTCCTAACTCATGAATGTAAAACTGCAACAGTAGCAAAGCGCATGGCTCTCTCTGGATGTCAAGATGGCCTCTCAGGTAGGCAGCCGGCAGGCCAGTTGCACTTTCGTGGCTTCCTGGGGGTTTAGTTGTATATAAAAGGAAAATTTCAACCCTAAATTTTAAATTTCAGATGCTAACATTACCTTAAGTGAACTAAAGGGCAAAGAGAATACTATTGGAGATCTATTCGCTCTCTTTCTGTATTCTTTTTCTCCTTATCAAGAGGCTAGGTAGGGCTAGTTTCTGAGAGGCTAGTTAGGGTAACTTGCAACCATATATGAGGGCCTGAGAAGTCAAGACAACCTCTCAGAAGGTAAGAGAAACTTATTGATACATGGTAAGTACAATTATTTTCAACTGCACGATTTCTCCCTGTTGGGGTTGTATTAACTCTAGCTAAACACACTAGTGCCACCTATCGGAAAAACATATTTTAATAAAAATAAAGTTGCAGGCTTAAAGTCTGCAATATTGGAAAAATGTCTCCCTGGATGACAATTTCCCGTCAAAGGAAAACAACGTTAAGCCAGCTCGCTGAAGGCAACTTACGTGAGCTCTAGGTATTTTGTTTTTTTGGGGGGGAAAAAGGCTTTCATTTTTCAACCTGGTAGCAAAGAAAATATTAAATAATAATGAACTAGAGAGCCAACAAATACCATAGTTCAATGAGCTTTTCTGCCAGTTGTCCCATTGGGTACTCCCAATGGGGGCTGACTGAGTTCTCTGGGAGAAGAGCACAAAGGTCCCTTCTCCTGGGCTAGAGGGGCTTTCCTTTTTGAACTCTGTTATAGAAGGACCCAGATATCTGGAGAGGAGGCAGGAATGACCATATCTACCTTCTTACAGAAAGGAAGAAGCACCCTTTTCCCCCTCCTCCCTTCTACTAATCAAGAGCACAATTTATTTGGTTACAAATTAGAAAATGTTGCTTTTTTCCCCTTCTCCCTACTGCCCTGTCCCACCAAAGTACTTTTAACACGGCAGTATGAAATCTGAACAAACATCTTGCAGGGCGAAAATGGTACAAAGAAGATAAGCAACAAATAGGACAATTTTATGTATGATCTGTTGTGTGAAATTTGAAGATGAAGAAGGGACACCTTCATGGCTCAGTCAGTTAAGCATCCAACTCTTGGTTTGGGCTCAGGTCGTGATCTCAGGGTGGTGACATCCAGCCCCGAGTGGGGCTCCGTGCTCAGCAGGGAGTCTGCTTAAGAGTCTCTCTCCCTCTCCTTCTGCCCCTCCCCCCTCTAAAATAAATAAATAAATCTTTAAAACATTTTGAAGAAGAAGAGGAGGAGGAGGATGAAGAGGAAGAAGAGGAGGAGAAGCAAAGGGAGGAGGAGAAGGAGAAGAAATGAAGAAATAATTCTGGCAAATGACATAAACATTTACCTGAAAGAAAGAAAAAACAAAATGACCAAAATGAAAAACTAGGCATTGAAGTTACGTTTAGGGTAAAGGAGGGTTGGGAAGGAGGATTTTGCTTTCCAGTTCATGCTTCTGTGCTTTCAAATGTTTCTGATGACATACCTAATTATTTTTGTTAATTAAAGAAAAAGAAGCTAATTGATGCTGGGACAAGTCCAGAGGAGGGTAGTGCCTAGAAGTGGCCAATGGGACTTCTGGGAGGTTGATGATGCGTCTCTTGATCTGGGAGCTGGTGTCAGTAACAAAGGTGTGTTTGGCTGTGAAAACCCATCAAGCTGTGTATTTCTCATTTATGCACACTCCTGTGTGTGTGCTCAGGAAGAATAAAAGTTATAAAAATGATGCCAGCAGGAATTGGTTGGCAGTAAGATTTTAGGCCATTTGTTTTCTTTTTATTTCCCTGTATTAAAATAAACTAATGAATGTTATAAAAGTCAGTGAAAGTAAACTCAATTTTGATATTTTTTTCCAAACGTATGTTTCAAATACATCTGCCCACACATTGTTGTGGTCAATGGAGTCAGAAAAAACTCAATACCATCTCTGCTGAAAGTTTGCTTCTCACAAGTAGGAGCTCTCCTGGGAAAGTCTGGGAGAGCGCCTTGGGAGTTCAGCGCGGTCCTGGAAGTCCTGGCAGGGACACACGCACGGCTCTCTGCCCATATGCCCAGGCTTTCAATAACCAACTAAAAGCTTCTGTGTTCGTTAATGGAAGCCTGTTCAGTGGCCGGCGGGCCTGGTATCCACACTCCAAATCAGCCAAACTCCTCTCTCCCTCCCTGGCAAGGGAGCCTCAATCGCTTCCTGCCCTGCAGGAACCCACCCGTTCAAATTACCTGTTTACCAGTGAACATGTGATGGGCTTGCCGATATCCTGGCGGGTAAGTTTTCAAAGGATTATGCCTGCCATGCCCTTTATTTGGAAGAGCCCTGTATACCCCCGCGGCGGGCGAGCAAGTGTGGTGTGTTTCCTGTCAGCCTCTGATAAGGGCGAGGAGCACTGAAGACCCAGGTAGGGTTGCAAGGGAACCGTGTACTTGATAAATGTCACACTTTCAACCTCCCACCCCCCGCCTTTTGCATTCACAGTATTATTAATTGTGCTAAACGTACAGGTCAGAACTTTCATCTTGCTCTGCTCAGATGGCAGATAAAGTTTCTGTGAAATCTCTAAGGGCTTTTTCTATTACCCCAAAGAAAGCAGTATTAGGGGCTGATGCTTTGCTTTTGGAATTTTCCATTGCTATTTTCTTTTAAAAAGACAACTGATGAAATTCTAACATGTTCTTATTGCTGGCCGTGGACATTCAAAAGTGGATTGATAGATTTTACTTATCTGAAAATCTGGGGCAGAATAGGAAAAAAAAAATATCTAGAATGAAAAAAAAAATAATGATTCTATTTCCTGGCATGATTTCCTAATTTTCACTTACAAACTATGTAGGAAATGGACTTTATTTCAATAACAGCAAGGATTAGCCGTAGTTAGTACAACAGCAGTCATTTTAGGAGCTGTTATTTGTCAGACACCTACCATGGGCCATGTGCTGACATTCTGTTGTGGTGCATGTATTAGAGCATTAATTAATTGATTGATTAATTACATTTTTTAGAGAGATAGTACGTGAGTTCAAGGGGGGAGGGGCATAAGGAGAGGGAGAGAGAGAGAGTCTGAAGCAGGCTCAACACCCAGCATGGAGCCCAATGCCAGGCTCAGTCTCACGGTCCTGAGATCATAACCTGAGCCGAAATCGAGTCAGACGCCCCACATTGGAACATTTAATTTCCACTACATGTCATCTTTACCATGCAGGAGAGGAAATAAGTCCCGAGACATTTGATAACCTGCCCGTGTCACGCAGGGGGCATCAAAGTGGGTGAGGTGGGATCTGACCTCAGATTTTTTCTTTTGGCTCCGAGTGCCTGCTTGCTTCCTTCATCGGCTGTCCTGATCTATTGTCATTGCCCTTGTCACCTGGAATATTTGTAGCTAAACAATCTTTGGCTAACTGTTGGCTTATTAGGTACATACGTGTGGGAAACATAGGAATTGGCTCCTTCAAAACAAGCTCTAGGAGGGCACCAGTGCAGGAGACGAAATCCTTCAACTAGTTCAAGGAACCCCGGTGGGTCTTCGCGATGGTCACACCATTCTAGATGCTCATGGGCAGAGTGAGAAGAAGAGGTTCTTACACAATTGGGGCTGCCAGTCTTTGTGGTGATGGTAGTGGGGTGGTTTTATAGACCACAGACCTATCGGCTGAGATTGGAAGAGCTGGCTCGAGCCATGTCAGTCACGCTCGGGAAAGCATATGGGGAGGGAATTCTGTTTCTTAGGGTGTTGGGGAGGTGGTGTTGGTGTGTGTGTGTGTGGGGGGGGTCTGCTTTATTTGCTCCTAAATCTCCAATCTAAGAGCACACATTCCAGACCCTACTATCTGTTTCAGGGGATTAAATGGTACATAGACCAGAGCTGGGTATCTAAGATGAACAGAAGTGAATTAATCTTGAAATGATGTATTTTTAGGGTTGTGGTCATTTTTGATAGAGGCTGGCTATCTCACCGCAAATGAAAAGGAGAAATGGGAAAACAAACACTCATTCCACGTAATCAGTCCTTGGGGAATGGGATCCGTGTGTGTACATATTTTACAGGTTTTTTGTCTTTGCTTGGCTTGGCACCCAACCCGGCAGCGGTACAAATGTTAAGGTCAAGTGGTAATTTGGTTCCAGAAGTTGCCATAGGAATACTGCTGCCCACAGAAAGAGGACAGTTTTGAACACAGGACTCCCCGATGCAAAAGGTCATACGAGGCGGACTTTACAAAGTTTACGTAACAAAGAGCAATTCTGTTAACGAACATGATTCATTCCCGTCAGTACACATCGAACAGAACTGTTACAACACAGTGTTGTCTGGGTTCACATTGCCTAGTGAGGGTTTTTCACAAATTCCATTTCCAATCACTCTTTTGACAAAGCCAGAGATTTTTTTGTCGTTTTGTTTTGTTTTTTTGAGGGGGTGGTGGTGAGCAGACATTAATTTCCAGAGGAATCCATGAATGGGGTCTGAGGAGGCTGCCGTCTTAAGTGTGAGATGTGTCACACTGGTGTTGTGGCAGGAAAAAGACAACAGGCCTTCTGAGGAGTGGAGGCCTTCCAGGGAGCAGGGCTTGATGAAAAATGTCCTGGAAGTACAAAGCCCAGATTGTCCTCCTCCTCAGAGACAATGGGGTATTTAAAAGGCTCATGGCACCAGAATTTTAACTTACTCCTTTAAGGCATTTTCCAGTTGTATGTCTCACAGTCAAAGTGAGTAGAAAAAGCCTGCTTTTTAAATTCTCTTGCAATCAAGGAGGTGGCCTAATTTTGAAGATGCTATTTGCCTGCAAGTATGGTTATTCTTGAAAGTCCTAACGGTTTAATGAGCTCGTTTTCTGCTACTTAGGAAGTCGTGGCAGGGGGATGGAAGAAGAGTCTTGAACTCCCAGATGGAAAGGTCTGGATTTGAATACCGATTCTGCCCGTTATCTGGGTGACCGGCAGCGTTAAGGGCTGAGTGAGGAGTGATACCTGTCCCTGAGCCTGTTTCTCAGGGTAGCCATGAAAAACAAAGGCAATGATCTAGGCAAAGGTCATTTATTAGGAACAGTTCCAGAAGCAGAAAAGCTCATTATCACCTAAGACTCCTAAAGGGACAATTCTGTCCCTTAGAAGACGATGTTGAGGAGGTGGGTTTCAACAGCTAAGTCAGGGCCTTTTGCCTTTGATGAAGCTCCTTGTTAGATTGTTGAATTTCTTCAGCTTCTGGGTTATTTGGTTAAATTACTTGTTCTGAAGTTGATTGCAATTATAGAATAAATCCAGTGAATAAATTCAGTGAATCTTCGGGTTGCGGGGTGGGGGAGGCTCTCATCTCCAACCAGATTCTTATGGGATGCTCATTTTCCAAAGATAGTATGACACACGCTGATTTGCTTTCTTTTCTTTCTTCCTCTTGGGCTGAGTAAAAGCAAATTGTCAAGATCAAGTGTGGTTTCCTGCACACAAATGAAATGCACTGGCCTTAGCGCCAAGGACCTCACAACTCAGTTACACAATTACGTGTCTAAAGCTGGAAGAAAAAGGCCACGCTGACATTTAAAAGCTGCAGTTTTTCTTTAGATGCCAGGATACGTATGGCCAGTTCTACGGCAAGCCCCAAAAAATGGTGCATGAAATTTGGGAGCATGTTTTCTGCGTGTTGTGTGTCTTCATACGCGTAGAGCTTCCCAGGGGGCAAAGAATGGACACCAAAGTGGAGGGGGTGCTAACCATTCATTATTTTTTTCTTCAAGAATTGTTTTCTTCTCTCCTTCCCTTTCTTTGGCCAGTCATCTTCAAGAATCCAGTGGAGATGCCACACCAGACCCTAAGCTTCTTTCTGGCAGAAATACGCTACCCTCACATGGACCATCAACAGGAAAGTAGGAAGTTTTCTATTTGGATTTCTAGAATGAATTATGGAAGATGCCTGGGGAAAGTTTAAATAATTGTTCAGTGTCCTTACTCTTGCAGAAAGGATCTTGGGGAGTCACCTTGCTGAGCATTAGGAAGGGAAATTGTCTCAATGGTGTGAAAGGTAGGTGTGCCCCTTTCTAAGACAGTTTGCAGGGATTTAAGGTGGTCTTTCTTACGAGGCTATGACAGCACACTCCAGTGTTCAGAAACGGGGCATAAAAAAACATTTTGTTTGAGAAGTTTTCAGACCCCTAACACTGACTTGCGGGCTGAGAGATTGTTAGGTTTTCTAAAAGGTGGTAGATGTTTGTGCCCATGCTGACCCAGTGTCAGAGGACTAGCTTCCAGCCTCGGTAATGGCTGAGCATGTGAATGCTGGAAGTTTTGCTGTAAATGGCCAGCTTTATGATATGTCCCTTTAAAATCCGAACTAGGATCCACCTGATACCCACCTATGGGGGCTTGACTCACCAGGTCAATGCTCCCAGTTGTGGTCATTGGTGGTGTGTGCTCTCAGACAGGAAGTGGGGAGTGGGGGTGAGGGGTGGCGAATACACCATCTGGAGATGAATATTGGTCCCTCCCAAACTGAAGAACAGGATGGTGACATTCCAGTTACATGCCTGTTCCCAAGAGTACATATGGCCTAGTACTTTCACTTCGAGTGTTTTCAGACAACTCTTACACTGGCTGTTTTTAAATTCTCTTGCTTTGAAATTCTTACCTGAATTCTCCCCACCTCACTGTTTGGTTTTTTTTGTTTTGTTTTGTTTTGTTTTTACTGGTTACACCTCTTGTTCGGGGTGAGTGGAGAGGAGATGATGCCCAGCCTGACTGATGATGGTGTGAGCTTTGCACCAGGTGTGATGCTAGCTGAGCAGCAGGACGTGTGTTTTCATGAAAACAAGCTATAATGTCCCCAACTTAACTTTCTGTTTCTTCTAATGCAGCCTTACTTCCCAATGTATTTTAAATGGTTCTTGTGTGTCGTTGAAGACTGTGGGTTATACCTATGCAGAGGGAACTCACCTCACGTGTATTTCATCATAGAAGTGGCTTCCTTTAGGGGCGCCTGGGTGGCACAGCGGTTAAGCGCCTGCCTTCGGCTCAGGGCGTGATCCCGGCGTTACGGGATCGAGCCCCACATCAGGCTCTTCAGCTATGAGCCTGCTTCTTCCTCTCCCGCTCCCCCTGCTTGTGTTCCCTCTCTCGCTGGCTGTCTCTCTCTCTGTCGAATAAATAAATAAAATCTTTAAAAAAAAAAAAAAAAGAAGAAGTGGCTTCCTTTGAAAGTGGAATCAATGACCAAATCTACCATTTATGGATCAATTCCTCCAAGTCCTCATTCTGTTGGACCTTAAGCCGTGCCTGCCGATATTCCTAACAGTTGTTCTAAACAGCACCAAGACCACACTAGACAATAAAGCATGTGTTTGGTCTATGACCTTGATTACAACATGTTTTGATGTGATGATATGGATTTACTCTGGCCAACATTTGTTTGACCGCTGCCGCAGATGCTGTTTCAAATCAGAAGAAAATCGTTTACATGGGGGGAAACTCCCCATGAGTTTAAGTCAACGTTTTGGGAACCACCTTATAACTAGTGTTTTTTTTTGGAAATCACATAGTAACAAGTCCCTTGTAACAAACATATACTATCAGGACAAATACATATTCAATTGAGCCAGAATCATTACTAAGTGCCTACTGTGCGTAGGAGAAACCTGAGAACCTTGGTAAACATGGTTTCTTATTCTACACAGCACAACTTTAACAAGTTCCAATCAGTATTTGTTCTCCATTCATTAAACACGGAAAGTTCTTTCAGCATGCCATGCAATCACACCTTAGTATTTGCCCTTCACCAGGTTTTACAACATGTTTCAGACACAGACTATCAAAGAATGAGGACTATACAAATGTCTCTCTCTGATATCAGGACTCAGTGGCGACTTGAGTGGCTCTAAGTCCTGGGAAAGTTTCCATTGCCCCTCCAGTGCCCTCCTCCAGCCCAACAGCAGGAACTTGGAGGAGATCCAAAGGCTGAGACCAAGGTGACCGTCTTTGCCCTTCCAGCAGGAGTCCTTGGATGGCCATTAAGGGGCAGGAGCCTTATGACCATCCACTGCCATAAAGCTCCATTGTCCTCTAGCCTAATCCATTTGCATTACAGCTGGGGAAGGGGGGCCAAGAAAGAAGTGACTTGTGCAAGGTTATACTGCTCATATGGCTCTGTGCCAGCAACAGAGCCCCAGTCCCAGGCCTCCCATTTCTATCCTGTCCTTTCCATTGATCTAAAGCATCCTAATCTTTCAGATTACTGCATGAACTCTGTCCTCTCTAACCTCCGGGCTTTTGCAGACAAGCTGCTCTATCTGCAATTCCACCCTCTCCCTATACTACCCTTAGACCCTCTGCTCTGACAAGCAACTGATTGATTCCTAAGATCTTAGTTAAAGACTCTGCATAAAGACTCTGGAACTCTTCGCAGCTTCGTGGTCTTTTCTACTCTGGATTTGTATTTCTTTGTCCTGATCTTCTGATAAATCCCCTATTCCTCACAGTGATTTCCCTTCAGTGACTGAGGGACCAAGAACTCCTTTTATTCGTTTAGCCCCAGGCCCCAGTTGGGTGCCCACATAAAGTATTCCATGGATCTTTGGAGAAGACTTTGACACTGCTCCTGTCCTAGAGCAATGCGAGTGAGTGTGTGGAATGTGGCTTCACGCTCCAGGAGGCCTGCCAGTCCTACGAGGGGGACCTAGGGAAGGAACTGAAAGATTTTGATGTGTCGGCCACAGAGATGCTGTGCTCTAAAGAGCCTTCACGTGTGATCATCACTGAGCATTGCGCCTAGCTCACTCTTCCAACAAGTATTTGTCAAGTGCCCACTCTGTGCCCATATGGGCTGCATTATTGTTCTAGGCACCAGTGATGGTGCTGAATGAGATGTGCTAACGAAAACCGGAAACCCAATGTGGTGTGTGGGTGGGGGCAGATCTTGCTGTTGGACTTCAAAGCAGTTCAACCATTTAAGAAGGAACATTATTTTACCCTGAAATGTTGAAAGATTACCCATGTGCGGTATTTTCCAAGAGAGTCATTCCAGCACTGTGAATACGGGGCCTTGGAAACTATTGCCCTAGGCGACCACATCTAACAGGAAGCACATCAGACAGAAATCTCTGATGTAGGAGGCACATGAGATACCATCTTTTAGGGAAGGAGCCTGGGAAATCACCTTCATTGGGGATCTTTAAGTAAAGGGTCGTGTCAGGCTGGAATCACTGTTCTGACGCCTTGTTCTGCCTACCCCAGGCTGTGCTGTGGAAACGCAGGGTAGGGGCTCTGCACCTATTATGGCCAAGGAAGGGGGATGTCCTTAAGTTTCCTGCCACTGATGACCCATAGCCTGGCTTTCAAAGATGAAGGTGAAGGGTAGATCGATCCAGCAGACAGGTGCAGAGAACAGATTTAACCCCATCGCACAGACTCCACAGACACATTCAGGATTGCTCAAGATTGCACGTTCCAGCCCGCTCGGAAGAACAACGGCTCAGGAAGTGATATAACGGATTGAGAGGAGGGCGAGGGAGCAGCCTTGCGGACATATAAGCTTGAGAAATGCGTTGCTGATCAAAGTCAACCAAGTTTCTTTCCCACAGGACTCCTCAGAGTTTTCAATGCCAACGGCTTGCGCTTTCTGAAGCACTGGGGTGGGGGACAGGAGAGGGAGCCTGGAGCGATTTGCGCACATATTTGGAAAAAATGGAACCCTTCCCTAGAGGCACATCACATGGGGCCAGTGTTCTTGGAAAATGCTTTGGAAAACACTGGCTGAGGACTACACTGTCATCAGGCCTAAGCTCTTGTTTCGAGCAAAATTAAGGGTGATTTTTGCCTTTTCTCTTTTCACGGAGGCTCACATTTTATTTTGAAGAAACTTATTTTCTTCAGCATTTAATATTTTTGAAACTGTCACACTACCCATTAGAGAAGTGACCTTAAGTGAAGGACAACAAAAATTAAAAATAAAATAAAATAAAATGAACAACCACCTTCCCCTGTCTCTTGTATTTCAAAAATCCATGTTCCTATTAGGCTTAATAGGGGTTACATAAAACCTTCTTTTTTTTTTTTTGTTATTAACTTTAAAAAAAATATTTACCATTTTTATTGTGGGGAATTTTTTCAAGTTAGCTAGCTATGAAGATCTTTATGTCCATCTGTATTTATACCTATGCATTCCTCTATGTGTTTATCAATCATGTTTATTTACCAAAATTAGTAAAACAAACAAAAAAAAAAACCCCAAAAGACACTTTAAAAAGGAAGAAACATGCAGACAAATCAATCTATTTAAACTACAAAGATGGTTTTATGATATTTACACCATAATTGTTAATCTATTATTAAAGATTTGGTAAGACTGCATCGGTTTTAAAACCATCTGGATGGCTGGTTAAAGATATCATTCCCTGGCCTCAGCCCCAGAGATCCGATTCAGTGGGTCTGGGGAGGGGCCTGTGAACCTACATCTTTAACAAGCCTCCCTGCCCCCAGATAGTTCAGATGCATGGGCATTACTAGGAGAGAAATAGGTTGGAGGGTAAGAAACAATATGGGTTACTGAGCCTTTAGATACGATGAACTCGACTACATGCAATTTTTAAGTGGCCAATGTAATTTGAAAAAAAAAACATTTTATTTGTATTTATTTATTAAAGATTTTATTTATTTGTGTGTGTGAGAGAGAGAGAGTGCACGTGAATGAGCATGAGCTGGGGGGAGGTGCAGAGGGAGAGGGAGAAGCAGACTCCCCGCTGAGCACAGAGCCCACCTGCAGGGCTCCATCCCAGAATCCTGAGCTCATGACCTGAGCTGAAGGCAGACACTTCACCAAGTGGGCCACCCAGGCGCCCCTCTGAAGAAAAAATTTTTAAATGTTATTATAAAATGTTTCTAGGCAGCTTGGGTATTCTGATGGGCATTACAGAATAAGCAGCTAGGATGGGAGAAACTGACCATGTGTTTCTCTGTTATTCTTCCTTTGGTGACAGATGATGTGTTTCTTGGGTCCCAAGTTTATCTGCTTGGGAGCCAAAGAGATTGGTCAATATTTGCAGTTTCTGGAACATTTTGCATCTGCTTCATGTGTTGAGTTTTATGATATATAATGCTACAAAGCATTTTCCTCCATAAACACAGTTAATGGGGCATATTAGATTGGTCCTTCAGACAGATTAGGTAGGTTTTCGTCTTAGCCTTTGATGAAATGCAGCAAGAGCACAAGGGGCGCAAGTTTTAAAATATCACCCTAATAAAAGTTTCTGGGATTAGCCCCGACTCTGCCAGCAGCCATGAGAAAGTTAACGAGTCACTGGCGCGTCACCAGCTCTCCACAGCAGTTACTCCTCTGCGCAAGGACAAGGAAGGAGCAGTCCCTGTTCTCCCAGAATGAGAATGGCTGCGGCCGCCTGGTAAGAAGGCATCAACACCAACAACCAAGAAAGGAGATCCTTGCAAGAACTCCAAGGTTATTCACCCTCCAGAGTGAATCCTAGGTGCCCTCAATTTAAAAAGAAAAAGGTTATAAAAGCAGCATCGTTCTCCTCAGTTACACATCTTTGCTTTCTTTGCATCTGATAATAATGTGAGAAGAAGGTGGGAGCAGGAGCAGAGAAGAGCTTCGCAGACAGAAGGTGGGAAACCAGGACTTGACTGCCAGTGCTCCCCACGTGAGTGCCTGCGCTTCCTGGGTGGGGACTGCCTTTCGTGTGTGATCTGCACAGCCTGGCAACACATTTTGAAAGCATGATAAGCGAGGGAAGATTTGTGTTTTCCCAGCATTACCACGTTCCTTCTCCAATACTGTAATTTTTGTGGCAATTGTTCAAAAAAAACCAATCTACTTTGGAAATTACTTTTTTTTTTTCTCTGTGTGCCTTAGGGAACTGTTATCTCAGATTATTTTGATCAACTCTTCCGCCAGCCATAGTCTCAAGACACGGAGAAAACCACTTTGCAGATACTCTGATAGAAAATTTAAGTCTGAACAAGCAGAAAAATGTGGTTAAGAATCTGAAGACATATTTAAATTTCCATGAACCGACTAGCTACATTGTTTGAATTCTTTAACCACTGTTTACATATTCTTGGGGCGCCTGGGTGGCACAGCGGTTAAGCACCTGCCTTCGGCTTGGGGCGTGATCCCGGCGTTCTGGGGTCGAGCCCCATATCGGGCTCCTCCGCTGGTAGCCTGCTCTTCCTCTCCCACTCCCCCTGCTTGTGTTCCCTCTCTCGCTGGCTGTCTCTATCTCTGTCAAATAAATAAATAAAATCTTTAAAAAAAAAATCTGAAGACATATTTAAATTTCCATGAACCGACTAGCTACATTGTTTGAATTCTTTAACCACTGTTTATATATTCTTTTAATGGATGCTATTGTGAAATAATTGAAGATTCACATGTGATTGTAAGAAATACAATAATCCCAGGTCTGTGTATACTTTATCCAATTTCCTCCAATGTTAACATTTTACAAGAATCTAACGTAATATGACAACCAGGACACTGACACAGATACAATCCACCAATTGTATTTCGATTTCTTTGGTTTCACCAGGCTTCATTGTGTCTCTGTGTATGTATTTAGTTCTATACAATTTTGTCACCTTTGTGGGTTCATGTCTCTGTGACACTCAAGACGCTGAACAGGTCCAGCACCACGAGGATCCACAAAGTTGCTCCTTTGTAACTACAGTCACCTTCCTCCTGTGGTTATAATCCCTCCCCCCTCCCCGGCTACCATGAATACATTCTCAGTTCTTAAAGTTTTATCACGTCAGCAATTCTCCATATATGGAAGCATCAGTGTGTAATCTTTGGGGATTTTTTTTTCCCCATTTAGCGTAACTCCCTGGAGATTCATCCAAGCTGTTGCTGTATCAACAGCTGGTTCCTTTTTGCTCCTGAGTAGTACTCCCTAGTATGGATGGACTACAGGTTGCTTCCCCATCCACCTGCTGAAGGACACTGGGTTGTTTCCAGTTTGGGGCTATCGTGAATAAAGTTGCCATGAACTTGCTCGTACGGGTTGTGTGTGTGTGTGTGTGTGTGCGCGCGCACATGCGCGCGTGTGTGAGGATAAGTGTCTTAGTCTGTTGGGCTGCTCTTACAAAGCATGGTACTCTGGGTGGTTTGTAAACAAGAGAAAGCTATCTCATGGTGCTGGAGGCTGAAAGTCAGTGTTCTGGGAGTCAGCAGGGCGTCAGGAAGTCAGGTTATACTAAGGGCTCTCTTTTGGGTTGCAGAATGCCATCTTCTCTCTGTGTCCTCATGCGATGGGAAGCAGGGAGGGGCAAATGCTAATCCCACTAATCCCCCCACACCCCCCAGGGCTCTGATCCTAATTATTTCCCAAAGACCCTGCTTCTTAATAACTTCACATTAGGGAGCAGGGTTTCAACTATGACTTTTGGGGGTACACATTCAGTCCACAATGGTAAATTTTCATTTCTCTGGGATTAATGCCTAACGGTTCAGTTTCCGGTCCGCATGGTAATTGCATGTTTAGTTATATAGGGTACTGCCAAATTGTTTACCAGAGTGAGTGGTGTACTTCCACTAGCAATGTGTGAGTGATCCAGCTTCTCCTCATGCACCCCAGCATTTGGTGGTGTCGTCATTTTTTATATTAGCCATTCTTTTTTCCCTTTAAGTTAAAAAAAAAAAAAAACCAGAAGTTTCACCATCCTAAATATACCTTCCACCTGTTCCCCTCTCTTTCTCCCTGACCCCTTGGTAATCACTGATCTGTCCACTGTCTCTATAGTTTTGTCTTTTCCAGAATTTCATATAATTGGAATTACATAGCACACAGATTTTCCAAATCGGCTTCTTTCATTTAACAATGTACATTTAAAATTCATCCATATCTTCCTTTTTTACAAAAAAAAAGATTTTATTTACTTAAGAGAGAGCGAGCGAGTGAGTGCACGAGTCGGGGGAGAGGCAAAGGGAGAGGGACAAGCAGGCTCCCCGCTGAGTGGAGAGCCCAATGCAGTTCTCAATCCCTGGACCCTGAGCCATCCATGGAACCCCAGATTCATCTACATCTTCTTGTGGCTTGGTAGCCCATTTTTTATTGTTGCTGAATAATATTCCATTCTATGGACATGGTACAAGTTGTTTATCCGTTTACCTATTGAAAGACATGTTGGTTGCTTCCAACTTTTGGTGATTATGAATAAAGTTGGAGAAACATTCACATACAGGTTTTTATGTGGACCAAGTTCCTGAATCAGTGCTATATATACCTGGGAACACGCCTGTTTGATTATATGGTAAGACAATGTTTAGTTTTGTAAACAAATTGCCAAAATGTCTTCCAAAATGGCTATTCCATTTTGGATTCTCTCCAACAATGAATATGAGCTCTTGTTGCTCCACATCCTTGATAACAGTTATTGTCAGTTTCGGGTTGTGGCCATTATGATAGGGGTGCAGTGGTATTTCATTGTTTAAATTTGCAATTTCCTAAAGACAAATGATGTCAAGCATCTTTTCGTACACTTATTTGCCATGTGTATACCTTCCCTGGTGAGGTGTCCATTCAAATCTTTGCATATTTCTTAACCAGCTTGTTTGTTTTCTTATTGTTGAGTTTTAACGTTGTTTGTATATTTTGGATAGAAGTCCTTTCTCGGATATGTGTTTTGCAAATATTTCTTTCCCAGTGGGGGCTTGTCTTCCATAGATCGAAAGTTTTTAATTTGAATAAAGACCAACTTAGCAATCTTTTCTTTCAAATATCTGTGCTTTTCAATGCTTTTGTTATTACTGTTATATTTTCAAAGTCATCAGCAAACCCAAGTTTCACATTTTATATTTAAGTTTACGATCCATTTAAGGTTTCTGTGTAATGTGTAAAGTCTATGTCTAGCGGAATTTCATATATCCATCCATCTCCAATTACTACAGCATCATTCGTCGACACGACTATCCATTCTCCGTTAAGTTGCATTTGCTCTTCATCACACATCAGTTGACTACATTTGTGTGGCCTATTTGGGGGCAATCTCTTCTGTCATATTGACCTATATATCTATTCTTTCACTAATACCATCCTGTCCTTTATAGGTATTTAATTCTAGTTAGTTAACATACAGTGTTACATTACTTTCAGCTGTACCATTTTAGCGAACAGGTGTGTAGTTGCATCTGTGATTCTAACATCTCTAACGGCTGATGACGTTAAACATCTCTTTGTGTTGGACCTGTATATCCTCTTCAGTGGGATAGCTGTTCGTGTCTTAACCATTTTCTAATTGGCTTCTTAATTTTTTTACTGTTGAGTTTTGAGAGATCTTCTTGTGTTCTAGATGTAAGCTCTTTATTAGATGTATCCTAGTCCATACCTTGTCTTTTTACTTGCCTTCCGTGGCCTTTGCTTTGTATTTTAAAGGTTTGCCGTTCATTCATTCATTCATTCATTCAGCTAACGTTATTCTTTTTTTTTTAATTTAAATTCAATTAATTAACATATAATGTATTATTGGTTTCAGAGGTAGAGGTCCGTGATTCATCAGTTTTATATAATACCCAGTGCTCCTTACATCACATGCCCTCCTTAATGTCCATCATCCAGTTACCCAATTACCTAACCCATCTCCCCTCCAGCAACCCTCAGTTTCCTATGATTAGGGTCCCTTATGGTTTGTCTCCCTCTCTGATTTCTTCTTGTTTTATTTTTTACTCTCTTCCCCTATGATCCTCTGTTTTGTTTCTTAAATTCCACATATGAGTGAGATATGATAATTGTCTTTCTCTGATTGACTTATTTCGCTTAGCATAATACCCTCTAATTCCATCCATGTCATTGTAAATGGCAAGATTTCATTTTTTGATGGCTGAGTAGTATTTCATTATTTGTGTATATATATATATATATGTATATATATATATGTATATATATATGTATATATATATATGTATATATATATTTATGCATACACACCACATCTTCTTTATCAATTCATTTGTAGATGGACATCTAGGCTCTTTCCATAGTTTGGCTATTGTGGACATTGCTGTTATAAACATTGGGGTGCAGGTGCCCCTTCGGATCACATTTGTATCTTCGGGGTATATCTCTAGTAGTGCAATTGCTGGGTTGTAGGGTAGCTCTATTTTCAACTTTTTGAGGAACCCCCATACTGTTTTCCAGAGTGCCTGCACCAGCTTGCCTTCGCAAGAATAGAATAAGAGGGTTCCCCTTTCTCCGCATCCTTGCCGACATCTGTCATGTCCTGACTTGTTAATTTTAGCCATTCTGACTGGTGTGAGGTGGTATCTCATTGTGGTTTTGGTTTGTAGTTCCCTGGCACTGAGTGATGTGAAGCATTTTTTCATGTGTCTATTGGCCATTTGGATGTCTTCTTTGGAAAAATGTCTGTTCATGTCTTCTGCCCGTTTCTTGATTGGATTATTTGTTCTTCGGTGTTGAGTTTGATAAGTTCTTTATAGATTTTGGATACCGTCCCTTTATCTGATATGTCATTTGCTAATATCTTCTTCCATTCTGTTGGTTGTCTTTTGGTTTTGTCAACTGCTTCCTTTGCTGTGCAAAAGTTTTTTATCTTGATGAAGTCCCAATAATTCATTTTTTTGCCTTTGTTTCCCTTGCCTTTGGAGACATGTCTAGTAAGAAGTTGGTGCAGCTGAGGTCACAGAGGTTGCTGCCTGTGTTCTCCTCTAGGATTTTGATGGATTCCTATCTCACATTTAAGGTCTTTCATCCATTTTGAGTCTATTTTTCTGGTGTAAGGAAATCGTCCAGTTTCATTCTTCTGCATGTGGCTGTCCAATTTTCCCAACACCATTTGTTGAAGAGACTATCTTTTTTCCATTGGCTATTCTTTCCTGCCTTGTTAAAGATTAGTTGACCATTTGAGTTGAGGGTACCCTATTCTGTTCCATTGATCTATGTGTCCTTTTTTGTGTCAGTACCATACTGTCTTGATGATCACAGTTTTGGCTTTCTGTTTCAACATTCCTTTGGCTATTCGGGGTCTTTTCTGGTTCTATACAAATTTTAGGAGTATTTGTTCCAGCTCTGAAAAAAGTTGATGGTATTTTGACAGGGATTGCACTGAATGTATAGATCGTTCTAGGTAGCATAGACATTTTAACAATATTCAATATCATAAAAGCCATATACAAAAAGCGCACAGTTAATATCATTCTCAATGGGGAAAAACTGAGAGCTTTCCCCCAAAGGTCAGGAACACAGCATGATGTTCACCATCACCACTGTTGTTCAACACAGTACTAGAAGTCCTAGCCTCAGCAATTGGACAACAAAAAGAAATAAAAGGCATCCGAATCAGCAAACAAGAAGTCAAACTCTCACTCTTTGCAGATGACATGATACTCTATGTGGAAAAGCCAAAAGACTCCACCCCAAAATTGCTAGAACTCATACAGGAATTCAGCAAAGTGGCAGGATATAAAATCAATGTGCAGAAATCAGTTGCATTTCTATATACTAACAATAAGACAGAAGAAAGAAAAATTGAGGAGTCGATCCCAATTACTATTGCACCTAAAACTATAAGATACGTATTAACCTAACCAAAGAGGCAAAGGATCTGTACTTGCCTTATACTTTAAAGGTACCTTTCTGAGGAGTTAAAGCAACTTTTGTAGTTAATTGTTTCTTGTGCTAATTAACATCTATTGTTGTTTAAGGTGCTCTTTGCTTCTCTTTCTGATCCATAACAATAGAATAGAAAGAACTTTTTTCCTCTTCAATGGCCATTACTAGGGAAATAATTTTAGAACAGAATGAGACATTATTTTCAATGAATTTAATATGCTTTAGCAGAGCCGACAAGGAATGTACTTCTCGTACAAACAAAATGGAGATAATATCAGCAGAGGAAAACATGCTGGTGTCCGAGACTTTGGGATACTGGTAGATATTGTATAAAGAGAAGGAATGCATCACAGGGACAACACAAGTTCAAATGGGGGGTGGGTGGGTTGGAGAGAGAAAAAAATCTGGTAGTGGGCAAACAACGGAGAAAGGGCTGGTTATGTAGAAGCTGAGAAATCCAAGGCCTCGGATGCATCGCAGCCGTCACCTGGGAAGGAGACTGGATTCTAGTGAAGCAGGCAAAGAAGCTGGTCCCTGCCAAAGCGCTGAGATTGCTCTGGGCTCGGGGTGGAGGCTTGCAGAGAGTGTAGTTAACACACTGGAGTTTAGATTTTAACTTCGTCTCTTAATTTAGGTTCAAGATGGCTAAAGGATGGGATGCCTGGGTGGCTCAGTTGGTTCAGTGTCTGCCTTTGGCTCAGGTCATGATCCCAGGGTCCTGGGATCGAGTTCCGCTTCAGGCTCCCTGTTTGGCGGGGAGCCTTCTTCTCCCTGTCCCTCTGCCTGCCGCTCCCCCTGCTTGTGCGCGGCGCGCTCTCTCTCTCTCTCTGATAAATAAATAAATAAATAAATAAATAAATAAATAAATAAATAAATAAATAAAATCTTTAAAAAAAAAGATTGCTAAAGGCTAGCTTATTAGATTAAGGGCTGAAAAAAAAATCAAGTTTGTTATAAAAGCCTTACATCCACTCTGTGGAAATGTGAGCACATACACAATCACATACCGCATATCTGGATAATACTCCTGAGCTGCATTAATAGAAGGAATATAATTAATAATAGAAGGAATATACATTAAAGTTGTTCTAGTATAATTTCCTCTCTATGTAAAAGGCTATTTAGAAGAAGACAGTGTCAGTCTGTCTTTCAGGAACTTGCTATTGCCGGACCTTCCCATTCTTTCTCAATGTGAAGACTGACCTCTAGTGTTCTGTCTTTTAAGAATTAATAAATTAAGTCTGGTTCTGAGCAGTATCTCATTGCAAGCAGAGATTTATGCACAAACTGCTCAGAGATGAATTCCACAAGTACCTGTTAATACGCCTACCATGTGCTGATCCCTGATGCTGGAGATCTGTCTTATTCTAGAACTCCTTCACACGGTGCCAGTTTTTTCAAATAGCCTCTATTAGAGATACATCATCGGACAGAAAGAGAGTATTCTAGAATTCAGAGTGTAAAACAGGGGCTGATATCTCACTCAATCAAACCAAGAAAGAAAGGAAAACCTGTGCCATCCTGTTCATGTGTTCAAAATAGTTAAATCCTGAAATGTTTATTCTTGCAATCCATTCTGCTCAGAGATTGGTTCCCAATGAAAAGAGTTTCAAAGGTATAATTTCTAAAAGATACCAAACATTAAGGATAGTAGATGGCAGTTTTTCATGAGAATGATATAATGAGATTTTTCAACCTTTCACTAGAGAAAATTGCCAACCTTCACAGAAGGAGACTGGCACGCGAAACCTCTGTGTGCCCACTGACCAGCTCAGCCCTTGTGGACATTCTACCAAACAAATTTCAACTGGCCATCCCCCTTCCACTCCAAACCCCTTCATTTCAAGTGACATTTTAATCAGTTTAATTAACTGCCATATTTTGAACATCAAAATCCATGTTTCAGTGCTTAAAAACCTCCTGGAAACACTATCTGATATTCTGAACTCTATTTGCCCGAGGGAAGAAACATGAAGTTAAAGCAGATTTAAGGGCAGTAAAAGTAAGGTGCTACAAAGGTGATATGAAAGTTAGCTTTTAGGTAACGATTAACTATTACTCAGACAAAAAAAAAAGTCATCAAAAGACAGAAATAAAGAGAAGCAGACAGCAAGAGGGAAAGAGGGAGAAGGAAGAGAAAAAAAAGAAGGAACGAAAGGGGGGCTTAAGAATGAACAGAAAAATGTCATTCTTGCGGCCACCTCCTCCAAGAAGCTTTCTCTAACGGTTGGAATTAACTACCGTTTCCTCAGCTTGCTTTTTATTATTCTATTTTGCTGTGTTTTAAATAAAATGCTGCCAAGATCTGTTTTCTCCAGAAAACATTTAGCTATGTATTTGTTGAGGGCTAGAATTATGTCTTCCTCTCTGTGTATTACCTTCTCTTCCCTGAATCATTCCAACAGTCTTCAAAGACTCCCCGAGTCTGTTCTTGGCCTATACTATTTCTCAGATAGCAGTCAGAGGGATCCCGTTAAAACCTGACTTGGGTCACATCACTCCATTTTTCAAACCCCTATAAAGACTTGCCATTTCACTCAGAGAGAAGCTGAAGTCTTACAAGGGCCTCAAGCAGTCCAGGCACCCTCTGCCTCAGAGCCTTTGCACAGCTTGTTTTCTCTGTCAGGAACATTCTTCCCCCAAATGTCTCCCTAATTCACTCACTGTTTTCAAGTTCTTGCTCAAATATTACCTTTCACTTCCTCGCTCCAGCACATCTTACCCTACCCATACTGTACCCTCTTTTTCTCCAAAGCAAGTATCACCAAATGAGTCTGTCTGCCCCATTGGGACGTAGGCTCCATGTACAGAATGTGTCTCCATGGCCTTGCTGAGAGCTTGTTCCCGAGTAGATACTCTCAAAGTATTCATGAGACAAATAATGAATGTATCATGTCCTGCATGGTATGTTGTAAACAGGAGGCACCCTTAATAAATGAGTCAATGAATGGATTCTGACCCAAATTTGTTCTGAATAACCAAACTGCCTGAGGGAACAGGGGAGAAACACTCGAAAAGTTAGGGCAATTGAGAGTAAATTTTATAACAAAGGACAAGGTAGTGGTTCTATTAACTTTGAAAAATGTAGCTGTGAGCCTAGAGTATGAGTTCTAGAAATCAAGTGGCATGTTCTGCCCAATTCTGTTTCAGCACCCACTTGTCATCGTGAAAGTTGCATGCTAAGTTTTTTCTCCCTCCTTTGGCTCTGGTGCAAATCTTTTGAAAAGAGAAGTTAGTAACCCCCACCTACCCCAAGACTGGCATACCCGAAATTGGGTATTTCAAAGCAAGCTTCTCTCCTACTAAACGTATTGTTTAATTGTTTCTCATGTTAAATGGCAACATACACCCTTTTGAGAAGAAAAAAGAAAAGTTTTCATCCTGGTCACCCTGCAGCAATATCCTTGGGAACAAAATAAATGCAGAAATATCAAGGGAAAAGCACAAAGGCTCTTCTTAAGTGGGTGGTCAATATCACTTTAATTCTTCATTGTAATCCTCACAAACCCAAAGCCCTGTGAACTATTAAATTACTATGGGGATTTCCTCTGGGCTCCTTGCCCCAGCTGGTCTCAGGATGTTCTGGGCAACAGGCAGCTTGGGTAATACTCTCTGAACACCTGTCACCTGCTTCATACAATAATCTAAATAGAATGTGAATACAAAAGGCCTATTATCAATTATGCAATGATCGGTTTGGCTCAGACTGCACGTCGGTGTGGCCTCGTTCAGAGCATGTTGAACCTCAGCAGGCGCATCAAAACCCATGAAACAAGCAAGGGCATGAAGAGACGGTTGCTAACTCTACTCCCAGTTAAATGAGTCTGGGCATATGGAGGTGATCAGTGGGTAGAGGCAGATGTCTGTGTAAGGCTAAAGGCAGGGACTGGGCAAGACCTGTTATCTAAGCTCTGAAATTGTGTGTGTGTGTGTGTGTATTTTGTATCTTTTTCCACTGTTGTTACACCAAATGATAGTCAGATTCTGAGTACGGAAACTCTGGCTTCTTACCTTCGCTACCACCTTTACTTAATGCCTGGCAAGTTCAAGGTAACCAGCCGTCCCATTGCACAGGAATGAGAAGGCATGGCACTTGCAGTGCTCGAACTGGGAAAATCCTGGGTAAACTGGGAAGAGTGGGTCACCTCTGCCCTAAGTGCTCCGTATTTGTTCACATGGAGTCTATTTTCCATTCACCAGGATATACGCGTGATTCCAAGAGGTATTAAAATCAGTATTAAGGCTATTTGGAAAGCAAGACCACAGAAGGGATAAATGGAAGCCAGTGGTATAGCAGGGGTAGAGGAAGTAGCAGGAGCTCCTTCAGAAACAGATGATAACGGAGAGCACTGTCTGTAGAGAAATTTTAAAGAAATGATAAAACTGACTAGTAGTCAGCCTGCTTTTCATTATCAGCCTGCACCAGCAATTCTAAACGAAGTCAGTGATAAAAGGCTCTTCCTGGTTGGGGCAGATACCCCCACTGCACTTCCCACTCCTGGGTATGCCCCTGGATGGAGCAGAATATAATCCATTATCTGTAAATGTCCTTTTTTATTGAGAGCTTGCTATGGTTATGTTGAGCCCTTTATATGTTTTTCTCATTTAATCATCTCACCAATTTATAGGAAAGACACTTACTTTAGCCCTTTTGCATATGCATTTAGCGCTAAGAATTTCCGAATCTCTTGTTTAAGGCCACACTCACAGTCAGCTGACAATCTGAATCCCAGCCTCTCTGAGGCCGAAGATAGTGCATCTCAACCCAGGTGCTCTGTTGCCTTTGCCCCTACGTGAGGACAAATCTGAAAGCTGACTCCATAATGGGCACACTGAAGTGGTGGGCAGGGTGGAGGGGCGCTGGTGATTCTGAGACGAGGGGTTTAATAAATATTTGTTGGATAACTGAGTGAATGAATGAATACATTGAGTGAAAACTGGTGTCTTCATAGAGTTACTAGAATCCAGGGAGCTTTGTGTTCAAGCAGGACAGAATTTTTTAAAAATTTTTCCATCACTTGGGGCTTGCCAGAGTCTTAAGAATTTAGAACACTGAAGACTGACCTGGTCCCTGTCCCTGCCCTTTTCCTTTTGGGGGAGATGCTTACACCAATGGATACCAAGTGTTCGTAGATGAGCTGCACCATGAAACACTAATGTCATTGAAAGATTCTTTTTTTTTTTTTTTAAAGATTTTATTTATTTATTTAGAGCGCCAGTCGGGGGAGGGGCAGAGGGAGAGGGGAAAAGAATTTCAAGCGGATGGCACTCTGAGCGCAGAGTCCAACATAGGGCTTGATCTCACCACCCTGAGATCATGACCTGAGCCAAAATCGAGAGTTGGGTGCTTAACTGACTGTGCCACGCAGGTGCCCCAGGATTCTTCCAAGATTAGTCTATTTCAGCTTATAAGCTGTGGAAAATGGAGGAGCCAGAACTGAGATAGATTCTCCAGGTCTGATGTAGGCACTGAGGCTATTATTAATGGGGTTCCCAAGAAGTCCCACTGCCTGTGAATCTGACCTTGGTGTGTAACGAGGGTGTTGCTCCCCACTCTTCCTGGGACAGTCTAATTTGGAGGCTTTTCCATGATTTTAGGGATGGGCTTTAAGCTAGAGGTTGCATGCGAATGTTCTATGGCCTACATCTGATCAGTGTGCGTGTTTGGTTTGGCCTGTAGGATTCCCCAATTTTTTTAAGTTGATACTTTAAAGAATAGGAAGACTTTGTATAAAAACTTGGATCTCTGGCTTCTCCTCAAACATTAGAAAAGCTAGCTATACACCGGCTCAGCAGCGCTGGCTGACTAGTCCTGGCTGACTCAACAAGGCACGGGTCAACGAGTCCCACTGGAGTCTATCATTGACTCAACTCACTTCATTCATTTATGTCACCTGTCTGCTCCCTGCATGAAGCTTATGGTCCTTGCTCTGGGTCTACATTGGCCAATACAGTAGCCACTAACGACATGTGGCTAAAAAGTTTGTGTTTAAATTAATTAACATTAATAAGATTCAAAATTTAGGGGCGCCTGGGTGGCTCAGTGGGTTAAGCAGCTGCCTTCAGCTCAGGTCATGATCTCAGATCCTGGGATTGAGCCCTGAGCAGGGAGCCTGCTTCTCCCTCTCCCACTCCTCCTGCAAGTAAATAAATAAAATCTTTAAAAAAAAATTTTTTTTTTAAGATTTAAAATTTAGCTTCTCAGTTGCACTAGCCATACTTCAGGTGTCTCCTAGCCACATGTTAGTGACTGTCGTATTGGGCAAGACAGATCAGAACATTTCCATCACCAAATGGAGTCTCTTGGGCAGTGCCGTTGTAGACACGAACTATTTCAGAGTCATGGCTGGCACCGCTAACCCCCAGCCAATGGGTTTTACCCTGAAAATCCTATTATAGCAAGAGCAGAGAGGGGAGAAGGAGAAAAAGGAGGAGGAAGAATCATTTGTAGAGTACTTACTCTCTGTCAAGCACTGTAATAAGAACATTCCACAAATTATCTAAATTAATTGCTTACACAGTCCGATGAGATCAGGGAGATAACTCCTCCTCATTCTAAAAATGAAGAAACACAGGCTTAAAAGTTAATTACACTGCTTAGGCTCCCATCATCAATACACGGTAGTCTAGGATTTAAATCAAGGTCTGTGTGGTCCTGGAACTCATGTTCCTCACCATCGTTCAATAAAGCTGAGTGTGTAGAAATGAATCCATAGCCCCATTAACACTGAGCCCACTGGAAAGCCAGAGGGGAGGGATGTGGTGTCCTTGGTCCACTGGGGTCTGCCTGGAGGTTGCATCAAAGTTATACAATTAGATAACTTATATTCTTGGCCTACCCTAATGGCCATTTCAGTGAAAAAACAGGAATTGTCTATTTTCATGACAATTATTGTTTTCATTTTTTCTTAAGTTTAAATTCGATTAGCCAACGTATAGTACACATTAGTTTTTGATATAATGTTCAAAGATTCATTAGTTGCGTATAACACCCAGTGCTCATCACATCACACACCCTCCTGAATGCCCATCACCCAGTTACCCCATTCCCCCACCAACCTCTCTATCCACAACCCTCAGTTTGTTTCCTGGAGTCCAGAGTCTCTCATGGTTTGTCTCCCTCTCTGATTTCTCCCCATTCAGTTTTCCCTCCCTTCCTCTGTTGTTCTCTGCGCTATTCCTTATGTTCCACATATAAGGGAAACCATATGAGAATTATATTTCTCTGATTGACTTATTTCACTTAGCATAACACCCTCCAGTTCCATTCATTTATTTTATTTTTAGAGAAAGAGAGAATGAGTGTGTGAGCGGGAAAGGGCAGAGGGAGAGGGAAAGAGAGAGAATACCAAGCCGGCCTCCTGCTGAGCACAGAGACTCACACAGGCCTGAGAACAGGAGATCAGGAGATCACGAGATCACAACTTGAGCTGCTATCAGGAGTCTGACGTCCAACTGACTGAGCCACCCAGGAGCCCTTATTTTTTTCTTTTCTGTAGCTGTTACATTGTTGCCTCTTCTCCTTGACTGAGAACTCACAGCTGCCAATTACAAGTTGATTTTAAATACTGGTAGCTATTCCATGTATCCATCAAGAAGAGAATTTATCTTGACAGTCAAATGAAATGATATCTTTTCCTTTTTAAGGGGGTTTATTGTTAAGTGTGTTGTACCATTCTTTTTTAGAAGTGTCATTTTCACAGACTGCATTTATTTAATAACATTGTATGCCCAGAATGGAAAAAAGAAAAACACTTCAGCTTTTGTCTATTGTATGGTAACAGAAATCCCTGATCCTTTGGAAAGAGGGGGGTGTTAGACTAATTAATTTCATCATGGGTAAGACTTTTGATACTGTTTTCATGTCTCCTGGCAAAATAACTACGTTCCAGGTGCACAAACATGTTTCTGTTGCTTCTGTGTATGTGTTACAAATTCTTCTTGATGATTCTCTTTTTCCTGCTTTATTTGTAACCTTTTACTATCCCATGGTTCTTTCTTCACTGGCATTGTTTCCCATTTGCATGCTTCTAAATTATAATTTCTCTTTAAAGAATTCAACACATAAAATTACATCAAGAGTTACCATTAGCTGAAGAAGAGTGAAACAATTTTAATCAGGTAGAATTATTTTTAAATGTAAAGGGGATATATTCATTTGGCTGGTGTCAACCTTTTTCTATGTTCTGTATTTGAAATTATTTTGTAGTTTCCTAAACTATAAACATTTATCAGAAACATTTTTAGGACAGGATTCGCTTTGCCAGAGCACATAATTATCATCAGCTTTGCTTGCCAATAAAGAAGAATGCTTTCATCTGGATGAATGTATGCTTAGGATGTGGACGGTAAGTTCTTTTTTTGCAGGAGATATTCATCTATAGCCTAGAGGCTGGGGGAAAGCTTTTTTAAAAAGTAGACAGAGAATTTGATTCATAAAATTTCCCATTTCAGTTATAACCAACATGATGCTGGTTCTCCTACAAATGCAGTGACTGACATTGGTGATATTTTCTTTCTTTCTTTCCTTTTTTTTTTTTTTGATGGAGTTTAAAAATATCTCTGCTTTATCATCCAGACTCATATTTGCCAACCAAATCTCCCACCAGTTTAGGTAGCATTTTCTTAGAAGGAAAATACAGGAAAAACAACAACAATAACAACAACAATAGATGTTAATACTAAAATCTGAGAGGAAAATAATTTTTCAATGCAAATATACCCCCACTTAGATGTTGGGCTGAAGAATTTATTTGCTCTTTTAATTGGCATTTGCCAAGTGCCCATGATGTGGTCCTCAGCGTGCTCTGTGGCTCTGCTTATCAAAGTTAATGTGCATATGAATCATGGTGAACACTGTTCTCGTGCAGATTCTGGTTCTGTGGATCTTGGAGATTCTCCATTTCTAATAAGCTCCCAGGTGAAGCCAATGCTGCTGGCCTAGGAATCATACACTACACAGCAAAATTCTTGGCATCAAAATAGAAATGAACAAAATAAAGCCCCACAATGGGCTCTTTAACAAATGGAAGAGAGCTGGGTAACTGAAGACTTAAAGAAGAGTGGGAAGGTTCTGCTCCTGGTAATGGAGATACTATCAACTTGGGGCAAACCAAAGAAAACTAACATCGAAAGGCATAGGAGAACAACCAGAGAAAAACAGATCCTGTAGGGGAGGTGATGGGACAAAAGAAAAAAGGAGGGACACGTGGTCAGTTTTCCACTTTTTTTGATGGCTTTAGCCAGAGGGCAGTCCCAACTCTGCCGTGTGGGTGGACTCCAACTCAGAAAGAAAATCCTGCAATGTACTGGCTTAAAAATCAGATGTCAGAGTTCAGGTTACATACAGGAGCTGGAAAGTGAGGGAAGAGACAGCAAAGGAAGAAAAGGGAAGGAAGATAAAGAAAGGAGAGAGATACAGAGAGGGAGTTCCAAATTTGGTGTGTAAACTCTGTCCCAATCTGTGACTAACCTCCAAGTCACCTATGCATGAAGAAGGCTCCAGCAATTCAGCAAAGGCTAAGAGAACTGCAAGGATTGCAGTTGCTCTGATAGGGGGGGGGGGAGGGGGAGTTTGCAGTTTGAGTTCAGCAAAGTTCATTTCCTGTTTACAAAAATAATTAGTATTTTTCAAAGGAACCTGACAGAATCCAGAGACGCTTTAATGTATTATCCTCAATACCTAGGATACAATCCAGATATTTCTTAAAACGTGAAGAGATAGGAAAATGTGACCTATATTCAAGAAAAAAGACTGTCAAGACCAAACTTGAGATGAACGAGGTACTGGAAACAGCAGGATGAATATTTTAAAGCATCTCCTCTAAGTTTGTTTGAGGACACAAAGGAATATATGCTAAGATAAAAAAAAAAAAAAGATAGGAATCACAGCAGCAAAATAATTTTAAAAAACTCTTAAAAAAGACCCAATGGAAATTCTAGAACTAAACAATATGGTATCTAAAAAATAGAAAATTCATTGGATGGTCCTAACAGCAGATTGAAGGTGACAGAACAGCCAGCCAATGTGAAGACAGACAGTATCCAATCTAAGAACTTTAAAAAGTGGGCAGACTCTCAGGATTCTGTAGGACAATAGCTAAAGAAATTACATGTTTAGAATTGGAATCCCAGAAGGAGAGGAGTAAGAGAATAAAACAGGGGAAAAAAACAAACAAAAAAAAAACATCTGAAGAAATAATGACCCAACACTTTGTAAGTTTGGTCAAAGACATATATTCTTCATGAAGTCAGCTCCAAGGAACATAAATACAAGACAACCACACTTAGGCCCGCCATAGTCAAACTGCTAGTTATAATGGGAGACAGCATTCCTAGCACCTGGAAGTACAGACTCTGAGTCAGAGAGGCTTGCCCTGAAGCCTGCATCTGCTGTTTAATGTCCATGTGAACTTGGGCAGATGACTCTAAGTACTGAGCAGATTTTTGGCTCATAGAGTACTTAAGAAGTTAAGAATCAACTGCACTGCTGGGAGGAGTACAAACTGGTGCAGCCACTATGGAAAACAGTATAAAGTTTCATCAAAAAATGAAAGAATCACCACAGGATTCAGTAATTCCACTAATGGGTATTTACCCAAAGTAAATGAATACAACAATTCAAAAAGATATACGCATTCCTGTTTACTGTATCATTATTTACAATAGCCACAATATGGAAGCAACCCAAGTGTTTATCCATAGAACAATGGATAAAAAAGATGTGATATATATTTAAACACACACACACACACACACACACACACACACACACACACTCAGGAATATTACTCAATCATGAAAAGGAATGACAATAGGGTTGGACTAGAGAGTGAATAAGTCAAACAGAGTATGGCAAAACTACATGATTTCACTCAAGTGTGAAAGTTAAGAAACAAAACAAAGAAGCAAAAAGAAAAAAAAGACAACCCATCTCTTAAAGACAAGAGAACAAACTGGTGGTTGCCAGATGGGAGGTGGATGGGGGGATGGGTGAAATAGGTGAAGGGGATTAAGAGTACATTTATCACGATGAGCACTGAGTAATGTACAGAATTGTTGAATCATTATATTGTACACCTGAAACTAAGATAACACTGTATGTTAATGATATTTCAATTAGAAAAGAGAAACAACCAATAGAAAGATGTGGAAGAGAGAATGGGACTTTGGGATTAAAAATAAAAGATAGAAATCAGGGAGAGATTGGTTAAACTATACTTGCTGCTAACTCTGGATGCAAAGACTGACCCAACATATATTTATTGACCAAGTACTGGTAGGTTCTCTCCTGCCTAAATTGGGGTAAGTTACCCCGTGGGCAATTGAAGATCACCAGGGACAAGTGGCTCCATGAAAGTGACATTATTTCATAATGTATGTTCTCTCACACTGACATGACTTGCAAAGATCTTCTCTATTTGTGATGTAGTGAAACAAAAGTGGAGTGATGATATTCCTGAAACAGTAATTGATGGTTTCCCCCTAGCCTTTCCTGCTTTGTTTTGTCCTTGCTTTCTTTCATCTGTCAAGTTGCAGTGAGGCCACCTGGGGCTCACTGGTGCAGGGAAGGGACATGTTCTCTGGAAGGCAGAGAAAAAAGTGGTTCCTTCCAGGTTTTGAGATTTAAAAGGCGGGGTCTTGAGGGAAAGGGCAACAATTCAGGGCCTAGTCCACAGATTTGGGAGACCACATGATCATATAAGGGCAAGACTTTTAAACCTTCAGTCTATAAAATAATTTTGTGCTAATGTGAAAAAGACTTTGAAGGGGTAAAAATGAAATCTTGGAAATGGCAGGTCTTGGCATGTCCTATCATCTCCATTGTTATCACCTTAAATCTGAGCAATCATAATGGCTTGCTTAAATTATTGTGATAGCTTTTCCCAACAGGGGTACCTGCTTCTTCTCTTACCCATCATCTACCCCAGGCCAATCTACCTTCAGCCGAACAAAGTGTTTCCTATTGTACCCTAAGCCCGATCAGGCCAATTTCTCTGCTTACAACCCTGCAAAGGCTCCCCATGATACTCTCTGTCAAAGCCACAAAGACCTTTGCAAGGATTACAAGACTCTACACACATATCCCAACCCCCTTCTGAGGACACTCCTTTCTATTTACACTAGCCTTCCTCTTGTTGCTTGACTAGGTCAGCATACTACTGTCTTCAGTACACTGGAATATTCTTCTCCCTGGTAACTACATCGCTCACCTCCTTCAGGTTCTTATTCAGATATCACATCCTCAATAGGTCTTCCTTGAGACCCTGCATTCCCAGCCTATTGCTCTTACTGTGTTTTGTTCTTTTTTGATTGCACTTTTAGTATATATTTTACTATATGTTTTTAGTATATAGATAATTGACTCAGTCTTTTTTTTTTTTTTTTTTTGCTATTATTTGTCTGCCTGTCCTTTGAGAATGACAGAAGGGATCTTTGTCTTGTTCACTTGTGTATCTGAAGAGCCTAGCACAGTGCCTGCCATTTGATCAAAGCTCGATAAATAATGAATGCAAGTGAACATGGACGGCACTGGAGGAGATAATGCTAAGTGAAATAAGTCAAGCAGAGAAAGACAACTATCATATGATTTCTCTCATCTATGGAACATAAGAACTAGGATGATCGGTAGGGGAAGAAAGAGATAAAGAAAGGGGGGGTAATCAGAAGGGGGAATGAAACATGAGAGACTATGGACTATGAGAAACAAACTGAGGGCCTCAGAGGGGAGGGGGGTGGGGAAATGGGATAGACCGGTGATGGGTAGTAAGGAGGGCACGTATTGCATGGTGCACTGGGTGTTATACACAACTAATGAATCATCGAGCCTTACATTGGAAACCGGGGATGTACTGTATGGTGACTAGCATAATATAATAAAAAATCATTAAAAAAAAAAAGATGGAACATAAGAAGTAGGAAGATCGGTAGGAGAAGAAAGGAAAGAAGAAAGAGGGGGAGTAAACAGAAGGGGGAATGAACCATGAGAGACTATGGACTCTGGGAAACAAACTGAGGACTTCAGAGGGGAGGGGAGTAGGGGAAAGGGATAGGCTGGTGATGGGTATTAAGGAGGGCACCTATTGCATGGTGCACTGGGTGTTATATGCAAGTAATGAATCATGGAACTTTACATCAAAAACTAGGGATGTACTGTATGGTGACTAACATAATATAATAAAAAAATTATTTAAAAAAAAATGAATGCAAGTGAAATCAGCAAAATGTTATAAAAAATAAGATCCCGGTGACCACTATTTCACGGAATGACATCTACCTTCCCCGATGCTATCCAGGCATGGGAAGAATGTCATCTTCACAGGAAACATACATTTTAATTTCTTAACCAACAAGTAAGCCAAATATTTTGTTATTCCACACTCTGCTGTCATTCTTGACAACTGCCAGTGAGGTAGAAACAAAGTAGAATTAATTTGGATTCTGAGAGAAATCGGGAAGAAAAAGGTAAAGAAAAATAGAGTGTTAGGCAAAAAGGTTACACAAGGAGGGGACAGAACAAAGCCATTTATTTCAAAGGAAAGAGAAACTGAGATGTCATCTGCAGAAAGAGCGGGAAGGCGGCTAACTTGTAGCAGGGGATAAACACTGGTAGGGAGCAGTAGAGATGGAAGAATGATTTCAAAGGCAGTTGAGTGTGGGAAAAGGAGAAGCGAGGGCGAATGTGTGCTTGAAGCCAAGAACAAAACAAAGATCAAACTTTGGTTCTAACGATTTCAGTAGAATTCAGAGTTTTTTATTAGGAATTCAGAGGGTAGGGGAGAATAGATTATTGCAAAACATGCAGCTAATACTTGAGTGATGTTCCTTTCGGTGACTGAGTAGGAAAGAGGTTCGACTTTACAAGAGCAGTTACAATTATTATGGATCGACATTTGAGAACCAACAACATAAAAGCACCTAGGTTTCCAATCCAGCTTTGAAATACAGACACAAAAGGACCAAATGCAAACAAACAACCCCCTCCCTCCCCGCCAAACACTCCACCCATATTTTGTGCAGGCTCACTTGAAAGTCTCTCCTCACAGACCTTCACCCACTGTGCAAAAATGAGGAAAAAAACCCTATTTTCTGTCTGCCCTGTAGCAAGAGAACAGTTGCTGCTGCATTTCCTTGTAGATGGAAGTGTTTTGTTCTCCGGTGCTCCTGAATTTGCATTAGAGCTGTGAAGCCTCAGAAATTTGGGACAAAAGGACTTTCCCTCTGAAATGGTGGCTAACACACAGTAGGGCCGACACAATTCATCTAGGAGCTTGGGAGGTGGGGGGTGGAGGCAGTAGGTGGAAAAGCCCCAGAGAGGACAAACCATAAAGAGACAGGCAGTGAGACCGAAAATACATCCTGTTTTCAGAAGAGCTCTGAAAAGACAACCCAAGTTGGGAGGATATATTCATTTCAGGAACAAGGCACTGCCTTAAATAATCAATGTATGCATTCCTATGTAGGTAATTCCTTTCTCACCCCAATTTTCTCCCTTCCCCCACTGCAGTCCCCTGATATTTTCTCTCGGATCAGTCTTCGATCTCAGTGTTTTAAAAACTTCTAAGAAGCTGGGTTTTTCCCCTTCAAATGAAGAGTTTGTGTCTTTTCGATTTAAAGTAGAAAGCACTAGTACTGTCTATTGCAATCCGAGCCCATAGCATAAAATCTGACATGTCAAAGGCAAGAGAAGAAAGAAAACAGAGTGAATGCATGTATGGAGGGAGGGGACTGGCTGTCACAGCAACAGCATTGTGCCTTGGACACAAAAGGAGGATTTGGAGAAACGTAAAGGCCCCCAAATAAATCTACATGCAAGTATTACAAAGATACATGCAAGATTACTAAGTGGTGATCTGTGGCCCAAAGAGCTCAGTGTGACTCCTGCCATTCCAGAAAGAATAAATTTCTCAGCTACAATCTGTATTGGTCTCCAAGATTCCAGTTGGACACTGGGCTGTGGTAAAATCCAGATGGAAACTCATTTTGTGGTAGCAAAAACAGTTCTGTTTCATATGACTGATTTTGGGGGGGGGGCAGACCCCCAAATGTGACAACGGTGGCTTTTTTGAAAGATACTGTCATGAATCAGGCAGATGAATAAATCAGGCAAATACAAGGAATGGCTTTATAAATAGAGCTTATGTACCTACGGATTCTTCTTCATAAAAATACTGTATTTTTATAGGCATGACCTGATTCCATGACTCTTTATAAAGATTATCTTCGTAGGATTTACATAGTACACATACTTGATTCCCACGACTATCAATTACCTTAAGCAAGCAGGGTATGGAGAGGAGAGGAGCATTAGACTAAAAGGAGAAAATATTCATCCACAACAGAAGAATACGGGGCTTCAAAGAATTAGAGAACACTGACGTTGGGGAAAAGGGGTCTTAGGGTTTATGTAGCTCAATCTAATTTTATTTAAGACCAGAGATGATTATTTATTTTCCTAATGTCACATATCTAGTAAGTGTTGTAGCCAAGATTTGAATCTGGGTCTTCTGACTCCAAATCCAATGCTTTTAGACTATCTTAATATTTTAGCCCCCACACTTACATGATATTGACTGCTTATATCCTCTTAATTGGGGTAAGTAACTACAAGACTCTACAACAGACCAACTCTGAAATCTCAGGGGTTCAGCAAACAAACTTCATGTGAAGTCAAGTGCAGGTAAGTGGGGGCTCCCTCAGTCCAGGGAACTAGAGGACCAGGCTCTCTTCAACTTGAACCCCCTCCATATCACAGGAGGCTTTAGATGACTACCTTAATGAAAAAAGAATATGGATTATCACACCAATTCTTAAATGCTTCAGCCTGGAAGTTTTATGTATTACTTCCACTCACATTTTATTGGCTAGAACTATAGGGCTTCATCCAAGTCAAATGGTTTTGTAAAGTATAATCCCCTCATGTGCCCAGGAAGGAGATGAGAAATGGGGGAATACTTTTAACCTCTCTCACACATGCATACCTGGTTTCCATGAAGCGCAAAATAAAGCAATATTACTAAATGAAGTATGGAGATTTTCTGGGTAATCAGGAAGTAAGAATAACACAATTACTCTTCCCACTGAACTCTTTACTGAAGTATGAAGGCCTGGCAAGAAATACGGAGGGCTTATGAATCCATATCTTTTAGTACAGGCATTCTAAGTCCCCAAGTCAGATTTCACAAATATTATGATCCAAAATACTGGCCACCTGCTTTGTCTGTAAAATTTTACAGATCACAACTCTAAATTGCATCTCTCTTTCCAGGACATTTTGTAGCTTTCAGTTGGCCCCATATCACAGGGAGCAGTGTCTCTAATAAAATGGATACAAATATTTGTGAAGCTCATCCACGGCTGCTCCAGAGCCAGGCCCCGGAGAGCCCGTGCTCTGCTGGCACATGGCAGGTCCTACTGACGTGGTCCAGGGAGCACCTGGAGACTTTCCAACTCTAGAAAACTGCAGAGTTAGCCATGGGCTGTGACAACGAGTCATCTGCTTCTTGTTTTCCTATTTATAGTTTTTAAGATAAACTTTGTTGCCTCCTCACCCATTTTGTCAAAGAGAACACTATAGTTGTGGTTTACCAGTGCTAGAATAACAGGAATCTGAACTTTCTGATACAAATGTTTTTTGGGTTGGTTGTGATATTGAAGACTTACACACACACACACACACACTCTACACTTCTTGAGACTGGAATTTTTCAATCTTCAATGTGCAAACACCTGGGGATCTTGGTTAAATGAAGATTCTAATCTAGAAAATCTGGGATGGGTCCTGCAGCTGTCTTTCCAACAAGCTCAAAGATGATGTCAATGCTAAGGATCCCTCCACTGGATCTCCTGGGATTCCTCTTACCAGGTTTAGTGTGTCCATTCCCCACTGGTTACCTGTTCTGCTGTTAAGGTCTCTGAAGGATTGCCCCGAGCTATTGTTTATGTCTGCCTATCCCCATTCTCTGCAATTGATACCCATTGACTCACACAGGTATGGAGAAACAAAAGCCTAGCCAAGAAGCGGGACAACCTTGGGTGCAATTTCTGCTTCAGAGCTCCTCAGCCGAGTGGGATGAGGCTGAAGCTAGACTCCACCTGAAATCACATCCTTATCGTTATCCTGATTCCTATTCTTCCTTAAAGGTTTTCTTCATAGCGCGCTGCCTTGAACAACCCCATCTTAGGCTGTGCTTCCAGGAAACCCACTTAAGGCCTTTGCAAGCCACGCTTTGAGAAGCCAGTCTAGAGTGTTCTAGAATTTGCTGAAAGAAGGTGTTGACTTGGGATCACAGATTGGGTTTTAAAAATTTAACCAATGCTTTTTTAGCTTCTTGGGTAGAAGAGATAAGGGGGGTCAAAATTCATGTCACCGATGATTGGCCAATTAAAGACATCATGCAACTGAGAGCTTCCATAGGTTCATGTTTATTGACTGTGACTGCTTGGTGCTTCATGGACATCTAATGTTTACTTGGACCTCCCGCCCCTTTCCATCTATGGTCAGCACCTACATGCTGTACTTGCATTTTCTATATCTGAAGCAGGTCATATGATACTCATTTCTAATCTTGATTTCAGCTATCTTTTTTACTTGCCTCTTTACTTTCTTTCCCACAGCAGGATTGAATGTACGTAAATAATATGAGCACATGAAGGACATCTAACATGGACAAATGAGTTTATAACAAAGACATGGGTGAAAACCCAGGTTAGAAGATCTGAAAATGGGAAAGTGAGACACCCAGGTATTAGAGAATGGAAGCATCTACCACCCTAAGGATGATGGACAAAGTAAGGGGATGCTTGTTTCCAGGATCCAGGAACTAACATAGACCATGGAGGAGATGATTTCTGAAAGAGAGAGAGAGGGAGAGAGAGGGAGGGGCACCCTGGCATCGCCCTTTCTCCTATATTCTTTCTTGTCGGTGCCTGACATGGGCTAATATAGCAAGAGGCCAGTAGGCAAGGGAGCTTGAAGAATGTAATTTGCAGAGGCGGCCCCTACAATACAAAGCAGAGTAAAAGAAGCATGGTGAATGAGGACCTGCACGGTAGCCCAGCTAAGGTTACTGGCAGTGACAAGGTAAGGCCAGCTGACCAGGGGAACCCAGGGAAACCCTGGCCTCTCCAGCTTGCAACCTAAGTGTAGAACCACTAAGCTAAGAAGTCAATGAACAGAGCTAATGATCTATTATGATAGAATAATTATTTTAAAGCCAACTGAGTTCTGCTCTATGTGTCAGAGTAGACCCAACGACATCTAAGATTTTTATTATCCTGTGATTTACCTCCAACATTCCGGGTTGATGAAAAATGTACCCTCAAAGACTAAAGGAGATTTTAAAAGCTGATTTGTATGTTCATTCATGGCGAACAATTTTAAAACTGAGAAGCAATCGCTATTTTGATAAGAGATCATTCAAAGAAACTATATCCTAGTAGAAAGAAAAAGTCTGGTTATATTTACTAAGAGAATAATTCCAATATTAGCTACAGGTAAAATATTTCTTGCATTTAATGATTTTGTAGCAACTGGCTAAGGAGAGAGAAGAGGAAATTTGTATTTGTGGTGAGAATGGCTTTACTTAAATCAAACAAACCAAAATAATGCCAGTAATGATTCCCTGAATATATCCTATGTATCAAGAGCTGGGCCAATTGCTCTAGAGCAGAGTGTCTCAACTACTACACGTTTGACATTTTGGGCTGGATGACTCCTTATAAAGAGGGCTGTCCCGTGCATTGTAAAATGGTTAGCATCATCCCGGGCCTTGACCTACCTGATGTACTCCACCCCCAGTTGTGACAATCAAAAATGTCTCCAGATATTGCAAAATACCCCCAGCCCCTAGGAGTAGGTGGGCAAAATCGACCCTGGTTAGAACCACTGCTCTAAAGGCATCAACTTATAATTACGTCCAGGGCACCAAAGAACAAAATGAGGCTTACTGAGATTAAATGAACTCGCCCAGCCTCATGCAGATAGTGAGCGGTGCAAGCAAGATTCGAACTCAGATCCAACTGGGTTCCTTTCCCTCCCATTTTCTGAGAAGTAACTGTGAATATGTTTTTTAATCTGGAGAAAAATATCAGAAGAAACAGTCATGTTTGATCTGAATCTACAGCAAGAGATTAACCGGATTTCTGATGTGATGGTGGTTTTACGCTGCTTCGATCACAGAAATTCAGAAGCGTAAGAAGCCTGGGAGCTCATCTGCTTTAGAAAATACTACTGCGGCCATGCAAGCCCTACACAACAGCATCTGACAGCACCTGGTTCATTTTAGCTGAAGAGACAATGTGCTGCAAAGCCTCCCTGTTTTCTGTGGCTCTTGCTGAATCTCCCTCCTCTGTAATGTACCACCGCAGTAAATGATCAATTTCAACTTCATGCAGCCAAGGTCAGGTGCCGGGAACAATAGGCTCTCTACTAAACCATGTAGGAATGATTTATTGCTTTTCCAGAAGAGGATTCTTGACATTTTGAAAATGTAATGTAGTGCAAGAATAATTAAGCCAAAGGTAGACTGCTGCACAATTGATTGGCATTGTCAGAGAAGCCTGATTAGCTTAGATGCTTCAAGAACTGACTTTGCCAGCTATGAATTAAAGGTTAGTAATTAAATTTATGGGCCATGGCCACTGTCTCCAGGTGGCATTTTACATAGGGGTACTTGTGTTCTGAGAGGACAGGCAAATAAAGCAAACATCAGTTGCCTCTTGACTAACAGTCTGCTTAAAATGTCTCTTCAGAGGGAAAGGAAAAATAATATTGAGTCAAACTTGTTTGGAAGTCAAAGTATTACTTATTATATCCAATAATGTTTTTGAAAAGCAAGCTCTAAGTACCTTCCAAATGGCAAATCAAAGTGAGAAAGAGAAGTTTAATAAAAGGTATTCACATCCATCATATTTATCTACCAGTGGGCTCCGTGTGAGGGAATATTTAGTTATGAGTTATCTCTTCTCTTCTCCATCCAGCCAGGCACCAGCTTTCCGAAAACTGCCCTTTTCCTCCCCTTTCCCCATCTTTCCACCCAAATACTTTTGGAAACAGACCTATTCAAAGATACACAGCCCATCTAAAGCATTCAGAATCCTTCCTTAGGGATTTTTCTTTCTGTTCAATGTTTTTTCATAGATTTCGTAGACTCTACAGCCATCACCATAATTTTAAAACTTTTTTTTTCACCTCCCCGCCCCCAAAAGCCCATACCGATTATCAGTCAGTCCTCCTCTTCTTTCTCTTCCTCCTCCACCCCAGGCCTAGCCAATTGCTATTGTATTTTCTGTCCCCGCAGATTTGCCTATACTAGACATTTCATATAAATGTCGACATACAATATGTGGTCTTTGGGGACTGCTTTGTTTCAGTCAGCATGGTTTTGAGGTTCATTCAGGAGGTAGCATAAAATAGTAGTTCATGCTTCTTGTAGCTCAATAACATTCCACTGCACAGATACTCATACCTTCTCCGGCTGTTCCTCAGTTGATGGTCATTGGGGTTGTTTCCACTTTGGGGCTATTATCAATAATGCTGCTCACTATGCACATTCATGTACAAGTGTTTGTGTGGACATATGTTTTCATTTGTCCTGGGTGCATACCTAAGAAGTAGAATTGGTGGGTTCTAGGTTTTGAGGAAGTGTCAAGCTGTTTTCCAACAGTTTGGGTTGGCTGTTGGCTGCACCATTTTCCACTCCCACTGACAACAGAGGAGGGTTCTAATTTCTCCACATCCTTGCCAACACTTGTTAGTGTCCATCTTATTTATTTCAGCCATCTGAGTTGGTGGGAAGCAGCTTTATTATGGCATTGCTTCGCCTTTCCTTAATAACTAAAGAGGCTGAATATCTTTTCATGTGCTTATTGGCCACTTGCCTACCTTTGAAAATAAAATCTATTTTAATCCTTTGCCTGTTTTTTGATTTGGTCTTTTTATTTTTTGTTATGAGTTTTTTATTTTAAAAAAGGTTATTATATATTCTTGATACAAGTCTTTTATCAGATACATAATTTGAAAACAATTTCATTCTTTAGTTTGTCTTTTCACTTTCAGCTGAAATGTTTATGTTTTAATTTAGTCCAATTTATCTATTTTTTTTCTTTTGTCACTTATGCTTTTTTGTGTTTCACAAAGAAACTATTGCTTATTTCAGGCCAGCAAAGATACACTCATATGCTCATGTATTTTCTTGTAAGGGTTTCATAGTTCTGCCTTTTACACTTAGGTCTATGATCTATTTTGAGTTCATTTTTAAAAGATTATTTATTTATTTATTTATTTGAAAGAGAGATAGTGAGAGAGAGCATGAGCAGGAAGGAGAGGGAGAAACAGGCTCCCCACTGAGCAGGGAACCTGATGTGAGGCTCCATTCCAGGACCCTGGATCATGACCTGAGCCCAACGCAGATGCTTAACTGACTGAACCACCCAGGTGCCATTCTTTTGAGTTAATTTTTGAGGTAGGGGTCCAAACTCCTTTTTTGTGTATGTCAGTGTCCCAGTACCATTTGTTGAAAAGACTACTCTTTCCCTGTGAATTTATTTTGGTACCTTGTAGAAAGTCAACTGATTGTAAGTGTACAGGTTTACTTCTGGATTCTCAATTCTATTCCATTGAAGTACATGTCTACCTTATGCCAGTACTACATTGTCCTGATTATTCTACTTTTATAGTAAATTTTGAAATCAGGAAGTGTAGTCCTCTAACTTTGTTCTCCTAGTTCAAGATTGTTTGGGCTATATTGGGTCAGTTGCATTTCCATATGAATGTTAGAATAAGCTTGTCAATTTCTGTGAAGATGGCATCTGGGATTTTGACAGGGACTGTGTTGAATCTGTAGATTCACTTGGGAACCATTGCCACTTTAGCAAATATCAAGTCTTCAGATCTATAAAGACTCGGAGGAAGATGGGATGTCTTTCCATTTATTTAGATCTTCTTTAATTACTTTCAATGTTTTGTAATTTTTAGAGGACAAATTTGTATATCTTTTGTTAAATTTATTCCTAAGTATTTTACCTTTTGATGCTATTGTAAATGGCATCTTGGGAATTTAAATAAGGATTAAGCAATCCCAGGCTCTGTTTGTCTAGTGTTTTGAATGGCAGCAATGTAAATCGAGCGAATGTTGGAAGCCATTTTCTGTTTTAATGTAGTCTTAAAACAAACATGAAATGAGAGATGGAGAAGACTCCCAGGATTTCTACTGGTACTGGAGACTTATTTTAGCTCAGTTTTTAGGCCAGCTGCATCCCTATCCTTTATGACAATCCTTTGCTTTTGCTTGAACTACCTTTAGTGCATTTCTGTCTGCTATGCTCAACTAAAAACCCTACTAATACAGAGAGCAGAAAACAGAACTTACTCTTGTTGTTAGGGAAGAAACAGGTTGCTTCAATGTCATCTCCATCTCTCAGCCCTCAGTTAATTGCTCATTTTTATCTCAAGTGAAATAAACAACATAATATTTTAATGGTCATCGTTTATCCTGTGAAATTACCCAGCCACATCAAGCTTTTTGGCACTCTTACTGTGTTAAACTACCCAAATTATAACAGAAGTGCCTAAGCTATGAAAAATGACACTAGATTTATATAACTGAGCACAGGGTTTAATACTTACCTCTGTTGGTCAGGTAGCTTCCCAGAATGTGAGAGTTTTTGGAAATTAGCAATATAAAGTGAACTGGTTTTAGAAATTTTTTAGCAAAGTCATACATGTAAATCCTCTGGTGCTGTCTGAGCTCTAGAACCAATAATTCCTAAACCTGATTTTGACATGTCTGTCACCAATTATCTCAAGGGATATTATGAAAATTTCAAAACACATCTAAGTATATTTTAATTACTTTAATATACATTTGTAATGTATAGATAATACTTTTGGGTTATGTCATGTAAATACTAACTCCTGACATGTGAATCATAAAACCAGAAAGATACCATTCCAGCCAATGGATTTTATAACAGCTCAAAAAAGCCTGTATCTTATAGCTAGTGAATGCTTCAAATCTCTATTAATAAAGCTACATCTGATAGTAGTTAAGATTATACAGACTACTCTTTGATATAGTACTCTTTCTTTAAAATTATTCTAAGGAAATTATCAGAGATGGGCATTGAGCATGTTCAATATCGCATTACCAATAACATAAAAAGGAGAGAGAGACTTGGGGCGCCTGGGTGGCTCAGTTGGTTAAGCGTCTGACTTGATCTCAGCTCCGGTCTTGATCTCAGGGTTGTCAAGTCCCCTACTGGGCTTCACGTGGGGCGTGAAGTTTACTTAAAAAATGTAGAGAGAGACTAAAAGTATAATAGATGTTACATGTATTAGTTTTAGTTCATTCATACGATAGATTATTGAAGAGCCATTAAGAGTCATGTTAATGACTTTTAATGACTTGGAAAAGCTTTCTCAATACTGCAAGTGGAAAAAAAGGTAGCATTTCATAATATTCCATCTTGGTAAAATAAAATTTCCCAATAAAATAAAATGTACCAATATTTATGCACAGAAGAAAAACCTAGATGGATAACGAATTATAGGAAGGTTATTTTATTCTTGTGCTCTTTTATATTTTTTACACAGCATTTATTACCATTGTCATTAGAAAAAGTGAATGTTAAACCCCCAAATGTATTTTTTTTTTAAGTGACAAATAATGTAGATGACAACAATCTCTTCAGGAGGCAAAGCACTGTGTTTGATTCTGTCTGAGTTGAAGGACACAATGTACTAGACTTGGCTTATTACTGAGAAAACAAAAAACAACTTTGTCTTCTTATGCACCAGTTTCCTGTCCTAATAATACCTGTCCTATCTACCTTTTAAGGATGTATCAAGGAGCCAACCTAAAAAGCTACTTTGAAAAATATAATAGAAGTGTAAGATGTTATTAATTATCATTTATGGAATAACGAGGAGCAGTAGAAATGTAACATTAGTGATTGTTTAATAGACATGCAGCCTATTATAATTACATAAATCAGTATCAGAAATAATTTTATAATTCAAGTTAGGTTTTTATTAGTGTTTTGGCAGAATGGGCTCTATTTCCCTAAGATTATTGAAGTTAGAAGAACTAAGATATCTTGGTCTTCCTTGGTTCCCTTCCAAGGCCAGGGTCTTTTTTTGCTTCATAGGACTACTTTGGACTCCATGACCCAGACCAAACACAGAGAACTTTTTTGTCCACTGCTTTAGCCCCACACTAGTGAGAGAGGAGACACCAAAGAGCCTACAAATCTCTTCCTTTTGGTCTTCAGTGTTAAATTACACAAAATCACTTCCAAAGGGGAGAGAAATACTTTCTCTTTTTAAGGAATAATATTTCACCATATTAGATCATATTATATCATATCATGATATAATATCAAATCTCTTCCCATGAACCAACAGTCAAGATTCCCAGTGTGTGGCAGATCTGACCTCAGATCTTTACATAATTCAATTCTCCTTGCTATACCACTATACCAAATTCATCAGTATAATCAAACTACATAAATTCAAACATTTAGTAATAGAATATAACTGAGTATTAAAAACCATTAAGTTTTTTTCATTCTTCAGATGAGAAATATCCTTTTCTTCCTTTTCAGGAGGCCCAAGAACACTTGCCCAAGGTCACACAATTTACAATTTGCAGAGACAGAATTCAAATAAAGATTAACTTTATCTTCATGTATGGCTCACACTACTCTTTACACTGAATTTGGGAAGCTGGCAGCCTGATACAGAAAGATATTTATTTCTATCAAAAGGAGATGAGGTGATTATACCCTCCAGCTTGCCAAAAGAGCAAGGCCATGTATATTTAATAAGTTATCTAAACCAAAAAGCTGTCTGAATATCCACTTCACTTTTACGTTTCAATTGGTGAGAATATCTATATTTCATTGGGCTATAGGGAATTTGGAACTTATTCCATGGGATGTTATAAAGGTTAGATAACATCAAAGGATGTGCCACAACAAGGAGAAAATGTGAGTGCACCATATAGATTCTCAACACAGTGACAAGTGAATATGTAAGAGAAGATAAATTTTAAAATGTTTTCTGTGTAAGTACATGGATTCTGATTCTAGTAATGGTCAAGTATCTCTTAACATACCAACCCTCCTGCGTGAATAGAAATATAAAAAACAAGCATCTGGAGTCACTAGAAAGTGATGAAAAGCAGGTATATACTAAAGGAGAATCACGACTTGGAAGAAAGAAACAGTAGTGGGTGTATTTCCTAATCTTTTATAGCTTTCAGTCTGCTGGAAAACTTCAGTTCATGATTTTTTTTTGATGGTTGGAATTAGTTAGAACACACCTGCAGTCTTAGTGGTTTGAAGAACCAAAGGACAAAATTGAAAGCAGTTTAGATGCTGGAAAATGATGAAAGAAATCTCCAAAGGAGAGATTTAGAAAGGAGGATCACCAAGTTTTATATATAAATTCTGCCCAAAGCTCTGACCTATCCCTGACTACGCATATGTAGGACAGATTCCAAAAAGCCCATCTGGTCTACAAAACAGTTCATTAAGATTTCAGCCTCAACTCACTAGAGGAAACACCTTACAAATTGAGTTAAGTTTTCTTTAGGAAAAAAGAATCAAAACTTTTCAGAGGAACATAACAGAATGTAGAGTTTTCCAGGATATAATTTACAATGTTACAATACTATCCAAAATTACTCAACATTTAAAAAAAATGAGAAAGCATGATCCACTCAAGAGGGAAAAAAAAAATCTATGGAGATCAACCTCAAGGAGACTCAGATATTGAGTTTAACAGACAGGGTTATAAGAAAATTCTTATAGTAAATAAAAAGAAAGGGAATCTAGCAGAGAAAAGGAAACTATAAAAATAAACAAAATATACTTTCAACAATGGATAGATCATCCAGACAAAATCAGTAAGGGAACACTGGACTTAAACTACACATGACATGATAGGGACAAAACAGACAGGTACAGAACATTCCATCCAAGGGCAGCAGAATATACATTTGTCTCAAGCACACGTGGAATATTCTCCAAGATGGACCACATGTGAGGTCACAAAATAAGTCCTAATAAATTTTGAAAGACTGAAGTAAAATCAAGCATCTTTTCTGCTTACAATGGTACAAAGCTAGAAATCAATTACCAAAAGAAAACTGGAAAATTCACAAATATTTTGAGATTAAACAACATGCTCTTGAATAACCAATAGGTTAAAAAATATTTAAATAAATAAAAAGATCTTGAGACAAATGAAAATGAAAATACAACATACTAAAACTTATGGGATGCAGCAAAAGCAGTTCTAAGAGGGAAGTTTACAGTGATAAACACTTATATGAAGACAAAATAAAGATCTCAAATAACCAAATAACCTAACTTTATCTCTCAAAGAACTAGGAAAAAAAAGAACAAACTAACCACAGGTTAGTAGAAGAAAGGAAATTACAAAGATCAAAGCAGAAATAAATGAAATAGAAAATTAAAAGATAATAGAAAAGATAATGAAACCAAGAGCTGTTTTTTTTTTTTTAATATAAACAGAATAGACAAACCTTCAGGTAGGCTTACAAAGAAAAAAAAACTGATGAGACTCAAATGAATAAAATTATAAATGATAGAGGAGATGTTACAACCAATACCACAGAAATATAAAAGATTGTAAGAGACTATTATGAACAATTACATGCTAATTAATTGGACAATCTAGAAGAAATGGATAAATTCCTAGAAACATACAATCTACCACGATTGAATTATAAGGAAATAGAAAATATGATTCCTGATTACCAGGAATGATATTGAATCAGTAATCAAAAAACTTCTCAACAACAACAAGAATGTCAAGGACCAGATGGCTTCACTGGTGAATTCTACCACGCATTTAAAGAAGAATTAATACTAATCCTTCTCAAACTCCCAAAAAGTAGAAGAGGGAACACCTCCAAACACATTTAATGAGGCAAGTAATCAAGGGTGCTACAAGAGAAGAAAATTACAGGTTAATATCCCTAATGGACATAGATGTAAAAATCCTAAACAAAATATTAGTACAGTGAATGCAAGAGTATGTTAAAAGGATCATACACCATGATCAGATGGAATTTATTCCTGGGATGCAAGGATGGTTCAACATCAGCAAATCAATCAGTGTGATACACCATATTAACAAAATACACGATAAGAATCATATGATCATCTCAATAGATGCCAAAAAAGCATTTGACAAATTTTAGCATCTTCTCATGATAAAAACTCTCAATAAAGTGGGTAGAGAGGAATGCACCTCAACATAATAAAGGTCATATATGACAAGCCCACAGCTAACATCACACTCACTGGTGAAAGGCTGAAAGATTTTCCCCTAAGATCAGGAATGAGACAAGGATGCCCAATCTTGCCACTTTTATTCAACATAGTACTGGAATTCCTAGCCAGAGGTATTAGGCAATAAAAAGAAACAAAAAGCATACAAATAAGAAAGGAAGAAGTTAAACGGTCACTATTTGCAGATGACATGGTATTTTACACAGAAAATCCTAAAGACTCTACCAAAAAACTATTAGAACCAATAAGTCAATTCAATGAGGTTTCAGGATACAAAAATCTAAAAAACAAAAATCAGTAGTGTTTTTATATACCAACAATGAACTATCAGAAAGAAAAATAAAGACAACAAACCTATTTATAATAGCATCAAAGATACATGCTTAGGAGTAATTTAACCAAGGAAGTGAAAGAACTATACACTGAAAACGTTAAGACAGTGATGAAAGAACTTGAAGAAAACATAAATAAATGGAAAGCTACTACATGCTCACAGATTAGAAGAATTAATATTGAATTAAAATGTCTATACTACTCAAAGCAGTCCACATATTCAGTGTAATCCCCCTAAACACTCCAATGGGATTTTTCACAGATATAGAAAAAAGCAATCCTAAAATGTGCATGGAAGAAACCACAAAAGATCCTGATTGGCCAAAGCAATCCTGAGAAAGAAGAACAAAGCTGGAAGCAACACATTTCCTGATTTCAAAGTCTATTATAAAGCTATAGTAATCAAAACAGTATAGTACTGGTATAAAAAAAGACACACAGATAAATATAACAGAATAGAGTCCAGAAATAATCTCATGTATATATGGTGAATTAGTTTTTGACAAGGGAACCAAAAATATATTATGAGGAAAGGATAATCTCTTCAATAAAGAGTGTTAGGGAAAAAAATGATTGCAAAAGAATGAAATTGAACCATTATCTTACACCATACACAAATCAACTCAAAATGGATTAAAGACTTGAACATAAAACTGAACTGTAAAACTCCTCTAAGAAAACATGGGGGTAAGCTTCTTGTCATGGGTCTTGATAATGATTTTTGGGTTTGACCCCAAAAGCAAAGGCAACAAGAGCAAAAATAAATGAGTGGGACTACTTCAAACTAAAAAGCTTTGCTCAGGGGGAAAAAAAAATGAAAAGGTAACCTATGAAATGTGAGATTACCAAACCAAAATCTGATAAGGGATTGGTATACAAAATACCCAAGGAACTCATACAACTCAATGGCAAAAATCAAATAACCCAATTTAAAAATGGGCAAAAGACTGAAATAGACATTTTCCCAAAGAAGACATACAAATGGCCAACAGGAACACAAAAGGGTACTCAACATCACTAATCATCGAGGATAAACCTGGAGGGCATTGGGCTAAGTGAAATAAGACAGAGAAAGACAAGTACTGCATGGTATCTCTTACGTGTCAAATCTGAAAAACAAAACAATTGGACAGTAGAAAAGTGGTTACCATGGAGTGCTAGGAGTTGGGGAAAATAGGGAGAGACTCAAAAAGGTACAGACATTCAGTTATAAGATGAAAAATGTCCGAGGATCTAATGTATGACACAGTAACTATAGTTGATAATACTGTATTGTATAACTGAAATTTGCCAAGAGAGTAGAAATTAAATGCTCTCCCTCTTACACATACACACACATAAAAGGGCAAATATGTGACATGATGGATGTGTTAAATCAACTGGGGACTCCTTTCACAGTGTATACAGGTATCAAATCATAGTGTTGTATACTTTTAAAGTATATCTTACAATTTTATTTTCCAATTATACCCCAATAGAGCTGGAAGACATGAACGAAATATAAATTCTATTACTGATAAATGTCTTATCTGAAATAAGAATTCACTGTTAGGGCTTAGAAGTATAGTGGGGATGACAGAAGAAAGAGTAAATGGACTTGAAAGTGATCAATAGAAATTATCCAAGCTAAAGAACCAGGGGCTCCTGGGTGGCTCAGTTGGTTAAGTGTCCGACCTCGGCTCAGGTCATGATCTTGAGGTCCTGGGATCAAGCCCTGTGTTGAGCTCCACATTCAGCAGGGAGTCCGCTTGTCCCTCTCCCTCTCCCTATGCCCTTCCCTGTCTTCCCCTTCCCCCTCTCCCTGCTCGTGCTCTCTCTCCCTCAAATAAATAAATAAATAAATAAATAAATAAATAAATAAATAAATAAAATCTTAAATAAAAACAAAAGAGAAAAAAATAAGTGGGAATATATAAAAAAAACAGAGCTTCAGCGATATGTGGGACAATATAAAACTATTTAAAATAATTTGAGTAACATAATTGGAATCACTGAAGGAAAGGAGAGACTAGGACAAGGATTTTTTGAAATTTCCCCAAATTTGGTGAATGATGAATTTGTTGATTCAAGAATGTCAGCAAACCAAATGTAGTATAAATGAAACACACACACACACACACATACACACATATGGAGGCATATCATAACTAAACTGCTGAAAACCAGGAACAATGAAAAAATGTTAAAAGCAATCAGAGAATAATATGTTACCTACAGAGGAACAATTGCTGACTTCTCATCAGAAACAATGGAGGCCACAGAATGTCACGTTTAAAGTGCTGAAATGTTTGGGGAAAAAAAAATTCCAGAATTCTAGAGCCAGCAAAGTATTCTTCAAGACTAATGGTAAAATAATGACATTCTCAATAAATGAAATAAAGAGATTTGATGGCATCAGACCTATACTATAAGATATGATAAAGGAAGTTCATCACACTGAAAAAATGATACAAGATGGGAAATTAGGTCTTCAAGAAGGAATGAAGAACACTGGAGAGAATCTATTTTTCCCTATTAATTCCTTTCGAATACTATTTTTTTACATTATACATTCTTTAAAATACATCTATTTGTTTAAATAAGAAATTATAACAATACTATGGGAGTTATAATGTATGTGTATATATAATACATATGACAATTACAGCATAAATGATGAGAATGGCAAGATAAATATAGCAAGATTTTTACCTTTTATTTTATATGAAAAGATACAATATCACACTAGGTAGACTGAAAAGTTAAGGATGTGTATTTTAACCCCTGAAGCAACCCTATAAAATATAGAGATAGCTAACAAGCCAATAGACAAATTAAGATAGATTTCTAAAAGAATACCCAATTAATTCAAAAGAATACAGGAAAGAAGCTACAGAGGAACAAAAAACAGAATGGACAAAGAGAAAATAAATGATAAAATGGTAGACATAAATTTAACCCTATCAGTAATTAAATTCAAATAGACTAAACAATCCAATTAAAAGGCAGAAATTGTCAGAATGCATAAAAAAAAAAAAGTAAGACCCAATAATATGCTGTCTACAGTAGGTATGTTTTAAATGTGAAGAGGGAGAGTGGATAAATAAATGAATAGAAAAGATATATCATGCAAACAGTAAGCATAAGAAGGTTGGAGTGAATGTATTAACATTAAACAAAGTAGACTTCAAGATACGGAATGTCATCAGATATAAATAGGAACATTTCATGATGATACAAGGGCCCAGGCATCAGAAAGACATAACAAACATAAATGTAAATATGCCTAATAAGAGAACACTGAAATACATGAAGCAAAAATAGAATTAAAGAGAGAAAGAAACACATCAACAGCTGTAGTTGGATATTTTAACACTCCTCTTTCAGCAATTGATTAAAAAACTACACAAAAAATCCAGTGAAGATGTGGAAGATCTGATCAATGTATTAACCCCTTGACATAGTTGACAGTTGTGGAACACACCCGCCAGCAACAGCAGAATATACATTCTTTTCAGGTGTACATGTTCATATATGTATGACAGCCATATGGTGGGCCATAACACAAGTCTGAGCAAATTTGAAAGGATTGCAATCATTCATATATGTTCTTTGACCTACTGAAAATTAAGTTAGAAATCAGAAAAAAAATCTATATTTAGATATTAAGCAGCAAACTTCTGTATAATTCAATTATTAAAGAAATGATGAAGAAAGAAAATATTTCTACCACATGATAATAAAAATACAATATATCAAACAAAATATGTGAAGTGCTGCTAAAGCAATGCTTTGAGGAAAATTTACAGCTTTATATTATTAAATTAGGAAAGAATAAGGCTTAAAATCAATGATCTAAGTTTCCAGTTGAACTAGAAAAAGAACAAGTAATCCTAAAGTCAAAAGGAGAAAGGAAATAACAAAAATTGGAAAGCGATGAAATAGAAAACATACATACAATAGGAAAAATTAATAAAGCCAAATCTCTAAATAGACTGGTTTATGGGTGTGTGTGTGTGTGTGTGTGTGTTACTGTAGGCATTAGAAGGACAGTTATGGAATATTATAAACACCTTAATCCATGAAATTCAATGACTTGGATAAATAGACATATTGTTTGAAAAAACGCAACTTACTGGAACTGATACAAAATAAGTATCTGAGTATCTCAAAGACATTGAATATGTTGTCAGAAAACCCCATGCTCAGATATTGTTATTAGTAATTGTTATCAACTATTTGAGGAAGAAATAGGACCAATCATACACAAAGTATTTTAGAAAATGGTCAAGAGAATACTCTTCAACTCATATTATAAGGCTAGCCAAACCTGTTAATCAAAACCTCACAAAGGCATTACAAAGAAAAACAATTACAAACTAGTACACCTCATGAATATAGATTTAAAATCCCTAACATAACATTAGCTAATTGAATCCAGCAGCATACAAAAAGAATACTACATTATGACTTATTGGGGTTTATCATACCAGGAAGTCAAGGCTGGTTTAACCTCAAAAAAATCAATTACTATAATTCACTATATATAGGTTAGGTGAGCTGGCTTTTCTATATGACAGAACATTATATAATCATTGAAAAGATTGCATGGGATTTCTATGTATTATCCTTAAGAGACAATTTTCATATACTTCTAGGTGATAAAGGGGAAAAACAATAAAGTGAAATGTACACAAAATAAAGTCTAATGAGTTAGTATTTATTATCACTGCTGTCATTAATTTATCAATGACACGTACATGGAGGAGCTGCCTCTCCTTCATAATCCAGGTATATTTTTAGTCATTCTAAGAACGATCACTTCTAAAGAATCTGAAATGATTACATCAATTACTACTTGTATGGCATGACTAAAATCTAATCTTTTAAAAAAATATTTATTTTCCTTGGAGTTCACAAAGAAAGAATTCAAGATTCTAAAAATTAAGGGCTGATACTGATATACAGGAAGAAAGCAATGTTTCCTTAGTGCAGATGAACAAATGTGATTTACTTTTCAGAGGAATTCATTGTGTCTTATCAGGTACCGACTGCTGGTAAAAAGGCCAGAAAAAATAACAGCAACTGATTTATGTACTAATCTGAGCATTTTATATGCACTACCTCATTTCATTTTTCTGTGTTCTCACAACAACCCTAATGCTAGTATATCCATTTTGTAGATGTAGAAAGTGAGGCACAAAGAAGTTTAGTCACTTGCTCAAGTTCCCACAGCAAGTAAAATGGCAGAGCCAGGATTTGAATCCAGCCTAGCTAGATCCAGACCCTATGGTGAAAGCAAAACTAATGGTTAGACGTGACTCTGAAAAACATTTTATCTGTGATATTCATATGCCTTTGGTAATTTAAGAATATGTGTTCTTTCAAACTGTAAAGACTAAAGTGCATTATTTTGAACTACAAAACCCTATCAAACAAGTAATTTAAACATATCTATCCAAATATTTATTTGAGAACAAAATTCACACAAATCACAAAGGGAGGGGTTAAAAGAATGATAAATGTGAGGTGAAATGTTTGAAGGAGGCAGAAATGAGAGAAAATAGCTTCCTTGGGAAGAAACTCAAAGAAACTCCATGAAAGGAATGGGCATATTACAGCAGACTCTCAACTTTCCCAGGGGACAAGGACTGAAATCTTTCAAACACCCCCATTCTGGGATGCCACCATGGCCTTTCCTGCAGTCGAGGTGACCAATACTTAGAAGCTCTTTTAGACACTGAAGGGAAGTTGATGAAGTCATCGTGACTGGGCCAGCACTGGGGAAGAGGGGGGATACAGAGGAAAACAATCAGGGTTTCAGCTCAAGAGCAATTCCCTGTCAAAGATGACTTGCTACTCCCCAAGACATCTGTGAAATGTTTATTCAGGGTCTTTTAGGCATCAGGAAGGTATTATCTGCACTAAAATCACTAGGTGAATTTCAGTTTTCAGAACATGGGATGTGAGTCAAGATTGAGTATTGGTATTACACTGGGTTTGTGTCCAAATTGAATATTAAGATTACATCATGAAATAGGGATTATTCTTTCCCTAAGATTTCTGGTCAACCTTCAGGTTTCGGTGTAAATGCAACCTCTCATTTTTTTCTTCACGGTCTTTATTAAAGTTTGCAATTATAGCACTGTCTGTCTTATTCATTATCATTTACTTCTTTATTGTCACCTCTGCACCAGAAATCAGGAAACCCACCAGTCTTATTCAGCACTGAATCCTCATAACAGTGTCTAAATCCTAGAACAGTGCCTGGTTTTTACCAGGAGGAACTTAACAATGACTAAAGAAATGAATGAACAAGTGAAGGAAGGAAGGAAGGAAGCAAAGTTCAAATGTGGATGTCTGGTGATCAATAAGCCTCAGTCACTAGGTAATTGACTCATGCACAAATACTACTTTTGTGGTGTACAGTATAATTCTACTGCGCAGCTCAGCAAAATTATAAGCAATTATATTTATACGCCTGCTTCCATATCTTGAATTTTTGAAACTGGAAAGATCAAGAGTGTAAATTCTGAGAATTGTGCACACAAGTCAAACTCTAGTGCATATAAGAATTACCTGGGGAGATCTAAAAATGTCCATTCCCAGACTCCACTCTGTCAATGATACATTCAAGTGAAATGAACACCAGATGGAGAGTCAGGGGACCTGGAATCAATCCTGTTTCTGGAAAGACTACATGAATCTGGGCAGGATATTTCTCTTTTGTGTGCCTCTCTGCATGAGCAATATGAGAAGAATAGTCTAAATTAAGTTTGACTTCCTTTCTTGCTATGACATTATGTAATTCTGTGGGTCCATATGTATTTGAGCACTGTGTGAGGCTTTGTATGGGGTACAAAGATATATAATTTATAGACCGTCTTCTTAAATCAGAGGAAAATAATCAAACAATACAGTAAATAACAATACCAAACGATAGCTTATGGTTACCACATTTCTTGGGTTCTAAGATGCAAATCTTTCCTTCCACACTGAATGTTTTAGAAATTGAGACATATCTTACAATTAAAGCTAAAAAAGAAAACTTCAAGGAAGAGGAATAAATTGTGACATAGTTATGTTCTTTTGCATATTAAGTGAACAGATGCCTTTCTAGAAGGTATACCTCAGGCTGGGTAATCATCTGAGTTTTACTGGAAGCTGGGATACCAGACAGTTGCCTAAAATGTCTTCTAAAATGATAATACTGTGACATAATACTGCAACAAAAATTTATTGACAAAACCGAGAACTGTTATCAACATACCAAGCAAGAAAATGACAGGACCGTCTACTGAATTTGATGGGAGAACTTGTAGGAGTTCAAAGTGAGGAGAGATTGGCATGTTTGATTTATTTATCTTGAAAGGCTATTATGCAGCTGCTGAACACCTATCCATCAAAAACACCTCCCACTTGTAAGGGAAGCTAAATATATAATTAAACACAAGGGGAAAGCAAAATGATATGCCCAAAGAGAACAATGTTGGCGGAGTTAGAGACTATTAAGTCAGCCAGAGAAAGACAAATACCATATGATTTCACTAATATGTGGAATTTAAGAAACAAAACAGATGAACATAGCAGGGAAAAAAAGAGAGGCAAACCAGAAAACAGACTTTTAACTACAGAGAATAGACCAAGGGTTGCTGGAGGGGAGGTGGGTGGGGAATGGGTTAAATGGGTGATGGGTATTAAGGAGGGCACTTAGTTGTGATGAGCACTGGGTGGTATATGTAAGTGAGGAATCACTAAATTCTATACTGGAAACTAATATTACACTGCATGTTAACTAATTTGAATTTAACTAAAAACTTGAAAAAAATGCAGAAGAAACCCAGGTCTGTTTCAATATGACTCAAGATTATTTTGCTGGGAGGCACCTGGGTGTCTCAATCAGTTAAGCACCAGGCTCTTGGTTTCAGCTCAGGTTATGATTTCAGGGTCCTGGGATTAAGCCCTGCATCAGGCTCCATGCTGAGCAGGGAGTCTACTTGAAGATTCTCTCTCTCCCTCTCCCTCTCTCCCTGCTCACGCTCTCTCTCTCCCTCTTCTCGTGCTCTCTAAAATAAATAAATAAATCTTAAAAAAAAAAAAGATTATTCTGTTGGAAAGCAGGCCAATGGTTGTCTGGGCAGAACTACTGGTGGGGGAAGGGAGGACAAAGAGATACAAGGAAATTTTGGGGGTAATGAATATGCTCGTTACCTTGATTGTGGTGATAGTTTCATGGGTATATACATATATCAAAACTCATCATGTTATTCACCTTAAATATGAGCATTTTGGTGTATCACCAAAATGACTTAGACTGTCAATAATAGAGATACTACAGAGATCACGATCATGAGGATAGATTATCAAAGGCAGCATGGCATGAAATGTCATGCCCAAGTGATTCAGGATAATCCTCAGACTGAGTAACATCTAAATATCACCACCACCACTCAGTAAGTGCTTACTCTGCACAGAACAGTCACTCTACAAACAAGTTTACTTATATTATCTCATTTAATCCTCACAGCCACTCTAAAAGGTTTATCTTACTATTATCCCCATCTTATCAACAGAGAAACAAAGCTACATAAAGGCTAAAACTTGACCTGGCTCAAAGGACTAGTGAGAAGAATGTATAAGATTTCAACTAATCAGAGTCTGTGTTCTTAAACCATTACTCTAGGTGCCCTCAGGACTGGGAATAAGATGTCTATAGGTCAAGAAGTACAGGAAACTTTAGGGGTAATGAATATGCTCATTGCCTTGATTGTGGTTGAACTTGATAGGACTGAACTTGATTGTGGTTGAACCCGATAACATTTTTCACATTGGTACTGAAGGAGACTATAAGTAACAATGATATTTCTTAGGAAGTTCTGTACTTTGCAGGGCCCGCATAAATATATCAAATCTGAGGACATGACAACTGGCCAGGATGTAGAGAAAAAGGAACATCTCTGTACTGCTGGTGGGAACGTGCATTGGTACAGCCATTGTGGAAAACAGCATGGAGATGCCTCCAAAAATTAAAACTAGAACTGCCGTATAATCTGGTAATTCCCCTATTGGTTATTTCCCCAAAGGGGAAAAAAAAATACCACTAACTCAAAAAAGACACATGTACCACTATGTTTACTGCAGCATTACTTAAAAAAGCCAAAATATGGAAGCAACCCAAGTCTCCATCAATAGATGAATAGACAAAGAAGATGTGGTATGTGTGTGTAAGTGTATACAATGGAATATTACTCAGCCATCAAAAGGATGAGAGCTTATCATTTACAACATGAATGGAGCTAGTGGGTATGATGCTAAGTGACCTAAGTCAGGCAGAAAGACAAATACCATATGATTTCACTTATATGTGGAATCTAAAAAAACAGAACAAATAAACAAACAAAAAGCAGAAACAGACCCAAAAATACAGAGAACAAACTGGTGGTTGACAGAGGGGAGGGAGGTGGGAGATGGGCAAAATGGATGAAGGGGAGGGGGAGATACAGGCTTCCAAGTAGTGGGATGAGTACGTATGGGAACGAAAGTCTCAGCATAGGAAACAGAGTCAACGACACTGGAATACACTGTACGGTGACAGAGGGCAGCTGCACTTGCGAACATAGCATAACGTGCAGACTTCTCGAATCACTATGTCGTACTCCTGAAACTAACGTACGTTGTATGCCAACTATCCTTCAATAAAAGAGACACAGATTAAAATATATAAACATCTATATCTGCATCTATAGCTGTATCAAGTCTGTGGCATATTATAGGGTAACCACAGGTTGAAAGTCTATCTTGAAAACGCTACTCAGTGACTCCTGATGGGTCTGTGGCTTGAGCGGCATGCAGTTAGGGTGTCCAGCTGTGGTGAACAAGGGACAGAGCCGCCTAAGTTTGGATTTGGTTATTTCATCACTTTTTTAAAAGGGGGGCGGTGAATCAAAGCGTTTAGAGGGACTTGGAAACACTGAACATTTCCAAACCTCATGCTCCGTGCAAGGTGTATATTCTTGATGGTTGCCCTGTTTTATTTTTACTGTGGTAAAATACCCATAACTTAAAATTTACCAGTTTAACTATTTTTAAATGTACAATTTAGTGGCATTAAATACATGCGTTGCCTTATTTTTAAAGGTAGTATTTCATTCTGAGGAGACAGCATGCACAGCGGTTAAGGGCCTGGGTGCTGGAATCAGATCGGCATTTGGTTTCCATTTTAGCCTCTTACTAGATTATGACCTTGGACAATTTAATAACCTCTCCAATCTTCCAGTTTCCTCATCCGTAAAATGGTGATAAAAACCTACCAGATAGTACTGTTGTAAAGATTAAGAAATATAATGTATGTAAATTACTCAATATAATTCCTGGCATGGAGTAAAATCTTCCAAGATGTTACAGGAAATGTGGTTAAAATGTGATCCAGCATGGCTGCTGAGTGAGAGGTTCTTAACCTGGGGAATGTGAACCTTAGGGGGTTGTGGGCTGGGCTTGAAGGGATCTGTGAGTACTCTAAATCATGCGCAAATTCGTGAGTCTTCCCTAGGTGAGTGTTTGGGAAACAGGTACATAGCATTCACCGGATCCACAAAGTGTTAAGAGTAAAAGCGAAAAACAGAAAACTCATCAGAGAAATATTTATAATCAGATCAGCCTTGCTTCCGCTGCTACTCAGAGGCCTTTGATCACTGACCTAAGTTTTCCCCTTTCCTCTCTGGAGATTACAGGTGAGCAGGCGAGCAAAACGCTTATTCTTTCTCAGGGCCATGGTGTTGAACCTATGGGGACTAAGAGTCACACTCCCTGGAGCTGTGGCCAGCAGTCCGCTTAAATCTACCTACTCGACTCCCGCACTGCCCCTCCCAACTCCTGGCACCTGTCACTGTAAACTAAGTGTCCCAGGGTCACAATGCTAATGGTCCAGCAGGATTGCTGTGGGAGTATGAAAGGCAAAGCAAGGGGCTCCCAGAGCTCAGAAGGCTCTGCTGCCCTATGCCCTCATGTCATGCCCTTCTGTACCCTAGCATTACATAGTACATTGCACATGCCTCAAACAGCATTTTATGTGCATTCGAATCACCTGGCGGTCTTGCAAAAATGTTGACTCTCTCTCAGTAGGTCCCGGAGGATGGGGCTGAGATTATGTGTTCCTAACAAGTTCTCAGGGACCACACTTGGAATAGTGAGGCTCTAACCTCTTCATGTTGTCATGATTAGTTTACTTGCCTGTCTCATCAACTGTCTCTGGGCAACGGAAGGCAGAGAAGGGACCTGATTTGATTCTATTTCCCAGGGGTTTAGTACAGCCAAGACACATAGAAGTTGAAAGTGAAAGCTTAATAAGTAAATGGTTGAATGACTGTGAGGGGGAGGAGAACCCGTCATTGCAAAATACGCATTTTTGGTATGAGGATTATTTTAGTCTGATTATAAGAAACAGCAGACACAGGAGAGGCTCCGAAAATCAAGAAGTTGCCTCTTTTTGTTAGAGACATTTACATTTACAAGGGAACTCTCCATTTGTAAGGCTGTGTTCCATGCCGTAGCATGGAGAGGATGACTACATCTCTAGCAACTTTTTTTTTTCTTTAAAGATTTTTCTTTATTTGAGAGAGAGAGAGAGAACAAGCAGGGGGAAGGTTAGGGGGAGAAGTAGACTCCCCGCCAAGCAGGGAGCCCAACATGGGACTCGATCCCAAGACCCTGGGATCAAGACCTGAGCCGAAGGCAGATGCTTAACCTACTGAGCCACCTAGGCACCTTCTAACAAGCCTTATCAACGCAGAAGGCAACTGACTTAAATCTGGTTAACAACCGCAACCTTGCTTACTGTGCTTTGACTAGTAATTTCTTATAACTGGCTTCCCACTCCACCAACATCTTTGTCTTTAGCTGGAGATCGCATTGAAGCTGGCAGTCTGGACCATTTCTGGGAGTTATTCAGTTTACCTGGGTCTCTCCCATGTATATAGGAGGTATAAAGGCTATTAAACTTCTGTTTGTTTTTCTCCTGTTACTCCTTTATTACTGGAAGAGGGGATTCTCAGCCAAGAACCTAGAGGGAAAAAGGAAAAACTACTTTCCTTTCCTACAAGTGAATGACTGAAAACACAGCCTAGAAAAGAAAGGAGCTTTTCTCCAGGGGGCATGAAGGTGCTCCGTTTGTCACAACTGGACACATTTTCCAGCTACCTTTCTGCCTCGAAGATGGAAGTTCCCTTCCTCTCTGGGGCTCAAGGAAGGATCCCCCTCCTGAGCCAGCCAAAGAGATGAAAGAGAAGTCACCATTCTGACCGCTAATAAAGATACTTACTTCGGTCAGACATCAATTTTGAGAGATTAAGAACATTTACCGTGTAATGAAATTCACTATGCAAAACCCGCCCTGAGCATAAAAATCTACAGGACATAGATACTCACAAGGCCATTTTATATACCTGATTTTAGTTCTTTAGTGCTGTTGTTTGACACGCTTTACAAGGTTTAACTTATGCAGTTATTTTAGCCTTTACTACTAATGCACGTAAAGACTCAGGAAAGAAGGAAGAATGTCTCGGGAAGGTGCTTCACAGAGGCAAACACAAAGTATGGAGACACAAAAGTCCCCATCAACTTGTCACTTCTATTACACCAAGTGGAAACAGCTATAACCTCAGGTATGACCACGCATTACCTTTCCTGTTCAGAGTCACTGCGGCATTTACTTGCGAGCAGATCATTTCGCAGAGAGACGGAGAATGTGAGTGCCAGCAGTTAGAATGCTGTGCCCAGATGTCACATGGTTTCATCAGGCAATGATGAATCACACTAGAGTTCCCACATCTACTTTCCCATGCCCTCTGAGCAACAAGGAAAAGCTGAAGAACAATTCTGAGCATTCGATTTCCCTAACAAAGCAACAGAGGGCCTAGATTAAACTGGCCTCTTTGGAAACTTAAAAGGAACCACCATTTGTCACCGTTTAAGGGGGCAAACTGATAAATGGGTAGTGAATAATCACAAGACAATTCAGTGATTCAATGTATAGTCTTTGTAAGTGCAGATTCAAACCCTTGGGAAGAGAAATGCAGAGCCCTCTTGAGTTCATCTGAGTCTGCTTCTGAATTCACTATTTTTAAAGAATAAAAATTGCAAAGGCAAATTTGAGGAAGCACTTACGAGACACGTGGGGAAAAGCAACCTTTCAGCACAAGTTGTGAATGCATTTAGCCTCTTAAACATGGCCTTGATTGTTGCAATACACCCTGTACCAGCATTCCAAAAACGGCTACAAAAGCTGGAAAAACAACCCATTTTCATCAAAATGTCAATGCTGACTCAGGGTGTGATGTTGGTGATGAGGAGGAGGACAACGAAGTTGCTATCAGCTAGGTACTTGGAGCAATCTTCATATGTTGTTTATTCCTCAAAACAATATAAAATAAATGATTATTTAACTTAATTTTAACAAATGAGGAATCCAAGGTGTATAGAGTTTAAGATACTTGCTTAAAGTCACACAGCTAGTTAGTTTGGGTAATCCGGCTCTAGCCTATGTGCTTCCTACCACCCCAAGTTTTACTGAGATATGATTCACATATAATATCACGTAAATTTAAGGTGTAAAATGTGTTGATTTGATACACTTAAATATTGCAATATGATTACCACTGTAGCAGCTAAATATCCCATCACATTATCAGCATTTCTTTTTTTGTGATGAGACCTCCTGAGATCTATTCTATTAGCAATTTTCAAGTTTAATACAGTTATTGTTATCTATAATTACAATACTGTGCATTAGATCCCTAGAACTTCATCATTTTCTAACTGGAAGTTTAATCCTTAACCAATATCTTCCTATTTTCCCTGCCATCCCCCACCTCTCCACCCCTCAATCCTACTCCCTGTTTCCATGAGTTTTTTTTTTTTAGATTCCACATATAAGGGATATCATACAATATTTAGCTTCTTCTGTTTGCCTTATTTCATTTAGCATAATGCACTCAAAGTCCATTCAAGTTGTCACAAATGGCAGGATTTCCTTCCTTCTCACAGCTTAATGATATTCCATTAGATCTTGTCAAATGACAAAAACCAAATTTAATAATGAGTTTGATGCCCTTTGTTCAAGAGGAAACAAGCCACGGATTGGGGGAGTGCAGTGCCTCTCAAACAGTGGCACATTCCTAAGGAATTCTGGGCAAGACTGAGTTTCATAGAGCATTATAAAAGACAAGGAGGAAAAAGGGCATACTTAACTAGGAGGTTGGGAATTTCCTTATATGGTTAGCAGGTCCTGTTTTCTTGGGTAAGGTAAGCTAGTTAACGCTGAGTTAGAGGGCTGTGATTGGTCGGTGTTAGGTTTCCCTGACAGGGAGGCATTTCTCCTAAGCGCAAGCTAACTTAGGTTTAGATTTGTGACGCGGGCTGGGCCGCTAGGGTGGCCTCCCTTTTGAGTCCCAATATATGAATTAACTTAAATATCTCTATCTGTACCTGTATCTATATATCTCACGTCTTCTTTTTCCATTCGTTTGTTGACAGATACTCAGGTTGCTTCCGTATCTTGGCTATTGTGAATAATGCTGCAACAAACATGGGACTACCCAGCATGGATAACGATGACACTAGCACACTAAATGCTGTATTTGCACGGCATTGCAGATTCCAGAGTATTTACTTAAACTATCTATAAAGAAATTTGCCTGGTTCTAATATTCCTGAGACTACGAGCCAAACATTGCTTCAAAAGATTGATAAGTGGTTCAGTCCACTGCAAGTAATCAATCAAAGAATGAGTGCCAAGTAAGTCCTTGTTGCACAGTTGAGGAGAGAGGGTGATGGGAAAGGTAATGAAAGACACACAGAATGGGGTCCCTCTCCTCATGTCCTATCTTCTTAAAGATATGTTTGAACCAAAGATGCTTGAACTTTGAGAGTCCTCGCGAAGAGGATGGTATGGCCACCATAAGGGAAGCCAAGGGTGGTGTTGGTGATTCTTGCTGCCCATCATCCTTTCACCCTTCCATTGGTAACAGCACCCTGAACTTCTTTTGAAGCATCTTACCTATTGTCTCCCTAAGATGCACAGTCTTGTTTTGATATGAAGGAGCCTGAGTTGTACCCCTTGAGTTATCTTCTTGGGAATTCAAATTTTGAGTAGAGTAATACAAGGACACACACACACACACACACACACACACACACGCACGCGCCTCAATATCAACACAAAGTGCATACTCATTTGGAGAAGCTGTTGATTTGATTCTGCTACCTGAACCTTCAGATCCTAAAGCTGCTCTTCAGTGTTGCTTAGATTCTGTGTGATCTGTATGCCTCAACAAATTCAGTTTGGGCCTAAGTTGCCCTGTTTCTGCTGCTTGTAACCCTAACTAATACACCAAGGTTATATACACAGTTATTTTATAGACCAGTTAATATTAAACTACACATATCTCAAGTCACTTTATAGAAACACTCTATTGGTCACAAAGGGATGTGACTAGGTAGGATTTAAGTAAACCTACTGATGAAAGTCAGTATGGCCCTATTTTTTTTTTTTTTAAGACAGATACCACATTAGAAATGCCCTGCAAACTTTCTCTGTCATCATTTTGTTAACTGGACTGAGCACTGAATCAAAACTCAGAAGTCCTTACTGCTCGACCTACTTCCGCTACAAAAAGGCTATGTCTCCTTGGACAAATTACTTTCCCTCTCTGAGCCTATTCCATATATGTAAAAGTAAGCAGGGGAGGGTCTTTGAGTACTCTATTCATAGGTTGGAGTTTCTAAAGTTCTAAATGGAAAAAGATGCTTTAATAATTGAGCAGATGCATCTCAAGACCTCTTTTTCCTGAAAATAGACATTTATCTCAAATGGGTTAGTAATACGGACCTGAGTTCCATCGTAACTCCTTGAAGTAGCATCTTACGGTGTGCACGTTATCATGGAGGATCCAGTACCTTTCTTGTGCCTGCAATGATCTTACCATTCAAGAAGAGAGCTCCAAAGGTCAGATTACTAAATAGTTCTGCCACTTAACTGAAATCTAGGTATGGACCAACTCCAAAGAGGTCAGCAACAAATGTAATTTGTTAGCCATTAATAAATGAGCTTTAGATTAATTTGGATCTCCAAGGAAAAATTAGCATTAAAGAAAAATTCATCATAAATTTTATCGGATTTTTTGTTGGCCACTGTTCAAATTTTATAGTTTCCAGGTTCAGATGTATCACTAAAGAAGCACAAAGAAAAAAAATATATGTCTCATTTAAAATAGTTCCGGTCCTGAGATATATTTATCTTTTCATCGTAGTCCCTCATCTTATATTCTTCTGACCTCCAAAAGCCACCCAAACCACAAATTTTCTAAAGTTACTCCTGACCTACTTCTGCTTGTTCCACAGTTTATCCCTTTTGCAATTTAACGACATCATTTCGTGGCCCTGCGGTCAGTGGCCCTGAGCTGAGGAAAATGGCTAATTCATGTGGTGAAAGGGTAAATACCAAAAAATTCAGACCAATTCCATCGAGAGCAAAATTCACCAAACACAAGGAGAATGCATAATTAACAGGAAAAGTTTACTTTCTCCAAGTATCGTGAAAACTTAGACATACAAACTTCTAAAGCGTAAGAAATGCTAAGACGCTTATTGCCTATATCAATGTAGGTTTTCTTACAAAAATACCTTCAGGACACGTTCCTTCCTCAATTGTTATTTTAAAAATTTTTATCAGTTGCCATCAAGATTAAGGTTAAATGAGATTATATATGGAAAGCCGTTAGCACAACTCTGGCACTTTAGAACCCCTGTCTACCCTTGAGCTTTGACACTGAGTTAGGGACTGTCATGAATTATACTCACATCATATCATCTGATTCTCACGGTCCTTTAAAACAGGTGTTATCACTATTGCATTTTCCTAATAAGGAAACTGAGGCCCAGAGAAGCAGAATATGTGCCCACCGTCACACAGCCAGGGAAAGGCAGAGCTAGGGTACACATCTAAGTCTCCTACGATTCATTCTTTTAACTACCCCTGCTGTGTTTGTAAATCCATGGTGAATCTGAAGGAAAAGGAAAGTGGATTGTGGTTTCTTGAAAACTTGGAAATGTTCAGTGAGTATTATGCCGGGGGGGGGAAGCATTTTTCTCTTTTTAAATGGCCTTGTTAGAAATTACTGATGCTACTGGATATGCACGTGTGACACCTGATGTCCACAAGCCGCCAGCATACCTCATGATTTTGCGTTGGAACTGATAGTCTCGGGTCTTCCCAGTGGTGTGGTTTAGAGGGGGAAGAGAAGTCAATATCAAAAATGTTGGTTCCTTGTCATTGAGAAGTAAAATTTACCAAAGATCTTGGAGAGCAATCACCACTGGCCTTGACTGGGTATCGCATCCGTAAGAGGATCCATCTGTGCTGTCTCCTCAAGGGGGGGGGGGTGGTCACATATTTATCTCCAGAGAATTTGACATAAGCCATTTGTCAGCCGTGGTCACACGTGCTTGCTGTTGCCACGCTTTATCCTTTTAGTCAAAGCAGTAATTCTTTGTTTGGAGAGAGCAACTGTGGGTGCCAGGTGTTGATATTTTAGAAACAAACAGCAGTAGGGACAGCTGTGCTGGTAGATTTCGATTTTTGCAGCCAAGCGGCTGACAGCACAGTATGCCCAATGAAATTAAAGAGTTGCAGATGTGAAGTCTTTGCATCTCCACAGTAACGTATGATTTGTGTGACCTTTCTCCGAGGGACTCCCTCTGGAATTTACCTTGATTCTGTAGCAGAGAGCTTCAAAGAGTGGCTCACTGAGGCGCTTCCACCTCCTGAATGCTGTCGAAGATCCTTCAGATTTCCCCATGCGGAGGCCCTCCGCCATTGTGCCTGCTCTCATCATTATCATTCATCAATATGCCCACTGTCGTGTCAATTCAAATTCAATGTGACATTTGCTTCCACTTTCCTTTGTGGGTCAATGTCCTTCGGAGCCTCACAACTGCCGGCTATGGCATAATTATTACAGCTTTGGCTCATAATCGTTTGTAGGTTCTGATTTAATTACGAGGATAATTCAAAGAGGTTTTTATGGAATCTTTTGTTTCTCAGGTAAAAGCAGCACAGAGCTAACATAAATCAGTCCTCCAGATTCTACAATAGGTAGTTAAATCAGCACCTCAAATAAAATGAAATTTCGGCTCACCGTAGGAGTTTAGGACATTGCTCTGATATTTTAGTAGTAGTTCAGTCTAATGGTTTTAGGAAATGCTGTGTTCACATTGGTACTTGATTTGAGAATCTTATGAAAGCCATGCACCTCTTCTCAGAAAAAGATGCAAATACGCTCAAAGTTTTGTATGTATTTTCAGGTTTTCGTGGATCCAGAGACAGCTTTATAATGAATGCTTTAGATCTGAGCTAAGAGATCTTTTTGTGATAAAAATATTCTCTATCTGTACTGTCCAATATGGCAGCCACTAGCTACATGTGGCTTCGAGTAGTTGAAACATAGCAGGTGCAAAAATTTTGAATTCAATTCAATTTAATTTAAAGACTCACATGTGGCTAGTGGCTACCATATGGGACAGCTATCCCTGCATAAGCAGTCATTCCTTGTTTCCCCCAGTCTTCTCTAGCCTTAGGTAATGATTTACTTTTTTCACCATTGATTTGTCTATTCTGGACATTGTATATAAGTGGAATTATACAGTATGTGATCTTTTGTTATTGGCTTCTTTAGATCATTCTTCAAGTCGTTGTTCGTAATTCTGTTAAGGTCTATCCATGATGTAGTATCGGTGATACTAATCATGATGTATCAGTACTTCGCACCTTTATATTGTTGTTGAGTAACATTCTATTATATGAATAGACCACCTTTTGTTTATCCATTTACCAGCTGACCGACATTTGAGGTGTTTCCACTTCTTGCTTTATGAATAATGCTGCCATGAACTATTCATGTACAAGTATTTGGGTGGATGTATATTTTAATTCTTGATAGGTACCGAGAAGTGGAATTGCTAAGCTTTATGGTAACTCCATCTATAACATTTTCAGGAACTGCAAAACTGTTTTTCTAAGTAGCTATACCATTTTATACTCCCACCAACAAAGTATGAAGGGTACAATTTCTCCACATCCTCAGCAAAACTTATTGTAGCCTCCTAGTAGGGACGAAATAGTACCTTACTGCAGTTTCGGTTTGTATCTCCTTAATAGCTAATGATGCTGATCATCTTCTCACGTGCTTATTGGCCAATTGCATATCTTCTTGGGAAAAATATTTGGTCAAGTCCTTTGGCCATTTTTTGATTGAGTTGCCCTTTTGTTGTTGAATTGTATGAGTTCTTTACATATTTTGGACAAGTACCTGATTAAAAAAAATTTGTAAATATATTCTTTCATTTTCTGGATTGTCTTCTCACTTTCTAATAGTGTCCTTTGAAGCATAAAAGTTTTTAATTCTAATAAAGTCCAGTTCATCTTTTTTTAGCAATTGTGATTTTGGTGTCATATCAAAAAGGAAAAAATGTTGTCTGATACAAGGTCATGATTTACTCCTATGTTTTCTTCTAAAATTTTATAGAATTAGCTCTTTTACTCCAGTCTATGATCCGTTTTGAGTTCATTTTTATGTACAGTGTGAGGAAGGGGTCCAAATTCATTTTTTCGGATGTGGATATCTCTTTGTACCAGTACCCTTTTTTGAGAAGACTATTTTTATTTTCCTGTTGACTCTCTTGTCAAAAACCACTTTATCATTAATATAAGGGTTTATTTCTGGATTCTCAGTTCTTTTCTATTGATCTATCTTAGGCTGGTACCACAATACTGTAGACTTTAATGAGTTTTGATATTGGAAGTATAACTTCTACAGCTCTGCTCTTCTTTTTCTAGACTGTTCTCACTATTCTTTATCTTTTTCATTTCCTTATGGATTTTAGGGTGAATCTGTCAATTTCTGTAAAGACAAATTCAGCTGGCATTTTCATAGAAATTTATTATACCTGAAGATCAATTTGGGGAGTATTGCCACCTTAACAGTATTAAGTCTTCTGATCCACAAACAAGAATTCTAGATCCCCAAATATATTCCATTGAAATTTTTCTCCAGCAATCCTTTTTCACAGCTTTTATTTCATTCACTTCAAACTTTTTTATATCCTACTGCTAACATGGAATCATTTTCAAACTCTAACATTATAATGGTATTCATTATGATAATATTTTTATGACACAACTTATTTTTTATTCATTTATTTAACACTTATTGTGTTCCTACTATATTCCCTGCCCCTCGCTGAGCATTGCCAATTTTAATAATTTGTGTCTTTTCTCTCCCCCACTTTTTTTTTCCTGATCAGCCTAGCTAAAGGAATGTCAATTTTGTTGATCTTTTCAAAGAACCAACTTCATTTCATTGATTTTTTGGGCATTATTTTCTATTCCTTATTTCATTAATTTCTATTTCAAGCTCTCTTATTTCCTTCTTTTTGTTTGCTGTAGGTTTAGTTGGCTCTTTTCTTTCCAGTGTCTTAATATGGAAAGTTAGGTTATTGATTTGAGACCTTTTTCTCTTTAACTACCGGCATTCACAGCTATACATTTCCCTCTAAAAACTCCTTTGGCTGTGTCTCATAAGTTTGGTAGATTATTTTCCTTTTCATTTATCTCAAAGTATTTTCTAATTTCCCTTGTGACTTATTTGATCCCCTGGTTAATTAGGCATATAGTTTTTGGAGTGTAATTTGATTCAAAAGATTAATTATGGAAGGTAAAAATACCAACTTCTCTGCTGCTATGTTTTGATTTTTTAAAATGGGTCATTTGGACTCTGCAAATAAACACATTCTGTATTCATCATGTTAATTTTCATTACTACATCCTTGCACTGCTTCTCAAGCTTTCACATGGACACAACTCACCTGGGGATTGTGCTCATATACAGATTCTGTAGGTCTCTTGTGAACCCTGAGAGTCTGCATTTTTGACACATTCCCCAGTGCTGCTGAATCTGATGCTGCTTGTTCGAAGAACACATTTGGAGTAGGTAGGCTCTATGCAAGTGCTTGGAATGCCTTTTCCGCTTACTCTTTGTGATCAGGTTCAAATGGCCCTTTCCCCCAAACTCCTGTTCTTTGTCCCCCTAGTCAGAGGTGAATATAAGCTTTCCTACAACTTCTAACACTTTCCTTATACATTTTATCTACACTTGTCCCATTCTTGTAATCATTTTGTATGTATTTACATTCTTCCAAAGGACCATGTGACTAAGGAGATCAGATACTCTGTTCCTCTCATTACTTTGTCTCTGCTGTCTTGGCTTAGTGTTTGACAGCTGAGATTTGATGCTTATTAACTATCCACTAAACCAGTAATGAGTTAACTCATATTGTGTGTATACAATGGGTCAGCACAGCATCAAATGTCTTGTAGACATCATCTCATTTAATCATCAGACCAGCCCTATTTGGAAGGTCCTATTATTATACCCATTTCGCAGATGAGAACTGAAAACTTGTCTGTGTTCATGATCAGCTCTTTGGTCCCGGCTCCCTTAGAAAATTCTCTGTCCAGTTTAACTACACTAACCAAATCTCTGAGGAACATAATTTGTGTTATATTTTATTTGTGTATACTTTGGCAGCCAGTTCAGAAAAAGAAACACAGCAAAAAACCTTTTCCTCTTTTGCCTGCATGGAGACAGGTCTGCAGCCACATTGATAACTGCTACTCTCACCCTGCTCTCACCTCTTCTTAATTGGCCAATGCCTTTATCTCTCATCTTGCATCCTGCCTTAGACCTCGCTCTTCCACGTTTCCTCTAAAATGTGGATTTGATCATGTCACTGGTTGAAATTTTCAGTGACTCATAGGTGCCCTATAACATATTATCCAAATTCACTATGTCAGCTGTAAAGTTCAGCTGTAAGTTCAGATTATAAATCCTCCTGCAAGCAATTTGTCTAGCATTTCTTCCTGCTATATACTTTATACTACAGTCCTTCTGAAATCTAGAATGACTATTCATTCTCCAAACAGAATATATTTTACTTCTTTGTGTCCTTACACAATCTCTTCCCACTGCTCTCAATTGTTATCAACCCGCCCCTTACCCACTCATCCTCATGACTCCGTTCCTACCAACTCTACTGAGAAATAATCTCAGTCCACCCTGACCTTTAGGCTTCTTCTTTTTGCACTTCTTTAGGATTATGTACATAATTAGGATGCCATAGTTGCCAAATTTTATGATAATAATCTATTTCTATGTCTTCATCACTAGGCTGTGAGCTCCGTAAGGGTAAGAAATGTCCCATCTTCATATTTCCAGCATCCACCACAGAACTTGTCACTCATCAGATGTTGTTGAATCAACAAATTTGATCTAAATATAAATGGTTTGGGACTAAGACACCAATTGTTAACCTTATCTACAGAGTTCATTCACATGCATTCCCAAAGCTCTGTGCGCCCAGTTTCTGCAGTAAATATCACACCCACTTTGAATTAGTGTTGTATTGGTGCGTGGGATTGTGAGCTTCTTGAAGGGGCTGGAGCTGCAGCACTTTCATCTTTGCAGCTCTCAACTCACACAGGATATTGACTTGCACATAGAAACCATTCTGTAAAGATTTGCAGAACTGAAATGAGTTTAAGTAGCTTTTCAGGTTTTAGCTAAGTTATTATAAAGCCTCCCACCACTCTGGGGAAACAATTATCTCCAACACAGGAGTGAAGGATGTATCGCAATGCTGTGTGATGTTTAGCACTCTCACATTCCTATGGCAGGACAGATCTTCAAACAGATGGGCAGACTGTCTACTCTGATTACACTGGTCAAACCTGACCCACATAACAGCAACACAGTGTGTGTAAAAAGAGGGGACTCATTTTAGAAGGCAGAAGGCAATGGAGGAAGTAGTAATGATGTAGAGAGGGAAATATGTTTCAATTTAAGACAGCGTTCCTAATTCAACCCTCTTTTTCTTTTGTTGTATCAGGAATGAATTTGTGGGTGACTATCAGAGCCTGGCTCTCTTAAATGACTTCTTCACATAACAGACTCTGGCTATCTCACACTTATCCTTTCTTACTCACCAATCAAGCAGGAAGCACTGTGCTAGGCACCACCAGGACAGAAGATTAGGTAGAAAAAAATACAGAATCAGAAAACATTATCGGGTACTTTAAAATATCTTCAATATCAAAGTCAAGAAAGATCATATGCAAGCAGCAAGATTAATAACAGTAACTATTTTAGGCCATATGGGTTTTTAAATTCAAACTTGCTGCTGGATATTACAAAATCAATGGCTGAGATAATAATTCTAATGGCTATATATTACCAACATTTGCTGCTGTAATTGAAATGAATGTACCTTCTCCTAGGATGAGGACAAATATTAATATGACCACCTCCTTGTTCACCAACCTCATCTCCTACCACACTCCTCCCCTCCTCCATACACTTCAGCAACACTGGCCTTGGTTCAGAGTCTTGGATGCTTTCTGCTTCCATGATAAAGTTTGCTCATACTGTTCCTTCTGCCTGGAACATTCTTATCTCCCCTCCCCCATTCATATGAGTAACCCCTATTTATCCTTCACATATCAGCTCAATGTCACTTCCTCAAAAAGTGTTACTTTCATGACCTACAGCTTATATCCTCCTCTTATACACTCTCCCAGGACCATAAAGCTCTCCTTCAGGGTATTTATGGCTGTTGAAATTTTGCTTTAAAAAAAAAACTCATTCTTTTTTGTTCATCTGTCTGTCGCCATTTCTAGACTACAGGCTCCATGAAAGTAGGAATATGATTTCTTTGTATTTACCAGTGGTCCTCAGTGCTCCACAAAGTGCAGGGATGGCACTCCATAAAAACATTGCTGAATAAATGACTAATAAAGTTGAGGTGTCATGAAAAATAAAGTACTCTAGTGATTAGTGTTATAATATTAGAGTTTAAAAATGATTCTATATTAGAGATAGATATAAAAAAGTGTGAAATGAAAGAAAAAAGCTATGGAACAGGATTGTTGGAGAAAAATCTCAGATGACTATATTCAAAGATACAGATTCAGTGTGAATCTGAAAACATGAAGAATGAGAGACAATTTGCCTTATATACAAAGGGAATTAATGGATACATTTTAAGAACCTTCCCCAAAAGATGTGATGGTAAGAAAAAATATGGGCCATAGACCTTTCAAACTCTAAGCATAAGGAAGAAATAACTCAGGCAAATCTTCACATTTATGGTAGAAATGTAGACTTTTCCAGGACTGAGTCAGAGAGACGCAAGAGAATATAACTACTTTGGAGACCAGTCAATCAAAACTCTATCTGAATCCACCCTGGAGACTTCATCAATGTGAACTATGAACTAAGCACATAAATTATGTATCCAAGAGTGAAGCAAGAGTGTGGGTATGTGGAAATGAAAACCTGTGATTAATACATCCGTCAAATTAGAATGCTAGGCCAGTTGGTGATTTGCCTTAATCTTCTCTGAGAGCTCATGTTGCAAAAGATGCCAGTTGTTCAATTTGACACCACCATTTGTTTTTGGTGGACCACCTAGAATTGGGTCGTAGACTCAGTTCTGCATCGAAAGAAATAAGAAAATGGCTTCTTCTTAGCCTCAAAGAAGCCTGTGAGCCGCCATATGATAAGCGTGACCAGGTGGAGTACTTAAGTCCACAACCAAACTCTCCTCTATGAAAACAGCTTGTAGAAAACTCTTGGCTAGGGGTGGGGAAGGTGTTTTCCAAAGGTGACTTCCAAAATCTATAAGGACCTAGCACAGAAGAATCTCGTTCCCTCTGCAATTAAGGAATCCCTTAACAGATTAGGCTTGTATTCTAATGGTCTAAGTGTCGTTTACCACTGTTTACCAACAGGAAGCAGTTCAGGGGCTTGCCATGATGTGAAGTTCCCAGGCTCATGGCAAGTGACTTGCTCTGAAAGAACATTCCAAGCTGTTTTCTCTGCCTCTGTACATCTGTATCTTCCATTACTTCCTAATTCCTGGTACCATGTGTTTTCCTGGCTCTGTTAAGTGGTAGGCTCTTCTGCAACATGACTCCTGTGAAGAGCCCATGATTAATTATGGAAGAGACTAAAGCTTGGATAATCAATTGTGCAATGCACCTGTTCATAACCAATTTCACGGTTGTTCTCACTCTCTTAATGGCACATGGCCAACTTCTTCAAGGCCTTTGGTCAATCTGAACATGTGGGGTCTACAAAAAGTCCTCTAGGCATAATGTTAGTGGTAACAGAGAGTTACTAGGCTACACAATACTTAATGGAATGACAGAGAAACTTTTTGAGGAAAATTTGGCAATATTCACCAAGCATTAGGAAATGTTGATAACTTTTGACACAGCATTAACACTTTCTTCTAAAAACTACTCTAAAGAAATAATCCATATACTGAGAAAAACTATATACACAAATATATGTATTGTGCATTTTTATAATAGAAAAGAAATAGAAGCAAATCAAATGGCAAATAGAGGAATTGTCAAGTAAAATGTGGTATCTCCAGTTGTGGAAATTAAGTGGCTATCGTCAATGGCAATTACCAAGACCAGGAAGCAAAATGAAAAAAAAAAAAATCACTCATGACTAATGCAAAGTGAAAAAAAAATGGAATAAAAAGTCAAATGTAATTTAAATAAAAACTTGAAGTTAAATGTATATGTAGATTATAAATAATAAAATGTACACATAATAAAATGCAAGTGAAAGCACATTAAATTATCCCAGGGGACTGTTTAAATCGTGGCATTGCTAGCTGTGTTAATCTTGAGCTTTATTTTCTAAATGTACAGTCTTGTGTGATTTTTTTGAAGAGCACTTCATAGAGATATAATTCATATACTATAAAATTCATTCTTTTCAAGTGTACAATTCAGTGGTTCTTAGCACATTCATCGAGTTGTGCAACCACTGCCACTATCTAATTCCAGAATATTTTCATAAGGCCCAAAGGCAACTTAGTACCCTTTTGCAGTCATTCCCCATTTTGCCCTCCTGCTAGTGCATGGCAACCACCAATCTATTTTCAGTCTGTATTCGCCTATTCTGGAGATGCTGTATAAATGGATTCGCACAATACAGACCTTTGTGCTTGGCTTCTTTCACTTAACATAAGGTTTTTAAGGTTCATCCTTGTTGTAGCATGTATCAACACTTAATTCCATATTTCATTATATGGATACAACAGATTTCATTTACCTATTTCTCAGCTGATGAATATTTGGGTTGTTTCTTCTTTTTGGCTACTATGAATAATGCTGCTATGAACAATTAACTACAGGTGATTGGTTTTATTTCTCATGAGTATATATTTAGGGGTAGAATTGCTAGGTCATATAGAAACTCTATGTTAAATTTTCGATGAACTACCAAACTCTATCGAAGTAGTGGCACCATTTTACAATCCCTGCCAGCAATGTGTGAAGTTTTCAACTTCTTCACATCCTTGTCAATACTTGTTATTGTCTTTTTTTATTTTAGCCATTCTAGTGAGTGTAAAGTGATATCTCATTGTCATTTTGAAATGTACTTCCTTCATGTTTAATGATGGTGAGCACTTTTTCATGTGCTTATTGTCCAGTTGCATATTTTTTTCGAGAAATGTATATATAAATCCTTTACCCATTTTGGGGCAAAGAGTACTTATTGGGTTATTCAGTTTTATTGTTGCATTGTAAGAGGTCTTTTTATATTCTTGACGCAAGTCCCTTATCAGATACATGATTTGCAAATATTTTTTTCTGTTCCTTGTGTTATATTTTCACTTTCTTCATGATGTCCTTTGAGGCTCAAATATTTTTAATTTTGATGTTGTATTTATTTTTTCTTTTGTTACTTGTGTTTTTGATGCCATATCTAAGAAGCCATTGCCTGATACAAGGTCTTAAAGATTTACTCCTATTTTTTTTTCTAAAGTTCTTATAATTTTGGCTCTTAAATTTAGGTATATCGTACATTTTTATTTAATTTTTATGTCTTATGTGAGGAAGAGGTCCAACTTCATTCTTTTATATGTGGATATTCAAGTGTCCCAGTACAGTTTGTTGAAAAGATTTTCTTGGCACCCTTGTCAAGAATCAACTGACCATAAACGAAAGGGCTCATTTCTGGATTTTCAAATTGTATTCCATCGATTGATATGTCTATGCTACATAACAGCATACTGTCTTGAACACTGTAGCGTTTTTGTTGTTGTTGAGAGGCAGAGAGAAAGTGTGTGTATGAGTCGGGGTAAAGGCAGAGGGGGAGGGAGAGGGAGAAGGAGAGAGAGTCTTGAGCAGACTCCACCCTGAGTGTAGGGCCTGAAGCAGGGCTCCATCTCATAATCCTGAGGTCATGACCTGAGCTGAAACCAAGAGTTAGATGCTTAATTGACTGAGCCATCCACATGCCCCAAACACTTTATAAAGTGTTTGTATAAATCTTTATAGTAAGTTTTTGAATTTATGAAATGTGAGTTCTGTAACTTTGATCTTTTTAAAGATTGTTTTAGCTATTCTGAGTCCTTGCATTTTAGGCAAATTTTAAAATAAGTTTAGCAATTTCTGCAGAAATAGCAGCTAAGATTTCGTTAGGGATTCCAGTCAGTCTATCGATCAGTTTACCACCTAAGCAACATTAAGTCTTTTGATCCATGAACCTAGAATTTTTTTCCATTTCTTTTGATCTTTCTGAATTTCTTTGAATGATTTCTTGTAGCTTTCAGTGTACAAGGTTTTTTTTTTAAAGATTTTATTTATTTATTTATTTGACAGAGAGAGACAGCCAGCGAGAGAGGGAACACAAGCAGGGGGAGTGGGAGAGGAAGAAGCAGGCTCTTAGTGGAGGAGCCCGATGTGGGGCTCAATCCCAGAACGCTGGGATCACGCCCTGAGCCGAAGGCAGACGCTTAACCACTGCGCTACCCAGGCGCCCCATCAGTGTACAAGTTTTATACTGCTTTTGGTAAATGTATTCCTAGACATTTTTATTCTTTTTGATTCTATTATAAATAAAACTGTTTTCTTAGTTTCATTTTTGGATTATTCATTGTTAGTGGATAGAAATACCATTAATTTTTGTATTTTGGTCTTGTTTTCTATAACTTCACTGAACTTTAATATGTGATTTTAAAATTAAAATGAACCATCTAAGAAGAAGAGAGATTTGAGACCCCGTAAATCTTGCACAAAGGATGTGGGTACTCTGGGAATCATCATCTACAAGTATGCTGCCTGCTGGCATGAGAAGTAAATGGGAGCCCAGGAAGCTTACTGTGCTGGCCCAATGGTACACTCAGCTACTGTGTCTAGAGTTAGTGGATAAAAAAATAATATAACTTGTGTTATGGATTGAATGTTTGTGTCCCTCTCAAAATCTGTGTGTTGAAGCCCTAATCCCCAAGGTGATGGTATTTGCAAGTGGTGCCTTTGGAAGGTAGTTAGGTTTAGATGAGGTCATAAGGCTAGAGCCCCCATGATGGACTTAATGTCCTTATAAGAAGAAGAAGACCAGGTTCTCTCTCTGCATTGCGAGGAATGAGAATGATGGGGTCATAAGATGAGAAAGGGGCCAACTCCAAATGAGGAAGTTGGTCTTCACCAGACACTGAATCTTGGGCTTCCCAGCCTCCAGAAATATGAGAAATAAAATATTGTTTAGCCACCCAGTCTATATTACTTTGTCATAGCAACCAGAACTAAAAAATTGTGTATCGTTGAAACTGTAAGAGAGGCAAATCCCCAAGTTGAAAGAATAAACAACACAGAGACCAGAGTATCAAACTGATAAGGCTACTATAGGATAAAGTATCAAATATATTGAAAATGAATTCAGGGATAAAACGAGGAGTAAAAATAAAAAGGAAAGCAGATAATGCACAAAGAAACACCAAGAATACATGAAAAATAACCCAGTTAAAGACAGGAGAGTAGGTTCCTAGCAATATGGAGAGAGCAGTGGGTGGGAAGAGAGGGAAAAGCCATCTGGGCTTATGAAAATGTATCTGTTTCTCAGCAGTCATGTTTAAGTTTCAAGGTATTAAGAAACACAATGAGCTTTTTGTAAATGGCATTGTACTTAAATACTGATGCTCTTACTCCAAATAACTCAAACACCTATATTTCTTCAGCCATTAGCGATGAGTTCTATAATTAGACCATCATAATAGATCCCTGATCAGAGTCAGAAAAGGGTAATCAGGTGTCATAGCTACTTAGTTCCTCATGCCTTGGGAATCCCATACCACTGAGTTCTCCCTCACCCCTTATAATGGCCCACTTTACCTCAGCTCTGAATACCACTGGCTGAAACAAATCTATTCTTACCTTGCTACTTTCTATTTTAGAAATTAAAAAAGGCAAAGACGGTGCTCTATTTTTGAATGCCTTCCTCTTTCAGAAGCTGGTACCAAGTCTCCCAACTTGGAAACCTATTCAGATTTCTATTCCAGATATTTTCGTATTTCTACAATTGATGGAATTCTTCAACGACAGTGATCTGTGTACAGTGATTTATAACCCCTTTTGGCTATTCAGGTCTTTGTCACACATTTCAGTAAATCTAATTTTTTTTTTTTTTTGTACTGTGAATGCTACCACCTTGTTTCTTACACCCTCTTTCCTTTCAAAGTCATTCAAGTCATTTACTTTCTGCTCCACTTAAAAAACAAAAACCAAAATGAAACAAAATGCTGGCTATTCTTTAAGAAACTTGTGGTTACTTATAAATGCATGAAACGTATTTTCCTGTTAGAGAAAACCTAAATCTCCCCAATGTTAATTACTGGACAAATCTTAAAGTTAATCCATAAACAAGATTTTCAGTATTTACATTCTCACATTATTTTTCTTAGAAAAGTCCCCATAACAATTCAAATTAATGCTCCTCAGAATTGGTTTCATTATACTTTAAAGACAAAATATATTCTTTCTCCTTAAAAGACGTTAAATTCCCAAAGAGTTACAATCCATACCCCTTTTTTCCAGATACTTAGTGATTTTCTTATTTTAAAAAAGGCACAGAAGCTAATCATGTGCCAACGATCGAGCCCTTGAGTCTTGAGTATCTTGCTATCCGGAGCTGGATTTGCTAAAAAACACTTTAGCCCATGGGGAATGGAGGCATTAGGGAGCATTTAGCAACTTGCCTCTGCTTTAAAATCATTAGAAGTCACTAAGCTTTCTACTCACAACTGAGTCTTTTCTTAATCCAACAAGAAGTGGTCCTATTCTGTCAGAGAAGAGCCTGGGTCCTCATGAATCACTTCCTTTGTTTGGTGTCTGAATGCATCTGTTGGACCAACTGGTTTCAAACTGTAAAATTAGGAGCACCTGCATAATTATGCTAAAACAAAATGTAGTTGCTTCAATTCTCCATTTAAAAAATAACCTGTATAAAGAACTTCCAGAATGATGGAGAATAAAAGCCTCTGAAAATCTGCTCGTCTGTAAAAAGCAATGAGAACACTGGCAAAAAATGTTCAAAATCAACTTTTCAGAACTCTGGAAATTAACCAAAGCCTTACAACAATTCAAGGAGCATTTATGCAAGGAGAATGGTGGATGCTCAGTAAGAACATTTCATCTTGTTTCATTCCACCCCCACCTCAGCCCAGTTCCATGGTAGCCTTGAAAACCAAAAACCTCACAAGTAAGATAGCTGTGAAAATCTGCAACATAGCAGTCACTGGAGGGGAAAAAAGGGTTTAGAGCTCCCCCAAAGCCCCATGCATAGAGAATTTTCTTTATTTGACCTGCCTGGTAGCTCCCTAAGAATCCCCACTTGCAGAGCTCTTATTTATTGGACCTGACTCAGAGCTCGTTCAAGGCAAACAGCCTTCTCCCTGAAGCATTTGTTGAAACAATCGGTGGTAATTGTTCAAAATCACAGCTCTCTGAGGTGAAGATATCCGTTGGAGCAAACAAAAGAATGAGCAAAAAATGTAAAAGGAAATATCCATTTGGGGGTTTTAAAAAGTTCCAATAAAATTCCAGGAGATCTAGCATGTCACATATATGTTTGAAGCTGTACTTGTGCACAGAAAAGACCTCAGAGAACCCTACTGTCTCATCTCCTGTTGACCTTGAGGCTCTTCACAAACAGGAAGTGAAGGCTCAAGCAAGGCTGTACACTGCTTTCCAGAGCATTAAAGGCATGCTCCAACAAGCATACAGAGACCCTCAGCAAAGCCTGAGGGACTTGTTTGTTTCAAGAAGTTAAGAGAATTTCTCTCTAATCACTGACTACTAAGTTAACCGAGAGAAATTTCAATGGTCACACATAACAAAGAATGCAAGCTTTATGGAATTAGTTTCAAAAATTACTCAACAAACAGCAAGAAACAGAAAGAACAACAAATAACAACAAACAAAAATTCTGAAAAGAGAGAGTTGCCATATTACATTCTTCAAAGCATCCAGTTTTCAACAAAAAATTATGAGACATATAAAGTAACAGAAAAGTGTGGCTTAAACATGGGGGGAAAAACAGTCACTAAAAACAGTCTCTAGGAAGTATAGTGGATTTACAAGACAAAAACTTTAAATCGGCCTATCCAAATAAGTAAAAAACACAGTATCTAAAGAACTAAAAGAAAGTATGTGGATAATGTCTACTAAATAGAAATTATCAATAAGGAGATAGAAATGATAAAAAAAGAAACAAATAGAAATTTTGGAGTTGGAAAATACAAGAACAAATTTTTAAAAAAATCACCAGAGAAATTCAACAGCAGATGTGATTTGGCAGAACAAAGAATAAACAAACATGAAGATAGGTCAATTGACATAACCAACATGAAGACAGGCCAATTGACATTACCTAGTTAAGGAAGTGAAGTAAAAAATAATGAAGAAAAATTAACAGAGTCTCAGAGACCTGCAGCATACCGCCATGTGTACCAATATATGCATAATGGGAATCCTTTAAAGAGAGATGAGAAAGAATATCTGAAGAAATAATGGCTGAAAGCCTCCCAGGTTTGATAAAGAATGTTAGTTTATACATCCTAGAAGCTCAATGTATTCTCAATAAAATAAACTCAAAGACATCCACACTTGGTACATCATGGTCTGTCCAAAGCCAATGAAGAAAGTGAAAACCATAAATTGTCAAAAGATAATGACAAAAAAATTCAAAACTAATGAGAAGTGATTCATCATAAACAATTCTCAATAAGATTAATAGCTGATTTCTCATCCAAAACAATAGAGTCCAGAAGGCAGTGAGAAGACATACCCAAAGTGATGCAAGAAAAAGACTGTCAACCAAGAATTCTATATTTAACAAAATTATCCTTTAAAAACAAAGAAATGAAGACATTATCATATTTTTTTAAAAGATCAGAATTCCTTGCTAATAGACCTATAAAAAATACTAAAGGGAGTACTTCAGGCTGAAAAGAAAGGATACCCGACAGCAGCTTGAACCTACATGAAGAAATAGAAAGCACCCAGATACATAGGTGAATATAGAAGATAGCCATGAATGAATCATGAAAGTGTGTTGATTGGCTTACCATGTGTAAAGACGTAATCTGTATTACAATAATAACACAAAGGAGCAGCGAGGAAATGCTGCTTTAAAGGAGCAAAATGTTGTATGCTACTGAAATTAAATTTTTATTATTCCAAACTAGATTTTTATAAGTTAAGATGTTAATTATAATTCTCAGGGCAACCACTAAGTAAATTAAGTACAACATATAATAAAAGAAATAAAAAATTAAAATGGCACACTAGAAAATATTTATTTAACACAAAATAAATCATTAATGGAGAAACAGTGGGGTATAAAAGGACATAAAACATATGGAGAGTAAATAACAAAATCACAGATGTAAATCCCATCATATCAGTAATGATATTAAATATAAATGGAGTAAACACTGTTATCAAAAAGCAGAAACAGGAAGAATGGACAAAACATTATGATCCATCTGTATGCTGTTCATAGGAGAAAGGCTTTAGATTCAAAAAAATGAACAGGTTGAAAGCAGAAGGAAGAAAAAGATACACCAAGCTAATCAAAAAACACTGTTGTGGTCATAATATTAAATATCAGTGTTTAATATCACGCAAAAAAATTTCATGACAAAAAATGTTACTATAGGGGCTCCTGAGTGGTTCAGTCGGTTAAGCATCTGCCTTTGGCTCAGGTCATGATCCTGGGGTCCTGGGATCAAGCCCCACATCAGGCTCCCTGCTCAGTGGGGAGCCTGCTTCTCCCTTTCCCCTCCCCCCTCCCTCCTGCTCATGCTTGTTTGAATGCTTTCTCTCTCAAATGAATCAAATCTTTTTAAAAAATGTTACTATAGACAAAGGATATTTTATAATAATAAAGTGATCAACTAATCAGCAATACATAACAATTATAAACATATATGCATCTAACAAAAGAGCCTTGAAATACATGAAACAAAAACTGACAGAACTGAAGGGAGTAATGAATAATTCCATGATAATAGTGCAGACTTAAGCTCTTCACTTCCAACAATGAATAAAACAACTAGGAAGAAGACAGAGGAAGAAAAGGAAGACTTGAACAACAGTATAAATCAAACTAGAACTGTCAGACATCACATAACATTTTACCCAAGAACAGGAGAGAATACATTCTTCCAGAAAGCACATGAAACATTTCCAGGACTAACCATATGTTAGGCCATAAAAAAACCTGAATAAATAAAAAAAGGATTAAAATTATGTTCTCTAATCACAATGCAATGTAATTAGAAATCAATAAACCAAGGACATTTTGGAAATTCATAAATATGTGGAAATTAAACAACACAGTCTTAAATAGACAATGGTTCAAAGAGGGAATCACAGGAAAATTAGAAAATACTTTTGGAAGAACAAAACTGAGAACCCAACAATTTATGAAATGCAGACAAAGAAGTGCTTAAAAGGAGATTTTTTTTTTTAAGATTTTATTTATTTATTTGACAGAGATAGAGACAGCCAGCGAGAGAGGGAACACAAGCAGGGGGAGTGGGAGAGGAAGAAGCAGGCTCATAGCGGAGGAGCCCAGTGTGGGGCTCGATCCCACAACGCCAGGATCATGCCCTGAGCCGAAGGCAGACGCTTAACGACTTTGCCACCCAGGCGCCCCTAGAAGGAGATTTATAGCTGTAAATGCCTTATTAAAAGAGCAGACAAATCAGTAATCTAAACTTGTATCTTAAGACAAAAAAAATTTAAAACAATCAGAGGGAAGTAATTAATAAAGATTAAAGTGGAAATTTCTGAAAAAGAGAATGGAAAAACAACAAATCAACAAAATCAAACATTGGCTCTTTAAAACAGCAAGCAAAAATGACAAGCCTTTATCTAGACTGACCCAAAAAAAGAGAAAAGGCTCAAAATACTGTACTGGGAATAAAAAAGGGACATCACAAGTACTCTTAGAGAAATACTAGGAATTATAAAGGAATACTATGAACAGTTTTACACCAATAAATCAGGTAACCTAGGTGAATTAGGAAAATGCCTATGAAGACACACACAAACTACCAAAACTAAAACAATAAAAAGTCCGAAGAGCTACATAACAAATGAGAGAATTCATAATCGAACAATTTCATAAGAAAAACTCAGACTCAGATGCTTTACTGGTGAAATCTACCAAATGTTTGAGGAAGAATGATCACTAATATTTCACAAACTGTTCCAAAAAAAAGAAGAGGAGGGAACACCATCCCACTTCATTTTATGTGGCCATTATTACCCTAATACCAAAACCAGACAACAATATGACAAGAAAAGTAAACTACAGACCAACATCCCTTTTAATTTAAAAATGGAAAAATCCTCAACAAAATACTAGCAAACCTAACCCAACAAGATATAAAAAGGATTATACACTGCAACAAAGTGCCATTTATCCCTCAGGAAATGGAAGATTAATTCAACATGTGAAACATCAGTGTAATACACTGTATTAATAGAATAAAGGACAACACTCACATGATTGTCTCAAGAAACGTAGGAAAATATCTGACAAAATTTCAAGACACTTTCAGGATAAAATACTGAACGAACTAGAAATAGGAGGGGATTTCCCCAGTATGATAATTGCTATCGATGAAAAACAACAGCTAACATCCTACCTAATGGTAAAAGAATGCTTTTACCCTAAGATTAGGAACAAGACAAGGATGTTCATTTGTAACACCTTTATTCAATATTGTACTGGAAGTTTTAGTCAGGGCAATTAGGCAAGGAAAAGAAATACAAGATAATCAAATTAAAAAAGGGAAAAGTAAAAATATCCCTACTTGCAGATCACATGATCTTATATACAGAAAATTCTAAAGAATTAAAATTTATTAAATCTAATAAGTGAGTTATAAAGGAGGCAGAATATAAGATCAATTAAAAAATCAATTGTATTTATGTACACTAGTATTGAGCAATTATAATATAAAAAACTACATTTACATTGGCATCAAAAATAATAAAAATACTTAGGAATCCATTTTTTAAAAGATTCATTTATTTTAGAGAGAGAGTGTGCAAGTGGGGGAAGGGCAGAGGGAGAGGGAGAGAGAGAGTCCTCAAGCAGACTCCCCATAAGCATGGAGCCTGACTTGGGGTTCGGTCCCAGGACCCGGAGATCATGACCTGAGCTGAAAACAAGTGAGTTGCTCAACCGACTGAGCCACCCAAGCACCCCTATCCTTAGGAATAAATTTAACAAAAGAAGTGTAGTACTTAGCACTGAAAACCACAAAATATTTTTCAAAGAAATTCAAGACTTACATAAATGGAAACATATACCATGTTCATGGATTACAAGACTTACTACTAAGATGTCAAGACAAATTCATTCTAACCCCTATCAAAATTGCAGCTGTTACCTCTGCAGAAATGGACAAAGAGGTCTTAAAGTTCATGTGGAAATGCAAGGGACCCAGAATAACCCAAACAATCTTGAAAGCAACAACAATTTTTTTGAGGTTATGAAATGTTCTGAAATTAGTGGTCATAGCTGTACTCTGTAAACATACTTTAAAAACCACTGAATTTTACACTTTAGAAGTGTAAATTTTTTGGCATGTGAATTACATCTCAATTAAGTTGTTTTTAAGAAAACCTGTGACAGATACGGCAGGCTAAATATATCGATTGTGTGGGGTTTGTTTTCCCCGTTTCTTTTTTTTTTTTTTTTAAGACTTTATTTATTTATTTGAGAGGGGGAGAAAGAGAGCGAGCACTTGAGCTCAGGAGCAGGGGGGCGCAGGTAGGGAGAAGCAGACTCTCTGCTGAGCAGGGAGCCTGATGTAGGACTCTATCCCAGGACCCTGGGATCAAGACCTGAGCCGAAAGGAAACACTTAACGGACTGAGCCACCCAGGCGCCCGGTTTCCCCGTATTTCTTTCACACTAAGAGATGTTCAAGTATTTATGCTTTACTTAGAATCTTTGACCAAGACTTGTTTTCCAGCAAATAATATTCAGTGTCTGAGTTCAGGGGTAATTAGTGCAGAGATGGGTGTTTCTAACAACGTTTTAGTTTGGCCATCACGAGCAATATTCACTGGGTGTCATCATTTTGCCTAAGTACACGTTCAATGAAACAATGATTTTAAGATCTTTACAAAAATTATAAGAGGTCCTCTGATTGCCAAATGTCCAGTATATAACATGACCTTATCAACAGAAGGTATTGTTAGAAACAGACCTGCTGTCAAGGTTTTTCACCCTCTTGGTTAAAATCAAGAAAGCACATTCAAGCATCTTCTTCATTCCTTTGTACCAGATGTTGGTCTTTGTAAGATCAGTTCATCTGGACTCCTAAATTATGGATTGCTGACTTTCAAAATCCTGGGCTAACAAGCTTCCAAGGATAAGTAATGAAATAAATATTTCACGGATGGAGAGCTGCAGGCCTAGATCACTAACACTAATTTCAGATTCCATTTCCCTGCTTGCTTTCTTTTTGACTTCTTAGATTAAGTAGACATGAAGATGAAGAATAAGAAAAAAAAGCCTAAGGCTATTTGAAGAAACCAGTTATTACACATTGAAAGATTCTTTTAATGTGCCTTATGTCTTTTGGAGAAATTATGGAAAGAAAAGTGTTTGGCATACCAAAATTTATAGTGGAAATAAACCCATGATCAGGAGTTAGGTATTTATTTTAGCTCTTTATTTTAGCTCTTAATGTTTAGAAAATGTGGTAGATGCCATTGTGTCCATTTAAAGAGAAAGAAATTGAAGTTTAGGGGGAATTATTAACTAACCCAAGGTGACCAAATCGGTAAGGTTTTTCTGGGATTTGCACCAAGATGTAAGCTTCTAAAGCCCATGCACTTGACCATAATCCTATATTGCCTCCTCAAATTAAAAATGGCTGCCATCCAAATAAAAATGGATAGCATTCGGTGAAGACCACTATTAAGAGGACAAAGCCAGAACACTCTTTATTTGTTTGCCTTTTCCAAATAACTATGAATACTGTGTACAGTATTCTTTCCCTCCACAAATAGGTATTATGTGCCCCCTATGTGCTTGAAACACAGTCTTCAACACTGTATTTTAATTGAAGGGAAAAATGAATAGGGTGAGAAGTCAGGGGGAACTGGAGTGCGTCATTTCAACTATTTAGAGTGAGCACGTTAGCTGGACTTCAAGCTAAGAATCTCTTTACAGATGGGTTTATGAGCAACTGTCAGACAAATACATTGATAAGCAAAATAGTCATTTCTGTATCATAACGATTTTTACATATGAATGTCCTTATGTTCACCTGGGTTGTCACCTAACACATGAATTGTTTTTAGGTAACTCTTAACCTACAGCTATTGGTCTTCCGATAGCTTTTTAAAGGGAGACACTAAAAAGAGGTTGATGAGAAAAATAAAAAATAAAATAAAAAGAGGCTGATAGCTGTAGCCAATTCTGTAGAATAACCACTGGAAACAAACAAGGAGGATTGACAGTGTTTATGTTTACCATTTTTGCTTTTCTCTCTCAATTCCTAATACGTGTAAGAGGAAAAATTCTTGGCCCAAACTTGAGCCTGAAAAGATGCGAAGTACTTTGCGGCAAAACACAGAACAGAAATCATTTACTTGTCCTCCCTAAAACCCCTTTGCAGCTTGGAAACCCTCTCACGCACACAGGCGAAGAAATCCAGCTTTTATCTGACAGGCTGTTTAAGAAGTTTGACCTCTGGCTTCCTTTACATTGCTGGAACTTAACTTTTTCATGTAGTAAGTGTCCAGCATACTTTTTTTTTCATGCAAATTTTCTTGTCAAAACTACAAACAGACATTTGATCAAAGGTCAGCCTTCCTTCGTATTCCTGTTCGATAAAGAAATTTCTATTTCATCTTTGGCCGTCAGGCCGGTTGGAGAACGTGTTAGCTGCCAGAGACATTACTGATGCATTTCTTCCTGGTCCTCTTCAAAGTTTCCCCGCCTCCCCTCATTTTCTTCTTTTAAATCTAAAGGGTGTTTTAATTTGAATACGTTTTCACTTTTTAATGGAATACTTAATTTGCTGCGGAAGGAATCGGAGTTTTGCTTGTTAACTGAGGTTGAGTTGCGGGGAGAGAATATCCAGTAACTGATAGAATCATCACCCACCTCTTCTTATCAGCTGTTTTAGGTTGTTGCAATCGTCAGGAACCTGTGTATAGATATGCCTGAAGAAGGTGAGTTGTTACCTACAGCCAAATAAGGACTTTGATCTCTCCAAATACTCTTTTGTCTTTCTTTCAGAGAAGAAAAAGGAGAAGAATAAAGAAATGCTTCGTTTCTATAAATACGCTATTGTTCTATAGTCAACTCACACGGCAAACTCAAGTTTACGAAGAAACTGTTCAATCATTTAGGGCACAGGGGTTATCAAAGGGAAGGTTAACAACGTCATTTTACTCGATGGGCAAAATTCCACTTGAATTTTCACGAGGACTGTCTCAGCTAATTGTAGATGGTGGAGAGCCTTGAAGGCTTCAGACGTTAAAGCAGAGCTATTGAAAAATCATATTGCAGAAGCAACGTGGTAACGATTATCGTTAAAGAGACAACACTCCTAAGACACAAAACCTCAGACAAAGGAGAAATTGCTGAGTGAAAATTCGGTCAACTAAGTAACACTCTGCCATGTAGAATATGTCACTGTTTACTAACGGAGACAATGACCTCTGGAAAAAGAGACTTTGAAAGGAGACAGATGGGTTTGAACCCCAGTCTTGCTACATCCTAGCTATTTATGACTAAGCAAGTTTTCTGAGAGCCAACTGGCTCATCTATAAGATGGGGATAAAGTTCCTTGTGCAGGAGAACTCGGTAGATTCTATTCCTTTCTCTTTTACATATGTAAATATATTTACATATAGTAGATACATATAAAATAAATATACTGATAGTGTTGTGGGAAAGGTAGGTGAAAGATTTGTCTTCTTTATCCATGTAAAAAAGGGAAAACCAGAGAAGTTAACTGACCTGCTTAGCATTCCAGAGCTAGGAAATGGGTCAAGCCTTCGTGCTCAGACCTTCTCTGTCTCCAAGTCAAGAATTCCTCTATTAATAGAAACTGGCACAAAAGGACTTCAAGAATTCCTATGCAGTGAGGACTCGGAAACTCTTCTCCAACAGAATACCATTGTTTACTCACTCAACATCCATTCTAAAAGGTTTATTCATGTAGGTGGCACTTTATAAAGCAAGCTATTATTAGTCCTGTTCAATCTCACTAATTTTGAAAATTAGCACACCGAGGAGAAACTGCTTCCCTTTAAGGAAAGGACAATGTCCTTATATTTTGTCCTCTGGATTCTAAAACCCTCTGCTTGCTGTCAAAATGCACCACCAAGTGTTTTTAAAACAGATCAAAAGGGGGCACCTGGGTGGCTCAGTTGGTGAAGCACCTGCCTTCAGCTCAGGTCATGATCCCAGGGTCCTGGGATGGAGCCCTGCATCAGGCTCCCTGCTCATCAGGGAGTCTGCTTGTCCCTTCCCCTCCACTCATGCTCTCTCTCTCTCTCTCTCAAATAAATCAACAAAATCTTAAAAAAAAAAAATCCCCAAAAAACAGATCAAAAGGGTGCTCTTAGTGGGCCCATCCAGTCAGTGTCAGGGCAGTGTGTTAGGCAAAGCTGACGGACCCACATCCCAGCAACCGCTGAGAGCTCAGATCCCTTATTTTTATCTTTCAAAGCTCAGGAATATAGGGGGAGCTCTGCAGTACATCCCAACATCCCTTCCTTTGTTCTCTGCTGGCCTCGCCATGCCGCCATGCCTCTCCCTGCATACCCTCATCCCTCCCACCACTTTGAGTGTCTAGCTTGCCCCTCCCACAATATTCCCTTCAGCCCATTCTCTGTCCTGTATTATGTAAATTTACAAGGCATAATTTCCTATCTAGAGAGTGGGAAATAGGGAGAACACTACCTATAACTCTGGAATTCCCTTCCTCATGACGCAGGGGTTGATTGATACCATCCTTCTGTGCTGCTATATGCCTCAGATCTAATTTTGTGAATAAGAAGGAAAACTGCTGGGAATAGAGGTGGTTTAGGACGGGAAGGCACCCCTGAACCATCATGAGTTAGGAAGATCACTGGTGGAGAGAAGTCAGACATTTGCTTCTGCTCAGATGTTTAGAGAGAAATTAATCAAGATACTGAAGTAATAAGACCAGAAGAAGCTGACACTCAATGGTCTTGCCAACCTAGTTTTCTTTCCTTTGCTTGCCGCCCCTCCCTTGGGTGAGCTGAGGCTCCTTTTGAGTCCAAATATTCCAAAGTTGAAAGCTGTCCTCTCTGTCACGTGGCTTCCCCACAGTCAACGCTTACTAGAAGGCAATGAGCCGCACTCTGGTGGTGGGACTGGATTAGCCTGCACTTCTTCCCCCATTCATTCCTGAGAATTAGGACCATGAGCATGTACTAGGAGGCCATGTGGTCACTGAAACTGCCCGGAGATATCTGGATTTGGTCCTCTAATCAAGGCCCTTACCGCCACTCACAGGCATTCAAATGAACCAGGCTGCTTTCCTTCAGGGAGGTGATTATCTTTCTTCATTATTTTTGTTTTGTTTTTTGCAAGTGGCAGAAGGGTTTGGCTACACCCAGAGCTGCTTGCCTGCTCCTAGCTAATGGGTCTTGGTGCCCCTACGCCCATTGCTTGGCAACAACCTGAAAGGCGACACTCTGGGAACTCCAAGTCCTGCACCCCACAAGCACACACGAGTGGAAACTACACACCACTTCATGAACGATTAGTGGCTGTGAATTTGATAAAGAGCAACAGCATTCACCTGCCACTTCCTACCTGTGTTGTGTTAGTTGTCAGACAAGTAAGCGAAATACCTCTAAGGGGGTTCTTCTTCTTCCATCACAGGTTTATTGAGATATAACCCACATATTCAATTCATCTATTTAAAGTACAGAATTCAAAGGGTTTTTTTTTTTTCTGTTTTTTAGAATATTCACAGAGTTGTGCAAAAATCACCAGAATCAATTCTAGGGCATTTTCATCAGCCAAAGTGAAATCCTGTACCCATTTGCTCTCCATTCCTCCCTGCGTCCCCAGCCCTCAGCAACCTCTAATCTACTTTGTCTCTATGTAACAGCATTCTTTGAATCCTTTTTGAAACAACGAAAGAACATCTCTCTCATTGCTGAGGAGTCTGGACAGCGTTAGGATGAGGGTCAGAGCTGGAGTCTTAGTGAACTAGAGGAACAGCTCCGCCTCCAGGAAGACGACCTGGATTTGACTCCCTGCTCTGGGTGTGCTGTGTGTCTTCAAATGAGTTAACCTCTCTGAATCTGTTTCTCAACTACAAAGTGGGAATGATAACGACTCCCATCTCATGGGCTTGTTTTGAATATGAAATGAGAATGCATAGAAAGCATTTAACTTTCAGCATTCTTGGAATCGTGCGCGGGCTCATTACCTGTTAATTCACGTTATCGTATTTCTTCTTGTCAGTTACACACCTCTCTGCAGAATGGATTCCAGTTTATGTAACAACTGCTACTGCTTAACAGTTCCACAATACTTCTTTTGAAGTGACTGGAGTAGTCACTTAACAGGTCCCCTGTGAGAATGGCTTCAGAGCAGTGGAGACAGACACCGCCAGACAGCGCACCACAGCAGCCTGGGGACGGGAGGAGAGCCGGGCGCATGCAGGCTGCGAGAGCAGACTCCTCTCTTGAGAAATTGGGCAGCAGCTTGAGGGGGAGGTCTCTGTGGGATACAGAGGGTTTGCAGGACTCAGTAGACCCTGAGAAGGAACTGACGAAAGGAGTGAGATTGACAATGCCAGAGAAAGAGGGTCAAGGTCATTAGGACAAGTCAAGAGGCAAGGCCATCCTGGAAATGGATGTAACACAGGAATGACTGGATTTACATTTTTCAAAAGCACAGCCCAGAAAATTAAAAACAGTAGTGCCTTATCCTGGGTTCCCTGAAAGCAGTGCTTGAGATGAAGGCTCCAACACAGGGAGCTGATTTGGGAACGGGATCCCAGTGAGCAGCAGCACAGGACAACACAAGGGAAGCAAGAAGGCACGGAACTTTATACAAGGGGTTGGTCTCCTCTACAGTGCTTCTTAATTCCACCAGACTTTTGGAGAATCTCACAAAACACATTTCAGAACTGCCTACCTATAGGCAAAAAGGGAAACATTTATCTTTCCTCTCCCTTCTTCCCAGGTCAAAGGTGGCTCACTGGCTTATCTCCTCTACATTTCTGGGCTGAGAAACTGTGAGCGCCAAGCAGGTTCCCAAGGGGATCCCATGCTGTGGCTTCCAAGAGGCTTCAGGGCTAAAAGCGAAAGGTACAGGGTTCTGGCCCCAGTGCAGGGCTGTGTCACTGTGACCGGGGAAAGCCTGTCAAAATTGGCACAGAGCTGTCACCAAGGAGTGGCAGGGTGGAGAGTCCAGGCTGACAGGGTATTATAGTGGTAGGCAAGAGATGCCCCACACGGGGAGCTATCATTAATGAACATTTATTATACACCAAGCACCGTTCGAAACATTTGATATTAGCTCATAATCCTTGCAACTACCTTGCATTGCAAATGAGAAAATTAAGGCACCAAAGCTTGAGTACCCCACTCAAGGTCACATAGCTATTAAGTAGCAAAACTTGGGGTCAGAATTCAGCTTATACACTCCTGACCACAGCACTGCATGTCCTGGTATAGAACCAGGCTGGCTGAAGCTGGGGCAGGAGAGTATATTTGTACACGGGGATAGGAATCCCACTCATTGAATTTCCCTAGCCCTTTCTGGTCAACAGTCCATAAATGACCTCTATTCATATCTAGGTTTAATGTATTCCTATCTAGACATGTCAGGATTGTGCTAAATTTCCCCGTCTTGTTCCCCAAAGTATAAAACAAAACTCAAAAGAGACCTAGCTTCCCGACTCAAAATTAACTTGAGTTCCTGTGAGTTGGAAATTTTCCTGCTCACTTAATCTTCACCGAGTTCTATTGCAATCTTTTAGTCATCACCACCAAGAGTCCCTTCCAAAGTGTGTGTAAAAAATTAATTTAAAGAAGAATTTAAACATCCAAATACACCTAGAACAACAACAATGAAATTTTAAGGTAGCCGTAGCTACATTTGACTACTGAGCCCTTGACATGTAGCTAGTTTAAGCTGAAGCATGTTGTTATTTTAAGATACACAGCAAATTTGAAGGATTTAGTAAAAATAGTAAAGTATCTTATTAGTATTTCTTATATTGATTACATGTCCAAATAATATTTACTACCTACCTACCTACCTACCTACCTACCTACCTATCTAAGAGGGAGAGAAAGAGAGAGATAGACAGAGGGAGGGATGTGGAAGGGCAGAGAGAAGCTTAAGCAGGGCTCGATCTCACGACCCCTAAGATCATGACCTGAGCCGAAATCAAGAGTCGGACGCTTGACCAACTGAGCCATCCAGGCAGCCCCAAATAACTGGGTGAAATAAAAAATATTATTGAAATTAATTTCTTCTATGCATTTTCCTTTTTAAAAAACGTGGCTACTAGAAAAGTTAAAATTGTGTACGTGGCTCACGTTACAGGTTTACTATGCTTTTACAGGACAGTGACACCCTAGCTAATCTGTTCTCTGCCCATGTGCTCTCTTTCCCAGACTCATATTCTCACTTTCTCTGTCAATACACTTGTTCTTCTTATAACACCCAACATGTCCCTACCACAGGGCCTTTGCAGTTGCTGTTTTTTGTTTTTTGGGTTTTTTTTGGCCTGGAATGTTCTTTCCACATGGCTTACTTCTTCATTTCATTCTTGACTTCTTCAGAGGAACTTTCCCTAACCCCTCTACGTAGACAGGATCTCTATATGCCTTTACCCAGCTTTATTTTTCTTTATAATAGTTAAACTGAGATTTTATCCTCTGTCATTGCTCTGCTTATATTATAGTGAAAATAAATGGACAGATGAATGGATGGGTGGAATGAGTGTTTGTGTTTTCTTGTAACCAAAGTTTTAGATAATGTCCAATTAAAAAAAAAAAGTTTGCCCATCTCAATGGACTGTTACATCTCTTGGCCTTGACATTTCAAACCTGCCTTATCTCCATCCATATTTGTACCACATTTTTCCATTCAGCTGAAGCTTAAAGAGGCTTGTAGCTTAAAGGACTTTATAAGGTCTCTTCCCTTGGAAGGGATGTGGCCTTGTCGGGCCTTCCAGTGAAGTAAGGGATAAGGGACGAGGGACGAGGAATTCCCCACCAGTCCTATTCAGAAGTGCGCGAAGTGGTTTCTCTGTGTCTGCATCCTCTGCTTCGAGTGACAGTAGAGGGCAGCAGAGTCCTTTCCACCAGAGCATTTTGCCCAAAGACTGACTTTGGGCTGCGCTTAAAGTCAAGCCCCTTTCAGAGAAAAACAGCTAATGAGTCCTATTATGTCTAGGATGAAACTTAGAGCAATGGCATATTTTCTTCCTTCTCTAATTATATAGATGATTCAAACTTCTGAAGATATGGAATTTGCATATTTGGAAGTTAGAGTATTACAGCAACCTCGTCTGAAAAAAGCCTGTAATCTTATTTATTTTATGGTTCCCGGCCTCTTTATTAACTATTTCTTTTATCTGGGTTTTTATTTCCTTCTTTACATCTTATTTATAGCTTAAGGGTTGACTGAGGGGTTTTAGGACTGGAGTAAGCAGGTATCGGTGAATTCACATTTATGTGGTCTATATCTCATCCTGGATTTTCCAGAATGAAAGCTGGCTTCTTGGGGCTTCTTCCTGTATTTACCTATAATGATAACTCTAAAGAGCATACAGTCTGAATTCTAACTTTCCACATGACCCAGAAATGAGTGTCTTCACTAACCCATTACCATTACAGCCCTGAGAACTTTCCGTAAAAACCAGGTATAGAGCACAGGTGATGAATAACCCCCAGGAATGAGGTAGGTAAAATGCTTGCAAAATCTTTCAGTTATGCTAGTCAGTGACACAGATATGCTTCCTAAGAACGTAAGAAGATCCAATTCTCAAAAGGGATTTTTAAAAATCTAATCAGTAGTGGGGATGCTTGTAAGGAGTTGCAAAGTGTCTTGGCCAGTTAGCGACTTCAGAATTAACTCTCAGCTAGAAACTGCAGTCAACTAGCAGCTTAAGTATGGTTTACCTGCTCAATTTATTTTTATTTCTATTTCTTAACTTCTGTTACATTTATCAAAAAAAAAATCACAATTATTTCTTCATCTCTGCATTTCATGGACAAAAAAAAAAGGCTAAGAAAAGATCACTTGCCCTTGGCATGTTGTTCAAGAAAGTTAGCAACTAAAAAAAAAAAAAGAAAAGAAGAAGAAAAAGAAAAAGAAAGTTAGCAGCTAGTGACAAGAAGCTTCCTCGATTAGCTGTACTCAGTAGGATTCCACCTAGATGCTAGTTTGCTGTGTTTTAGTAGCAGAATTTTGATTCGTATCTGAATTTATTCTCAAATTGTGTCCCACTCTTTTGATACGTAGTACTTACACAGATATCTGCTATCATGTTCTGGTTGCTTTTCTTGCGAATGTTATGCTCTCTAAAAATTCTGTTTAGGAAAAACAGCCCCCAGATGCTTAGGGCTAGAGGAGAGAGCCTTGCCTCTGCTAAGCTATAATCACAGTTATTATACCAATAGCCACTGGATGATTTTGTTGCTGTTTATGGCCACACAAATCAGTCTCAGGGTGGATTGTTTGGGCTTTGTTTGAATTTGATATTTAATTTTGAACTCTGGGTTTTGAAAATTTCCACTCAGTCTCAGGAATATAACCTTAGGAAATTGGATTCTCAAGAGATGGCTGAAGATAGTGTTGAGCATGCCTTTTAGATATAAAATAGGATTAAAGAGCTCCATCCTGTTGAAATTATTTACCAGTGGAGCCTCTGAATATAAATGTACTCCTAAAGGCAGTGAAGCTTAAGGCAGCCATATGAAGGAGAATAAGAAAAGATTTCTATTATTATACATATGAGATACTGAGAAAGAGATGAGAGAAAACTACAAGGAAAACATAAGATGGATGGGGGATAGACATTCCGTTTTAAGTAGAAGAAGGTACTGTCAGGGGAAAATTCTATTTTTTCTTATAATAATTCTATGCAACACACATAAACCAACCAACTCTTATTCAAAAACCTAATCCTGGTTTAAGAAGTGGGAAGAAGATTTTGCATTCTAAATCTGTCCTTGTAGTGAGAAAGAACTGAATTATGACCAAAACTCTTATTGACGGATATGAACTCAGGACACTGGAAATGTAAAGAATGCAAGAAACCTTCCTTTGTAGCAGGTGTGGCTAGATACTGTGGATGCCAAAATGAACACGAAGGAGAAAGATAGTCTTTGGTCTGGCGGAGTCTAGTGTCTGGTCGAGGAGATTGAACAAATAATTTAATGCATTTACTTAACAAATAATCACAGTACAAACATCACAGGTGCCACAGCCACGTATAGGCAAACTGCTGTTGAAACAGGTGCAAAGAGGAGACAATTTCCGAAAAAAATCTTACATACATATCTATTCAAAACAATTTGATCTGAAAATAAATCAGCATGTCAACATGCAAACACAAAGTTTGGGCGACTTGCTTTGTACGTTTCAGATTAGTTTCAAGTACGATTACTTCTTTATAATGACAGTCCCAATAATTTAGTTTTTGCGGCTATTTGGGATTCCAGTTTGATTACGTCACTGTCGGACTCTCTCTCTCTCAGAAAACATGGGTCTCATTTTACTTATTGTTGGGTTCCTCCACAGCACCAAATATTGGACCAGCTGTCAACAAAAATTTTGGAGCTAAATTCAATTTGCCTGTGTTATAGGGGAGATGAAGTGGGAAAAAAGAGGCTACTCATTGGTAACATTTGAAGCAAAACTGGATAAGGAACAAAGAAAAAGGAAAACTGTATGTATCCTCTTTATATGGTCATCTGCCAAAACTCTACATTAAAAACACTATTTAGTTCTAAAAAGGTGACCTTACAAGTTCCATTATTTGAAACAGATTTATTGTATTTTTGGCATAAAATATATATCAAATAACTCTGATATAAGCAATGAATTTGGCATTTGTTCAAGATATTTTCTTCTTTATTTAAATAGTGACTAGATTGTAAAGCATGGATTTATCTAGGATGGCCTGGTCTTAGGTATGAATAAAGACTTTAAAGATTTTACTAATCAATTATTTTTTCCCTTGCAGTAAATGTATGAATTTTCATAATTGTGTTTTTTGAGCTTTGTTTAATTAGGGTAAAGAATACCCTGTCTGAAGCATCAGCCAGCAGATGGGAAATTCATCTGGAGTGATTCTCCCTTGGAGCCCTTCTCAAAAGACAACTTATTGATAAATGCCAATCAGGACTAACTGAGATTTGGGCTTTTCAAATGATTCTTTGTTCGTCCCGAAGAGCAACTCTTAGACCAAGAGCTTTCCATGAAAGGAGCTGCCCAAACCACCACGTAACCACCACTGGCCACATATTGCTCAAAGCCATGCATAATTGCCCTTGATGATCAGAGCGCCCTGTTCTGCCACCAGACATCATCTCCTGGGACTTGCGTAACATCACAGCCAACCTGGTAAATCTCCACTCTTTAGATGTAGAATCAGCTTATCGAGTGACAAGAAATGAAAAACAAGAATGATAAGAACAAACTTAGATCCCCCATTAACTAGTGATACTGGTCTCATTTTACAATATCCCCCTCCGGGCATAGTGTTTTATACAGTTGGGAAGATAATGTTTATTTCGTGAACTCGCACTTTGCAGATACTTTATGTTGGTAACTACAGTGTAAATCATCACCCAACCAGAGAGGGCACCACTGACAATGATCTCCTATGAGTATGTTTCTAGCAGGATTTGAGAATTCTTTTGTTTCTGAATTCTGAAACAAATGTTTAATGAGCATCTACTAGTCTGAAGATAGAGTATTCAAAACACAAGTTACAAAAGAATTTATATATGTATAAATCTATATATGTTTATATACAAATCTATATATGCTTATATTTATAAATGTTTATATATATATATATATATATATATATATATATATATATATATACTTTGAAAACCCTTACAATCTACTTGCAGAGACAAAAGATATATACAAAAATTTAACCAGTACTTGGGCATATTGAATAAGTACCATAAACTTGACCATCAGCTCTAGGAGGGCAAGGAATTTTGTCACTGCTATATCCTCAGTTCCTAGAAGAGTAGCAGGCTTGTATTTAGTACTCAGTAAATTTTTTTCTGAATGAATAAGCAGCACAGGCAATAGGGTATTGATGGGATTCAGGGGAAGCGAACTGATGGGATCAGAACAGAGAGGCTCTCATTAGCACCATGGAGCAGGGGACTTTCAGGCCAAGTACATAGAGTTTAGGTGGGCTTATTCAATGTAGTGCCTTGTTTATTCATTGTCTCCTATGTGCCAGGTACTGGGGAGAGGGCCACGCAAAAAAGCAAATCCTTCACTGATCTAGGATGATCTTGAGAATTTAACTCAGTCTGAAAGTCTGCCGAATATTTCCTGTAATTCAAAACACGTATGGAAACGCAAAACTCGAGGTGAAATAATTAAGCAATAGTTGCAAGTCTAAAAACAGATGGCGGAGCGGCAGAAAAGGAGAGTGGACAAAGTCCCTTTCTTATCTTCCATTTCCTTTCTAAACATGATTCAAAAGTTCTGGGAAGGAGTAGAAATTCAGAGGGAGAGAAATGCCGCTGTCTTTGTCATGGCGTGCGGAAAGGAAGGGATGCCTTCGCCTCTGCTGTCCAGCCTGGAGGATGCCCGCACGTTAGGCATTAGGCAACAGTGCTCAGCTTTCTGCTGTCTGGCCCGTGTCGAGTCTCACCATGCTCCCCGTTCTCCCAACCTATTCCCAGCTGTCACCCCAAAGTCAATGTAGAAACACACACACACACACACACACACACACACACACACACACACACGCTGCCTATCTGAATTCCTGGAAAATTGACTTCTGTCTGTTCATCATTTCTCTTGTAAACCTAAAAAGTACCCAGGTGACTGTGAGCTTTGGTGAGTTAGGAGCTAACTAGGAAGCCAGGAAAAACAGAGACACTGGGAGGAGGTCTGAAACCTCTTCCCCACCAGCTCCCCAAGTGGGAAAGTCAGATGCAAGGTGCCAGGTCTTTGATGGTAGGAATCTCTCACCATTCTTACTGGCTAGGCGGCTAACAGTGTCGTTCAGTGTCTTGGTTGCAGCAATTCAACCCAGAATGTTTTTTCATGTTGCTGGATTCATGTTTTAGAAAACCATCAAAAATAAATATAAATACGTGTGTATGTATGTGAGTATGCATATGAATCTTTTGCTTGTACTGCCTGCGTTGTGTAGCTTTACTCGGGAACATGATGAATTCAGGAAGCCTGTGTGGCACATTGTTAAGACTCTAAACTTCAGATTCCAACACATCCTGGTTTAACCCAGTTCCTCTGTGTCCGACAAATGGTTAAACCATCTATATTCCCGTCTGTATACTGGGGGCTGGTGAAACGTCCCTCATTGCATGGCTGTGATGATCAGATGGGACATTCGATGTGTTGCTCATTGTCCCTGACACAGCGCGCGTCATAATAAAAGTAAGCTATTATTATGACTAGTATCTCGTTTTCCATTGGGAGTCTTGAACCTGACCTCAAATTAATCACCTTAGTCTGGCTTTCTTTGTCATTTTTCCTAATTATTTAGGCCTAACACCTGAGAGTAGGATTTCTCAATTTGGCACTATTAACATTTTGGACCAGATAATTCTTCGTTGTGTGCAGGCTATCGTGTACCTTGTAGTATCTTTAGCAACATTCCTGGCCTCTACCCACACGAGATGCCAGGAGCAAACCGCACTCCTCTCCCCCATGGTGACAACCAAAACTCTCCCCAGACAGTGACGCATGTCCCCTGGGGGACAAAATCATCCCTGGTTGAGAATCACTGTGTTAAGAGTCATTATTGAATCCTCTCTTTTTTCCCCCACACTCTTCCACCTAATTCATCAATAAACCCTGTTAGCTTACTTGGAAAATGAACCTTTCTTGCTCTGTCCATCGTTACTACCTTGATGCACGCCACTGACATCTCTCCTGGGCATTACCACCTCAGTTTCTGGCTGGTCTCCTCATCCCCTAGCCCCCACCCCTACGCTCACTCTGTTCCAGCCACACTGGCCTCCTGGCTGCCCCTTACATGCAGCAAGAAAGCTTCCCACCTTTGCAGTAGCTGTTCCTTCCATGGGAGCCCCTCTTCCTCCTGTGACATCCATGCTGTATGCCCTCACTGCCAGGACCCTGTCCATACATTACCTGGGTGGTCGAGTATTCCCAATCCACCCCTCATCTGGCAACTGTGACACATCCTATCCCACTGATCTCTGCTTTATTTTTCTCCAGAGCACTTTTCTCCATCGAATACAGCATATCTTATTCATTTTACTGGTCTTTCTTCACTATACCGTCAACTCCATAAGGCTAAGGTTTTTTGCATATTGAGTTACTGATTGTGTTCCCCGACAGCAGAAGAGTGCCTGGCACAGAGGGACAATTCAAATATTTGTCAAATGAATGAATATACCAGTTATCAGCATTTAAAAAATTTTTAAGTTGTGGTAAAATAGACAACATAAAATTTTCCATCTTAATCATTTTTAAGTATACAGTTCGGTAGGATACAGTGTGTTTACAATGTGGTGCAACCAATCTCCAGAAGTCCTGATTTTGCAAAACTGGAACTCTGTCCCCATTAAACAACAGCTCCACCATGTACCATTCGCCCCCTTCTTGGATCCTAGAAACGATTCTATTTTCTTTATGAAATTTGACCACTCTAGGTACCTCTTATAAGTGGAATCAAATAGTATTTTTCTTTTTGTAACTGGCTTATCTCACCTAACATAACTTCCCTAAGGTTCAGCTATGTGTCAGAATTTCATTCCTAGGCTGAAGAATATTCCACTGTATGTATATATCACATTTTTAAAAAATCCATTTATCTGCTAGTGGACAGAAGTAAATTCCTGGACTACATGGTAATTCTATTTTTAGTCTTTTGAGGGACAGCCACATTGCTGTCCAGAATGGCTGCACCGTTTTACATTCTTACCAACAGTGTGCAGGGGTTCTAATTTTCCACACCCTCACCAACACTTGGTTTTTTTGTTTTTTGTTTTTTTGACAGCAGTCATCCTCCCGGGTGTAAGCTGGTATCTCACTGCAAGTTTGATTAGCATTTCTCCAATCATCAGTAATGTTGAGCATCTTTTCATGTGTATCACCACTGTTCTTAACATCCAGACCCCTCTCCTTGGCTTACCCAGGGCCACGTAAATCTCCATCTCTCTCACCTGCTAACTGCTCTACCCTCTGTGCCTTGCCCCTTTCATCTCGGTCTTAGTCTTTATCCAGCAGGGTTTGCTAGTTAGTGAGGAAGCAGCCTACCCTTTCTCACTTGAGAACTCACTAGAAACCTGTGAAGTCGAGTCCTTTCTTGTCCTTCTCTCATGGACATCCATCTTTATGCTTCTACAGGCAATTATCTCACAGCAAAGTTATACGAGTAAACAATTACATGTTCAAATTAGGAGGTTCATTGGTGAGACGTTTGGAGGCTGAGTGGATGACTCACTCAGCTGATTCATTTCTACAATCTCTATAGAACTCTTGCCAGTCACATGTTTAATCGGAGAACAGGCTTTCTTTCCCCTCTTTCCATTTTTTCTCTTTTTGACCTTGTGACATCTCATCTTAAAGAGGTATTTGCAGCCATTGACTTCCTTGAAGTATATCTTGTACATATTATCCATGTTAATTAGTCAAGTCCTCTTCACTAAAACCCGGAGCATGTTTATGTGTGCTCACTAGACACCAAGCATAGTGAAGAATAAAGGAGTCTCATATCCTCACGTTAATTTTTTTTCCACTTAGCACTGATGACTTTCCTCTAAAGAATTCCAAAATGTCTCCTCTAAGAAATATGAATTTGTACAGATAGAATTCTGGACTGATCTGCCTTTGGGAGCTCATTTCAGTCAACCTTTGCTCTTTCTTCACTATAGCCTGTCTTGCAACAGTGACCGGAGGGGGATTATATGGTCCCACAGCAATATAAATTCGCACATCTCGTAAGCCTCAAGGACACCAGGGAATCGACTGTCCAGAAAGGAGATGGTACAGTCATCTTTCCTTTCTTTACTGTCATCCTGTTTTTCCTAACTTCTGCTTCAAGTCCTCCTTTGGTTTTTCCACATGCTGCAGTTTTCCATTCTACCTGCTCAATCTCTTTCATGAGTTCCTCTTCTCTTTAGCCTTTAAACGTAGGTACTCCTCAAGTCTCTTTGCTCAGTCTCCTGCTTATTCTCTTTCTTGTGCGCCCCATTCATTTCAGATAACCATTTCCACCTCTGTGCACAAGACCCAAATCCACACCTTGTCCTACCCTTTCCTGACTTGCAGACTGGACTCCCCAGCACTCACCAGGCATCCTGACTAACCACATCTCCCTAAACCCAGTCCTCCCCACCATACCTCCTTTTTGCTTCGTGACTTAAGCATCCTACTACTCTCAGTTTGCAAAATTTAAATAGCTTCTCTACTTTCATTTCCACTGTGAACAATAAGTAGATAGCACTTCAAACACTTGAAGGAGAGAAAGATTGGGCTTTAGGCACTCAGAGAGGGCACCAAGGAAGAAGTGGCTTTTAAGCTGGCCTTTCAAGAATGTGGAGAAAATGAGGTCAGGTAGAGATGAGGGGTAAGGGAGGCAGACAGAGGATGGAAGGTGTAAAGAAGCCGTGTTACAAGAGGAGATTCAGCTGAACTGATTAGAACAGATTGCAGAGGGGAAGAGGAACTTAAGATAGAAATCATGACAGTGAGGAACTGGATTGACAGGGGAAGTCTGAGAACCCAAAAAAGATTTCCTAGCATCATGTGATCTTAGAGTTCAAGTCTATTTTATGGTAATCTATGTTCTACCTTCCCTGGGAAACTTTAAGTCCTTGGGCATGTGTTCGTGCTCTCCCCTCCCCTCCCCACCCCCGATTCTTTCCTGTATCCCCCAGCATGTTACCGGGGACATTATAACTCAGTAAATGTTTGATAAATGGATAAATAAGATATGAAAGGTTGAAGTTACAGTGACTACAGACAAATTACTACAAAAACAAAGGTTCCATTTAGCACTTGAACTTCTTAAACTTTGAGGCTTCCCCTCTAACTGTCTGCCCCTTCTCTTACCTATCCCCCCTTTTCTCCCCGGGCTAACTGGTTCTGTTTACACGTAGTCTGTCAGATACGACACCTGTAAAAGAGGAAGGCCTCCCAACCCCCCTCGTGGGGATCAGAATGACATGCGCACCAGCCCTGAAATATGCTGCTCAGAGGGGTTTAAGAGAAGGCGGCCTCATATTACATGGAAACACAGTGCACAGAACAACCAGCTACCCGGCATAACCCCTGAGCCACGAAGACCCTTTATTCCAAGAAGATCATCTGCGTGCCTGCCACGGGGCTGCAGGTGTCCTGTGTGGGACACACACTCAGTCAGATCCCTTATTTCTCAAGGACTCCCAGTCTAATTAATAGTAAACACTCTCATTTAGTAAGCCATGGCCATCATCCCGAGGATGCTCTCGTAAAGCCTTTATGCAAAGAAATGACGATTCAGAGATGATAGATAACTTGTCCAGTTGGGGTTGGTGTTCATTCCAAAGCTCCTGCTCTGCTTAGGCCACAGCATCCTAAGAAATACTCAATAGAAGGATGTCCAAACTGTTACGAGAACTCAGAAGTGGGGCTAGCTAGGGGAGACTTAGGGCAGTCGTCCTGGACAAGATGGTGCAGAACAGCAATAGCATGGCTGTTACTTGTTATCCCCTCTACTGAAACACATTTTAATATCAAGATCTAGTGACAGAGTATTTTTCACGAAGCCCACCACGTGCTCAAAGGAGCCCAGAGGTGCAATTTTACTGTTTTGCTTCATTTGGGTATCCAAGGCTGGGTGTAGAAGTGATTTAGAGGTGACATTTCCAGAAGAATTCATTTGCCCCAACAGAAGTCTGACACATGAGGGCTTTTCTCTCCTATTCTAATGCTATAACAAAAATGCTTGGGGCTGAAAGTTCACTACCTATTGTTACAGAAAACAAAGCCAGCGTACTAAGGAAGATAGGCTCATCTTTTCTTCTCATCCAGACATTGCTCAACTGATAGAAATCAATTTATTTGCACTGGGTTTGAGACCAGACATTTGAGCCTTCTGTGTATAAAAGGCAAGTCACAATATCCCTGCCCTGAATAATTCATGGTGTTTGTAACGGCTCTTTTAAGCCTTTCTGTTAAACTTGAAGATTAACTTTTCCGTTTTTTTCTTCCTTAATCAAAGCTTATTTCGATTCAACTTTGAACAATTCCTCAAGCTGGACTATTCAACTATTTGATTTAGTATTTTCGGGACTTGGAAGCAGGTTGCTGCTGGTTCTTAGGTCTGTTATATTATTCAACGCCTTCATAACTGATGAATAGGTTCAAAGCCTAGAAGGCTGTTTTCTAATTTCTCAAGGGTCTCTTTACCACCTCATTTTCTTTTCATCAAATGTTATTTACTGAGTAACTCCAATCAACTGCTTGGGTATTGTAGCTTGCTGTGATTCTACAGATAATAAATGTCAGTATGGGGAGGGTAAGAGATCCGAGTCTCGAATTTAATAATATTGTTTGTTTGAAATTGGCTTCACTGTCATCACACCGAGTCTCAAAGGGGGCAAGACCTTCACTCGGCCATCTTGATAAGATCCCTGGGGTCCCTGTTGGTGTCTCTAGGATTTGCCATGTGGCAAGAGAAGAAAAGATTTCAAAGATCTGAGAAACAATCTATTATTTGTCTTGAAAATCATATTATATTCTATGTTTTACAGGCACAGTAGGCGTATTAATGTACAGTGTATCAAAGGCAGGGGAACAAAGACGTTAAATTAATATGTCACATGGAGCCTAGCCAAAAAGAATCATTTCTCCTTGGAAGGTAGGAAGATTAAAGTAGGAAGTCACAGAGGGCAAATACATGGAAGGCAGTCACAGTAGCGCTTTCTCCACGACAATAACCACCGCACTCAAACCAAGCACTTTCATGCTGGGCTCAGATGTAGCTCAGAATCCTTCTCAACACAGTCTGGCAGGAAGCCACTGCTGATCCTGAGCTGCCATGCCAGAGGAAAAGTGTAGCCATTCCTGTTCTCTTAGGTAAGTTCTGTCCAAACGCAGGGTCAGTGATAGGCCAACCCAAGAGGCTGCCTTAGAGATATTCCCAGTTAAATACTGTATTAAAATAATCTAACAAAATGATGGCAGTGGTGGTGTGTGTGTGTGGGGGGGGTCCAGATCATTATTTCAGCATCGGTGGTGTGTTTGGGCTCCTGCTACGGCGAGTTTTTCATGACAGCTTAGTGCAAGTATTTTTATCTCATTAATAGCTAGTTTTCCACATTGTCAACTAGTTTCCTTGATTAATGGCTGTTTTACCTCATTAACAACAGACTCCTATCTGCTTCGAAGCTTTTCGCCAAGATCTCTGTACTGGCTCCCCTGACTTTTGGCAGTGGCGTCCTTGACCTTTACTCCCCAGGTCTTCCAAATTTTAACCCCTAATTTCTATCTCGGATTTTTTGTACCTGAAAATGAGAAGAGTAATTTCTATTTCCCTGTGTGAATTGCAAACAATACATTTTACACTCGAAAAAAAAAAGTTGGTGTTTTTCTACTCTGTTGAGCTCTAAGTCTGATAGCTCTTCATCCACGTGTTTACTTCTCCAACTGTGACTTTAAGCATGACATTTCATGACAGTTATATATAATCTTATGTGAAATATTAGTTGCTTCATTTTTGTTAAGTCTTGTCCTCATAAAAAGGTTTCTAGCTCTTTGACAGTTGAGACAAGGGCTAGACAGTATCCCTATCTTCCTTCTGACCTTGTGGTTTTCAGAATGTATGAAAAGCCAATTGAGAGAACACTACAACTTATTTCAAACTAGTGCTAGAAGACATTTTATTATTCAAGAGAATAATATAGGATGTCAACTTCACTCAAAGAGGGGTGCAACAGAGACACAGACATATGCATTACCTTCAGTGCTATGGGCTCCTTCTACTTGTCCCCTGAGAATGAAGGAATATACCAGTTTGTCTACTGTCAACTTGGCCATGCTACCAGACTTCAAAGATCTCCTCTATTTTGTAGAGGAGATGTCCCGGGCTACACCCTGAATCCCTATCCTCGTATCATTCTGGATTAGAGTAGAACCCTCAAGAAGCACATGTATAAGATCTGGAAGATGAAAGAAAAGGAGACTCAATTCCTTGAGGTAGCTGTAGCCAGACATGTGGTCAGAGATGTTTTGCAGCGGCTTCCTGGTGAGCTCATACAAAAACCACATTTCATTCCTGCAGAGGGAGCTGGTAGGAAATTCCCAGAGCTGTGAGAATTCCAACAGGGTCTAGAAGCTGTATGGGACCACCCGCTTCAAAGCTCTCACCTGAGATCTGTGTATGCCATCCCCAATCTCGACTTCACCAGAACTTCTGACATTTGAATAAGCTCCCAATTTCTATCTTAAATTCATCACAGCTGAAATAGAGGGTAGCCCCTCTGTCCCTGTCTGAACCCTTCCTGATATAAGGAGTCAGGAATAAATGAATGAATGCCTAGAATATGTATTATAGATAGTTCATCACACTGTGAGAGCAATTAAAACAAACATTTGCTGCTGACCAAATACTTATATTTTGCATATTTCCCATTCTCCCTTGCAGATGGTTGAGACCATGTGACTAACCCTGGGCAGGAGGCCTATCTGTAAGCAGGGAGTATGGATTATATCAGGGCCAAGGCATTCAAGAGCCTCTTGTGCTACCTGCACACTCAATTACCTTTCCGCAGAGCCCCTATGTTATGATGGCACAGCTACATAATGGTAACACTCCCATGAGCCGGAGTTTCTGAATGCGGAGCTGTCTTGTTGAGCTATACCGAACATGCAACATCACCAAGAAATAAACCTCTGTTGTGTGAAAATGACGGAGATTCTGGTTAAATTTGTTACTGCAGCTGACCCAAGCCCAGCCTGACTATTTCACAGGCATAAGACCTACTTTTTAAGGTACGATAGAGCCTATTTCCTAATTTCAAAACCACAAATACATCTTCTAAATGAGATGTACTATATTATAATTAAAAAAATCCTGTTAACCTTGTCAAATTCATACAAAGGTAAGTTTAAAAAGGGAGTAAAAATGAAATGAGAAGCAGCATGCAGATACATACACACACACATATATGTAAAATGCTCACTTAATTTTTAAGAACTACAAAGTAATTGATAATTGGATAGGTGGCATAAAAATATAATTCACAATTAAAATATTAATTCCAAGCAAAATATTCTCCTCTACTAGTAAGGAATCTGTAAACTGAAATAAGGTATCACCTTAAAGTTATGAGATTGCCAGTTAAACGATCTACTTTAAAAGATAATACCTCAGGTGTGTTTAATTATAGGAAAACTTGTTCACCCAAAGTTCTAAAGTGGCTGTACAAACATGTTTTTGGAAAATAATGTGGTAAAAAAATGTGATATAAACATGGTCCTACTCTTTGTCCTAATAATTCCATTCTGATGAATAATTGAAAAATGGAGGAAAGTCATATATATGAACAAGCCGGTTGTCAACATTGTATTATAATAATGTAAAAATCAAAATAACAATGGACATATTTAGAAAACTGTGGTGTGTTAACATCATATAACATTACATAGCTATTAAAAAGCAAATATAAAGCAGATTCTCGTACTTGAGCATGCATCAAAATCACACATTCCTAGGCCCCATCCCCAGTTTTGGATTTAGTAGGTCTGGGGTGAAAGCTGAGAACTTGTATTTCTAACAAGCACTCAGGTGAAGCTCGTCCAAGGACCACGCTCTGAGGATCCCTGAGAACAGGACTGCCAAGTATAAGGCAATATTTCTCATATACCATCAAGCCTCGGAAATGCAAAAAGACATTTTAGTGAAATAGTGATTAAGAGAACAAGATGAGAAATTGGCCACTCTCAATGGAATTCCAGCTCTGAAAGTAGGTGTTAGGTGGGCCTAATGTCCTGGTCCTACAAACTCTTCAAGGCGCTTGAAAAATGCTTTGAGAAGAAAAGGACTAGAGGAATATATAAAGCAAACTGCAAGATAGAAATTATTAAGTGTCTAAAAAACAAAACATTGGGCTTATCAAATCAATTGAAAGTCAACTCTTAATTATCTATAGACTTAAAGATGTGTGTGCATTGAAATATATTTGCTATGTGCAGAGAGGGGCCTCTAGAAGTAAGGAAACTGACTTTTTTTGGCCAATATTTATGCACCAATCCCAACCAGTCAAACATTTATCAATGACAAAAGAGGATCCTGGGTTGCCATCCACTCACCCTGTCTCCCACCTAATGGTGTTGGTTATAGTTTATTTCATGTAGAATGTACTCTCTCCACAAGAGCCACAACAGATTAAACCAGACACGTCACCAGTTAAAACTCTCCAGTGGCTTCCTACAGAAATTCGAAGAAAAGAAAAAAATCCAAACCTGTAAGTACAATGACCACACGCACCGTGGTTTGCCTCGGGGTGACGTATACGTGCCTAGACCAATGCTTGGCATGGAGAAGGTAAGAATTGTTCAATGTTAAATGGACAAATACATGCACATCAAAATGCAGTGTCTTGAGTTTCTTGGTATAGGAGCACACGCATACTTTTTCTCAACAAAGAGGGTTACATATCTTTAGAAAGACCTAAGACAAAGCTGAGCTATTTCCAAATGTGCAATGGTAGTGTATATGGTAATGGTTTCACAAAGTATGTTAATCAAGGAACCACAAAAATCATTTAATCTAGAAGGTTTCCTCACCACCATCAAATACTGATTATATTTACATAGAAATTGACTCATTATCATGCAGCTGATAAACACTGCTGAAGGGAGAGCCCGCAGAAGTGTATTTGCCAGGGAGAATCTCCAATTCCTACTGCTGACAGGAAATAATCATTTTCAAGATTGCCACACAAAAAAGGGACATGTCTGTGTCATCATATTTCTTCTCCCTAATAGAAGCAAAGATTAATGAAGTTAATAAAATAAAGCCACCATATTAAAAAAATAAAATGTTAAGGTATAGAAATGCATGATGATAGATGTTGTGATGTCTAAAGTAAGGATCTAAAATGACTATTTCAAGTTCTAAAAATCTGTTTAGGGCATTAAGCTGTTAAAAACATTGAAAACAATGGAGAATAATGATGAGATCCCGTGTATGATTTCGATGGATGCGTATGTATGAGACCATTCTCTAATTGTGTATTTTGTAAACAGACACAGATGCACATGCTTGAAGCAAAATTTTGCTTTCCATTTAAATTTACACAAAAGGTATGAAATGCACATTTAAATATTTAAGCTGTATATTCTCAGTGTGATTTGCATTCTTCCATGTACTTAAAATAAGCATCCTCCTTACCGATGCTGCAGATAATTTTAATGAGCACAGACAGCCCCATGTGAACCTGGGCTCTGTCTTGACTGGCAGTTGAAAGTAGTGCGTAGGCTGTCCCACACGCTGCTCTCCCTGCCCTGTTCCACACTGGGGGTTCAGACCCTTTGGTTAAAGAGCTGCAGTGCAGCATACCAGGTAAGGTGGGCTCTGCACTGATCTTAGGAGTGGAGCGAAGCCTACAGCCCTGTCTTGTTCTAGAGTGTGTTTTGTGTCGAGGGCCTCATTTCTATAATGCAAAAGTTTAAAAGTATTATCAGATAAGATTTTAAGAGTTCAGTGAGAGCCATATGGTGATGAATTTTCCTTTCTTCTGATTTACCTCTCAATTTCACTCAGATACCTGTGAAATTACTAGCTAAAATGATAATGTTAGCCGTGGTTTCCTAAATGGAAGTAATTAACTGGTGATTTTATACAGAGGGTTTCCACAAACATCAAAAACTGCAGTGATAAAAGGCCCAGTAAAATGTGAATTGGAATTAAAAATTGTTCAGAGGCAAGCCAGGAAGAACATTCTACGATGTAATGCATCGTTCTTCTACTTCGGTTTCCACTCTGGGATCATTACTTGTTAATTTAAAAAGACCCCTAGATCGAATACAGGGTACAGCACCTGAAGATTTCAGATGGCCTTCATTTGACTCTGGGTAATGGAAGATATTTTTATTTACTCCCTAATGAAAGCAAACCTCTAGCTGACATTGTTGGCAAAGACTGGTCACACTTTTAAAGCAGAGATTGTGTCCTATTTATTTTTATTCTCAAGCTACTCAATAATGTAGTTACGTTCAATACAAGGAAAATATTCTGCTTGTTCTCACGTGTGGCAGAAACGGCTCTGTCATCATTCATCTGAACTCTACTTAATCCGACTGGGCAAAGGGGCACAAGGTAGAGCGAATGAGGCAGAAATGAGGAAAAACTAAGCAGGAGCGTTGACAGATGCAATCAGGAAAGAAGCTATTTTGAAATTTTATCAAAATTCAAATCTCATATCTGGAGATGTATTTGAGCCCGAGATGGTTTAGTTATTTATATAAGAACTTGCTCTATAAAAGAATACAGTGCTGTGCATAAAGGTAAACTATATATATATATATTTTTAAATTTAAGTAATATATTTTATTTAACCCAATACTGGTATCCAAAAATATTACCATTTCAACCTATAACCCAGGTAAAAAAATATTAATGAGATATTTCATGATTTTTTATAATAATATTTTTTATTATATTATATATAGTAAACTATATTATCAAGAGCATTTCTCCAAAATGATTAAGTATATATTAAGTATATTAAATTACATATATGTATATAATGTCTTGTTTTAATACTAAATAATCCTTTCTGGCCATTTTTTATGTCAAGTCAAAATTTAGTGTGTCTTTTTCCAGACTTCATTACTATAATTAAAATAACAAAAGACAATTAGTAGAAGCATTTCGTTTTGCTTCTGTTTTCACTCAAGACTTACACAAAGTCCAATTTAATGAAACACTACAGAGCTTACAAAAATAAGAAACACATTCTTTCCAACTTTGAGATACAGCTGACACATAATACTGCGCAAGTTTTAAGTGTACCATGTGCTGATTTGATACACTTCTTTTATTTTTTGAGACAGTGTGTGCCAGTACGCACTTGCACGGCGGAGAGGGGTGGAGGGGGGCAGCATGCACAAGCAGAGAGGGGCGGCGCTCAAGAGGGAGAGAGATAATCTTAAACAGGCTCCACACCCAGTGTGGAGCCGCACCCAGGGCTCAATCCCATGACCCCGAGTCCGATGCTCAACCGACTGAGCCACCCAGGTGCCCCTGACCTGATAGACTTCTATGTTGCAAAATGATCACCGACATAGCCCTAGCTAACTCGTCAGGGAACTACCATTTTCTTGTTTGTGATAAGAACATGTGTGAGGTACTTTCTGAGCAACTTCCAAGTATATTCTACGTATTATTAATTATAATCACCATGCTGTACATTAGCTCCCCAGAACTTACTCATCTTATAATGGAAGTTGGTGTGGTCTGACCAACATCTTCCCCTTTTCTCCACCCCTAACTCCTGGTAATCACCAGTTTAGTCTCTGTTTCTATGAATTTGGCCTTTTTAGATTTCACATATCAGTGTTACCATACAGTATTTAACAAATACTTTTCGATTCATATTATACATCACACTTTTGTTTTTTTTATCTTGAAACTATCTCAAGTGTACAAGAGTTCTAAGGACAGTATAAGGAACTGTTTTTTTTTCTTTTTCCTTGAACCATTTGAGAATAAGCTGCTGGCCTGATACTCCTGGCCCCAGAGTGTATTTCCCACAAACAAGGACATTCTCCTACATAATAATATATGCACAAAATTGGGGAATTCATATTACTACTACCATCTAATCTTCAAACCCTACTCAATTTCCTCCAGTTATCCCAATATTGTCCATCATAGTAAAAACGATCCAGGAAAGAATGAAATGTTGCATCTAGTCATAGTATTTCTTTGGTATCTTTTAGTCTAGAACAGTCCCTCTGCATTTTTAATACTTTCTTGACTTTGACATGTTTTTTTTCTTTAAATTCAACTAATGTATAATGTGTTATTAGTTTCAGAAGTAGAGTTCAGTGATTCATCAGTTGCATATAACACCCAGGGCTCATTATATCACGTGCCCTCCTTAATGCCCATCGCCCAGTTACCCCATCCCTCCACCACACTCCCCTCCATCAACCCTCAGTTTGTTTCCTACAGTTAAGAGTCTTTTATGTCTCCCTTTCTGATTCCACCTTATTTTCCCTCCCTTCCCCTATGATCCTCAGTTTTCTTTCTTAAATCCACACATGAGTGAAATCATATGATAACTGTCTTTCTCTGATTAATTTTGCTTAGCATAATACCCTCTGGTTCCATCCATGTCATTGTGAATGTACGATTTCATTTCTTTCGATGGCTGAGTAATATTCCATTGTATATCTATACCACATTTTCTTTATCCATTCATCTCTTGATGGACATCCAGGCTCTTTCCACAGTTTGGCTATTGTGGACAATGCTGCTATAAACATTGAGGGGCAGGTGCCCCTTCAGATCATTATGTTTGTATCCTTTGGGTAAATACCTAATAGTGCAATTGTTGGGTTGTAGGGTAGCTCTATTTTAACTTTTCGAGGAACCTCCATACTATTTTCCAGAGTGGCTGTACCAGCTCGCATTCACACCAGCAGTGTAAGAGGGCTCCCCTTTCTCCACATCCTCAACAACATCTGTTGCTTCCTGACCTGTTAATTTTAGCCATTCTGACTGGTGTGAGGTGATATCTCGTTGTGGTTTTGATTTGCATTTCCCTGATGCTGAGTGATGTTGAGCATTTTTTCACGTGTCCGGTGGCCATTTGTATGTCTTCTTTGGACACTTTAAAAGATTACAGAGCAATTCTTTTGGTGACCTTCCCTCAGTTTGTGTTCATCTGATGTTCCCTCAAGTTTAGACTCAGGTGACGCATCTTTGGCAAGATGGAGATTATGCTCTTTCCACTGCATCCAATCAGAGGTCACATGATTTCCATTTGTTCCATTACTGAGGATATTCACTTTGATCACCTGGATAATGTGGTCTCTACCAGATTTCTCCAAAGTCAAGTTACTATTTTTTTCCTTGGTAATTTATAAGTATTTGGCAGAGGTATTTTAAGCCATACAAATATCTGATTCTTCATCATAGTTTCACTTTATTCATTCATTTATTCTTGTCAGTATGATGTTAGGTTTCCTGTTTTACTCAATGGGTTATAATCTATTTTTGACATTCACTTGGTCCCCAATTTGGCCAATAAGAATATCTTTGAGCTGACATGCCCCCATCATTCTTTGAGCACTTTCTTGCTTTCTGGCACAACCAGATATCCCACGTAATCTACTTTGCCTGCCTGAGACTTGGAATCAGCCATCTCTGAAAGAAGCCCTGATTCTTTTTAGTGGAGGATGATATTTAGAAGCCAAGATTTGGGGGCCAGCTGTGCTCACTGCTATTGGGGTGTTGTCACTTGCCAAAATTCCCAGTGGACAGAGCTAGGGAACACAAATGCGCGCGCGCACACACACACACACACACTCAAGTTCATGTATGTGTCATAATAAATGTGTGGATACATACAACATATATACACATATTAAATCCATCATTCTATAAAAATATATGTATATTTACATCTATATAGATGGATCTATATCTCTATATATCGATTTTTCTATGTATATATTGAAATCTATGAATTCAACCAATATATTTAATTTCATTCCAACATCACAGGATTCATTCTAGTCTTCTCCCTTTCCATATTTGTATTTTCTTTGTGAGAGAGAAACCAGGCTCCCATAATACTCATTTGGTCAATCTCCCTCTGTGTAACCAATTTCCCATCACCATCACTTCCCAATCCTACGTTGATGCCCTCCTCAACCCACTTGGGCTCTGACTCTTTGTTGAGCCACCCTCTTACAAGGAAGCATTTTCCACCCAGCTTGGGCTCTAACACCCCATGCCAGACCACACACATGTGGATACCTTCCTCACTGCACATGGGCTCTTGCTCCCCATTGGGAGCCATTGCCTCTTCTATATTGGTTCTGACACCAGGCTGATTCTTTGCAAGGATCCCTTCTCACCCCACTCAGGCTTCGTACCCTGTGCCAGGTCTTCCAACTTCATGGATGCCATCCAAATTTCAGTTATAAGCAAGAAAATAGCAAGAAAGCCTTCATTACATACTGGCAAACAACAAAGTAACACATGCAACTAATGAAAATATGGGCAATTATGGGGGCCTCAGTGTCCCCCCACCAGTTCCACTTTTACGCCTATACAAATGTGTAAGCACAAGCTTTGTCTTTTTTACACACAAATGGGATTATACTATACTAACTGCTATACGTTTTTCTCTTTTTCTAGTGAATCTGTTTTGGAGATATTTATATGGAAGCATAACATTTATTTTAGTACTCTATAACATTTTTTCTGTTTGAATTAAGAATGGGTATCAGTCAGGGGCACCTGGGTGACTCAGTCTGTGACTCTTAATTTTGGCTCTGGTCATTATCTCAGGGTCATGAGATAAGCCCCAGAGCCCCACATCTGGCAGCAGAGTCTGCTTGTCCCTCTCCCTCCCTCTCTGCCACCCCTCCACTTGTGTGCACTGTCTCTTTGAAAGAAATCAAATCTTGGGGAAAAAAAGAATATTAAAAAGTAAGAATGGATAGCAGTCTTTTATTGATAGAAATTAGCCTGTTTTTGATCTTTTCTTCTTGTGAACAATGCTGCAATGTATATCCATGTGGGAATATCTTTGGGTATGTGTCTATTCACATTTTCAATTTTTAAGTGTAGTCCTAAAATCAAGTAGTTCAAATAAACAAGAATGTGAAATGCGGGCTATTTAAAAGTCCTTTTATCCTATAATTAGTATTGTGCCATAGAATGTAAAGTTCAAAGGTTTTTTAAAAAAGATTAAAACCATTTTGTCCAAACACTAGATTCTGGGGGCACCTGGGTGGCTCAGTCGGTTAAGCATCTGCCTTTGGCTCAGGTCATGGTCCCAGGGTCCTGGGATCAAGCCCTGCATTGGGCTCCCTACTCAGCAGGGAGTTTGCTTCTCTCTCTGCCTCTGCTGCTCCCCCTGCTTGTGCTCTTTTTCTCTGTCAAATAAATAAGTAAATAAAACCTTAAAAACAAAAACAAAACAAAACAAAAACAAACCAAAACCCAAACACTAGATTCTACTTAAAACCCTCTTTAGAACAGATGAAGGAAGCTTGATGGGGAAAGTCAAAGCAATTTATTGACAAAGCCAGAAATAGCACCCAGGAGTCCAAACAGGGTTCCCCCCAAGAGTAAACACCATAGTTTGGAAAATCCCAAACTACAGGAGGTGACACTCTCACTATCTTTCTTGGTGTCACCTGAATTGCTAGCTGGTACTGCACTGCTTACATTCACAGAGCCCTTTAAATTCCCAGATGTACAGTTTACTCATGGACATAAGTGGGACCCTGGAGTTGAAATCTAGTTAAACTTTTTGCTCCTGTTCTATTTGTCTTCCAGCATTAAATCAATGACTTTGTTTTCAACACTTAATTATCTTTATCATCCCCAAATACATCACATGTAATGAAAGACAAGATCAATAAGGAGAGGAAGATCAATAAAGATAAAACTGAAAGCAGGACCTTAAAGATGAAGCCACCTAAGGAAGGGGATAAAAAACAAAGCAAAAGAAAACAAGGTAAAAGTAGTTCAAAAGGACAGAGTACCTTTTAAGAATTGAGAGAAAAGGCCACAAGGGTACAGAAGTTACAACAGATAAACTGGGGGCTTATGGAGGTACATCTATTACTCAGCTGAGATTGAGAATAAGGAAAACTTGGAAACACCAGGGAAAAAGGAAAAAGCAAAAGCTTTGGCTTGTTCTGCTCCTCGACCTTAAATTAAAGTTATTTCTCACTAAATCTTACATCTCAGACTGAGCAGTTACATTTGAATTGTGATTAACCATTACTATAAATTATACTATCAACTATTAGCAATATTAACTATTAAAACATTATTTTAAATTATTGTTCATCACATGCTTGTCTCAACTAAATACAGAAGAAAGAAATAACACAGGAATAAAACACAAAGTATATCCTCACAAGGAAAAACACCGATTGCAGTAAAACAAGGACTTAAATTAAATTACCATGGTCTTTCAACTTATGAGAAGAGAGATGTATCAAGTTTCTAAAAGTTTTTAATACACGTCTGAAATCCTTCCTTTATGTCACAGAAAAAGCAACCTATAGGACTTTCTTTTCTTTTTTTTTTTTTTTTTTAACAACCCCACAATATACCAATTCAAGTTTCTGGTGATTCCTAAGGTGGAAAAAGCCTCAGGGGACTAGACTATTCCTTGTGGTTTCTTTCGCGCCTGCCCACACATTCATAAATAATTCCTTTACTAGTACCCCAATTCCAATGTGCCATCTCTTTCCTCCTGCAACCCTTGCTGATATAGGATGTGAACATGGAATGTTCCTTCAGGAAGCTTGGCTGTAAAGGGAAAGGCAGTGGTAGGTAGGTATGAACACGGTGAAGTTGTTGCTTCATTCTTTCAATCTGTTAGAACATGTGTGCATCATATCATGTTACTCAGAGTACAAAAACATAAACCATATTTATTTTTTTTAATTTTTTATTTAAATTCAATTTAGTTAACATATAGCGTATTACTAGTTTCAGGGGTAGAATTTATATATATATATATGTGTATATATATATATATATATACACACATACACACACATATACATATTTATTTATTTATGAGATAGAAGGAGCATTGAGCAACATGGAGGTTACTTTTTTTTTTTTAAGATTTTATCTATTCTTTTGACTGAGAGAGAGACAGCGAGAGAGGGAACACAAGTAGGCGGAGTCAGAAAGGGACAAACCCGCTTCCCGCTGAGCAGAGAGCCTGAGGCAGGGCTCGATCCTGGGATCACAACCTGAGCAGAAGGGAGACACTTAATGACTGAGCCACCTAGACACCCTCAGGAGTAGGATTTAATGATTCATCAGCTGCATATAACACCAAGTGCTTATTACATGAAGTACCCTCCTTAATGCCCATCACCTAGTTACCCTATCCCCCCACCCCCCTACACCTCCCCTCCAGCAACACTCATATGCCACATCTTCTTTTTCCATTCATCAGTCCATGGACATTTGAGCTCTTCCCATAACTTAGCTATTGTTGCTAGTGCTGCTAAAAGCGTTGGGGTGCACATGTCCCTACAAATCTGCGTTTTTGTATCCTTTGGGTAAATACCTAGTAGTGCGATTGCTGGGTCGTAGGGTAGCTCTATTTTTAACTTTTTGAGGAAACTCCACACTGTTTTCCAGAGTGGCTGCACCAGTTTGCATTCCCACCAACAGTGCAAAGGGTTCCCCTCTCTCCACATCCTCGCCAACATTTGTTGTTTCCGGAGTTGTTAATTTTAGCCATTCTGACTGGTGTGAGGTGGTATCTCATTTGTGGGTTTTTAAAGTTTAATTTTACTTTACTTACATTCAATTAATTAATGTATAGTATTATTCGTTTCAGACGTAGAGTTCAGTGATTCATCAGTTGTGTATAACACCCAGTGCTCATTAAATCAGAGAGGGAAACAAACCAAAAGAGACTCAACCATGGAAAACAAACTGAAGGTTGCTGGAGGGGATGGGGGTGAGAAGATAGGAACCGTATTTAAAAAAAATTCCTACAATGACATGTGGCTCTAGCGTTGATTGTCAAGACTAGGAGTAGCTCTCTAGCTTGAAAGGCTCGGAAGGTCCAAAAGGACGGGGTAAACCCTGAGTTTCTGTCCCTGGACATTACTAAGGCAGGTGTGCCCTCCCTAGAGCATTTGGAGTTTCCTTGGAGGTAAGCATCCTCCTGTCTTAGCTCAGCCAATGGGAACTTTTGATGAGGCTCCCAGGGCCTCCGAGACTACCCCACAGCTACTCTTCCTGAGCACTGAGCCCGTGGGAATCACCATGCCTCCAGCACCAGTACATGCAGACCTGGCAGCCTTCCTCCCCTTCCTGGTAGCTGAAATCCACTTCTCACCATCTCTGGCCAAGACAACCAGAATGGATGCTCAGTGGATTCCTGATGGACAGGAGGAACATGCTTTATCTTTCTCCAGTTCGTCTCCCAGATTGCCCCCCAAAATGCAATTATAACAAGAGATCTGATCACATCATCCTCTGGTACTTCTCCAACTTTCACTGATGTTTAGATAAAACCAAAGTATGAAATAGAAGACTCTTCACAATCCTGTCTCCAGCCTCTCTTTTCCATTCTATCTTTGGTCCCTCACTGTCCTTCCTCGTCAATAATCTCATGCTATTCCAACTTCGTGGAGCTACCGATCAACCCTGAACACCCAGGTAACAGAATAAAGTAAAGTTAAAGAGTGTCTATTATGTGTCACTCACTGTGCCTACAGTTTGGTATGTATGTCATGTAACCCCACGACCAACAAGGAGACAGAGGCTCAGTCAGGTACGTTAAGTAGCTTACTCAAGGGCTGAGAGCCATTAGGTGCTAAAGAGGTTGCTGACTGGATTCCAGACTTTCTGACATGGTGTGACCTCCAATGTTCAGAGCTACCACTGGCAAAGCTCTCCTGACTGGACTGTACTTTCTCATCTTCTCCACCTGGTAGAACCTTCTGCCTCTTTCAAGTCAAGCCTCAGTTTTCAGCTCCTCTGAATTCTTCCATGGCTACAGTAAGCAGGGTTGGTCCCTTCTCCCCCTCGGGCCCTCGAACTAGTTCATCTTCTCCCTATGCCAACCATGCCACCTGCATTTGTCTCAGTCTGAAATCATTACTTGGGGAGATTCAGGGAACCGGGGCCACTGGTATGTTATTCCTCTTTGATCCTCAGCTCTTGCACAGGGCCTGATAAGTCTAATATTTGATAAAGGAAGAAAGAAAACAAGAAGGTGGTGTCCCACCACCATCTATGGAAATACAGGGAATGGAAAAACGTACTTCGCCTAGTAGGAAAGTTTCTAACCATACTGTTCAATCATGCCGAGTAACGGGGTGTGCCACATGCACAGGATACCGGGAATGAACACTGTGCTAAATGTCCATGAAAATAACGTTCAATGAAAATACTACTAAAAACAGTAACAAAAGCACATCATGCCAAACGGTTCTGAGATATAAACTCAATTTTCCAAAATTGACCCAGAACATAGAATTCTCTGATGTAAGGGAAAAAGGCTTAGCAGCCAAGAAGAATTATTTTTCCATAAGGGAAATGATTAAAGATGACAAACTTGTCAAACAGAAAAGTCAAAGATTAACTACTTAAGATCAAAGGTGACTTCTCTAAGACTCTAAAGTTCAAATAGGAATTTTAAAAAGTGATTATAGTGGTTCTATATTATCTTTATGGTGACGAATTAATAACAATTAGCAGAATATAACAAAATCAGGGTCTAAAATTGTTATGTTTAGAGTTCTAATCTAGAATTGGAAGGGAAAATGCAATGAAATACTTAAACACCTGTGTATTAGAAATACAAAGTGAACAGTATTAGTAAATTCTCACGTAAGAGATGTGGAATATGATGATGTCTTTCTGGGGGGTGGAGTAAAATACATTTACCCTCCTCAACACACATGAGCCACGGTTTTAACAAAAGTACTTCAGTTTTGTCTGTGTACATTTGTCTGAAATATTGCAGCACTGAGAAGCTAATTAATGTCAAGTCAAGACACCAAAATGGTAATCATTACAAGGATGTAATAGTCACAATTCAGTACTGTCTTTCCACTGATTGCATTAAGCACCAAATAGAAACAATTCTCAGAGAAGGCACAATTGTCAATTTTAAAAGTTCATGAACAGTGGCCCTAGTAGTCAGAAAAAGGGAATGCTGTTGACCACAACGCAAGGTTCATTTAAGGTGATAATTTGTAAAGTTATTTTGCACTGCATTAAAGAGTAAGAGGAGACAGGAGGATTATTTTAATCCTGCATATACTTAATTAATTTCAAGAATCTTCTTCTTAAAAGCAACCAAGTACAAAACAGGCATATTTTTACTGAGACGCTAAGTCCCTGAACTACTTCCCATAAAATGATTGAGCCTGGAATATAAGAAAGATGAGAAAGTGTTTTATCCAAAGACAGTTCAAGAAGCTCTGTATTAGGAACACAGCTTCTGACTCTAAGGCATTGGCTTATGTGCAGTGACTATAAAATAAGTTCATTCAGGATGGTGAGTATCCTTCTCCAGGTACCAGTTTTGTTCACCAGGACTACACAAGACACTTGGTTTTAGAGGCGATGCTGAAAAACTATTACCACATACTTAATGCTCCATTTTGGGAAGACATTCTGTTGTACATTATTTTATTAGGAATGAACTTGATGAGATTCAATCAGAACAGACTATGGTTCAACAGGTCTTATTTCTAAACCTTTTTACTAAGGGATGTTGTAACACACTAAGCTATTTGGGCCCTAAAATCCAGGATCTAAAAGGAAGATAATTATTTTAAGTGCTACTCACATATTCCTTTCCATATAGTCACGAAAATGAGTCTTGGACTTAACCCTAAACTTCTACAGCCATCCTCTTTAGTAAGGAGAAATCAGTAGCCTAAAAATTAGTGTTTCGAAAGACAGAATGTGAAGTTCATTGTTTCACCGGCTTGTTCATTCAATTCCCATTTCTCTTAGTGAGCTCTCGTTCATAGTGCTCTTCCAAGCACTTCCTTGGGATTTAGAAAGTGTGCTGGGGTGGAGAACCGAAGAAAGCAAATACCATCTCTGGTCTCATGCAACTTACAGTATAATAGGGAAGACAGATAGGAAATAGTATTTGCACAAAAATAGACTTCTTCCATGCGGGATGGTGAAATGGAGAGCTCTCAAGCCACCTGAAATCAGATCCTGCCAATGGTGCCATTGTGGACACATTTTAGCCTCATTTTTAGCAAAACAGGGACTGTGACATCTACCATAGAGAATTCTTCCTGAGACTAACCGGGATAATGTCTGGGAAAGGCCTGACAGTTAATAGGTATTCAAATCATTCCTCTTTCCTCCCTTATTTGCATTCCCCCTAATTTTCCATTCACTTAATACTGGTAACAAAAATTTGACAGTAAAAAGCACTTTTCCTCCATCAAATTTAAGAATTTATTTAATAAAAACATTCGCCTCAAAGCAAAAGCTAAATTAATTTGCCTCGTTAATGCAGACATTCTCTATATCGAGAATAAGTGTATACTCACATTTGTTATCAAGTTCCTAGCCTGTTTTCAAGTTTCATCCAATTTCCTTACAAATGAAAGCAAACACACACACACCCCCAAAAACATTTCCATTGCCTTAGGGAAAACTAGATTTTTATATTCAAAACAACAAAGCTCACAGAAAGCAAAGAATAGAGTACATACACTCTGTGCTATTTCCTCTTGGTATAAGAAAACCAAGCTTATGGAATTAAAATTATGTAGGTCTCTGCAATCAATATAAATTTGAACAAACCTAATGCAGTTAAGGCAATTATCAGTAGTTTATAAGAACAACATTTTTCTGCTTACCAGTAAAATAAAACTAAATTTGTGTGGGTAAAATAAAATATTCATCTTCATTGGAAGTTTTCCTGCATATTAAAATTTCTCTAGGGTTGTCTTGTAACTCTATTTTGAAGACGTGCAGTAGAAGACTTAATTTTGCGGGTGCCCTTATGAAGAATGACAAGTACACTCATTCTTACACCTCTTCAGGTACTGATGGTGCTTTTCTTTTCTTTTTTTTTTTTAAAGATTTTATTTATTTATGTGACAGAGAGACAGCCAGCGAGAGAGGGAACACAGCAGGGGGAGTGGGAGAGGAAGAAGCAGGCTCATAGTGGAGGAGCCCGATGTGGGACTCGATCCTGGAACGCCGGGATCACGCCCTGAGCCGAAGGCAGACGCTTTAATGACTGCGCTACCCAGGCGTCCCACGGATGGTGCTTTTCTAACCCCTGTGGGCTTAACTCTGAGCGTCTGAATTCATTACAGCTCATTTTAATATGACCTTCCTCGGAAGAAGGTTTAACATTTTGCTTATCATCTAAAAGTCTGATGAAAAGAATCCCGCTGCCTTTTCGAGAGATCATGAAAGAAAACAGATGTCATAACTCCACAATCATAGCCCCGTGATGTAGGAAGGGGGCTTTAAAGAAATAACTTAGACCAATTACCTGATTATATTCATCTGAGAAAACTCTGGAGGTTTAAGATCCTCTTCCAAGCAGTATCTGAGCCAAGACCGGAGCCCCCTCTACGGTTCGGATGTGGGGGTGGCTCCGAGGGTGTGGCACGCGCACCGGGGTATGTGTGCGAGGGTCCCCACGTGCGCGGGAACAATCTTGTGTCTACCTATTTCTTCTGTGTCCCGAGTGCAGACGAAGCACTCAAAATGTCTGCTTTTTGGAAAGGTGAGAGGAAGAACTTGACCGTCAATCTCAAAATAGTTGTGAATCCAAGTTTTAGGGTTCACATGTGAGCGGCCAACATGCTGGCACCACTTTTTAAAGCTCTTTTAAAACAAGAACTAAAGGAATAAATCCCGTGAACAACTCACTGTGTTACATACCAAATTTTAACACATGAGAAACCTCTCATACGTAACTCTTTGCTGCCCAATTAACTCGCTTTTCTGCAGGCCTGAGAATAAAGGCCGTATCACAAAGCAAATGCCATCAAGGAGCAAGGAGGTCACATGGGGGCCTGCAGCCAGTGAGGGTGAGGAGGAGCGGGGGCACGCAGCCCCCTCTGACCCAGGCAGCTGAGTGGCGTCGGAGGAAATACACAGCCATGTTGACACACCTTAGTCCTTTTAAGTGAGAGAACGCCTTATCTTTATGAAATAAGAAAATAGGAAAAATTAAGTTAAGGATTCAACCAGTGACTGACTGGCTTCATTATCTCCTGCTCTAGTTAACTCAGTTATTAACCATAAGGTGAAAAAGGCAAGTCAAGTGACAGAGGAATAACACAGCATCAGGAGCCAGAAAGTTCTGGGCCTGAATGCAGCTTCATCATCGAGGAGCTGCTTGACTCCTTGCAAGTACTTAAGTCAAAGACAATCCAATCTGCATATGTCAAGCAGAGAATAACAATCCCACCTCATGGGATTGAATGCAAATTAAATGAGATAATGCACACAGATATTGTGAAAAAGGCCGTGCATCCAATAAACCTCTCTTATTGTTACCATCATCATCATTTTGAAACTGCTTCTTTCGAGCCATACTGAATTGAACCAATGCTCTGCAACCCTACATAGCAAATGGATGAACCATTCTATGTGAAAAACATAAAATAAAACAAAAACCCCAAATAAATTCATGGATCTCTTTGTTGTTCAATATAAATGTATTGAATGGTTTTATAAAACAATTTAACCCTTTCAATGTACTTAAAAGACTATTGTTTTTATAATGGCACCTAAGATATTGTTTTATAAATGCACCTAAGATAAAATGGCAATAGATCGCTAGGAAGAAAAATCATAGGATGAGATCCACCCTAACTTAGAAGATTAAGTTTTCCAGCTGTTGTCATTTACGTGGCAGTAAGCCTCACCTGGCTGAATTCTAGAAGCTGCAACTGATGCTGGTCCTACTAGAATCTCTGAAGGCTATCATTTTCAGATCTTTTCTGGAGACATTTGCACGTGATTTTTACATTTTCTTCCATATCAAATCTTAATAATTTGGGAAGCTTTTCTTCCCCCACCAAACTACAGATAACCATCTGTTTCAACAAAGTTATTCCCACTTGTAAGAAGTGACATTTGTTAACATGAGAAACTCCATAACCCCATGAAATTTTCTGTTTCAACCAGCTAGTTATAGCCAGGCCAAGTCCATCGTGCTATGGGTAATCAGAACCGGCACTACCATATCTCAAGGAATTTACATGAAGTCGACATAGGAAAAGGAGTTGAATGTTCCAAGATGACTTTCAAAAAATCAATTATAAATATAATTAACCATTCTATGCACAAGCTTACAACAGTAAGTTAATTGTGCCGCTTTAAAATGATTGAAAAAATGCATTCAAAAGGATTTATATAGTGGTTTTTAAGGAACGCCTCCTAAATAAAAATATATAACAATAATCATCACAGCAATTATATGGACATAAACCTTTTCCTTTGCAAAGCTCAGAGGTCATGGAAACAAACCTCCAGAGACTTGAATCTCTCTCTCTCTCTCTCTCTCACACACACACATACACACACACACACACACACCCCCTCAGGAGACCAGGAGACTCCAATAAGGGGAAAGTAGAAATTTAGGGGTTTTTCTGTATCTCTAAAAGGGAACAATGGCTATATTCTCGTTATTTCCTCCAAAGAAGTACTGAAGTATGGAACATCATCTTTCCCCTCAAAATGCTCCCTAAAACTGGGTATCTAAGACTGAAAGCCAACGTTCAAAAACTTCCCTGGAGAGTTCTGACTTCATTTTTATCCAACCTCATCCTTACTGTATAAATGGACCGATTTCTGAAAAGCCAGATGACAGAAACCACAGGTAAAATTCTACTAAAGGAGCCTGCATTGTACTGTCAAATACCTGACTCCAAAACTGAAATGGATGCCAGGAAGGTCATATTCATAAAATACATCTGAAATCACCTAGTTTTCTTTCTCGATGCACTGGAGTATCAGAACCCATTTTCCGAAAGAACAAGACGTGGCCACATTTCGAAAGCCGTGAAAAACGCCTGCACATGACGAACGTTCTCTCTAACACAAAGAATAACACCTTGCAAAGGACAGCTAGACTCCTAGCCGGTGCTCAGAAGAGATTGTCAGGAACCTTAAAACAGAGCGTGACCTTTAATTCCGAGCAACGCTAGGTGGCAGAAGAGAGTCGCTTAGGCGTCCAGGCTCTCCTGACAGCTCTAGCTGGAGCTGCTCTCACCCTCACCCTTCTCTTTGCTTTCAAAGAGAAGACTTTAGACCAACCCGAGTGCCAACAGCGGCCTCTTCATTACGGGAAAGCGGCTGTGAGCTAAATACAACTTTCTGGAACGTTCACTGCAGCTTATTGTGACGGGTGGAATCAAGCCGGCATTGAAGGGACCTACCTGGACAGCCGTGTTCTCCAGTCTAGCCGGTCACGCGTCACGATGCAGCCCCACATCAATAAGAGAAACACGACGGGCGCCAGGCGTGGGGAGGTGTTGGGGACCCCTCTGCCCCGCAGGGAAAAAAAAAAAAGCTGACTTCCAAATGGCGAATCTTAAATCTCGCGAGGACGCTGTGAGATGGTGCCTGCTTTCAGGCATGCTGTGGGCTGAAATTGGTTTCAGCTGGAACCGCCCCATAAAGCTTGATTGGGAGGTCCACGTGAGGGAGGCAGGCCGAACAGGTGTGCGTTTGCGTGTTGTTGCTCTGATCGCCTTTGATGGTGTTTACGAAGCTGGAGGAAGAGGTTCTTCTAGGAATCACGCTTTGGTGGCCACCCAACCATCATTTTCTTTTCTATGCCTTAATTTCTTTGTTTCAAAAGGAGGATAATAACAGTACCTATTTAAAGGTTGTTGTGAGGAGTCAATGAGCTGGGTGGTCCATGAAAAGCGCTTTGTGTGGCGCTTGGTCAATAAAGTCCTCAGTAAATGTTGCCTATCCTTATTACCACCATCAAACAAGACAGGCAACGGGAAGGCTTTATAAGTCCAAGAACAGCCATCATTTTCATCATCATCATCATGGTCACAGCAATCCTTATGCTCTCTATGCTTCGTCTAAACCAGGTGACTTGGTATTACTGCAGGCACTATAATTTCTCTCCTCTCTAGTATCCAGAGCGTAATCTTCACAGCTTTTGCTCTGGAATCATATAAAGGTGAGTGTGAAATCTCGCTCTGCCATTCACCAGCCATGTAATTTTGGGCAGCTGGTCTCATCTTTCTGAGCCTCGGTTTCCCCACCAGAAAAACAAGGGTAGTAATAGGACTTTCCTCCATAGGTTATCTATGAGAATGAGATGCCATACTGTCTGGTGCAGTGAGTATTCACCAGATGTTCGCTCCTTTTAGCAGTGTTAGTATTACTATTCACTTGGCTTGGCATACCCTCCTCATCTGAAACTTAATTTCTATAAGGTTCAGTTTTAAAATCTCCTCCATTCCTCCACATATTCTCTCATGTAACTATATTCTATGTCTCTTTCATACTCTGGGGATTTAAGTAACAAATAGACTTAGCTCCTGGTATCAAGGAGCTTCTAGCATGAGAGTGAAAACCAGTGAGGTGTCTAATGCTCATAGTGCAATGAAGAATGTTAAGTGGCCAAAGAAGCCTTTATTTTAAAGACGGTGTTAATTTCACCTAGGAAGACTCTAGGAAAAGAGACTAAGTGTACCACCCTGATTAGAAACCTGGAGTTTTGTGTTATAGTGATTTGGAGTTCAGTCTCAGCCCTGCCCTTTGTTAGCTAGGTAGCTTTGGATAAGTGATAATACTGTCACTGAGCCTCAGTTTATTCTTCTGCAAAATAGGGATAATTGTAGAATCGATATAATTGAGGGTAAATGAAGGTTATACATGGAAATCCACTTAAAATGCTACAGAAGTTTCAACAAAGGTTTGTATTAGCAGTACTGGTATCAACACAGGTAATACCATCATCAAGCCTTGGTGATGGGGATACTAAATGTGGTTCTTGAATTCGGAGTAGGATTTGAATATAAGGCTGGGGAAAAGGCAGTGAGGCAAGAAGAAAAAGTTCGAAGTGAGAAAGAAGGGGAAATTTGGAAGGACCAGAGAGTGGTTCAGTTTGGCCTTATTAAGCACTAAATGTGTACTTAGGGTAACCGTCTGTCCTGGTTTGCCTGAGGCCAAAGGGCTCTCCAGGAAAGCAGTGCTTTCAATACTAAAACTGGGTAAGTTGTTGGGAAAATCAGGGTGAGTTTATCACCCTACTTAGAGGACAGTAGCCCAGCAAACAAGGGTCTTAATGGCCATGTCAAAGGGTTTAGGCTGTGTTTGTAAGAAATAGGGAGTTCTTGAAAGTTCTTGAATAAGGGAATAACTGATCGGAAGTCTATTTCAGGTAGTCTACAGAAGGAAGAGTTTACCTCTCTTTCCTGCCAAATCAGTTTGCTCCTTCCTACGCTTTTCACAGGCCTTTATTGGTCTCTCCTCTGACCTTTATCACGTGCTGTGTTACAGATTTGTGTGTGTCCTCATAATCTTACAATATAACTTCTTTGCTATCAGTATTGGGTCTTTACTCTTTTCTCTTCATGTTATCTTATACATAATATAAGTTCAATCAGTAATTAAGTTGATTAAAACCTATGATTCTTTGCAATACAATATTAATTGACGTTTACTGTTCATCTCAGTTCAAACTCAATCATCAGTTTTCTGTCGCCTCGTCATTATTCTTCAGGGGACACATAAAGTCAATCTATTAAAATACTGATTGGTAAATATACACACAAAATAATTTCCTATAACATATAAGGGAGTATTCTCCCCCTCTCCATTAAAATTTTAAATTGAAGACATTTTTCTTATTCATTCATTCATTCATTCATTCATTCCCTCAACCACCAAATGTAGCTTAATAGTACAATGTGTTTGTTCCTGTCCTGGAACCCAAGATACAGGTAAAAAAATTGAGGTCCCTCACCTTATTTGGTGGCCAAATTCCTGAAAGGCAGAGCACCAGGGTAGAGTTTCCACACAAAGTTCAAGTTAGATCAAGGTCATTTTCGGATGCTTAACTACCCCCGTTGAAAGGTATGTTTTAAGTACTATCAAATCAACAAATCAAGTAAAAAGCATTTATTTATTTTTATGCATAAGTGACTTTGGAGAAAACCAAGCTATATTAGCCAGTGGGGATTCTAGGGCCAGAAAGACATGGGTTCAAATCTCACCTGTGCTTCTCACTTACTTACCTTGACAAAATATTAACCATTCTTGTCCTCAGTTTCTTTACAGTCAAAATGGGACTAAAACAGTATCTATCTCACAGGGTTGTTATAAGAATAAAATGTAATAATGCACGTGAGGCTTTTAGCATCATGAACATATTTTACGCAAGGAATATGTTCCTGGAGCCCTCAAATAATGCAAGACTGACCCAGGCAAAAGATGGCGTATGTTTACTGGATAAACACGGGCTTCTTTGTAACCAGTTCATTCATTCATTCATTCAGTCAGTCAGTCACATAGTTTATAATCATTCGCTGACCATGCTTTGAAATTATGTGATTCTTGACAAATTTTGGGTTCCTGGGTTGGGCTGGGTTCCTGGGAGGCAGACTCTGAGTGAAGTTTATTAAGGAATTATATTGCAATCAATACGTACAGGAGAGGGGAAGGGTGCAGTCCCAGCAAAGGCCCCAGTCAAGTCCACAGGATGCTCTTTTAGGACATCCAGTGTTAGGGCTTTCCTATCCCTGGTTTAACCCGTCCTTGGAGGGAAGTGCTCTGGCCTTGGGCGGAGACAGCTCTCTTCAGGTGAGGCAGTCTTCTGAGAGACACTGACCTGAGGCCTATCAGCCCGTTTCAGGGCTAGCAAATGGGTGAATAACTCCCAAATAGGGGGGATCTCAGCACTGTAGCACCCATTCCCTATACAAGTGATTGTCAAGATTGCAGGTGTTGTACATAAAGTGAAAGTTTATATTTTTTAAGTGACAATTTCAAAAGTATAGACATCATTACCTTATTGTGTATGTTCCCTATGACGGCCATTTTGTCACCTTGAGCTAATTCTTAATTTCTCATCTACTTAATGGTACCTATCTTGTAGCAATTTGGTAAAGATTAAAAATCATATAGTGTATGTAAGGTACTCAGCAAACCTCCTGGCATGCAGCAAATGTCTGGTATGTGTTAGCTGTTTTTATTAAGAGAAGGTCTAGGAATACAGAAGGACTCAGTAATAAGTGAAAAAAAAAGGAAACTATGTCAGAATTCTAAAACTTACAGACTGACTTAAAGCACTGAGTCTGTCACTGGCAAAGTTTACATTATGGTATTTGACTAGTGGGTGTCTCGGTCTAGTTTTATGTCAACATTAAATAAAGGTTTGGGTTTTGGCACCTCATGGGAAGTCTCAGCTAGACTGTTAACGTTCTTCTGTCCTTCTTATGAGAAGGTAATTTGAGAATGTTAGAATTACACTCTGTCCATTTGGGAAATGAATGTGTAAATAATGACAAGAGAGGGATAGAACCAAGATACAATAAAGGATCTAAGTTCAAAATATACGGTATATATTTCCCAACTAGTTTGTCATGCCAATCTATTTTTTAATATTTATAGTCTCGCTTGAATCCTTAGAACATGAGTTCTCTTAGGCAGAGATTAAATTTCTGTAATTGCTTTTTAACTTACTGAACATAGTATCAGCACTAATGGACACATGAGAGTGTTCCTTTTTATTGTCTTAGTAAGGGGATGGTAATTTTTTTAAAGTATAATTCATGTGCCTATTCATAAAGATAGGATCAAAACAAAGTCTTCCTATTGTTGACTTGCTCCTTTCCCTGCCCCTAAAATAGGGTCCAAATCCTTATTTGAGAACCAGGAATCAAGTCCTATTCTCATTTAATCTCGTTTTATTGTTTTGTTTTTACCTCCACAATTACCTAGTGGAATACAGTGGGTGCTCAATAAAAATTTGTTGAATGACAGGCACCTGGCCAGCTCACTCAGTGGAACATGACTCCTGATTGCAAGGTTGTGAGTTCAGGCCCCATGTTGGGTGTAAAACCTACTTAAAAAAAATTGTCGAATGGATGAATGAATTTCAGAGCTGGAAGTGACATTAGAGATAATATAGTCCTCATTTCAGAATAATGTTCAGAAAGACAGAGGCATATGCAGGAGGGTGCAGAGCTGTCTGAGTTAGAGTAAGGACCTAGGGCTCAGAGACCGCCAAGCAAGGCTCTTACCACCACAGCATACTTTCTGCCTTCTGTGTTCTAAAGACCCTTGTAAATCTGCTCAGATCTTTGCTTGTTAGCCATTCCTATCCAGGGCATTCACTTCTTGAGATATTTGCTACTCCAAAGCTAGAAATAAAACAGACCATGCTTTCCTCATTTACAGCCCATCAAGTAATATTAACATGTCCCGGGTACCTTCACACTTTTTTTCTTTCATATCTTTGTGAAATTTCCTTTTATTTGTAGGATGTGTCAGACGCCTTCTTTAATCAATCCCCATAACTCTGAGGTTCCTTTTATCTAACTCCACACATTCAGAATAGGTCAGAAATGAGGATGGAAGCAGGTTTCAGAGCTGTAAATCTTTAACAAATGTATTATAAAAAACTAGCCATCAAAAGAGAAAAATGTTTTTTTTTTAAATCATCCATGATCTCACCACCCTAACAACAATGATAATAGTGTTCTGGTGAATTTCTTAGCCATATTTTCCCATAGTTATAATCAGAGTGTGCTGATAACTGTAAATTCTACTTTTTCACTCAACATTATATCATTGGTGTTTCCATATTTTAACATAGCCTTCATCACTATAATTTTCATTGATTGTACAATGTTCCCTTGAATGCATACATCACAATTGTTGGGGAGGAAGAATTTCCTCTATCCCTCAAGGTCCTTCTAGCTGGACTTAGAATCACATTCACATGAGAACGATTAACAGGAGAAAATCAAATTTAATAGTGTATGTATGGCAAATCCACAGGGACAAGGAAATTCCAAAGGTAGTGAGGCAACATAAGGCTTGTATGAGCTAAGAGAGGGTTATGAGTCAGAGGATACAAAAGAGAGAAAGAACATTAGCAGGAATGTGAGAGGAGGTGTTTGGAAAATAAAGGTTGCCCTCTTACACAGATAAGTTTATAAGGTAAAGAGGAATCTCTGTCAATATCTCTCTTCCTGGTACAAGCAGGCAGTTGAGTGGGAGGTAAAGAGCTTTTCCTAAATCTGCTGGGTTTTGATTGCTTCCTTTCAAAATAATGTTCATGCCAAAGCGGCTCATCTTGGGGCGACATGCCCTTGGCCTCTATACAACTGATTTAACTGTTTCCCTAAAGGTGGACCTGAATGCTTTCTCTAATCATTTGATATTATAAATCAAGTAGGGATGAGTGTTTTGGGTCACATAGCTTTTTCCATGTTTTGGATTGTTTCCTTAGGACAAGTTCCCAAAGTAGAATTACTGAGTCAAAGAGAATGGACATTTTTATGGCTGTTAAAGCACATATTGCTACATTCCTGGATGGAGGGATAGAATTCTGAGTTTAATTAAATTAGGTAAGGAGGCGGCAATGGGGGTTTCCTGTGATCAGTGTTGCCAGGCAACCAGTTGAGTCCAATAGTGTGAACGGAGAGGGTGGTTTTGAGCAAGAGTCCACCTTTTCAGCCAGGCTATGGAGACTCATCAGAACTGTGCTGGGTGAGATAGTTATTTCTTGGAAATCTGCATTTGAAATTCTAGCTGAACTGTACTGCAGTATTGACTTTTCTTAGTCCTGTTTTTAATCTGTGACAATTATCTAATAAGCAAATAGGAAAAAAAGCCTTTTTAGATAAACACATTTTCATGTCATTCCTTCTAACGAGGGTAAGCAGGTTCCAAAGCTGAGATTTACAGAGATGGAGTATTATGGCTCTGAACATTTTTGGACCATTCAATCATATGGTCAGAAGCCACTGTGGTTTAGGCAGAGGCCCCTAGTCAGATAGGGTTCCTAGGGGCCCCTGTTTACCATTCAGTGCACATGGCAGTGAGACAGAGGGTTTGTTCTCTGCCCTCAAGTAGTCAGGCTGAGGTGGGACCCTTAGAAACACATCTCATTAGTCAGGCAAACACATCTAGATGTCTGAATCATTAGAAAGGGACCCCCAACTATTCTTCAACTATACACCTAATGATTGAGTAAATAGGCACTTTCTTTCCTGCATGTTTATTCCTCAAGGCAAAGAAGACTTTACGATGTCCCAGAGGGTGACTACAAGTAGATGAAGAATTAATAACATTTCTAACATCTGTGCATGCTTCATAGTTTTACAAGTGTTTTCACCCACTTTACCTTCACAAGAGCCTTGAGAGTTCAGTGCTTTTATTCTCCTCATTTTACAGATGAAACAGTGAAGGCTCCAAAGCATCAGTGATTTTCCTTCAATCACTAGGCCGGCAAAAGGCTGAATCATGTCTAAAATTCCTGCCTCTGAGTCTCAGTCCTGTATGTGTATTGCCCCCATCACCACAAAATACCAATCACAGAAATACATTAGGTGATTTTCAACAATCCTGGAGCTAAAGAAAACTTCTGAACATGAGAATGACAATTGATGGAAGATGCAAAGAAATAATTAAATTTGAGGTCAGAACATTCACAGAGCCCAAGGCAACAGAGAACTGGGGGAACAGAATAACCAACTTCCAAACGACAGGTGTAGCTCTCACTGAGGCCAAGGAAGACAGCGTGCTCAGAACGATCGTGCCTTAGAATGTCTATGCCTTTTCCATTCAAACAGTTTTTCCCCATGATCAATTTCTAATCATTCAAAAGACAGATTATCCACTTGATCTCACAGCCAAGATTTCATAATTGCATACATTTTGTGCTGTTTTTAAATCATCCGTCTGTCCTTTGGAATGTTCTTACAATTTTAAGAGATCTCTATGGATTATCTGAGCCAGCCCTCATTCTGCCAACAAATCTGGATTATTAACCATGATAGGAGGAAACTGAGGTCTGGAAGGTTTTGACTTGCTCAAAATCCTATATTCAGTCAAGGTAGAAGAGAGAGGAAAAGAGTGGGCTCCCAAAGGTAAGGGGCTTTCTCCACCATAACTGAGGGGAACCAACTTTTTCCTCTTTCTACAGTCCTTTCCAGATAATAAAATAGAAACTCCATATAATTGAAAAAGGTTGAAACTATTACCTTTTCAACACTTCTCATGAGAAGAGAAATGAATTAATGAAATGATAAAAACTCTGTCATCCATGGTCTGTATTTTTCTGCTAGGACACTGTGATGAGTTCAACATTGCTCTGTTTCTGTGGTTTCACTCTCTCCATCTCCCTGGACTCCCTGTGCTGATAAGATTCAGATCTCACTTCCTCCAGATTTGAAGGGAAGCATTCAGAATTCTCTTTTTGCCCTTTGTCCATGCTATGTTCTTCGATCAGGCTTGGCCAGATAGAAAGCTAGTACACTGATCCCTGAGCTTTCTATACCAAATCTCAGTGTGTTTAGGATCCAGAGGGAGGTAAAGGTATGAATTAACTGGCTTCCTTAGGAACTTTAACAATTTCCAAATATTTACTTCCTATATATTTTGACCAACTTAATTCTTACGTACATATAGCAGAGGCTCTCTTAACAAACCTCCACTTTGCAGCTTGCCAGATCAACTCATGCTCTGTAATCCAGGGTTGCTCAACCTCAGCACTCTTGACATTTGGAGCCAGATAATTCTTTGTTGTGAAAGGCTGTCCTGAGCACGTTAGGATTAAACAGCATTGCTGGCCTCCACCAATAAGATGCTAGTACCACTCTCTTAATTGGGAGAGCCAAACGTATTTCCGGATATTGCCAAATGTCCCCTGAAGGGCAAAATCACCTCTTGTCCAGAAGCGCTGCTCTCAAACATCAACAACACAGAATGCTCGATAATCAGGACCTGCTGAAACCTCCAGGTTAGAAGACTCCCCTCCAAGATGCCCATGTCCTCTCTATCCCATTGGTTGAGCTGTAGACTTATCAAGTGTCAGTTATATATTTCAAATATGTTTATGTCAGTGGCACTGTTGTGATTTGTATGTCACATAAATAACACATAACTTAATGGAACATGAGAGCAAAATAAGAGAACTTTTATTTCTATTCTAAGTTGAATGATCAGAAAACACTCTATATGATGGAAACAAATGATAATTCTTTACCACATCTCTTTTCCCCAGGATATACAACAACAACAATTCCCAGCCTCCCCCGCAGTTAGGGGGAATCAATATGATTGAGTTGGGGTAAGTAGAACATTGGCAAAAAACATGAATACCATTTCTTTGTCTGGCACTTAAAACTCCCCTTGCTCCCTCTTGTTGCACCTGCCAAGAATCCAGAAGAGGTCCCTGATGTCCTAAGGTGGAGGCTGGCAAACTTCTATAAAGGGCCAGACTGTAAACACTTTCAGGTTCATATATTCTTTTTTTTCTCAAAAACAAAAACAAAAACAAAAACAAAACCGAATCCTTTAAAAATGTAGAAACTCTTCTTAGCTTGTAGACAGTACAAAACAAACCATGCACTGGATCTGGCTTATGGACAGTAATTTGTCAGCCCCTGCCTTAGGACATAATGGTGCAACACTTCTTTCTATAAAGACACTTAAAAAAAAATCCTGTCAAATTAGGTATGGCTAAAACAACTGTAAAATATTACAGGGGACCATAAAAGCCTAGAATGATTCTGCATGTAGTTGTTTCAAATCTCTTTAAATTCCCATTCTACTGTAAAGAAATTGAAAATAGAAGCCATAGACTTTGCATTACAGATACTGTGTAAGGAAGAAAAATAGCGTGGACTTCAAATGACAGACTCAGTCCAAGATGAGACGCTGGTTTTACACTAAAAGACTGGTGAAAAGAATGTTTATGCTTTGAATTCGAATTAAAAGTTTAAACTCTGTATCATGTTTGTATGACTCTCTATTTTAATAGACTTTTATTCAAATAAGAAGGCTTCTATTTTAACTCTCTTTTGTGTGAAAAGCAACTGAGAGGAGATGACAGGAAAGCCTTAAAAGAAATAGGACAGTACCACAATACTGAGTCCTCTGTTCTGGGTCTTGGCTTGGACATCAGCTCTCCCAGGAATTTATGATAATACAATTGTGGCAATGTTCTACATGCAGAAATGTTAGAATCTCTAAATGTTTGCTATACAAAGGTATACAAAAGGAGCAGTTAATATGGTTTATTTAATATACATGGACGTGGGCCAGGAATAAGAAGAGGCTAAAGAACATTAAAAAAAAAAAAAAAGCAATCCAGTCATCATTCGCATGAAAATGTCTACCTAGTCTAATACACCTTAAGTTAAAATGGAGCCATTCACCATGTGGAAATCTTACACGGACTAGCTTTAGTGTTTACAAAGTACTAACTACATAGCTTGCAGCATCTTCTCTTTTCTGAAATTCCTATCAGCTCTCATAACTAAATGTTTGCAACTGTCAGCGTGGGCTACCATAATAAGAGACCATGATCTGGGTGGCTTGAACAACAGAAATTTATTTTCTCTCAGTTCTGGAGGCTGGTAAGTCCAAGACCAAGGGGAAAGTATGGATGATTTTTTTGTGAGAGCTTTCTTCCTGTCTTAGACATAAGGAAACTATCCAGAATGGGAAAACAGAGTTGTATTAAGGGAAAAAAAGCAAAAATAATATGATAAATATGTAGAAATGTAAACAAACATGGGCCATACAAAGCAATAATGGTAATGTGGGATTTAAATTATGCCAAATAAAATTCCTGCCATCATGCCATCTATATCAATAAGGAGATACATGGAGTTAGAATGGTTTCAAGGACCTTACATTTTCTGGAAAAAGGAAACAAGTCAAGATTAACAATAGACCTTTGTAAATCAACAATGTATTTTATATGCATTATAATGACTAAGATTATTACTAAAGAAAAGGAAGAGTGCTTATAACTTCCAAACAAAGGAAAGAAAACGGAATGATAAAAAAATACTTTATCAATTAAAAAAAAAGAACAGAACAAATAGGGTGGGAAAAAATCTGATGCACATCCAGTGATGACAATATTTAAATTAAATACACAGTAATTACACTAAATCTAGAACTAACCATTCTATTTCAAAATTTTCATATTTGATTATAAAATATGTGCTATTCATATTAAAAGTACATGCCAACTTAAATGCAAGGATACAATAAGGTTGAAAGTAAAAAGAGAAAAAAGTTAGACCATGTAAACACCAATAAAAAAACTGTGTGACTGTATTAATATCAGAAAAAATAGACTTTAAGAAGAAAGGTATTACTAAAATTAGCAGTGTCACTTTGTAACAAAAAAGGTTGAATTTTCTAGAAAGAGAAAATAATTCTTAAGTAGTATGTACCCAAAACATGGCCACAAGACATCAAATTTATTTCAAATGTATTTAAGTCATAAATCTATTCAGGCTTTCATATACATAATATATGCCCACATACACCATTTATTCATATAACGAATGTATATATTTCTATAGGGCAGAACATGGAGATTATTCGGTGACAAAGTATGCCAAAATAGGAGAGGATATTTGGGGTTTTATCTCCCTGCTTTAATCTATGCCTTAACCTACCGAATCTATTTGATTAGTCTGTGTGGCAAGTAAGAATGTAATAGAAGTTTTATCATATTTCATTCCTTAATCTACCCAACCACTCCAGCCGATTATTCACTATGCTGGGGAAGGGGAAAGCTCAAGGCAGCTTCAGAGATGTAAGGAAGGATGAAACTGGGTTGGAAGTATAGAGGGGAAGGGCAGACTGCCCCAAGATGGGCCACTCTGGCATGCAGATTATGCCAAGCTGAAAACGTGCAAGGCCCAAAAGACTCAGGTAGAAACTTTGACCTTCCTTTCCTACCAACAACTGCTTGAAAGAATTTAGATAGAGGACCTGCTCCAGAAGAATGCCACTGCCATAGATAACTGCATTACAATGCAAACCAGGTATGATAGGGAGCAGCTGAGCAAGGGCTCTTTTATCAAAGTTCTCTCTATGCCCTATCGTTCCTAAGTGGCCCAGCAAACATTTGTTTTCCAAACATTTACTCTTTTTCATCTTCCTGTGAATTGCATTCCTTCCCTTTGAACTCCCAGACCCCTACCCCTTTCTCCTTAGCTCCAGGATGCATACAAACCTCATTTCCCCTGACTGTCTAGCATTTCAAGTCTGTGTGTACAAAATTAAATTTGATTTTCTCCTGTTAATCTGTCTCATGTCAAAAATGTAATTCAAATACCAGCTAGAAGAATCTTACAGGGTAAAAGTAAAACTTTCCCTCCCCAACAGAAGCTATATTAGTATGTTACATTGTTTAATGTGATATAAAACATAACATGAAACACACTGGAATCACGAATGGAGAATCTTATAGTAATTAAGATAATTTCATAGGAAATCATTTAGGTTTACCTGCTATTTTTGAGAGATATTTATTACTATTTCTTTTATATTTTTTCCTCCTAGAACAAGAAATAGGCATCGACTTGGCAATTCTTAAAATAACACGAAGATATTGAGATTATGAGATTGGCATATAATATTATTCTTTCTATGTAACCAGACTGTCTTATTCTTCTAGAGTAAAAATGTTAAAACATACTATGGTTTGCTGTTAGTTTATATTGTAATTTCATTTATCACCAGTCATCTCAGTAATATAGCAAAAGATTTAAAAGAAAATGCTGTTTCCACCTTCCTGTAGTAGTAAATGTACAAACATACGTGTATATGTGTAATATTCTATGCGAGTACCTCACTCCAATTAATATGATAGTTTTAACTTTATTAATGAAGCCTGTAGAACATTAATTCACATTGACAACATTTGTTATGTTTTGAATAATTATAGCTTTATGTTATCCCTTATATCTTAACAAAAACTTGGTTTCTCACTGTGTCTTCACATGGCAGGGAAGGAGAGAGAGCCTAAACTCTCTGGGTCTCTGCTTAAAGGGCTCCAACCCCATCATGGGGACCCCCACACTCATGATGTCACCTAAGACTAATTACCTCCAAAGGCCCTGTCTCCAAATACCATCACAGTTGGGGGTGTTAAAAAGGAGACAGCAGCGGGCATCTGGGTGGCTTAGTCCATTGAGCATCTGACTCTTGATTTCAGCTCAGGTCATGATCTCAGAGTCCTGAGATTGAGCCCCGAGTTGGGCTCCGCACTCAGCGTGGAGTCTGCTTGTCCCTCTCCGTCCCCCTGTGTCCTTCTCCTTGCTCACAAAATCTCTCTCTAAAATTAATTAATTAATTAATTAAATTTTTAGGAAAAAAATAGAGACAACAGGGTGGCACCCAAATGGCTCAGTCAGTAGAGCATGTGACTCTTGATCTCTGCGTCAGGAGTTCAAGCCCCACATTGAGGGTAGAGTTTACTTTAAAAAAAAAGGAGAAAACAGGACCAAAATGGAATCACTTGTGCCATGCCCATGTGGGCAAACTGAAACTATACCTAACCTGATTGCACATTCAACCTTATCCAGGAATATAATCTTAACTGGTCAGTCTGGAATTTCCTGGTTAGCATGAGTAAGGTCATCTCCTGATAGACTCCTTTTGTCCCCCAAAGGAAAGGTGACCTTGCCTGAAATAATCTTTTTGTTGTTATGAGTTTCTCGTCTTTTTTTTTTTAAGGTTTTATTTATTTATTTATTTATTTACTTACTTACTTATTTATTTATTTATGTGACAGAGAGACAGCAAGCGAGAGCGGGAACACAGCAGGGGAGTGGGAGAGGAAGAAGCAGGCTCCCAGCAGAGGAGCCTGATGTGGGTCTCGATCCCATAACGCCAGGATCACGCCCTGAGCCTAAGGCAGACATTTAATCGCTGTGCCACCCAGGCGCCCCTATTTATTTATTTGACAGAGAGGTAGAGAGAGCTCAAGTAGGCAGAGCGGCAGGCAGAGGGAGAGGGAGAAGAAGGCTCTCTGCTAAGAAGGGAGCCCAGCGTGGGGCTCAATCCCAGAACCCTGGGATCATGACCTGAGCTGAAGGCAGCCGCTTAACCAACTGAGCCACCCAGGCACTCCTATGAGTTCCTTGTCTTAAACACTCTCTGACTTTAAAAACCTTCTCATCCTGTAGCTCCTTGGAGCTCCTTCCTATTTGCTAGATGGGATGCTGATAAGTGTATCATTCATTAAAGCCAATTAGATTTAAAATTTACTCAGTTGAATTTTCGTTATTTAACAGGGGTTAGGACTTTAACATATGAATTTTGGAGGGACACAATACAGTCCATAGCATCATTCAACAAGGAAGTCGAGGAGGTACAAACCACTACAATAAATTGTTAGGTCTTGCAAGCACTGAGCGCCAAGTAAGCACTTTTTCTCTCAACACAATCTGTGGCTAGTTAGCCAAGCAGCTCAGAGCCCAGCGCTGATGAATAAAAGTCAACTCAGACTGCGTCATCCTTAAAACAAAACAAAACAAAAACATACCTTTCTTTTCACCCTCCTGAATATGCCTTTTTGTTGGTAAGGAGAGGAACCAGTTGACATTGTGTGGCTAAATCTGGAATCATCCACTATCACTGTTGAAAACACACCCTGGGGAGAGAGGCATCATCAATATTCATTTAACAAAGATTTGAATACTGTGTTCCATCATGTCCAAATACTCTTTTATTTCTACCACATTGTCTCTAAGGAAAACATTAAGACAATTTTTAATACCGTCTCATTTTAAGATTTCAAGTTTAGATAACAGAACTTCCATTTTTCTGCTACCTCATGAATCTGGGTTGTTTGATCATTTCTTTTGACTTTTTTTATTTGGAAATTTTAAACCTGAAGGATAACATTTTGTCACTTTTGCTATATTCCTGTGTCTGTGTACACTTTTATACTTATTATTTGTGCCAAACTGTTTGCAAATAAGTTGCAGGAATTACGACACTTACTCTTAAAGACTTGAGCCTATATTCTCTTTGAACAAAAACGTTTACTTAATAAACAGACCCCAGAGAATAAAAGGGGGAAAAAATGGTATTCACCAAGGACAGGTGTGAAAGGATTCATTTTTTTAATGAAGAATTTGCATAGCAATTAAATTTCCCTTGTGACTGCAGAAACCTAGTAAATAAAAGAATTCCAAACTAGGTTTAGGCATGTTCCCTTGACCTGTTGTAGTCTGAGTAATTAAGAAAGTGTTTGGATTGTATTTGCACTACAAGCTTCAACCCCCTGAGGAGCCAGTGAGCTAACACAGGTGGAAAAATTAGCAATTTATTGATTTGGTACATTCCAAACATAGTTTGGAGACCCCAAACTGCGTGCCTTCTTGTAAATGATTGTACTGGCTTCCACTCAGCCATTAGGATTAACATACTGCTGGGCCAGGGTTTGCCCTTTGATTCACAGATTAACAACCCACAAATATCCTTTTGCCAGGCATCACATCATCCAGTCATTCTGCAAGCCTCGGGCTTGAGGCTCAGACTAGGAAACAAAACTTGCTGTCTGGGAACTAACTTTAAACCCAAATTCAAACACAAATTGACATTGGAAGGTCAAAATTCCCTCAGTGTAGTTTACTTATAGCTCCCAAACTTCAAGTAGAAAGAAGTCATTTCACATGCCTGCTTCTGCGTTCATCTGTGTCTGTAAAAAGTTGTCTCACAAACTCAGCACCCCAGCACTGTAACACACCCCCTTTCCTTGGTCACTGGTGGTCCATCATTTCCTGACCACTCCTATCATGGTGGACTGTTCTTAGAAAAAGGTGACCCTGTCAAGGTCTTGCCATAGCCCTGATATAAAGCTTATTATCCATGGTCAGCATCTAATTATCTCATGCCACTTTTTTTTTCCCCATTGGGACTAAACGTCACTTCCTTAAGTTGGCAGATATATTTATGGTGCTGTTTTGAAAAGCAATGCTTTAAATTTGAATTTCAAAGTCTTTGAAAAAAGAATGGAAAACATAGCCAACTCTCTCATGGGGATCTCAAAACAGATGTACCAGATGTGCACTTCGAATAAAAGTACCATACTTGAACGTGAAATGTGTGATGGTAGAGCCCACTCGGGCTTCTGAACACTGGTGTATATAATCTCAGCTATAGACATTTGAAAGGCATGATTTTCATTTCAGTGGATTTAGGAGTGTGTGTGAGAAAGTTTGAAAATTACTGTAAACCAGAGTTTTTCAACTTTAGCACTATTGATATTTGGGGCCAGAGAATTCTTTTTTGTGGGAGTTGTGCTGTGAATTGTAGGATATTTAGCAACCTCCCTGGCTCTTACACAGCACTCTAAAATGTGACCCCCCAAAATATCCCCTGGGGAACAAATTCACCCCGGTGAAGAACCCCTGTGATAGATGGCTTTGGTTCCATGTGATGGGGGAAAATAATCTTAGCAACTGTTGGTTTCTTTCAAAGTCCTATGTGTGTACACTACAGATGCCCTTTGTAACTGCCAGGTCTTGAGAGTGGGGACTAGGCATTATTTATTCTTGTATCCCTTAAAGTGTCTAGCACCGTCCTTGCATGGTATGTTCCTCATTGGTGCTGGTTTCTGACTTTCCTCCTTCTGAGAATGATAGAATTGGACTCCTATTTGTAGGAGCAGTTAAGGTTGGCCACATGACTTATTTTGGCCAATGAAATGGGAAAGGAAGTGATGCATGTCTTTCCAGATGAAAACTTTAAAACCCAGTGCACAATTTACCACATGCTCTTGTTAAGGTGGAAGAATTTCCTCTGCCTTTCAAGGTCCTTCTAGCTGGACTAAGAATCAAATTGACGTGAAACAGATAAACAGGAGAAAATCAAATTTCATAGCAGAAGAATGGAGAAACCACACAGATATGAAATTTCAAAGACAGTAAAGCAACAGGATACCTATTTGAGCTAAGAGACGGGTGGATGTTTGAGAATACAAAGGAGACAAAGATCATCAGCTTGGAAGGTAAAAGGAGATGTTCAGAAAACAAAGTTTTCCCTGTTATATAGCTAAATTTTTCAGGAAAGAGGAATCTTTGTTAATAGTTCTCTTGCTGGTATAAGCAGGCAGTTGAGCGGGAGGGAAAGAGCTTTTCCTGAATCTGCTGGGTTTCGATTTCTTTTAACTCAAAATAACATTCATATAAGAGTGGCCCATCTTGGGGCAGCCTGCTCTTGGCACCTTCGTTTTCTTCCCGGTGTAGTGACCAAGAGCATTTGCACGTTTGGCTGCTCCGTCAGTCTGGGGCTCTGAGTGATTGCAATGAACAGAATGCCTGCTTGCCTGCGTGGAGCACTAGCAAGAGTGCAAAATGAAATTTTGGTGATTTAAGCTACTGGAAGTATGGGGTAGTTTGTTATCAATCCCATACTTTAGTCTATCCTTACATACACATGCTGGTTTTAATGTCACAAACATTTGCATTCACAACACCTATGAGGGTGCTTTGATTCGTCTTCTCTTACTGTTAGCAAGGCTAGAGATCACCGATGAGGAGCCTATGCCACAGTACTGAAGTGGGAAAATAGCTGTATCCTTAGTTCCTGCTCAGGTTTAACTATGAATAAGCTGCAAATAGGTTAATGTGCCACGAAAAATTTAAAAAACATTAATTGCAGTCATTATCTGCAATCTATCTATCTATCTATCTATCTATCTATCTATCTATCTATCTATACTTAGCCATTTTATTTAACGATTTAGTGGTTCTCAACTTGGGACAATTTTCCCCATAAGGGACATTTGAGAATCCATGGGGACATTTTTGGTTGTCACATCTTTGTGGGAGGTGCTACTGGCATCGGGTGGGTAGAGACCAAGGGTGCTGTTAAGTACCTGATAATGCACAGGGTAGACACCACCACCCCTCTCCCCCCAAAGACAAAGAGTAATCTGGCAGCAAATGTCAGTAGTGTTGAGATTCAGAAACCCTATGGTACAACAACAAGAAATAAAAAATTAAATATCCCTGCAATTACTGTGGTACACCAACAAATTCGCTTTATAAATATTTGATTATTTGGGGGATTAAAGTACAATTAACTCCTTATCCTCTGTGTTTTCTCTGCTGTGTTTAATGTACTCCTTTCCTATTTCTGATGCCTATTCCACAAGAATTTCATTTCCTGTGTCTACATGCTGAAGACTATTGCCCACTGATATTCTTTCCCATTTGGCTTTTTAGTGATTCCATGAGCTTAAAAAAAAAAAATTCAGATCATGATTGAGGTTAGAAAGAATCAACAATCATTGTTTAATTCCATTCATTCCATTTGGATTATAAACTAATCTTCAAACAGAGAATGGTGTTGATGTCTCACATTTGACAATGGCCTTGGCTCTCACAGTGATTCTAAGCTTAAATATTGTCAAATAACTTAAGGGTCCAATAGGGTAATTCCATTCAGTCTCCAGTCTTGTACAATAATTCAATTGTGCAGTAGAATAGTGAAGCATAGTCAACTTAATAAATATTAATGATTAATCATATATACATATTTAACCATCTTATTTAATTATGTAGTGGAAATATAAAAATACTACATTACTATACCTCTAAATCTATCAGTTAAGTCTGACAAAGTCAAATTACTTCAATAGTGTGACTATTTCCCCTCTGACTTAAATTTTTCCCCCCATTTCTTGGGGCCTAAAAGTATCTCAAACCTACACCAGTAGTACTGTCCATTCATGGTAAATACTAGCAGATATTAATTGACCGTGGTTTGATAGAGAACTAGACCTGTTTAATACAGAAAAAAATTCTACGACACCTTATTTTCAATGCTCTTATACCTAGGGACCTTTATATACTGTAATCAACAAAGAGTTGCCCTTGGAGCCAAAGATCTCTATATGACTGTGGACACCTTATTTATATTCTTTAGGATTTAGTCTCTTTATTTGTGACACTGTTCTTGCAAAATTTTTCATAAATGTTTATTAAACCATGAAATTAAGTGAAATAGTGTCGGTAACACATGGCTATGTGTTACCTTTTCTTTGTTCAAGCCCTGAATTAAGCCCTATCGATGTTAAAGTATGAACGAATTAATGCTTTATCTTGTAGGTCAAGCCAAGATACAGCAAATGGGTAAGAACATATGCTATTCTTTTTGTGAATATTTCTGTGGCATTCCCTCCTTTGATTCCCAGCTGAAATCCCACACCAGCTGGACAAAATCTCATCTCTCTTCTGAAATCCTTAATTGTAATTTTGTGAAGTATTTATTTTATTCTAACTAGGTGCTGCCCTCTGTCCTCAGTTTTTAGTTGATTTTTCATGTGAATGTTGATTTTCATGTGAAAATGTGAATTTTCATGTTTTATCTCAATGGATAAATCATAAGGTTCTTTGAGGTTAGGAATCATACACCTATGATTCCTGTAACCTTATATCAGACACGCACACTCACACACTCACATACACACACCTTAGTCTAGTCAGGCTGCTATACAGAATCCATAGATTAGGTGGCTTACAAGCTATAGAAGTTTCTCACAGTTCTGGAGTCTGGGAAACCTAAGATCAAGGCTCTGGCAGATTTTGTTTCTAGTGAGGTTCCTATCCTATTTCATGAATGGCTGTCTTCTCTCTGTGTCCTCATGTGATGGAAGCTCTCTGGGTCTCTTTTATAAGGGCACTAATCCCATTCATGAAGGCTCCACCCTCATAACCTAATCACCTCCCAAGGGCTCTCCCATCAAATACAATCCCATTGAGGATCAGGTTTCAACATGAATTTTGAAGGAACATAAACATTCAGTCTTTATCTCTATCTCTCCATAGAATTGATAACTATTGTTTTTGATTTCAGGAACAGTAGTTTATACTGTGCCTGCCCAGAATGCAGACTGGGAGATGGTAATAAATATTTTTGAGGAACTGAATATCCCTGCCACTAGTTTGACAGTCTCTTGTTTTTCATATATATGCTAAATTTCAAACACTTAAAAAGCAAATGAGTGTGTTTTAATAACCCTCAGTACGATCAAATTCAGTGATTCACAAAAGGCAGTTTTTGAGTTACCACCATATTGAAGCCTCACATCACCTCGAGGGAATTAAAATTAACATACAGGGGCACCTGGCTGGCTCAGGTGGAAGAGCATGCCACTTTTGATTTTTTTTGATCTTGGCGTCATAATCCTGAGCCCCACATTGGGTTTAGAGATTACTTAAAAATAAATTTTCAAAAATTAAAATACAACTGAGACCAGTAATGTACAATCAATAAACCTGATGTTACTATCTATTTAGAGTTTTGTATTTAAAAGAAAAAAAATCTTATGAAATATATAAGGTTCTAGACATTATAAAAAACCCACTTTTCCAGTATGTGATATTATATATTAAGTTTATAATCAGATAATTAAAAATTCTTTTGCTTCATTTAAAGCATTAGATCAGCCAACATAAATGTCTTTAGCAAGGAAAAATATCACATTTTGCTGTAGCTGTAGCCTGAGAAAGATAAATATAGAAGGATGTCATTTGTTGAAAGGTAACAGTCACAGGTATTCTCTCTTTACTTTCATTTTATATTGCTCTGGTCAATTTCACAGCCTCAACCGGTACTGAACAGGGAAATTGGAAAACAGCAGAATCGATTTGCAGAGTGATGTCCTATTTTGTTTATACCTTCTTCATCAGGGTTGCTATCATTTTTGTGTTGTGTGGTATTATTATCAACAGTAGCCTGGGCATAGCTGATAATCGCTAAAAGTCATTCTCTTAAAGTGGAAGCATAAAAAAACCCCAAAATGAAACAATGTGACTATGCAATTTTCTCCTTTTCTAAATTTGCTGTTTTCACAATCCTTCATCTCTGCAAGAACTTTAATGACTTTTCAACTCTCAACCATGAGTATAACAAACTTCTTTCCTTTTGGTTCCTAGGCAATAAATATTAAAATAATAAGGCTCTAAGTGTCTAATTTGAACTAAATACAGGTCGTTCAAATATCTGGTGCTTTTTCAATTTTCATCCTTACTAATTTTACTTTAAATTATAAATATACAAGAAATTGCTTCATAGGACAATATAGTACTTAATGAATTAAGAAAACTGGTTTACTTTTGCTGCTGTCTTTCTAGATTGGCAGTAGGTTCTTATAAAATTACAAATTAGAGCTATTTGAAAACAAAGCTGTAGCCTTTGGCTATTTAGTATCAACCCTGAAACAAAATCTCCTTTGTATTATTAAAGATCATTGAGAATGAATACTGTGGGACTATTGGCTCAATTTTTACATCCTCCTCCTTATTTTTTTTAAATGCATTTCTAATGATGATGAAATCTTTACTATGTAATGCCATCTGCTCAGCAGAATGGAGTCTATTTACAGTGTCATATAAATGGCAACCTTGTAATTATAAATGTTCACTTTTCCCCCTATTTATATTTAGATTGGCCTTTGTTCTCTGTATTCTGCCACCCCCAAATTGAGAAATTTGTGGGTCAAAGAATCAGAAAACTTCCTTTTAATCAATTAAGCAATATTGTCAAGTTTGTTTGTTCATTAGGTGAGAATTAAATTAAAAAGAAAACTGGCCAAATTTCTTAAGGCTTAGATACATGATGAGGACAAAAACAAAACACAAACAAGAAAATCTATATTTTAACTGGTTTGAAAAGGTTGTCAGATAAAATACAGAACACTCAAATAAATTTTTGAATTTTAGATAACAAATATTTTACTTTAATTATGTCCTAAATATTGCATGTTCTATATTTTTATTTGCTAAATCCCTAAGGATTGATGTCCTTTTTATCTTAATATCTTCAACATGGTGAGTGCAGAAACTTCTACTATTTTCGTAACTTAGAAAGCAATAGCATTGAGATAATAAAAAATGGAAATTTAAAGTTCTGAATAACAAAAGTTAAATCAATTTTATCCAAGCAGAGCTGTGCAGACAGGGTTTACAGGGTACAATCAGGGTGCAGGCACAGTGTATATCTATGTTTGTATATCCCAGCCCCAAGGAAATACCAATTCTTGTTAACTTGAATGGAATTATAGTATTCTGAGCTCTAAAGTTTTCAGCGGAGCTAGGAGAGCTGCATTGTTTTTCACCAGTCTCTGTCTTTTTAATCACAACTTAAATTTCAAATCCTTTATCAAGAAGCTCAACTGTTTGATCTTTTCAGTGTTAGAAAAGCTATGCACACAGACTAACTATATCTCTACTAAAAATTCCTTCCCATTCACTGATAATACTTACATTTCAAAGTCTACAAATAGTATTTCCAATGTTAGCTCATCTGTGCCTTACATTTATTTTTAAAATATTAAGTATCTATTATGTGCCAGGCACCCTGTTAGATGCTAGAAATACAAGTAAATCAAACAAGAGTAAAATTTCTGCCTCCTTTCTAAAAGCTTGCAGCCTATGAGGCAGATGGAATAGTAATTATTGCTCACATGATACAGGTGAAGGGCCTGAGTGCTCAAGAATTATAAGGTCTTATCTAAGTTCTCATATTTAGTAAGGAAAGAGCCAGGGTTTCAGTAACGATCTCTGGCTCAGGGTCAGAGCACCCTCCAATATTTCTTCAAAGGGAATATCAGACTATTTAGTATCTCAACTCCTCCAGTTGAGCAAAACTATTTAGTATCTCAACTCCTCCTCCAGGAGCAAAAAGGAAAGCATCTTGAATCCCTCTATACTGTTCATGCGCTCTTAAAAGTGGAACAGGTGTTCTCTGGGTGTTCAAGAAAAGCAAGGTAAGAGTGGGAGTTAAAGATCCTGAGCAGCCGTTGTAACCAGACCAAATTAATCTGTAGAAACCAGAGCACTCGGCCAAGGCGATGCTATTTCAATTGGGTGTCACAGGTGACTCATCAGAGATGGCTTGCTTTTGGGCCTCCTGATATTTTACTTCAGGGTGGAGTGTCAGATTTCCTTCGCATTTTTGGACAACAGCCCTCTTGTCCATTTCCAAATTTTTTCTGGTTTCACAGCCCTCACGCAGAGTTCGTTTTCATACCGGAAGCTAGTCACTGGCGAGAGGTTTAGGGAATGAAGAACAAGGTAAAAAAAATAAATAAATAAAGAGCCGGGGCCCTGGAGAGAGGCCTAAAATGGGGAAATTTGCACTTCAAGAGCTTTCCCTACCCCAGCCCCTCAGAATGACAGCTCTCCTCGGCCAGAAGACTACCTCTCCCGGCAGGCACTGCGCGCCCCACAGACACAGGCTGGCGCGTTCTCAGCTCTCCACCTCCGCCACAACCAGCCAATAAGAATCACCGGCGTGGGCCTCCGCCCTACTCGGACCACGCGGGAGCGGGGGCAATAAAACTACACTTCCCGAAAAGCCTTGCGCACGTCATGGCCAATCGGAACACGGAACTCGGAGGCTAGGGGCGGAGCCGGATGCATAGGCCACCCCATTGGCCAGGTGAAGCTTAGAAGAGCCGGAACCCGGGAGCGAGAGAAGCGAAATGACATTTCCTCTTTAAATAGCTGGAGCCGGGGCCCCGTCGAGAAATGGCCGCGTCGGCAGGTGGGTCTGGTGGTGGCTGGGGAGGTGTGTTGCGGGGGAGGTGGGCCGGGGTCCAGCTCAGGCTGCGAGCTGAGGAGGTGGCGATGAAGACGCCAGGATGGGGAGGTGGAGAGGGATGAGGGGAGGGAGGATGGATGGCGTGGAGGGCGGTGGGCGGTCCGGCCGGCAGCTATCGGGAGGCCGGGTACCCGCCGCCACTTCGACCAGTTCAGCAGGCGGTTGAGGGGGCACTGGCGGCCGCCATCCATAGAGATTCCCTCGTGAGGCTTCTGCCCTCCGCTCTCGGCTGGGACGTTCTGGCTCTCGGCGGAGTCGCCGCAGACACCGCGCCTGTTCAGCCTGCACAGTTCCTCCGCGAGCACGGGGCATCGGGCTCGCCGGGCTCCCGGAGGAGCAGGCTGGTGTTTGAACTTGCATCACAGCTAGCGCTCGCTCTCTCTCTCTCTCTCTCTCTCTCTCTCTCTCTCTCTCTCCCAGATCTCACCCCGCGGTCCCATTTGGTGGTGTATATATACATACATGTATTTTTGTAGGCGGGGGGTCGGGGTGGGGGGAAGCGTAAACGCCGTAACTGGCTCCGAACTTCTTGTGGTTGTACGATTTTTTTCCTAGATTTAAGCAAGTCTTCCCCAACGCCGAATGGGATTCCATCTTCAGACACAGCCAACGATGCCATGGACCCCTTCCATGCGTGCAGTATTCTTAAGCAACTCAAAGCAATGTACGATGAAGGACAGTTGACAGACATTGTAGTGGAAGTGGATCACGGGAAAACATTTTCCTGTCATAGAAACGTTCTTGCTGCAATCAGCCCTTACTTCAGGTATGATGGTGGCAGAAACTTCTGTTGATATCCTCATCTCGTTCCCTTTATCCCTCAGTGTTGCCCCCTTGATTATAAAACGGAGATGAGACAATTAAATGAAACCAATGAGTTTGTTTCCTGAAAATAAATAACAGGCCCTATTTTATTGAGTCCTTGTTTTTCGCTTGACCGATTCTTCTAGAATTCAGGTCGTTGGTTTTTAAGTTAGTGAGTGTATTTTTGTTTGTTTCAGGTAAATTAACAACAAAATCTAGACTTGTGCGGCTCAGTCATTGTTTTAAATTAAATAAAATTAAAAATTCTGTTCTTCAGGCCGACTAACCACATTTAAAGTGCCCAGTAGCCACATGCAGGTAGTGGCTGCCAATTGTACAGCCCAGATATAGAGCATTTCCATCACTGAAAGTTTTAGTGGACAGTGCTGATCTAGAATTTGTTCCAAGAATTTATCTATGAGGCATAGTTCTCCGGTGCATGTATCTCTTGGACTTTAAAACATAATGGTACATTCTTTTGAAAACAAATTACCATTCAGTAGATTGTTTTAATGCCATGGGGGTAAAAGCAATGAATTAAAAATGAAAGAATGTATCTTAGGCTCCAGACTAATGATTATTTCCATGATTTCCAGAAGTGTTTTTAAATTTTATTTTCATTACATGCTTCTTTGTGTTTGAAAACGTTGAAACAGTAAGATTTCAAAACTTGGGTTTAACAAAGGATTTCATACTTTGAGATCACTGATAAAGACAATTTCTTGCTTGAGTTTAACTTCTTTTGTTTCAAGTGCCCACTTTTTTAAGCCTTTCAGTGTTCAAAAATGGTGCCTGAGGGGCGCCTGGGTGGCACAGCGGTTAAGCGTCTGCCTTCGGCTCAGGGCGTGATCCCGGCGTTGGGGGATCGAGCCCCACATCAGGCTCCTCTGCTATGAGCCTGCTTCTTCCTCTCCCACTCCCCCTGCTTGTGTTCCCTCTCTCACTGGCTGTCTCTATCTCTGTCGAATAAATAAATAAAATCTTTAAAAAAAAAAAATGGTGCCTGAATGACAGTGAGATAATCTCAACTAAACTCTAAAGGTGTGGTTTTTTTTTTTTTTTTGAAGGTGCTTACCTTTATAGGGCATATAGCAGTGTAATGTTCCAGACAGTAGTTTCTGATTCCTCTTTCTCAGAATACTGGGTTAAATATAGTCACTTCAGTCTGATGCTTATGATGTAACCATTTAGACTTGCCTAGGGATAGGTCATTGGACTGTTAAGTATTAACCATCACAAGGGAGTGAGCTGGAAGGAAAAAAAGAAGAAACCCATATACACAGAAGGTATGAAGTTTGGCCTGGTAACGGAAACTGCTATTGGGATTTGCTTATCCAGACTATCCATTAGATATGGTTAGTTCATCTGTGGATTTAAATATATGTCATAATTACTACTTACCAAATTCTGGGCTAAGCTTACTTTACATATATTGCTTTATATATCTTTACTATCCTGTCTCTGCATAGTTTACATAGTTTTCACATTTTACATGTGAAAAACTGAGGTTTGTGGATGTTAAATGACCTGCCTAAATCATCTGACTACTAAGTGGCAGAGGCTGGATTTGATTCCAGAGTCAGACTTCTTGGTCACTATTATGACTTTTTAAAGAACAAGAGTAGGTCCCCTTTAAAGCTGCCTTTGAGAAGTTTCTATTGTATATTAGATTTGAATAGTTAAAAAAAATTGAAATTTGAAAGTGAAAATGTCTGTATCTTACTGAAATTTTATACTCTGGCTTGTAATTAAAGTTAGTTTGAAGACTCAGACAAATCACTTTAAGAGAAGTATGCTACCGTAGATTTCCTTAATTACAAGAAATTAAGGAAATGCTTGGAAAACTTCCTAAGCATAAGATACATGAATTCAGATGGAGGTATTTGGCTAGAAAACTCAAGGATTAGGTTCTTATCTCTTGCTAGGGGTTTTTGTACAGAAGTTTCTTGGCACTGGTGCTGTTCCTTATGTGAGATCTAGGAAGACATACTTAATAGTTTCTAAGTCTTGCATCACTGGTGGAAAAAAATAAAAATAGCTTGAAATCTGGCATGGCTGTTTCATGATCCCAGTAACTTGTCAGAATTAAAATTTGCGTGATTATTGGAAACTTTCTGCTGCTCAGGATTTTGTGTGAGGACGTGTTCTGTCTTTATGGAGCATTTACAGAAAGGTCCTGTTAGAACAGAGGAGAACTCATCAAGTGTCACACTGCTCCTGTGTGTGAGGCCAGCCTATTCAAGTCAGTAGAGTTCCCATGATGAAGGGGTATGTGGTAATGTTCTCCTTTGGGAGTTAATCTTTGCCTAATGAAGGGCTTTATTTTTCTTTTTAATTGGTAGCTGTATAGCTGAGGTTTTCAGCACCTGAAATGGAAAACCAGCTCATACGCTGGGAGATGAATTTTTCAATCATGAAAAAAAGCCCGTGTGATATTAAGCTTAAAATTTATGTTGTAGAGGTCAAAGTTGGACTCAGAGATGGTTCATCCAGGCAGCAAGCTGGATCCTTATACCCATGCGTGTCCCCAGTGTTTCTCATTGTATTTGAAAATTAACTGTTTTAGGAGATATATATATGTGTGTGTGTGTGTGTGTGTGTGTGTGTGTGTGTGTGTGTATATATATTTTATAACCTAGCACTTCAAAATGAGAGGGGTCTGGATCTTTATGACAACTTTATCACCAATGTTAGGTCAGTTTCTTCAACGCTCATCTACTAAACACCCTAGGGCAAACAACCCTTTTCCCAAAAGGCTTTTTAAAAGAATTTTGATTTGATTTTTGTATTTAATTTTAAGAGCAGCCTAGAAAGAAGCCTTAAAGGAGGGGGAAAAAGGCAAATGATGTATATAAATGACTAATACTAAAATACAGTTCCAGGCTTTTGGCTACTTAATGTTTTGGCAAACAAAGTCCCATAAATGCACAGATATTTTAAATTAGAAGTAAGTAAGTAAATAAATAAATAAACTTGCTTTCAAAAACAGAAGCTTGGGATTTTCAAAACCAGTATCTCCAAAGCAGCAATTAATTCTTAAACTCTTTTAAGAAGTATGCATTCTATTACCCCTACTATGATCTTTATTTATATTCAGATATACATAGATAAAATACGGAAGCTTTGAGAAAATTGAGTATATTTCTTTAAGCAAAGGTTTTCAAAATGTCCAAGACAAAGTGATGTTCTTTATATTACTTATAATGATTAAGGAAGCATTCAAAAGATAATAGTTTTAAAAGGAAGTAGGTAGAGCATATGAACTTCTGAATAACATCTTATTTTTCTGAGATGAAATTTTTAAAGATATATTTCAGGGACCAGTTGTCTTGTACATTTCCATTGGGATGTGAAAAGTTTAATCAGTCTATATGTGCTCATATATCATATTGACACCTTATAGGTATTGTTAAATTTTCTGATTGGTCTGGTGAGTTAATATCTCAAGTCCCTAAGGCAACTTAACCAGAAGCCTGGATAGGGTCTCCAAGGAAAATAAGGCGCCCTGTAATATTCCATGCCATCTTTTAGTGTGCTTTAATTAGGTATACTCTCTTTTTCTCAAAGTTGGCATAAAGTGGACATGATTTGATGAGTACTGGGTGTTATACACAACTGATGAATTACTGAACTCTACGTCTGAAACTAATGATGTACTTATATGTTGGCTATTTTAATTTCAGTTAAAAAATGAAAAAAAGTGGACTGGCCCTGAGAATAGAATTTTTGAGATTAGCCAGATTAAATCCTTATGCTAGATGATCAGCTTTCACTCCCCTTCAGAATATCAGGAAGCATATTAGGAAGTATTTTTTAGTCTCCAAGGTTATCTTTGTGGTAACTGTATACTTTAAAAAATTTGTCACAATAATTTTTATTTGGAGTGCACATATACTATTAACCACTCTTTCCTTCCTAGATCCATGTTCACTAGCGGCCTTACAGAAAGTACTCAAAAAGAAGTTCGAATAGTTGGCGTTGAAGCTGAATCAATGGATTTAGTGTTGAACTATGCCTACACCTCCAGAGTGGTTCTGACAGAGGCCAATGTTCAAGCGTTGTTCACTGCAGCCAGCATTTTCCAGATTCCTTCCATCCAAGACCAATGTGCTAAGTACATGATCAGTCATTTGGACCCACAGAATTCTATTGGGGTCTTCATCTTTGCTGATCATTATGGCCATCAGGAACTTGGAGATCGATCAAAAGAATACATTCGTAAAAAGTTTCTGTGTGTCACCAAAGAACAGGAGTTTCTCCAGTTGACAAAAGACCAACTGATAAGTATCCTAGACAGTGATGATTTAAACGTAGACCGAGAAGAGCATGTTTATGAAAGCATCGTAAGGTGGTTTGAACATGAACAGAACGAAAGAGAAGTGCACCTTCCAGAAATTTTTGCCAAATGCATTCGTTTTCCGCTGATGGAAGATGCCTTTATAGAGAAAATTCCACCTCAGTTTGCACAGGCTATAGCCAAAAGCTATGTAGAAAAGGGCCCATCCAATACCAATGGCTGCACACAGAGACTCGGAATGACTGCATCTGAAATGATCATATGTTTTGATGCTGCCCACAAACACTCAGGAAAGAAGCAAACAGTGCCTTGTCTAGATATAGTCACAGGAAGAGTGTTTAAACTATGCAAACCACCAAATGATCTAAGAGAAGTTGGGATTCTTGTATCACCAGATAATGACATTTACATTGCAGGAGGGTACCGGCCCAGCAGCAGTGAGGTCTCCATCGACCATAAGGCAGAAAATGATTTCTGGATGTATGACCATTCCACCAATAGGTGGCTTTCCAAACCTCCCTTGCTGCGAGCCAGAATAGGCTGCAAACTGGTGTATTGCTGTGGTAAGATGTACGCAATTGGAGGTCGTGTTTATGAAGGTGACGGGAGAAACTCACTAAAATCCGTGGAGTGCTACGACAGCAGAGAGAATTGCTGGACGAGTGTGTGCGCGATGCCTGTTGCAATGGAGTTTCACAACGCTGTGGAGTACAAAGAGAAGATCTATGTTTTACAGGGTAGGTGCCTGACTGGTTTATTCTCCAGGAGAGGGGAGCAGGTCAAACATGCTTTACTTATATTAAAACAGATGTTTGTTCTTAGTCGAGGACTCCTCTGGCTTTCTTATCATAAACTGTTTGTTGCGACAGTCTGTTCTTTAAAGGATGTATGAAGGCAATAAACTTTTGAATCAAAAAAGGCAGGCATCTTTAAGTTACTAAGATGATTCTGTAAGTTTTTTATGTTCTTACTGTGTTTTGACATCATGTGGGATAAGTATTTTTGAAAACATAATTTAGTGAATACGAGTGCAGTGTTTTGGGAAGACGTTCAGAACCATTTTTAAGAATCCAAGCTTGATACAGGACTGTTTTACTCTTCAGTAATACATAATCAAGAGATGTCGCAGCTACTTTTTATGGAACTCACTGGATTAGTTTAGAAGAGAAAAAAGAACAAAGAATTGTGTGATAAGCCTTATGATTGTGAAGGTTATGAAACTTAATTATAAAGAGTTTGAAATTACAGTCTTCAGCTTTTAATTTCACTGCAGCATACAATACCTTCCATAATATATTTTCAAGTTTTTTCCACTGAGAAGCTTTGAGATGTTACCTTTTTCTTTACATTTGCTATTATAAGAGGGACTGTTTAATATATTTAGCTTTCAAAAAAATTCTTTTTAACTACTGAAGGCTAGTATGCTGGCAAAGATCATGTAGTAGGAGTAGAAAGAAGGACCAAGTAAGTATAAATACGATATTTGATCCAAGGTTCTAATTAGTGATAACTAATGTTTTCCCTGTGTTTTGTTTCTTAAACATTTTGGTTGCTTGAATGTTGAAAACAGTGATGATAATACCAACATCCTTATTCCTCTTCTGGCTTTCTTAATTGCTCATATATGTTTTCCTCACCCTATTACTTTAATAAAACAAGAAAAAAGGGGTGATTCTGTGTAAATACACATGATTTTTTAGCTCTTACACATTTAAAAGAATATGTTCTTTGCTCTCATCTTTTATTTGACTAGAAATGTCTGAACGCATTTGTTTAAATTTCAATATCAAGTTAATTCCCCAAAAGAAGTATCACTATCTAGTACCTTATTTTAGTTAAATAGAAGCATGGGCATGATTGTTTGTGGGTCTTGCTGAATAATGGAATATAAGACTGGGTGTATAATCTGTCCAGTATGGTTGGATAGCTTATATCATTCAATATGATGATGCTTTCTCTCCATATATTTTGGTCTTGCTGGCTAACCAGTTGATAGAATTAATTAAAAGACTTCCAATCGGAAGGTAAATGTTATGTATTAATATAAACACTAAAGCAAAGTTAACAATGAATTAATTGAATTTCAGGGCTGGAATTGCTTAATCTGAGGTTATATTTTATATAAGAGGAATCTGAGGCTCTAAAAGTTTTTCTTTTCTTTTTTTTTCTTTTTTAAAGATTTTATTTATTTGAGAGAGAGACAGAGATAACGAGAGAGAGCAGGAGCTGGGAGGAGAGGGTTCAGAAGCAGGCTCCCTGCTGAGCAGCGGGGCTCGGGGGCTCCATCCCAGGACCCTGGGATCATGACCTGAGCCGAAGGCAGACGCTTAATCGACTGAGCCACCCAGGCGCCCCTCTAAACATTTTCTTAATCGCTTATCTGGTTTAAGTTATTAAGAGGACTTTAGATTTTAAAAATTAACTTTTTTGTGTGAGTCATCTTTTTATAAGAAACCTGTAGAGAGGTAGTACATGTTAGAAACTTTTATTTTCTATTGTCTTTTTAAGAATCCTGTTAAAAGTCAATGAGAGAAGGTGATATGCAACCAAAAGCTGGTGGGTTTAACAAGCTCTTCTAAGAAAAATTCAAATTATAGTGTCACTATCACTAAGTAGGCAGTTAAGTTTGTAGATAAGAGTAAATCGAGTTCAAAACAGTTTTGAGGGGGAAGCGCAATTTAGAAGTAGGTATTTCTAATGTAAGCAAAGCCTCTTTATATAAATAAAGTTGATATAAATAGTCAGAGGCTTATGCTGTACTATATGTGGCTAATGGGGTACCATTAATCTGTTCATAAAAGATCTAGATTTTTAAATCAAGGATTTTATGCAAATGTTATAACTAGCGAAATTCTTGTTGATCTTCACTGGTTTAATTCTTTCGGACATTTTTATATTGGCTGTCTGACTCAGCAACGCCTTTTATCATCAAAATAGAATTGAAGGTGACCCAAAGTCAACTCCATGAACTGTGTGTTTTCTATCATATTAAAGCCTCTTAAGTATTTGTCTTTGCAATATAGCAGCGCCGAAGTAAACATATTAATGGCCCATTGACATCAATCTGAACAATTCCATGTGCTATCTTCTAACTAATTAGCACATAAATGTGTAGTGGCTTATTCATGATGAAGCTGTATGCATACTTTGATCTTACTGGCTAACCATTAGTGATAATGCTTTTTTAGAGCTGGCTTAAAATAACTTTTCTGAAATATGCAAGTTTATAGAATAAGTGGAGCCAAGCTCTCAACTATTATTCTGCCTTCAAGCCAGAGTAACTCCTTATACCTCCCTATTACAAACCCCCCAATTCAGGTTGACTATAATACTATGTGTTATGTTCTGCCATGGAATGAAGAAATTTTAAGCTATTTTATACTATATAATGTATCTCTGGAGATTATACAAGAAATATTTTAGAAAGTGAAATATTTGAAAAATTACGCTTTTCAACATATAACCAAAAAGAGACATGTAAATGTATATATTCTTGTTTTTCTTTCCTTCTTCTTCTTCTTTTTTTTTTTTTTAGGAGAATTTTTCCTCTTCTATGAGCCTCAAAAAGACTACTGGGGTTTTTTAACCCCCATGACTGTGCCTAGAATCCAGGGCTTAGCAGCTGTATACAAGGACTCTATCTACTACATAGCTGGAACCTGTGGAAATCATCAACGTATGTTTACTGTAGAAGCCTATGATATTGAGCTAAATAAATGGACTCGGAAGAAGGACTTTCCATGTGATGAGTCCATAAATCCATACCTTAAACTGGTACTTTTCCAGAATAAACTGCATTTATTTGTTCGAGCTACTCAAGTGACCGTTGAAGAACATGTCTTCAGAACCAGCAGGAAAAATTCCCTTTACCAATATGATGACATCACTGACCAATGGATGAAAGTGTACGAGACCCCAGACAGGCTCTGGGACCTTGGCCGGCATTTTGAATGTGCTGTTGCTAAACTCTATCCTCAGTGTCTTCAGAAAGTACTTTAATGAGTAGCAGGCCTTAGTGAGCTCACTGGCATCTTGTGCTTCGGGAAGCTTAGTCTTTCAGTGATACAAGAAGTGCTGTCAGTATTTAAGAAGCTGAGAGAGTTTGTACATGGCAATGGGTGCTCTTAAAGATTACGGTGTAGGGAGGGATTTCTTTTCATCCTTGTGATGTTTTCATTTCATTAAGCAAAAGGTAACAAAGTGCAATTATCAGCATTTGTTTTTTCTGGTATAAAAGTAACCATTTTCATTCTAGAATTTTGTGATAATCCGTCACTGAGATACCAGATGAATCAACAACTATGCACTCTTATAAGAGCAGTTAGGGTATTATGGTTAGAGACATCCAAACTAGTTTGATGTGACTTTTTATTTTGAATACGGGTAAAAATTTGAGGCAATATCACTAGGACTTTAGCTGTGACCTCTCCAACACAGAGAAGTACTAACTTAGATCCTCATTATATATATATATATATATATATATATATATATATATATATATATATATATATTTGTGTACTGTTTTCAAGTGTACTGAGATTTAAGTGTGTTTTTAGCGTAGGTTGAAGGAAAAAAATCTGTCTGAGAAAGAGCTTTTAGTCTGATTGTTTCATATTTCCCATGTAACTTTAAGTTAAGCTAAAGTTTTAAAGTAGCAGGGTTTTTTTTTTGCTGATAACTTTCAAGTGCTCACACTGTCTCATTATTTACAAATCCCGAAAAGGGCTGAAATTCACAGGTGGCTGGTGCTGGTATAAGGGAGTTCATTTGTCTAGCTAGATAGGTTTAAATTGGCTGAGCCTGTGCGTACCTTTGGTATGCTGGTTTCGTGGCATAGTACTTTACCTGTTGAACTTCTGTGATTTCACAAGATTTCACAAGATTCTCTGCTTACATGATAGCAAGATCCCTAACTGGATGCAGTTTTAGAATAATGAGAACATGACACTCAGTTTGCACTAACACGGGCCATTTTGTTGCCCTACCTCCTTTTCCATCCTCCCCCCATCCCTTCATTATCGGTACAGTGAAAGGTAACTTATTTCTCTTCTGCACGGAGCATAATGTGAAGTTTTATACCTGCTTTTACAATTTTGTTTTCTAGAAACCTAAAACTCCTGCAGTGGTCTAATTTAATGGCTTTTAAGTTACATATGACCATTAAAACCTCACGTTTGTTTTGTTTTTTGTTTTCTCATTTTTGCACTTAACAGTAATGTATATTTCTACATTGAAAATCTTGTTCTAGCTGAAGGTGATTGAGAAGGACAGGGTGAGTGAGTAGAAACATAGCATTGTAGGTACGAAATCACTTTCATACTGAATGGATGAATTTCTAACAATCAGTTAGTAATAGTAACATAAAGGACAAACCAACTTATTTGTAATACCTAAGGCAGATATTTGGATCGGTAACTTGTTTTTTTACTATGCCTAAAATAATTGATAAAGGGTATAGGGATAGCCCAGAGTCTGTCCTCAAGTAGAACATTTTGATTCTCTTAAAGAAAACAAACTGGCATGGTTTGTATTCAAAACTCTTGCACAAATTGTAATGTGATACTGTGAAACAAATTTAAAACATTGCCTCTTTGCATCACATACCTCGTTTTTCAGAAACTTTCCAAACTGCTTGTCCTTGACCTCTACAAGTAAGGAACGTTTTCTGAAGCAGAATTTAAAGTGGACAGCATTTATAGAATTAACATTTTAAAATCTAGTCTTAGGAAGTTGGATATGTGGTTTCTTATTGGCCTTGATAGTATGTCTATAATCTCTTTATAAACTTTGTCAACCATCTGTTTTTTCCCTCTGGTTTTTCTTCTGCTTTTCTTTATCTACGTGCTGTTGTGGGGCTTTTGCTGTGAGCGTTTTGAAGCATCTTTCCAGTGTTGCATTGCGGAGGGGAGGAGGAAACCAAACTAAGTTTTGCAAGAGATGTTCATGTAATTTATTTTTGAGAGCTCTGTTGAATAGCTAAGATTTCCTGCCGCTTTTTGACAATCTTCTGTATTTATTTAGAAACATGTGTTACTTGAAAACATGACATAGAATAGTGGGTAACAATTTACACGTGCCGCGTGATCTGCAGGAGTACAACATGCTGTGGTTAATTCTGCAGGCTGATTCTGTTCATCTGCACAACAGTTGATCCTCTGCTATAACCATTTATATTGGGGGTGTGATCTAAGTATAGTGTGTCAACCAACGTTTAGAATTTGCTATGGGGGTAGAATATATATTGAATTTTGTACGAAGAACTATTTGTTTAAATTATATAACTGGGTTATTTTGCCACTTTTTAAATGATTTCAGAAGAGGTCCTAGAGAGCTAAGATTAGTAATTTGTGCGGGTATATATGTTTAGGTATTTAAGGTACATTTGCATAGTATGATGAGAATAGAAGTAAAAGGCACAATGAGGACTACAGAGTTAAAATGTAGGCTAACATATGCCAGTCCCACTTGAACTTTGTTTTTGCATTTGAAGAATGTATGTAGCACTTTCCTACATATTTTTTACACATTGAAAACTGGACTTGGTATAACTATGTTATAGGAAAGTAGAAACTGTATTCTTTATTTTCCATCCTCATTTTCTGTTATCCTAAAAGTTGATGCTTAAGCATCAGGCTGATTTCACTGGTGCATGAGGAGAAGTGGGTGTGCTCTGTAAGGAGTTAGATTCCCTATGTGAAGCAGTTTCAAATGGCATTCAGTGTTCAGTGCTCAGGTATGGAGTAAGTACTGTAGTCCTTTGGGGGCAAATGTGTAGATATTTTTAAACATTTTGCCATAATTGCACAATTTTTTGCATTTTTACCTGATGGCATTGTTTCTTATAATAAAATCTTTTCTCATTAAAAACTTCCACTGTTGTAACTTGACCTCTGACTAGTGAGTTCCACAGAATTAAAAGTTGGTGAAAAACATGAAATACCTTCTGTCTTAGTGGCATGGAATAAGATTTTAATCTATCAAATATTTGGCCTCTGGTACAAAATGAGCCAGTTAATATCCCCTTACATAATGCTCTTTAAATTCTAAAGCAAGCTTGCTTATATCAGTAATTCCTTTGTTTGCTTTGCTTTGGCCTAAACTTTTCTTATTCCACTCCTCTCTCACACTTCCCATCCAATCCGTGAGAAAATCCTGTCCCCTCTTTCTTCCAAATACACCTAGACTCTGACCACGTACCACTGTGCACCCCCATCACCGGAGTCTAAACTAGCCTACCTTGGCTGCCTTCTTCACCCCTGACTGGTTGTAATCTATTCCCTTCACCACACAGTAGCCAGAGCGATCCTGTTAAAACACCAGTCAGATGCCATCCCTCTTCTCAAACCGAAGCAGAAGGAGATGGCTTCCCATCTCCTCTGGTATGAGAGCCAGACTCCTTCCTTACAAGATCTACACGTCACAACCCCACCTCTTGGACCTCACCTACCATTCCATCAGCTCACTCAATTCCAGCCCCATGGACTACCGTTCCTAAAGCATGCCAAGTCCTTCCAACATCACTGCCTTTGTCTTTGCTGTGTCTTTTGCCAAGGAAGCCCCAACAACTCACTTACTTTACTCGAGCCTCTATTAAAATTCCAGACAGGACTTCCCTGATCACCTTATGAAACAGAACACTCCCCTTCCAACTCCACTCTTAAACACACCACCCGTCTCTCCTGCTTTATTTTTCACCTATCGTCCCCTAATGAAATGTAAGCTCCATGAAGGCAAGGGATTGGTTCTATTCACTATGTATCTCGGATCTCTAGCACATACTAGGCAGTCAATAAATGTTTGTGAAAAGAAACGAATTTTCCATTAAATCTTAGAAAACCCTGAGAGGTGGTAGGACCTGTAGGATCAACTCTATTTTATCAGATAGGAAACAAAGACGAAGTCAATTGCTGAAGGTCATCTAACTCAAGGGGCTCATCTGGGATCAGAACAAAGATTTCCACTTTCACCCTAGTCTAGTTCCTACACGTTCCATTAGTTCCAAACAAAACGGGAAAAAGTGTAGATGCTTCTTTAGGGCAACACGATTATCCCCCAACACTATTACTTAAAAAATCTACTGGAATTTTTACTGTGATTGATTCTGTGAGGAAATACATGAGATAGGAAAATACCTTCCCTTTGTCACCCCACCTGAATGCCCCATCTTTATATCCTTCTGCTAGTATACTCCACTCACGGTGGAGAAAAACAAGAAGAAAAGGCTTGGGAAATACTGATTTAGAGTACTGTTATTTTGGTTCTTAACTTAAAATGACTTGCCATTTTAAAATCTTGGTTGTATGCCTGTATTTTTTTTATTGAAAAATTATTTGCAAATACAAAAATTAAAAGTGGTCTAGTATCTCTAACTTCAGAGCAATGCTGTAAATAACATCTGCTTAGTCTTTTTGAAGTGAAACGTGGCATTTTATATAATGGATTTAAGTGGGGGGAAAAGTAGATTTTCCCTTCATTTTATGCTTCTAAGATATACTGAAACTTCTTGACTTGGAACTTTGGTAGACAGAGCTCAAGTGGTTTTCAATAGTAAATATGAAGAGGTGGCATTAACTACCACCAGTTCTAGTAAGTATCAAGTATTAATTCTTGTTCTCCACACTTCATTTTGACTACCTGTATCTCTCTGGTAGAAGATCCCAGACCTAGAAAGTTGGGTACTTGGCTCATGGGTCTGCTGGTTTTCCTTTCTCTTTTGGTAACCGGCTTTAGCCCAGACACTGTGTGAATACATAAGAAAGCGACTCTACACATTTGGACAGGTGAACCAATATGGCTGCCATTTCAGAGACAGGGAAGAGTACAGCCACAAGGTAAACATTTAGAGATTTAAATTGCTATCCCATACGGGCAAAATTTTAATCCATGAAAGGGTGAAGTGTATTATGACTGCTGAGTGGGGCATAGTCCAGTATGACTAGGTAACCATGACACAATATTTATTTCCACTTCTTTTCAATCATGTATTTTTTTTTTTTAAGATTTTATTTACTTTTGAGAGAGAGAGTGGGGGAGGGCGGGGGGAGAGGAGCAGAGGGAGAGGAATAAGTAGACTCTATGCTGAGTGTGGAGCCTGATGCAGGGCTTGATCCCATGACCCTGAGGTCATGACCTGAGCCAAAACCAAGAGTCAGACCCTCAACCGACTGAGCCACCCAGGCGTCCCATAATCATGTATTTTAAAACATTAATATGGGACAAAATATGCAATAAACTTCTCACTAGCCACCCACCTTTATTATTCAAACTCTCACGCTCAAGAACCCTGCTTTCAGGTTTTGGGGATCATTGAGATGACAATCCATGGTCCCCCCTACTTTTCCCACTATCCATCAGCTCCTACTGGGGACCTTTCCTGAACTTAGCCAAGGTCAGTTCCATGGTTCATTCGGAATAATGTTATTTTACTTTTCCTCAGTCACCTTGCCTCTCTTTACTACTGCCATACTTGCCTGACAAAACCCCAACCCTGAATGATCCCGGCTGTGAGCCTTCTCTGTGCCTGGTCCTGAGTGGCAGAGATATCCCATGGTAATGCGGATGTACCTGTGGTGTACCTCCCATGGGTTCTCAACATGGTGTGGCAATTGTTGCCTTTTCTTAAACTGCTGTTTTGTTTTTTTTTTAATCCCTCTTAGCTCTTTAATTTTGTTCATGATATTTTGAGAAGACAGGAGTCATTATATAGGCGCTCCCCCATCTCCCCGCCATCTACCTGAATTTTCTCTGCTCTTCCTCTTAACAAAGGAGGAAGGGTACTGTTTCTACCTGTGGTTGCTTGTGCTCCAGCTCCCATGCTCTCTCCCCTCAAGGCCTTGGTTCCCTTATCATTCCCTCTCCTGAATCACCCAACATTCCCTCTTGCTTGGCTCATTTTACTAATACAAAATTAAATTCCACATATGAGTGAAATCATATGGTATTGGTCTTTCTCTGACTGACTTATTTCACTTAGCATAATACTCTCTAGTTCCATTCACGTCATTGCAAATACCAAGATTTCATTCTTTTTGATGGCTGAGAAATGTGTGTGTGTGTGTGTGTGTGTGTGTGTGTGTGTGTGTGTGTATGCCACCTCTTCTTTATCCATTCATTAGTCAATAGACATTTGGGCTCTTTCCATAGTTTCACTGTTGTTGATAATGCTGCTATAAACATTGGGGTGCAGATATCCCTTTGAATCTGTATTTTTGTATCCTTTGAGTAAATACCTGGTAGTGCAATTGCTGGGTCATAGGATAGTTTTATTTTTAACATTTCTTTGCATTCCTGCCAACACCTGTTGTATCTTGTGTTGTTAATTTTAGCAATTCTGACAGTTGTGAGGTGGTATCTCACAGTGGTTTTGATTTGTGTTTCCCTGATGATGAGTGATGTTGAGCATCTTTTCATGTGTCTGTTAGCCATCTGGATTGGGGCACTTTGTTTTGAAAATTCTCCTCTTACTGGTCTCTTAATTATCCTGCTTTACTGTTTCCTTCTCTCCCTGGGTTCTCTTTTCTCTTCTTGTCTCTTCTCTTCTGACCTCATGTATTTCTATGGTATAAAATGCCATTTGCATACTGATGACTTCCAAATTTGTATTTTCAAACCATACTTCTATTCTTGGCTCCAGACTCATATCCAACTGCCTACTAGATAGCTCCTTTTGGGTTGGTAGAGACATCTCAAACGTAACATCTTTGAATTCTCCATTTCCATCATTCCCTGCATCTACTCAAGCCATCAAACAGGTCCTGAAAGCTCTAGCCACAAAATGCAATTTATGTGTCTCCACTCCTCTCCATTTTCACTACTTCCACCTATATTGAAGCCAGTCTTCCACTGCCAGGACTATAGCAACAGCACCACAACAATTCCTACTCCAACTTATATCCACATTCTCAGTAATACATCTCCAGCACAAGAGCCACAGTGATCCTAACAAATGGTATTATGTTTCTGCCAAGTGTAGAACACAGCAATTGCTTTCTATCAGGTGCTACATAAATGGCCCCTTGGTTACTTCTCCAACCTTGCCCAGTATCATTTTCCGCCCTTGCTACCCATTCTATAGATATACTGGCTGTGGCAGACCTTGTGGGTGCTCCTCCCATATACTCTTGGCACTCACTCTTCCTATGCATATTGATCTTTATGGCTTCCAATTGCAACTACTTGCAATTCTTCCTGGCTTCTGGATCTTGCTTGGTCCACTGTAAGGAAGGCTGGAAGTGCCAGAGAGTTAACACCCCTGAGGACTAAACTTCGGTTAGTTCCTGATGGGACTCAATTGATCAAATCCTAGCTTCCTTCTACAGGTGGGATAAGTGAGGCATGTTCTGTACTGTCTCATAGTGTTTCCCAGTGTAAATGAATCCTAGTAGCCCATAATAGTAACCTGCTTGATAACCACACCTCCCCTGATTCACTTTCCTACTCTCCTCCTAATGCCTCTTGGGACATCCCAACTCCCCTCAATGAACTACTGGCACTCAAATCCCTGTACACTCAAATCCTTGGTCAGGATTGGTTTCTGCAAAAGCCCAACCTCAGACACTGGCCACTTTTTCAATTTCTCAAGGCTCCTACCTACATTATGAACTATGTTCACACTGTTTCCTGTACTTGGAAATGTCTTCTCTTCACCTGTTCTTTGCATGACCATTTCATTCTCATATTTCAGGTCTCAAAAAAATCTTCCCTGATAATATTAACTAAAATAAATGGTTGGTCATGCTTGCTCACACCAGCCAAAGTGGTTTCCTTCCCTTAACTTCTTGTTTCTGTGTCCTCACTAAACAGTAAGTTCCATGAGGGCTGGGACCAGGTCTCTTTGTTATGCAATGGGTCCCCAGTACCTGGAAAAGTGTCTAGTACACAACAGGCTTTTTAAATAAATACACTTTTAATTTCAAAATAGTTTTAATTTACAGAAAACCTGCAAAGACAGTGCAATGAGTTCCCCTATTCCTCACACTCAGTTTCCCCTATCATTCACACCTTCTATTAATGAGCCAATGTTGATTCATTATTATTAACTAAATACTATAATTTCAGAAATCTTTAGTTTTTATGTAATGTTCTCTTTATGTTTCAGGATCCCATCCAGCATGCATTTAGTTGTCATCCTCCATGGGATCCTCTTGGCTGTGACAGTTTCTCAGACCTTCCTTGTTTTTGATGACTTTGACAATTTTGATGAGTGCTTACTGGTCAGATGTTTTGTAGAATGTCCCTCAATTGGCATTTGTCTGATGTTTTTCTTATTTTTAGACTGGAGTTATGTATTTTGGGGAGGAATTTTCCACAGAGGAAAATTACCATTCTATCACATTATCTCAAGTGTATGTACTCTCAGTATGACTTAGCACTGTTCATGTTAACCTTGATCACCTGGCCGGGATAGTGTTTGTCGGTTTCTCCACTGTGAAGTTAACCTCCCCCCCCCCATTCCACGCTGTACCCTTTGGGAGGAAGTGACTATGTGTAGCCCACACTTAAGGAGTGAAGAGTTACTCTCCATTACCTGGAGGTGGGGCGTCTACATAAATTATTTGGGATTCTTCTGCATAGATTTGTCTCTTCTCCCTAATCTATTTATTTATCCAATCACTTCTATCAGTATGAACTCCTGAATATTTATTTAATACTTTGGATTATAATCCACTACCACTTTACTTTCCCTTGGTAGCTCAAACTGTTACAGCTTTGGCCACTGGGAGCTCCTCAGTTGGTGCTTGTGCACCTCTGACATACTCCCATCAGTGTGAATGGTTTTGGTTTGTTTGTTTTTTTTTAAAATTGGGTGGGGGCAGTTTTCATTTCTGACCCTTCAAGATGCTCCAGGCTCACCTTGTATATTTCCTTCCCCAGCCCTAGAATCAGCCATTTTCCCAAGGAGCTCTAGTTGTTTTTATTGGAGACCTGGGCATTAAGTGTGTTTACTGGTACTGGGATGTCATTGTTTCTAGACCCTTGCAGCTGACTAGATAAGGAAATTAGGATGTTTTGTACTTTACCCTGACCGCCGCCATCCACCATCCATTTACTTAATTGTTCCATTCTAGTATACACATATAGTGCTGTCAGAATTGTTAACCCGCACTCCTGGGGGAAGTCACTTTATCGATTAGAGTACAGTGCTTATGTACAATCCCTTTGCCTTTAAACTTACAGACTCTGCTCATTTCCTGAGTTATTCAGGTCAGTACCTGTTTCTTCCATTTACTTTAGTGAGGTTGCTTTATACATTTTTAATAATTTATAATATTTTTCTTCTTTAGCCTGTGAAATGGTGGATTAGATTCACTGATTTTCAAATGTTGAACTAGCCTTATATACCTGGAATGAATCCCACTTGATTACGATGCATTTTTTTATACATTGTTGGATTTGATTTGCTTATATTTTGTTGAGAATTTTTGAGCCTATGCTAATGAGAATATCAGTCAGTAGTTTTCCTTTCTTGCAATGTCTTAATCTGGGGTTTGAGATTAGGGTAATGCTGGTGTCTTAGTAAGAATTAGGAAGTTTTTCCTTTTATTCCATTTTCTGGAAGAGATCATGGAAATTTCGTATAATTTCTACCTTAAATGTGTTGTAGGATTTACAGGTAAAACCATCTGGACTTGATACTTAATTTTTATAAAAGTTATTAATTAACTCAATTTCTTTAATAGCTATAGAGCTCTTACCTATTAGAGTTATTTTAAACTCCCAATCAGACAATTCCAAAATCTCTGACATATCTAAGTTTTGTTCTGATGCATGATTTTTCTCTTCAGAACCTTTTTTTTTTTTTTTGCATTTTATCATGTCATAATTATTCACTGAAAGTCAGACGTGATGAATCAGGTAATAAGAACAAAGATAAATAGAACTTTAGTGTGAGGATTTATGTTCATATGGCTAGGAGTTGGGCTTTTTTAAACGATTGCTGTACTTATGATGTTAGAGGCATCAAATTGCTCTAGCACCGTTGTTTCTCTCCCCTCTTACCTTTGGTCTTCTCTAAGTACTTCGACTCAGAGAGAGTCTGTGTCTTGCAGCTCTTTCAGCTATAATGAATCCATTCTATTATACAGAAGCTTGTTGGTGTGGTTGTATGGTACGGGAGAAAGAGAATAGTATAAAGTCTTCCAATTAAATCTCAGTCTTTGAGTAGGCTTGTGTCATAGTGCTGTGACCTCCACAGGAGTTTCTCTGGTGGCATAGCTTTTTACTTCCCCTTGCACCATCCACCCTTCCCCACTGTAGCATTCCCCATCTGTTTCCTTAAAGCCCTGACCCCTACTGACTGTGTAGATTCCTTTTTCCCTTAGGTGAGACAGGAATGCCAACTCTTTCTCCAGCTTTTAGCAAGCTCTGGGTATCTTTCACAATTACTACTCCTCCCCACTAGGTCATCTTTCTCAGATCTTTGCCATGAGACTTTGGTGGGGTGATTATAGGTAGGGGACCATCTGAGGTGACAGTCCTCAGGACTTCTTCATTCTCATGCTAGTCCATGCTCAGCCTTTGGTAATTCATCAGAATTACCATTTAAGTGTTCTTAACAATTTATGGCTCTTGGGACTTTTGGGCCAGGTAAGCAAATGTTGACTGCAACTGTCTGGATTCAGCTGTACTCCAGATTTCAGGATGACTGTTTACCCGGCAAACAATTTCTCTGGTGGGTCCAAGAAAAGTCACTGATTCTCTGTTTGAACAGCTTTATCTTGTAAGGTTGTAAGCGACAACTTCTAAGCTCGGCACATTCTAGTGCTGCGTGTGGAAGTGCCTATAATAAGCTTCTAATATATATCCGTTGACTGAATGAGTTATTCTTTACTTCCTACATAAATATTTTATGCCCTTTTTTATATGTATGATATATTTCACAATAAAAAGTAAGCAAAAGTCTTACTTTGTAAAACATGTTCATACACTTAATCATATTTAGGTATCTTTTGTTTGTAATTTACGTGATCATGGAATTATTTAACATGTAGTTCAGTGAATGGTGACTCTCAAGTACCTAATAACCCTGTCTTCTAGGACCAAATTAAAATTACGTGATATAATTTAATTAAAATCATCCTATTTTGAGATTTTTTTTATCGTACTATGAAAACTAATTGAACATTACAATGTAATCATTTTAAATTATCCTTATCATGTATATACAGAACATTTTCTATTGATTGTTTTGTTAGAAATAAATGGGATTTAATAGATCCTTTTCTTCCTTTCTTTCCTTTTCCAGAAATATATGCACAACTGTATGATTTGGTGGGAAAAAAACTACACATAAATATTAACAAGTAGAAAATGTTAATATATTTCCTAAGTATTATTTGTTGGTCTGAAGAACAGGAATTATAGTGTTTTTGGTGAATATGGGGAGATTTCTTAACCTCTCAGAATTTCAGTTTTCTTGTATATGAACTAGGGTTAATAATATAATCCACCTTATAGAGCTTCTGTGAGGATCGGATAAGCATGACAGACTCTTACCACAGTGCCTGGCACACAATGAACACTTTATCAATGTTCACTGTTGTTAGTATTATTAATAACTATAGTCTCTTAGATATACTTAAAACATAGCCTTAGTAGAACAAGATTTTCCTAACAGCTAATAGGACATATATGCTAAAGAGAAAGGAAGCCATTTGCACTCTTGTTAATGACATTGTGCCCATAATCCCCATGTGAAAGCAATTGTCACAGTTTTCTGGTCACACAGTTCTCACTTTCCTTTCTGCACTGTGCATTTCTGAAGGACTGAACTTAAATAATATTCAAAGCAAGAAAAAATAAGGGTTTTTTGTTGTTGTTGTTGTTTGTTTTTAAGACTGGTCCTTTGGGTTTATCTTGTCCTCTGTTGTCACTTAGTGATAAGGATCTAATAGAGTTCAGGTCACATAGTTCAGTGTTTGAAACCTGTGATTCCAAAGATCCTTTAAGGATAAAGAGGTAAGGTCAAAACACCTCAAACCAACACTTAGATTAGGATGTTTGATACCTACCCATCCATAAGTCAGGCAGCCAAAGTGAAGTTTTAAAAATCATACACTCGGAGAAACTTGTACAACACAGGACAGAATTTCCTTGTAATCAGGAAACATCTGGGATGGTGAGAAATCCCTGGATGCTCTCTGACAATTGGTCTAAGCTCAGGAGTTAGGTCAAAGTGGGCAATGGAAATCAGGATTCTGGCATCTACAGTGCTGGCTGTAGTTGAGTTTGAGTGAACTGGTACATTAGCTCAAGCCGACAATGAAGAATGAGAAGGAAAAGTAGTTAAGAACAAAATCTGAGAAATGCAGTTGGAGGGGCAAAAGAAAGGGGACCCATGAAGGAGTAGTTCTGCAGGAGAGAATATCAAGAACGAGATCCAGAGAGTGTAAGGGAAATGCAGGCTGAAAAGAGCTCCTGGATCTGGCAGTTTAAAGCTTGAAAATGACAGACCAGATTCAGCAGGGTGCTGGGGACAGAAATCACACTGCTGTGCATTGAGATGCAGGCTGGAGGTATGAGTGCCTGTGAGTGGGCAAGGGCGTGGGCACTTCGCCCAGGAAGCCTGGAGGCAGGAAGATTCTGAGATGGGCAGGTCCTGGAGCCACCAAGTTTAAAAAAAAAAAAAAAAAAATCAGAACACTCAGTACCTTTCCAATAAAAATAGGATATGAGAAATACCTGTGCAAAAAGTCATAACCTATCCTGTTTCTAGACTGTGCCCGGTTGAGAGTTCTGCAGTACCCCCCCCCCCCCCCCCCCCCCCCGTTCTCCCTAAAGTAATGCAAACTACGGAGATAAGGGACATGCAGAAACCTACAGGTAGGGTCTGGAATGATGGAAAAACAAATCCCTAGAAACAGAAGCAGAGTGAAAGACAACAAAGGGAAAATGACACACTTTTTGTGGCCTCTCACATGTATGCAAGAGCATGATGTGAAATGGGAAGTTTTTGCAACTTCTTGCTAGTTTGCCCCACGGGTCGGATGAAATTCAACTGAGAGCCAAATCTGGTTCCCGCTCCTGACCAAAACATCTGGTTTGTGATAAGTACTCGAAGATCCTGTGTTTTCTAAAGTATGCAGTGGGTGTGGTGATGGCAGGAGTCACTGGACGCAGAATGGATGAGCTAATCAGAGTATGTCATAACCGTGAAGGTGGGGAGGACCTGCGTCCTTTCATGGAGTAGTGTCGCAGCAGAGAGGTTAGGGAGATGGTGCCCATCACCTAGACCCGGCCCCCAGTCCTGCCCGGAGTCCTGGATTTCATTCATGGTTTCTAGATCTCAACACCAGGTTGTACAGCACGTGCCTGGGGCTTTAGTCCTGGGACAACTGTAGTCCATAGTTTATAAAGCCTGACTACATAGCTGGGGGTAGGAAAAGAGGAAGGCAATTTGGCATGTGGTTTTATACTTTGACGGTCATACGTAAATGTGATATATGGCAAAATAGGTACATCTGTATATGTATATCTTTCTCGAAAGTTTCTAAGAGATATGATTTTAAAACCTACATTTAAAACCTACATCTAAAACCTACATTTCACTGTTTCAAAAATAAAGTACTACCCACATTTTATTGGGTACTGAGCTGTACAAGTTTGATTTGTCGTTCAGCATGACGAACTCTATATTTTAAGCCTGCGTACCCTATTTGTCATACTTGTATATGACAACAGCCTCCCACGTGGAAAATATTTTAACGTTTATGAACCACCAGCTAACATCTTATTCCTGCACGATACTTTCTATTTTTCAAAATGCTTTTATAGGTTATCTTTTTGGATCCCACTCCCGGTACTGCAGCCCTCTGTCACTGCCTCTGTTTTTACTGTTGAAGAAACAAACAAACTGAAAGGGAATTGTTAGAGTTGTGGGATCCAGTGTAGCTGTATGTGAAAGTCGGACGCGTCAAGCTCTTCCCAGTCCCCAGGGAAGGGGGACCCAGGAAGGTGGCCCCAATGGTTATATGCACAACCAGAATGTTGGAGGTGTTAGGACCGCAGACAGTTGGAAAGGAAGCCGGCGTGGGATGTGAAGAGGGTGAGCTCACTTTTGGATGAGCCGCGGTGCAAGAGACCGTGGGATATAACTATGTATAGATCGCTGTGCAGACAAGGAGCCAGGATGGGCGTGGAGGCAGGAAACGGAATGAAGGTGAGAGGTCAAGCGAAGATGTGGATTTGGCAGCTGTCCAAACCCTGATCAGCTCGGGCTCCTGCACGGAGCCTGGATTGTGAGAGGGGCGCAGGGGGAAAAGCCAAGCCTCAGAGGCCCCACGTGAGGCACGGGAAAGGGAAGAGGCTTTCTAAGGAGCCAAGAACAGAGAGGTCCCGAGAAACCCAGGAACGCAGCCGTGAGAAAGGAAAGGGGCCGCATGCTGGAACGAGAGCCGGGTGTTCAGCTTGACAAACACTTCTGAAATGAAACCCAACAAACACTCTTGTTCGTGAGCTCCTCGTTAGGTGTTAGGTTTTAAAGGCGGACTCTGGAAACTTGTTTATTCATATGGAATAACCAGACAACTTAATGAATCTGAGCCCCTCACTCCCTAACCAGTATGGCTCAAAGGAATTTGTCTCTGTTTTTTAATGACTGCCTGACTGTCCCTTAACCCCGTGCCTTCCCTTGGCACTCCTGTCCTCCCCTGTCCCTGGCTGGATCTGAAGCTCCTGAGGGCTGTACTGTGTGTATTTAATCTCGATTGTACACTGAGCACAGAGCCAGGAGCCTACAGCTGGGAATCCCTCACCTACGTGATGAATGCTGGTGACCGTCCCTCTTCTCCCCACCACTGGTTTATTTCTCCTCTCTGGGACTTTCTGACTCCACATTTCCCCATTGTTTGGAAAGATACATTTTTCAGGCTTAGGGGTGATTGGCAAACATTTTTATATGGGGTTTGGCATTGAAACATCCGGAAGAGTTGTGAAATCAATTTTCTGCGGATAAAGATGGACAGATGGAAATATCTGGTGCCTTTTCTTACACATGTGCAATATACATAATGAGATCATTGCTTGTTGTGCTACACTTGAACTCTGTTTTACCAGATTTTAGGAAGAGTATTGTCTTTTGTTTTGGAGCATGAGAGCTCGGGTGGAAATACTGCCTCCTGACTGAAAAGAGAGCTGGGTGTGGAATATTTATCGGTGTCGAGTTTTCATATGCTTTTCCCAAATGCTTACCAAATCTCTTTGGAGAATTTAGATTTCCTTTCTGTTCAAACTGTGGACAATCGCACCAAGTTCATCTATTTTATCCCGTTGTATGTGGTAAAGGAGGGTGAGGAAAAAATGAAATTAACAAAGATGGAAAAGAAGAAGGGAACTACTATTTTTAAAATCACATGTAGGAGCCCATCTTGGAAACTAAAGGATCTGTGAGCATCATGAAGCAGACTACAAAACTTTAACACCATAACTTAGAGGGCGCCTGGGTGGCTCAGTCAGTTAAGTGTCTGCCTTCTGCTCAGGTCATGATCCCAGGGTCCTGGGATTGAGTCCCGCATTGGGCTCCCTGCTTAGCAGGGAGTCTGCTTCTCCCTCTCCCTCTGCCTCTCCCCCTGCTTGTGCTCTTTCTCTCAAATATATAAATAAAATCTTTAAAAAAATTTGTAACTCATATATGGGGAATAATAATTTAATTATTTTGGATATACCTAAGCAGGCCATCTTTCTGGGTCCCCACTCACTGGGGAGTGGGAGGAAATTAATAAAATGTCCACTTTTATTTACAGCTAAGTGAGGTCCAGTAAGCTTAAAAATTCCCTTGTAGGAGCCCTCACTGTCTCAGATAAACACACCCAGTTTTATCCCTGCCTGACCAGGCCATCCTACCAAATCAGTATGGCCATGCCCCAGGTTGGTGTGGGGGCAGCCCAGGGGATGCTCTTGTCCAGAGTTCTAAATTAAGATGAGGCAGGAGCTCTGCCCATGCTGTTGCTACCACATCGGTCTCATCCCCTCTGTGCGAGGGAAGCAACAACACACTCATCCTGACCATTCAGCTCTTGTCCTTCTGTGCACTCCTCATGGCTCTCTCTCTGTCCCTAGTGTCCTGTCTTACAGAAACCTCTGTATGCCAGGGAATAAGACTGGCACTTGGTTATGTGAGTGTGAATGGTATAGGAATGGGGGACTCTGCCTCAAAGAAGAAGCTGGGTTTACAAGATTATTTTCTTGCCTCATAATCCTATTTTGCATGTCATACACTGAGTATTGCTTTATTCTTTGTCTCTCCCGTCTTTCTCTAAAAAATCCCAACCACATGTAGGAGAGAGTTAACCCCTCAGGGCCAGGAAAACACTCTTGAATGGCAAAAGGAAAAATATTACCCCAATTCAAATACACATTCTTGTTTTTTTTCTTAAATGTCTTTCCGATCACCTTTCCCCCACTCCCACCCCCTCTTTACCTGGAGCCCTCAACCCAGTACCACCGCGTTTTCCACGCTTCCACCCCCAGAGCCTACTTCACGTTGTCATCGTACAACACTTTCCTACTCTCCTGTGTTGGGTTTACTCTTTCTTCTTTCTTGACCTCTACTCCATGTTATATAAACCCATTCTCTAGTAGTTTCTAAGAAAGAACATTTGGAGGTAAATTTTATTAAATCCTTGTTTATCAGAAGATGTGCTCATTTTACTTGACATGTGACGGATAAATTCTGAGGACAAAATTCTAGATTGAAAATAATTTCCCCCACTAATGGAAGCCATTGCTTTCCAGCATTCGGTCCTAACATCGGTAAGTCATAAGTCCAATTTCCTGTGTTCCCAATCCCATTTTCTTTGTTCTTGTGTGTTTGTGGCACATGTGTGTGATAGTGTTTTGTGTATGTGTACATACACATAAAATTTTTTTAAACCATCATTTAGTGCAGGCTGAGGGTGGTGAGGATAAATGTACACATGGCTTACATATCATTTTCATCAGAAAGCTACCTTTTTCTTCTTTTTTCCTATATTATGTTGTGTTTTATCAGAATATCTTCAAGTGATATGTTCATAAAGGTTCATGGGTAGTATGCTTTTTGAATCTGTATGTATCAGAAAAGGTTTTTATGTTTTGTATTTTTATTTTACCTCGACCCCTGATTGTAGACGTTCACAATCCTTTACTCTTAGAACTCTGTAGGCTTTTTTCCATTATCTTCTAGCATTTAGTGTCATGGAGGGGAAGCCTGATGCTTGTTTCATGCCCAGTCCTTTGTAAATAATCAGTTTGCTTCATTCTAACACAGGTAGAGTTTTAATTTTATCCTGGAAATTTAAAACATCAGGAAAATCTACCATGGGGTTAGTGGCTATAGGAAAGACACCAGGTCCCCTTTACTCCAGCGTGAATCATAAGTAGTGTCAGGACTAGAGAACTGTGCTGCCACCATGCACTGGGGAATATGTTCTTCTGGGCCTCATCTTCCTAGGAAAGGTGAGGCCAAGTGGGGCTTGTCAGTGTGTTAACTCCAGGACACAGATGCACGGAAAAATACATAGAATAAAGTTGTTAATCCAACTAACAAAGAACTGTTAGCTCTCATTCCAATCCAGCTTCCTACCAAAATGGCCTGCTGACTCTCAGATTGGAGGAGCTCCATTTCCCCAAATGTAGCAGTCACCACTTCTACTGTACTCAGCTTCTCTTGGTTAAAATAGACCCTTCCATCTTCTTATCCCACCTCCTAGACCTCCTTCAAGGCCCAGCTGGTATCCTGCCATAGATTCAATAGTGGTATCTCCAAGATGTCTATACCTTAACCCCCAGAGCCCATGAAAGTGTTATCTTTCATGGTAAGAGGGCTTTGCAGATGTGACTGAATTGAGGATCTTGAGATGGGGGGATGATCCTGGATCATCCAGGTGGGTGCTATGTAATCACAACGATCCTTACATAGAAAAGAGAAAAGAGACACAGAATGAGAAAGAGAAGATAGAAGCAGAGATCAGAGGAGAAAAAATACTACTCTGCTGGCTTTGCGGATGGAGGAAGGGGCCACAAGCCAAGGAATGCAGGTAGACTTTAGAAGCTTTAAATGTCAAGGAAGCAGACTCTTACCTAGAGCCTCCAGAAGGAATATAGGCCAAGTGACACCTGGATTTTAGCCCACTGAAATTGATTTCAGACTTCCAACCTCCAGAAATGTAAGAGAATAAATTTGTGTTGTTTCAGCAACCAAGGTTATGGTAACTTGTTACAACAGAGGAAGCTAATATAGACCATTTATGCTGTCTTTCACCTGCACTTTCAGTCTTCCTCCTTTGCTTGGTTCCTCCCCCTCCCCCCGTAAATGCTCTCAAGCTTCTCTGGAGTCAGCTCCTGGATTCTTTAGGGCAGTCCTTCTTCACCATTATCCCTCTTACTGCTTCCATGCCTACCACCCACTCACCACTTCATTCTCTGTAAACTGAAGTCCCTGCCCACCACACACTGAAGTCTCTCCTTGGAACTTAACGTACACATGTATATCCTAGAGGTCCATCCTTTGACTTCCTTCTCAGTGTTTCTGCAGCATTTGATAAAGTGGATTGCTCAATGTACAACTGCTCTCCCTTTAAAAGAAAAGACTTTATTTTTAGAACAGTTTTAGAATTATAGGAAATTGAGAATATAGTGCAGTGGGTTCCATAAATACCTTAGCCAGTTCCCCTATTGTTAACATTTGTGTGGTATATGTGTTACAATTTATGAATCATTATTGATATATTATTATTAACTAAATTCTATATGATATGTAGATTTCCTTAGTTTTTCCTAACATCTTTTTTTCTGTTCCAGGAACCCATCTGGAATATCATAAAAAAAAATTTACTTGTCATCTCTCCTCAGGCTGCTCTTATCTTTGATGGCTTCTCATATTTATCTTGTTTTTTTGATGACTCAGTTTTGAGGAGTACTGGTCAGATATTTTGTAGAATGTTCTTCAATTTGAGTTTGTATGGTATTTTCCTCATGATTAGACTGGGATTATGAGTTTCAGGGAAGAATACCACAGTGGTGAAGTGCTGTTTTCATCATGTCATGGTAAGGGTACATGTTATCCACATGATTTATGGCTGTTGAGGTCGACTTGGTCACCTGGCTGAGGTAGTGTTTGCCAGGTCTTTCCACTGTAAAGTTCCTTCTTTTTCACCTTCTCATACTCTCTTCTGTGGAAGCAAGTCACTATGTGTAGCCCACCTTAAGCAGTGAGGACTTATGGTTCCCCTACATTCTCTTCGAAATCTCCTGCCTTGAATTTTCTCACAGAGCACAATCTCAGTTTGTTTTCTCTTTATCACTTTGATATTCTAAACATAGGTCTAACCAAATGTCCTGTGTCAGTGGTATCTCCTTTTTCCTCCTCAGTAATCCCTCCTGTCCACTCCACTTCTCTATTTTCTCCTGCCTCCAGAGGCTCTCAGAGATATAACCTTACCTGTGGCCCCTCTCCTGAGCTCAAAAGCCAGATATCTCCACAATATTCACTTGCAAGCACTTGTCAGTTCAATCTTTCAAACACTGACCTCTTGGTTTTCTTTCTTCATTTCTACAAATGGGTTGCCTAATTGCTGGGTTGTTCAGTTATGAACCTCACTCAGAGTGGTATCCAGTTTTTCTTGCTTACACCTAATTCAGCCAAATTATCAGTTCCTGAAATCATCCATATGAAATATATCTCTCCTCAATCTCTTCTTTTTTATCCATGGTCACCCAGAGTCAGGTCCTCACTTTCTCTCATCTATGTGGTTTCAGTGGTGTCTGTTCATATAACTCTTTCCTCACAGACTATTCTATGCCCTCTGTCAGATGGTTTATTCAATACAGCTTAAGTTTTAGTATTCTGAGGTAAATGTCTCTAGTGGCTCCCTGTTAGTGAATACCTCTTTCCCTCCCCTTCTTCTTCCCTTCCTTCTTTCACCCACACTAACACTGCTGTCAACAACACCACCAATTACTGAATGATAAGCATTTTACTCAGTGCTGGGGGGTAGAAACAAATTGTTGAAATGTGGCTTTTGTCAACCAAGGTGAGGATATATTCTTCATGGTGACATGTAAGGCACAAAATGGTCTAGTCTCTACCTCCAAATACATCCATCTGTTCACTGTTATCAAAATATGTCTAATATAAATGCTGCTTTAAACATGTTATTTAATCTATCTAGAATGTTCTGGATTCTGAGACACCCCATTACAAACATACACAGACACACAGACACACACAGACATACAGAAACACACACACACACACAGACACAGTGATGTTATCTCTCTTGTCTTCAAATTCATGTAGCATTCTGTTTATCTTTAAGACATGGGGCTTTCCTACCGCCCGCCCCCCCCCCCCCCAATTATCATCCTCTGTGTACATGTCTTTTATCCCTCCCCAGACTGGTAGTTCCTCCAAGTCACTGCTGTACTTTGGTTATGTCTTATCTCCTCTAGTGCTTGCATAAAGCAGACCCTCAGTAAATCATTTTGACAGGTTACCTTGCTTTGTGTTATAGAGAAGTCCTTGAAGTGAGAAACAGGGTCTAGATAATTACCGTAAACCTTGTCCTGTGTACCATACAACGCTCTCAGGAATGGGCTGCAGTCTGTGTCCAATTTGGTGCACATCAAATAATTATCTGCCATATAAGTACTGTTGGAATTTATTTTCTTTTATCAGTAGAAAAAAACCTTTATCAATAAGAAACAAAGTGAAAAACAAAGCTCGGGGTGTCTGTACCTACTTAAATAGCTTTTACTTAGCAGCTTTTTAAATCCCTTGCCAGCCAAGATATTTCAAGCATCTTGCTACTATTTAATTGTGCAAAATAACCGTGGTTTTAGGTTGGAACTTCTAAGTGATTTTTCTCTTTTGTGTACTTTCCAGAATTCATTTCAAACACAGTTTTCAATTTTGAATAATAACATTTCAAATCAACCCCAAGGTACAAGCTGTAGGACAACATAAAAAATGAAGTCACTTTTCATGTGTTTCCCATTGGCAAATTACTGTGTTTTTTCTGCCACCAGGCTTCATCTAACGATGTGACCTTTACCGTGCTAATAGACAGCAAACAAAAATCTGCCAAATTGTGATAAAATATAGGTTTTAAATATAAAATGAATTAAGCTAAGACGATTTATAAAGGTCAAAAGCATGGAAAGAATTAAGTTGAAACAGTGATTTGTGTTTGACACATGTTGTACCAGATTTTCTCCAAGGTTATTTTTGAAATCTTGATGCTTAATAACTGTACAAGGGAATGTACTTTTTTTTTTAAAGTAACACTACAATAGTGTTGACTAATGTTTGTTTAGGCTCAGATATTAGTTTATTCAATAACGATTACATACTGAATATGCACCAGGTAATGGGACACACTCCATAAACTCAATAATGATCCTTAACCTCTTGCAAAAAACGGTTTAATAGGCTAGAGAGAAAAGCAAATGTTTAACTATTTCAGGAGAAATGCTAGTGGAAACTGTAGCTCCCTCACCCAGACTTCTAAGAAGATGGAGTCTGCCGGGCACACAGAAGGGGAAGGGACTTCACACATGCAGGGTGTACAAAATACACACACACACACACACACACACACACACACACACACACACACACTACATACATAGAGATACATAGAAAGTACAAAGGAGAAAAACAGTGCACTTCTGAAACTGAGAGAACTGAAAGAAAAGTTGCTTATGGTGTGAGTCAAGTTTGAGGGTGTAAAAGACTAAAAATTGGTGATTCTCAATCAGGGATGAGTTCGGGCCCAGGGACATTTGTCACTGTCTGGAGATACTTCTGGCTGCCACAGTTGAGTGTGCATGGAGGCTTACTGGCATCTAGTGAGTAGAGGTGAGTAGATGCTTCTACCCATCTTCTAATGTACAGGACAGCCCCCTACAACAAAGAACACGCTTGTCCCAATGTCAGTAGCGCCTAGGCTAATGCTGTTACAGATAAACCTGTAGATTTACATTAGGATTAGGTCACAAAATTAGTTGAAGGGGTTTGGATTTATGCTGGGAGTCGTGGGGCACCACTGAGGCATTCAAGCACAGGTTTTTCTCTTGTCCAAGAGCCACTCTATTATCATGGCTGTAATTAGGTACTTGTTTACGGTGATTCTCACTCATGGGGTGGGAATGTGCTTAGTATGAATTACATGCACCAGTCATACAAAAGTTGAAAGACCATCATTGTGGAAAGTGTGCTAGAAGTTTAAAAGCCAACAGGGAAGATGCCTTAATTCTTTGGTCCTTTAAAACTGTGTGTATTTATTTTATTGAGTCTCTCTTGCCACAGAGTCAAGCATAAGCACCCACTCACATGAATCTGAAGCCCTACGGGAGATCAGTAGAAGATTACAAGGACCCACTGTGCAGTTTCAACTGGGAAAAAGAAAAAGAGAGAGAGAGAGAGACCTCTTATGTCCGGTGAAAAAAGAATCATCCAAAGCTTCAGAACAGGCTTTCTTAATTTTCTTTTCCTCTTCTTTTTTTTCTTTTCTTTTCTTTTTTCTTTTTAGTCCAGAGCCTTTTGAACATCTGGACAATTATGACCTCTCTTTTTAGAAATATGCACTTATCCTCCCAAATACTGCATCTAATTTCAGGGGTTCGTGGACCGTATAGAGATACAGTGATTTCTCACATGATGCTGATGTTCCCCAAAATATCTGAAGGCCAGATTTATAGCGACAAAATTTTGCCAAAGGAAATATAGCACAGTTTAGAATCATCCGGAGAAAGCTTTGCATTTTTTAATCAATGAAGAACTCTTTCCAAAAAAGCTCACTAAGATACCACTTGTGTCATCTTGCAAAATATAAGTAATATCACGTCACAGCAAAAAAAAAAAAAAAAAGTCAATGGAAATGAGCAATTTTTCTTATGATCTATAATGAGGACAATATGTTGCTCTGGTTACAATAACTTCTGTGATGAACAATTCTGTATACCATGAGCTTTCTGCTGATTCACATTCATGTAATCATTACTTTCTCTAAAAATAGTGATTGATTACAGTCTCGGTGTCTTATAAATGGGAAGAAAGGGTGAATTGATCTTGCTTGCGTTCATTACTGCTCTTCTCTTCTACAATCAAGCACTGAACTGTCAATTCCCTTTACCCTCCTGTACCACAGATGTCCCAATTGCCTTAGTCAGGAGAGAACTACCCCAGAATACCCACACCATGGTAAACACACACATGCATACACACATACACACATCTCATCAGCTCTTTGGAGGAGATAATACATGCTTCTTTAATGGTTTCTATCTCTAGTGACACCATCACCATTAACCCACTGTATTTTCTCCTTCTTGTCTGTCAATACATCCTTCATTTGTCTCACTTGTTAGTTTCTACAAAGAATCTGAGCATCTGCTTTATCTCCAATTCTCTCCAGGACTTCTAGTAATTTCTTCACTTAAACCAAATTCCGTTATAACAATCTGAATGTCCCCCGGTGCTGTTTAGATCAGGGTTTTGTGTACTTTATGAATCTGAGGCAGAAGTTAACATCTAGGCAGAATCCAGGTGTCAGTCAGCTGGGATGCAGGGTCTTCTTACAAGCTCATTGGTTGTTTGCAAAACTCATTTACTTCTCATGTTTTTCACATTTCTGCTTCCATCTTTAAACCAGTAAACATGGCTAGAATCCTTTTCATACTTCCCATCTCTCTCTTCTCTTTTTGCCACATTTCTCTGACTCTAGTTACAGAAAGTTCTCTGCTTTTAAGGGCTCATGGGATTAGATTGGGCTCACCTGGGTAACACAGGGTACTCTCTGTCTTAAGGTTTCTAATCTTAGTTACTTCTAAAAGTCTCTTTGTCATGTAACATAACATACTTGTAGGTTCCACGGATTAGGGTTTGGATATCATTGGGGTCATTATGCTATCACAGACACCTACAGATAAAAAGTGTCATGGACATTCAGAGGAGGGCTGGGGTGATCAGTTCTAATTAGAACTGTCATGGGAGATCAAAACCACAAAGAGATATCACCTTATACCTATTGAAGGGCTGTCATCAAAAGACAAGAGATAACATGTGCTGGCAATAATGACAAGAGAAAGGAACCCCTGAGCACTGTTGGGGGAATGCAAATTGGTGCAGTCACTATGAAAAAATGTATGTACGGAGATTCTTTAAAAAATAAAAAATAGAACTATCATGTGGTCCAGTAATCCCACTTCTGTACATATATCCAAAGGAAATGAAATCAGGATCTTGAACAGATATCTGCACTCCCATGTTCACTGCAGCATTATTTGCAAGAACCAAGATATGGAAACAGCCTAAGGGTCCATCAGTTAATGAATGGATGAAGAAGATGTGATATGTATATATAGTGGAGAGAAAGAAGGAAAGCTATGAGAAAGAAGGAAATCCTGCCATTTTTGACAACATGGGTGGACCATAAGGGCACTGTGCTAAGTGAAGTAATTCAAAGAAAGACAAATGGTGTATAATATCACTTATATGTGAAATCTGAAAAAGCTGAACTCAGAGAAAGAGAGAGTAAACTAATGGTTAACCAGTGTATGAGGTGAGGGCAATGGAAATGGGGAGACACTGGCCAAAAGATGAAAACCTTTATTTAGAGATGAATCCATTTTGGGATCTAATGTATAGCATCATGATTATATACAACAGTATCGTATTATATACTTGGAAGGGGCTAAGAAAATAGATCTGAAATGTTCTCACTACAAAAAAAATGGTAGTTATGTAAGGTGATGGATGGTCTTAGCCAACACTTGAGGAGTGATGATTTTGTAATATGTAAGTGTATCAAATGAACATGTCATACTCCTTAAACTTGCACAGTGCTATATGTCAATTAAAAATAAAATAAATAAATAGGTAAGTTTTTCTAAAACTGAATGTTAGAAGAACCATTATGGAAGAACTATATAATTAAAACTATTAGAGGTGAGACCTTGGGTTTCTAGTTAGGCCTTAAGTTTTGAGTAGAATTTTGATGGAGCTGAAGATTTGAGGGCATAGAGATCTGAACATGGGAAAGTACGAGAGTTTGGAAGAAATAGTGGCTAATAAAATTTGGGGCCTGAAGGATGAAAAAGTAGGTTGGAGCCAGGAAATAGTGTACCTTAAATTATGGGTCTAGAGTTTACTTTTACTAAGAATATAACCTGTACCTTGAAGATTTTATATAAAAATAAATATTAAAATACCCCCCCCCCCCACATTTCTTAAGTGCTGCAAGTGAATTCTGAGAAAAGCCAATTTTGCAATGGTTAGATAAATTTATCTGCAGAAAGTATAATGTTACTGGTATGATTTGGGTTCTGGGAAAGTTCTGAGAATTGATGAAGCCAAAAGCAGAAATAGTACCTTTTAGCAATTCTTAAATAAGGACTTCCCATTAAGGTTTTAATATATTCTGTGAAGTTTGAAAACGTTTTTCAAGTTTTGAAAAAATCTGAAAAACCTCAGATTTTACAGATGTTCATGCTCAAACATCATTGTGAATGCCTGGTTTCACTACAAATGAGAATGACTTGCAGGCTATCTCTTTTCCCTTTTAGTCATGAAAATAATCAAATGTATTATGATTTGAAAAATCTATAGATAAAAAAATTCAGAACACGTGACAGATCTTGTTTACAGCAGCAATGACAAAGATAAAAGGGGATAGACAACAAACAATATGCAAGACTTACATAAAGAAACCTTTCAAATGCTATCAAAGAATATGAAAAAAGACTTGAACTGATGGAAAGATGTTCTAGATCAGGAAGACTCAATATCATAAAGATACCAATTCTTCCTATGCTAACTTAAAATTGAATGTTATAATACCAATAACATACCAACAGTCTTCAATCTCTTTTTACTGGACAAACTGAACGCAAAATTCACATGACAAAATAACCATGAACATCCCCAAATCAAAAACTCTCAAAAAGAAAAAATAGAGGTGAACTAACCATACCAGATGGTAAATCATACCCTAAGTTTCAATAATTTAGACCCTATGGTGGACAGAGGAACCAATGAAATAGGGTAGGAGATACAGATATAGACCCAAACACATGCCAAATGATAAGGAAGTCAACTTAGGTTAGTGGTTGCAGATTAGTCAATAAATTGGTTAAAAAATCTAGTTGTATTAAGACTGGATGGCTATCTAGTAAGAAACTTTTATTTATACCTCACACTAATCTATAGGACACATTCCAAGTGGATCACAAGTATAAATGTAAACCATGAAATCATCAAAGCACTAGAGCAATCTGTGAAAAAATTCCTTTATGATAGGAGATCGAAAGTTATAAAAGAAAAAGTACCTGTGATTACATGAACAATTTTTAGAGATGAAAGCAACATAAGCTAAATCAAAACACACAAATTAATTGATTCTATATTTGCAATAACATTTAAAATAGCAAAAATATTGGAAACATTAAAAAATTTCCTCTGTGGGGACCAATCATGTTTGATCCATATAACGGAATACTATAAAAGAAAGAATAAGGGAATTCTCTATGTGTTGATATCGAAAGAACACCAAGATGTATTATAAAGTGAAAAAAGCAAAGTGTAGACCACTGTTTTTATTATGCTATCTTGTAAATAAAAAGGGGGAAGTTAGGGGTATATATTTATTTGCTTGTATAGGGATGAAGCTACTTTGGAGGTATATGCAAGAAACCAATAACAGTGCTTATCTGAAGGCTGAGAAATACAGAGGCGATACTCACAGGTGAGGGTAGTATTTTCTTCCGAATCTCACTTAGTATCACGTTATTTTGTATTACTGATTTAAAAATTTAAATAATAAGTCTAATATCACCTTTCCTTTTCTAGGCAACTCTAATTCATTTTATCAATTCTTATTCTGTTAAGTTATCTTAAGGAATATTACTAACCACAGAATTCCTTCAAAGCAATGCTTAGTTTGGCAAAGGTAAAGTCCTTCTGGGTTTTGGGTCTAATGCTTCTCATACCACTTCTGAATAGTTGGTCACACTCTTGAAACTCACTGGATCCATCCATTGGGCTATTAAATAAGACGTGAGGGATCTGGTGAGCCTCCAGTGAGCTCTGGGGCCAGGAATTGAGTAAGTCAATCCATGATTAGGGCAAATAGTTGGTCAATATGAAGTACATACTACTCAAAGTTGGCCAGGCTCTGCATTCTGGGTTTATTTCTCTCCTTGCCTGGCCTCAGTGAATTGATCCTGACCTCTGGCCGCTCCAGAGCCCTGTGAATTCCAAGATGGTACAAAGGAGGGAAATAGGAAACGAAGCAGAGGGGGGCAAAACTGCCAGTTTTAGCTGTTATGTAAATGAATGATATATATATATATATATATACATTTTTTTTGATTAATGAGATATGCTGGAGAAACTGCCTTAAAGCTCCATTTAAAAACTTTTTTATATTGTTTTTATGTGTCTTTCTTTAAAAAGTAAAATTCTGGGAAGAGAGGCCTAGATCCTTTCAAATATGGCAAGTTGTGACTCTGAAGACCATTTCTGTGTGTATGGAGGGCAGCAGGCAAGCGTAGAATAAATGAAATTCCATTCCGATTAAAAAGGGATTCTTGGAAACCCCTCAAGCAAGCTAGCGTTATTGTCCTGCGAGTTGATGTTTTAATCTCTCCTTTTCTATTGGCTGAAAGGCCTGTGAAGGAGCAGAGAAAAAGGCAAGTAACTTGAGAAAGCAAATGATGGCTTTTTTTTTCTTTATAAATTTTAAATGGAAAGAGGCCAGCGGAAGTTGAGATGGGATTATGGTATAAATGGTCTGAGAAGAACAAAGACTATAGTGGTTTTGATAACTGACCATGGTGGATAAGATTTTAATTCCTTAAAGAAGCCCTAAAAAAACCTGAAAAAAATCAGATTGCAAGGAACTCACTCAAGCTCTGAAGGGAAACTCAAGGTTAAATCAAGCGATAAGCGACATTGTTGAAGATGAGTTAGAAAAATATCCATTCTTACCTGGTATCTTTCCTAAGTTTTTCTCCAGATTGTGCATCTTGTTTAAGGAGAGTACTGCTTCATGCTTCTGCTTTCTTGCTTAATAGGGAATTCTATTTCAGGTAAAGCCTGAGTAGAAAATGTAGCTAAATCCTGTGGCTGACTTAATCATGCCTGTGGGAAGCTAGCTCTTCAGATCTTGAAGCTAAGACAGCACTCTGAACAGGACGACACTTCAGTCAGACAATGGGCCGTGGGTCAGGAGAAATTTAGAGGCCATTGACACGCTAGTGTGAACATGCAAGCCTACCAAATAACCTTGGCAAATATCAGAGAGTGTAAAAATACCTTTTTGTGGTATCTGTTGCTTGGAGCACCACGCTGAAATGGGCTGTTTGGGTAGCTGCAGTTTTCAAGATGAGAACGAGATCTCAGGACTTCAGAGCCTAAACAACAAGAAAGCAGCAAAAAACTTAGGGACGGTCGTTGCAGTATATTTCATTGTGTAACTTAAAAGCTGGTGATTTTAATCTCTGTATTAACACCACAGTTTTCAGAACTTTTAAGTGACAGTGGAATCCATTTTTCAAACGTTACCTTTTACAGAACCTGGGTCCATAAAGCAAACAAAACATGGGGATTTTAGTAGTTTTAACCTATTTGATAAGTTCACATTTCTAACAGTTTTTGATCGACTTGTAAAACCAGAGAAAATGTTCAGGCTGCTTTGACAAACGGCATCATTTGAATGCCAGAGTTGTGGTCTTAGACAGTGCTGTCTTTTATCATCTGTAACATTCAAATGATTTTTGTATTTTTGTTCATTTGTTTGCGAGATAGGGAGAAAATCCTATCTCACTAAATGGGAGCAAATAAACTTTTCTAAATCACTCCTTTTGCGTTCTCAGGGTAGAGGGCAATTGAGCCTGAAACACCACAGAGGACACCAAATGTTTGCCTACATTTATTCATGAACATTATCTATTGCTCACATAATTAAGGAGACTAAGTGCTCAAATTTCAGAGGAGCCGATAAAAAGATATAATCACTTTTTTGAAGCAATTGTTTAAAAACTTACAATGTGATGTTTGGTTGTTTTTATTCGTTTTTTTAATTAAAAAGTCTTTTGTATAATGCTTGTCTCTACTAGGGGCACCCGGGTGGCTCAGTTGGTTAAGCGTCTGCCTTTGACTTGGGTCATGATCTCAGGGTCCTGGGATCGAGTTCCGAGTCAGGGCTCCCTGCTCAGAGGAGGGTCTGCTTCTCCCTCTCCCCTCTGCCCCTCCTCCCCCCTTGTACTCTCTCTCTCTCTCAAATGAATAAATAAAATCTTAAAAAAACAGTTACTTAAAGTTTCAAAATAGTAAAATGGACTTTGTTTTGTGTGTTAAGATTTGGTTTCAGTGCTCATATTGTCTGCTGTTGGAGGGACGGTGCTATTGCAACCTGAATGACTTAATGAATAGTTTTCAAGTTGTAAAAATTACTGGCAGGACACAAAAGCTGATGCAAAACGTGTAATTTAATGTGACAGATATGCACAGCCCCGAATAATTAATAAAAAAGATGTGTATACAAAGCCACATAAATATTTTAAGATTAATGGTGCATTTATAAGAAGTTCAACTATATGCAAAAACTGTCAAAGCAAACATTATTTTGAAATTTGTACCTATATGATTTCACTAGAGAGCACGAGATCAGGCATTAATGCTCTGTAATGTGTTAAAATATGGTATTTGACATTTTTGAGCAAGTGGGTTTGCGTGTCTGTTAGGGTTTAAATAATAACTAAAAGTGTATGAAGTAATGTTTGAATTAAACAATTGGGGGACTTAGGAAGCACATTTTGAAATATCTTTTAAGATATCTCAATAGTGGAATCAGAGTTTTGGGACCTAGGGTTGGAAACAATTAGTAGAAGCCTAAAATCCTGAGCTTTCATGTTGGTGTATAAATCCCATAAATCTCTTAATCACTCCTAGGGCAAGCTTTCATCTAATTTTCCCAAGAGAGAGTTATCAAAGCAATTCTCGGAGTTGAATTAGGGTATGTTGGAGCTCTTTGGAGGATAGGCTTCATATAGTTCTCATAAATCAATATGTATCCCAGCCTTGCCTAATATAATAATTGCATTAAATCCACTTTTTCAGAATGTGGTGCTATGACATTATCACAAAGTGTTACTGCAAAAAGGTTGAATATCTTTTCCAAAAATGTAAAACTAAGCCTTAGGTAAACAATAGAGTACATTTTATAAGGCTATCTCACAGTGTTTTTCTGGCGTGGCCTTTAACGTTACCTCTTGTCTATATCAACTAAAGGTATTTCACAACTAATTGTGAACTGCAATAATTACTGATAAAAGATACAATGTCCTAACTTTTCTCAGCAGGATGGCAATCCAGTCAGAAGCATAGAAAACCCTGATGTGTATCCTTCACGTTCCTGGTCTGACTTAAAGAGGAAAATTAACAGAGTCCATAGTTACAGCCCAATTACAACTTCCACTTTGTGTGTCAGCTAGCGTGAAATGAAACCCACTAAAAAACGTATCGTCTTCATAGCTCAGTGTGTTCTCCTTCCTGTTGTTCTATTTTAGGAGAGTGATAAACTCTGGCTCCCATCTCCTTGTCAAACGTGGGCATGCAAAACTAGCCACTTTCTTCTAAAGTGTCCATGTTAATGATTCCAGCCATTCTTGAATCTTGACTTTTAGTGACATTTTCTTCATGATGATAATTTATCAAGCAATCTGTGAAAACTAGTGTCACAGCTCTGACTTCTGCTAGTTAGGTGTGGGGGCTGCATGCACCCTCTCCCATCTTCTACACGTTTTGTCCTTATGTTGATCTGTGAAGTACTAAGGAAGAGAAATCTTTTTTTATTTTTTTAAAGATTTTATTTATTTATTTAACAGAGATAGAGACAGCCAGCGAGAGAGGGAACACAAGCAGGGGGAGTGGGAGAGGAAGAAGCAGGCTCACAGAGGAGGAGCCAGATGTGGGGCTCGATCCCAGGACTCTGGGATCACACCCTGAGCCGAAGGCAGATGCTTAACGACTGCGCCATCCAGACGCCCTGAGAAATCTTTTTTTAAAAACTATTTTATTGTGGTAAGAATACATGAGATCTACCCCTTAACAAATTAAAAAAAAACGATTTTATTTATTTATTTGAGAGAGACAGAGAGGGCACAGGTGGGGGGAGGGGCAGAGGGAGAAGGGAGTCTGACCAAGGGCTCAGTGGTGGCACTCTGCGATCATGACCTGAACTGAAGGCAGACGCTTAACTGACTGAGGCACCCAGATGTCCCGAATTTTTAAAGGGTCAATACGTTATTGTTGAGTATAGGTACCATGTTGTATTCTTTATGCTGCTGTATTTTAGTGGCCATGCAAGATTCCTGATGGGGCATAGTGATTAGTACCAGGGAAAGACAGAAAGAACTTCAGGAAGGTAGTTCAGGGGACGTACTGGTGAGGAGCAGGGAGGACACATACTGTGTCACAGAGTGGAATCTAGCTAAAGGATTTTCTGGACAAGCAGATGCCGCAGTCAAGTTCAGCCTTCTTGCTCAGATGTATTTTAGCTAGACGGAAAATGCTTATACAGTATCTATTAAATAAATCCACCCATCTGCCCAGATATGGGAAAAAGTTGTGTTAGCAGATTCTCAGGACTGTAGGAACTCCATTTTTCACCAAGGCATAATGAAAAGCTCTACTAGAAAGCTAATCCCTGTTTACTGCTGACCTAGTGAGGGATTGGAAGAGCATCTATTAATCCAAGTGAGAAAAAGCTGGATAATTACTGTTTTTTGTTTTTAGGATGTACTTACACATATATGTTTGAATGTGTCTGTCATTCTAGAAATGTACATTGCTCACAAAAACAGTAAAGCTACACTAAACTGAAGTAAATAGTAATTAAACTATGATTATCTGACTCAAAAGACAACAAATTTATGCTTCTCATTCTTTCTTTGCTGATCGATTTTTCCAGTGTTAGCACAGCACCCCAGTGATTGAAGCCAAGTGGCAGCCTTGAAAGAGTTGATTTATTTATTTGCATTTACTAGCCCCCACCTTGTCTATCATGTAGGAAAAATGAAGTGCTTTGCCATATATTCCAGCTTTCAGAAAAAAAAAATTCACATACACTGGAAAGCTCTTAAATAAGTAGAGCAGGTGATACTGGCAATAACATTTTGAGGGATAACTTAACATGATACATCAGATATTCTCTCCAAAGCTAAGGTACCTAGGCTGTGCCTCATTTCTCCCATCTTTCATAGGTAATATGGAGGTCTAATCATTTTATCCATTCTTTCTTCCTCATTTTGCTACATACAACATACAAAAACTTTTTTTTTTTCAGGTGGATCAAAGACCTAAGTATGAAAAGCAAAACTTAGATGTTAGGAGCATATTTTTATGATATGGATGCATAAAGAGCCAGATTATAAGAGAAAAGATTGGTAGATTTGACTACATGAAAATAACAACTTGTATATAAAAAACAACTGTAAACAAAGTTAAAAGACAATGACACATGGGGAGAAGATATTTGCAAGATTTTAACAGAAAAAGCATCACTATCCAGAATCTATACATAATTCTTACAAAACAGTAAGAAGACAACCTAATAGAAAGAGGGGAAAGAGGTATGAATAGGTAAATCTCTGATATGAAAACCCAATAAACATGTTAAAAGATGCCCAGCCTCACTGGGAATTTGGAGAATACAAATTAAAACTATAATGACAATATTTCAGGCTCTAAAATTTAATAGTTGATTCATACCAGGTGTTAGCCAACATAAGGTGAACGAGAGGATTTTCGTCAACTCTCGGAATAAGTGGAAATTAATACAACCACTTGAGAAAGTAAATTTGGTAATAATTAGTAAAGTTGAAGATAAGCATTCCCATTTTCAGGTATATCACTTAGCTCCTGCATATGCACCTTAAGAACATACGAGGATAGTCATTATGGCAATGAAAACAACTAGGGGAATGGACACATAAGTGACAGAATTCTATATGGTGGCTAAAATGAATACATTTGTCTTATATGTATCAAAATATAATGTTGGGTGAAAAGTAAGTTTTATTTAATGAAATTATTAAAATGAGCAGAAAAGTGCATAGAATAATATGGCATATATCAGGTGTCTATGACCCAGAATGGGTAGATGTTAACTTTCGTCATGCTTACTTCAGCAATTATTTTTATTTTTTCATTCTTTAAAAAAGATTTATTTGTTTGAGAGAGAGAGAAAGAGAGAATGAGAGAGAGTACAAGAGCCGGGAGAGAGGGAGAAGGAGAAGATTCCACTGAGCAGGAAGCCTGATGCGGGGCTTGATCCTGGGACTCTGTAATCATGACCTGAGCTGAAGGCAGATGCTTAACTGACTGAGCCACCCAGGCATCCCCACTTCAGCAATAATTTTTAAAGAAATAAAATTCTACAGGTAAGTTTGAAACCCCCCCCTTTCCACTTCCTCTGGACCTCGCCCTTTCCATGTTTCTCTCTCCAGAGGCAGCCTCTTTCTTGAGGATGGTTTGTATCTTTCCCGTCCATATCTGTATATATTTGCTACATAAACTGTATCTAAATATTTTATATAGATGGTATAATATTTTAATAATTTCATAACTAACAAAATGGTAGCTATTCATCTTAAAGATAAATTAATGAGTTCAAAGCCACAAATTCCAAAACCCAAAAAAACTTATTCCCCAAAATAACTATTGATACAAGAAGATACTTTAAAAATTCAATAACTGATTTTTAAAATAATAAAAATGGAGTATTACATAGTAGGACTTACGGAATGTGGTCAATATGTTCCTTAGACAAAAATTCATCGTCTTTGATGCATTTAACTTAAGAATGAATTCAGAACAACTACTTTAAAACCTGAGCAAGTAGTTGGAGGGAATGATAACGATGACTGTAGACGTTAATGATTTAAAAACTCGTTCTTTGTAAAAATCAAGAAAATGAGCAAATTTCTAAAAAAATCTAAGAACATAAGAAGAAAACTTGGGAAGTGAAATTGTGAAGAAAAAAGATGCAACCACAGAGAAAACAGAACTGAAAATGAACAGAGGATACTACGCAAATTGGTGTAATATATTTGAAAACATTATAATAGGAATATTTTTTCTGAAAACAAATATATAAAATCTTGACTCAAGAAGAAGTAAGACCTGAACAAAACATAACCAAGGGAGAAATTAAGGAAGTTATCACAGGCTCTTGCTCTAAATAATATAAATGAATTCCTTAATATTAAAGCAACAGATAATTCTTGTCCATTATAAACTAACTTGGACCACAGAGAAATGTGGGAAACTGCCTAGGTCATTTTTCAAATTTAACAAATTTTGAAATCTACATGTGTCAAAGACAGCACTAAGTTCATTCTATAGATCTGTCTCACTTATGGTATAATTGGCATTAAGAAGTAACTAACAATAGAATTAACCAAAATATATTAAAAGAATTCATCATATGGTATCAGTATATTAACTCATCAATAGAGCAAATAAGAAAAACCATGAGGCGGTCTCTTCAGGCTTAAATGGGCATTTTAGTGAAATTTAATGCTCATTACCTATTTAAATATCTCTTTAAAACTAATATTCAAACTAATTATCCTTAATAAATCAACAAATTTCTATCTCAAATCTATATCAAATGTCATACATAAGGATGAAATGCTAGACGCATTTGTGTTAAATTAGAAATAAAACCAGAATTCTATATTTAGCATTGTTTTTGAAATTCTAGAAGAGTGTTCCCCCCCAAAAAAAACCCAGAAAAAAGTTGCATATATGGGGTAAAATAGAACAAATGATCATTATTATTTGCAGGTGATTTTTTTTTTTATTAAAAAAAACTCCAACAGAATCAATTGAAAATCTCTTAGAGTATAAAAGCAATTGGAGATACATATATCTCCAATTATATATGTCCAATCTTTCTATAAAATATGTATATATTTACATATAAATATGTATTTTTTAAATATGATATATACATATACACATGTATGTACATATATAATATATGTCTTAGTAGCTCTTCAACACATCAATCAAAAAATATAATTGAAGGGATGCCTGGTGGCTCAGCCGTTAAGCATCTGCCTTTGGCTCAGGTCATGATCCCAGAGTTCTGGGATCAAGCCCTGCATCGGGCTCCCTGCTTAGCAGGAAGCCTGCTTCTCCCTCTCACACTCGTCTTGCTTGGGTTCCCTTTCTCACTGTCTCTCTCTGTCAAATAAATAAATAAAATCTTTAAAATATATATATATAATTGAAAAAAAGATATATTATACATACACATATACACACATCTCCCTCTCATTAAGATAAAAAACACTACCTTGGGGAAAATGGCAATATTAATAAAATATATGGGAAAAATACCCTACTGGTTAAAAGAATCAACTAGTATACATTAAGAAAAAGCAGACATCACATGTTTTTATAGAGGAAGAATAAGTATCAGAAGGATAATTATTATCACCACATTAATATGTTAACAATCAATTTTTTCACTTGACAAAATGATTCTAAAATTGATCTTGAGGGTTAAATGAGTGAGCCTCTACCGCAGTGTCCAAGACATGGTAAACACTCAAGCTAGTGGCTTTCCTAACACAGCGACCCACTATTAGAGTCACTGATCTAGGCTCAGTCCCACCTGGACCTGGCAGAGAACAACTGAAGGCACATTCCCTCTAGTGAGACTGGCTCCTGAGAGGAAAGGAGAAAAAGAGGTGGAGCCTAACATCCATCAGCAGTAGACCAGAACGTTCACCTGTGGTCATGCCATTCAGAGAATACTATTTAGCATTGAAAGTGAATTAAATACAGCCATATTCATCAAAGATAAACCTCGAAGACATAATGGTAGGAAAAGAAATAACTCACAGAGGAATCCAAGCAGTATGTTTCCATTTAGATAAAGCTCAAAACAGATAATGCTAAACAACCTAGTATTTCGAGATACACACATAGAAAGGAAACTTTTAAAGCAGAGGAATGATGATCACAAAAGCCAGAATGGTGGTTATCTCTGGCAGCAGATAGGGGTTGTATTAACTAACAGTCACATACAGGGACCTTCGAAGGCACTGGCAAGTTTAGCATCTTGAGTGATCTGTACATACGCATTTTCTTTTTTTTTCTTTTTTAAAGATTTTATTTATTTATTTGACAGAGAGAGAGAAGGTGAAAGAGAGCACAAGCAGGGGGAGCAGCAGGCAGAGGGAGAGGGAGAAGCAGGCTCCCCACTGAGCAGGGAACCAATGCAGGGCTCCATCTCAGGACCCCGGGATCATGACCTGAGCTGAAGGTAGATGCTTAACTGACTGAGCCACCCAGGTGCCCCACAGATGCATTTTCTGTATTCTTTTGTATGCATGATATATTTCAAATTGGGGGAAAAAATGGAGAAATGCTATGAAAAATAAGAATTAGAAAAGCCTTCTCTCTATAATACCTGCATCTTAATTTTCCTAAACAAAGCATCACAATTAATTACACTTTTATCTTTCTCTTTTGTAAAGATATCAGTTGGCCCCTTTCTATCTTTTGCCACTTTTTTTTTAACTTAAAAATATTAGTTATAAATTCACATGGAGTTGCAAAGGGAACACGAAAAGGTTCGGGTATTCTTCACCTGTTTTTCCTCAATGGTTATGTCTTACAGAATTATACTACACTTTCAAATCAGTAACTTGACTTGGTGTGTATAGGTCTGTCATTTTATTACAGGTATAGATTTGTGTAACCATCACCATAATCAACATGCATAACAATTCCAGCACCACAAAGACTTCCCTCATGCCCTATCTTTACAGTCACACCCACCCCCAACTGCCCATTATCCTTAATCCCTGGCTATCACTAATCCTCTTCCCATCTCCATAATTATGTCATTTGAGAATGTTATGTAAAGGGAATAACAGCACACGATTGGCTTTGTTTACTGAGCATAAGGCCCTTGATCCAAGCCCGTTGTTGAGTGTATCCATAGTTTGTACCCTTTTCTTGCTGAGTAGTATTCTGTAGTATTGCTCTACCATAGTTTAACCCTTCATTTACTGAGGGGCATTTCTATTATTTCCAGGTTTTGGCTTTTACGAATAAAAGTGCTGAGAACACTCATGTACAGGTTTTTGGGTGGACATAAGCTTTAATTTGTCTGGGATAAATACCCAGGAGCTTAACTACTTGGATCATATGGTAAATGCATGATTAGTTTTTTAAGACACTGCCCAATAATTTTGCAGAGAAGCTGTATCATTTACATTACTACTAGCAATGTATGGGCGATTCATTTCCTGTGTCTCTTCACCGGGATTGTCAGTATTCTTCATATTTTATCTGTTCTCACAGGTACAGAGTAAGAGCTCACGGTGGTACTAACTTGCATTCCTCTAATGGCTATTTTCCTATGATTGCTATAACAAATTATGACAAACTTAGTGCCTTAAAAAACAAATTTATTATCTTACGACTTGTGGGGGGAGGTCAGAAATCTAAAATGGGTCTGCAGGGCTATGTTACTTCTGGAAGCTCTAGGGGAGAATCCGTTTCCTTCCTTTTTCCAAACTCTAGAGACTGCCTATATTCCTTGGCTCGGGTCCTTTTTGGTCCTTTTCTCTGTTTTCGTATCATATCATGGCATCTTCTCTCTTCTCTGATCCTGCCTCCTCCTTCCGTTGTGATTACATCAGGCCCACCTGCATAATGCAGGGCGATCCTATCTCAAGACCCTTAATAACTTAATCACATCTGCAATGTTCCTTTTGAATACAAGACAACATATTTCCAGGTTCTGGAGATCAGGATAATGGGCATCATTCTGTCTACCAGGGCTCACGATGCTAAGCATCTTCTCATGTGTTCATTCGCCTTCCATACATTCTCTTTGGGGCCGTCTTTTGTCATTTTCTAAGAAGATTGTTTGGGTTTTGTTTTGTTTTACTGTTGAATTATGAGAGTTCTTGGTATATTTTAGATCTTTGTCAGATTTAAATAAGGTCTTTCTCAGACATCTTTAAATCTGTAGCTTGTCTTTTCATCTCCTTCACAGAGTCTTTCACAGAGCAAAGGTTTTAAATTTAACTTTGATGGAGCCAAATTTACTGATTATTTTTCTTTAGGAATCATGCTTTTGGTGTCAAGTCCAAGAAGTCTTTGCCTACCCCTAGATCATGAAGACTCACTCTTATATGAAATATCTTCTGTAGTTTTATGCTTCAATCCATGATCTGTTTTGACTTACTTTTTGTAGAAGGTATAAGATTTAGATCACTGTTCTTTTGCTAACACTTTGTTTCTTTGCTGAAACTTTCCGTTGTTTCATCTGTTTCAAGTGTGTTTGTAATTACTCAGAAATGTTTTCATGATGGCTGCTTTAAAATCCTTATCTGATAATTCTAACATCTGTGTCATCTTGGTGTTGGCATATGTTGATTGTCTTATTTTGTTCAAGTTGGGATTTATTTGGTCTTTTGTATAGCTAGGTGGTTTTCAATTAAAGTCATTTTGCCATCCCTTAGGTTTGAGGTCTTTAGCCTGTCTGCCCTTTTCTCTCTACTTCTCAGACTCTTCTATTTTATATATTATGTCCAGGGATTTCAGATGTGCCTAGCAGGAGGAACAGAGACAGCTATCTTTACAGAAGTGGAAGTCTCTACAAATTACTTTTAATGGCATTTTCGTTACTGAGCACAATTAGGTCACAATATTTGAATTAAAAATTTCTTTCTGTTAGGTCCTATTGCCAGCATTTTGGGGAATATCCTTGGTTGTATGTCAGTAGTCATTGCAGGTGACTGCTTCATTCGCTAGGGTTTATGATTTTGAAATTTACCTCCAAAATCATAGGATATATATCTGGATTGAAGCAGTTTTAGATATTAATAATTAATTAATGCAACTTCTAATATCTTTCCTAGAGAGTCCTAAGAGTTTTTGAAGTCAGTTGATTTGGAAAAAGTTAAATATCCTTGCACTTCGTATGAATCTCACCCATGTAATTCTCTAACCCATATATGTCTAACCAGAATTGTCATATTTGGTTGTCTAGACTGTGCACTGCACCACTCCAGGGTATGAAGTATACTCACAATGCTTTCTATTGTAAATACGATACAGGAAAGGAAAAATTATCATAGTGCCTGGCGTCTAGTCCACCGTCACCTTTTACGGTCTTCATTAATCTTAAGTATTCTTATTGGTTTACCAGCACGGAATGACTTGTTCACGGTTATCCAGCAATCCTCAGGTGCAAAGTTAATTGGATTCTAAATCTCCTATCCTCTCTCTTCCTTCCATACATAAACACATTGCTTAAAAAGTACCACTGGGAGCCCAAGACTTTTTAAAGGCTGCAGTGATACAGACAAAAGGAGGTGGAGGGAGGGGATTTACAGCTGACAGCAAGGTGATATTTCCATTAAGATTTCTTTCCATTTCAAGTTCTAGATTGAAGTCTCACATATGTCTGGCTTGGGTAAGGAGCAAGTCGTTCCCAGCCTCATTTGTAGACTCTCTATATATCCCCATGGGTTGGAGATTCCCTGAGGGAAGTGATAACTCGTTACTCCTACCCTGCCTGAGGGAGGAGAAAGAAATGCTGTGAGCGCCAGCAGTGCAAGAGAGGGCTAAATGTTTTTCTCTTCTCTCCTGTTCAAGTGGTAGATAAGCATGAATATAATCCTTTCATTTTTATCTTTGTGGGGGGGGGCAGGAACATAAGGAGCAAAGCATGGGCATAGCATTTATATTTTAAAGCAGGAAGCATAAGCATCTGTGAGAAGGACTTTACATTTTCACCTTAAAATACAGAAGTATCCAAAGAAGGAGAATTATGTGGATAAATATGGTATCTTGATTTTTTTTAATAACATTACCGACAACCACAAACAACACAAAAAGGTCAACTAAATGGAAGTCTCAACATGTTCCTAAATAACTGACTTTATAATGTAAAACATAAATTTTTAGGGGGTATCTCTAAACATTCTTGGAAGAATCAAGTATTTCTTGGCTGCTAAAATTATTCATTTAAAAAGAATATGACAAACGGATTACAAATTAGTTTCAATTACTAATACCTGGAGACCCCAAACTTACAAATGGTATCTACTTATAAATAATGTAAAATCAACGAGGCCATTTTAAGTAGTTTTTATAAATCATATATTTCTGGCATTAGCTTTAAGTCATGAAATTTCACTTTATCTCAAACTCAAATTCTGCTAATGTGTGAGTCAGCTTCTCTGGGTCTCAGGACCATAAAATGGATCCTTGCCTGCTTTAGCCATTTAATAAGGTAACTGTGAATGTAAAATCAGGTAGGAATTTGCAAAGTGTTTTAAAGAAATGTGTAAGTGGTTAACATGGTTGTCAATTTATGCCGTCGATTTCAATGTTCTTAAGATTAAGGACAAAAACTAACACGAATTAGAAAGCATTGCACAACCTGGACCCCCTTGCCTACCTACCCTGGCAACTTCAGCCCCATGGCTGGCTCACTCTGACTTGGCTCCCCTGCACGGCTGGAGCACGGGAGGGCCACCTACATGCTAACTCTTTCCTCCCCCACAGGGGAAGCAGTTGTATGCAGGTGGGATGAACAATTCCAGGAACTGGCCTCAGAGACATCCTGCAGTGAGAATGATTTCAAAAAGCTTAAAAAAGAAGGTCATCTGCTAATGGCATTGCAATGACAAAGTTCGGTGACACTGGCCACTCTGCTTCCCTTTCACTAATTGATGTTTCAGCTATTGCTGGAAGGGGAGTTTGTCCTCTTAGGCAGAATTCTCCTTAGTTGTTGGGTAACAGGGATTCTTTAAGGGTCCTTTAGACTAAAGGCCAAGAAAGCAAGATCAATGCTATAGGCAATGGGGCAGATGAAACCAAGCTATCAACTGGAAAAACACATGGCTCCTTTGCTATTGATAACGTCTTAGACTTTACATCTTCAAGTATGGAACTTTGCTAATTTTCTTGATGGCAGACGCAAAGACCATTCTAACTCTTTCCTTTCTGAGCTAGTTTGCTAGGGCTGCCATAATAAATACCACAGACTCTGTGGCTTTAAGGACAAAAATTAATTTTTTCTGCATTCTGGAAGATAGAAGTCCAAGATCGAGATATTGGTTGGTTGGTTTCTTCTGAACGTCTCTCCTTGGCTGGCAGATGGTCTTCCCTGTGTCTTCATGTGACCCTTCCTCCTGTGCCTGTGTGCTATCTCATCACTGTTAAGGAAACGGGTCGTATTGGATTAGGACCTACTCTAATGACCTCTTTTCATTTAATTACCTCTTTAAAGGCCCTGTCTCCAAATACAGTCAGTATCTGAGGTACTAGGGAGTTTGGATTTCAATATATGAATTTTGGGGCAACACAATTCAGTCCATAACACCTTTCAAAGCTATTTCTGTTAGTTCTGTTAGGCCGTTGAAATGAACCATTCATAACAACTTCTCAGAGCATTGGTACCTTAGCGGATATGGTTTCCATTCCTTGGACCTGAATACTGGCAAAATCTCTTGGTCAGCTTTGGAATCTATATGACAGCAGTATGATAATTCTGTATATTGTGGTCACATAGATTAGTGTAAATTTTCCAGAAACCATGCTCATTCAGTAGTATATTGTGTTTTTGTTATAATGGCTTTATTGAGATATAATTCCTGTGCCAAAAAATTGCACATTTTAAGTGTACAATTCAGGGGCACCCGGGTGGCTCAATTGGTTAAGCGTCGGTCTTTGGCTCGGGTCGTGATCCCGGGGTCCTGGGATCGAGCCCCCCATTGGGCTCCCTGCAGAGCAGGGAGCCTGCTTCTTTCTCTGTCTCTACCTCTCTCTCTCTCTCTCTCATGAACAAGTGTACAATTCAGTGACTTTTAGAATATTCACAGAATTTTGCAACCTAATTCCAGAACATTTTCATCCCCTGACCCTGCAAAAAAACTCATGCTTATTAACAATCTCTTCCCTTTCCCCTTTCCTCCAGCCTTTTGTAACTACTAACCTATTTTCCTGTCTTGATAGAGTTGTCTATTTCATATAAATGGAATCATACAATATGTATGTGACTGTTTTCTTTCACTTAGCATAATGTTTTCAAGGTTCATGCATTTTGTAGCCCATAATAGTATGTCATTCCTTTTTGTTGCCAAATAATATTCCATTGTATGGATATATGACATTTTGTTTGGATGTATCATATTTTGTTTATTCATTTACCAGGTGGAGGACATTTGTATTGTTTTCGCTTTTTGCCTATTATGAATAAGGCTGCTGTGAATATTCATGAACAAGTTTTTGTGTAGACATATGTTTTCGGTTATCTTGGGTATAAACTGAAGAGTAGATTTACAAGGTCATATGGTAACTCTATGTTTAACATTTTGAGGAACTGCCAAACTGTTTTCCAAAGTGACTGCACTGTTTTACATTCCCACCAGCAAGAAAGAAGGGTTCCAAAACCTCCACATTCTTGCCAACACTTGTTATAGCCCATCCTTTTTATTTTAGACATTGTGCTGGATTTGAGAGCATACACTGTATGATTTCTATTCTTTTAAATTTGTTAAGGTGTGTTTTATGGCTCAGTGTGTGGTCTATCTTGGTGAAGTTTCAAAGTGAGCTTGAGAAAAATGTATGATCTGCTGTTGGTGAATGAATTTGTCTATAGATGTCCATTGTGTTCAGTTGATTGTTGGTGGTTTTGAATTCAGCTACGTCCTTATGGATTTTCTGCTGCTGGATCTGTCCATTTCTGATACAAGGGTGTTGAATCCTTCAACTAACGAGTGGATTCATCTATTTTTCCTTGCAGTTGTAGCAGTTTTTACCTGAAATTTTGATTTTCTGTTGTTAGGCACATACACATTAAGGATTATAATGTCTTCCTGGATAACTGACCACTTTATCATTATGCAATGCCCCTCTCTATCCTTGATAACTTTCTTAACTTTGAAGTCTGCTCTGTCTGAAATTAACATAGCTACTTCAGCTTTCTTTTGATTCCTGTTAGCATGGTATACATTTATACCTTTACTTTTAATCTATATGTGTCTTTATATTTCAAGTAGATTACTTGTAGATACATTATAGTTGGTCTTATGTTTTGATGCACTCTGATAGTCTTTCAATTGGTGTATTTAGACCACTGACCCTACAATGATTACTGGATTAATGTCTACCACATTGGTTACTGTTTTCTGCCCTTGTTCCTTGTTTCCGGTTTTGTCTTCCTTTCTTTTTCTACCTTTCCTAGTTTTAATTAGGCATTTTATATGTTCCATTTCTCTTTTCTTAGCATAGCCATTGCATTTTATTTTTTTTTAGTAGTTGTCCTAGAATTGTAATATACATTTGCAACTAATCCAAGTCCATATTCAAATAACACTGTACCACTTCACGGGTAATCAAGCACTTTATAATAACAAATTATTTCTAATTCCTCCCTCACCTCCCCTGTATCATTGCTGTTTCACCTCACTTATGCATCAGTTATAGCTGTCGACTACATTGTAGCTATTAGTATTTTGGTCAAACTGTCATTTGTTAGGTAAATTAAGAATATGGTAAAACCAAAATTTTAATTTCACCTTCACTTACTTCTTCTCACTATTTCTTTATGTAGATCTGAGTTACTGATATGTTACTTTTTTATTTTTTTTCTCTCTGTAGAACCTCTTTTAACATTTCTTGCAAGGCAGGCTTACTGGCTACAAACTCTCTCAAGTTTTGTTTGTCTGAGAAAGTCTTTATGTCTCTCACTTTTGAATGATAATTTCATAGGATATAGAATTTTAGGTTGGTTTTTCTCTCAACACTTTAAATATTTCCTAAAAAACTGTTTTGTCTTTATTCCCCCAGCCTCCCAACACTTTATCTTCTTAATCTTTTTTTTTAATTTAAATTTTAGGTAATCAACATACAGTGCAATGCTGGTTTCAGGAGTAGAATTTAGTGATTCATCACTTACATACAATACCCAGGGCTCATCACGACAAGTGTCTTCCTTAAAGCCCATCGCCCATCTAGCCCATCCCCCACCCATCTCCCTCCATCAACCCTCAGTTTGTTCTCTATCATTAAGCATCTCTTATGGCTTCTTTCCCTCTCTCCTGTTTTTCTTTTCCCCCTTCCCATATGTTCACCTGTTTTCTTTCTTAAATTCCACATGAGTGAGATTATATGGTATCTGTCTTTCTCTGACTTATTTCACTTAACATAATACTCTCTAGCTCCATCCATGTCATTGCAAATGGCAAGATTTCATTTTTTGATGGCTGAGTAATATTCTGTTGTATATCTATACCACCTCTTCTTTATCCATTCATCAGTCAATGGACATTTGGGCTCTCTCCATAGTTTGGCTATTGTAGATAATGCTGTTATAAACATTGGGGTACATGTATCCCTTTGAATCTGTATTTTTGTATCCTTTGAGTAAACACCTAGTAGTGCAATTGCCAGATTGTAGGGTAGTTGCATTTTTAACATTTTGAGGAACCTCCATATTGTTCTCCAGAGTGGCTGCCCCAGTTCGCATTCCCACTAAAAGTGCAAGAGGGTTCCTCTTTCTCCCCATCCTTGCCAATGCCTGTTGTTTCTTATGTTGCTGATTTTAGCTATAATGACAGATGTAAGATGGTATCTCACCGTAGTTTTGATTTGTATTTCGCTGATGATGAGTGATGTTGAGCATCTTTTCATGTGTCTGTTGGCCATCTGTATGTCTTTGGAAAAGTGCCTTCTGCCCATGTCTTAACTGGATTATTTGGTTTTTGAGTGTTGAGTTTGGTAAGATCTTTGTAGATTTTGGATACTAACCCTTTATCAGATGTCATTTGCAAGTTACCTTCTCCATTCATAGGCTGCCTTTTAGTTTTGTTGATTGTTTCCTTTGCTGTGTAGAAGCTTTTTATCTTGATGAAGTCCCAATAGTTCATTTTTTGCTTTTGTTTCATTTCCTTTGCCTGTGGTGACATGTCTAGTAAGAAGCTGCTGCAGCTGAAATCAAAGAGGTTTCTGCCTGAGTTCTCCTCTAGGATTTTGATGGTTTCCTGTCTCACATTTAGGTCTTTCATCCATTTGAATTTATTTTTGTGTATGGTATAAGAAAGTAGTCCAGTTTCATTCTTCTGCATGTTGCTGTCCAGTTTTCCCAACACCATTTGTTGAAGAGACTGTGTTTTTTCCATTGGATATTCTTTCCTGCTTTGTTGAAGATCAGTTGACCATATAGTTGTGGGTACATTTCTGGGCTCTCTATTCTGTTCCATCGATCTATGTGTCTGATTTCGTGCCAGTACCATACTGTCTTGATGATTACAGCTTTGTAATAGAGCTTGAAATTTGGAATCGTGATGCCTACAGTTTTGTTTTTCCTTTTCAGAATTGCTTTGGCTATCGGGATCTTTTGTGGTTTCATACCACAAATTTTAGGATTGTTGTTCTAGCTCTGTGAAAAATTCTGGTAGTATTTTGATGGAGATTGCATTAAATGTGTAGATTGCTTTGGGTAGTATATATATTTTAACAATGTTTATTCTTCCAATCAATGAGCATGGAATATTTTTCCATTTCTTTGTGTCCTCTTCAATCTCTTTCACAAGTGTTCTTTGGTTTTCAGAGTATAGATCTTTTACTTTAGTTAGATTTATTCCTAGGTATCTTATTGTTTTTGGTGCAATTGCAAATGGGATCAGTTCCTTGACTTCTTTTTCTGGTATTTTGTTATTGGTGTATAGAAATGCAACAGATTTCTGCACATTGATTTTGTGTTCTGTGACTTTGCTGAATTCATGCCTGAGTTTTAGCAATTTTTCGGTCAAGTCTTTCAGGCTTTCTACATAGAGTATCATGTCGTCTGAGAATAGTGAAAGTTTGGCTTTTTCCTTGCCAACTTGGATGCCTTTTATTTCTTTTTTGTTGTCTGATTGTTGAGGCTAAGACTTCCAGTACAATGTTAAATAGCAATGATGAGAATAGACATCCTTGTCTTGATCCTGACCATAGGGGAAAGGCTCTCAGTTTTTCCCCATTCAGGATGATATTAGCTGTAGATCTTTCGCATATGGCCTTTATGATGTTGAGGTATATTCCGTCTCTACTTTGTTGAGGGTTTTCATCATGAATGGGTGCTGTATTTTGATGAATGATTTTTCTGCATCTGTTGACAGGATCATATGGTTCTCATCCTTTATTAATATGGTGTATCACACTGATTGATTTGGGAATATTGAACCACACTTGCACTCCAGGAACAAATCTCACTTGATTGCGGTGAATGATTCTTTTAATGTACTGTTGAATTCGATTTGCTAACATTTTATTGAGGATTTTTGCATCCATGTTCATCAGGGATATTGGCTTGTAATTCTCCTTTTTAGTGGGGTCTTTGTCTGGTTTTCCAATCAAGGTAATGTTGGCTTTTAGAATGAGTTTGTAAGTTTTCCTTCCATTTCTATTTTTTGGAACAGTTTGAGAAGAATAGGTATTAACTTTTCTTTAAATGCCTGGTAGAATTCCCCTAGGAAGCCATCTGGCCCAGGACTTTTGTTTGTTGGGAGATTTTTCATTACTGATTCAATTTCTTTGCTGGTTACAGGTCTGTTCAAATTTTCTGTTTCTTCCTGTCCCAGTTTTGGTAGTTTGTAGTTTTCTAGTAAGTTGTCCATTTCTTCCAGGTTGCCCAGTTTGTTGGCATATAATTTTTCATAGCATTCTCTTATAATTGTATTTCTGTGGTGTTGGCTGTGTTCTCTCCTCTTTCATTTGTGATTTTACCTATTTGGGTCCTTTCTCTTTTCTTTTTGATAAGTCTAGCTAGGGGGTTATCAATTTTATTAATTCTTTTGAAGAACCAGCTCTTAGTTTCACTAATCCATCCTACTGGTTTTTGTTCGTTTGTTTGTTTCAATATCATTTATTTCTGGTCTTATCTTTATTATTTCCCTTCTCCTGCTTTAGGCTTTATTTGCTCTTCCTTTTCTAGTTTCTTTAGGTGTAAGGTTAGGTTGTATATTTGAGACTTTTCCTGTTTCTTGAGGTAGGCCTGTATTGCAATATACATCCCTCTTAGAACTGCTTTTGCTGTATCCCAAAGGTTTTGGGCTGTTGTGCTTTCATTTTCATTTGCTTCTATGTATTTTTAAAATTCTTCTTTAATTTCCTGGTTAACCCATTCATTCTTTAGTAGGATGCTCTTTAACCTCCATTTATTTGAGTTCTTTCCAAATTTTTTCTTGTTGTTGATTTCAAGTTTCATAGCATTGTGGTCTGAAAATATGCATGGTATGATCTTGATTGTTTTGTACTTGTTGAGAGCGGATTTGTGACGTAGTATGTGATCTATCCTGGAGAACGCTCCATGTGCACTCAAGAATGTGTATTCTGTTGCTTTAGGATAAAATGTTCTGAATATATCTGTTAAGTCCATCTGGTCCAGTATGTAATTCAAAGCCATCGTTTCCTTGTTGATTTTCTGCTTAGATGATATGTCCATTGTTGTAAGTGGGGTGTTAAAGTCCTCTACTATTATTGTATTACAATCAATGAGTTTCTTTATGTTTGTTATTAATTGATTTATATATTTGGGTGCTCCCAAGTTGGGGGCATAAATCTTTACAATTGTTAGATCTTCTTGATGGATAAACCTTTTAACTATGAAATAATGCCTTTCTTCATCTCCTGTTATAGTTTTTGTTTTAAAATCTAGTTTGTCTGATATACGTATGGCTACTCTGGCTTTCTTTTGATGTCTATTAACATGATAGATGGCTCTCCATCCCCTCACTTTCAATTTGCAGGTGTTTTTAGGTCTACAATGAGTCTCTTATAGGCAGCATACAGATGGATCTTGTTGGTTTTGCTTTGTTTTGGTTTTTTGTTTTTTGTTTTATCCATCCTGATACCCTATATCTTTTGATTGGCCCATTTAGTCCATTTACATTCAGAGTGATTATTGAGAGATATGAATTTAGTGCCATTGTGTTACCTGTAGAGTTGGTGTTTCTGGTGATGTTCTTTGATCCTTTCTAGTCTTTGTTCCTTTTTGTCTTTTTCTCTCCACTCAAAGAGCCCCCGTTAAAATTTCTTGCAGGGCTGGTTTAGTAACCATGAACTTCTTTAGATGTTGTTTGTCTGGGAAACTCTTTATTTCTCCTTGTATTCTGAATGACAGCCTTGCTGGATAAAGAATTCTTGGCTGCATATTTTTCCCATTCAGCAGGTTGAATATTTTCTACTCCTTTGTGGCCGGCCAAGTCTCTGTGGACAAATCCACTGTGAACCTGATGTGTCTTCCCTTGTAGGTTAAAGACCTTTTCTCTTTTGCTGCTTCCAGGATTCTTTCCTTGTCTGTGTATTTTGTGAATTTGACTATCATATGCCATGGTGATGGCTGGCTTTTGTTGAATTTAATGGGAGTTCTCTTTGTTTCTTGGATTTTGATGTCTGTGTCCTTCCGCAGATTAGGAAAGTTTTTAGCTATAACTTGTTTCAATAAACCTGCCCCTTTACCTCTCTCTTTACCTTCTGGGACTCCTATGATACAGATGTTATTACATTTTATAAATTGCTGAGTTCTCTAAGTCTACCTTTGTGGTCTATTACCTTTCTTTCCCTCTTCTTTTTGGCATTATTTTCCACAATTTTATTTTCTGTATCACTGATTCACTCCTCTGCTTCATCCATCTTATTTTTATGGCCTCCATTTGTGTTTGCATCTTGGTTATAGCATTTTTAAATTTTGGCCTGACTAGATTTTAGTTCTTTTATCTTTTTATCTTCTATGCTTTTTTCAAGACCAGCTAGTATCCTTATAATTGTTTTAAATTCCAGTTCAGGCATCTTACTTATATCTGTGTTGATCAAATCCCTGGCCATGAGTTCTACCTCATGTTCGTTCTTTCGGGGTGTATTCTTCCATCTCATCATTTGTCATTTTGTTCAGAAAAAAAGAAATAGAAAACAGAACAAAAACAAAAAAGAAAAACAAAGCACAAAACAAAGAAAAAGGAAAAAAACAAAATAACAAGAAAAACAAAAACACAAAACAAGAAAACCAGAAAATAACCTCAATCCTTGGGTGTATTTTGTTCTGCTTATTAAAAGAATGTAGATCCCAAAATGAAAAAATAAAATAAAATGAGAGTAGACAAAAAATATATATATATAAGTATATATATATATATATACATATATATACTATATATATACATATATATATACTTATATATATAAATAAAAATTTAAAAAATTAATAAAAAAAGAACTGGAAAATATAAAAATAAATGAAAAAACAATAAAAATAAAAGAAATAAAGAACAAAAGTGAAAAGGAAGCTCAATCCTATTTCTCCTAGAACTGATGCTTTGCAGGACTCAATAATCATAATAAACTTGGTGTGAGCTAGTTGTGCTGGTCTTCTGGGGAGGGGCCTGCTGCACTGATTCTCTAGATGATTTGTTTCAGTGGAAATGCTTCTCCAGGGCACAGGGGGGCGGGGCTTGATGCAGGCAGCTCTGCCCTCCACTAGGTGGCACTGTTTTGTTCCCTGAAGGCTTTCGGCACTGCTGGGCGGGGTGAAAATGGCTACACCCTGTTGTCTAGGCTCAGAGGTGAAAGTTTGCACCTCCTACTCTTCCGGTGAGCCCTTACAGAAAAGCGGTCAATCACCCTATTTGTTTCCCCAATTTCCGTCTGAATTGTGTGCACTCTGTCCATGTTTGAGCCTTTTTATCTCAGACGCATGACCAAGTTTCAAAACTCCAAATCTCAGGGATGCCCGCAGCGCTGACCAGCACTGTTTCTCTGGGGGAGGGTCTAGCCACACTTGCCTGTCCTTCCCAGGAAAGTGGTCACATGACCCCGTGGCAGTTTGTAGTTTATAGCAGAAAGCCGCTGCCAAGACTTGGTGCTCTTTGCTGGCTTCCTGGCTCCTATGCCTGGAACAGCATAGCACCGCGGCACCACCCATTCTTCTTGGGACCCAGGGGATCCCAGACCACCCCGTCACTCCTGGGATTCTGCCCCTCTTCACCACGTGAGCAACTTTAATCCAGGCACACCCTCCGCAATAGTGAACCTAAAGTTCAGATTTTGCACTCTGCCTCCTCGTAAGCAGGCTCCCTCTCCTCCACTGTATCCTCAGCTGTGTCTCCCCCAAGTGAACTTCTGTGCCTCCTGCCTTCTAAAAGGTGGTCAATTTTCTCCCTTTAGATGTGCAGGTTTCGTTCTTTCAGATCTCTGATTGACGTCTTGGGTGTTCAGAATAATTTGATCACTGTCTAGCTGTGATCAAGGGATGAGACAAGCTCAGGGTCCTCCTACTCTGCCACCATCTTAACTCCTCCTCCTATCTGTATTTTTTAAGACACCCCCCAACACTTTAAATATTTCACTCCACTCTTTTTTTACTTGTGTGATTTCTGAAGAAAAGTCAATTAATCTTTATTTTACAACTCCACAGGGAAGGTGTTTTCTTTTTTTGGCTTCTTTCAAGACTTTTTCCTTATCTTTGATTTTATGCGATTTGAACAGGATATGCTTAGGTTTAGCTTTTTTTCTTTTTTCTCTTTCTTTCTTGGCAATTATCATGGTGTTCTCTGAGCTCTCTGAATATGTGGTTGGGTGGGGAAATTCTGCCATTATTGGTTTAAATATTTCTTCTGTTCCTTTCCTTCTTCTGTACATGTATGCTAATTATTCTGTAGATATCCCACAGTTCTTAGATATTTTGTTCCTTTTTTTTCTTTTTTCTCTCTTTGCTTTGTAGTTCTAGAATTTTTTATTGACGTGTCTAATGAACCCATTAGATTAGCATTTCTTTCTATTGTTTTTCTTAGATTTGCCATCTCTCTGCTTACATTACCCATGTGTTCTTGCAGGTTGTCTCCCTTTTCCATTAGAGCCCTTAGCATATTCATCATAGTTGATTTAGATTCATGGTCAGATAATTCCAACATCTCTACCATATCTAAGTCTGGTCCTGGTGCTTGCTCTCTCTCTTCAAACTGTGTTTTTTGCCTTTATTTTTTATTTTATTTTATTTTATTTTATTTTATTTTATTTTATTTTATTTTATTTTATTTTAAAGATTTTATTTATTTATTTGACAGAGAGACAGCCAGTGAGAGAGGGAACACAAGCAGGGGGAGTGGGAGAGGAAGAAGCAGGGATCCTAGTGGATCCCGATGCAGGGCTCGATCCCAGGACCATGGGATCATGCCCTGAGCCGAAGACAGATGCTTAAGAACTGAGCCACCCAGGCACCCCCAAACTGTGTTTTTTGCCTTTAATATGCTTTGCAACTTTTTACTGAAAGCCTGACATGATGTACTGAGTAAAAGGAATTGAATAAATAGGTCTTTAGTAATGTGGTGGTGATGTGTTGGGGAGGAGAAGTGTTCTCTAGTCCCATGATTAGGTCTTGGTCTTTTAGTGAGCTTTTGCTCCTCAGCTGTGAACTTTACAAGTGCTTCTTAGTTTTCTGACCCCCTTAAGTGGGAGGATGATTAGAGGGGATGGAGTTGGGTATTTCTCTTCCCTCAGGTCAGTTAGGCTATGATAAAACCTTAATGGGTTAAGCTATGGTCAAATGGTTTCTCTTGGGTCAAGTCTTTTTTTCTTTTTTTCTTTTTTTTAAATATTTTTTTTATTATATTATGTTAGTCACCATACAGTACATCCCTGGTTTCTGATGTAAAGTTCGAGGATTCATTAGTTGCGTGTAACACCCAGTGCACCATGTTTTATTAAGAAGAACAGTATGCTGTGCAGTATTTCAAAATGGCTTTCTCCCCCTTAGAGATCACTGTGAGATTCTGGTAAGGCTCCTAGAGGTAAAACTGAACGAAAGTGTGGGGCCTCCACAAGACTGGACCCCTCTGGAGTTTTTAACTCTCAGACTTGTCCACACGTAGGCACCAGTAGTTCATCAATTCAGCAACTATCAATTGGGATAGTTCAGGTTTTCCTATCTCAACACTGGTTCTCATGGAAGTTTCTGCTCACGGAGTCTTCTGCTTGTGGGTTTCTGCTCCGGTAAGTTGTGATTCTCAGTATTCACCAGTCTGTCTTTTAGAAGTCTCCAGAGAAAATCTTAGCCTCTAAAACCTACAACTATAGCGAACAGTAGACCAGCCTAACTCATGGTCAGGTTAACATAACGTCACACAGTAAAGGCTTATTTTCCTCAATTCTTTTCATCTAATATGTCATGTTTGACTTTCATTTAAAAAGTCTTGCTAAATAACATGTGAGATCTCTGCAGATCGGATATTTTCACCACTTTAAGGATTTTCTTTTGTTGTCGTTGTTGTTGCTGCCATTTGCTTGTTTTGCGACTTTCCTGGTCAAATTTTGTCAAGTCTGTGTTCTTTGTCATATGACGTCACTGAAGTCTGTGCTTGGTAACTTTAGTAGTTAGGCAATGATCGGACGGAGATGTCCTTGAACCAGTAAGTCTTCCTGCCTTTGCCACAGGGCTCTGTGCTGTGGCACGCCTTCAGTGCTCACAGTCAGCCAAAGGTAAGAGAAAAAGGCCTTCCTATGTCTCTCCTGAGCAAGCGCACCACCCTGCATATGCTGTGTTCTAGCTTTCCAGGAGCATGCCTGAGATTTTCAAAGCCCCCGTGGACATCTAATTTTCCAGTTTTTCCCTTTAAGTGTTTTTGCCAGGGTCTTGTTAGCCTCAACTGATATCACTGCCGGAGGGAAAAGTGACGTTAAACAAATGCTAATTTTTTTTTTTTTTTTGTAGGGGGTGGGTGAGGGTCCTGTTTGCCCAGAGTGAGTCTGAATCAGATCAAATAAAGAAAAGCCCTGAAAAGAGAGCTTTTCTAGGAAGTTTTCACAGGTCAATTAATAACAGTTCTCTGGGGCAGTGCTTTTTGGGGAAGTCCACGTACTGAAGAGAAGGGCCATATGCACCCCAATGTTCATAGCAGCAATGTCCACAATAGCTAAATCATGGAAGGAGCCGAGATGCCCTTCAACAGATGACTGAATTAAGAAGATGTGGTCCATATATACAATGGAATATTACTCAGCTATCAAAAAGAACAATTTCTCAACATTTGCTGCAACCTGGACGGCACTGGAGGAAATAATGCTAAGTGAAATAAGTCAAGCAGAGAAAGACAATTATCATATGGTTTCTCTCATCTATGAAACATAAGAACTAGGAAGATCAGTAGGGGAAGAAAGGGATAAAGAAGGGGGGGTAATCAGAAGGGGGAATGAAGCATGAGAGACTATGGACTCTGAGAAACAAACTGGGGGCTTCAGAGGGGAGGCGGGTGGGGGAATGGGATAGGCTGGTGATGAGTAGTAAGGACGGCACGTATTGCATGGTGCACTGGGTGTTATATGCAACTAATGAATCATCGAACTTTACATCAAAAACCAGGGATGTACTGTATGGTGACATAATATAATAAAAAAACATGATTATAAAAAAAAAATAAAAAAAAAACAAAGAAAAGCCCTGAAAAGAGAGCTTTTCTAGGAAGTTTTCACAGGTCAGTTAATGACAGTTCTCTGCGGTAGTGCTTTTTGGGGGACTCCAAACCTGTTCTGCTTGTCCAGTGGCTGCTAGGCTGCTGGATTTCACAGCTCCTGTAGTTACAAAGCTGTTGTTTTCTTAGCTGCAGTAGAGCTGGGGATACGAAGACGGGAATAGGGAGAGAAAAGCCATGGAGCTTGCAGTTCTTATGAGAGTCACCTGGTTTTCTTGCATAAATGCATAAATAACCAAAGAATTGTTGCAAACTTCTGGTTAATATTCACAGTTCTGCCAATGTTGAGTTTCATGATTGTTGCCAGTATTCTCATTGCGTTATGAAAGAGTGGATTTTTCAAGGTGCTTACTCCACCATTCTAGAAGTGCTTCTCCTGTATTGTATTAATGGCATATGTTTTGGTGTGATTGATTCACTACCATTTGAAACTCCTCCAGTCATGGTGAGAACCACCTGATATGCAAGCACTGCTGGGAATCATCTTGCTGGGAATGTTTTGCTATCACTACCTGATGTTCAATTTCTCCTCATGTCTCTTTTCTCAAATGTAGCTACAAATGAAGAATAAATGAAAGAGGTGCTGCCGGGATATAAAAGAATTTACGCTAAATCCGTTAACCAGAAACTCCCAAGGATGAAACTGATTAGGTTGTCATATCAAAAAGATTGAAAATATCCCACTGTTATCACTTGCAGGTAGATAAAGTTTTCCTTCAAAAAGTGTTTGAAATGAAAATATTATGTTACTTTTAAAAATGGAAATCAGGGGCGCCTGGGTGGCACAGCGGTTAAGCGTCTGCCTTCTGCTCAGGGCGTGATCCCGGCGTTATGGGATCGAGCCCCACATCAGGCTCTTCTGCTATGAGCCTGCTTCTTCCTCTCCCATTCCCCCTGCTTGTGTTCCCTCTCTCGCTGGCTGTCTCTATCTCTGTCGAATAAATAAATAAAATCTTAAAAAAAAAATAATCAGAACAAACTTTAAAAAAAAAATGGAAATCATTGTAAGACTCCATGAGTTATGGTGAGAGCAAAGTGATTGCTTTTGCTTTTTTCTTATATTTAAAATATTCAATTGTCCTTTCTATTTTCTTCTTACAATAGCAAGAGCTTACGATAAGATTTTGATTTTAGGTCTGATGCTCACTTATATAACATGATTAAACAAATATTTTTTAAGACCAGGCTGGACGTAAGGGAATTAATTATATTAAATGTGGTAATAACAATTTATCAATAGTTTTAATGGAAAGAAGATTATTGTAGTATTTCCTGTGATTTACAATAGCCAACCTTGCCATAAAGTTGGAGACTGTGGATGTTTTATAGTAGACTAGGCATCATTACATAAGACACTTCTTATTTATAAGCTGGGAGCAAAGGGCGGTGATAAAATTGTCTAAGTTAATTCTATAGAACAACTAAATTCAGACCATCGCAATTTAGAATGTCATTATTTTAACACAAATGAGCCAAAGTTCTTTTCTACTCTCCTTATATTAAAAAAAAGTTTGCAGAGCAAGCTAATCAAATAAAAGAATTCTTAAGAATAAACTATAAAATGTAAGAACATATGAATCATTAACATACACATTTAAATTGTTATTTATCTGTTAAGCAAGTTAGAAAAATTCCCTATTTAGAAACACTGTACAACTTGCCTGAATTCAATAAACATTTATTCAATTCCAACTATGTGCTAGACATTTACAATATAACACTGAAAAGACAGACATGGTCATCATGGAACATAGAAGACCCAAGTCTCCAACTCTTCTCCCTATTTCATCCCCTCTAAAGTCAACAAAAATCAAGTAGATGCAATTCAAGATAATGATATAAAAGAACCCAAAGAGGCTAAAAAAAAAAAAAAAGATAAGAGTGAGAAGCACTTGCTGTAAATAACACAATCATGAGAGACCTCTCTGACATGGAATCCTAATAAATGAGGTGACTGAATGAGTGAAGAGAAGCATGTTAGTTAGGCAGGGGAACAGCATGAACAAAAGTCATGGAGACTGACACTGGAGAGAACTTGAATATTGCATGACCTGAAAAAAAGGTCGTGATGTATAATAAGAAATTGGGGGTAGGAGATAGACAGTAAGAAAGGTAAGTGTCACGTGATAAAGATAAGTGTCACATGGTAAAGATGGGAAAGAGGCAGAGTCTAGATTAAGCAAAGCCTCAAGTTATAGTAAGTGTTAAGTTCTGGGTTTCCCCCTCAAGGACACAGTACTTACATTTATTCTCCAAATAAAGCAAGAATGTTTGAGGCTAAATGGCAGAATGAAAAACCCTTAGGACTTTGTTCCTTTTTTGTTAAAAGAAAAACACTGCTTCCAAAAGTATCTCTGTCAATGAAGCAAATACATTTGCATTCTTTCTTCTGGTAAGTGGAAATATGTGGGTGTTATCTGTGGTAGCTGATAGGATTTCCAAGTCAGACTCTCAAGGCCTAAAACATCTTGGCTATTTTAATATTCAGATAATTGGAAATCAAAGGTAGTATTCAGTATCCCTTGTTACCAGTGCTTTATAAGAATTAACTCATTCAATCTCTATAACCCTATGTAACTTTTATTACTATCTCCATTTTAAACACATAGAAACTAAGGCAGGAAGAATTTAAGTAACTTGCCCATGGCTGTGTTGTTACAAAGTGGATTTGGGATTTGAACCCAGCCATTCTGATATCTGAGGCAGGCTCTGTCCACAACACCCCTCTGCCTGCCATGAAGGTCATTTGCTATACTCCAAGGTTAGGACTAGCCCCACTGCACATCTGGAAGCTCAGCCACCAGCGTCTGAAGGGGAAGCTGCAGTACCCATATGATAAAAGGCTAACTTGTGTCAGATGGATGACTATTATAGTGTGGATTTTTCAAAAGGTATAGTTGACATACAGTCCGCTATTAGTTTCAGGTATACATCATAGTGATTTAATATTTTTAGACATTAAAAATGATGCACCAACATGTGTTACCATCAAAGTTATTACCACTGCAAAAAAAAAAAAAATTCAAAAGTCTTTGGTTTGAAAACCAAGTTAATGTTAGATGACTCGCCAGCACGCATACAGAGTCTGAATCAGAAAGGTGTCTGTGAGGAGGAAGATGGTGGCTAAGGTCATCTAATCTTAAAATACGCTCTCTGGGGCGCCTGGGGGGCTCCGTCGGTGAAGCATCTGCCTTCAGCTCAGGTCCTGACCTCAGGGTCCTGAGATTGGGCCCTGCCTCGGGCTCCCTGCTCAGGGGGGGGAGTCTGTTTCTCTCTCTGCCCCTCCTCCCCGGCTCGTGCTCTCTCTCTCACTCTGTCTCTCTCCCTCTCAAATAAATAAATAAAATCTTTAAAAAAAATATGGTCTCTCTTCCAACCCACCTCATGAAATAACCTGGAGCAATTCATAAAGGAGGTGGCCATGGAATTATAAGATTGAAAGTCAGTGCCTAACTAAATTTCCTAAGGAAGGGAAGGAATGCTATTTGACATGAACACTTTTTTTTTTCAATCATATTGCTAAAATTTCTATTTTTCAACTGTGTTAATTGAAAAGCTGTTTCAATTCAGAAATATGTGGAATAAGATCTTCATGCATAATAATATATAAGATGCATATTTCCAGGATATATCAAAACTTGATATCTTAGAAATTCTTTAAAGTTACTTTCACATATCTTTTAAAAGTTAAATGCTAATTTGGAGACTAGTATTTCTATCAATGAATTTTGCAATTCAAAGTGCCTATGTTAAAATATAACCCACTAAAGGAAGACATTAATTTCCCATATCTTTTTCATGTGATATGCTGATGATCTTCCACTGGAGAGAACATGCAATCACCATATGTGAAGAAGAACCAAAAGAAGTCTTTTAGAGAAAGATATGGAGAAATTTCTTGTTTCCTCTGGCAATAACATTTTCTATCTTCTAAATTCAAACCTTATTTTCTAATTTATAGGCATAATGACAGATTATTATGCATCTTACAGCTATGTGCTTGTCCTAATACAGTTAACATATAGCGTTCTATCTAGTGTGTGATAGCTGAATTATATTCTGGAATTTTCTTCTATTTTATGACGGCCTATAACAGAATAATTAAAAAAGGAGAGAAAAGAGAGAAATAAAAATGAATGATGAAAGAATACAAGATCAAAAAACATAAAAGCATGAATGTGAATAGTTAAGAAAGATGATAAAAGCAAGCTATAATCTAAAAGGAAATTAAATGTATCTCAATGACCTCATTTTAAGCATAATGATGTTAACATAAAATGGAAATTAGTTTCTGAACACTCTGAAACAGAGAAATCTGTATAATGCTCTAAAATACCATCTTCTTATATCCAGTTATTTCATAGTTAAATATGACTTTACTGCCAGTGATTCCTAAAAATATGTTAACATTTAAAGTATTCATATTTTTTAGAAAAGTATGAACATTTACATGAAAATGATGACATTTTATAAGTACTAGAGGTACAGTGATATGAAGAAATTACATAGATTTGGTATTTTATCAATAATTTCATAGCTTCCCATTTTTAGGTATCAAAATATCACATGACCAATATGATGTAACTAGGACTATATTGATTTGAGAAGAATGATACAGGTATAATATGCTCAAAAACCTGTGTTGAGATTAATACTGAAATTATGCAGCTAATAACAATTCACTGTATGTGTATGTGAGCCAGCAGGTAGCGCTAACATACCGGAATTGAAACCATATTATTTCAGCCGGATAGAACCCCAACCCCTAAACCCAGCATTCTAAAACATTCACTGTGAAGTATTTTAGATTCTAGCCATTTCAAGTTAGTAGGAAATCCTTGAATCTTTGCTAATTTTGACACTATTTTAAGTTTTCTATCCTTCTATGCGGTCAACAGTTTTAAGTAGTAACTGCTTTACATTCGAAGTCGTAATGTAGTTTGGTACCATTTCAAATACATACCATGATTAGTATTTAGAAATATTTATCATATGAAATACAAGAAAACTTTCTTATTATACATGCTATTTTGTATCTAATCTATATTAACAATGTGAAAAAAACACCTGTGTATACTCCCACAAATATCTGATTTACCCTATGAAAGGTGATCACCACGATTTTTTTTTAAAGATTTTATTTATTTATTCGACAGAGATAGAGACAGCCAGCGAGAGAGGGAACACAAGCAGGGGGAGTGGGAGAGGAAGAAGCAGGCTCCCAGCAGAGGAGCCTGATGTGGGGCTCGATCCCATAACGCCTGGATCACGTCCTGAGCCGAAGGCAGACGCTTAACTGCTGTGCCACCCAGGCGCCCCTATCACCACGATTTTCCTACCAAAAAATAACTTATAGTTATTCTTTAGAACATAAACTGTTCAGAAATGGTTTTGTTAATTTTAGATGGGCAGTTAAATATGAAGCATATTTGTGGCTAGAAATACAGAAGATTCTAGTTAATTGTATTTCTTATGAAGGTAATCATCACTGCTTTTCAAACTACATATGATCAATTTTTAAGAAAAGTTTATTAATATTTTGCATCTTGTTTTCCCACTTGTTATTTCAAAGAGAGTAAAGACGTGTTATAATAATAGTGTGTTTTAAAACATCGACAGTAACTGATTTCAATATATACAGTGAGCTCCATTATTTAAGGAGTTTGATTTGCCAGTAAAGGTAGTAATTATTTCTGTATGCACAAAGCATAAATTTCTATAAAAATTTCATGAGGAAGAGGTGGAGACAGCTTGAAGGAACCTGTCTCCAAAGCTAGTTTTGACTAGAAAGAAGCCCTGGGAACTGTAGAGGAACAGCAACTGGCAAAAAAAAATGTGGGGGGCGGGGCTGGCTAACAGCTTGGATTGGCGCAAAGTCGGTAGTGCATGGGTGTGCCCAGGACAGAAAAATGAGCCAGTTCCTTACTGCTGGGGAACTCTTGTTTACCTGAAGCTATAAAATGAGATGTGTTGAGGTACAGGATTAGTCAAACGGATATTTAATGTAAAATAGGAGTGAACTCAGAAAGAGCAGAAAATTTCAATGGCTTCAATCATTCAACAAATATTTATTAAGGGACCATTGTATAAGGCACTATTGTAGGTAACGAGGGCACAGCAGTGAACAAAATGATAAATTCACGCGGGCCACTTACTTCCAGTAAGGAAAATATTAAAGAGGGACCAGAAAAGGCTTCCCCAAGGAGATGAGCAGAAGTGAGGACTCAGAAGTGAGGCAGAAAGCTGTGTGACCGGGGGAAGAACTTTCCGTGCCAAGGGCACGTCAAGTGCAAAGGTCCTGCAATGACAGCATCCTGATAAGTTCCATGACCAACAATGATGCCCATGGGGCTGAAGCAGTAAGTGAAAGGGAAAACAGTAGGCAATTAGGTAAAAAAAGATAACGGGGGTGCAAAGCACATAGGGTGTTTGGATCATGGAACACCCTTGGAGGCGGACATGATCTGACACGTAAAGGATCCCCTCGGCTTTCTTGTTGCACATATTCCGTAGCTGGAAAGGAAGGAAGCAGGGAGGTGAATGAGGACGCTACTGCACGGATCCAGGGAGTGATGACTCTGCCTCAGATGAGAGTGGTAGCAGCAGAGGTGGTGGCAACTGGGGTGCCTGGGTATATTTTGAAGCCACAGCCAATAGGATTTGCTACAAACTAGCTGTGGGGTGCAAGAAAAAGAAGTCCAATATAACAATTGTTTTTAGCCTAAGCAAATGGATGAAAGAAATTTCCATTAACTAAAAAGAGGTAGGCTATAGGAGGAGGGGGTTTTGGGAAGAAAGTTGGGAGCTCAGTTTTGGACTCTTGGACATCCGTGTGGAGATGTAAAGAAGCAGTTGAATATATAGGGCTATATGGCAGAGGACAGAGGGCAGAGAAAGAAATGTGACCTTGATCAGAACATAGATGGCATTTAAAGTCACGAAAATGGATGTGATCACATAGGGAGAGGATGTAGATGGAAGAGAATACACCCAAAAAGTGGGACATGGAGGACTCCTCCTTTAGAGATCTGGGAGAAGAAGAAGGACAGGTGAGCCCCTGAGAAAGTGGCAAACAGATTGAGAGTCAAGAGTGCTTGCCACATTGCTCATGCCTCTGTGCACTGTGAAGGAGCTGGGTCCTTCCATGCTCACACCTGCAATAAATATGCCCACCCTGGGAATACCAGGAAGAGTAGCTGCTAAATCATAAAATGATGACAGTAGCTTAGCTTTCTGGGGTGTTACGTGGGCCAGTCATGGCATTAAGCAAACACAGGAAGTTAGGACTATTTCCATCTTCATTTTTACATGAGCGACATGTAGTTGAATGGGATTAAATAACTTGCATGGGGTCACACCACTAGCAGGTGGTGAAAATTGGATTCTCTTTCAGGTAGCCTGCCTTCAGAGCCAGAGTAAGCTGACAATTAATTGAAACCAAAATTAATAACACTGATCAGAATCATGTCTTGTGTCAAGATAACTTGGGTTCTACCATTTACTCATTAATTCTTTGGACTTCAGGCACGTGGTTGATCTTTCGGAACTTTAATCACCTCCATTGTAAAATAGGTCCATTCTATCCTGCCTGGCTACCCAGCATCCAACAAACGGCATCTCTTCTTATTCCTGAGAATTATCCTTGTGTTCTCCCTCTCTTACCATCCCAAACCAATCAATGCTCAAGTCTCATTGATTCAATCTTCCGTGGCTTGAATATGTCTCTTTCTTTCTATCCCCCACTTGTTCAGGGCACCATTCTCTCCTTTCTGGGTTTCTTTTCTCCTGATTTCCCTCTTTCTCCAGTCTTCCCAAACAGCAGACAGAATGATCTTTCTAAAATGCAAATCAGATCAGGTCACCTACACTGGTTAAAACCTTTTCATAGCTCCCTGTCACCCTCAGGATAGAGCAGTTTGGAGGTCATTTCTTAAAGCTTTTCCTAACCTGGGGTGTGTTAGGCTCTCTCTGTACTTGCCACAAAATGGCACATTAGGAAATGGACTGATACTGTTAGTTTGCCAGCCTGGGCCCCTTCTCTCTCTCCGCATGCCCTCTAGACTAATGTAAATCTCTACAAAGGCAGAAGTATGATCTGGATCATATTGCCGTGAATCCCCAAGGTCTAGTACAGGGCAGTAAATATTTCTGTAAGAATGACACACAGTGGGGCGCCTGGGTGGCGCAGTCGTTAAGCGTCTGCCTTCGGCTCAGGGCGTGATCCCGGCATTCTGGGATCGAGCCCCACATCAGGCTCCTCCGCTATGAGCCTGCTTCTTCCTCTCCCACACTCCCTGCTTGTGTTCCCTCTCTCGCTGGCTGTCTCTGTCAAATAATTAAATACAATTTTTAAAAAAATGACACACAGTAAGTGTTAATGATAAAATAACACAAAACATTGCTGGATGAATGACACATAGTATTGCTGAAAAAGTTAAGAAATGAATAAAAAGGAGCATGCCAAGGCATAAGCTCTTCATAGGTTTAATCTGCAAAAGGCACAAGTCTCAGTGTTTTAGGATAGAAAACTAGGGGTGCTTTGAAACCAATGTCAAAATTGCAATTGGTAAAGCATGAGAGAGAGGAGGGAGGAGGAAAGAGAAAGGGGGAAGTGCTATTACATGAACAACTTTTGGTCCTAAGGCTGTGTTAGAATCTGAATTCTGAAGCCCCCCACACCTGCTCTGTCTGGTTCTTCTGTTACGGATCCTTGAGATTAAAAGGCAGTATCATAAAGCAGGTACAATCCTTGGTCATAAGACAGGTCAAAATACAAGTAGCTTAGCACCCCCTACACACTGTCCTTTCACACAAGCGTTTCGGTTCCATCCCCTGGGAGACATCTGAAAGTGCCATCCTACTTAAAGGAAAGGGGAATTTAAGACAGAGACCACACTACTCAACTTTAGAGACCCTTGAGAAGTGGTAGTTGTGATGACAAAGAAGAACTGGACACGAGTGACACGCCCTGCCTCCCGAGACTGGTGGGGATTGCTTCCTGTGTGTATCCAAGTACATCCTCTCGGAAACGATACTACATTTGAGGTATTCTGTAGTTTTCTGGTGCAACTTGCATGTTTCTAGTTTTTCCTCTGGGTGTTCACCTGGTGGCTGAGCATGTTTTGGAGTTCCCTCGAAGCACAGAAGGTCCAAGGACCAGCAGCATTGGCATTCCCTAAGAATTCCCTAAGTGATTTGGACGCAAGTCAAAATTTTGGAAGCACTATTTTAGAAGACTGTCAGAGGAAAGCAAGACATCAGTGGCTCTCAAAGTGTCCCTGCACCAGTACCAACAACATCACTGGGGAACTGGTTAGAATATGCACATCCTTAGCCCTACCTCAGAACCACTGAATCAGAAGGTCTGGGGTGGGGCCCAGTAATCTGTACTGTAGCAAATCTTCTAGGTGATACTCATGCTCACTGAGGTCTGAGAAGCCCCAATCTGAGCAGACTGCCAGTAATCAATCGAGGGGCAGTGGGCATGTGGTGCAATGGGAGGGCAGGCAGGAGAGGAGGATGCTGGGTTTCTTGCCAGCTGCGATTAATTAGCTGTGTGGCCTTGGGGAAAGAACTTGACTAATTGACTGGATCTAGTTTCCTTAGCTGCAAAGAGAAAAGGATAGACGTTCTTTGGAGTAGAAGTTGTCACAGTGTGGTCTGCAGGGGCCCAGGTGGCTTAGTGAGGGCCCCCGTCGGCAGTTTGCTTATTTCAGAGTTAAAAATCATAGCACACACGATTTAAAAAAAACCACCAAATATGTATTTTGCTTAAATACATGTACTAATTTTGAAATGCAAGGTATGAATGCTACTGCACTGTGACTACACATCATAGCACACATGCTATGTTCGTCCCCGTTCATCCCAGGTAGCTCTTAAGTTAAGAGGCTGCAGGTAATTTCTCTACTGTGTTTACACATCATTTACATTTTACCATTTGCATTTGTTAATTTCCCGTTTTTCTTGCAGTTATACTGTACTAGAATTGCAATTTATAAAAATGGTTCCATGGCTCATAAGTGGTTCATTGGTGCATAAAAGTGCCAACACAATAACTACATAAATCCTATTTCAGAATAGCCCTGTGGAGTAATGAATAACACTTCAGGGTGAATGTAGGATTTGAACCTCATTATATAGGGACAAACGAATCTTCAGTATAAGGAATTTACTCAAGCAATAAGAGTATGAATATGAACTAAAAAGATAAACTAAATATTTTCTCTTACTCTTTACCATGTTGTCTGTTAACAAGATTTGAGAATATGCCTTCATGTTTGTTGCTTCCCTTACTGCCAAAAAGGGTAAATGCCTTACTGTAGCCAAAAAGCATATAATATCATATATCCAAGGACATATAATATCTGGGCGGAAAGGAGAAAAAGCTCTTGGCAGATTCCTTCATAACAGGGTAGCGTTCTGACCCCAGTAATGCACAATGTGGAAGAGCAACAACACATGTCTGTATACTAAGTTGGATGAAATTGTTAAGATGCGAAATAGAAATCTCCTCTGTGAACACATACCTAGTGCCTATAGGATGAGGAGCTCTCAAGGACTTTTAATTCTGCTTTCCACCTGCCCCCTGTGCCATATAAGAAGAGATGCGTCATTTAGCCAATGCTCATTTCATTTGCCAGATGTAGACTTGGAAAAGGTACCCGGTGGTCAGTGCTGATGGAACAGGGCAGTGTCAGAAGCCCAAAGGGCCCAGCTCAGGGGAAGAAAGGATGCTAACCTGCACACTGCTGCGTTCACAGAGGACAGGACACTCAGCCATGTGCCTTCTCATCTTAATTCAGCACTGATGACTAAATAACAATTGTGGATATGATTAGATTGTGGCCACCAAATCAACACATGTTCAGTGGGGGGAGAAATGGCAATGAGTTCAAGACTTTTTTTCCACATTAAATCACTCTGATCACCCATGGCAGAAGTGCGTATGTGATTTTTAAAGTTATGTTTATATAGGTATAATTTGCATACCATCGTATGACTGTCACTGTAACCATGGTGGGGAACATTTCCACCGCTCCCCAAAGTCCCCTGTGCTTCTTTGTATTCAATATATCCCTTTCATCCCCAGTTCCTGACAATTACTGATATCTATTCTGACCCTAGTTTTGTTTTTCCCAGAATGTCATATAGTACATACTCTTGGGGGCTGGCTTCTTCTCAATTATATGTGAGATTTTGGCTGGAGAATAAGAAAAAACACTATCTGAGAAAGGCAGTAGGGTTTATTTCTTTGATTTCATGTGGTATGCTCAAGAGCATATCTCAGGAGGATATTTATATCTCCAATACCTAAATGCATCAGGTCAGGGCCAAAATGCTAGGATTTACCAAGGAGATCAAACCGTGGAACAGATGCCTTGATTGACAAGAGTCTGACTCCTTCCCGCAGTTTAGTTGTTTTTTCACTTTTCTTCATTAGGTTTTGAATTTTATTTCCCGTATAGTTAACATACAGTGTTATATTAGTTTCAGGTGTATAATATAGTGATTTAACAATTCTCTACATTGTTCAGTGCTCATCATGACAAGTGTAAGTTTTTTCATTTTTTTGAGAAAGAAATCAGTGATCTTATTGGTCGTTAAACACACACACACACACACACACACACACACACACACACTACAACAGAGTATTAAGAATGTTTTCCAGACCCCCCTCAACAACCAGAGAATGGACTGAGAAACCATTAGCTATCATCTTTCAGGTTACTTATTCAATCTTAACAGTTTTTGAGTATGATGTGCTTTTGATGGTAAATGGTTTTCAGTGAGAATCCTGTATATAATTTCTTGGTCTATCCATGTTCATTGAGAATTTCTACAACTATTTAGACCAAAAGTCACTTGCCACCGTTTTTACCTTGAGTTTCATGCTCTTTTTTTATCCACAGTTTATAAAACCTACTCATCTGTTTAGTTTTTCCTTAATGTATATTTGTATCGTCATGATTATTTTTATTAGCCTGTGTGGCACAGACTTTTTGTATAATTAACATGGCCCACAGTGTTTTTCAAGGAAACCAAGAATTTCTTTATATTTTTGGGCTGTTTTCCTGTTTCCATTTTTTTTCCTGTGGACCTAAATAAATGAAGACTCTCAGTTGAGATTTTCAGGAAATCACCCAACTACAGGCTGATCCAATGAGTTGCCATGAGAAATTGAATATGCAAATCATTTTTACACACACATTTATGTAGGAAAAACACCTGCACATCTGGGTTCCCAGCAGTCCCTGTTGATTAATATGCATGTAACCCAGAACTGCCCATTGCTGTGTAATAAGAATTTTAAATGCACTTGGCTCGTTTTCAAGTAAATCCCTGGGTCTTCAGTATGCAATTGAATGTGCCAGGTTAGATGCTCATTTTATATTAAATAAACTTTCTACCTAATGAAAGAAGCTCCATTTTGTATTCAGTATGTATTTTTTCTTTACTTTGGGAAAACAATGACTCCAGTTAACAGCAAACAATGGGCTTTACATTGTAAAGAAAACCATCTGGTAAACTAGGATGTTTTAGGGAATGATTAAAAAAAAAAAAAAAAAAAAGGAGGGGAGATGGCTCCTGCCAAGCAACAGCTGAAAGCCCAAATGTAACTGAAAAACATAAGCCAGCTGGCCAGGTTGCCTCTGATGAATGATATCTCCTTTTTGTGGAGTACTTACAAAATTCAAATTGTACATGGATTATTTCACTTGGGCATCTACAAAACCTTGGAGGTAGGTAGCAAGAACTAGGTTATGTTTTGAGGTGGAGAAATCCTTCCACGTACGTGGAAATAAAGGTCAGAAGTAGAATTGAATATAAGACATTCCCTTTGATCCGGCCTCTGCCACCATGCCTGCTTACTCGGCTTTGGCAGGGAGTCTCAGTATGTAGATAATTTATTCTCTCTTCAATGGAAACAAAAGCTTTAACCTATAACCTTTTAATTCAATAACATCATTTATATTTTAGTGGGTTTTATTGTTGTTGCTGTCGTTTTGGTTTTTGTAAACAGGACATCAGGCATCTCCAAGCAGAATATCTCCAGGAATTAATTACCTACCTCACCAGACTCTGATAAGGATGAAGTTCAAACCGGTTGCTATTACTTGCAAGAAGGGTGTTACCAAGTAAAATAGTCTAAGAAATATTTAATAGCTAAACCTGACACCTTTTATGATAGTCCCCCAGGAACCAGTTACTGTGATTAGGTTATTTTTTAAAAAGTACTCTTTTTGTACTTCAGTAATACGCATTTATAATCTATCATTAAAACTGCATTAGTATATGACAATACTAACAGAATGTGGTTTAAACCCATGTCAAGGGAATTATGTTAAGTTCTTATGCCAAGTGTTACATAATTTCATTTGCTTAATTTAATCCTCAAAACAACTCCATGAGATAAATGGTATTGTTTTCATTTTACATATGAGGGAAGTCAGACCAAGACAAGGGGAGTGAGTTGTTCACCTGTATTTACCTCTTCCCGCCCCTCTAACCCCTGCCAACTAGGGTCTTCTTTCTCCTGTCCCTTCTTGCACTCATTTCACCTTCTATTTACTTAAATGTATTTTTGTCCTTCTGAACTCAGGCAAACATCTATGATACAGTGAAGGAAAACTCACGAAAAAAAGTGTTCAACATGGAGTCAAAAAAATAAGCAGTCCAGTTAAAAAATATGAAAGGAGATGACAAGATCAATCAAATGTTCTAAAGAGTTGGTTCTAGTTTTCTAGTTTTTGCTTTCCTGGTATTCCTTTACATCTCCAGTGACTTTTGGTGGACTGTTTTGACACCACTTCAGCCACCCATTTTAACCACACTCCTACACATGTCAGTGACATTCTTCCACATCTGACACTGTTAATGCAGTCTACGTTCAGATCACAACATCTTCTAGGTCGCCCCCCACTTCCTGAGCATTCAGTTCTTTGTTCCATACTAAAACCTACAATTCTTTCTGGCTCCCCTTCCAGCCACCTTCTTATGTTGTCTCTCTTTAATCACTACACCTTGCAAATATCCTTAACCTCCTTGACCTCTTGGTCTTCCCTTACATCTGATTGACTGAAACTCCATCCACATTTGGATGAGTCCCAGAGTGCACCGCCCACATACACAGATTACTGAGAAGTGCTGGATGGACAGAGCTGTGCAGACTGTGGCCAATACGGGTTTGTGGTCACTGACCTCAGACAGCTGGTGTAGTTTCTCCAGCAATCCTATTTATATTCTTATTTCATGCCAATTTTCCACAGCACATCAACATTTTCCACTCTTGTTAGGGCTTCAATTGTCTATCTCATTGTCATCTTATCCTATGTGATAATTTCCTTTCCTGAATTGCACTGTCTTAGTTGGGGTTCCCTCAAAACTGAAGCTTGAGGTGATACTCAAATGCTAATGCTTTAAAGGGACATGCAATCCCAGGGCAGTGGGAGTGGAGGAAAAGAAATGTGAGCCAGGGAAGAATGGAAGGAAAATACAAGGTGGTGCATCACTCAGGTGTCCACTTCTTCACCAGATGTGAACAAACATAGTCACTTGCCCAAGTAGGTTACCTCTTGAAAGGCTGTACAGTATACAGGTATTCCAGAACAGTACAAGAGAAAGAGGAATTAAGAGGGAAATTACAAATGGTTCCTGTTAATCTCATCTCTTACTGGCCAAACTTTGCCTCATGGGTAGCTGTCTCCTCCCTACTTCTCTCTTGTGGCACTTTGCATATTTTCAAAATTTTTCAAATGGGCAGAGGAAACATGGCGGAATAGGAGGGAGAGGGGGTGAGGTGAGCTTGGATGAAACAGATGAAGAGGATCAAGAGGTGCAAACTTTCAGTTATAAAATGAATAAGTCATGGATATAAAAAGTAAAGCATAGGGAATACAGTCAATGGAATAATGTTGTATGGTGACAGATGGTAACTATACTTGCTGTGGTGAGCATTTCATAATGTATATAGTTGTTGAATCACTATGTTTTATACCTGACACTAATATATTTCAACCATACTTCAATTAAAAAATGAAAATTTTAAATGTTTTTTTTTTTCTGTCTTATCCTTCCTATCCTCTCCTTTTGGGGACTCTGTTTACACATATTTTGGTTGACTGAAGTTTCCCACAGTTCACTGATACCTTTTTCAGGTTTTATAGCCATTTATCTCTCTAATTTATTTTGGGTAGTTCTTACTGCTATGTCTTCCAAATTCACTAATCTCTTCCTCTGCAATGTCCAATCTGTAATTATTTTCCTATTACGTGTATTTTTCATGTCAGACATTGTAGTTTTCATCTCTAGTAATTTGGTTTTGGTCCTTTTTTCTTCTTATAACTTCTCTACTTAACATAGTCAATCTTTCCTCTACCTTCTTGTATAGACAGACTGGTCAAATAACTGCTCTAATGTCCTTGTCTATTAGTGTATCATTTGTGTCATTTCTAGATGAGTTTTGAATGATTTTTTTCATCGTTATGAGTTACATTCTCCTCCTTTTTTGCAAGCTTGGTATGTTTTGATTGGACACCAGACATTGGGAATTTTAGTTAGTTGGGTGCTGAGTCTTGTTTTCCCCCTGTAAAGTTATTCTTCAGCTTTGTTTTGAGACATGGTTAAGTTGCTTGACATGCTGTGATCCTTTCAGGTCTTGCTTTTAAGCTTTGTGAGGAAAGGGTAGAGCAGTGTTACTTTTTAGGTGGTTGTGTCCATGGTCTCCAAAAGGATTCCAAATGTCTATGCATTGTCATACTCACAGCTAAGATTTATTACAGCAAAAAAGTTAGAAATCAAAATCAACAAAGGCAGAAGTTTCCTGGGGTAAAGTCTAGAGGAAGCTAGATCCAAGGGTCTTTCAAGGGTCTTCTCTTAGTGGAGTCACACAGAACATGTTTAACTCTCCTGCCAACAAGTTGTGACAACCCATGTGAACTGTAACCTACCAGGGAAACTTATGAGAGACTAAGTGTCCAGGGTTTTTCCTGGCGGATGCTCATGAGGGCAGCTGGCATGAGCTACGGTTTCAGACTCCATACATCACATTGTGTGTACAAGCAGTTCAGGTACAGTAACCGTTCTTAGCAGAGAATGGTTAGAACGCTCATGAAATCCAAGGGCCAAACTGGGAAGCAGGAGCTTTAAGGCTAACCAGTGTCAGGCTTGCTATATTTACTCTTCTGCACAGGGCTAATCTTTTAGGTTTCCATAACACCTTGTTCTCCTCCTCTAAACCCATCTGTTCAACTGTCCGCCTCCCACAGACTGTAAACTTTATGAGAAGAGAAGATACTACTATTTTGTTCAATACCCTGTCTCCTGGGCCTAGCATAAAGATTAGTATAAATAGATGCTCAATAAATACTGGTTAAATGAAGACAAAGGAATAATACTATGAAAATAGATAGAACCCTTAAAACTATAAAGAAAAAGGGATAAATGACATAAACATTCAGTAATAAACAAATATATCTAAATTTAAGAACTGAGAGACTCTTCATGTATCGAAATGAAAAAATTAAAAATATTAATATACAAAGCTAAGGATGTGATTAAAGAATAACTGTTACATACTGCTTACAAGAAGATGTAAGTTATACAGATGAATAATTTAGTAATGTGTCATCATCATGTCTCAGAAAATTCCACTTGTAGTAACTGATTACAAGACACTAATCAAGAGATAAAGACAATAAATAAAGATGCTAATTGCAGCCTTATTTATAATGGCAAATATCTGCAAACAACAGGAATGTCTAATGATAGGAGAAATTTAATAAATTATGGGATATAAATACAGTGAGATGGTTAGAAGTCAAGCATAGGCTGTTTTCAATAAATATTTTATGACATGGAAAAATACTCATAATAAGTGAAAAATTCAGGATATCAAACAGTTAATACATTTTGAGCCAAATTCTGTTCTGTATGTGCATTTACATATATAAATGTGTTTTATTTAAAAATATAATAAATACGGGTTATACATGCTGAAAGATTAATTTCTGGAGTATATTTATAGGGTCATTGGTCTTTTTCTAAATGTTAATTGCTTTCTAACATGGATATATTTTGTAATTAGGATATACACACACATACAACTTGCCTACATATACATCCATACAAAGGAACATACACTTCCTAATTTGTTTCACTATTTGATCATTAGACAGTAACTGATGTTGGGGGATGGACAGCATATTAGACATATATGACACACCTGAATGAGGTTAAGTGACCTTGCAAACATGAGACAACCAATTCTCACCTGAGACATTTGGGGAACTCCCAGATTCTTAGCTGGTACTAAAAAGTATCATTCACCATTATCAATATTTGCTTGAAGATCTACTTCTGAGAGTGTAAATGTGTCATTTCAGTAATTAAGTACTTTTTTCATTTCTGCTTCCTACTCCCTTTCTTTATGATCTCAGGGCTATTTATGTCTATTTCTGAAGTTTTGTGTATTAAGGTATTCACAAGGTATTTTATGTGGTCTTTGAAATTGTGACTTTACTACCTTTTGTATTTAAAATTCTAAAGTATTTGCTTTTAAAATGTGAGTGGAACGTACAATCATCAAAGGTTAATTAAATTTCTCCAATCTATTTTGAATATCTACACAGGATTAAAGGATTTGAAGACACACACACAGACTCGTAATTCTGGCTCCAAAACCCTCATAAGGAAAGGTATGTAATTTGATGACAAATGATTTATTAAAAAGAATCTTTCCTGACGAATTGTATTCTTTGCAACATCTGTCATTTTCTTATCTGATTATAATGTTTGCATTTCATTCAAACCATTATAGACAATGGATGTTTTGATGAGTAGATCTGCAATGTTGAATTATTTCTAAAACCAGGCTCCCTTTCTGTCTTGGTTTAGGTTCCTCCTAAAGTAAACCCTGAGCCAGGATTTGGTTGCAAGTGACCTATTTGGGAGGTAATCCCAAGATCACATGGTGAAGGACTGGGGAGTAAGACAGGGAAGGGATGAACGCCAGTGAAGCAGATGTTAACGATCAGGCTACTTCTGAGGGCAACCAGAACTCATCCTTGCTGGAGACTGAGAGTCTGTAGAACATCTCTCAGAAATGTCTCATCAAGGACAGGGAAGCTCGGTATGAATCCTATTTATCCATCGGTACTTCTCTGTCATTGCTTGGGGATCATCCCAGGGACATGAGCTTTCAGGTATTTCCAGCCATCCTCCGGAGTGGGCCACACGTACCTACAGGCAGAGGGAAGTAGAAGATGCTCTTTTTGTAGATTGTCTGCAGGAGACAGGCAGCAACTATACCCTCTGTGTGGAATAAGATGTGGTGGGGTAGAAGAAGTAAGACCATTGTTCTTTTGCAGAGACTTCAGGGCTCAGAGTCTCTAGTTCTGACTTGAGTCTTAGCACCAAGGAGCCCTGTGACTTTGAGCCAGTTATAGAACCTCTCCAAACCTCAGGCTTTCTCATCTGGACTAGAGTTTTGTCAGAAAATATGAAACTTAGAAATGAGCAAAAGGATTACCAGATGTTCCTTTGGTGACCTGCTGGGCTTGATTTTCTATTCACTGGGCTATTTTTTAACTCTGGAGGGACACAGGTTACTTTGTAGATTTTGTTCTGTGGAGATGCAAGTATTTTATTTCCAGGGTTTTTTTCTTTAATTTTTTTGAGTATAGTTGATACACCATGTCACATTAGTTTCAAGTGAACAACACAGTGATTCGACTTCTCTGTATGCCATGCTATGCTCACCACAAGTGTAGCTACTACCATCTGTCACCATACAACACTATTATAGTATCATTGACTCCATTCCTTATGCTGTGCCCATTATTCCTATGACTTCTTCACTTGATAACTGAAAGCCTATATCTCCCACTCCCCTTCATCCATTTTGCCCATCCCCTCTGGCAACCATCTGGCAACCATCAGTTTGTTCTTTTCACTTATAGGTCTGATTCTGCTCGTTTGTTTGTTTTGCTTTGCTATGCTTTGTTTTAGATTGTACATATGAGTGAAATCATATGTTATTTTTCTTTCTCAGTCTAACTTATTTCACTTAGCGTAATACCCTCTAGGTCCATCCATGTTGTTGCAAATGGCAAGTTCTCATCCTCTTTTTATGGCTAAGTGATATTCCATTATATAGATATAGATATAATCTATAACTTTAATATATCTATCTATATCTATATCTAGATAAGCACATCCTCCTTATCTATTCCTCTATCTGTGGACACATAAGTTCCTTCCTTATCTTGGCTATTGTAAATAATGCTGCAATAAACATAGGAGTACATATATCTTTTTGAATTCGTGTTCTAGTTTTTCTAAGGTAAATACCCAATGGTGGATTTACTAGATTATATGGTGTTTCTATTTTTAACTTTTTGAGGAAACTCTATACTGTTTTCCACGGTGGTTATACCAATTTACATTCCCAACAGTGCATGAGGATTCCCTTTTTTCCACATCTTCACCAATACTTGTTATTTTTTGTCTTTTTTTTTTTTTTATTTAGCCATTCTGACAGGTGTGAGGTGGTATCTCATTGTGGTTTTCATTTACTTTTCCTTGATGATTAGTGGTGTTGAGCATTTTTCCATGTATCTGTTTGCCAACTGTATGTCTTCTTTGGAAAAAGTTTTATATGGGTCCTGTTCCCATGTTTAAATTGTATTATATGGCTGTTTTTGTTTGTTTGTTTTTTGGTGTTTTTTTTTTTCTTTTTTGGTGTTGAGTCTGTCTCCAGTTTTAAAATCTTGTTTTAACTTTGAAACTCTCCTGTCTAAGCTGACATAAGATTGGCAAAGTGGACAAAGGGAAGGCTTCCAGTGTGCGCTGGTTGGAGGCTGTTCACATGGGGAAACTGGAGAAGGGCTGAGTAGAAGCAGGGCACCTTATGGGATTGGTTTAGGGGAGCATATTTGGCTTTCTCTTTCTGACCCTAAGTTAGAGGCAGGCACACATATTAGAGAAACTATCAGTTATTGATTAAGTACTGACTGTTTGGGGCTGATTGCTATAGACATTGTGGTTTGGCTTCCTGGGGTGGTTGCTGCAGATTGTGGATTGGAGTTCTATTTTTAGATATGATCTGGTCATTATCCATTTGTTTATTTAGCCCCTGAAAACTGAGGTTGAAGTATACTAAGTTGCCTGACGTCTCACACAGTGGCTAAGGTAAAATTCTATATCTCCCATGAATTCTAGCCTTAGCTTCACTGTAAAGAGCTAAAGTTTCTTTGGTTAGGAAGTAACACGAATCCCCGAGGCCCAGACCAAATACCCGCTAGTAGGAACAACGAGGAGGGCTTGGCAGTAGAGCTGGGGAGCAGCTTGTGAGAAATGTGAGAAATCCCAAGGCCTTCCACAAACTTCAAAGTGAGCAGTGAGGACTGAAAACTGAGGCGCTGAAGTTGGCAAAAGTCTTAGTATTTATGTGACCTCTGAAACCCAAGGCTAGTGGAACCCATGACAACCAAGATCATATCTACATGTGTACTTGAATACCTCACACTGAACCAGTCATATTCCTTCCTCAGGAATCTGCAAACAGCTCTTCAAATCAGAGCTTGGCTTCTTCCCTTATCTGAGAACTGCATTACAAGCAGAACAAAAGTATCTCTTGCTATGGGGATGGATCAAAAGACTTTGATCAGTCATTCCAGTCACGTGAGCCTATCCCTAAACCAGAGATGGTAATGAAAGTAATTTAACATACATCTATAATTAATTTGTTACACTTTTCCTGCTGCTGGCAAATCATACTATTTTAGCAAAGTTCATGGAATTAATCTCCCAGAAGAGAGATGAGATGGAAAGCCTTCAGAAATAAATGGCTTTGTTTACTCCCAAACATGTGAGTTTTAAGAGCCAATTTTGGCTATAGGTCAGGGTTAATTTAGTGTTTCAAATCTGTCTTTTAGCAAATTGTATAAAGTCAAAGATCTTCCTCTTCCCACCAGATATACAGGAGATCTGCAGCATAAAAACCATTTTCTTTCTTGAATGATTCTAACGATCTGGTAAAGGCAATAGATAATAATTTTTTTAAATATGAAGACAATATAACAGTAAGATATGTTAGAGAAAAATAAATGTTAACATTTATTTATTCAATTGTATCTAGAGAATAAAGAGAATATGGTACATTCCTCATATGGGTATTACTTAAGTGATTTAGATGACAAAGGTACGTTCTCATTATGTTTAGAGTTGACCAAAATTTGGCCAGACTGCTAAATTAGGTGGCCAACTCATCCTGGCCTCCCCAGGACTTTCCTAACTGTAGCAACGGAAGTCCTGTGTCCTGTAGTCCTGGGCAAACTGGGTCAGCCTACCTAAGATTATAGAAGATTTGAGTTTAAATTGATTCAATTTTGAAAAAATGATGAGTGGTGTAATGTGCACTTGAATCAGAATGAGTCCTAAGCTGTGTCTTTAAAAATGGAAAATAGATTTCCAAAATATAAGATACGGAAAAATTGATGGAGAAATACAGGAATCAGAGATATCACAAACTGCACAAGGTTCACAGAATTGGAGATTTGAAAAAAATCCTTTAAAAGCAACCTCTCATTTCATATCCAGTTAGCAATCCAAGATAAGACAAGGCATGACTGAGATTCTTTGACACTCCTGTTTCTTTCATTCCACTGGATTTTTTGTTTTTTTCTAAGAACATCTGGAGTAGTGGTTTTCAAAGCACATTACTAGACCAGCAGCAACAGCACCACTTGGACACTTACTAGAAATGCAAATTCTCAGGCCCCTGAGTTACTGAATTTGAACCTCTGAGGGAACAGCAGAAATCTGTTTTAGTTAAGTCCTCCAAGTGATTTTGATGTATGCTAAAGGTTGAGAACCACTGACGGAGAGCAATCCTCCCTAACATGTTCACATCATGGGATACAGCAAAACTGATCATTTTAAATACAGCACATGGAGCAGATGAATGAGGCTACTCGAGATTGTATCAAAGGGCAAACACTGTCACTTTCTTAACATGTCTGCCATCAGGCATTCAGGGCTCATGTTTCAGCGCACCAGATGGGAAGGGAATAGATGTTTACACTCGCCTTTTGTACATGTTTGTTGCTCTTTCCCACCTGCTATACAAGCCAATAACCAGTAACCAACAAATGATAACCAGTAATGGACTCTTCCATGGTACTGAGGCTGTTCAAGATGCCACTAAACAAGTGACGTCAAAATCACCTTCTGTAGGCAAGTCATAAAAACTAAGGTAACTTAGGGGTGCCTGGGTGGCTCAGTTGGTTGGGCATCTGCCTTTGGCTCGGGTCATGATTTCAGGGTCCCGGGATCGAGCCCTGCATTAGGCTCCCTGCTCCGTGGGGAGTCTGCTTCTCCCTCTCCCACTCCCCTGCTTGTGCTCTCTCTCTGTCAAATAAATAAATTAAAAAAAAACAAAAAACTAAGGTAACTTAAATAACAGATCTTTGCCTCAACCAGTTTCCATACACAGAGACCCTAAATCCTGGGGCATCCTGTGGACAAATTTAGTAAAGAACAGTGAAGGATGGGCTATCCTCGTTTTGAGCCATATTACATTGTGTTGCATCTACTGTACTCTCTCTTATGTTTTAAGGAAAAGACAAAAAGAATTTTGTCATCTTTTTTAGCATTGAAAGGAGACTTTGCCCCAAGTGTCTGAGAGGGTATTTTACTCATCAACAAACCTGGAACTTGATCCCACTAAGAGCCAAGGCAGGAGTCTGAAAGTGAGTCCTCAATGCCCAAAAGAGCAGTGAACTGGGACAACAGCTCAATAGAACTATAAATTTCTTGATGTAAGCATCTCAACTTCATGGAGGAATAAATGATTTGAATGAATTAATTTGTAATTCAGGATGGATGATGTCAATAGAGTAAGCAGTATATTTACAGGGGGAACTGTGTCAGAAAATGCTTATCCTTAATCTAAAAATTTAGATATTCTCACACTGAAAAGTGTCCAGAAATATATTTTGAACTTCAACAACCACTGCTGACTTCTTCCAGAGAGGCCCCTGTTTATTTACCACATGCCTTTGTAAAGATGTATGTATCTTAGCAACAAAACAGAAACTTTCCTCAATTTGAAGAAGCTTTAGGGCCATTTAAGATCCTTCAGCTATAAATTAGACAAATGTCTGTCTAATTAGAAACAACTTCCAAAGCATTCTTTTCTTTTCAAATCATCAAAACAGTATTTTCAAAGTCTCAGTAGAGCACACGCATCTTCTAGTATACTCCTTGTTTTGTCATCCAATGTTAATTCAATTGTGGGATAATTTTACTTGCATAAATTTTGCTTTTTCAGATAAGGTTGGCACGGTAATTGCCTTCAAGTGGCTCTAACATTTAAGACTTTAAAGGTTGTAAAAATGAATAAAGGAAAACTGTCATTTAAAATGGAGTTGGGAAGTCCTGAAGGGGGTACTCTCACAGGTACCACTCATGGAAGCTTACTTTACATAATCTGACAAGAAGAAGGAAGATATTCTCCTTGCCCATCAATAACCAAGCCAATGAGAATCACTGCAACTTAGCTAATGAAAAGTTGTTACAAATCTGAACTCCTGCTCTCCTCCAATGGACTGTCGTTTCAAATAGCTCCTCCCAATTGCCTTCTTTCCTCTATAAAATAATATTCTTCTCCTCTGTTCCCTGGCTTTACCTATGCTTTGCCATATTTTGCATGTCCTGTATTGCAGTTCTTCTGCTATTTAGTTATTCTTGAATAAACTAATTTTGCTCATAAACTGGCTATTTTATTTCCAAGGTTGAAAGGTCAAAGAGGTACACAGGTGCAAAGATAGATCAATTTCCATAAAAAAGCTGAATTCCAAAGCTGTGCTTATGTTTAATATATAGTGTTTAACCAACATTTTTCTTATTTGTTTTTTTAAATAGGCTTAGTGATGGTAAAGGATAATTTTGGTAGGAATGTGGTTTTATTTAAACTTATTTCAAGGTTATAGAAATTAATGAGCCTATGGAACTTCAACAAAAATTTAACTTCAAACATGTCTCCTGGACAGTATGTGTTTGGGGGAAGGAGGGAGAGATTTGGAGGATGGGAGAGAGGTTGGGGGAGGGCCTCTCTAAAAATCAGCTTTTTCTTTCCAAATTCAAAAATTCTCAGGAGGATTTTTTTACTCAAAGTAATTTACAGTAAGTTATGGACAACTTATCAGGGTTCCTCTCCTATTTGAGAGAGACAGAGGGTAAAAGAGAAAGCTCTTCAGTAAAGGAGAGAAGAAAGGTAACAAAATGCCAACTTCTCAATTTTGTTCTGGATTTGAACTAACTAGGTACACCCAAACTAGCATAACGCATTCAGTATTTTCACAAGGCAGTTCATCTAAGTAAGATGGCAACTACAAGTCTGACAACAACAATGGAGCTGCGATTGCATTAAATATTTACTGAGCACTTATAATGTGCCAGGAAAAACGCTGCTTCTCCATCTCATTTAAATCTTACAACTTACCACAATGTCGTTACTATTATTAGACTATTATTATTCCAACTAAAAAAAAGCCCCATAAGTGTTATAAGTTCTTTACATATTTTGGATACTAATCTTTATCAGATACGTTATTCTTAAATATCTTTTCCCATTCCATAGTTTGCCTTTTAGTTTTGTTGATTGTTTCATTTGCTGTGCAGAAGCTTTTTATTTTGATGAAGTCCCAATAGTTTATTTTTGCTTTTGTTTCCCTTGCCTCAGGAGACATATCTAGTAAGAAGTTGCTACAGCCAATGTCAACACCCAAAAAACAAACAGTCCAATTAAAAAATAGGCCAAAGACATGAAATAGACATTTTTCCAAAGAAGACATACAGACAGCCAAAAGACACATGAAAAGATGCTCAACATCACTCATCATCAGGGGAACACAAATCAAAACTACAAGGTATCACCTCACACTTGTCAGAATGAGTAAAATCAAGAACACAAGAAACAATAGATGTTGCTGAGGATGTGGAAAAAAGGGAACCATCTTACACTGTTGGTGGGAATGAAAATGGGTGCAGGCACTCTGGAAAACAGTAAAGAATTTCCTCAAAAAGTTAAAAATAGAACTAGCCTGCAAACCAGCAATTGCACTGCTAGGTATTTAGCCAAAGAATACAAAAATACAGATTCAAGGGATACATGAACCCCGATGTTTATAGCAGCATTATCAATAATAGCCTTATTATGGAAAGAGTCCAAACGTCCATCAACTGATGAATGGATAAAGAAGAGGTAGTATACACACACACACACACACACACACACACACACACACACACACACAGAGGAATATTATTCAGCCATCAAAAAGAATGAAATCTTGCTATTTGCAACAATGTGGATGGAGCTAGACTGTATTATGCTAAGGGAAATAAGTCAGTTAGAGAAAGACAAATACCATATAATTTCACTCATATGTGGAATTTAAGAACAAAACAAATAATAATATGGGGAGGGGGAAAGAGAGGGGCAAACCAAGAAACAGACTCTCAACTATAGAGAACAAACTGATGGTTACCAGAGGGGAGGTGGCCGAGGGAATGGGTGAGAGGTGATGGGGATTACGGAGTGCACTTGTCCTGATGAGCACTGGGTGATGTATGTAAGTGTGGAATCACTAAACTGTACACCTGAAACTAATTTTACACTGAATGGTAACTAACTGGAATTTAAATAAAAACAGAAAAAATTTAAAAACCAGGAAACAGAGATTTAAAAGCAATAAATAACTCCAACACATAAGAAATAATTGGCAAAACTAGGAAATGACTTGGTGTCACCCAAAAGCGGAGGCCTCTCCTTCCCAGGAGGCATGCGTTGACCGGCTGAGATGCTAAGAGAAAATTTCAAAGGCCCACAGTTAACAGGAGTTAATTTGCTTTTGAGTCAGAACATACACCAAACTGGGGGGAGGGTGGTTCCTCAAATGGGCAGGACTTCGCTCTCCTAAAAAATTCCAAACCCAACTCATAAAGCCCTTGATTCAATCCAGAGCTCGTAGAGTTTGCTCTGCCCCTGGCCCTCTTCCAAGAAGCTGCTATTTACTGGTTCTTCAGATCTGACCTAATTTGGAAATAGGCAGGATAGTTCCCTGAAATGGCTACCTCTGAGGTCGGTCTTCAGAACAGAGCACATTTTGCACCTCTCACAGATACTCACACAGTACAAGTCTCTTGTTCGCAGGTATCAGGATGATATTTTACCAGTAAAAGTAAAATGGAGAGTCAAAGCAATTTTCTAAAGCAGCTTAAGCAAAAACTCTACATGAATGATCCGGATGTCCTATAATATTCTCATGAGCCAAATAACTGTCCAATTCTTGACTTTTCTGCTCCTTGACAGTTTTTTTCAACTGAGTCCATAGAGAGAATTTATACACTGGGGACACCTGTAAACAAGCCAGGAGCAATATGGCTCTGAAAAGACTTGTCAGAGCCCAAATCCAGAAGCATAAGTGTTGACACCTGACTGAAGACATCCTCAAGTCCAATGGGCCATCATCAGAATGTGTTTTCTTTATTCCTCTGAAGGAGAATTCCTATTATCAGATGCAAGTTGTGAGCAGAAAATTCCTATCTTTCTTTCACTCTGAGTTCTCCCATCATCTAAGGATTTCATCTATCCTGGGGTTTTTGTAGGGTGGGATGGAAAAGGTACAAAAAGACTACAATGCCTGATTCAAAGTTCATACTCCTTCCTCTGAATGAACCCAATCCTTTTTCTCCCAAAGTGTGCTGTGAAGAATAACTAATGAATGATCATAAACCACCCAGACAACTTAGGGCAGAGCATAAGTGATGGATCCTATTTTTCTCTCGTGGCTTTCTTTCCATTTTATATAGAGCACAGAGAGTCTGGGTTTTATGTCTGTGTTCTGTTATGTGATCCCTGTGGCTTTTCGTAAGTAACAAATGCCCCTCCTCAGCTAATACACACATCAAGCCCCACACGCCTGTGTTCCGTGGAGACTGCTTTTATAAATGAGGTGACTGTACGTGATTGTACCTTCTGTGGTAATGACCTTGTAACTTTTGAATATGTGAAGAACAAGCTAATGAGAGGCAGGCCTCAACATATATTTCTGCTCCATAAAAACAGCCACCAAGCACAAGAAAAATCCAGAACAGTTTTGAATTAGGTGCCTATCACTCATGGTCAAGACCCAGGTTTTTCCAGAATTCATTTGGAGGGAAAGAGAGCACTGCTTGGGGCTAAGTGCCTTGTTAAACAACAGGACGGTCTGAGAACATCATATAAACATAAATTCACCCAATCTTCTGTGCGAGGAAGTACAGGGAATAGAAAAGGAGTCACAGAAGCTGTTTGCTGAGGACCCACATAAATAACCATCTCTGTAACCTCAGGGTTACAACCTTCATGGTAGGAAGGAAAGGTAACAGGGTCCCTTTCTCAAATAGCTGCCTGTGAATATGAGCCCAAAAGGATGGATGAGTCAGTTGTTACAGCTTCCAGTTGTTTATTTCAAAGTGGATAGAGGCTGCAGAAGAGCTGGGAATCTAAGGCATCTCTTCTATGCTATGAAACTTGTCCCAGCGCTGTAGCAGCTATGGGGATTTCGTTTAAATCTATACCATCCCTTCTGGTTTCAGCTTAGAAAGGTAAGAGCGTGGGAGTTAACATTCTCATTATTACGCCAGGAAAAATACAGACAAACTGGAAATCAAGGAATTTGTTGTACACATCAGAGTACTGAAGTTGCAAGGCAAACTGTCACTCCCAAATACAAAGAGACAGGGTCATCCAGAGAGACACAGTCGACATCTGCTTATCTGGGGAAGAAGCTGCTGGAGCTATAAACCGGTGAGAACATTTATATGAAAACTTTGAAGAACTGCTGGAGGCTGAGTGTGGACTAGCTTTGGAGTGAGAAACTCCTGGGTGCCACAGTCCTCAGAAGACCCAGATAATTCTGGGGCTTCTGTATCTAGGAATCCACCAGATTCTCATAGTGAAGGTCTAAGAAAAATATCCTTGTGACTCTGGAAGAGGTAGAGAAAGAATAATTATTGTGAAATTTGTCTAGAGCCTTCTACATAACAAAGGTCTGCAGTCTAGGGGAAAAGACTTTTTCAAAGTCTTACCTCAGTTATCTTAGTTGTGATAAGAGCATTTCCCTCAGCTCTCTCTAGCTGATGGAATGAAATACTTAAAGTATTTGTGATGGAATGAATGTGTTCCCTCAAAATTCATATGTTGAAGCCTTAACTCTTAGCATGGCTGTATTTGTAGATGGGCCCTCTAAGGAAGTAATTATGGTTAGATGAGGTCATAAGCATGGGCTCTTGATCTAGTAGGATTAGTGTCCTATAAGAAGAGATATTAGAATGCCCTCCCTCTGTCCTTCCCTACCCACTCTATGTGGATGCACCAAAGAAAGGCCATGTGAGGACATACAGAGAAGATGACCATCTGCAAAACAGAAAGAGAACCCTCACTAGAAACCAAAATGTCTAGAACCTTGATCTTTTTAGTCTTAATAGATTCAAGCTAAAAGAAAAGGGATGGCAAAATAGGGGCGCCTGGGTGGCTAGGTTGGTTAAGTGTCTGCCTTTGGCTCAGGTCATGATTCCGGGATCCTGGGATCAAGCCCTGAGTTGGGTTCCCTGCTCAGTGGGGAGCCTGCTTCCCTCTCTCTCTCTCTCTCTCTCTCTGCCACTCCCCCCCTGCTTGTGCTTTCTAGCCCTCTTTGTCAAATAAATATATGATATCTTTAAAAAAAAAGAAAGAAAAGGAGTGGCAAAGGATGTACCAAACTAATATTAATGAAAAGAAGGAGTGGCTAAGTTAATTTCAGATAAGGCAGATTTGAAAGCAAGAATGATTATCAGGGATATAGAGGGGCATTACCTATTTATAAAAGGTAAAATTCTCCAAAGAGACATGGCAATTTTAAATGAATATGCATCTATGAAGAGAGTATCAAAATACATGAAGCAAAAACCAAGACAACTGTAAGGAAAACAGAGAAATCCACCACTACAGGTGGATACTTCAATATCCCTCTGTCAGTACATGACAGATCAAGCAGGCAGAAAATCATGAGGATGTAGTCGTTTGAATAGCACAACCAACCAACTTGATCTAATTGAATTTATAGAATAATCCATCTAAGAACAGCAGAATATACGCCCTTCTCACATTCACATAGAGCATTCACCAAGAGAAACCACATCCTAGGGCATAAAACACACCTTCAGAGATTTAAAACAATAGAATTTATGCAAAATATGTCCTCAGACAACAATGGAATTAAACTAGAAATCAATACAAGGAAGATATTTGAAAAAATTCCCATATATCTGAAAATTAACACACTTTTAAATCAACCATAGGTCAAAGAAGTCTCAAGAGAAATTTATAAAAATATTTTGAACTAAATGAAAATAAAAATACAACATCAAAATACGTGGGATATAATGAAAATAGTTCTTAGAAGGAAATTTGTAGCATTAAATGCACATATTAGAAGAGGACTCTAACATCTATAATCTAAAATTCTTCAATAGAAAACTAGAGAAAGAAGCGCAGTTTAAATCTAAAGCAAACCTAAGAAAAGAAATAATAAAAATCAGAACAAAAATCAATGAGAGTGAAACATAGAGCAATGAAGAAAATCCATGAAATCAAAAGCTAATTCTCTGAAAAAAATCAATAAAATTGATAAACCTCTAGTCAGGCTAACCAAGAAAAAAAGGAGAAAAGACACAAATTATGACATCGGAGATGAAAAAAGATTCATTCCTATTGACTCCTTGGACACTTAAAAGATAATAAAGGAATGTTATGAACAGGTCAATGGGCACAAATTTGCTAACTTAGATGAAACAGACCAATTTCTGGAAAGACACAAACTACCAAAATGCACGTGGATAAACAGATAACCAGAATAGCCCTATATCCACTTAAAAAACTTGAATCAATAATTAACAGCCTTTCAAAAAACAGAAAGCTAGACCTCCAATGAGTTCACTGATTAATTTAAGCAAACTTTTAAGGTAGAAATTATACTTATTATTTATAATCCCTTCCAGAAAACACCAGCAGAGGGAATATTTCAAAAGTCTGAAATATTCTTGAGTTTAGCACTGCCCTTATATCAAAACTAGATAAGACGTTAACCATGAAAGGATAAGTACAGGCCAGTATTTATCATGAACATAGTTTTTATTTAGATTCCAGTTAGTTACCGTTCAGTGTAATATTAGTTTCAGGTATACAATATAATGATTCAGTAATTCCATCCATCACCTGAGGCTCATCACAAGTGCCCTCCTTAATCCCTAGCACCCATTTAATTCGTTTTCCAGAGTGCTGCACCCATTTTCATTCCCACCAACAGCGTAAGAGGGTTCCCCTTTCTCCACGTCCTCACCAACGTCTGTTGTTTCTTGTGTTCTTCATTTCAGCCATTCTGACAGGTGTGACGTGACAGCTCATTGTAGCTTTGATTTGCATTGCCCTGAGGATAAATGATGTTGAGCATCTTCTCATGTGTCTTTTGGCCATCTGTACGGCTTCTTTGGAAAGATGTGTATTCACATCTTCTGTCTTTTTTTAATTGGATTATTCATTTTTGGGGGGTGTTCAGTTTTGTAAGTTCTGTATATATTTTAGATACTAACCCTTTATCAGATATGTCATCTGCAAATACTCCTATTCCATAGGTGTCTTTTAGTTTTTGTTGACTGTTTCCTTCACTGTGGGGAAGCTTTTTATTTTGATGTAGTCCCAACAGTTTATTTTTGGTTTTGTTTCCTTTGTCTTGAGAGCCACGTCTAGAAATCTGTTGCTATGGCTGATGTCAAAAAAGTTATTGCCTATGTTCTCTCGTAGGATTTTTATGGCTTCAGGCCTCACATTTAGGTCTTCAATCCATTTTGAAGGGTGGTCCAGTTTCAATCTTTTACATGTCACTGTCCAGATTTCCCAACACCATTTGTTGAAGAAACTATCTTTTTCCCATTGGATCTTCTTTCCTGATTTGTCAAAGATTAATTTTCCACGTAATTGTGGGTTCATTTCTGGGTTTTCTATTCTGTTCTATTGATCTATGTTCCTATTTTTGTGCCACTACCCTACTGCTCTGATCACTACAGCTTTATAATATAACTTGAAGTGCAGAATTGTGATGCCACCAGGTTTGCTTTTTTTTTTTTTTTTTCAAGGTTGCTTTGGCTGTTTGGTGTCTTTTGTGGTTCCATACAAATTTTAGGATTGTTTGTTCTGGCTCTGTGAAAAATGCTATTGGTATTTTGATAGGGATTGCATTACATGTATAGATTGCTTTGGGTTGCATAGACATTTTAACAATTATTATGCTTCCAATCCATGAACATAGAATGTCTTTTCATTTCTTTGTGTCCTCTTCAATTTCTTTCATTGGTGTTTTATAGTTTTCAGAGTACAGGTATTTTACCTCTTCAGTTAGGTTTATTCCTAGGTATCTTATTTGAACAAGTGGAATTTGAAAAAAATTCCACTCACAGTTGCAACACACACACACACACACACACACACACACACACACACACACATTTAGGTATAAATTTAACAAAATATTTATAGGATCTAAATGTAAAATACTACAAAATTCTGATGAAAGAAATCAACGAAGATATAAATAAATAGAGAGATAGTCCATGTTCCTGGATAGGAAGACTCCATATTATTCAGCTGGCGATTCTTCCCAAATTGATTTCTAAATTCAACACAATTTTAATAAAAATTCCAGCAAGAAATGTAGATATGAACAAACTGACTCTAAAGTTTATTTGGAAAAAAAAAAAAACACCTAAAATAGCGAAAACCATACTGAAGAAGAACAAAGTTGGAGGACTCGCACTACCTGATTTTAAGATTTACTATAAAGTTACAGAAATCAAGAAAACATGGTACTGGCAAAAGAACAGACACACAGATCAAAGGAAGAGAAAAAGACTTACCCAAATATAGTTGATTGATTTTTATCAAAGGTGCAAGGTAAATCAATACAGAAAAGATAGTCTTTTCAACAACTGATGTGGGAACAACCAGATGTCTATATAAAAATACAAACCTAGAAACAGCTCTGACAAGGTTCCCAAAAGTTATCTCAAAGTATATCATAGATCTAAATGTAAAAGGCAAAACTATAAATCTTTTAGGAAAAACACAAGAAAATCTACATGACTTTGAGTTTGATAATGAGCTTTTAGATACAATGCCAAAACCATAATGTGTAGAAGAAAAAATTGATGAGTTGACTTTATGAAAATAAAGACCTCTGTTCTGCAAGAGATACTGTTAAGGGAATGAAAAGACAAGCAACATATTGGGAGATAATATTTTCAAACTGTATATGTAATATTGGACTTGTATCTACAATATATGATCATATGTTAAAACTTAACAATAAGAAAAGAAGCAACCCAAGGAAAATATGAGCCAAAGATTTGAACTGGACTTCACCAAAAAGAATATAAAGATGGCAAATATGTTAAATGTCATTTGTCATTACATAAATGCGAATTAAAACAACAGTGAGATACTACTATATAACTATTAGAATGACTAAAATCCAAAAAATGGACAACATCCATTGCTAGCAAGGATGTGGAGCAACAGGAAGTCTCATTCACTGTTGGGGTGAATGCAAAAATAGTATAGCCACTTTCGAAGACTTTTGCTCTTTCTTACAAAGCTAAAATAGGCTTACTAATTGTTCTAATAATGTTGCTTCCAGATATTTACTGAACCAGTAAGAAAATGCATGTCCACATAAAACCCAACACGTGAATGTTGATAGCCACTTTATTTATAATCAACACAAACTGAATGCAACCAAGAAGTCCTTCAATAGGTAAATAGGGGGCGCCTGGGTGGCTCAGTCAGCTAAGCATCTGCCTTCCGCTCAGGTCATGACCCCAGGGTCCTGGGATCGAGTCCTGCATCGAGCTCCTTGCTCAGTGAGGAGCCTGCTTCTCCCTCTGCTTGCCTCTCCCCCTGTTCGTGCTCTCTCTCTGACAAATAAATAAATAAAATCTTAAAAAAGTAGATAAATAGATAAACTGAGATACATCCATACAATGGGATACTATTCAGTAAAAATGAATGAGCTGTTATGCCACTAGACTTAGAGCTGGAGAGAATTAGGTGTGTGCATAGAATCTGCTGAGTTACAGCTAGCCACTGTGGTCATTGCACACTGAAGCAAGAGCAGCATGGTTGAGGAACTGGATTTTAAATTTTACCTTATTTAAATTAATTTTACCATATTAGGCAGTCCAGCTTTAAAACATCAAGCTCCTCTCCCTGCCTCCCCACCATTTTCTCTAACCCCAAGTCCAGTGGCTTTTTCCTTCTCTTTCTGTTATTATGAGCATCAATTTAGCTTTTCCTTCCTTAGTTTTTACTTGATGATCTGTCACGGTGGTAGGTGGGGATTTGGAACATGGAGAGTGAGGATAAGTAGAAAAGTCGACTTAACAAAGATAGTACCATTTTGTTTTTAGAGTGTTGGTTACCACTCTAAACATTTTGCATGGCTTTTTAATTTAATTTTCATAAAAATAGTTTATCTAAGTCCCACTATTATTTCCGTTTTATAGATGCGGCATCTGATTCACAGAGAGCCTTTCGACCATCACTCAGCTAGGAAAGGCCAGAACCAGACCGAGTTCCTACTATAAACCACTGTGCTATAGTGCCTCTTGGTATCACTCTATCTTATTCAACCTAAGGTCTTGAAATGTCATTAATTTCTTTCCAATGCTTGAGAGTTGAAAGTGGCAGCTTCTGGAATTTAGACATTATTAATGATTAGTGCCTTTGTTCAAATAAGCACCTCAGTTCCTTGCCTTACATCGGGGTCCAGAGGGACTGGGGCATAAAGCAGTGAAGGGTTGATATGAGCTGGGGAAAACAAAAGACATCCATGTGCCTCAAACATTTGCACTGATCAGGTCATTCTCTAGGTCAAAAACCTTCAGTAGTTCCCAGTAGTCTCTGCACCAAATGCACACTAACCTTTGTGACCTTATCTTCCGCTCTTTGGGTACTTAAGCCCTTAGTAATCCACTCATCACTGAGCTCTTCGTGTACCAGTCTTCTTGCTTTCTCCATGTGTGATTGCACTGGGATGTAGGATGTTAACTCTATTCACCCATCCCAATCCTTCCTCTCCCTCTAAGGGTGTGTAGTTACACCAATCTGGTAATAGGAGGCTGAGTGATTTCCTCCTTTCTTTCCCACTGCTACTGCCCTAGCTTATGTCCACATTACCTAAACCACCACAGTCTCTTAAGTTCTTCCCTATCATCCATCTGCAAAAATGTTTCCCACAGATGCCGGCTTGGTTTGCCCAGCACAGCTTAGCAGCTCAGACTCTCACCTGTTCGCTCAAATCTTTTCCCCTTTCCCCACAACATGGTAATAGTAAATGTTTCCTGACTCCCTTGATCCTTGGCCTTCTGCGTTACCCCAAGTATGCTGGTGTGTTTCTATCCCAGAGCCTCTGCACATACTGGCCTGGAATGCTCCATCTCCAGATGTTTGAGTGGCAGCACCTGCATTGCAGGTAAGCCTGCATTCCAATGTCACCTCCTGAGAGGTCTCCCATGACCAGCCCACTATTCTAGCTCCTCCTTTATTCTCTTTTCCCTACTCTGCTTTAGTTCTCTTTGGAGCAGTCATTATCACCTACCATTGTGTATCTAATTTTTGGCAGTGCCTCTATATGAGGATATTATTCTGTGGGGGCTCACTTATTATCTGTTTTATTCACTGATGTTCCCAGTGCCTAGAACCATGCTGAAGCACCCAATAAACATTTGTTAAACAAACGAGAAAATGTGAAATAGAAATCAGAATAGCTCTATTAACCACACAACCTGATTGCATAGGACAGAAACCTAGGGTGACAACATTTAACGTTTATGAGTGGAAACAATCTATAAGCTTTATGAGTGTTGTTTCTCTGGAGTTATATTTTCCAAATACCTGCACACTTAGTTGTGAAAAAAGTATCATGGGGACAACAAAGATTAATAAATGTTGTTTTTCATATCCAGTTCATGAAAATTCACTATGTGATTACCATATTAAAGGTTCTTATTTTTTTGAAAGATTTTATTTATTTATTTGACAGAGAGAGAGACAGCCAGTGAGAGAGGGAAGACAAGCAGGGGGAGTGGGAGAGGAAGAAGCAGGCTCCCAGCAGAGGAGCCCGATGTGGGGCTCAATCCCAGGACTCCAGGATCACGCCCTGAGCTGAAGGCAGACGCTTAATGACTGAGCCACCCAGACACCCCCATATTAAAGGTTCTGAGCAGTCTTGAAGTAAAGGAACTGGATTAATTTTATTTTAAAATTTCTTAAATATATATCTGCACAGAATCCCTTCCCCAAGAGTCCCTTAGTAGGGGACTTGAGTCTTGAGCAGACTTAAGCTAGGATGGTCACCTGTCATGCAATAATTCTACCCTTCCTTTTTCTGATGCAAACACTTTGCATCCTGACATAAGGGTAGGCAAACATATGACCCATGCTTGGCAAATTATATGCCTCATAATCTGGCTAAAGGGTGGGCACATGAACCAAGCCAGGCCTGTCAGAACATATCCCTAAGAATTAAAGGGTAGATCTGGAAAACAGACTGCCCTTGTCTCTCAGGCTGTAACTTTAAGTGCTCTGTTATACACTCCTTGCTACGTGGAGAAAGCCTGTCTGTGGTAGAAGAAAAGCCAACATTCAGGGGGAGACTTAGTTGAGAGATGGAGAGAAAAAGAGGAGGGAAAAGCGAATAACTGGGAATAACAGGGACAAATAATAACCGTATGGGATTTAAGGTTCTAAATCCAGTCAACCCTGAAGCCAGATCCGCCCCATCCTGATATTTAGATACATAAGAAGATGTATTTCCTCTTCCCCTCCCCATTTTAGACTGGTACACTGACACATATCCAACTCCATTTTCTGCCGAATATGCTCTGGAAATCCTGCCCCGTGGCAACCTCAGCAATAAGCCTAAGCTGCTGACCAGCCCACTTAAATTTTAGAGGACAAAAAGTAACCATCCAACCAACAAGAGCAAATGATTCCCCTATCTCTGAATGATACACAGATTTTATACACTTAGATATGTTTTCCTGAATGAAATCCATGAGGATCCTAGCTTCAAGTCAGAGCAAGGTATTCAGACACAGTGTGATATGGTGCAAGGACCACGTTCCGATATTGTAGCACACAATTCCAAGGGATGGGTGGGTGCTGTTCACAGCAGTCGTCAGAGGAAGTCTGGCAAACCTGACTTTGCGAGTCCTCTATGCCTCTATTACCTTCCACGCAGGAAGGCAAGACACTTGTCCAATACCTCTTTATGTCCTCCAACAGTCTCTCAACAGAGAAGGGGCTCAATTCATGTTTGTGGATTGAATGAAACTCAGGCTGGGCCTGTTCTTTATTAACATGGTTATAGTCAAGGTTGACTTAAGGAATTCTTAATAAAATTTATTTTCAGCACATTACTTCATGAATGCTATCCTTGTAGATTCATATATATTCAGTGGTTGCTTTTGAGAAATCTAAAAATACCGTCCCTTGGCATTTGCCCTAGAACAGCGTGCTGCCTTGATGTAGCCATAACAGCCACACCATATGGGAGGAACCTGGGTACTTTCAAACAGACTCTTCTTTTAGGATCAAGTCTGCTGCTGTCGCTGGGGCTTACAACGTCCTGAACCTCTTTATTTAGGTACAGCATTCCGGGGCTATTATTTCATATGTAGAAGGATTTTTAAATAGCCTGTAGTTTGGGCTTTTCACCACTAGAGTTCAATCTTGCTCTTATCTACATGATTTCATGGACGAAAAAGAAAATAAAACAGCACCCCCTCACCACCAATGCCCAAACAAACAACACACAAAGAAAATTCCCAAAGCGCTTTCTCCAATTCAAATCCTGACCTTTGGCTACCAAGAACTGACTTCATTAATGTGCATTTTCTTTTTGACACACTATTTCCTTGTTGATATTGTCATCAAGTATAAAATTCTTGAATGCCTTTGCTTTGTTACAAGTAATTTGTCAATGCTTGATAAATAATTTCTCTTCAGAGTCAGTGTGTTTATTTCTAAATAAAACCTTCAGCTCTAATTACCTGGCTGATTTATGGGAGAGCATGCTTTTTTTTTCTGGTCAGGGGTACTTGGGGGTTCACAGCAGGGCAGTGAGAACTACAGTAAACACACTGCTGCTCTGAGTCTTAAAGTTGAGCACTCATTTGTAAAGAAGTTTTCAAAACACAATTTAGATTTTTCCATAAGCCTGTGGTTTCCAAATTAAAAAACTACCACTTCTCCCCCTTCCTTTTTACCCCTTGTGTTCAGATATATTTCTGATGAGACCAATGTCAAGCCTAAGAGTACAAATCCCAAACCTTGTTTCCTGTATAACCAGTGACTCCAAAACTTATCATATATGCCTGAAGCATCTCGATCAAGTGAATTTAAAAAGTATAGTTTTATGGGATACAGGCATGTATATATCAACGTTCTGCCCCTCAAGCCCTTACTCTTTGAAGTATCTCTTATATATCACACATAGTGCAAGAAGGATACCTTGGAGTGAGTTCATTTTTGCTGCATACAGACATTTTCCCAGAGGCTGGACCCCGTTAAGACAGAGAAAACCACACTGAGTTACATAATATTCATTTTTGGACAAAAGGCTGAGGAAAAATTTGAAAACCTCATCTCCTAAAAGGAACTTTGTTTTATAGACAAGCCAGAACCATTTTAAACAAGTTAAGGTACAAATAAATATGAGGTAAGTTTTCCTATTATTTGGTTTTTGAGGGGAGGGAGGTGGTAGGGAAATAAATTCTATTAGAAAGAAAAAAGAACACTGACAAGCGAGGCAGAAAAGACGATTTTGTCACATTGATGCTAAGAATCAAGTTAAAAATCCTACAGCATCTAAAACGATGGTGTGCCAAATTAGGGATATATAATAATATGTGATATTTACTGAGTATTTACTGTGTACTTGGCATTTTATGTGGTTTATTTCATATCATCCTCACATCAGCCTCATGATTCAGGGTTGTTTCTCAGTCCCATTTCACAAATACACAGACTAATAGATATGAGTAATTAGATGAGGGCCATTGCTCAGTAAATGGTGATGCTGGAGGTCAAACCAGGTGGGCACCTGGACAATGTGGTCAACGGGGATTCTATGTTCATATGGTCTGAGCTTTTTGGAGTTACCGATTAAGAGAATAATAACAACTCTGATACAAAGAATGGCCATTTCCAGGCAGAACAGCAAGAAACTTGATAGAGAAGATCAGCAGGGATTAGATGATAAAACAAGATTTGCTAATACTGAACATTATCATCAACAAGGCTGTGGCCACACGAACATGCTGCTCAAAGAGTTGAAGTACGCGGGCTCCAGAGTCTCTAACAACAGACAGCATGGCGATGCGGCAAGAAGCTCTCTCAGTCACACGGGTTAAAGCTTTCATCAATTTTTTTAAAGGAGTATTAAAATTGATCTTCAAAACTCACTGTGTGGTATTTGCAGTTGTAACAAATAATTAGGCTCACGTTGGCTCTACGAGGAATATTCTCATTCCATAGTAGGGTTTGGGTAGTGCCGTCTAACCTTTTTGTTATCATTTTTAGGTTCTGGATAAAGAATTTCACCTCCCACGGAATACTATTGAAAACAGTTACTTAGGATGAACTATGTACTCATTCATTCATCAACTACTTATTAAGAACCTACTACATGCCAGCCACTGACTACGTACTGAGACTATGGAAGAAAACAAAACAAACAAACAACAAATAAAAATCATTCTAGTCGGGGAGACAGAAAAATGAACAAGTGAGTAGACACACAACATACATGATGGTGGTAAGTGCCATGAAAAAAAAATAAAATTGGGAAGGGAGTTAAGGAGTGTTGTTTTGTTAGTTTGTCTTACAATTTTAAACAGGGTGGTCAGGGAAGAATACTAGTTGTAATAGTAATAATAGTAGTAGTTGTTACCATTGTGTTATTATAGGGATAGGTGCAGCCAACATTTATTGAGTGCTTACTATGTTCCAGTCCCCTTTAATTTATGTCTCATTTAGTCACCAATCTTTCTCACAGATAAGGAAAAAGACCAAAAAAATCACACAACTTGTTCAAATCACGCATCTATTAAGAAAAAGATGCAGGCATTCTGAGTCAGAGCCCAAGTTCTTAATCCCACCAGAATGCTTCTTTTTGGGTATTCTTGCTATATTCTGTAAATATCTACATAAGAGACAACACCTAGTGAACCCTGCCAACCTAATTTTCTAGTCCTGGTTTATTTCATCCATGGCAATATAAAGATTACCTGTTTATTTATTTTTTTTAAGTATCTTTTTTTTTAAAGATTTTATTTATTTATTTGACAGAGACAGAGACAGCCAGCGAGAGAGGGAACACAAGCAGGGGGAGTGGGAGAGGAAGAAGCGGGCTCATAGCAGAGGAGCCTGATGCGGGGCTCGATCCCACAACGCCAGGATCACGCCCTGAGCCAAAGGCAGACGCTTAACCACTGTGCCACCCAGGCGCCCCTCTGTTTATTTTCTAATATTAACTCTTCAAATATACTTGTTATGTGGAATAGACTAAGTTAGTTGGAATTATGGTTTATTTATACATGTAGAGTATGTATTCCCTCTACAGTAAAATATTTATAGCAGATGACAAAATTTAGTGCAAAACAGACTATTTGGAAGAATTATAAATTATGAATAGATGAATTTTTAGTAGGCTGTGCATAGAAAAACAAAATAAATCAATTAATGATAAAAATCAAATAAGGTTCATTTGAAGGGGAAGGGGTGCAGGCAATATCAGGCATTTGAAATGAACTCATTACTACTAAGAGAAATTGAGTTTGGCTATACATTTTCTAGCAGCTCATACAGACAGAAAATCACACTAGATTATATAATATTCATTTTTCTTTTTGGATAAAAGAAGGCAGAAAAGTTTCCTTGAGAGAAAGTTTTTCTTGCAACTGAATTCTTTTGAAGGTTCATGGGCTAACAGTGAAGAATATCTTCAACTTTGCAGGAGGCACAGACTCCTGCAAGAATGATTTTTACCAACCTTCTATAATAAATAAGAGCATAAAAGAAACTGGCATTTCTGGGGGGAACCAACTGAGATAATATGATCCAGGTATTCTGTGTGCTGCATACCTTATTTAATAATGGGGTAAAGAATGGCAAATTGGATAGTTAACATTTTCGTGGGTTCTTCCCCAAAATATCAATTACAGTAAGCCAAGTTTTGGCATGTGCTATATCAAAATCAGTCCCATGACTAGCAAGATTTTTCTACATTTAGTATAATCATTCTATATTTTATTCAGACAATTGCAACAACCTACAGCTACAACCAGTAGGATCGGAATGCACAGAAAAAAACTTATGTGTTCCCAATTTTCTAGATAAAAATAACAAGTGTAAGCAAAGTGACAAAACCATAAAAATTCCATGAAATCAGCTCTGCTGCTTATTGATAGAGAAAGGAAACAAGGAACAACTTCGGACACTGGTATAGCTCAGAGCAGGCTCTCTCTCGTCAGGTCCCGGTATAACGAGAAGCAGCTGTGACTTGCAGCGGACTGCTATTTCAGAACCAAGGACAGCAGCAGACATTCCCTTCCACGAGGGGGCAGAGTGGTCTTTGGAAATGTTTACGAGCTGAACCTGATACTCAATAGGCAGAAGACTAGTTCAATTTCCTTAGTCTCAGGATGAGCAGCCAGGGGGCCAAGAGCCCATATTTGCCCTAGATAATAACTTTGGACCCCTTTAAAGATTTGTGCAAGCATTCAGTGGACACCTCAGGTTTTGCAGTTGGTATCCAGTGTCAAAAGGCTAGAAAAAATACAAAATACCAAATATTAGAAGAGAGTTTTGGACAATGCTAGCTTGAAATTACTCCTCCCAGCCCTTGTACTAACGTGGTTTGATTTCCTATTTACCCATTGACTGACAGTAATACATGGCCTTTATAAGGCATTTTGGAACTAGCCTTAGCTAGGTTATTAAAAAGTCATGAAGGGATGTTCTGGAAGGAGTATAATAAAAATGATTAGAAACATGGGCATCAGAGTCTAACAGTTCTTGGTATAGACTTGATTCCTTCACTTACCTTCTCTGTGATTCCGGGTAAGTGATAACTTCTCTCTACCTCAACTTTCTCAACTAAAAATAGCAGTAATAATAATGTACTTTTAAGAGGATTATTATGACGACTAAATGAGTCTCCAAAGTCCTCAGCTTGAAGCCTAGCACACAATGCTGAATAGATAATGACCACTGTGAGGATGATGATGATTCTGTTTTGTGAAGAAAAAGAAATAATAATCTCGATGTATGTCAACTTACAGTACTCAAAATAGTTTATACTTCTCAAATTAATGAAACGCATATAATTATTGGCTGGTTCATTTACTCACTCATTTATTTGTCAAGCATTTATTAAGCACCTGTTGTGTGCCAGGTAAGGTGAATACAAAGAATGTCATTAAGAGAGATCACAAATATTCTGGCATATGGTAAGCATTAGTAAGCCAAAACAATGACATACATCATTGCCATGTAGAAGGTTCAAAAGCTTGTGTATGCCTTGTCATGCTTTAAAAAAAATCTCCTCCAAAGCAATGAGTAATGCTTCAGATAGTTTCTGCTCTGCCAGCCTGGGTATTTGAAAGAAAATGATGACAATGTGGAGGACAGACTCTAGCTGACCCTTGATGGACATAAAGTGTACACAAGAAATCGACTGATTTTTTTTAAGTCATTTAGATTTAGGGTCATTTGGTGCCTCAGCATAAACCTAGCCTATATGCATGATGTGAGACTGTTGCTTTTAAAGCAAATTATAATGTGGAATTCAGAGACTGAGGAAGGGAGGAAGCAAACAGGTAAACAATCATCTAAACTGTAGTGCAAATGCTATTAGAAATATAAGAACGAAATGTTAAGGGAGCAGAAGACAAAGCTATAACTTTGTGATATGATGTCAGGGTGACATTTTTTGGACTTGAAAAGGTAAGTATGACCCTTTATGGTAGAGAAATACCTGGTGAAGGTACAACGTGGAACTCCATTCTAAGCAGAGGAGACACTATCTGAGGGGACACAGTGAAGCCAAGGGAATGTAAGGCTTTGGGGAGGGGGAATGTTAATAATCTGTGCTGTAACATTGTAAGGAGCATTGAGAAAGATGCAAGGGGTGGGTGGAGAGTAAGGTTACATTTTAATAACCCAGCAATGATATCACACCTGCTAGCACACCAACTCAGATGGTGTATTGAATATTTTGCTTGAATTCTACTTTTGACCAATAGTCACAGACGAGAGGTATAAAAGGCCATACAATTTGGTCAAAACTGTGTTAGGCTGGAAATCAGAACCTCTGACTGCTAATACAGGCTGTACCACTCATCGGGGGCTACCTGAATACATCCTTTGTCTTCTCTGGATTTCAGTAACCTCATTAGAAAAGCCAGTAGCATGGCATAGATCATTACTGTTCCCTTCCAACCATAAAAGTGTAGTTTCTAAAGCACATTTGAGAACTTCAGCGAAATTCTTGAACTTCTTGAAGGGGCTCCAATGCTGAGAAAAATGAGGCTATTGGCATGATTATAAATGGAGAGCTATTGGCTTGCTGTCACTAAAACCAACATAGATTGCATCACAGCCTGTGGCAGACCCTGTTGGGCTCCCAGCCATTTCTCCTCGGGCATCACCACTATAGCATGCCCTTAAATTATAATGACCTGAGTGCTTTCTCTGGGGATTAGGACCTCACTGGATAGGGTGGAAATCCAGAGGATTAATATCTTTGGGAACAGTCATCGATAGTGAGTGTTGTCAGTTGGTATATAAATTGCTCAAGTTCCCTTCTCTTCAGGCAGGATAATCTGAGGCTGGGGACTATCAGGTTCCTCACCAGGATCAGTTTCCATAACTCACAATGATAACTGGCTTGGTAATGCACGTTTTATATGCTGTCTCCCCTTTATTATGTCACTCCTCACCCACCTACTTGGGTTTTCTGGATTCACTTCCTAAATAAACCACCCACACTTGAATCCTTGTCTCTGGATCTGCTTTTAAAAATGTCTAAGAAAAATGTTAGCACACGCATGAATGCCCTTCTACACTCTTCTATCAGTTATTTTTCCAATTGGTATATATTTGCATTCCACACTTGGGTGCAAGTATAAACACATTTTAATTAATTAAACAGTCTCTGAACCCTAATTATTTGGGCATTCCTGTTACTTCCGCTACCTCAGTAGACTGATGCAAACAAGAAAACTTGGAGGGATGCCTGGGTGGCTCAGTCGGTTAAGCGTTTGCCTTCAGCTCAGGTCATGATCCTAGGGGTCCTGGGATCGAGGCCTGCATCAGGCTCCCTGCTCAGCAGGGAGTCTGCTTCTCCCACTCCCTCTACTGCTCCCCCCCCCGTTTGTGCTCCTCCATGCTCTCTGTCAAATAAATAATGAATAAAATCTTAAAAAAAAAAAAAAAAGAAAACTTGGAGAAAGACCTCTTCCCTTTTTTATCCACCTTGGTGGTCACTTAAATAAATGCTCATCATGACCTTCATAATAACTCAAAGGTGAGTAACACCACTCCTTTTATGCCAAGTGGAGGCATGGAAGTTTTTGCAGTTGTTCACAAATATGTGAAACTTGGTGGCCCTACCACTTCTTGGTCACTCTGGAAACCATTATTTCTTTCTTCTGTGGGAAGCCTTGTTCTGTTTCAGGGGACTCAACCCTGCCCCATGCTCCAATTTTCAATGCTGGCATCCATCTCTTCTGACTTTGAAGTAATCCAGCTCACTCTTCCACAGGGCCCCAAACAGAAAACTATATCCTTCATACCTGAGTGTGTGAGTTTGTGTTGAGTATGTTTTGTGTATGTGTGTGTGTCTGAGAGAGACAGAGACACAGAGAAGGTCACCCAAGCCTCCTGAAAACTTAACAATGCCCTCTTTTTCCTAGAGAGAAGAATAAAATGTCTATCCTTCCCTGATAGTGTCCAGGCCCCCAAAGAAAAGAAAGTAATCAGTGTTGAGGTGTCCGTGGCTACTCCTGCGGTTATAATAACTGATCATGTTAACCTGTAAAAGTTTGAGGCACTCCATGTATCTGGAGCTGGCAGGAATAGAGAGAAAGGACAAGGAAGGAGGCATTATCTCCTCCTAGGACAGAACAGGAGCTTTCTAAATTATGACTTTTTTTTTTGCGAGACAAGCTCAAATCTTTGAGTAGCAACCCTTTAAGCATTTAAATTGTGAGTAAGCTGTCTATTTCTTTATGTGATGATCTTGGGAGAGATAACCAAAGTTACAGGGACAGTTGGTTAGAGGTAAAATGGACCAGGTGCTTTTGATGGCTCTGCCACGTTCTAAGAATAATATCTACTATTTTTAGTGATACGACTAGGACTTCAGACATTAACTCTCATCACTGATATGGCCATTTTAATAAACACACTGGATACAGATTCCTTTCCGATGAATGAGAAGAAGGTTTCTTTGGGGGGAAAAAGAGTCTAATAAGGGATCTTTCACTTTCAGTTAGTCAACCTGTTTTCTCTACACACTGTAATACATAGCTTCAATGCAGACCCAAAGGGTCATATATCTGTAAAAGGATAAAATTATATACCTGAACAAAGATAATCAGTTCTGTTAATGAGACCAGGCTGCTAATGTCAGAGCCACAAATTCGATCTCTATCAACTGTATTTATTTCCAGCTGATCTATGACCACCTTCCCCCCTATCAATTCCCTGATGACCATCTCCCCAAAGCTTCCCAAGAGTTAACTAGTTATGTGTTCCGTTATCAACTCAAATATTACCACCAAAAAACCAACCAACCAACCAACCAAACAAACCAAAGCTGCTAAAGAACAAATTCAGCTAAGGATGGAATGGAACAGGAAATAAGTGAGTAGCTAAAATATTTTTTATTGGAAGGATGAGGTTATAAGTGATTTATTCACGGGTGGGGCAATTCATGTGATTCTGCCAAGTTACTTATGAACATAATCTGATTCTAGTTGTTATGGCAACATACAATAAAAAAGTGGAAAGAGTTCACAATTAAATTTTTCTTTAAATGATCCAAAATATTAGCTGTAAGTATGAGAATTCTGTAGAAAATGTTATTTAAACTCTTTCTCAGAGCAGCGACTGGGTTGCAAGGGATGTCTGCCTACAGCTATTCGGTCAGCATAATCCCCTCTGAGATGAGAGCAGGAAAGTGATGAACATTTGAAGAAAAATAGAAGTCTTGCTTTGCCCTCAGGACAGCTCTTTCTTATCTCCACTCTATTAATATGCAAGGCGTGAACCATTAAATGTCACATCCATGTCATACTCTAATGCCTATGCACTGCGGAATCAAAGTGTAGAATTCTTTTGCCAACATGACTTGGGCTAAAAAAAAAAAAATCCATTAACCAGAAGAAAAGGTCAAAAACATAATTCTTAGTTTTCCTTCAAATTTTTTACCAAAATGAGGACAAATTGGAAAAAAAAATTCCCAGGCTTTTAAGACACCATTTTCTCAGTTTTCTAGCAGAAGATAGTGCCCTGAATAAAGAACTCATGAAAAAGCATCAAACTCTCTTTTATCATTCTTGAATAAAAACTTACAGCTTCATCCAGGAAAGGAAACTCATGAAACTTTTTAGGGAGAGAAGCCACTGCTGTATCTTCCTTTAAAATATTTTTTTATTGTTATTGTTTTTCAGAGGAGAGGTCTGATATTTTTCTCCCAACTATGCACTTGATGATGGTACTGAGAAAGAACATGAACCACTGACTGTTATTTCCACTCCCAACAAAAGAGAACTCATTCTGTCAATGATGGACCACCATTACCAAATTCTGCAGCTCTCTGGCACGTGACTCTTGAATCTTTATTTCTTGCGTTGGTAGAACTCAAATGACTTTAGTGACTGAGAATTTCTGAGGAAATTTGAACAAGCCATTCCCCATGGCTTGCCAAAGACTTAACCATCAGCATTCCTGCGAACAGGAAGCTAGGTGGGATTAATATATTCTTCTGTCCATTTCTCAGCAGCCACGAGTCATCGAGGTCACCCCAGAAACATTGCTAGTCCCCCATGATCAGTACATAGGATTTGGTGTAAGTAGGGCGTCAGAGTTGTCGGGGGCTGCTCTGAGCTCGGGGGATATGTAAGCACTCAGTTGTTCCTAATTTGTGGTAGAAGAAGCGTCTTTTGGATAGCTTTCCTCCAGTCTGCTACTCTAGAACTCATCTGTTTCATCCTTTCTAATGAGGATAGAATTAACTTTTCAAATTCCACACTAGTGGTTTCCATCTTTCTCTGTGTGTATAGCACATGTTCAAAGACAAGCGAACTGCATCCCTGAAGTTAGCAGTAACTTATTATAGGAGGACAATGTTCTGTGGCTTCAGTGCATCCATCTGAGATGTTGCATTTTTCTTGTGGTCATCCTCAGACCTTGTCCTCTTAGATAAAACTATTTATTGCCCTGATTGATTGGAAATCAGGTCCTGGGAATGCAGTGGGGGAACAAACAGACACGGTCCCTGTCCTCGTGGAGTCCGTGTCCTGGGGATGGAGACAGGCATTAGGCAGATAATTATGCAAACCGTTTAGCTCTATCATGATCAGTTGAATGGGGAGAGAGACAAAACTAGCAACAAACAAATTTAAATACGATTAGAGATAAACGTTTTCCCTCTCCTTCTTTTTCTCCTTTAAAGAGCTTGGGGGAAAGCGATCAGTATATTCTGTTCACATTACCAATCAGCAACTGTTAAATACCCTGACAACACCAGATGTCGACTCCGAAACGAACGGCATCTGGTCTAGGGCAGGAGAAACAGCACGTGCAAGCCTGGGCCTGGGCTCCAAAACGTGCTCTGAGACCCCTTGCAGGATCTTGGGGAATTTTAGGACAAAACTAGCAACTGGGGCTCCATCAGCCTGTGCCCTCTGGGGATTTCCTGTGGCTTCAAAGTGCTCCCAGAGACAGTGCTTTCTCTTGTCGTCTTTATCAACACAGGATATTCACCAAAGCCAGCACTGTGCCCTTCTGACCACAGCACGCTGCTGATTTTCTTGGTAGGGGAAAGAGCGGAAATGATATTTGAAGCCCTTGCCAACCAAGAGGATTTGTGAACTTTGGAGAGAAAAATAAGCAACTTTGAAGAGGCAGGGGGAATAAAAGCACTGGATGGAGAATCAGGAGACCCAAGCTTTTGCCGTGGCTCCATTACTAAAAATTTGCTCAGAAATGGTACTCCCCGGGCCTCCTCCATTAGTGAATGAGCTGGTTAGATCATCTCTAAGAAAGACAGAGGAGCGAAGTGACTAACAGGAGGCTTTTGGGGAGAGACAGAAGTGGATTTGCATCGCTTCTTTCTCATTTTACTGGATGAGTAACTTGAGAGGATTATTTAGTTCTTCTACACCTTGGCTTCCTCTTCTGAAAAGTGGACATGATAATGGTACCTACTTCATAGGGTTGTTTTCAGAAAAAAATTAAAGTGCTTATCACAGTGCCTAGCTAAGTGCTAAGCATTAGCTATTAAGCTTTTTTATTTTTAATTTAAATTCAGTTAGCCAAGATATAGTACATCATTGGTTTTTTTTTTTTTAAGATTTTATTTATTTATGTGAGAGACAGAGAATGAGTGGGGTGAGTGGTAGAGAGAGAAGCAGACTTCCCGCTGAACTGGGAGCCTGATGTGGGGCTCAATCCCAGCAGTTTGGGATCATGACCTGAGCCGAAGGCAGATGCTTAACCAACTGAGCCACCCAGGTGCCCCAACATCATTGGTTTTTGATATAATGTTCAATGAGTCATCAGTTCAATATAAGAAAATTTGTATAATTGCTTTGTAATTAAGGTAAATCAGCATTTATATAACATTTCATGAAAGGGGTACCCATAATAATGATGCTGGAAAAGTCTACTTACATTTATACTCTTAAAGTGTGTGTGTGTGTGTGTGTGTGTGTGTGTGCGTGTGTAAACGTATGCATGGGTATACAAGGATACTTGTTTATTTAAGTACAATATAGTTTTCACTGCTTAAAGCATAACTGGAGGTAGAAGATAAACACTCACAAAATAACTAAAAGTCTACAGAAATAAAATCAAATATGAACATAGACGAAAAATGGCAAGTACTATGGGATATCTACAAAACCATCTATACCTCGCTATTACTTTCCTGGGCTCAGAAGCATAGAAATGATACAAAATTTGGACTTTGTCTAAATAGGATTAACCACAGAAGTAGTAAAGGGCCTCTATCAGACAGGCTGGCTTGTAAAATAGTCTTCTGATCTATAATTCAAAGAATTCTCCTGAATGCGTGTAAAAGTATAAGCCTTTCTTCCAAAAGCATGTTGTATCACGAAAGGGTGGAAAATGAAATATTAAAACTTGTTTTAAATTACATTATGCGTTATCGTTTATGAAATCTAGTTTGGGGGCGTTTGTCAAATAAAACTGCTCTGTTTGTGTATCATCAGTTGAATAATAAAAACAAGTGTTTCGGAGATGTGTGTGCGTCTCTATCCACAGCAGAGATGTTTGTTCTTGTTTGAAAATATTAAGATGGTATTATTTCCTCAACCAGTGGTCTTGGTTATAAAATCTGGTTCATGCCCTCTTCTATCTACTTGAAAACTTTAATGATAAAAAGGTAGCATGTGGATTTGATTTCACAATAAATCGTAGTTTTGCTTATACATATTTTACTCTGAGTGATTCCCTTCTCCTCCTGCATGTATCCCACCGACAAACACAGCTCTGGGCTGTCAATCACTCAAGCCAGGGGATACTGAACAGGCCGGGGCCATCCTGCATGTCCATCCACTCTCCTTGTCTAACGGGCATCCCAATTCTGAGACACATTTCCACAAGGCTCCAGTGGGCAATCCCCTGGACCACTGCCTCAGTGAACCTTCATCCCTGGCAAGCCTGATTTCTCCAAGAAGCACGGTGGGCATTCTGCCTCGCATGCCATGCTGTGGAAGTGTAACTACATCACTGATGACCTCTACCTACCTCTACCCCTGCCTTCAAAAAAACAAAACAAAACCCCAGAAATAATTTTCTTTAAAAGGTCACAATTCCTAAGTATTGCTCAAGACAGATCCTCTCTTTTCATTTCGTCTTGTCCAAGATAACCACATAGCTGATGCCCATATGTAGAGGGAAAGAGGGGAGCTGAGCTCCAAAGCATAAGCAGTTGTCAGCTGTCCACTAATTATTACTACCATTTGTGGGTATTCAGTACGTTCCATGCACTGTTAACTGTGCCCTTCCCATGGATTACTTTATTTAATCTCCACAGGGGTCCATGAGGTGGGCACTGTGGTTCTGCTGGGGAAAGAGGTTCAGAGAGGTTAAGAGACTCGCCGATGGGAACCTAGCTAGGAACTGAAGGAAGGGGGATAGAAAGCAGGAAGTTGTGCCAGCGAGGTCCATGCCGTGAGTCACCCTGCAAGTTTGATAGCTCACGGTGATATAAGACGCCAGTCACTGGGTGATCATCCTGCATTGAAAGAATTTTCCTAACGATCGCGCAGCTAATGAAGTAGTGCAACAGGGATTAAGAGAACAGGCTCTTGGGTCAGAGTGCCCAGTGTTTGTTTCTTACTCTACCACGTCCTATCCGTATGGCTTTGGGTAAGTTCCTTAACCTCTCCAACCTCAGTTCCCCACTATTACAAAATGGAAAAATAAGAGAATCTTCTTCCAAGGATGTTTGTGAGGATTAAACACGGTCGAACAGAGCAGGTACTTAGTACAGTGCCATGTCCTGGCTGCTCCGTAAACAGGATGGATTATCAAGCAGTATTATTCAATCAAATCAGGATTCAACATTCGTTGTCTAAGGAGACATCGAGATACCTTTGTTGGGTGCATGCTGTGGAGAGGAACCCAGGAGAGAGGGTTGTTGCTTGCGAGGAAGAAAAAGGCAACGTTCTTGGAGAACAGGTGCTTGAGGCAGCAGCTTCAGCTGAACCCATCAAACAGCTCCCAGCCCAGTGGAATTATTATGTTTTCGCTTTCCTATTAAGGATTCACATCTGGATATAAAGTTCAAATGCAGACTTTGTCAGAATGAGGGTGCACTGGAGCTGCTTCCGCAGATATCTTGGCTGCTGCTCACGGTGCCCGGGTTTTATGTCTCTTGTTTTCCTCTGAATTATTTATCCTGAGCATCTGTGTTACATTATCTTTATGTAATGTCACAACAGAAATGGGAGAACGGATGCTCCCTTCTCATTCTCCCACTGACAGTAAGTGCGCCCTGCAGCTTCCAGGTGTCTTTCCTGCCTTTATCCACTCACTTATCCAGCCATCTCCCCGCCAAGCAGTGCCCAGCCCTTCTCTTTGGAGGCTGAGTGAAGCCAGCCTCCAGTCAGCTCAGGGATGACAGACGGTCCCCGCTCTACTTAAAGATAAGGCCAATCGATCTTTTCCAAGAGCTCTACAGCGACTCTGATTGCCTAACCAACTTGTACTGCAGACTGAATTGTGTTGTTCAGCCACCAAAATACAAATTCCTTCTGCATGCTTTGCTGGAATCCCACGCCCAGACTGAACAGGAAACTTCTTGGAGACCATGGCTATTTGACAAGTTATTTCAGAGGGTCACATCTAGAGGTTTCTACAATAAAGCTAAAAACATTAGTAACAATTCAACAACTATTATTAATTGGGCACTTAATATATGCTAAGAACTAAGTCATGTGCTTAGTGTGATTGGTCATTTAAATTATACTACAATCCCATGGGATGGGCATCTTGTCTCCACTTTAAACAAATGGAAGAAAACGAAGCTCAAAGAAGTGACTTGCCTATATTCACCACTGAGTAGGAAGCAGAGCTAAGATCCAACCCTGAATCTCAGCCTATGCTCTTTCTTACTACTTTTTGATAAGTGTTTGCTTGGTATGTCATTTGCCATCCTTGTAATTTTAACTGGTCTGTGTCTTTATATTTAAAATAAGTCGAGCAGTGAAAGACAATTATCATATGGTTTCACTTATATGTGGAACATAAGGAATAGCATGGAGGACATTAGGAGAAGGAAGGGAAAAATGAAGGGGGCGGAAATCAGAGGGGGAGACAAACCATGAGAGACTATGGACTCTGGGAAACAAACTGAGAGTTTCAGGAAGGGGGGTGATGGGTTAGCCAGGTGATGGGTATTAAAGAGGGCATGTATTGCAATGAGCACTGGGTGTTATACACGAACAACGAATCAGGGAACACTACATCAAAAACGAATGAGATACTGTAAAAAAAAATTTTTCCTTGTAAGCAACATATAGTTGAATCTCCTATTTAATCCAATTTAATAATCTCCAAACTTTAATTAGAATGTTTAGACCACTTACATTTAATATGATTATCAATGTTAAATCTATTTTATTTATTTTCTATTTGTCTGATGTGTTCTTTGTTCCATTTTTACTATTTCCTAGTCTTCTTTTGAATTGACTATGGTTTACTTCATTTTATCTTACTTTTGGCTTATTGGCTCTTCCTCTTTACTTTTTACGGTTGCTCTAGAACTGACAATACATATTTATCAGAGTCTACCATCAAAAAACATTATATTGCTTCAAACACTTTAGCAGAAAATACCCATTTTTTCTCCTGTCTTTTGTATTATTATTATATATTTTACTTCTACATAGTCTATAAATCCCATAATGTTACTATTTTTGCTCTAAGTATTCAAATACTTTTCTAAAACTTAAAAAATAAGAACAAATCTTTCATGTTTATCCACATATTCACCATTTTTGTGTTCTTCCTTTCTTTCTTCTGTTCCACATTCCTACTTGGTATTGTTTTCCTTTTGCTTGAAAGAAGGACCTAAAGTTGTAGTACAAGACATGGAGCTCCAGAGCCTGCCTGTGGCTATTCCTATGAAGTAATTGAGTCCCAGCGTCACCATCAGGGGTTACTGTGTAGCCAGTGGGGTGGACTATGTGGAAGCAGACAGCTTAGCCACAGCTGCACGTACACTCATAAACTGGAAACCTTGGCCAAAGTCTGGGATGGATCCTGGAGAAAGGAAAAGGTCTCCATCAGAAAGTCCAGTTCAGCATCTTTTGAGTCTCCTTGTCTGTGAACAGTCCTTGGCTAAGACTGAGTTCAAATTGCAACAATATTCTAGGAGTCTCTTTCTTTTTTTTTTTTTTTTTTTTTAAGATTTTATTTATTATTTATTCGACAGAGATAGAGACAGCAGGCGAGAGAGGGAACACAAGCAGGGGGAGTGGGAGAGGAAGAAGCAGGCTCATAGCGGAAGAGCCTGATGTGGGGCTCGATCCCATAACGCCGGGATCACGCCCTGAGCCAAAGGCAGACGCTTAACCGCTGTGCCACCCAGGCGCCCCTAGGAGTCTCTTTCTATCCTAACCTATATCTTAATGCCTTTCAGAGACAGATTATTGAAAAGTAGAAGAGTCTTTACATTAGCTAGGGACTCAAAGAATGAGGATGTGTCTCCCATACAGGAGCTCCCTATCAGTCCTGCAAGGACCAAGAACCCGTTCAGCCTTAGAAACGCTGTTCAGTGGTGATCATATGCATGGAAAACTGGGTCTGGAGCCAGGCACTGCCATGGCCTAGCTCCAAGAGCTAGTGATGATTGTGATGGATAATAATGATAAATAACACTAATGGAGGGTTTGGTAAGGTCAAGCACTGGTCTAAGAGCTTTATAGGCAGATTCAGTTAATACTGATAATAACACTGCTGAGCACCTCCTATTACTTGTGATTATTGCCACCTCCTTGTACAGAGAATTTAAGTATCTTATTCATGGCCATATGGCTATTAAGTGTTTGAAGCAGGATTTTAACCATGCAAGTTTGGCCTTGGAGTCCACACTCTTAAACACTACTCTAGAATACTACTAAGCAAGATGGAGCTTCCCAGTTTGCCCAAAGCTGCCTTGTTTCCTTCTTCACACACTCCAGCATCTTGAGTTTCTCTCCCTATTGACTTCCAAAAAGTAGGGGCTCACTTGGTTCCACCTGGTCTAAAAAGATCTCATCCATTCGGCAGAAGAGAAAGTCCACCAAGGCTTGATGCTTCAAGGTCTGAGTTTTGGGTTCTCCACGTTGAGATCTCTTTTCCTGGACTTGTGTAGGAAGGACATATGGGTGCTTAGGGAGTTCACGTTTCTTTTGTTTTCCCAGAACACAGGCCACGGAACTGCACGTTGTGGAAACTTCTGTCCCAGCTGAGCCTTCAGTGTTCCCACAGCTAAGCCTTCTCCAGGACTTAGCCCTTAAAATGACAGATACCTGTACAGTAAGACTTATCAAAATAGGCACAACTTGTAGAAATTGAGTTTCTGCATAAAGAAGAAATCACAAAAGGGCTTGGCCCTTAGGGATGTGGAACCTAAATTAAACAGGCCATAACTTTCATTGACATAGCATTCTTAGCGCAGAGGCCTGCGGTACTATCTTTAAAAAGGAGGTATTTCCCTTATAGTAGCTTAGTGGCCCTAGAGGCCCCTCGAATCATTACATGCAGAAGCAGAAGCTGAAGTGTCGAGATACTAAGTATCTTTAGGCCAACAGGGCCAAGAGCCCAGTCCTTGGAGATATAAAGCTTACAGCTACAACTCACCTACAAGTGGCCTTGGGAAAGTCTTGGGATTTGAACCATGGAGGCTAAGCCCAAGACTTGCTTCCAGACAGAGCATGAAATATTCTACATGAAAAGAAAAAAGGGATGTTAAGATCCCGTTTTCCTTTGGTTGCTGCACACCTTCTCTCTCCATGGGGACTGCCTGCAACTCAGCCCAGTGATATCCCAATTAAAATTTCACCAGCCACAACACTCTGCCTGTAATACCAGATGACAGGGGGTGATCTTTGAGGTGGCTGGGTTGGCATACGGGGATGGTGGGGAAGGAGAAAAGGTGTGCCATCTGGCAAGCTGTTGATACGTGCAATTTTGCTGCTCCACAGCCAGTATCTATACTCCAGAACCTCTGTCCCAGGCATCGTATGCTGAATTAGGACGCTATCAAGTTTTCCAGCAGAGAGGAAATACCATCTACAAATAACAGCTATCTGATCTTGGGCATGAGGGCTAGCACTTGCCATTAACCAACCACCTTACTATCTGTGATTCACACACCTTTCTGAGACAGTGAGCAAGGAGAAGGGAGGAATATATGTGATAATGTTTATTCTGCCATTGTTAGCCTCACAAAACCATCTGTAGCTCCTAAATTACATCTTTTCTATTAGGTTTATGTTACTCTGATATAATCAATAACATATATGTCATAACAATGACATTTTTTTAAAGATTTTATTTATTTATTCGACAGAGATAGAGACAGCCAGTGAGAGAGGGAACACAAGCAGGGGGAGTGGGAGAGGAAGAAGCAGGCTCATAGCGGAGGAGCCTGATGTGGGGCTCGATCCCACAACGCCGGGATCACGCCCTGAGCCGAAGGCAGACGCTTAACCGCTGTGCCACCCAGGCGCCCCACAATGACATGTTTTTTTAAAGGATGATACATGATGCAGGATTTGAGTAATCATGGTTGGTGACCAAGATCAATAAGAGAAAACAGTAGAGCCCTTCAACTTAGACAAGAAGGACCCCAGTCCTGTGACCCTCACTTTAGAGACCTTGCATATCAAACTACTAAAAAAATAATTGTTTAAAGAACACATGGGCTTTCTGCCACTCATGATCCAGCCTTGAGCACCAATGCAGCGTGAGCCGTAACTTTAAACCTCTACTGTTGTGGCTGACCCTGTTGGGTCTGGGAAAAGGCTTCTTCACACACACTGTGTACTCAAAACAAAAAGTGATTGCTTCCAAATATTGTCAAGATGTGTGGGTAGTTGCCATGGAATGTAGAGAGGTTTTGAGAGGTAGAACTTAAGTAAAAGAAAAGACAAGTTAACTCATAGAAATCCTTCTCTCAGATGGGTGAGAATGAACAGATTCTTGCAAAAAGAAGTATCATTTTTTCATTAGGGTTGATTGTCCATTTTTCTGGATATTCTTGGTTTTTCCAACTTATGGTTTTGGAGATATACACAAATTAGCATGGTATTCACAGCAATCGCATGTGGCAGGTTAAAGCTATTGTACAATATTAAATTATCTGTATCATTCCTAAATATGTATGTATGTTGGTCTACTCCAGATATATCGGCCATGAACTGTGTCACTGATGTTTTATGTTGCCAACTAGGTCGGTATTGAAGCCTAGCATTGCAAACAGTGTTATTTTTATAAATGTAGACAAGATAATTTGATTGAAATAAAACACGTGTAAGACTTTGGTTTTTAAAAATAATTGAGTTGTAACATCATTTGAATCAATATTTTACCCCTAATTTTAACAAATAGTTCCAGATAATTAAGAAAAATAACTTTCTGAATGCATTTGAAAATTACTTTTTCAAATTTTTTACATTTAATTTGCATTCCTGATTAAGTATATTAAAATAAAAGCAGATTGAATGATATTGCATTTTTGATCCTTTAGATTACTGCCAATACAAGTGAAAATTACAATTATAAAATATAATTAGTAATTTTGCCAAAATGAAGGCCAAATAACTTTTGCAATAAATACGTAATCATTTAAGAAGTGTCCTTATTTTATTACTCCTTTAAACAGCAACTGTCTTAGTAATAGACCACCCAGAACAGCACTCAATAATAATTAAATTTAGTTGTCTTTGATATCTGGCAAACTATCGGTCATATAAAATAAATACACATATTTTTGAATTTGCATAATGAAGACTTATTCGCCAAGGTAGGAGAATAGATTATGTTTTAAGAGTTTGTTACACTGATCTATAATGTTTAAACATTTGAAGTATTGTATGTGTGCTTCCATTTATTCTCTTGCCCCCCACCCCACAAATATTAGGGTCACAAATGAGGGGAACAAGAATTCTTTCCAAATTCACAATTTGTGACACAGGTCTCTTGAGACGTGACCATGATCACCCTCCGAAAGGACTATTTGCAGTGTTGTCCCCTAGATTCACCCTTAGCCAAAAATTTTCAACTTAATATAAGTGGCGCCATTTTTACAGTTAAAAAGTTATGGACCTTGATCTACTTTTCAATTGACCTTGACAAACACAAAGGATTTTGGGGTTTGAAGGTCTTGGAATTTGCTTCTACAACCACCACTAGTGAATCCAGTTCACACAGCTTGCAAAGCTTCAGGGACCTATTCTGCTGCTTCCTTCCCTAGACCGAACGGGGTCTCCATTCCTTTTCAGAGTCTCCTCCTCTCCCTTAATTTTCCACTCTGGACCTTTGTCTAGAGTGTTGGCCTCCTCTCAACATCAACATTCTCCTGCTTTGTCTGCCATTCCTCCTGGGCTTGCTCTCAGCCTGGCATGAAGCCTTCCCTGGGCCCTGAGTGATCTCATTAAGTCTCTTGCCATGGAAAGGAGCAAGCACAAGCTCTTCTCTGGTCTCAAGGAAGTAAGTGCTCCAAGGCACGAGGTGAATTGTACAGGTATGAGCTTCTTTTGCTGCAAGATGGGGGTTGAAGACAGAGATGGGAAGAATCCCAAATATGTGTATTTCCTTGGGATAAGTTACTGGGGTCACGGTAATAAAACAGTTTGAAATTACGTAAAAGCGGGATAATTTATATATTAATTTATGTTTATTTTTTTAATTTAAATTTTGTTAGTTAACATACAGTGCACTATTGGTTTCTGGAGTAGAATTCATTGATTTATCTCTTACGTACAACACTCAGTGCTCATCACATCAATTGCCCTCTTTAGTACCTATCACCCATCTAGCCCATTCTCCACCCACGTCCCTCCCCCAACCCTCAGTTTGTTCTCTGTCATTAAGAGTCACTTATGGCTTATTTCCCTCTCTCTTTTTCTCTTTTCCCCCTTACCATGTTTATCTATTTATTTTTACTGTAGTTTTTCCTCCACCTTTTCAGGCAAGAAGGGTTTTTTTTCTTGTGCTGAGAAATATTGTGAGGTCAAATAAGAAATGGCAGAAGGGCGACTCTCTTTCCTTTCTCTTCTGAAAGTTTGAGCTCATGGAAAATAAGATGTTAGGTATTTCTAGGGAGGGGAAGGGTAAAATAGTCTTTGAGGACAGCAAGAAAAGAAGAGTGCTTTTTAAATTAATCCCTAGACTGGGATGGAAGCCAGAAGGCCCCATGAGCAGAGGGCACCTATGCCTTGCTGCATGACGGTTTCATACAGACAGACCCACGAGGGCATGAGGTTCTGTTCACACATCATCCGGTGCCCTTAAAACTGAACCCTACCTCTGGGATTCCCATTCTTGCCTGTGTCCCCCAAAGATGACAGCACAGTTTTTGGTTTTAAAAGTGACTTTGGGGGATAAACAAATGCTCTGAGGGTCTAGGAAGTTCTAATAAGGACTACGACTGAAATTCCAGTCCAGTAGAATGAGGATTTATGGTTAAATGTAAGGTTTTTGTTTTGCTTTTTTTTTTTTTTAGAAATTTGGGAATACCTTTAGATTTACAGAAAAATTACAAAGATAATATAAAGAGCTCCCATATAACCCCACCCCACTTTTGCTACCATCTTATATTACCATGGAACATTTGTCTAAACTAAGAAATGGACATTGGTATGCAATTTGTCTAAACATTTGTCTAAACTAAGAAATGGACATTGGTATGCAACATTTTACCAGACTCCACACTTTGTTTAGATTTCATTGGTTTTCCTACTAATATTCTCTTTCTGTTCCAGGATCCAACTGACGGTACCACATTGTATTTGTTTTCATGTCTTCCTCATTGTCCCTGATCCATGATAGTTTCTCAGTCTCTCCTTGTTTTCATGACCTTGACAGTCTGGAAGAGTTCTGGTCAGGTATTTTGTAGGAAGTCCTCCAGTAAGGTTTTTCTAATGTTTTTCTTATGATTAGATTGGGATTATGGGTTTTTGGAACAAATACCACAGAAGGCAAGCACCCTTCTCATCACATCATTTCAGGGACGTAAAGTTCTTTTTTTTTTTTTTTAAATAAAGAAAATTGACAATTCTTACACATTAGAATTTGTAGATGAAGCTTCATAATGGATTTGTAGATAAAGATTCATTGCTATTTATACATTCAGATATAAAAGTTTAGAACACCACCTAAGAGAATCATTACTTTAATTATTACAATCGGAGAAGAATTTAACAGCTCCTGCAGTTATGCTAGGTGGGTAAACATTTTCATCAAAGCTCCTACCAGACCTTTTATGTGTTCCACTGTGATTCTGAGACTATTTAGATAGGATTTCTTAAGTATTTGAGGAAGCCTGCTGAAATTGCGTCAAAAACAACTTCCTTACTTTCTGTATTAATGGCTCTTATGGCCAAATAAAATCAGTTTTGTCTGAGTCTTCAGGAAAAAGGAAAAGAAGTATATAAACCACAAACACACCATGTATCAAAGGCTCAAACCAGCATTCTCTCTTTGTACGTTCTGGGATATAGGAACTTTCATAATAACATACGAGTTTTAATAGCATGGAAAAAAATTTAGAAGTCATTATAAAAACCATGAGAAGGACATTAACCAAGGTTATTAAAAACAATTATTCCTTACCTCCTTTTCACCACAACTTTCAGCCCTCAGCATCATCCAGGTCACCGTATAGGCATTAATCAAAATGTTTCCTCTAGCATTGCTAGAAATTGTAACCCATGGAAAATGATTGATGGTCCCTTCCCCGAGATCAGATGGCTGTCTCTTAGAGAAGATGAACATGTGACCAGGGCAGAGAGCATGCACAAGGCTGAGCAACTGTTCAGCAACGGGTGCACATCTGTTCCCATCAGGATGACACCCACCTTTGCCACATTTCCTTACTATTATAAAAGAGCTTCCATGTGTTGACATAGGTCTCTTTTACTACTGGATGTATAGAAATTTAGAGATTTTATAGAATAGGTATTAACTTAATTATTATTTCAAATAGTAATGTTCTGCTCACAAGAAATGTTAAGAAAAGTAGACAAGTTTTGGTATGTGACGAGAGAGCCATCGTTGTGAGACACAGGGTTAAAGAGCTCATAGCTCAAACGTCCCCAGAGCAACGATTCAGCATATTCCTGGTCAGTTTGGCAACAAGGATATCACCTTCTGTTTTTCTCTGCCCAATGAACACTTACATATCACCCTGCTATCTCCTCTACTGGGGGTAAGAAGATCTTTGTTTACCCTCTGGTGGAGTCTCTTTCAATAATATCTTTCCCACTGCCTATCTTTTTATTCACACGGAAGGGTTTGATAAATATTTTAAAGGAGAATAAAATAAGGGAGGTGTGCCGTGGTTAAAACACCCAGTGAAACGTCAAAATGCAAGACACATTGCAGTGTCAGGTCAATGTGTGGGAAAGCTCAGGCAGAGCTATGTAGACAACAAATTTTAAGAACAGGGAGGAGAAACTCTGAAAGATATATGTACCCCTGTGTTTACTACAGAATTATTTACAATGACCAAAAATGGAAGCAACCCAGTATTCCCTGATAGATGAATGGATACACAATGGACTATCACTCAGTCATAAAAAAGAATGAAATCTTGCCATTTGTGACAACATGGATGGACCTAGAGGATATTATGGTAAGCGAAATAAGACAGAAAGAAAAAGGCAAACACCATATGATTTCACTTATGTGGAATCTAAAAAAGAAAACAAATGAACAAGCAAAAATACCAGAGACTCTTAAGTACGGAGAATCAACTGGTGGTTGCTAGAGGGGAGGGGGATGAGGAGAATGGGCAAAATAGATGAAAGGGATTAAGCGGTACAGGCTTCCAGTCATAAATAAGTCATAGAGACGAAAAGAACAGCATAGGGAATATAGCTGATAATATTGCAATAACACTGTATGGTGATGGATGGGGACTTATTCTGGTGAGTACTGAGTAATGTACAGAATTGATGAATCAATGTTATATACCTGAAATTAACACTGTCTATCAATTATACTTCAATAATAATAATAAATAAAAAAAGAACAGAAAGCAGATAATACCAGCAAATCAACTCCAAATCGTGTGCTGATTTTGGATGATGAATCAGCTGCTTATTTCCATGAATGCAAATCCTATGCTAAGTGAGGTTGGCTTATACTAACGGGCCTGCTGGGTGTAATTAAGGTTGAGTTGCTAACACAAAGATAAAATGAAATCCAAGGTTTTGCTTTTGTTTTTCGTTTTTTTGTTCTCCCAGGACGTGGAAGGAACAGTGTGGTTCAAGCCCAGGTGCAAGTTAGAGGTGTCTGCAGCAGTGCTTTCATCAACATGGGTCAGTGGAACTAGAATGGATAAGTACGCAGTATAAGCAACGTAGTCCGAAAAAATCTCCTGGAAAGCAAGATCACAATCTATTGGGATCATTGTTTTCCTCTTCACTAACTATTCCACTGTGGAGATTTTCAGGATTACTCCCTACAGCTAAGAAGATAAGAAGAGTGTCAAGACCCAAGCCATTCTCCCAAGTTCCTCTTTTTATTAAATACTCCTGTTATGTTGTTCAAAGAGAGCAAAATGACAAGCTTGTCAGAGAAATACTGTAAGGTCACCTGAGTGTGGGAGTAAAACGTTTATTTTCAACCAAAGGTATGATACTTATAGGCAAGTTTTACATCATAATTCCCAGGAGTCAGTTTCTATGCTAAAATGCTATATGTAAATGTATTATCTTTTAATCCTTTCAGCAACCAATAAAGGGAAAACTATAGTTACAAACTACAGACAAGTAAATCAAGGTGTGGAGAGATGGAATCACTTGCCTATGGTCATACGGTGAATAGTACAGTCGGGATTCAAATCCAGACTGATGCTCCCACCCATGTGTTTACAATGCATCCTTCCTCCTTTCCTTCCCTGGTGTGGAGGCTATTGAGCTAAATGTTTGAGATAAACCTAGATTGAAATCATTGGAAGAAACGAAAATCAAAAATAAAAAAAAAAAAAAATCCTGAAATAACCAGGTATTATAAAAGTGGGCCTTAAAATAACTGGCCAGTACTGGGTAGTAACAGAATTATTTTGGTCTGCTTGACCTTACCCATGTGTTGAAACCAATCATTCTGCTTAATTACTTGCAGATTTGGTCTCCATCTTCTTGTAATAATAACTTACTTTCAGATCAACTACCCTAGGCACTCATGCCCAACTTTGGTTATAGAAATGCCAGGGCATTAACTTTAGGAGCTATTGGAACTACAGCTAAGCCTGAACAAAAATAGAAATGATTTGGTTCCTTATCTGGCTTTTAACTGTGTGAGAAGGATAAAAAGCTGGGTGGGGAGAAGGGTACTGCTCTTTCTTCTACTATCTTCCTTGGAATTTATGAATTCTTGTCCCCTCTCTAGAATCATGGTTTCTTTGCCTACTTTCTGGCTGATCTGGACACACCACTTTCACCTTTTGCATGGAGGGGAAAAGAGTTTTCTGAAATTCCTCAGCTTCCATGTACCACCCATCCATCCATCCATCCATCCATCCATCCACCCATCCATCCATCCATCCATCCATCCATCCATCCATCCACCCATCCACCCATCCACCCATCCATCCATCCATCCATCCACCCACCCACCCACCCACCCATCCACCCACCCATCCATCCACCCATCCATCCATCCATCCATCCATCCATCCATCCATCCATCCATCCATCCACTGTTAAGTGACACCATATAAATGATATCAATTTCATTACACCATAGAATTTTCTATTAGAAAACTCCCCAGCTACATACAGAGCTGTATTCGTTTCCAACTTAAATGAGAGTAAATAGAACAGTCTGCTTGTCGATTTTCAGGGCCAAAAGATTGTGTACAGTGATAAAATATACTTTTAACAATGTCATGGCTATGGAGTGCACCACTCTGAAATCCTTGTTCTTGGATAAAAGCTGAAAACAGTGTAGCTGGCTGAAAGCCTCTTTTGTACCTTCAGATTTATCATGACATTCATATGTATGTCCTCTGTTCCCAGAGCTACTCACAGGCAGTGTCTACAGCAGGCAGGGCTTCTAGTGCGGGGCCATTTCTGTCTGATGTGTAACTCTCCCAATGCACGAGCTTCACCTGGGGACCTACTATCAGCTAGGACATTCTCAGAGTAGAGTTACAGTTGAAGGCTCTTCCTACCCAGTGTCCCTTTCCCCCCTATCTCCTTTTACAGGTGTCAGACCTGCATGGCAGTCTGAAGCTTCCCTTCACCTACTCCTGCTTCCTTCTTCCTTTACCCTTCATGGGCATTTCCCAAAAATAAATCTCTCCTATGTTTAAATCCAGTCCTGGTACGTGGCTTTCAGAGGACCTGAATGCAAATCAACACCAACTCCTCATATTTACATATATCACAATCATGTATATATTGCCCATTTTCAAGCTGTGCCCTACAATTCTGAGTGTGGTATGTCTACACATGTATGACTCGCAGATATAATATCTAATGTTCCACACTTACTCTGAAGTCTAAATGCTTGTATCCAGCTGTTTAATATCTTTACTTGTTACATGCAAGTTTACTATCTCATGTCCAACTACTATTTCCCTCCCTTGACTTCAGACACACTTGTTTTCCCGCTGTCGCATCAAATGCTAGAAATGTTTCTACTCTGCGGTTTTTTGCTTTTGCTGTTCTCACTGCCTGGAGTGCTCTTCCCTCAGATATTCACAGGGCTTGCTTCTCCTCTTCGTTCAGATGCTGCTTCATTACCACCTCCTCCAAGAAGCCTCCCCTAACTGCCCTAACTATAAGTCTCCCACCCCCATTACTTGATTCTCCCTCCTCCAACTCTGTTCTATTTACTTCATAGTACTTATAACTGATATTTTTTTTTTCTAAAAAGAAAGGGTAGAAAGAAATGAAATTAGGGAAAAAGAAAAGGAAAGAAGAGAAAGATGAAAGAAAAACTAAACTGTGTTCTTAATTTTATCATAACAGTCTTGGCTGATTCCATTTTGCATCTTTAATGGATTGTTTGAATAAATGATGTTTGTACCAACTAAACAGGTATTTAGGAGACTCAGGAGAAAAGACCTATCTATGTGTTTTCATAAAAAGGGTGAGAATAGAGATATTGCCAAATTGAATATTTTAAGGGTATCTGGTAGAGTATTATTTAAAATCTCCATTACAAACATGATTTGAATTTATTTCCCGTAGTCCTGAAGTCCCATCAGTAAGCCTTGGGGAAAGAAATGGACTTTTACATGCCCTTGATATTTTATCCACAGCCCACACGGTAGAACTACAGTGTAATGCCTAAACATATGCATATGTTCTGGTCTGCGAATCCTCCTTACAAGTCTCTATTCCACAGAAATCTCCTTAGGTAGGTAGAGATATATGTACGTGATGTTCACGTTAGCATTGTTTGCAATAGTAACAAACCGGAAACAACCTTAATGTCCATCAACAGAGAACTAGCTAAATATATTCTGGTTCCTACACATACTGGAATTCTTTCCAGCAGTTGAGATTAGGTAGATATACATTTTTAACAAGACGAAATGTTTGTGGTTATATGAAAAAAATGGATGTTAAAATTTTGTATATATGCCTATCTGTGTGTGTCTACTTGCACACACACATAATTATTTACATATAAATACAGAATAAAAGGTTTGAAAGACATTGCTTTGAATGTTGGCTAAGTGAACATAATAAAAAAAATAAAAATGAATGTTAATACATTTCCAAATGTGTCTACTACGGGAATTTAAATTTCTTTTCTTCATTTTTCTGTAATTTTTAGATATGTTAAGAGAATCAGCACATATCACTTCGTGGAATAAGAAAATAAAGATTAAGGCAAACACAAAGTCCACAGTAAAGAATTATAGATCACTGTTGCTGATGGGAATGGAGAGTCCATTAAATGTTGTCTAGTTCACAAACTCTTCCATCGTGCATAAGAGAAAACTAAGACCCAGAAGGGAACCGGAATTATCCAGTACTCCGATTTAGGACTCTCGCCCATCATTTTCCCACTTTAACACCCAGCAGGTGCTCAGTGATTGATGTAATTGGTTGATCTCGATGTGGCGGAGCCTGAGTGTGATCTCATTCCACTGTTGAGCTGCAGCAGAAAATCTCACAGTGGGCACAGAGATGGTTCAATTTTCCCCTGGGCACTGATTATAGTAAGCCTCTGATTTACGTTAATTGAGACATCTTTTTCAATAGCAAAGGAGTTGATAGAAATCTTAGCTAATGTAGGGTTTCTTCTGACTGGGGACATATTTAATTGCCCCTACAGTCATTGTCTGTTTTGTTACTGTTCGTGGAGAGAAATATTTGCCCTAATTTTATTTAGACCTTATCTTATATAAAATTTATCTTGATAGAGGGACCAGAGCTGAAGCGGATAATTAAAATGTTCTAGATGGAATTGTTATTTTCCCCTATAAGTTTGGAGTGTATGGTTGAGAAAGAAATGTACTGTTGAGAAAGAAAGTACGCTGATAATGAGGAATGTGAAAAATTATTTCTATAAGCAAAGTGTTCACAGCAGAAGTTCAGATTCCAGTTGTATGTTCAACATTGGATTTGTGAAGCTAAGTTTTGCGATCTCTTAACAATGGAGTAGCCAAAACGGCAGTGGGGCAGGGGGGCAGCCTGTTGAAGCTTCATGATTGTCAAAAGACCATTAAATTTTTCATCCTGAAATGGAGCAGAACTCTTGCATTTTGCCCAATTTCCCAGTTCAGTGGTTTACTAAGAAATGACCACGAGTTACGGCAACGAATGGCAGCATCTTCTGTTCTCTTGCCTTGGCCAGAAGCTGAAAGTCACAAAACCCAGTGCATCTTTATCATAGAATTAGCAGAGCCACACACGCCAAAACCCTTTTTTAACCTCAACTGCAATGGTACTGGACATCAATGGAGTTGTTTGCACAAAATGAGGGAAAAAAATAATGATCATGGGGGAGAAATAACTCTCTATGATCATCTTTCGTGCCAACAGCTTACAGCCTGCAAAACTATTATTCAGAGAGAGAAAGTTTTGTATTTATTAGATAAATCAGAGACAACCCAGGAGGTGTTTGACAGGAGACATTTAATTTCCTCCTCAGTAGGACATCTTACTCGATAGATGGTGGCTCAGCTGATCCTTTATCCACTGTGTGGAAAAGTGGTGGGAACTGTAAATTGATTGCATTAAGTAACCAGAGCACTGAACTTTGTTGTCCTAGGTTTGTTTTTCTTTTCTTTCTTTCCTTTTGTTCCCTCTTTAACCTTCTACAAAATGAGTTATCTCCACAGCAGTATGACTCACACGTCCATTTACCTCTCAGGACATTATCTACTTTGCACAAAATATTCCAGTGTAAAAACTGTTAAACTAAAAACAGAATTCAAATGTTAGTGCTCTGCAAGGATTTAAAAATTTTCAGTACATCTAATTCTTCTGAAAATATGTGGCCCTGAAATATATAAGTACATGGACAGACATGACTTAAAAGCTGAATGAGAACCACAGTGTTCTCTCTACACCTTATTAGATGCCGATATTATACTTTACATCAATATAATTATGTAATACAGTATAAAGAGCCCTGGAATGGGAGACAAAAGACCTGGGTTCTAGTTTCAGCTCTGACTCTAAATAGCTGTGTGATTTTCAACAAATCACTGTATTAGTTTTCTATGGCTGAAATTACCACAGATTTAGCTGCTTACAATAACCAAATTTATAATCTCATAGTTCTATAGATCATAAGTCCAGTAAGTGGCACTGGTTTTTCTCCTCTTGGTTCTATAATGCTCAAATCAAGGTGTTGGCCAGTGAGGACACTTATCTGGAGTCTAAGCTCATTCATTCTTTGCAGGTGATTTTGAGAATTGGGTCCATGCAGCTGTGGGGCTGCCATTGCCTTGCTGGCTATTAGCCAGGGGTTATTCTCAGCTTCTAGAAGTCCCCTACCTTCTCTATTGGTTCCCATTGTTTTCCAACTCAACAGTGGGTTGAATCCCTCCCAGGTTTCAAATCTCTCCTGCCTCTTCTGTTCCCGCATCTTTTCGACTCCAGACAGAGAAAATATTCTGCTTTCAAGGGCTCAAGTGAGTAGACTGGGTCACCCAGATGATTCTAGATAAATCTCCCCATTTCAAGGTCCAACCTCAATTGCATCTACAAAGCTCCTTTTACTGTATGAGGTAATGTATTCATAGGTTCTGGAAATTAGAGTGTGGACATCTTTGGGGGGTACTATTGTTCTGCCTATCCTATCCCCCTTCTTTGGGCTGCCTCAGCTTCTTCACCTCTAAAAGAAGGGGGCAGAATTAGACCAGTGTTAATCAAAGTGGATGGGAGACTTCCTTTGGAAGACCACAGCAGAAGTGGTGGGACTTGGATCTGAATGTGACATTCGATCCCACGGATTCACACACTGAAACTGTTATTCCCATGTCCGTCTCTTTCAAGTCTTCCTACAAAGACAGGGGGAAAGTCTTTTTGGTGCTAGTATTTCTTCTACATTGACCTGACACTTGCTTATTTCTTTTCTCATTGGAGAGGGGTGGGTAGAGAAGAGAGAGAGGAGCGTGAAAGGGGCTCAGGCCCCAAATTGAGGTGGGGGACAATCTACCTAAAGTCAAAAATGTGATTTTTGCTTTATTGTATTCATTTAACTGCTATCTTCTATTTATGGCAAATTGATATTGGTTTTCTATTTCTGACATCCACGAAATTTTAATTTTAAAACCAATGTAAATAAAAAAATAAAATGGGCCAACTTAAAGAAAACTATCAGGTAAATAATAGCAGCTATACCAGTAAGACCCATACTGTAATGGTGGCACAAGAATGACAAAAGGTGGGGACACTCAGCACTAGAGGACCACTAAAGTTCCTTCAAGTTCTGAAAAAGTCAATTTAACCAACAGGAAAATGAGCCAAAACTTGAATAAGCACTTCAAAAAAGAGGCCATCCACATGGCCAATGAACATATGAAAAGGTATTGAGTTTTATTAATAATGAGGAAATGGTGAACTAGAACCATAATGAAATACTAATACACACCCACCAAACTGACAAAAATGAAAAGGTCTGCCACTACTCAATGGCAAGAATGTACAGCAATGGGAACTCAAAGGCACCGCTAAGGGAGTGTAAGGTGGTACTGAAGAAAAAATTACAGAAGACTTTGATGAGGACCAAAAAGATGACTACCTGTCCTGTGCAGTACACCCTTCCAGGTTACTGCTATCCTTTTTCATGCTCTTTCAGCTGCTTTGCAGCTCCATGAATTGTAGAAAACTGATAGCAATACAAGAAATTCTTGTTCATACAAATGTAAATTGTGTCCAGTGGAATGGCAGTGACTATTACCCAATGTATACTGACCAATTTTGCAACTCTCTGTGCATTCTATTCAGTATTCTTTTTAAGGTTTCATTACAATTCCAGTTAGTTAACACACAGTGTGATACTAGTCTCAGGTGTAGAATATAGTGATTCAACAAGTCCATACACCACCCAGTGCTCATCACAACAAGTGTCGTCCTTCATCCCCATCACCTATTTCACCAGTCCCTGCCCCCCACCCCTCCTCTGGTAACCATCACTTTGTTCTCTATAGTTAAGAGTCTGTTTCTTGGTTTGCCTCTCTCTTATTTTTTCCCCTTTGGTTGTTTTGTTCCTTAAATTCCCTATATGAGTGAAATCATATGACACCTGTCTTTCTCTGACTGACTTACTTCACTCAGCATAATATTCTCTAGCTCCATCCACATTGTTGTGAATGGAAAGATTTCATTCTTTTTTTTTTTTTTTGTGGCTGAGTAATATGCCATTACACACACACACACACACACACACACACACACACACTCCCCTTCTTTATGCGTTCATCAGTCAATGGGCACTTAGGATGTTTCTGTATCTTGGCTATTGTACATTAATGCTGCTTTTAACGTAGGGGTACATGTATCCCTTTTAATTAGTGTTCTTGTATTCTTTGGGAAATACCCAGTAGTGCAATCATAAGGTAATTCTATTTTTAACTTTTTGAGGAACCTCCATATTGTTTTCTACAGTGACTTGAGGCTTATATATCTATTGATACCTGTATCTATATCTGTATCTGTATCTTTATCTATATATAGATATCTTGATCCTTTGGATTCTCCTTTGAACTGGCTGTAACACAATTTCCTTCATTGATTAATGAGTTAAATAAAAACGTTGACATGTACCGATTTTGTATTTGTACAACAGTCATGATTTTATATTTAAAAAATATGCTTTAACAGTACAAACTAGAAAATAGTTGAATATTAACAAGATATGCATAGCCCAGCAACTCCACTCCTCTGTATATATCCTAGAGAAACTCTTTCACACACACAACAGAAGATACAAGAATATTCAAAGACATAATATTTGTAAAAACCAAAACACCCTGGAAGAACCCAAAGGTTTCTTCACAGTAGAGTGAATTAATCAATTATGATATATTCATATGATGGAATACTATAGAATCAAAATGAGTTAAGTACAGCTATGTCCAACATGGATGAAAAAAGAACCAGATAATGAGAGAATTCAGATGCAAAAGAATATATACTTATAATTCTATTTATGTAAGCTTCAAAAAAGAAGCAAAACCAAACGATATTGTTTATGGATACATACTTGGGTGTTAAAACTATAAATAAAAAAAAGATAATAAGTATCACAAAAGTTAGGATAGTGTATACCTCTAGGAGGGGGATAGGACAGAAGTGGGGTTTGGGCAACATACTGTTTTGTTAGCTAGGTGGCGGATACAAAGGTGTCTCATTATTCTTTAAAATGTACATATATATTTCATATTTTCCTATATATATGACATGCATTACAAAAAAAATCTAAATCAATGAATTTGTTATTCTGGATGCTTTGCGTAAGTAAACTGCTAAGAAATGGGAGAACAAATGACCTCAGAGACCATCCTTTGAACCCTGAAGCTCGTATTTGATAACTATTTCTTCATGGTGATAATGTACGTTATGAGGTGTAACCCTAAGTTCTGGCCTCAAATGGCCTACGATACAGACAGTCTCATAAATACCATTATCCCCACCTTCTCTCTCATATTAAATTGTGGGATGAGGGACAGAGTAACAGGAAGCCTCAGTCTGTGCCAATTCAGGAGGAAGATGAAGGCATCTCTCCAAGTTCTTCTATCAAGGAAAAAAATGGGGGACATAATACAGGAAAAGAAAAGAGAAAACCCCAGTTTGTTTTGGGGGCCCAGATTTTGAGCATAATCTACTGCTTGACATAATGAACTGATTTGATCCCAGTGGATGACATACTGCATGTTCCTTTCACCCCACCTCTCTACTTTTCAATTCCCATTGGTTTTGGATATTGTTTATTATAATATCAATAAATTGAGATCATGGATGTGAATGTATTTTGTAACCTGTAAATATAAATAGCACAACATAGGTACCATGAACACAAAAAAACCACTTTGGCTCGTGAAATTCAGGCAAACTTAGATCTTAAAAAAACATCAAAATTATTGATAAACCCATGAATCTATAAATATCAAATATACACCTAATTAGAAGGTAAAGGGGGCTCTTTTAACACATAAAATCTAATACAAACTGCTGTGGATGTTAATATTAAATCATGTAGAGCAGAATTCTGTGTTTCAGCCTAACACTTGATAGAAACAGCGCATTTCCTATAGTCTAGAATTTCTGTTCTTTATTTCAGACTGTACTAGAAAACTCAATAATTAAACAATCTGTAGGAGAAACGAGTGGCTCCACTTGAAAAATCACAAAGTAGAACGTCAGGATAAGGAGATTATAGGTAGAACAAAGAACCGTCTCTCTGTAAATGACCATTTATCACCTCCCCTAGAAATAATCTCCTAAAGAAATGAACACTAAACTCTAAAACAGCTTAATTATTCAGGACAATTCCTTCATGAGGGTGCCTAGAAACTTTTAACCATCATGACAATGAGCTCTATTTTGTGTCCGAGAATCCCTAATATTTGTTCAAAGAGATCTTTCTTCAGCTTTCTTCAGCTGTGTCACGACTACAATTACTACTACTACCCTGTGACTATGGCGGTTGCTACTCCGGGTGCCACAGCTCTCATCTGTATACTGTTTACTATTGTCTAAGCCCCGTGAAGGCTTGGACCAAGCAGATGAGCCATTAACAGCAGCATCACCTCTCAGGCAGTTAGTTGGTGATGGTTGCATGTGAGTTGAAAATGGCGGGAGCGCCTGGGTGGCTCAGTCGTTAAGCGTCTGCCTTCGGCTCAGGGTGTGATCCCGGCGTTGTGGGATCGAACCCCACATCGGGCTCCTCCACTATGAGCCTGCTTCTTCCTCTCCCATTCCCCCTGCTTGTGTTCCCTCTCTCTGGCTTTCTCTCTCTCTCTCTCTAATAAATAAATAAAAATTAAAAAAAGAAAATGGTGTACAGTTAAAATTACCCTTGAAATTTCTTTACATCATCCATTCATTGTAGGCAATATTTTTGGCTAGCAAACCACCTCTTAGAAAGCCACTTAGCATTATCTCCTCCAGTGCTCTCCATGTTGCTGCAAATGTTGGGTAATCTTTCTTTCTGATAGCTGAGTAATATTCCATTGTATATATGGACCACATCTTCTTAATCCAGTCATCTGTTGAAGAGCATCTCGGCTCCTTCCATGATTTGGCTATTGTGGACAATGCTGCTATGAACATTGGGGTGCATATGGTCCTTCTCTTCACTACGTCTGTATCTTTGGGGTAAATACCCAGTAGCAATGGCTGGATCATAGGGTAGCTCAATTTTTTACTTTTTAAGGGACCTCCACACTGTTTTCTAAAGTGGCAAACAAATTGAGGGCTTCGGGGGAGGGAATGGGATAGGCTGGTGATGGGTAGTAAGGAGGGCATGTATTGCATGTGCACTGGGTGTTATACGCAAGTAATGAATCATGGAACTTTACATCAAAAACTAGGGATGTACTGTATGGTGACTAACACAATATAATAAAAAATATTATTATTAAAAAAAAGGAAAAAAAGTCAACAAAGCCGGTTTTCCCGGCAAAACTGGAACTAATTCACTCTTTGGTTACATGAGGTAGTAGAATGATTCGGGAGCCATGTTTGTAAGTGAAAGGTGACCATGATGTGGCCTCTATCACTTTTTTAAAATCCAAGACTTTGTAGTAGGTAGTAATACATCTACTCTTTCTCTCTTTTCAAATTGTATTCTCTCTGTATAATATAATTATTTTTTAAATGATTTTATTTATTTATTTGACACAGAGACAGAGCTAGCGAGGAAGAGAGAGAGAGAGAGCATAAGCACAGGGAGCAGCAGGCAGAGGCAGAGGGAGAAGCAGGCTCCCTGCTGAGCAAGGAGCCCGTTGGGGGTTTGATCCCAGGACTCTGGGGTCATGACCTGAGCCGAAGGCAGGCGCTTAACGGACTGAGTCACCCAGGCGCCCCTGTATAATATAAGTCTTGTTTGGTGGGGGGGGGGGGAGGAAGAGAGAGAGTGTGTAAGCTTAAATGTATGTGTTTGAAATCAAAGAGCATTCACGTCATTTGAGGACCCACTGGCTCTATCAGACAAGGTCTAGAATGGTTGATTTGCTAGCAGATTCATGACTCAAGTCAAGATCTCAGGCATTAATTTGGATGGGTGGAGACCCTGGGATTTAAACCAGTGATTAATGAGGCTTTCAGTGACTGGCTGCTTGTGTCTAACCAGCTCAGTACTATCTTATTTATTTATTTTTAAATACACCTCAACCAGACAATAAATCTTGCAGAAAAGGCTTTGAAAAAAAAAAAATCAAGCTCATGGAACATCTGAAATACTGATTACCACTTCCATCTCAAAGTTCTCATAATAATCATTCAGTGATGGTTTAAAAGGTACAAGATCACGTATACTTTGTAGACCACGACTTTGAACACATTTCAGTCCAGGAAGAGTAACTAAGTTCTCAAGATTAACAGGGAGAAGAGCCTTAAGTTCTGGACATCAAATAAATACAAAATAAAGTTCTCTGTTCTTTCCAAGATGTTGGTTTTGCTTGTGTTTCTTCTTTATTGTCTCAGTTTTGACCAAGGATTTTCTCCAGTCTATCATATCTTTGAGGCATTCTCCTATTGAGTAATACTGAGATCAATCGAGATTTGTGGAGCATTTTTAATTTTTCCAAACCCTTCTATTGCAGCACCCACACACCCTCGCAACGGTCAACTGTGAGTTCCTTATTTTACCAATGCAAAACACATGTAGATGGAAATCAAGTAGCATGTTGAAGTTTCCCTATATATTCCATATCTGACAGGAACCAGGACCCAAATCTAACTTTTAATTCTGTGCTCCTTTAGCCAAGCTCAGGCCTGGTACTGAGTGGTTGCAAATTTCATCCCCAAGTTTTCGGAATTGTCAAGAAAGATCTCAGGAGACATGTCTCCTGAAGTTCCAGGCTTCTATGTCCAACAGCTTACCTCTACTTGGTGAAAAAAAAAATCTCACTTTTTTGGTTGTTGTTCATTATTGCTGTAAGGGAGGAAAAATCTTTCCTCTCCCCTCTTACTTTCAGTGGCTGGGGGACTTGGGAATTAGACTGACAACAGATGAGGGAGAAATGGCATTTACATGAATTAATGTTAATTTTACATTCATAGGGACATCACAAACGTGAATACCCAAAGGAGTGATGGGGCTTGAGAGCTTACGTACCCACTTCCTAGGGGAGAGGGAAGAGCAGAGGGGCACTTGGGGGAGAACAAATGATTTTTTAGAAGGGGGTGGAGACAGGGACCTTGGAAACGAAATGACTTTTTTTTTGGAAGATAAATGGACCCTTGGCAGAATAGATGGGAGACAGGATAGTGACAGTCTGTGACGTCTGTCTGGGTGTGGTGCCGACTACTCTCTCAGAAAAGAAGATTAGAGTAGCTCTCTGGAGGGGATTTATGACAACAGAGTACTTTTGGGAGGCTCTGCTTTTAGGCAGATAAGGGATATCAGGAACACAAATGCCTTCTGTACAAAATAATTCTTATGCCAAAGTGTAATATTTTGGGCTGGCGTAACATGATTCTCTTTCACAGCTTTTTAAAGTACAGATTTATTGAGGTATAACGGACCCCTGCACATATTTAAAGCATGTAAGGTATTGATTTTTAGCCTGTGTATACACATGTGAAATTAACACCATAATTAAGATAATGAATCTGTCCATAACCCCCTCAAATTTCCTTGTGGCCTGTTGTAATCCACCCTACATAACAAAACAGAACTTTTTTTTTTTATTTTAAAAAATTGTTTTTTTTTTAAAAGCAGAACTTTTTATTTTAAACTCCAAACATGTGTCTACTCTCTTGTAGCAGACTGCATTGCCGTCCACCCTGACGTTAACACAATGCCCTGTTCCTCCATAGATCTTATCTGTTAGCAAGCCCCAGATACTCTGAACCCATCCACTTCTCTTCATGTCTCTGGTCACCTCCCTAGTCCAAGCCACGTGGTCTACACTGTGGCTCCATAAGTGGGCTGCATGCTCCCACTCTTGCTCGCCAAAATCCGTTATTGATACAGTAGCCAGATTGATCTGTTAAAAAACAAATCCAATCAAGTCACTCTCCTGTTTGAAATGCTTCAGTGACCTTCCACCACCTCTGGAAGAAAATGCATACTTGTCATCATACCTTACAAGATTAGTGGTAATCAACTGCCCCCCAACCTCTCTGATGCCATCCCCTCCCATTCTACTACTCGCCCTGCCTCCATCCCCCTACAATCCCCACCCCCAGCTCCTTGCCTTCACTCTACTCCATCACTGGCTTTCTTTCAGTTTCTAGGATAAGGAAAACATATTCCTGCCCCGGTGCCTTTGCACCTACTCTTGCCTCCGCCTGCAGCATTCATTCTCCAATTTTGTGTGACTGGCTCCTTCTGATGATTCATATCTCAGCTCAAATGCCATCACTTTGGAAGAGTCCTCTTAGACCTCAACATCCCTACTCTTTACCTCCAACCCTCCTCCCTATTCCATTTCTTTATAGCACTTCCAGTGTTTGGAGTTACCTATTTATATTTTTACAGGTTTACTATTTGGCTTTTCCACTGGAATATAACCTCCTCAAGAGTTCATCCTTCCAGACTAGAATATTCTAAGCTTTTCATTCATCATCGCATTTTATCTTTATGATACTTCTCTGAGAGAGAACCATTATTACTACTGTTTCTAATCAAGGAAACTGAGGCTCAGAGAGTTTAAGTAATTTTTTTTTTCAAGATCATACAAGTAAGAAATAGTAAACCCAAGTGGCCTGGCTCCAGAACCTTCATTTTTGTTTCTCTGTATGCTGCCCAAACAAATGAATTTGTTGGCTCACTCTTAAATTAAACACTACTCATGACATCTAGGTTCAAATCTTAATTGTGTAGCTGTGGACAAGTGCTAGATCTAATGTCTCGAGTTTGACTTCCTCACCTGAAGAATAAGGGTCCTGTAGAACATAACTCGGAGGATAATCATGAGGTTACATTAATGTAGATCTGGGATTCTCAGAGTGTGGTCTCTGAACCAGGAGCATCAACATTACCTGGGAAGTTGTAGAAATGTAATTTGCAGTCTCATCACAGACCTACTGAATCAGAAACTCTAGCGTGTGGCCCAGGCATCTGTGCCGTAATCCATGCTCCAGGTCATTCTAAGGCACACTAAACTGGAAGCAGCACACATAGTAAACTTTTCGCCTGGTGTCTGGCATACAATAAGTGAAAATAATTTAATGATTATTATTAACACAGCTGGGTAAATAACCCAGTGGTATTCTCACTGGGGACACCGCTGACATGTTAGCAGGACAATTTCTCATTAAATGGGGCTGTTCCTCACATTTCAGTATGTTTAACATCCTTGGTGCCTAGACACTATATGTCAGTTGCAACACCTCCAAATCTTTTGACAAAATACACCTCCCCTGCATCTCCAAAAACCCCTTGTTGGGGGTGGGAGACTCAGTTATGTCTCCAGTTAAGAACCTTAGTTTATTAATCAGAAGGGTCCCCTAATATGCTTCGTTGTTCAGATTACAAATGCGCTTCTGTCAAAGAGAGATTTGGATGTGAAATACAAGAAATTTGAGTTGCAAAACAACACTGATATTTTGGATTCCCTGAATTGCCTTTAAGGAGAGTGTTTCTACCAGATTCTGCAGGGAATGCAAAGATGAGACAGAAATGGTTTCTGGCCTCAAGGAGTTTCAGTATAATTGGGTGAGTTAAAGTAATTGCAAAAATAATTATATTACATGGAATAGTGGAAGTCTCTAAGAGATGCCAGACGATATTACAGTTCTGAAAGAGTGACCATTAACTGTATAGGAAACTAGGATGGATTGCTTGACGAAAGCAGTATTTGAGATAAGTAAATGCCTTTGACTGAAAGAATTTAGATTTCCTAAGATCCAAGCTGAAGTGAATAATGACACAATGGGAATTTTTATGGAAGAAAATAGACGTATGTATGCAGATAAAAGAGAGATATGAAGACATGAAGCAGTTATGAGTGCAAGAAATCCTTGCAGAACTAATGACCCACTGTTTCCCAGTACAAACCAACTGACAGAGGTTTTGAAAATGCAAGCGCCATCTTAACAATCCTACCAATTCTGTGCAAATTCTTTTCAACAGAGATCTCCACATATGCATATCACCAGTGAGGAGTTCCAATGGCTTTTAAACAAATGCTGCCTCTTTCGTCTGGAATGAAAACAGATGTTCCCATAGCATTTCAGAAGCATTGACAGACCAGCCCTCATGTTTTCAACTTGCAAAATTCTCATGCAGTCCCTTGTTGTGGTGTGACTACAGAAAGCTGAGGAAAGTGGTGGTAGGAGGTAAGGAGCGAATACAACCCGCAGTGCTCTTTTGGGATGCTGGCATCTCCTTTAGGTTGGTATGGCAAAGATCTTGAGTGCCCACTCTTATCAATTGTTAATGGCTGTCTGGAAAGGACGTTGAAGTCACACTTAGTAAGAAAGAATGCCATAATTAATCCTTAATATCTATCATGAAATAATGTTAACTTGTGAGAGGGAACAAAGTTTGTCTCATGTAGTTTCTACGTAGAGGTAAAAAAAAAAAAAAAAAGTCTATACTATTCCAGAGGGGATGTTATTTGATCAACAGTATAACTGATTCTGTATTATATTGAGATGTTGGATGTTGGAATTTTGCTGAAGTATTTTATTGCTACTGACACAAAGATCTCTGAAACATAGTCTTCCATCCCGATGACATGTTATCTCCATTCTGAATCAACCTGGAAGTAACAACTTGTTAGTTCATTCATTCATTCGGCTAGTCCTTCATTATCCTGGTTATCCGCTGTGGTATAACCTCACTCCAAAACTTGATGATTTGAAACAATAATCATCTTATTCTTTCTTCTTATCACTGTGGGTCGGGAATTTTGGAAGGACTCTCCCAGATGGTTTTGGCTCGGGGTCTCCCATGCGGTTTCGAGTCAGATGGTGGCTGGATGTGGGAGAGTGTGGGGATGGAGCAGCCAGGGGATGGGTGGGCAGCTCTCTCTCTAGGTACGTTAGGGGCCTCTCCATGCAGGTGAATTAGGACTAAAGGCAAGATGTACCGCCTTTTATAACCTCGCCTCTGAAGTTATACAGCGTCACTTCCACCATATCCCATCGGATATAAGCCAATAAAAGCCCACCTACTTATACTGAAGTGATGGGGAATTAGTCATCACTTTTTGATAGGGACGTAGTTAGGTATAAAAAAAATGGGATGGGAAATTCTATTGTCACCATCTTTAAAAAAGATGATCGGTCCTAGTCACAAATATTTATTGGGAATCTACTATGTGCCAGGCTACATAACACATTGGGAATACAGTGATAAGAACAGCCAAGGTCCCTTCCATGAAGTTTATAATGCATTGACGATAAACGAAGAGATAAGCAATACTAAATAAGAAAGCTAATTTTGGCTAGCGGTAAGTGCTATGAAGAATATTTAGAAAGTAGAGTAATCGGGTTTTGGAGGCTTCTTTAGATGAAGATGATCGGCACAGGGCTCTCCTAATCAGGTAACTTGATGAGAAGGTACCAGTCACACGGAGATCTGGAGGAACAGAATCCTAGACAAGTGGCAGAGCAAATGCCTAGCTCACGAAGTAGGCTCTAAGCTGCATTGAGAGAAGGAGCAAAACACCTGGTGGCAGGAACATGGTGAGCAAGGAGGGAGATGCCAAGAGATGAAGTCTGGGTGCTTCAAGGCAAAGCTAAGGAGCACGGATTTTGTTCCAATCCTCAAGTAAGTGCTATGAGGGGAGGCCCTTCATCAGCTTATTCACTGTTGGAGCCATGAGGCCCCTATATAGCTGGCACTCAATGGAGATCTGCTGAATTCAGAATGAATGAATGAATACCCAACTCTCAAGTCGCCACCTGTCCGTATCTCAAGGCAAGCTCCCCATGGTGGGGATAGCTTCCCGGGTGACAGAGTAGTTGAGATCTTACTTTAAATCTTTAGCTTAAGATTGGCTGGGCTACCCTATTGCCTCTATTACCACCTAAATGAAGACACATAATAGGGAGTTAATTATAATGTGTGTTGCCCTGCTCTTGAATAATTAAATATTTTATTGTGATGTTACAATTTGAATTTATTATCCTTTGCTAGGGAACAAAATTAAACATAATGAAGGCTGTTAGTCTCTTCTTGGTTCTGCCTGTATCCTGCACCTTATATCATTTCTACCACTTTGATTAATGGGTTTAATTCACTTTGACTGGAGTATGTAGGAATCAGCAGAGGGGGGAGGTTAGACAGTTAAAATCCTTTTAATTAGACTAATAATATAAAATCTTCATGTGTTAACAAGAGTGCATCACCAATTAACTTTTGTAGGTGGTTTCTGGAAAGGTAGTGGGGTAGCTTTGAAGTATCCTTGGTGATAGCAGGAGATTTGTTAAGTTGACAAATACAGCATGACATTACATATTCCCTCATGAAGAAGAGCTTTTAGTATCTCAAGAGGTAAAAAAAAAAAATCATACATTATAGATGGACACATCCCTAATTTGTTGCGTGAGACATCTTCTATTTAACCCTCCAGGCCTACTCTTCCCCAGGTGTCCTGCGTAGATCATAGAGGGAGGGCTTCTTATACAGGGCTCTGTCTGCTGGTTGGTCTGGCCAATGGAAACCTTAGCAGGAGATCAGAGTATTTATTCCTTGACTTCCCTATGAGATCACTACATGTATCTCTGAAGCTGGGTGTGTCCCTTCACCTAAGGATCACTGCTCCCCAAGACAACTTTTCCTACATAACTCCCTCCCTCCATTCTGCTAACAGCTCTCTACTTTTGTCCCCTTTAGGCCAAGGAGAGGCAATAGCTCTCCCTCCATTACTCAGCCCAGGTCCTTGCACTATCTCCATGGCTCCCCAAACTCTACCCCCACCTTTGTGAATAGTTCTTTTGGAAATGAACTCTCCTTGAAATAGCCTGAGTGTGCTGTTTCCTGTTGAGATCCTGCCTGATGTCCTCTTGTTAATGCCAATGTTTGATTCATTTTATTATATTTTAATTTTGTACAAGTTTCATTAAAATCAACTACATCATTTAAACAGGCTTCTATGTTCTGTTTTTCAGATGAGATAGGATTATATTTAAAGAGTTGTGTACTTTCATATGTAAGGTTTCTCCACTGCCAGTATTTGTTTTAGTAAGAAATCAAGTGTATTTTTGGCAGAGGGTGGGTGGGATACCATCTTTAATAGCTAAAACAAGTGCTTCCAAAAATAAGCTGTTTTTAAAAATTAAAATTTCCCAAAATATATTAAATAAATATCACAATTCGATCAATAAATTTCTCTTGGGTCACTATTTTTAAGATACCCAACAGTCAGTCTCCATGAGGGGAGTAAACAGAGGCTTCCTGTTCATATTATAGTGGATATAAGTAGATATTAGAAATCTCTATTAATACAAAAATCCATGTACATTGTACACATGCACATAAAATGCACTGCAAGGTTTTTGAAACTCCAACTATTTGAGGAGAAACACGTAAAAAACTCTTAGCAGTAACTTCTGGAAGGTAGTCACAACTTTCTTTCTATGTATGCCAGAGAGAAGCTGACCCATGGTTCTCTGTGGGGAGAGTCCTTAGGCTCCTTAGTCGACAACTTCTAACTTCATTCCCACGCCTGTTCTTCCACTCCTAAGAGATTTCAACATGTTCTGGGTGTCCCAGTTGGGGGGTGATGGAGCCTGCTAGTCTAGCCAGTACCCCCTTTTCGATTAAGATTTTGCTAACAGATTTTATTGGGAACAGAAATGGTGCTGGCCACATATGAGTTTTGGCCAGAAGTTATTGATAGGATTTCTAGAAAACATGTTCTAAAATTATGCCGTTTTTCCTTTCCTTTCTATTTTGCACCAGAAATTGGATGTAATGGCTAGATTTCCAGGAATCATTGCATATCTATTACCCTGAGAATGGATGCCACATCCTCTAATGGAAAGGGAGAAGAAAGGAAAAATGCTGGGGCCCTGATGATACCACAGACGTAAAGCAGCAGCCCCAGAAGACTCACCACCGACCGTGTTAACATCGCTCTCATTTAACCCACTGTCACTTGTGACTCTAGAGAAACTGCTGAAGATTCCTCAGAGGAAACCACCATGAGTACCATCTGTGACACTTGAGAGGAGAACAGATTATTTTGTGAAATGAGATGAATACATAGACACGACCCCACTTTTCTTTTCTTTTTTTTAAGATTTTAATTATTTATTTGACAGGGACAGCCAGCAGAGAGGGAACACAAGCAGGGGGAGTGGGAGAGGAAGAAGCAGGCTCCTAGCGGAGGAGCCTGATATGGGGCTTGATCCCAGAACGCAGGGATCATGCCCTGAGCCGAAGGCAGATGCTTAACGACTGAGCTACCCAGGTGCCCCACAACCCCACTTTTCTACCTGAGCTTTTGTACTCACCAGACTAGCGAATCCGTCAATTCTTAGAATTATAAGTTTCTGTGCCTAGTTCCCCAGATTCTTGATATCCTTCTTCACCCTTATGCTTCTGTACAATTTGCAGTATTTTTCAATAGTCTTATTAAATATGACATAATATGTTGAATTTTTTATAGACCAGCATGGGTAATGATGTTGAACTTCTTACTCTCCCCTGCTAGACTGGGCATCCCTGAGGGCAGGGACTATGTGTATTCTGTTCCCCAAGCACCTGGTACTACAGTGGCCACAACAGACACAGGTTGAGGTAATGAATGAATAAAAGAAGAGATCAATTAACAAATAAATGAAAATAAGTTAGAACATAAAGACTTTTTAAATGATGAAGCAATGAGGGGAACTATGCGAGAGAATTTAATTCTGACTAACAGGGGTGGTGAGGAAGAGGCTACTAATGGAATCCCGTGTGTATATGATGTGGAGGAAGCAGAGGCTTGGGGGACCAGAAGACAATGTCCATGAGCTCCGTTTTGTCTTGTTCTTGTTCTAGAAGCCAAACTGTGACAATGACCCCAGGTCAGGAAGAATGACCTCAACTACCCAAAACAATCTCTAAATTCTGGTCAACAACATCATGACAAGATGTCATGCCCATTATGACATAAACAACAAAGTAACTGTTTCAGTCACCATTCTATCAACAAATCACTTCAACAGGTATATACTAATAATGGGGGAACCGGGGCAATAAAAACTCATTTCACAATGGTGTCTGCCACCTTGGACCCTCCTGGCCCGTCTACAGCAATGCACAAACTCTCTTCAAAAAAGAGCTCCCAAACCCAGGGCCAAGGCACATCTGGAGAGTGTCTCCTGGGTTTGCCAGCTGTGCTTTTAAGCATTTTTGCCCTTCTGGTTTCTCATTCGGCGGGCTCACTTATGAGAAGCATTATGCAATCATTTGACCCTGGGCCAAGGACACCAGCCCACAGAGGCCCCAGCTTATGTGAACACAAAGCTCTCTGCTTTGCGGGGGCTGAGTCTGCTGGGCTCAGCAGCTTCCTAGGACCATCAGAAGGTTGCTGTTACTCATCGTGCAGTTGTTCTAGTACATTCTTTTCCTAAGAGATGGACGAGCCTTTGCAGATGAAGCAGGTATTTGCACTGCCCTAGTGCCGCATGGGTTTGTTTCAAACGTTACCAAAATGTGTTTCACGTAGAATCCAAAGCCTTACAAGGCTCCATGTGGTGCTGTGTGCTCCCCTCTTATCTGGACATCTGAGCCACTGTGTGATTTACGTGACTCCACTTAGCTTTCAGGTAATGAAATCAAACCCACAACTGCTCAGATTCTGTTTTCTTACACGAGCAACTTTGCTTATATCCCTTCTTTCCGATGATGCCAGGCGGTGAGCAGACTGCCTATAGGGGAAAGTAATACAGATGGCACAGTGTAAAGGGACACTGAGTTAACAGTAGGACGACTGTGTTCTGGGGGCTTATACCTGTGAATCACTCATGAACGAGTATGGGCTGCTCTTTCAAAAGCTTGATCCTTCAGATTCACTAAGTGCTACATTTAAAAGGAACAAGATTGGTAACTGTGTCTTAATAAAGTGTTTAAATCCTTAAACATGTTAGTATTTATTAATAAACATTAGAATGTGGGGCACCTGAGGGCAGGGACCCAGTCAGTTGGGCATCTGCCTTGAGCTCAGGTCAAGATCCCAGCATTCTGGGATCGAGCCCTGCCTCAGGCTCCCTGCTCAGTGGGGAGTCTGCTTCTCCCTCCCCCTGCTCTTGCTCATGCTCTCTCTCTCAAATAAATAAAATCTTTAATAAACAAACAAACAAACAAACAAACAAACAAACAAACGTTAGAATGTATCTGACTCCAGGAGCAGATTATGATTACAATCATTGTTTTTAAATGGACTAGACTATGGACTCTGGGAAACAAACTGAGGGCTGCAGAGGGGAGGGGGGTGGGGGAATGGGATAGGCTGGTGATGGGTATTAAGGAGGGCACGTATTGCATGGTGCACTGGGTGCTATACGCAAGTAATGAATCATGGAACTTCACATCAAAAACTAGGGTTGTACTGTATGGTGACTAACATAATATAATAAAAGAATATTATAAAAAAATTAAATGGACTAGGACTTTGGAAGAAAACCTCGAGGGACTTTAAGTCCTGTTTTTCAACTTGTTTTACAAAGAAAAATACATTTCATTCACATGCGCAATGACTCATATTAAACTATACATATCTACGTTATCCAGAACATGTTTGCCTTGAGCCAGGGAAAACGGAATCCCACCGCAGTTCGTACTGAATGCCTGCCTCAGAGAATGCTGCACGGAGCCCGACATGTGCATTGGAATTATTCATGCTGCTTGTATATTTTGGGGATGAACATCTGGAAGACAAACTCGGAATTTTAGTAAATCAAATCTAGATTTTTTTTTTTGAAATAACTGAAAGCAGAGGGGTAAATAATCCAAAACAGCTGATAATCTAAAAATAAGTTTCATTGTGGAATATGTTAGACATCAAACTCCCTCCAGATGCATCTAGTTACATTTTACCTAAATTTGTACTTAAACGAACTTGAGTAGTTATTAATGAGGGGCAAGCTAAATTATTGGGTAAATATGAGTCTGAAAGAAGATAAAGAGGCAAAATGGATTAAAAACCCAGATATAATTCCATTTTCTGCTGCTTTTTAACTTCTAGGCAAGCTCATATATTAAAGAACCATACTTTTCACAATGCTCTCAGAGAATAGGTCTTTTGTTCATATGTCAGCAACTCAAATGTTAAATGACACAAAATACATCCAAATGCCAGCTTTTATTTCATCAGTCCTAGCTATAATTAGCCCACCAATTCATTCCATATTTCACCCAAACTTAACCATTCTGACTTGCCCCCAAATGACTTATAGTTTCCCAAATTTTTGTGTTGCACTATTTTCTTTGTCAGACACACTTTCTCTGTCCTTGCCACATGAATCAACTCAGGACAGTGGGGTAGCAAGGACTTCTGAGGTTTGGAGTCTGATAGAGAGGACTCCAAAAACAGCAGTGTTAATTGCAAATAGTAGTTGAACCCTTCCTCTATGACAGTCACCGTGATATGTGCTTGACATGCGTTATCTTGTCACACTTTGCATTGTGTTAGGATCAAAATTATTGGAGGGCCTGCAGAGCAAAGACAAATCGAGCTTGTGTCTCAAACACTAGAAAGTACACTACACTCTTATATTCTGGAAAAATCAAACACTCGAGGCAAGGCAGTGAGACAGAGAAATAATACTGGGAAAAAAAAGAACTAGAAAGATCATTTACCTTAATTAAGGAAGGTGCTAATTTAGGAACTCTCCCTGTCTTCCACATTTGCCTTGTTTTGTGACTTCATGCAAGTCCCAAAGTATGTTTCACAAACCCTCAGGTTGGCACAAGCCTCGGGATTAACGTTACACACTTCAGATGACTAAACCCAGCTTTGTGATACAACTGTTGACCATAAAGTCCTTGCATGTTTGTACCGGACATTGCAAAACACAACAGATTGGATCTATAGCTTACGAGGAAAGACAGAACAGAGTCCCTGAATTTTAGGAGACCTTTGCAACCTGTCCTACCTTTGGACCGTCCCAGTGCTCTGTTTATTCTTCTACCATGAATTCCTTCCGGCACTGTAGGTTATACTTTGTATGTTTGTCTTCCTCTCTCTACGAAACGTTATGCGATTTAAAATAAGGGATGGATTTTATTTCTCGTAGGAAGAAGAATGACGTGACATTTAGCCCAGTGTCCTACACATAACTGAACCTCGGTAATGGTCCCTTGAATTGAGGACTGCCTGCAGCTCTTACAGACACGTACACACCTCGCTGTCATTTAAGAAATGGTATAGTCTAATGGTCAACAGCAAACTGCCCGGGTTCCAATCCTGACTCTGACACTTACAAGCTGTTTCAACTTGAACAAGTCTCTCTGTGCCTCAGTTTCTTCCTAAGTAAAATTATACTAATGATAGTGAGTCTTAAATATGTTAATGCATGTAAAATACATTGAATAGTGCCTGGTGTGCATGTAACAAACACTTTACAAGTGTTTATTATTTTTTCTATGATATCATTCCTAATTCAATTGTCCAGAAAAATTACACTGGGTTGAGGTTCCAAAGGAAGGGGAGATAATCAGAGTTTTCATGAATCAAGAAGGACATTGTTTGCAAGTGGTCACAAACTTAAGAATCTTCCACCTTCTTGCCCACACGGTAAATATGGGGACCCACTATGGAAATGTAATCTCCTACTTTCTGTCATGAGAGGACCCCCTTCCCATAGCAAATTAAACAGATAGAACCTATGGAAAAACAGAGTATGGTCTGCCTCTCAAAATGATTGAGTTTTTGCTGGGCTTTACTTCTAGTTTCACTTTAATTTGGGATACAAGACCCAGGAATGTTTTGTGGTTGGTGCCTGATCAAGGATAGCAAACAAGTCTAGTGGATAACCCTATCTCATCAGATAGCAGAAAGTCACAAGTTAGTAAGGCACCCGCTTGGCTGACTAGCAGTCTATAAATTATTATATTCCTTTTACATGCTGATTAGGGATAAGATGCCAAATTTACTTTGAAAAGCTTAAAAATAGCAGGTGTTCCACAAACCAATCAACCTTGACTTTCTTCTCTGACCTCTTCATCTCCCCGTCTTCTCCCTTCCCAGCCCCCACCTTACTATACCCCTCAACACCTGTGAGGAGAATATGTACCATTGGATCAGCGAGGTGGCCAAAGGCGTCCCACTCATTCCTTTTCTCTAACTCCTTGGATACAGGCATTGTTTAGCTTAAATACTTCATTTACCATAAACATTCCTTAGTGGAGCCTTTAACACATCGTTCAATCTTTAGCAGATCAAGTAGACCGAAAAATAAGGATATGGAAGAATTGAGAGAGAAGAGATAATATTGGTTTTATAGCTATGCATTGAAACTTATTCCCTAGGGAGACTACACATTATTATTATTATTATTATTATTATTATTTTATAAGGCCACAAGGAACATCTCAACAAAATCCTTCAATTGGAAATTGCACAGGCTTGTCGGATTGGCAGAGAGGCAAGCAGGCAATAGTGTACAGGTGAGGGCCCACCCATGTAAGAGTGGGAGAAAGCCCCTTAAATCAGGGCCGGGGGAAGGAAAGCGAGCGTGGGGTGGAGCATGCCCAGTGGTATGCTTTGTGGAGAATGAGGCCCATCAAAGGGCACCTTCTTTGGATTTCCTTCCCCATGAGTCTTGTGGACAAAGGCTGAATGTTTCGAATTGCCCAGGTCCTGTTGTCTTCTCTAGCAGCTTCTCGCCTACCATCTACCTTCTCATCTACAGCCGGTGCATCAAGACATTACTTTAAAAATTGTTAAAATGTGACATTTGGGGGAAATATGCTCTAGTGGTGCCACCTTCCACCCCTGGCCATGCGCCTGGGTCATATCTAAGAGCTCTGACAAGAGAGGAAGAGGGTGGAATGCATCTAAGAACTAGGCTGGAAGGCCAATGGAAATCAAATTTTGCTGAGCTGAGCTATTTGGTTGTTACAGGCGATTCAAATACTTACTCTAAATACTGGAATGCAGTGGTGATTTAAATCTGGTCTTCCCACCAGTGTGCAAGGGCAAAAGGAGAGAAAGAGTGAAAAAAAAAAACAAACAAACACAGTCCAACTCACAAATGGTAACAGAAATGTTATAGGACCAGGAAAGGAGCATGGATTAGTGGAAAACGGGAGATGGGGAAAGGGGTTAGAGACAATACAGGGAAGAGACAACTTTTAAGCTGGCCCAAGGTAAAAAAGGGTGAGCAAGAAGACCGTCCTAACTGAGGGAACAGCCTGAGATAAGTCTTATAAACAAGAAAGAACAGAGTCCGTGGACAGTTTTGAGAGCCCTAAGGACCTTCAAAGCAAGTAATCTGGGGATTAGTAACAGTACGTGTTTATTCTAGTGCTTCCTTGACACTCCGAAGGAAACGATCATAATGTTTTCTTTTCACACGTCTCAGTTAAAGCCATCTGCTTCTAAGATTTTTTCCAAACCCAAGGGTGCAAACACCACACAGTTACCAAAATTCTTCAAGTTTACTTAGGAGAGGAACATTTGTTTTTCTCTTCTGATTACCCACAATGTTCCTAGTTGTGTCCTTTTTAGCTCATAAAAAGAAACATCTTCTAATCTTACAAGTAATACATACTGACGGGGAAAATACAGAAAAGCATAAGGACAGCAATAGAGTCAGCCATAATGCCATCACCCAAAGATATTCTCTGTTAACGCAGTGCTACTGATCTTGCAATGCTTCACACACACACACACACACACACACACACACACACACACACACAGTTTGTATATGTATGTATATAATGTATATTTTAAACACAATTTAAATAATAAAACTATACACATTTAAGAATCTGCCATGTCCCCTTGTCATGGCATTTTCTTCTGTAATATGATTTATCTTGCATAGTATTCCACAGTACGAATATTCTATTTTTAACTTGCTATTGACCATTACAGAGTGTTCCTAATTTTCACTGCCTTTGACCCTTTTTTGACTAATTAGAACTCGTCTGGCCTTCCTCGTCTCGTGGATAAATCCCCTCAGGGTCTATTCACATAGGGCTGGTTGGGCCCCTCCCTTTGGAGACCTAATCAACTAGTCCACCTAACTAAGCTTGATGAAAGTCAGTCTGGGGCTCGGCAGCTTTCCTGCTGAGTAAGCCATGTCTGCGAGAGAAGGGGCTCTACAGAGCATTGTGGGATCCAGGGAGTAATAGGTCTTGGGGCGCTCATGCCCCTCCCTATTCCATGCCCTCCCTTTCTCTACAGGCAGGAAAGGACAGGGTCTCTGACTGGGCTTGGTGCTCCTTTTATCCCGTTTCTATTATATGATAGTTGCTGCCTTTTTTCAACTGTGAATGGCTGTGACTTTTCCCCCAGCAGTCAGATAACCATTGTCTTGTGGGAAAATTTAAGGGAAGAAATTCAGGTTATAAGAGGAACGTGAGGCGACACTTTGCTATAATAATCTTGTTACTAGCTGAGGTCCAAAATGTTAGATTGAGTTAAATAACATGATTAGGATGAAATAAGTAATGCCAGCTAAGAGGGAAATAGGTTAGAGGGATGTTATTTCAGCCTCCTCGAGAAAGAGTGGAGATGTCTTTCATAGGAAAACAGCCCCTGCAGTGAGCGTCCAAATAAAAGAAAGAAAAAAGAAACAGAAGTCCAAAGAGTATGCTAGAAAAAGGGGTATACAATTTTAAACAACATGTGTTACGCGATGGGATTAGATGGCTGGAGAGGCGCAAGGTGGGAGCAGTGCTGGGTTTCATGGTTGAGACCAGGGGTCTGCAAACTCTTTAACAGCTAGACAGCTACTCTTTTAGGATTGGCAGGTCAGTCTGTGCCGCTATACCGCCGGCTTTGTCATTTTAACTAGAAAGCAGTCACAGACAACACCTACGCAAATGGGCATGTCCCTGTGCCAATAAACATTGATTTGTAAAATATGGTGGCAACCTGGCTATGACCCACAGGCCACAGTTTGCTGACCCCTGGTTTAAATGAACAAAATGGTGGCAGCTGTCAATCTTCCGTTCCTTTCTCTAGGACAGGGAAGTCATACTTTGCCGGTTCTGGTTGTTATGAGGATTCCGTAATCATGAACGAGCCCAACACAATACCTGGCCGGAGATCCACACCCAGTGTTCACTTACCCGCCACCCTTCAAGTCTGTGATCACTATCCACAAGCCTTGGTTAATTAACCATACAGATTAAAGACAGAAAAGCAAGTAGAAAAGCACATGATCAATGGAAGGCAGATATTGATGTTGGTGGTGCTTTTTCCATACACACCATTTAGGACAAATTATTAAAAAGCATTGTCTTATAAACTGAAGAAACAGAACAAAGTACATCCGTAGGAGCAAATGGACTCAAGTTGATATAAGGTAATTTCCATGACAATAAGCTCATTTTCCGTCTCGTCTGGACTTGAACTGAGCTTTCCAAACTTGAACAAATATCCTTACGTTTAAGAAATGAAATTAAATAAAAGTAGAAGCAGAAACTTATTTGTGTAGATGAATGGTACTTCACGGAAAGTGTAAAATGGCTCATTTCAGATGATTAATTTCAGTCAGTATGGCATCTTCATTGTGGCTGGAAGTGGAGTCACCATGGTTTTACTTCAGGAAGCTCCTAACGGCCTCTCTGTACAGCCCCACTACAGATTCTTTGAAGCATTTCTAAATGAGGTAATTTTATCTTACACTGGGTTTCTTGTAAAAATTGTCTTTCTGTACATCTAATTAAAATAAAGATGTAATAAAGAATTTACTGTTTTAATTAGGGTATAGATCTTAAAGCAATTAAGGCACCATTAATAATTCTTTAACAGACTCTTGCACAAGATGAATAAAAAGATTTTTACACCATGAAAAATCAATACACATTACTCATTTGCATTAACAAAGCTACACAAAGCAATCTGAGTCTTCATTAAATTATTTCTCCTGTAAACCAGAGGAGTTTGGAGAGCCATTAGCTATTTATAACCTAGTGGAACTTCACTTAAAAGGGAGAAATCTTATCCAGAACTAGGTACTCCGAGCAGTGTCATTTAAATGCAGAACTAAATAGTATCAACATGTTAGTGAGTGGAAAGAGATTGATAAATTCCCTAAGGGGAACTTAATGATGAAAGACAGCCATCACCACCGTGTTCCAAATGGTTCACAACTCTACTTGAAAAACAAGTCTCAAACTTTTTCAGGAAGTTATGATTAAGGTTCTCCCACCATTATTCTCTACCTGCCTCTCCCCTTTCTTTTCTCATGCCTACCCCACCAGCCTCTGCCCTCCACATTTGGGCTGGTTCTTCCAGACAACAGCATCTAAGAGAAGGAAGACCGGTGACTTTAAAATGTAATCACGAGGGCTTCTCTAGTAGTATTTTCAGAGTTCGGTATTTTCTATAATTGCACCTAATATTATTACAGGAGAATCTAGGAAGGACAAAAAAACCCCAAAAATACTCAGGTTTTTTTTTTTTTTTTGTAATAAAAGGAAAGGCTATGACGTTATTAAAAAAACATTAAGAGGGAGAAAAAAGGTTTGGCAATTTTAATTTAAGCCATATTGTCCCTAATTGATAATGGGGAAGCTACAGTGGAGCCCTACACATGAAAGCAAAGGCCTAAGGCCATGAAGTGTCCAATTCCCTGGGGGAAGAACTGTCTACAAGACTGAATAACTAAATGCATAACTGCAACAGTGACTCTTGTTATTGGCTGCGTTATATCCTGAGGTGACAAAAGATGGCGGGACCTATAAACATAAATTGTTGCTGAGTTATTTGGTAAAGCTCAGTTAGCATGGGCAGTTTGGATGAACAGTCAGTAATGCAACCATCAGGTAAGTCAACAAATAACCAAACCAGTGTGTGCAAGAGCTGTTTCTGGGGCCTTGGGGAAATTTGCTCCAGGAGCCTTCCAAGAACTTAGAATTTGTGAGATGGTCACAAACTTAAAAAAAAAAAAATCATTAAGGGGTAAATTTGCAGTTACTTACTGCAGTTCTTACACTTTGGCCAGAAAGAACCGTCTCTGGTTGGAGGCGTGCGTCTGGCCCTGCTACAGGGTAAGTGGAAGTTTCTAGAACATACTGCCATGCCATGTCACACTGAAATGAAGTGAATTTTGACATAGAACACCCAATATTTTCAGTTTTTTCCTATGAACCCTAAAATATTAGATTAAATAATATTAGTGTCTACAATTCTGCTGGCCATAGGTAGAATTAGCTATAATATTAGTGTATTTTGAAATACCTCAGTCCTACCCATCAGGAAATACAAAGGCACAGATGCTAACAAAAACAATGCTTATTACATTCCAGGGAGACTGCTGCTTATCCTCCCCGTATCTATTCTCCCATTCTTTCTAAGAGAGGACCCACAAATTCTAAATGAGTTTGTAACTGCGTGTGGCCTGGTTTGTAATTTCTGTCCAATAATATGCATGGGGAAATTTCATGGGGCGTCTTCCTTAAAAATAATCAGATCATGGCCTTTATCCTATTTTTATTTGTTCCCCCTTCCTTCCTGCTTCTGGAACATAGATGAGATGGCCGTGGCTGAAGCAGCCACCTTGGACAATGCATTGACTTTGGAAATGGAAACCTCATGCACAGAGCATCAAGACAAAAGAGGCAGGCCTGTGAGAACGTCACAGAGCGGGAATGAAGGTTCTAGAGAGCCCTGACAGCTGACTGCAGCCTGGCTGCTAAGTGAACAAGTCTGTGGTCTGTTGTGGCAAGAGAGGGTTTGCATTTGGATTCTGCAAATATATTAAGGATAACCCTGCTCGGCACCATCAGGGATGTATTTTTACTTGTGATGCAATTTTGAATCTGTAGCCAAATTTCATCACTGTTTTCTTTATAGCTTCTGAGTTTTAATTGCCAAGGTCTTCTTTTCAGGATTTACTGAAAAAATTTTTCTGCAATTTCCCTCAGAACTGTTGGGTTTTCATTCTTTTTTTAAAGATTTTATTTATTTGAGAGAGAGAGTGTATGTGCACGCACATGAGTCGGGGGACAGACAGTGGGGGGGAGGGAGAGGGAGAGAATCGCAAGCAGACTCTGTGCTGAATGCAGAGCCCAATGTGGGGTTCAATCTCACCACCCTGAGATCATGACCTGAGCTGAAACCAAGAGTCGGAGGCTTAACCAACTGGGCCACCCAGGCGCCACTTAGGCCTTCTTCTTTAATATTCAAATTCTGTATTCATCTGAATTCATCTAGAATTCATCTAGAAACCATCTAAGTGGTACTGGAGTTGTCCAGATACTAGAGTATGTGCATAATTAACACTAAAGTTAATTTTGGTTATCCTCAAGCAAGCATTTTTCAATACTTCCTTCCCACTACTACAGTGAAATTTTTGTTTTCAGAAGGACACAAACTTGTAATTCTTAGAAGAAACACAAATAATCAATAAACCTATGGAAATGTTTACCAGCAATGCTAATAAAAATGTTTTGCATATTAAATGAGTCAAAATTGAAAAAAAAAACCACAACATTGCTGACTTGGGTACTTTGATACAGGTACTCTTTTATCCTGATGGTGGGAGTGTGAATTCCTTTCTGGAAAGCAATCTGGCAATGTGTTACATGAAGCTTATTAAAGTTCATACTCTCTGAGCTAGTAATTCCACTTTAGGAAATCTACCCTAGAGAATTAGTTAGATATTTTGACAAGAAGTTCAAAGATACTCATCTCAGAATTATTCTCGGTAGTGAAATATTTTTTAAGAAGTCTAAATATCTCTCAATAGAAAAATTAACTGATGGCACATTTATCACTGGGATATTACACAACTATTATAATTTTTTTAAAGAATTTGTAATGAAACGGGGCACTGATTATGATAATGATGAATAAAAATAGCATTTATCATTTAAACTTCAGTAGGTGCAGAAAAATGACTTGAAGGAAATGTACTACATTAATCAATTACCTGAGTTATGGCTAATTTTTATTTTCTGCTTTATGTTTTCTTATATTTTCAAGCTTTTAAAAAAGATTTATTTATTTATTTTGAGAAAGAGAGAGATTGCAGGGGGAGGAGCAGAGAGAGAGAGGGAGAGACTCTTAAGCAGACTCCCTGCTGAGTGCAGAGCTGACATGGGGCTCCATCATGACCCTGAGATCATGACCTGAGCCGAAATCCAGAGTCAGAGGCTTACCCGACTGAGCCACCCAGGCACCCCATGAAAATGGATTTTTATTGTAATTATAAACTATGATAAAAAATATGTGTGATTCTGGGTCCCACTTAGAACAAAGTAACAAGTAGCATTGCTTACAAAAACCTGACTTAACCAAAATTCTCCCTCTCTGGGTCTGCTACATGTAACATTACTATTATTTTGTTGTCAAATCCAGGATCCTCTCTCTCATTAATAATTTGATGAATGTGAAATGAGTTATAAACCAATTATAAAAAACTCATTACTGCCTAATAGACATAAAATAACATTAACACAGAAATGCATCTCTTCGTGCGCTGACAATCTTGCTGATCAAACTGCCTGGAAAATGAAGCTCCCATCATTTAAATGTACCAAATCAGGGAATCTCAACAGAAACTTAGTTACTTTGTTATCTGGCAATAGGGTCTCTTGGTTAAGTACTAAATGATCATTAAAGCTTATTGAGCAAAGACTGGTTTTATCTAAAGGGGCCTGAAAGTTCAGAAACTAAAGAACACAGAAATATTGACATTCTGGTATTCTAAAATTGGATTGACCGCCTCAGTATAGAGTGACATTACCTTAGAATAACATTCTATTGATATGGTTGAATATAGAATAAAATACTTTATTCTGATTAATTCCAGGTTTCAATTTGCTATGAAATCCTAGCAAATTTATTTTAAATGACCCTAAAGCATGCCCAAAGATTTATCTACAAAAGTATTCCTTATAGCAATATTTATATTAATAAAAATAGAAAATTTAATATCTAAAAATTGAGGTTTTTTTAAAATACAAGTTACGTGTCTATAAAATGAAATCCTAAGACATTGTTTAAAAAATGTCAAGGAATATTGAGTGAAATGGGAAATGTAAACATATGTTACATAAATATGTGGTTATCAGATTGAAATCTTTATATATATATCACATACATATATGTAGAATTTTTCCTTTACTATATATAAATTCATATTTATATACAAACATATGCATAAAAACAAATTTTGTCTCTAATCTTCATCTGTAGGTAATAGTATCACAGTTAATTTTTATCTCCTTCCTTTTTGTTTTCTTTAGTTTTTAAATTTCTTACAATAAAAAAGATGACCCTAAAGTCTTTATAATCTTCTCATCTGTGAACCTATTAGATAAGGCATATTCATAATAAAGTCATACTTCAATAAGTGGTAAAGCATAGTAACAGAGACGAAATCTCAATATATATTTACACATTGGGGACAAAAAGCGATTTAAAAACCACCAGCAGTTTTTCTATTAGTGGTCATAGATAGCTCTTGTATAGAGAAAAATTGGCCCTTCAGTGGGACATTAGATTATACAAAGGCAAAATCTTACTGGAGTGGCCAGGTGTTCAACTGAGATCAGGAGAATTAAACCGCTCTATAGGACACTGCAATAGTTTGACTTCATTCTGTGTTGAATTTTCCCTGTGAGGTTTTGTTTAATTGAGAAGTGAGCACAGAACATGGACGAGAGGACAGTGCGGGAGGCAAGTTTGTTTCTCTTTCCTACCAGACTGGACCAGGGATGGAAGGGTAGTTATCTCAGAGGCCTGAGGACACCTAGATGCTAAGTATTCAGAACACAAAAGCAGTGTCAGTGGGCAAGACGATGAGAAACTTCTCTGTAAAACCTTGGCTTTCCACCCTCCAGAGCTTGGAATTACTCTGAGATGTAAGACGCATAGTAACTACAAACAAGGAAGTGCTCCTTGTCAAAGAATATTAATGAGCTAAGGTTGATGTTACAGAAATAACTTGGAGGGTTAATACTCAGATTTAGAGGGCAGGATAGGAAATGTTTGTGTCTCCCTCTTCCATCATCTGACATTATGTCCTCTCTCAGTTAGGAATGCATTTAGCTCCAAGTAATAAATAGAAAATCCAACCAAGTGTGACTTAGGTAGTATGGATATGTAGTATTCCATGGAATGACAGGGAAGCTGCCCTCACTGGTTTTGCGATTCAGTGAGGTCACCAGAGACTCCGCCTCTCTTTTCTCCCCATTGGGTCATCCACAGCATGGTGGGTTTTGTCCTTGGGTTTGCTGCCTCATGATTACAAGGTGGCTGCCAAATCATAACAGTGACAGTATATTTGCATTCCAAGACAGAAGAAGTACATTTGATTTTTTTTAGTAAAAAAGAGAAAAATTTCCCAGAACTTCCATCCTTAGCGCCAGCAACTTTCTATTAGACCCTGTCACACGAATACTTCTGGCTGAAAGAATGGCTATGCGAGTATTTCATTTTCCCCCCAGCCCTCCAGGGAGGTGGCTCAGGGATAGTGGGCCTTAGATGTGACTATAACCAAAGTACGTCTCTCCTACTCCTCCTTGTGGCTGTCACATTTACAGGACTAATTTTCTATCAGTTCGGTTGCTCCTTTGGCTGCTCCCCAGAGTTGTTACAGAATATTCCTGTTTTTCTACTTTGTTTGAGAGGTCCATAAATAGAAATAAATAACAACAACAAAAAAGTTGTTACCTTGGAATCTTCAAACACAATGATACATTTACGGAAGGTTTTGTAAAGTACAAAAGGGCAGAAAAAGCCCCCCCCCCCTAATTAAGATCAAAAACAATTATTTCTGCCCTGGTGATGGGAAGATTGTGGGATGGGCACGGCCGGCCAGATTCCAACAGAGTAGCCAATATTACCTCTTATCTGCTTCTCTTGTTTTACGTACTTCCAGACACCAAGAGGGCACAGCTGCCAGAGAGGAGTCCAGCTGCTGGAAACCCTGACTACTCAAGGAATGGTCTCTACCAGTGCTTCTCACGGCATTTGTTGTCCCTCTAAGAGCCTTTTCACATATGTTTTTCCTAATCGCCTCCCTCATAAAATTTTAGCAGCTAGACTTAAGTCTCTGTTCATGTACTGTGTGCATAACTGTATTTTACACCTAAAAAGAATAAGATTTTTATACTTCCCTCCTACCACAAACCAATTTGTGCTCCCTTAGGATAATATGGCTCCTACCGAGAATGCATGTCTAGATCATGAACACTTCTTAGGGCGGGGTGCATGGGGGGAATTACGGGAATGATCTTAACTGAGCTCTGGAGGACAAAAAGAACTTTACATGCAGAGGTAGAAGGAAAAGCACTGGATGCTGTGGGACTGCAGGAATAAAGCCGAAGACGTAGAGGACTGTTCGTCATGCACGGGGGCATGAAGAATGTGCAGCTCAGGTGGTTTAGATGCAGTAACTGTCAGACCTCACAGCCAGGGGTCTCCGTCTGACACAGAGTATCAACTCTAACAAAAGGGGAACTCACTAAAGGGAAGTGAAATCATCAAGCGGGGGGGGGGGGGGTGTTGGAGGATCTTTCCAATTTGACTCATCTCCATGCCTTTTTTTTCCCACTTTTCAAAACAACTGCTTACAAGTTAGAGTAAGAGTGAGTCTACCTTAATGATCTCACTAGTGCAGACAAGAACTCCTCAGTTCTACTGAACGAGAACAACTTTACTTGTTCAGATAAACAATGACAGATTCCTACCCAGGCAGCACTTGGAGAGCTAAGAGTGTGGTGAAAAAATAACTTAGGAAGAAATTGCATGAATTCTCAAACGGTAACCTGTCCCCTGAGCTTATTGCAAAGGAAAACACGTAGAAGCTTAGCCATGAATAAAAGTTGCTTTGTGTTTTACCTTTATTCCAAAACAGTCATAATTAATTTTGTTGACACAAATACACAAGAGCTTAAAGAGAAACAGCCCCATGTTGGTGAGAAGACCAACCCATTCCTTCCCTAATACACTAGAGAAATACCTCAACCATTCACCCATGTGAAAGCAATCTTTCTAATGTCTCCAAGGTCAGTGAGACCTCTGTTAAAAACAAACCAAAAAGCTATTGCTTGAATGCAAATACACCAGGATCACATTATATATTTAATTTAACCAACATTTCAGATGAAATTATGTTATAAAAATAAAAGTGAAACTCATAAAGACCTCTTTTGTTTGCTTTCTCTAGTATTATTTCATTCCCTTAAAATAACTCCCATTTGGAGAAACACCACCCCACCACACACAAAATGGGGTAATTTCAAGTGGTATGCATTAAAACTAAAAGTGAAATCTGTCTTGGAGGGGTCAACTAACACATTACAAATAGATAAATTTTTTGTCTTTGAGATAATAGGTCAATAAATCAAAAAAAGAGGAAATGTAGGCATATTTTCCCCACTGAATTTATGACTCTTTTGCTGTCATGAAGGAATTTAGAGTTTATCCTATAGGAGGATTGATTGTTCCCTTTTTTTTCAGTCTGGGAAACAAATCTGTGTAAGGACCGCACCATTCAAAGCTCAGAGGCCTCCTTTCCAAACTAAATCAAAGAAACCAGTAATGGGAGGCAGTGTCTTTTTACCCTTGGTCGGCATAGAGCACTTACATAGGGACTCGAGTCAAAATTTCTTAAAAGGGGATTTTCTAAATAAAACTTGGCATCCTAAATGGATCCCAGGTAAAGGATATTGGTGGAAAAACTGGTGAAATTCAAATCAGATCTGCACTTTAGCTAATAATAATGTATCAAATATACTTCGGTGAGGTCTAAGATGTTACCATTTTAGGGAAAACCTGATCAAAGACCTGTGGCAACATGTATAGTATCCTCACAACTTTTTCTTAAATCTAAAATTCTTCCCCAAAAAAGTTTATTTGAAAAAATTTCTCTCTAGTTTACCAGTCTTAGAGAATAGCCTTAGCATTTCTTGTAGAGAATCATGTTTTCTGGTCACTCTAACGCATTAGGAATTATTTTGCTCTTTTTGTATATAGAATCACTTAATAACCATTCCCTGCATTAAATTCTACCAAAGGCATAGCACAGCCGTTCTACACTTAGCACTGGGGGGCCTGCATTTGGATTCACTGTGAGAGGGGAGATCCTGTCCCTGTCATAAACCCTATCGGTAGCTTAATCTCTCTCCTTCAAACTTGTCAGGACAGGATCCAACTGCACTCATCTCTGTAGGCTGAGTAACAATTCCTGGGCTTAATATGGATCAGGAGGAGTTTTCACAGTTAAATGTAGTTTAAACTTCCAGTTCCCCACTTACCAGGCATGTTACTTTGGGGCAAAGTCGTTAACCACAGCCGAGTCCCCCTTTCCTCATTTATAGAATGAGTTGCTGAAAAAGTTCAGTGAGGGGACACAGGAAGGAGCACCCAACAGTATGTGGAACAAGATGGAAGGTTAGCATGCCCCCTCCATAGGACAGCACCATTCATGTGGCATTTTATTTTTAATTTTGAGACACTCGCCCAGTACTTATCATGCGTAAGAATCCATTCTAAATGTTTTTCACATAACCACATTTTATTATCCTAACCACCTTATGTGGTAGGCATCACTCTTATGATTCCATTTTCCAGATGAGGAAAATGGAAACACAGAGAAGTTAACGTACTTGCTAAGCTCATGGAGCTACCAAGTGGAAGGACCTGAGATCTGCACCCACGTGCTTGGTTCCAGGATGTGAAGTCCTAAAACACTAAGCTATCATAGAACATTCTCTACTGAAGACACGCTTAGGATCAGATACTATGCTTGCTTTCTAGAGAGCTCCTCAGAGTGCCCAGTATGCAGTAGGTGCTCAAATACATGCATGACTGACTGACTGAATGCCTATCACCCAGCATCCCCAGCATTGTAGAAGGGAGCTAACATTTGCCAAGGGCCTCCAATGTTCTAGTCTACTGTGTCTCAAATGTTAGACTCTCATTCAAGTCTCAAAACCATCCTGTCAGGTACACCGGAATGTTTCCGTTTCCACCTGGTGATGTCAGAATACACAGAGTACTTAACCTCCCAACGTCATAGAGTCAATCAGAAGCGCACCCCTGATCGTAATCCCAAGATTCCTTTCAAAGGTCAGGCTTTTTCCCATATACTTGGTGGCCTCCCGAATGAGATCATTACTGGAAATATAGTATGTTTTGCCATAAAAATGGCTTTTGATCCAGGTCTCTGCTTAGACATCATCTCAGAGACACTTTCCCTGACCTCCCCATACAAACTGTACACCTTTCACTTGTGTCCCTCTGCTCTGCTTCGTTGCTCAGTGTGCTAATCACTTGACACCCTATTGCGTTTACCTTCTGTCCCCCAAGCGAACTGCTGCATTCGAAGAGGGCAGGGAATGGTCTGTCTTGGTTGCACTGAAACCCAAGACCTAGCACAATACCTGATACAGAGTAAGTACTCAACAAAATATTGTGGACTAAATGAATAAATAAGCAGAAGAATCCCAGAACCGATTGTTATGAACCTTCTTATCATCACTTGTGCCTCCTTTTATCAGTTAGATAAGTCGGTTGTGACAAAGCTTTATTTTTTTTAAGATAAAACTGATCAGAAAACTGAATAAAGAATGTCGGTTTCAATTAGACCAAAGCACAAAGACTAAGCAACACCACTAACCACCAGGAGACCACACACAGGTGGGACGAGGATGACCCCCAGGCTGCAGAGCTGGCATCACTGTTACCAGACAGAGCTCCACTTCTCCTGCCTTCTAAAGCCTTGTGAGCTCAAAATTATCCCTCTGCTACCGATCATAAATTGTTTTAATTCACCTCTCATTTTTCCATCAGGAAACAATTGGCCTTGGTTTATTTTTTATCACTTTATTTACATGTCTCCTGCAAGACTGAAGCATCGATTTTCCCAAGATAATGTTAATAGGATCAATAAGCCACGATGAGCGTGCATCAAAGTGCCATTTCTTCACTCCTAACCCGGGGAAGGAGGCGCTGCAGGCAGCCAGCCTCTGCTGAAATCCGCCCAGCTCCAGTGATTTTGAAGGTGGTAAGAAGGCGCCTCTGCTTATAAATTATAAGTGAGCTTGGATGACCCAGATAACATACCAAATGCAGCACAACCGAGAACTCTGTGGGGAGTCTGGAAGCCTAAAGTCCTATTTGAAAGCCATCTTTCAATACAGTCCATACTAGGCACAAAACATGCAGAAAAGGGAGCTAGGGGCAGGGGTCATGCAAAGGATTAGCTCCTTTGCTGGAACACTACTTTGAGCGCCGGGGCAAATTGGAACAAGCCAGTTCCCGAGTGGTCTTACCTTTCATCTGCTTTCAGAAGCTTCTAGTTCCAGTGTGTCCAATGCAGACAAAGGAAGGGAGCCAGAGGCCTCCGGCTTAGGGGCAGCGCTGATTGGGCCTTGCAGACACGTTCTTTGAACAACACGAATGTAGTCTCAATTCCTCCTGTCTCTAGATTCCCCTGCCACCCAGGCCAACAGGCTTGCAGTCCTGAAAACACGCAGGCCAGAGCAGTTCCTCCAACTTCAAACCCTAGGGGTGCATCTCCGGTTACAGCAGAAAGCACTGAGTCTATTACTCTCTGGCGGAATCAAGTAGGGACTCTCCTAAAAGCACGCACCTGGGGGCAATTGATAACCCCTCCCACCTAAGCCAGTAATCACTTCACTCACCTGGGCTTCCACGAGTTCCGCGGTCACAGCGGCAGAGCTTTTGGAAACTGTAGATTCTCCCGTCCCACTTCAGATCTGCTGGTGAAGAGGTTAGGGACAGGGAGGGTGGGAATTAGGGAGTGAGAATCCATATTTTTAAATGCTCTCAAGGGATTTTAATAGGACTCTTCAGCTAATGTGTATTTGAGAACCAATTCTCCAAAATTTCAATGGTTTTCAATCATGGTTGCACATTACCTGAATTATTTGAGAAGCTTTTAAATAATACTCATGCCTGCGTTTCACTCTAGACCAGGGTTTCTGTGTTGGCAGGGGAGGAGTCTCTGGCCCCTACCCAATAGATGGCCTAGCACCTTCCCCTCCCAAATGAAAATGTCTCCAGACATTGGCAAACGGGTCCTGGAAGACAAAATCCTCTGCCCTTCCTCCCCCTGGTGGTAGTGATCTGAAAACATCTCACGTTTTCAAGCTCATTTACATGTGTGACCTTTTCCTCCTTGATGTCCATTGCATCCATCCATGGCCTTATAATCCGGGGCCCCTTTGATTAATATGTATATCTTCCACATATACAGGCACATGTGTTTCAGGAAGATAGCAAGTCCACATTCTGAGCTCCAGTCCAGCTAGCTTGCATATCCTATGTTACATGTTCATGACCAGATTCGCATTTGGATTGACTTAAATTGTTCATGAAAGAGACTTAAACAACTAACAATAAATTACGAATGAAGTTAGCCATTTTTTAAAAGACAAATTGAAAGTGCCAAGAATATTGTTTTTTTCTCTACCAATCTGGCAGAATGGATTCACACATTAAATGTGTCCGGAGTGTCTGCAACGTGCCAGCCAGGAAGCAACATACACAAGAAGGTTGCCGTACTGGAGCTTATCTTCTGAAGGGGGGAGACAAACAACATGCAAGATTACACATTAAGTAAGATAATTTTAGATAGTGTTCAGTGTCAGAAAACAAAAGAAAAGAAGGTGACATGGGGTGGAGAATTTGGGGTGGCCGTGGACTAGTTTAGGGCATCAGAGGAGGATAGAGTAGAAATGACATCCGAGCCTAAAACTGGAGCTGTCTCATTCTGCGGGTGACATGAAAATTAGTGTAGTCTTTTAGGAAGCCAATTGTCAATGTACATCAGGGTGATAATAGCGTTCATTTTAGCCAATCATGTAGCAAATACAAGACATCTCTGAAAATACGCCCTATCAACACGACTACTGAAACAGTGTGCCAAGGAAATTTCCAAAACACTGTAAATTATCTCCATATTGCAAAAAGTCTGCCATATTTTGTAAAACTACAAACTATTGAATTGTCGACAAAAGGAAATAGTTGGATAAATCCTGATGTATCTATGAAACTGAGGAGAACGCTCAAGATACAGTGTAAAAAACTATATATTATTCGGGATAATAACATATACATAGTGGTCTCTGCTCCGGTTCCTGGCATAGAGCTTCTAAAATCCTCATTGTTTCCTAAGTGGTAAGAGCCCTAAGAACTCCTCCTGTTCTAATATTTGTCTTTGACGGCATTCCTGACACAGGCCTCCTCAAGCTCTCATAAATTGCTGATTAGAGCGCCAGAAGCATACTCCGTTCTATTGAGGGGATTCTAGGTGGGCCCCTGGTGGCTCCTGGATGGGGGCTGGTCACGAGAAAGACCAAGCCATGATCAGAAGCTTGGAACATGCAGTCTCTCCCCTCCCCATCCTCCAAAGAAGGGCAAGGGGCTGAGAATGGAGTTGGTGGTCCATCAAGCCCTTGTGAGAGAGCCTCCATAAAATCTCAGAAGCTCAGAAAGCCAAGGAAAAGCTTCCAGTTGGGCAAATATATCCACACTGGGAGGGTTATGCACCCCGGCTCTATGGGACAGAAGCTCCTGCATTTGAGACTGTCCCAGATCTCACCCTATGTATATCTTCATCTGGCTGTTCATCCATATCCTTTATCATCTCCTTTAATAAACCGGTAATAATGACTATAGTTAATAATACTGCATTATAAACTTAAAATTTGCTAAGAGAATATATCTTAAACATTCTCATCACACACCAAAAAAGAAAGTAATTATGTGACAGAAAAACTATGTGAGAAAGAAGTTTGCTTGAAGGGGAAATAGGTATGCTGCAAAAACAACCAGAACGGCGACAAAAAATCAGCTGGTAGAGATTCTCCATAAAATATTAGCATAACCAGCAATTATTTCTACTAAATAAGCACATGTTGTGCTTCTAAAACTAGGCAGTTGTGTGGTCCATTAAAATCTTCGTACTGAGTTTCAGGAGTATCAGATTTTCTTTTCAGTGTCTATATTAATAGATGCACTTTCAAAGGAATAATTTGGCAAATAAGCTGCTCTAATTTCCATACGTTGAAAACTCACTTTTGAATATGTTCTAATTTCTGACATAAAGCTTCATTTAACATGTCCACCTTCATATTTTCCAAGCTCAGTCCCGACAATGGTACCTCTCATATCAGTATTTCAAAATATTCTAAATCCTTGCATTTCAAAGTTTGGTCCATGGCTCAAAAGCTTTGTCATCACCTGGGAGTTTGTGAGAAATGCAGAATTTCAGGCCCTACTTAGACCTTACTGAATCATTATTTGCTTTTTTAAGGAGATCTCTAGGTGATTTTATGCTCATTAAAATTTGAGAAGCACTATTCTAGAAATACAGCCTCTCAAGATTACATGACTTTTTCATCCTTTCCAGCTTTTCTAGTCATCAGAAGAGATGAAAGTATTAGAATTTTCCATAGTTTAGAACCAGTGCTGTTGTAAAATTCATTATGGTCTTTGCTTTGTTTTTAAGCAAATGTAAGGACAACTAGGCACAGTCATTTTGAGTTTAGGAAGTGCATCTAGTTTAGTTTTTCTGGATTTAACTACAACTTGGAGACAGTGTTCTAGATTGGGGGATGGATGGTGTAAAGAAATCCAGTGTTCTTTAAATAAATCACAAGGTCAATAATGAAATAGATGAAGGTAGAAATAAAAATCTCTTCAGAATCTTCCTGAAATGGCTTAAAGCCAACCTAAATATGACAGTTCAATTTTAAAACAATAGAAAAGTCCTGAATTTCAAGGGTACCAATGAAGGTGATTGCTAGAAGTCATTTTTTTTCTTTAATCTGAGATTAGTCAAATGCCTCCAAAAAAAGATTTTATACTCTTATTAGTAATTGCAAATAAATATTCGAATATATATGAACAAACATCTCTATGATACACAGAGACCAAATATTGACTCTTCCTTTTCCCTACCTCCAGGCACTGATTTCACAGAAGAATTCAATTGTATTTATGGCTCATGAACAAACATAATGGTAGAAATGCTTTGTGGATATAAAAACCATTTCTTCCCAGGGGCTCAAAATGCATTCTAGACATTATCTCATTAATCGCTCCCTTAAATCTTTCTCATTGATTTTTATATGTTTTGAACCAACAAGTTCACTATTGTTTGCATATGAAGGAAAGCAATTGCTTCAGTTAGAATTTGAGATCTTAAGCATTTTGAAAACTGCAATGTTATATCTCAACTGACAAGGGGTTACTGGAGAGGCTTCAAACACACACACACACACACACACACACGCCAAGAAAACAAAAAACCACAAAACAAAGTGACCTAACAACGTTCTTTATTTATCTATGTATGAAGTAGCCAAAAGTTCTGAGGATATCCTGGTAAGATCCTATCAGGAATGTAAATATTCGACTAGTGTACCTTGGCTGTGTCAACCAGAAAAGACGTGTCTGAAGATGAGAGATGTGCAAATGTCTCATTTTGGAAAGGGAAAACAAAATGCTAGTATACATTATTCAATAAGCCGTCTGACAAAGTGATGTGATGATCACAGGGACCAGGAGGGATTTGCCAAGAACAAGGTGATTCCAAACCAGCCACATTTCTGATTGTGACAGTTACCGGTCTGGAAAAAGGAAATGCACAGTTGCTGTAAATTTCAACTAATAACGATAACTGTTCTTCACTGAGCACTTCTCATGTGCTACAAACTATGGAGAGCACTTTACAGACAGCTTATTTCATCTTTAGAAATGTATGAGACAGTATCATTACTGACAATTGGTATAAGAAGAAGAGTACGTAGTCCACAGTGAAAAGGATGTTCCCGAAGATAATATTCCTATGCAGCATATGGTCCTATTTTCAGTAAACTCAATTTTGCTTGTGAAATTATACAGTTAATTGTTCCCCATCTGAGAGATCTAACACTTTGTCCACACTTTCTGTTATAGTATTTCTCTGTGCAAGAAGAGATACTCAAACAAGGTAGGAAAAGAGTAAGGAGCAACCGCAATGAGATGCCACCTCATACCTGTTAGGATGGCTCCTGTCAAGAGAGCAGAAAACAGCAAGTGTTGGCAAGGACACAGAGCAAAGGGAACCCTGGTGCTCCTTTGGGGGGATGTGAAATGGGGCAGCCACTCTGGAAGACAATGTGATGATTCTTCAAAAAATTCAAAAGAGAATGACGATATGATCCCGCAATCCCATGTCTGGGTATATATCCAAAAGAACTGAAAGCATGGTCTCAGAGAGACTGTGCACTTAAACATGATGGAGATGGTATTTTACGATGATTTCATGTCATATGTGATTTTTTAAAATCACACACAAAAAAGAGTAAGGAGCATAAGAATGAAAAATGCTGGCTAGAAAATCTGAAAATAGTTCTTGTTAGTCTCCAGCAAGGTGAATACAATATATTACAAGAATAAAGAGACAAAGGGTAATAGTTCTATTACTTATTAGTTATGATTTATACGACATTCTCTTTTGATGTTACTGAGATTCAACTTTCTCATCTTCAAAAGAGGTTAAAAATATCTGTCTTTGCTCCTTCATAAGCTGTCATGAGGATCCAAACAGCTGGAAAAGCTCTGTAAACTTTATTTTATTTTTTTTAAAGATTTTATTTATTTATTTGACAGAGATAGAGACAGCCAGCGAGAGAGGGAACACAAGCAGGGGGAGTGGGAGAGGAAGAAGCAGGCTCCTAGCGGAGGAGCCTGATGTGGGGCTCGATCCCATAACATCGGAATCACGCCGTGAGCTGGAAGGCAGACGCTTAACTGCTGTGCCACCCAGGCGCCCCAAGTTCTGTAAACTTTAAAATCTTGTCGGGGGCGACTGGGTGGCTCAGTTGGTTGACCAGATTCTCTTGATTTTGGCTCAGGTCCTGATTCCAGGGTCTTGAGATCAAGACTTGAGTTGGGCTCCATGCTCAGCAAGGCGTCTGCTTGAGATTCTCTCTCTTTCCCTCACCCTTTGCCCCTCCCCCCTAAAATAAATAAATAAATCTTTTTAAAAAAACAAAAAATAAAATCCTCTTGGAGCTGCCTCATCTACCTCCGTTGCTTTTATTACAATCTGTGGGTACTTCTGTCTCCTTAATCTAGATTTCAGCTCACGTGCCTCTCCCAGATCCATACATTCAACTGCCTCTACTTGGATGTCTCAGGGGCACCTCAAATTTGCAGTGTTCTAAACTGGGTTCCATATTCCTCATCCCCATTTCCCCTCCAAGGATCGTTATGTTGTTGAATGATACCATCCCCTACCAAGCTGGATTTCCTTCTTCCTTCTGAATGATGCCCACATCTAATCAAAGGCAAAGTCCCAGCCATTCTCTCACTCAACTTTGCACTTAACTATTGCTTGGGATTTTTTCCCTAGCCAACTCCTACTAACCCCGCAGGGCTCAGCTTACATTCCACTGTCTCCAGGAAGCCTCCTTCGATACCCCCAAACCCACAACAGGTATGCTTCCAGTGTCCTCCATCTATCACCCTGTACCTCCCCCCTCACTGCATTATCACAATGTACGAAAATTACCTCCTTGTCAGAGTCCCCCATTAGCCTGAAAGCCAAGGAAAAAGATATAAACTGTGTCTATTTCACCTCACTGTCACATAAGCCTTCTGTTGGCCAAAAATAGTCAGTCATTGACCAGTCATTGAAGCGTGAGTTGTGAACAAAACAAATATGACCCCTGCCCTCATGGAGCCTGTCACCTAGATGGGGAGACAGACAGCAGAAAGTTGACCCTTCCCCCCAACTTTTTTTTAACTGACAAATGCTAGGGTGATAATGATCAGTGTCTGGATTAGAAAACATTGGAGGAAGGAGAGCTACTTTAGCTGGACCACCAGCAAAGACCTCTCTGCGAAGGTGTCTTTAAGCTGGGGCCTGTAGTTGAGAAGGAACCAACCATGTTTTGGGCAGAAAGAAGTGTCCATGCAGAAGGAAGAGTTCATGTGCAGATGTGAGGGAAGGGAAGAACTTGAGGAGTCTGGAGAAGCCAGAGAACCCAGTGTGGCCAGGAAAAGGGGAGGGTCTGATGAGGCAAGGTAAATAGACATGGGCCACACTATTCATCTCAAATTTGATTTGCAGGACAATGGAAATCTTTGAAAGGTTTTACGCAAGGATAGGATAGTAGTGACCCAGCTTAACTTTTTAAAAAAGATCAGGCTGACCAACACCTGACTCTGAAAATCAGCAATTAAGGGAAAATCTTCAGGCATTTGGCTTGCTTTTCCTGCACAAACTATATTTCAGAGAAACCAAATACCCCTCGTTTTGAAAAAAAAAATTCTTTACAGAAGAATTTCAATTGCAAAATGAAGAAAGAGTGGGAGAAATATAAAAAACACCATTTTATAACCCCTGCGTGAAATAATTCATTCCGATAATGATCATCAAGAGACAAAGCTACTGGATGAAAGGTTGGGTGGGGCCTCTCCCAGGCAGGGATAATAAGGCAGCCATTCCTGAAACACAAATCAACCTTAGCAACAATGATCTGAGATGGTATGAAGTACATAGAGACGACAAAAGAAGTGTTTTTGCCAAAATATTGAATTAGAAATTATTCAAACTTGGAGAGTTAACCTACAGTTGACAGGGAATACAGAAGGTAGAGGAAGAAGTTAAATACTACCATGTGAAAGCAAACAGACAAATATAGAAGACCATGTTGTTTCTAGGAAATTCTATAGGACAATTGACTTCAATAAGTCAATAGTATGGAAAAATGAATAAAAGGAGAGAGTATGCAACAGACGTAAGAAATACAACAGCACAAGGTGATTGGCAGAACTTATTTGTCTATAGATTTATTTTATTAATTTATTTTTTAAAGATTTTATTTTTTTATTTGACAGAGACAGACAGCAAGAGAGGGAACACAAGCAAAGGGAGTGTGAGAGGGAGAAGCAGGCTCCCCGCTGAGCAGGGAGCCCGATGCGGGGCTCAATCCCAGGACCCTGGGATCATGACCTGAGCCAAAGGCAGACACTTAACAGCTGAGCCATTCAGGTGCCCCAAGATCCCATCTTAATAGTGAAGATTGACACATCAAAAGTGCCACATCCTAAGTCAAAAATCAGCACATTCCTTTCAGCTCCAAGATTTAAATAAGTCAACAGTAACATTTCCTAAACAAGTGGGAAAGTTTGAACGTGGACTAGGTATTGGATGATATCACATAGTTATTGTTAATTATGTGGGAGGAACAATAGCACTATACTTATATAAAAAAGTAAAAAAGATTGAAAATGCACAATAAAAAAACATAGATGTGAAATAATCATATCTGGGATTTGTACTGAAATATTCAAAAGATTGAGGTGGGAAGTAGGGGAGGCAGGTACATGAAGCCAGCATGACCAAGTCTTGATAATTTTAGAATTTTAAAAGATCACCTAGCATGCATGAGGAGAATGTCTTAGGAAGGTATGTGGTCTACATGGGAAAGGATGGCAGTCCAGACTAGGACAAGCAGCTCAGAGTAAGTCCTCAGTGAAGATTTTGTTAAATGAAGCAATGGTGGTTAAGTTTTACACACATCTACACACAATTTTTTAAAAATGTAAGAAAGTAGAATGTGCTCTTTTTGAAGACCACAATAATTTCACAGCAAAATTTAATAGGTTGCCTAAAAATTGTTCAGGTCATACTCTGCTCAAAGAAATCTTCCCCTATCAGCTCATCATACCTGGTATTCAAACATTATGTGTATTTGGACTTCTTCATAAAAAGTGTTGGTGCTAAGAGTCCTTGGTTTGTAATAACTGCAGTGATTGTTTTCTCAAGTTCTTAGATGTGAGAAAAGTCAGTCATAAACATCAATGACCCTGCTCTTCCCTGCTTTACCTGCCAGGGTGTTCTCCTTGGAACACAGAGGAGTGAAGCTGGTTCAGTGCACGGATGTGTATGTGTATCTATGCCTCTTACACAAAGCTTCGACATTTTCTTAAGACATTATTTGACTTAAATTAATATTTAATATTCTGGGTTAGTCCTTTGTCCACTTCACTTAGTGGGGAATTCAACTGAGTACCTTCCACATAATTTGGCCAAATCCTTGTTTAATGGTAACCACGTTGTGAAACAAACCCAAGTGCCATGGCCAGACACTGAAACGCACTGCCTCTCTTTCCTAGAGAGATTTTGACTTGTGTCAGGCTCATTTCATGAAAGCAAATTTGGCAGCTCTCTCAGAGGTTGGGCTTGAGATTTTTATTTTATTGAACTGTTGATTCTGGGAAAGGTCTCTCTCCTCGTATAGTGCTGTGTTTTTAAAAACCAGTTAAAGACCAAGTGGTAGAAACAGAAAATATACCATTTTTCAATCCCCAAATGAAATAACTGGTTCAACCAACAATCATTCTCAGACAAAACTAATAAATGAAAGATACTAGATAAAACTACTAGATGAATAAGGGTCATGTTACACAAACTCTGTGAGAAGGTGGTCTGAGGCCTTGAGAGAAGTAAGTATACAAGGTGGCATGAGGCAATTGCTCAATCCCAGGAAATGGGGACGGAATGGTCATCTATCTGAGCCTTGTGAATTTTGAAGATGAAAGACTAACATTTACGTTTAACGACACTGACTACAAACACTCCCACCTAGCAATGCCATCCTTTAGGAATTCATTCTGGTTGAATAGAGGTGGAAATAACCCAATATCCAATCACAGGGGCTTTGCTTCAAAACGATTTTAGATCCATATAATGGATCACATTGCAACCATTAAAGAAAAGATCCATATTCTAGAAACTACAGAATACTTATGAAAGAAACTGAGGAAGACTCAAAGAAACGGAAAAACATTCCATGTTAGTGGATTGGAAGAATAAACATTGTCAATGTCTATGCTGCCCACAGCAATCTACACATTCAGTGCAATCCCTATCAAAATATCATTGACATTTTTCACAGAGCTGGGACAAACAATCCTAAAATTTGTATGGAACCAGAAAAGACCCTGAATAACCAGGGGAATGTTGAAAAAGAAATCCAAAGCTGGGGGCATCACAATGCCTGACTTCAAGCTATATTACAAAGCTGTGATCATCAAGACAGCATGGTACTGGCACAAAAACAGACACATAGATAATGGAACAGAATAGAGACTCCAGAAATGGACCCTCAACTTGATGATTAACTAATCTTTGACAAAACAGGAAAGAATATCCAATGGAAAAAAGGCAGTCTCTTCAATAAATAATGCTGGTAAAATTGGACAGCCACATGGAGAAGAATGAAACTGGACAATTCTCTTACACCATACACAAAGATAAACTCAAGAGGGATGAAAGACCTCAGTGAGAGATAGGAATCCATCAAAATCGTAGAGGAGAATACAGGCAGTAAACTCTTTAACCTCAGCCGCAGCAACTTCTTGCTAGATACGTCTCTAAGGGTGAGGGAAACAAAAGCAAAAATGAACTTTTGGGACTTCATCAAGATAAAAATCTTCTGCACGGCAAGGGAAACAATCAACAAAACTAAAAAGCAACTTATGGAATGGGAGAAGGTATCTGCAAATGACATAACAGATAAGGGGCTAGTATCCAAGATCTATAAAGAACTTCTCAACTCAACACCAAAAAAAACAAATAATCTAGTCGAGAAATGGGCAGAAGACATGAACAGACACTTTTCCAAAGAAGACATACAAATGGCCAAAAGACACATGAAAAAACCTCCATATCACTTGTCATCAGGGAAATACAAATTAAAAGCATGATGAGATACCACCTTACATCAGTTAGAATGGCTAAAATCAACAAGACAGGAAACAACAAATGTTGTCGAGGATGTGGGGAAAGCGGAACCCTCTTACACTGCTGGTGGGAATGCAAGCTGGTACAGCCATTATGGAAAACAGTATGGAGGTTCCTCAGGAATTTAAAAATAGAGCTACCCTATGACCCAGCATTTGCACTAGTGGGTATTTACCCCAAAGATACAGATGTAGTGAAAAGAAGGGGCACCTGCACCCCAATGTTGATAGCAGCAATGTCCACAATAGCCAAACTGTGGAAACAGCTGATATACCCATCAACAGATGAATGGATAAAGAAGATGTGGTTCATATATGCAATGGAATATTACCCAAACATCAGAAAGGATGAATACCTACCATTTACATCAACATGGATGGAACTGGAGGGTATTATGATAAATAAAATAAGTCAATCAGATAAAGACAATTATATGGTTTCACTCATATGTGAAATATAACAAATAGCACAGAGGATCACAGAGGAAGGGAGGAAAAACTGAACGGGAAGAAATCAGACAGAGAGAAAAACCATGGGAGACTCTTGACTCTGGGAAACAAACTGAGGATTGTGGAAAGGGAGGTGAGTAGGGGGATAAGGTAACTGGGTGATGGGCATTAAGGAGAGCATGTGATGTGATGAGCACTGGGTGTTATATGCACCTAATGAATCATTGAACACTACACCAAAAACTAATGATGTATATATGTTGGCTAATCAAATTTAAATAATTAAAAAATAAGATACAGAACTATATTTACTTTTTTTAAATGATGTCCATTACACATGTATGTGAAAAAAGCAAGTTAACCAGCAGTATGCATGCTAAAATCCTATTTTTAGGTAAAATGCCATATTTCACATAGAATATTCTGAAAGAATTTATACTAAAAGGCAATAGGAGTTGCCAGGGGATAGTGTTTCTTGTGTTCTATCTTCTCCTTTGCTTATTCAATTTTCTAGTTTTCTGAAATGTATTTCCTTTTACTTTAGAAAAAGTGCACAATTGCCTATGTGTGGCAAATCTACACCTTTACAAAAGAAATAGTACATCAGAGGGACAACAGAAAGGCCATACTTTGGGAAGTAAAGGAAAAAGTGGATGGTTTCACTCACGTGTGGAATTTGGGAGACAAGGCAAATGAGCAAAGAGGGAGAAAAGAGAGAGGGAGGCAAGCCAAGAAACAGACTCTTAACTACAGAGAACACAGTGATGGTTCCCAGAGGGGAGGTGGGTGGGGGGATGGGGGACATAGGTGATGGGGATGAAGGAGGGCACTTGTGATGAGTGCCAGGTGTGTTGTACGGGAGTGCTGAGTCACTAAATTCTACATCTGAAAGTAATACTGCCCTGTACATTAACTAGCTGGAATTTGAATAAAAACTTGGAGAACCAAATAAAAAACAGGGCTTTGGAAGTCTGAAATATATGACACGGGGTAAAATTAATGTTTAATATAAGTGGCAACATTATTGATACATTATCATCTAATCTAGGGGTCAGAATTTATTTTTTTCCCTGAAAAGAGCCAGATCATTAGTCGTTTAGGCTCCATGGTCATGCAGTCTCAATCTCAACTACTTACGTCTTCCCTGTGAACATGGAAGTACTTGTACAGATGACATGGACAGTAGGCAGTGTGGCTGTTTTTTACATAGGCTGTGCTTTATTCACCAAAACAGTCAGTGGAATGGATTTGGCCCAGGGACTAGAGTTGGTCAATTCCACATAATCCATTGGGAGGAGACACCAATAACTTGTTTTTAACACAAGATTCATGGGATCTGTGTACTGTTTATGTTTCCATAGAGAGAGATTCCTTAATCAAATCAACTTCATTTACTGTGGAATAAATAGGCATCTGTTCTGCCATCCCCTCCATAAGGAGAAGAAAATGGGGGGGGAGGACTCCAAATGGTGATGAGAAACAAGGGGACATGTGCTCTAATTCAGACCTAATGATACCAAATTAAAGTTGTTTTTCTGATTAAAATTAGGAACGTTTGATAAGGCACACTAGTAATTTGGAGGAGGACAGCTCTCTCTAAGTGTGTTATTTTTTAACATCCTTACTTATCATTTGTGAAGGGAAAGATACATAAAAATTGTTGTCTTGATTAATTAAAAGAAATAAGCTCCTAAAGGAAAAAAAACGTAGGGTTTTGGGGAAGCTCCTTAGCCTGTGTTGACATGTACCAATATTTTAAGTGTTAAACTAAATTACTTGAATATTGGCTATTTAGCCAAATTAGTAAAAAATGTTGAATCACTTACTTTTTTAGTTTTAACATGTTTAAGATTTCAACCTTATAAAACGTCAAGTACAGGGATGCCTGGGTGGCTTAGTGGATTAGGCATCTGACTCTTAATTTCAGCCCAGATGATGATCTCCAGGTCATGATCTCAAGGTCATGAGCTCAAGCCCCACATAGGGCTCTGCTCTCAGCAGGGAGTCAGCTTGAGAGTCCCCCTTTCCTCCTCCCTCTGCCCATCCCCCCGTTTGCTCTTGGTCTCTTTTGCTCTCTCTCCTATTAAAATAAATAAAGAAATCTAAAAAAACAAACAAACAAACAAACAAACAAACAACCCTCAAGTATAGACTTACAGCTTTTAAACACATAACTTTAGGATGGAATTCCCTCTGTCTCTACCATTGCTGTTCCTTAGATCACACTTGATCTCTGTGTTTGTGTGATAAAACCAGTTGATGCACTTGGTTGAGAAAATGAAATAATCATTTCACATTCTCCAATGTGTACTGTAACAGAAACACTGAGCTGTAGTACTGATTCTTTTTCATTAATATGAATGAAATTGTTCATATCATTTAATTTTCAAGGAGCTCAACATTCATTTGGCTGTAGTATGAAGCCTGACCACCCACCCCACTGTTCAAGCCCCGTACAACCAGGCAGGGGACTTTCAACACTTTAACCCACCCCCTTAAAGCAAGTTCTGTGATACAGCCCATCACTGTTCAGACACACCATCCTGCCCAATCTCTTTGCCCTTCTTCCTCTCCTTTGCTTATCGAAACCTAAGGATCTTTCAATCCAATGCAGGTTCTCCCCCCTAAGAAATATTCATGGATTACCCAGTCGAAAGTGATCATTTCCTTTTATGAATTCCTGAAGCATGTACACTTGCCATGGGTCATTTGTCACTTAAAAGATACTACTTTTGGGTTTTGGGTTTTTTTTTAATGAAAAATAATCTGTACATTTTTAATGCATACAGTTGCTAAGTCTGGACATATACATAGTATTTGGGTCCCATGCAATGTGGAAACACTACCAGTACCATCAAGGTAATAAACATATCCATCACCTCTAAAAGTTTCCTTGTGTCTTTGTGTATGTACATGTGTATTAAGAACACTTTACATGTTAACCCTCTTAGCAAAATTGGAAGTGCAGTACAATGTTGTTGGCTGTAGGCACAATGCTGGACAGCAGATCTCTAGCAATTATTCATGGTGCATAACTGAAACTTGACACCATTTGAATAACAACTCCCCATTTCCCCCTCTCCGTAGTCCCTGACAACCACCATTCCATTCTCTGCTTCTATGAGTTTGACTATTTTAGATACCATATATAAATGGAGTCGTACAGTATTTGTCCTTTTGAGACAAGATTCTTTCACTTGGCATAATGTCCTCCAGATCCATCCACGTTGTTGCAAATGGTAGAATTTCCTGCTCTTTTAAGGCTGAATAATGCATCATGTTTTACTCACTCATTATGTATCCATGAATATTTAAGTTGTTTCCATATTTTGGCTATTGTGAATAATGCTCCAATGAACATGGGAGTGACCTATGGTTTTTAATGACATGGTTTTAATGCTCTTAGAAGGTAGCAACAATCACTTTAAGAGTTGCATTCTTAGTATCTAGCATATTGCCTGTATCTTATGGTCATTTCCTCAATAATTATCTTTTGGGAAAGACATCTGGGTGGATGAATGGGCCATTCAAACTAACAAGATTGTGGAGGCCATGATTGGAAACTAATATATAGTGATTGTGGTGGTTAAATTTATGCATCACCCTGATTGGGCTAAGAGGTGCCCAGATAGCTGGTAAAACATTATTTCTGGGTGTGTCTGTGAGTGTTTCTGGAAGAGATTAGCATTTGATTTAATAGACCGAGTAAAGAGATCTGCCCTCTCCAATTTAGGCATGCATCATCCAATCTTTTGAGGGCCTGAATGGAACAAAAGGGTGTAGAAATGGCAAATCCCTTCTCTCCTTGAGCTTGAAATCTCCATCTTCTCTATCTGCTCCCGGCCTCAGACGTCAGAACTTTTGGTTCCTGGGCTTTCAGAGTCTGAGACTTACATCAGCCACTCTTTGGTTCTTAGGTTTTCAGACTCATACTAACAGTTATACCATCAGCTCCCTTGATTCTCAGGTCTGTAGACTCGGACTGAATTATACCACCAGCACTCCTGGATCTCCAGCTTACAGAGGACAGATTGTGGAATTTCTCCCCCTCCATAACCAAGTGAGCCATGTTTTGTAATAAATCTATATATATAGAGAGATATATACCCTACTCACTTGGTCCTTTAGAGAACCCTAACTAACAGTGATTTAGTTGAGTTTTATGTTTATTAAATGATAGTGTCATGTTATGATTTTAAAATGTCTACGCTACCCAGAGCAATCTACACTTTCAATGCCATCCCGATCAAAATACCAATGACATTTTTCAAAGAACTGGAACAAACAGCCCTTAAATTTGTGTGGAACCAGAAAAGGCCCTGAATCACCAAGGAATTGTTGAAAAGGAAAAACAAAGCTGGGGGCATCACGTTGCTGGATTTCAAGCTATACTACAAAGCTGTGATCACAAAGACAGCATGGTACTGGCACAAAAACAGACACATAGACCAATGGAACAGAATAGAGAACCCAGAAATGGACCCTCGGCTCTTTGGGCAACTAATCATTGACAAAGCAGGAAAAAACATCCAGAGGAAAAAAGTCTCTTCAATAAATGGTGCTGGGAAAATTGGACAGCTACATGCAAAAGAATGAAACTTGACCACTCTCTCACACCGTACACAAAGATAAACTCCAAATGGATGAAAGACCTTGATGTGAGACAGGAATCCATCAAAATCCTAGAGGAAAACATAGGCAGCAACCTCTTTGACAATGGCCACAGCAACTTTTTTCATGACACATCTCCAAAGGCAAGAGAAACAAAAGAAAAAATGAACTTGTGGGACTTCATCAAGATAAAAAGCTTCTGCACAGCCAAGGAAATAGTCAAAAAAACAAAGAGGCAGCCCACAGAATGGGAGAAGATATTTGCAAATGACACTACAGATAAAAGACTGGTATCCAAGATCTACAAAGAACTTCTCAAACTCAATACACAAGAAACAAATAATCAAATCATAAAATGGGCAGAAGATATGAACAGACAATTTTCCAATGAAGACATACAAATGGCTAACAGACACATGAAAAAATGTTCAAAATCATTAGCCATTAGGGAAATTCAAATCAAAACCACACTGAGATACCACCTTACACCAGTTAGAATGGCAAAAATTGACAAAGCAGGAAACAAGAATTGTTGGAGAGGATGTGGAGAAAGGGGATCCCTCTTACCCTGTTGGTGTGAATGCAAGTTGGTACAGCCACTCTGGAAAACAGTGTGGAGGTCCCTTAAAAAGTTAAAAATTGAGCTACTCTATGATCCAGGCATTGCACTACTGGGTATTTATCCCAAAGATACGGACGTAGTGAAGAGAAGGGCCATATGCACCCCAATGTTCATAGCAGCATTGTCCACAATAGCTAAATCATGGAAGGAGCCTAGATGCCCCTCAACAGATGACTGGATTAAGAAGATGAGGTCCGTATATACAAAGGAATATTACTCAGCCATCAAAAAGAACGATTTCTCAACATTTGCTGCAACATGGATGGGACTAGAGGAGATAATGCTAAGCGAAATAAGTCAAGCAGAGAAAGACAATTATCATATGGTTTCACTCATTTATGGAACATAAGAAGTAGGAAGAATGGTAGGAGAAGAAAGGGAAGAAGAAAGGGAGGGTAAACAGAAGGGGGAATGGACCATGGGAGACTAAGGACTCTGGGAAACAAACTGAGGGCTTCAGAGGGGAAAGTGGTGGGGGAATGGGATAGGCCAGTGATGGGTATTAAGGAGGGCACGTATTGCATGATGCATTGGTTGTTATACGCAAACAATGAATCATGGAACTTTATATCAAAAACTAGGGATGTACTGTATGGTGACTAACATGATAAAAAATTATTATTAAAAAATTAAGACATATACAAGGAATGTTAATGAAAGGAGAATTTCAAATGAAAATTCCAACATTTAGATAATTTGCACTAAAAAAACTAATATTACAGAACAAGAATTTTAAAAATGCTAATTCTCCTAACACTTTAATTTTATAGAACACTAGAACATTTCCAATGGAAAATCATTAAAGATAATGAAAATACACTCCACAAAGTTTGATGAGAATAATCATTAATATTTGTTTAAAAAGTTTAAATCCATGAATGAAAATCCACTGGAGGAAGTAAGCAGCCGTCCATATAACTTAGGCAAGAAAAGCTTCTGTCAAGGAGGAATTATGGGCAACGAGGAGAGGAATGTCAGGGACGAGGACAGCAAAGTCCTCTGTGACCAGTGGTTCACATTGAGCAAGAATCACATCGCTTTCTACTTTATTTCACCTCATCGATAGTTCGAAATTGTCAACTGCATGAATTTGGTGGGGAAAAACGGTACCTAGCAACACCACATTGTGTTAGAGGATTTTCCTTTTCCAAAAGGATTTATTTTTTAACCAGAAGACATTAACTCAGTTTCTACATTTTCATTTAATTTTACAATTGACCAGAGAGTTTTTGAGCATGTTTCCATTTTTGTTCCTTTTCAAAATGGATTAGAGAACTGGAAACAAGTTTTATCCTGCACCGAAATAACTTGCCACACACGGATTTTGCTTTGCACGGAAGCCTTTCAAAGAACTACACAATCACATTATGGTCTAACTTATGCCTTGGATGTTTCGTACGGCTGTAAACCACCACATTTGCTCAACTACTTACTTTAGTAGAGAGTTCTCCTGTGCTGCACAAATGCACACATAATAATAAAAGCAAGTTATTACAACATGAATACAAATGTGAGGTTGGCAATCTTACAGATAAGACAGTCGAGATCACCTTAAATTAGAGACACGTGTTTTGCTATTCAGAGGATATATGATGAATAGACCAGACATATGTCCTTGTTTCTGGAAAAAAAAAAATCAAAATTAGAATCCTGCAGAGAGAACACAGACTAGGGTGGGAAATACATGTTTGAGTCCATGGCCGTTCTCCGTCAAGAGAGAAAGACAGAGTTTCTTAACAATTTTATCCTTCTTCAATGAATGGAAATACAGGGTGGGCCAGAAACAACTGTCCATTGTTTAATTTGCAAGCAGTGGGCAAGCTCTGCTTTGGCACATATTTCCCCCAAAGAACCAAAAGAAAAGGCAGTTAAAACACTGAAAAGGATAATGCGGTTGGGAACGGGCAGGCTGGCACAGAGATAATTAATAATTTAATAATTTAAACACGCTCTCCAAAGCTGACTATCTGACAGGAGGCCCTCACTTCATCGCCATGCAGATAGGTTGGAGCCAAGGAAGACATTCTGGGAAGATGACAGACTCCCTCTGGGAGAATTCTGATCAAAGGAATGATTGAGGGGGGTTGCCAAGGGTCAAACTGAAGTCCTTTATTCTTTGTACTTTAAAAAAAAATCACCCAATTGGGACATTTTTGTTGGAGTATATATTAACAATTAAATATGTATTTGCCTAGCTGAACAGAAACTATAATTCTCTCTTAACCTTTGAAACTCGGCTTTCTGGAAGGTTTAAATCATAGGATGTCACTAATATTTCTAAGTGTAAGTTCCGCAGTAGTGTCGTGGGCGAGTCTGCCCGCATCAGCATGCCGTCTCCCAGAGCTGGTATAGAGTATGTCCTCATATCGAATAGATACATTCACCTATTTCTGTATGTATTCATGAGATACATTCGGAAAGAAGCCTTAAAGCTGGAAGCAACATTAGAGAAAAATAATTTGTTCTAATTCCCCACAGTCTGCAAAACTGAGGGCCAGAGAAGCTGAAGAGCACGCTCATAAAAACTTATGCAATATCAGACATGGATAGAAGGAATGAGAAAATTTGAAGTCAGGTTTTCTACCATCAAGATTAGCGCTCTTTTACTGCTTTGTACTTCACAGTGACAAGGATTTGAAAACGTCACTTTCTGTACCAGATGCCTATATGTTAAATCTTCTAAAATGCCCACATTCTCAAATAAGTGATTTCCTTTACTTCTGGTCAGTGGATTCCAGTTTCATGCCGGACCCTAACTTTCCAAAATCAAGGTCAGATGGTGAGGACCAAAAATCCTTCAGCTTCACATGTGGACTTTTGAGTCTCCAGTCCAGACTGTGCCACTCTAAATGCCTGATCCAGCCTGAATCACTTCATCAGCACTTTCAAAGTCATGGAAAAGGATTCTTATCATTACTGTCACAGAGTGTCAGGGGCTAAAATGAAAACAAAACGTGGATTATTTTTATTATTTTTAAAGGTATATTTATTTATTAGAGAGAGAGAGAGTACACAAGCAGGGGGGAGGGGTAGAGAGAGAGGGAGAGAGAGAATCCCAAGCAGACTCCCTGCGGAGTATGGAGCCCAACCTGGAGCTCGATCTCACAACTGCGAGATCATGACCTAAACCAAAACCAAGAGTCAGACACTCAACCGACTGAGCCACCCAGGCACCCTGGATTTACTTTTCTAATGAAGCATAACTGTTAGCAACACTCCCTTAAATATGGTGCATGAGAGGAGGTGACAAAATTTTTCTTCCAAGGAAAGATGCAACTAACTGGTTTTACTCATACAGGAAGGACAGACTTACAGAGACTTAAATTACACAATGAACATGACCAACTGGGTGACTCCAGGGGAGTGGGTGCAGGGGAGGCTTTGCTTTCATGATGATCACAGCAGAACAGTCATTGCTCCTGTCACTCTGGCCATCAAGACGGCCTACAGGGTCTCATGCACTGTCAATGTCCAGGCTAGCTACGCTTCATGCTCTAGACGTGCAATCAGAGGGGCTGAGGCTCATCAGCTGCTCAAAGACAGGTGTGGGAAGCTCTAGCTTCTGCTTTTCAAGCAAGTGACAGTGTTCTAGGTCCATGCATCTTGATTCCTGGTCCTGTGCATTCCTCATCACACTTGGGTTTCTCCATCACTGAAACCCATGGTCCTGTGTTGTGGTGAGCAGCTCTTGACATGAACGAGTTATGTATCTCTGGGGGGGAATTTACTGTTCTCCAAATACAATTCTTCCTTCCTGTTGTTTCTCTCTACCACTGTCCTTGTCTAGAACAATATGGAATTTCCCATTCTTTCACTGCCCTGTTGTCTTTGGAAGCTATGTCTTGGGGCACCACTGGCACTCAGTAGCCCACAGGGCATGGCCAAGCCCTGCTCGTAGCCCCTAGAACAAGAAAGGGGTGAACCTGGTAATTTCCATCTCAAGGGCAGCAGTGTTTTGAAAGCTCCATGATGAAAAAAGCTATAAGATAGCCATCTGTGTAAGAATGGCAGTGGATTGCAACCAAGATCTGAGTCAGCCAATATTCCGCTTGATGTGAGTGATGAAATACAACATTTAAAAAGCCAGTGGCTATAAAGAACATTGGTTATGGGGCAGCTGGGTGGCTCAGTTGGTTAAGCATCTGCCTTTGGCTCAGGTCACAATCCCAGCATCCTGGGATTGAGTCCCACATTAGGCTCCTTGCTCAGTGGGGAGCCTGCTTCTCTCCCACCCCTCCTGCTCCCCCTGCTTGTGTGTTCTCTCTGCCTCTCTGTGTCAAATAAATAAATAAAATCTTAAAAAAAAAAAAAGAAAGAAAAAATCGCAGAGATCCGTAACGGGGCTCCCACGGGGCCTTCTTCTGGCTAAAAGGCTTCCACTTGAGTGCTCAGGATCATGTAAGTTTGTTTAAGATGCATAATTCGTAAAGGGTACGTAGCACCACACCTGAATAACTGTTTACTCCCCACCGACTCAGGATTACATGGACTGACTGCCTCTCACGAGAGAATCACTCTTGAAATCTGCCATGATCATACTTTATGGCCCCAGATGGGCCCCTGGCTACTCAGCTCTGCATTGTTCTTACTCCTTGGTTGTCCCCATCAGATACCTGCAAAAGTATGCATTCCTGGGCAGGTGAAGCTCTTACCTCCCCGCACGCAGTTTCAGAGTCTAAAACAATGACAGCATCTCTGAACCGGGCACATTTTCACCCACCGCCATTATGCCAGGACGCAGGAACTAACTTTCCCTAACTCTGTGTATTGCATTAAAAAAAAAGAAAAGAAAAGATGAGGGAGAAGATTCAAAAGGTGGGCGTCAATTCAGCACTGCTCCTAAGTACTTTTGTTTAAGCTGACATGAGCCAGAAAACGATCTCCCTGGAATCCACGAGGCTGCGCAGATCATTTGTCATCTGATGCCCGATAATGACATAATAGTCAATTTACAGGTGATTCATGGTGCTCCTGGCAGGACTGATAAGGAGTAGCTGCACAGCAGGGGTTATTTGGGGGAGCCATTCCTCGTGTTCGAACCTGCCCCAAATATCCTTTTCTTAGTACACTTTGATGACTTTTTTTTTTCCAGTATGACAATACCAGCCCCTCTAAAACAATCCGTCAAACTAAGCTAGAAGACAAAGATAACTTCATGCCCTGAAAAACTTAATGTTCTGGCTCAGCCAACAGCCATTACTACTCACGGGTGCCCTGACGGTGGGAGTTTTCCACCTGATCCTTGTATTTCAACCTAGAGACAGGCTCTGTCCTCGTTTGCTGGTCAAATATGTAAAAAGCAAATGGTACCAACGAGAAGGTCGTATTAGCTATTGTTTATGATAAATGTTCATTTAAGGAGCTCAACGCACTGCCCATCTATATTACTGCTCACAGTAACTGTCAATGGTGGATTTTCTTATCCCCAATTTGCCCATTTCCTCATCTGTAAGAAAATCTAAATCATAACAGTAACAGGAGCAGAAATAGCAATACCAATCAAAATAGTAACAACGGTTGTCCTTTACAAAGTGTTTACAGGGAGGCAGCCGCTGTGAGAAGTCTCTTATCCCTCATTCTATTATTTCTGACAACCCTGAGGTAGGGATCCTTATCAAGATCTTCATTTTCCCGACAAGAAAATTAAGAGGGGGAGGTCAAGCAGCATGCTGCAGGGCGCCCAGCTGGTAAGTTGCAGAAAGGACTTGAACGCAGGTCTGAGAGATCCCCTCCCCCCTGTAAAACCCAGACACTGGCTTGCCTAGAGGGCTCTAGAGAAAAACTCCTAACCGCAGTGTAGATAGCAGAACCTGCGCTGAAGGAGATGCCTCATCAAATGTGGATTTAGTTACTTAGAAAGACGAAAGCTGCTGAATTGCTTACAGCCTCTTTAGCCACGTGTTTTATTTGAATAAATCCACTAAAATCTCAGGATTCCCACCACGAAGCTGAGTGCCCCGACCCTTTTAATACCCCCACGGTCAGCACCCGAGTTAATGGCAGTCTGACTTTCATCCAAAGGTGGGGACTGGCACCAGGGATGTGCCCCAATATCACACAATATGTGCTGACCTTGCCTCTTGAAAAGAATTTTATCAGCCAAGTAGACAAGAGTAGACTAAGAGTAGACAAAGATATTTTTCTCGGGATGATTTGAACTGCTTTCCTTACGGTCACCACTTACTGACTACTTACTAATTGCCAGCCACTGTACTTAGAAACAGTCTGGATACATTATCTCATTTAATTCTCAAGGCAGCTTGAGGAGACAGGAAAGAGTCCCTAATCACTTCCATCTTTTGCTTGTCTTTCTGGATCCTCACCGGTTTTTCTAAGATTTTTCAAAGGTTATAGAGGAAACTTTAAAAATTATATTGCTGTATGAACTGAGCACCTGGACTCTTTATTGCCCTCAGCCTCCCAGTGCGCTGTGGCTCTCTGGAGGGGTTCACTGAGCAAAGGCTGGTGGGGAGAATAATTACGTAAGAAGCAACACTTTCAGCCAGACTCATCTTTGGACAGGTTCCCAAGCCAACAGTTGTTTTCACTGAATTAAATCACTTAGAAAACACTTGAAAACTGAATTTAGTCAATCTTCTGGGGCTATGTCTCCCTCTCCACCTTTCCTTTTTTTTTTTTTTAAAGATTTTATTTATTTATTTGACAGAGATAGAGACAGCCAGCGAGAGAGGGAACACAAGCAGGGGGAGTGGGAGAGGAAGAAGCAGGCTCATAGCGGAGGAGCCTGATGTGGGGCTCGATCCCGTAACGCCGGGATCACGCCCTGAGCCGAAGGCAGATGCTTTAACCGCTGTGCCACCCAGGCGCCCCCCTCTCCACCTTTCCTGATGTGGCCTGAGCAATTTTCCGAGTGCGGTAAGCACTGTGGCGTCATGAACCCTAACTTAAATTTTACTTCAGTCAACAGAAGCTTCTTGCCCCACTCATCCTCTGATCCTGTATTCTCATTTGTAAATGGGATTATCCGTCATTCTAAATAACGCTTTTGAGTACTGATTATGTCCCAGATACTATTTTAAGTGTTTTACATTGATTATCTCATTTAAATGTCACAACAATCTTGGGGCGCCTGGATGGCTCAGTTGGTTGGACATCTGACTCTGGTTTAGGCTCAGGTCACGATCTCACTGGTCATGGGATTGAGCCCTGCATCTGGCTCTGTGCTCAGTGGGGAGTCTGAAGATTCTTTCCTTCTGCCCCTCCCCCCCGCCATGTGCATGCACACCTTCTCTCTCAGTCTCTCTAAATACATAAATCTTTAAAAAAAAATAAAAGTAAATGTCACAATAACCTGATGAAGAGGAATTGTTTGTGCCCTTGTTTTATAAATGAAGGGACAAAGGCTTGGTGTTCACAGAACTAAGGAATGATAGCGTTGAGATTCAAAACGTAGTGGACTGACTCCAGGATTCAACCCATTGTCCATTAACACTGGGGTTCTTCAGCCCGAGTGAGCGTCAGAATCACTGAGACTGCTGATATCCTGGAAACTGTGCGTTGTCCTGCCCAGGACCCTGCCCTCACGGTCAGGACTGCAAGTATGATGACTGCAATGAATTTAAGAGTTTGCCACGAAGGACAGCAGTTTCTCAGAATCACAAAAATAAACGTGAATTCAATTCAAAAGGCAGATGGGCTAGTAATTAAAGTTATGTGTTGCCTAATGCAGGAGCACAGAAGTCTCTAGATGAGTGATTCTCATACTACATCTTACCAGTAAACTTGGGCTGAAATATATATTCATGAATCTGTTCACCTGGAATATTTCACACTGAAGTAGCAAATTTGGCCTATGCCCAGTGGCCTCATATTCAGAGCAGGCTTATTTTTGCCTTGAGGAGGAAAAATGATTTTTGACACTAAGCTTTCACTACTAATAACTGGGATATTTATCTAATTCTACTGGGATATCCTTTTAACCTAGAGAGGGCTAGCAACACTTCACATGTGAATTAAGAGCAAATATATGCATTTCTATAAAGACCACCATCTCACCTGCAGCCCAGAGAGCAGACCTCCAACAAGCAGACGGCCCACAGCTGTGAATACCGTTCATAGTCACATCAATGCTGGCTCTCGTGTATCGAGTCCTACTGCCTTTGCATCGGGCATTGTCATCAACTCTTCCCGTCTAATTCTAACTAAAGAGATCATTACCGTGACGACTGATTCCCATTTTACAGTTCAGAAAACTGAGGCAGAGAGAGGTCGACACACACCTAATAAATGTTGGAACTAGAAACTGCCTAGATGCTGAAAATCTAGAATTCGTTATTTTAACCCCTTCACTTACTCCCATCTGTGTTTGCACTGATTATATCTTAGTGAGAAATGGCCCATGGATCGTGAATTAGTAACAACAACAACGTCGGTAGTTAACACTCACCGTGCCCATTTTATATCCTCCCTCCCAATGCACCAGGCCTTTTTCAATTAATACTTTATCAATTTATGTCTATATTTTACAATGAGGTATCTGAGGTTTTCAGAGGTTAAATAGCTAGAAAGTAGCAGAGGTGGTACTCACCCTAGGTTCAAGTAAAAAAATAATACATACTATTAATTTAACTCCCATGGTCATCCAAAGTGGGACAGCATTCCTACCTTCTCTACACAGGCACTGGACATTGGAAATAGAATGTTTGGGGGTCCAATAATAGGCAACAGATAAACCCCACATTTTTGCTTCTTTCCCCAGATAAAAGCACTTTAGGAAACATGTTTTGTTTTGTTTTGTTTTCCAGCTCAATGGCTATAAAGAACACTGGTTAGCTCAGTGATCATTGGCTTGGTATTAACAAGCCGGGGCATTTTTGCACTGCATGGTATATACAGAAATTGCCCTTTTGGAATTAGGTAGCATTTGTAAAATGTTCAAACAGGTCATGCCCAAATGAAGAGAACTAGAAGTTTTATAATAAAAAGAAAAAAAATTTCTTACTCTTCTCTGCTTCCAAACTTATGTAACTCCCAACTCTTTGGGGGTGTCCCCCGGCCTCAGCCCTCTTCTTTGACTTCCCCAGAGGTATGTAGTCCAGTAGGCGGGTGGTAAAGAGACCCCTCCCCTAACCCTCCTACCACTATGGATTGGATCGGGAAAGACATCCGACACAAGGTGGGCCAATCAGGGCTCTCCCCCTGAAGTTCTGAATTGGCTCTACGTTAGAAGAGAAGATTGAAAAACTCAAAGGTTATCATGTGACCATGTTATTCATTCATACAGAGTGGTGGGAAAAGCCACTCAACAGAGAGAGAAGAAGCAGATGTACAAAATGGAGTAAAAAGAAGAGAACTGGGGGCTCCAGAAGAGCAAGATGGCTGTCCACTTCCTGGTTCCAGTTCCTCTCTCGGCCTAAAGTGCTTTCCTGGCCTTGAGAGACACTTCAGTGTCCTCGTGCTAGGCCCTCACCCCTCCTTTCAAAAACTTAATCTAGCTTAGGTGGGTTTATATTACTTAAAACTGAAAGGCGCTTGACTTGGTGACAATTTAAACAAATTTATGGGTAATTAGCCCTGAATTGAAGCAAGCAGAATTCCCTAACAGTTGCTGGAAGGAAAAACAGTTTCATTGACTGTTTTCCTATTTAAAAGGACCTTCTTGAAGTTGCAATGCCTTGTTTTTTAGCATAAAAAGTTGAATCAAGGTTCCAGGTTTGGGGTCTCCAGAGCTAGACTCTGAGACAAAGTTCTGAGTGGGAGCAGTTCCCTTGGGAAGTGATTTCAGGAACCACCAGTAGCGGAGGAGGGAAGGAAGGGTGTGTTATCAACCTGTGACTGCCATGGGGAAGTGAGGCTTAATACCTCTGGGGAACTCTGGGAATTAGCTTAGGCCATGTGTCTCAGAGCCATCCCCCCTGTGAGGGCGCAGAGCTGGGGTATTCATCACCAACTCCCACCAGAAACTGGTTGAGGGTTGCTGGGAGGGAGGGCGTGTTTCCAGCCTGCTGTGTAGTGACCACCCTACTTCGGTGACCAGAGAAATCCCTCAGGGGAACCAATGCAGGTACAGGGAGTTGGAAGGTCTGGAGGTACATGGTGAAGTGTTAAAAGCACGTGGATACGTGTGGGACACCCACCGCTTCTGCTGCTGGCTCATGTAGAAAAATTAAATAGATAGGAAGACTTGAAAGCATATACTCAATGAGAAATTATGTCTATTTACTGGAAGGAAGTGATCAGGGATGGTTGAAATTTAGTATACTTTTAAGCATTTTGTTCCTTTCTAATTTTTTGTTCTCAGAGAGTCCCTTTTCTATTAACACATGGGACTGGGCAAGAGATGTGGACTGTGAGGTCTTCTGGACCAATCAAATGGACCCAGATAAAAATTTTTTTCCAGATAAAAATATTTTTGACTCATAGCTAGAACTGGAGGAAATAATTCTAAGGACAGGTTTCCCCTGCTGTCTGGAAGTAGGATGTTCTCATGAAAACTTTCATAAGCAGAAAGGGGGTAAAGCAAAGAAGCAATTACATTTAATTTATATGGAAACATTTCTGAGCATTCCCGGACTCAAACAATAAACTCAGGCTTTTCTGTTACCTGAGGACGTATCTTGCTAACGGGTGCACAGAATAAATCCAGATAAAGCACAGATGCTCACAGACGCAATTCAAAGCTTGGCAGCTTGATGCTGAGGTGCCGAGGGGAGTTCCCGGGGAAAGGAGCTTGGTGGGGCCGCTCTCTGCGTGTGGGGCGAGCGCTGGCTCCATGACAGCTCACTGTAAAACATGCTGAACGCTATTTTTGCTTTTCACCATTTTTCCTAAAGGCCCAAATCCTCTTCGGATTGCTTTCAGTTAGCCAAAACAAGTACTGATGTAGGTCTTTTGTAAAGTGAAATGGTAGAATGTGAACTTTCAAAAAGTTCCCTAATGGTTGCTGGAAGGAAAAACAGTTTCGTTGCCCGTTTTCCTATTTAAAAGGATCTTCTTGAGGTTACAATGCCTTGTTCTTTAGCATGAAAAGTTGAATCAAGGTTCACCTCCTTTATATTCACCTCTAGAGTCTCCTCTCTATTCACCTCCTCTTTTGGGCTGCAGAGCTGGAAGAAAGGGAACCCACTCACAGAGTGGTGACATATTTATTCCAAAGGGCCGCCGTCCAGGCTGCAGCTCCTGATAGGTTCCGGATGTATGCTGAGTCGTAGGGGTGTACGAGGGCTATGGTAGAAGCCAATGGCTGAAAGCCCAGGGAATGGCAATTTTTCTTTCCTAACCTCCTCTGTAAGGAAATGCTGGAAGCAATCCCTTATTTGGAACTTACAGAGGCTGAACAAGCAGGGGAGAGAGGGGGCATGCAGGGCTCTGCAACCATCCCAGAGAACAGAAGTGGAGGCCAACCTGTCTTCTATCTGCTGCGTGGAGCATGAGTCAGATTTCAAAAGAGGCATCACTCAGTGCGCACCGGGCCACCTGGAAGTGCGGATGCGCCGTCTCTGCTGAGCAGCTTCTTGCTTTTCCCTGCTGCTCCTTATATCCCTACCTCCTTTCAAGCTCTCTAAGCCCCCTCCATCTGGATCCTCTGGCCTCCCTGCCCCAACTTCCGGCTTCTGGTGGTTCTTTTCATGTGGGTGCCCACCAGCATCTGACCTGAATGTTGTTCTGTATGGGGGTTTCCCTATGTACATGCCTAGTCCCTCTACTAGTTCACAATTAGTTTGGGAAAGGGATGGAGATAAACAAAGAGAAAAGAGAATAAACAATGCATTGTTTTCCATATTTCACACTGTCCATGGTTCAATAGTCTATGATAATAGCATGGTGGGCAAACATGGATCTGAAGCCAGATTGCACAATTCACACCTCAGCTCCGCCCATAATGCTGAGAGCTGTCTGCTGTGTCACTTACCTGGGCCCCAGCCTCTGGCACCGTTAGTATACAACAAATACTTGCTGAATGGATGAAAGAATGAATAAGAGAATAAATACATGCCCCCTAAATGTTGAGAGCTCAAGGAACAGGCCTACCAGTAACATCTGTGGGGCTTGGAACAGGAGAACTAATGAAGCCCCCAGCATGGCTCCACCCCCAGACCGTAAGGGAATCTTGCACCAACGAGTGTGGATGCCCACCCTGTATGGTGATTCCCTTCCTGTGCAGAGGATACATCCAGAGGAGGGTCAGCTGCACTCACTTTGTGCACCTTTACCAGGCTGTACACTTGGAGTTCACGACTTTTTCTGTATATGTTATACTCTGATAAAATATTAATGAAAGATAAAGAGGTATACGGATAGTAAAACAGATTATAAATGTTAACAATCATTGAATCTAGGTAGTTAATGTCAGTAGCATGTATTATTCTCTCAATTTTTCTATGTGCTTGAATTTTTTAAAAATAAAAAGTTGGAAAAATTAGAACCGTGGCAAATACTCTAAAGGCAAGGTCCGTGATATTGTAAGACGTCATAACCAGGAGTGGACCTAGGCAAGGAGGTGTGATCACTGCCAGGCCATTTGGAACCTTGTGAATAAGTAAAAGGCTGTGGCTCCAGTGTATTAGCCCCGTGGACTCACAGCGTCACAGGTAAACTTGTAAGAAGTAGGAGAAGCCCTGCCTTCTGTCAGGCACACCAGTCCACACCAGGGCATCTGGACTGGGACGCAGGCACTCTAGCTTTGTGAGCTAACTACGTCATCATGAATAGCCTGTCTGGGGAAGGATTTGATGAGAAGCTACTTAGGTAAAGAGGTGGAAAAGGAACTTCCCAGACAGAGGAATCAGCATGGACCAAGGTCCTGAGGTAGCACTGAGCATGATCAGGGACTGACAGAGGCCCGCTATAGCTTCGGTGCAGAGAACGGGCAAGAGCTTAGTGGGACCTACAGCTGGGAAGATAGCAGGGAAGAGAGGAAGACTGTGATGTGGAAGCATGACAACTACCTAGTAGGAGTAGACATGTTGAAAAAATCTGGGTTCTGCCAGTGGCTAGCTATGATGTGGGGCTTATCTGTCTACACCTCAGCTTCGTCATCTGTAAAACGGGAAGTCTTAGAGGATTAAAGGAGCTCTGGCGTGTAAATACACAGAACACAACATTTAATAAGTGTTCATGGCATTTCTTCTTGTTGTATTCCTCCTTCTCTCTTCTAGCACTTACCCATTCACCGCTGTCATCATTGTCATGGCAGCTAAAAAGCCCAGACAACGTGCTAGGTACTCATCTAAGTGCTTCATATGTATTAACTCATTCCATCCTCACAACAAACTTTCATGATATAGGTACTACATTGTCGCCATTTTACAGATGAGGAAACTGAGGCTTGTTTAGTAATTTGGCCAAGATCACACAGAAAGTGGCTAAGCCAGGATTTAACTAGGAAACCCACACTCTTGCGACTGCGTGTTTAACCACTGTGGAGTATTGCTTCCTTTACAAATAGGCAAGAAGGAAAGATGTACACATTTAAAAGGCTGGATACCTGCAAACTGTCCCTTCTCCATCACCAGCTATGAGGAGCAGCCCTGGGGCAAGCAATACCACCATGTTACTAACTTTGTCATTAACACTTTTCTGTGTACAAAGCCCAGGGGCTAAGATGCGGCTTTGGATCTCTTCTTATCCATCCCAACAATTTTCTCAACCTTGAAGCAAACCTGAGCTGGGAGAAAAATGAAATCAGCTCTTTGGAATGGGAGCATCAATTTTTAACCATGACTGTCACTGGGTGTTAGTGGTGCAAAGCCTGGGGAGATGTTGATCGGTCATGGGCTCCTTGTATGACATGGGGCTGTGAGATTAGTTGGGGGTTTCAGAAAGTGAACCAATCTACCCGACCCCGCCCCCCCCCACTTATTTATTTATTTATTTTCCCATTTGGAAGGAGCCGTGCAATAGATCTCTCTGCTTGAGCCCAAATGAGACTGATCTGTTTTCATAACTCTGGGCTGACTCAATCAGGGACCAGTGGGAAGACAGAAACGTCACTGGCTAATTGAACAAGGATATTTTAATATAAAGAATTGCAAGCTAGAACACGGCGTTGACTATGAAAAAGGGTAAAAGAGATTCTACGCAGAGCAGAAAACACCAGTGAAAGAACAGGTCCTCCCTCTAGGCTGAAGAGCGAGCTTGAGAAACAAAGGACCCAAGTCTCTTCCTGCAAGGCAGGGTTCAGACCTCCGAAGAGGGCACAAATACCACAGAGCACAGAGCTAACTTCTGGCAAAGAGCCTTGCACTGGTCTCTAGGAGTGGCCTGCCAGTGTCACATTTGGGCCAGCAGTGGTGAGAGCATGGCCCGAGGGCACCGTTGGAGCTGGCACCTCCAGATGACTCAGCCTCCACACTGAATACTGAACAGGACACTGAACCCTGAAGGGAAACATCTTCCTGCCTCTGGAGCCTTGCAGGATCATTCCAGTGCCCTCTTGGCAAGAACTAACATTCTGTCGGCCAGCAAAGCGTCCAGCACTGGTAAGTCAAAGTCAAAGCAGGGCAAAAAAAAAAAAAAGGAGGATCTGGAGCTGAGAGAAAATAAATTGATAACTAGGATGTAGGTACTTACGAAGGAGTCAGAAGATGGATGTTGGCACTAGCATGCCATTATCTCGATCCTTCCTTTTTTTTTTTTTAATTTATAATGATTTTTTATTTTATTATGTTAGTCACCATACAGTACATCCCCGGTTTCCGATGTAAGGCTCGATGATTCATTAGTTGTCTCGATCCTTCTGAGAGCATCAGTATCTAGTTCAGTCTCTTTAAAGGTAATAAAGGAGCCCAACAGTTATATATAGAGGGTGTGTATTAATTTCTTCCACTGGCACCACTGCATTTAAATCTTACAGCTATGTGTGTGTGTGTGTCTGTGTGTGTGTGTGTAACTGATGCACTAGGGAGGTGCCCTGTCAAGTCTATGTTTCATTCATCATTATATCCCTAGGTCTTAGTATACAACCCTGTATACAGAAGACATTCCACAAATATTTATTAAATGAATGAATGAGGGAATGAATGCCTGGCTCACCCTGTGGTATACCCTTGAGTAAGGAAAGGAGGCTACACCCACCCCAATTTGAAAATCAATGGAGGAATGAAATGTTGACTGATTGTGTCCAGTGGGACACTTAAGGCTCCACGGGCCAGGGCCTCCTGCGTGAGAATGGCTGCCCAACTTCCCTTAGCCAGACTGCAAACATAACTGGCCTGACAAAGCACCTCCTGGATCATGGCTCATAGGTACTCTTCCCCAAACCCTCTCATAGCTGTTGTTGTTGTTGTTGTTTTCCCCTCATCTATGAATAAAAGGCCTTCCTCTGACCACCTTATCAAAAGTGGCCTCCTCACCCCATCCCTCAAATTATTCTTTATTAAAGTGATTCCTAAACTTTCCTGGCCATTAGAGTTACCTGGAGACCTTCTAAAAATCCAAATTACAATAAAGTCCCAAGACAGTGTAAAAGTGTGTCTCTGAGCATAAACACACACACACACACACACACACACACACACATATATACACACACAGAGAAAGAGAGAGAGAAAGAGAGAGGGGGGGGGAACAGAATTGACAGTGCAGAAGTAAACTGTGACATGTAGGCTCAACTGATTTTAGACAAAGGTAGAAAGATAAGCCAACGGGGGAAGAAAATTTTTTCAACAAATCTTGCTGGGATAAGTGAGTATCTACATGCAAAAAAGATGAATTTAGAGCCTTACCTCACACCACACACAAAAATTAACTCAAATGGATCACAAACTTAAATGCAAGAGGACTAAAGAACTTTAAGAAGAAAATTTTTGCGATCTTGGGTTAGGCAAAGAGTTTTTAGATATGACACCAAAAGCATAATTTATAAAAAAAAATTACAAACTGGACTTCATTAAAATTGAAAGATTTTGTACTTCAAAAGATATTATTAAGAAAAATGAAAAGACAAGCCACAGACTGGGAAGAAGGATTTCCAGAAGCATATATCTGATATAGGATTTATGTCTAGGATACATAAAAGACTTCTTATAACTTAGTAAGAAGATGATAAACAACCCAGTTAAAAATGGGCAAAAGATAGGAATAGACATTTCACCAAATAAGATACATAAATGTCTAACAAGCACTTTGAAAAGATGTTCAACATCATTAGGCATTGGGAAAATGCAAATCAAAACCACAATGTGATACCACTTCACGCCCACAATAATGGCCATAATCCCAGAGACAACAAGTGTTGGTGGGGATGTAAAGAAACCAGAAGCTTTATAGATGGCTGGTGGGATTGTAAAATAGTACAGACACTTTGGAAAACAATTTTTAAGGGGTTCAGAATGAGCTTCCTCATAATATGGCATGTGGATTACTTTGAGCTGAAATTCGTCAAGGCCGGAAAGACTCAGGAAGAACATTTTACCTCCCCCTTCACTGCGTAAAAGAATTTCAATACAGGGTCTTGTCCAGGAAAATAGCTATCACCAGAGTAACTACAAGGAGGATGGGCTGGGTGTGGTAAACTGGGCCTGGAGATCAAATTCCTATGTCCCACTGTCTCTGCAGGGCATGACAAATATTTGTTTATCAAACATCTGCTCTTCCTATCTTCCTGTAATCTGTCTTCCTCCCTTTTGAAGTTCCAGACCCCCACCCCCTTCTCCTTAGCTCAGGGTGTTTATAAGCCCCAACACCTAACTGTCTGTGGGTCTCATGCTCTTATGGTGCTCCCATATGCATGTAATTTAATTTGCTTTCCTCCTGTTAATCTGTCTTATGTCAATTTAATTAATAGACCTGCCAAATAACCTAAAAGGGTAAAGAAAAAATTTTCCTCCTCTAAAATTTGATAGTTCCTTAAAAAGCTAAACATAGAGTTGCCAAATGATCTAGCAAATGAACCTTAGATGTGCCTGAAGAAATGAAAATATATGTCCATGTAGAGACTTGTAAGTGAATATTAAAAAAAAACACTATTTGCTAAAAATTGGAGATAATTTTAATGTCAGTCAACTGGTAAATGGATAGACAACATACAATAGTTCCATACACTAGAACCAATTAGTCAATAAAAAAGAACGAAGTACTGATGCATGTACAACATAGACGAGCCTCAAAAACATTATGCTAACTGAAGAAGGCCAGGCACAAAAGACTATATATTGAATGATGTAATTTATATGAAATGTCCAGAGAAGACACATCTATAGAGAAAGAAAGTAGAAGTGGTTGCCTAGGGGCAGAGGGTGGGAACAAGGACTGACCGCCAATGAATACACCGGATGTTTTGGGATGATGGAAAGTCTTCTAAAACTGGATTGTGGTGATGGTGGCGAAACTGTAGACATACTAGAAATCATTTCATTATACTTAAAATTAGAATAAAATGGATGCATTTTATGATATATAAATTACCCCTCAATAAAGCTATTTAAACAAAATTCTCAATATCCACGCCCCCCTTGGTAAAATTAAATAAAAATTGCTGGAGTGACATGAGGCATTTTTTAAACTTCCTCAAAGAACTCCAATGTGAGGGTGGGGTTGAGGACCAGCAGGCTGTGGGCTATCACCATGCTACCCAAAGTGTAGTCTGAAGGCCAGCAGCAGCAGCAGTATCATCTGGATGCTGGTTAGAACTGTTGAATCTCAGGCCCCCTCCAGACCTGATCCAGGATCTGCACTTAGATAAGATCTCCACATGATGTGAGTGCCCATCAAAGTGTGAGAATCATGACTCTGTTACAATGCATTTCTCATGTTCTTTAATTATTTGTTTTATATATTTCTTTATTTCTTTGCTGTCTACACCAGGACAGTTGGTACAAGTCCACACTGAAGGGACTGTGGATAGAGCTTCGATGAAAATTCTGAGAAAACAGGATCTGTCTTGCTCACTGCTATTCCATTACAAGCAGAATTCCTACCGCATAGCTAAGACTAAATTAGATACTTGTGGAATGAGTAAATAATTATCAGCCTTTACCTCATTCCCCTTTTCTAACTAATGGACTCCTACTAATATTTGAGACCTAGATGAAAGACTAGAACTCCAGGAAGAGTCAGTTTCCCCCTTCTTTGATCCCACTGGTCCTCTGTTCACCCATCAGGACAGAAGTCGGAGCACTCATTCTACCCCAACCCCATTGAAAGGGCGACATTAACCAACGGAGCTATGCCATCAAAAGGGTTGGGGCTTCTCTGCACAAATCGACCAGTTAATACATACAAACTATTCTACTATTATGAGAATTCTACATAATATTATTATGTGTCTACCTCATGGGGACACACTGGTGAACAAAAACAATTATGGCCCCTTGTCCTCTTTGGGAATTACGCTTCACTGTGGGAAATAGACCTTAACCAGGCATAAAGATGTTGGCCATCTTTGAATGTTAACGAAGATTAATCTTCTTTCCTATCTTTATTCACCTAGTTTTGTGTAGCTTTCTTTGCTTTTTGTGTGCTTCCTGGTAAGCCAAGACTCAAGGCCAAATGTAAGCCCTCAAATGCACAGTATCACAATCTCATGTGCATACCGTCCTTACTGCATGGAGGCTCACTCTCTTAGCTTGGATTCTCCTAAAGCAGAGGCTGAGAGGAGGATTCGAGTGTAAATAATGTATTTTGGAGGTACCAGGGAACATCAAGGGAGGAACAAGTGAGATAGGAAAGGAAAGAAGCACATAAAACAATGTGCTTCACATCAGGTACCACTGTGGACAAGTGGAACTCAACCCCAGTGGGGAACTATGGGAAGACTAATGAATTGTCCCAACTGAGGGGCAAAGAAGCTAAAGTATTTTTTACTGACTTCCTATCTGTTACTGGTTGAATGTTCCTTCTGGGACCATTAAGTCTCCATAGCTTCAGATTTGCCAAGGATGTTCCCTCAACCAAAGAGGAAGAAAACAGAGATTTGCAGGTATTTAAAATAAGCAGCTTTCCACAGGTAGAGTGCATGCCAAGGAAATGGGCGTGAGAAGCTTAGACAATATTGGGGGGTGGTGATGGATACTTTGCCCTGGAAACTAGAATATGAAAGGACAAGAAACCATCCAACTTTCAAGTTAGTGGCTCAATGAGACAAACCTTGAAGGACTGAAGTATTCTAGTTCAGAAAGGTTCTGGAGAAGCACGGGAAACAAAACAACAACAACAAAAAAACCAAAACCCAAAACCCAAAACCTTGTCTCAGAGGCCAAGTCAGTAGCTGGCAGCATGGAGAAAAAGCAAATTGAGTTAAACAGAAATGACATTTCATTTACCTTGCCTTCCACACTGATGGCCACCTACAGGCCCTCTGAGGAAATACCCAGTGACTACTGGCCCCGACCTCTGTTCTTAGGCTAATGTTACAACTTTGTAGGTACAGCTGCCAACCTCTGGGGTGTGTGCTTGTGGACGTGTAGTGTTTGGGGAGGGAGGCATAAATGGGCACTTTGGGGCTCCACTGGGAGTCCAGGGCCCAGCCCACGGACAGACAGTTACTAACTAGCGCTGAACGATCCAAGGCAGCCAAGCTGTCCTCTCGTTTCAATGTGGCAATCTTCCCAGCTAAGGTCTTTGGTGGCAAATCAAATATTCTATTACATTATTTTCCAATTTCAGGCATTTCCCTAGCTGGACTCTCGAGTGGTATATTTTCCAAGAGTTCAGAAACATTGTCCTGCTCGCCATCTGCCTTGATGGCCTGACATATTGGACACTGACTCTGGGACCAAAACATGTGCGGCCCAAGGATGCCATCGTGCCACTGGCTTATGGCACCTGAGAGATGGTGGAAACACACCTCTCAACCCAGCCGAACCAAGAACATGACTCCAGGCAAGTGGCCTCTCGGGCCTTGCTGGCGTTTATTCAGCCCTTGCTAGGTGAACGTAGATTAGAATCACCCCAAAAACTGCAGTCCGTCCCATTTCTCAATGAATAATAGGACAGTTTGGCCTTTTCCAATAGAGTTACGCAGCATCTGTAAGACATCGAAGGCACTTAAATATAGCGTTTTAGTGCCAGTTTGACCTGATTAGGTGTGCTGTCAACAACTGGACCTTGGCTCCGAAGCAGGTGGTTTGTTTTTTTACTTTTGCTGCCTCTCCACCTCTCCGTGAATCACTGTCTAAATTTTAGGGGACCGCATCTAAGAATAATTCATGTTCTTTGAAGGGAGCAAAAAAGGAAGGGGCACAGCGGGAGCCACGACTCCGCAGCTCTCTCAGGAGCTGGCCTGGAATCGCTGCAAAGGACCTGAGCCAAAAATTCCACACCCATTAGTCAGTGTGATGAAAAGTGATTAGCATTTAGCACAACCACGACAACCTTCAAATTCAGACAAGCCCCTGCACCCAGCTCCCTGTACACCCGCTCGATTCCAGCTCTTGGTAATACTGATGTCTCTAATTGGTGACACAACTCATTTTCATGAGTTTCCCCACCCCCATTCCATACAACCTTCTGATTTGACCCTGCAGGGGTGTGTGTGTGTGTTGGGGGAGGGGGTTGCCTGCGTGCATTCAGCTGAATGAAACCAATGCAAGCAAGAAAGAAGAGGGGCAAGGGTGGAACACAGATGCAGGTTAGCTAATCGCCCTGGAGGGTATGAGGTGGAATTGTGAGGACACTTAGTGCAACCTGGACGCACACAGCCCTGGGAATCTTGTCACTGAGGCAGTGCTCCTTCTGACACATTGGTTGGGTTCAAAGGAAGTGCTTGTGAGTTGGCTGAAACCAGACCAGTGCTGTTCTTTACTCCAATGAATGAGGTATGGTTATTCATCCCTGAACCAAGGCCTCTCAGAATTAACAAGCCTGGCCCATTCTCCTTCTCAGCATAGGAACTCTCTCCACCACACCCATAACAAGTGGTTAGCTACAGCCTCTGCTTAAGCCAAGGGCGCAGGCTTGGCCACCTTTGGGGGCAAGGAAGCTAAAAACGAGTGAAATGGAGCTAGGTCCAAACTGGGCAATGGGCATTAAGGAGGGCACGTGATGTGATGAGCACTGGGTGTTATATGTGACTGATGCATCGTTGAACATTATTTCAAATGTCAATGATGTACTCTACCTTGGCTAATTGAATTTAAATTAATAAAATAAAAAATAAATAAAACAATAAGGGAAGAGGACAACCAGGAACACATGCTTCCTCGAACGGGAGCAACAGGTTCTGATCTCCATTCATTTGTGATAATGCAGAATGGAGAGTACTGTGTGTGTGTGAGAGAGAGATGGAGAGGGCGCTATCATTTCAATTACATTTTTTTAAACATCAAACTTAAAGAAAACACTGAGTGCAAACGATATCCATCCTAACGCAAGTGACCCATCATCGGCCACCAGTTTATAGCCCTGGCTTCAACAGGTAACAGGGAGCACAGCTCATAAAGCAACTCATCACACATAATAGCTTCTCTCATGGACTTTCATGGACTTTCTTTCATGTCAAGACATCTTCACAGATGTCTTGTTCCATTGGTCCCATTCATTTTTTTTGCTCATTCAAAACATTTTTATTAAGCATTTACTATGCTGTAGGTCTTCTCCACCAAGGAATCCCTGCAGAAAACCCAGGGACTAAGACAAACTTTCTCATGGTGAGTTCGCTGTGTCTTTTGGAGGATAATCTCCCCCATCTTTACCCCAAAGGCTTCTCGTTCTAGCTCCAACAGCCCATTTTCTCCAACCCTTCCTAAAATGTCAGGGTTTCTCCTTTCATTTCTAGTTTGTTAACAGCCTTCTTAAAATGTGGTAAAACTAGTATAAAGCACTAGTTATGGGAACCCATTCTGAACATGGTACAATTCACAAATTTTCTTACTTTGCCGCCCATATGGTAATGCATTGCTGTTCGGTGTACCTACCACCCTTTTATGGGTTAGCTGGCTTCTGGTGTGGGCACAGATCTTCATTTCTAAGGACCCTGAGACATAAAGTGCTCCACGGACATCTCTGCATGCAGCCACGACGATCCGTTTTCATATTCTTCGTGACTTAACGGAACAGAGCACATGCACTGCCAAGCTTATTTGCTTTCTTGTGCTTGTATTTCCAAAGGTCACAGATTTCAGGCAGAAGTGCCACATGACATAAGCAATTCCAGGAGCACTTGAGGAAAATAACATTAATTGCCTGTGACTCTAATTGGCTTTATGACAGTAGCCAGGCCAGTGGCTGGGAAAAGACACCCCAGAACAGCTGTCAAATACACAACCTGGCAGAAAGGCATCAAATGGCAAGAGCCCCTCTTGCATAGAGCTGACATTCGAGAGGCCCACACAGACCCAGTGATCAGGAAAATCTCCCTCCGTGTGATGATTTTCAAATCTGCCTCATTTAAAATGGTTTCCGTGGAGCATGCAAAACATGCTACATTTCAGCTCTGGTTGGCAGCGAGCTACACTTGAAGGCTCAAAACCCCAAACCGACGAGTCATTAGCTCAGTGCTTAGGAATGTACACAATGATTAGGCCACGATTACATTATTTATCCAGCCTTTGGTAGGCACGTACTTTTGTAATTAGAGATGATTTGGGGAGGACTGCATGGAAATGAACAACCTCAATCTGCCAAGAATAACATGCTCGAGCAATCATTCAAGTATCCTCAAATGATTGTCCTGTTTCTCTCCTCTCTAAACATTCATCACAAATTGGGCATGAGCTCTGGATAAATTTTTTACCTTTTTTTTTTTTTTTTTTTTTGAGAGAGAAAGAGAGAGAGAGAGCACATGCAAGGGCAGGGGGGAGGGGCAGAAGGAGAGGGAGAGAGAGAATCCCAAGCAGGCTCCCGCCCAACGTAGAGCCTAAAGTGGAGCTCGATCTCACGACCCTGAGATCCTGACCTGAGCTGAAATCAAGAGTCAGACACTTACCCAACGGAGCCACCCAGGCGCCCCTTTACCTTTGATTACATATGAGATGTAAAAGCAGAGGCCTGTACGAACCGTGAACGTTGGGGGTCAGCCATCCCCCTCCGGCCTTGTGTTGCTTCAGGAAGACCAGCTTGAGATTGGAGATCAGGGTCTGATCCTGAGTCCTACTGCTTAGTACTGAGCAAGGGAACCACCTGTCAGGGAGGTTCAAATGCATCTGCAGAAGTGAATTAAAAAATATGAAGCACTGTGCTGAAGTATGGAGCTGCTATCATTATCGCAATTCTACTTCCCAGAGACACCTGTTCTAAAATCTTAACAGTTACATCGATGTCCTGTCATGGTTGGTTTGCTTGTTTGCTTGTTTTGACCAGAACTACCCGATCAGTTATCCAAAGTTGCTGCTACTTTTTTTTCTCCCACAGGTTGTGAACTACAGATCCATGGATAGAGGGAGCCCACAGAGAAATTTTATTTGACTTGCAAGGTTTCATTTCTTTCTTTCTTTTTCTTTTTCTTTTTTTTTTTCCAAATTGCCTTGCTTGTCAACATTTTACATATGGGATTTTTCAGACTGATATTTCCATTTGGCGTTTTCATTGGCAGGGTTCAGTTTTCCTACTTCTATTGAAAATGGGAAGACTTGGCAGTGTGGGCGTGGGTTCCCCGCAGCTGCCATCGCCAGAGCCAAGGAGCAGCTGCCCAGGGGGTGTGCACTCCCCACCGCCCTGTGGTCCCCACCTGGCCTCCCTCACTTACGTCTTCTGTCGAAACCCCATAGGCATTTGGATGTCGACTCCTGCTCTTCCCTTTTTTTGTTTCAGAAACAAATAGCTCTCTAAAATATCAAAAAAGATAGAGGCAAGAAGAATAAAGAGAAGCAATGAGACCAAATAACCAGCTTATTGGACATTAATCAGTAAGAACAGAGGTATCAAACATTATTTACGAGCAGAAGTAGAGCAATGTGGTTGAAAGTATGAACAAAATGCTAAAGCAATATTAAATCATGGCTCCAGCCATCATTAAACTATTTCTTAATAGTTTAAGAAAGTTACTTAAGCTGTCTGGGCCTCAGTCTCCTTACCTGGCACATGAGAATAATAATAGGAGTTTTCAGAATTCATTTCAATAATAGGGATTTACTAAGCACCTACCGTGTACCAGAGATGCTTCTGGGCACTGGTGATCCAACACTCACCCAAAGTCTGTACTCACGCGCTTTCTAGTAAACGAGTGAATTCACGTTAAGCCCTTAGAACAATCTCTGGCACATAATAAAAATGCATTTATTGTCAGTTTATTCACAATATGCTGTCTACTCAAAAGTAGTTACTTGGGGTGCCTGGGTGGCTCTCTCGGTTAAGCGTCTACCTTTGGCTCAAGTCATGATCTCAGGGTCCTGGGATCGAGCCCCACGTTGGGGGGGGTCCCTGCTCAGCGGGGAGTCAGCTTCTCCCTCTGCCCCTCCCCCCTGCTCATAATCCCTCTCTCTCACTCTTTCTCTCTCAAATAAATAAATAAAATCTTATTTAAAAAAAAGTAATTACTTAAATCAGAAATGCTACATCTTTTGAAGCTCGTATTTTATTTTCTGATAGTAGCTGCTAGAAATATAGCATTAAGAATGAGTCTGAGGTCTTGTCCAGACTCAGCAGAAAGAAATGCAGGGATTGATTATCGATGTCCACATGGGCTTGACTTATGTGTGTGGAAATTTATTTTGCTGTTTTGCAATCCTGGTTTAAAGAATCCCTAATTTCCCTACATTAAATTTCTGCAGCTGTAAATGTCTGCCTGTCTTGTCGCTGCAGACTTTCTGAGACTCCTTGCTCAGGGAGAGACACGTTTTTCTTTTTAGCAAGCAGCTCCGAAGAACAAGGCCATGCTCTTGCCGCCGCAGACGTGCTGAGAACCACGCGAAGCTCGGAGGGCTACTAGCTTGTGACGAGGCAGGGTTTGAAGATGTCTGTTCCAGAAACCGGCTCTAAAGATGACCCTCTCAGAGCTACAAACCCAACTCAGGGGAACCGAAATGCCTGCTGGGAAGGATAAACGTCTCTTCAATAAAATATTTAAAAGGAAAGAAGGAAAGAAAGAAAAGAGCATTCTCCTACGAATCATACCACGAAACCCCAGAGTTAGCCCCTGGCAGGTCTAGAGGCGGCAGTGCTCTGTGGCGGTGCTCGCGCCCTCACGGACGTCTCGGGCTTGATCCCCCCGTAAGTCTGCGCTCCCGCAATTCCGGATCTGGCAGAGGTGGAAAGCCATCGCAAGTTTCCTCCCTCCCAGACAAATCCAAATGTTCACTCTTTGCACACTCCTCCGGGGCAAAAATGAAATAAAACCTTTCCTAACAATATTTAATGTAAACCTACCATACTCCCTGGAAGCGTGCACCTGCTGCCCCCGCCCAGGGCTTCTCTCCATGTTCGGCAGCATCGCACATGGCAGCCAAGTTCACGGGGATGAAGAATTCACAGCCACAGGCTTCTGATGGCCTAGGTCACTGGATAATGATATAGAGGAAGTGTGTCTGGGCCTCTGGGTTAAAGGTGAAGAGGCCAGGTGACATCCCGTTATTAAGCAGACACGAGCAGTAATGTTGGGGGTGGGGAGACTGCGCAGTGGCTCAGACACGCTCTTCCTCATGAGCTCTCCTCGCCCCTCGGATGCCGGCTGCTTGAAAACGATCCTCCCCAGGCTGCTGACCCGCACATTCCGTTACAGTTCCAGAGGATCCATACTGTCCCTGTCCAGGTAAAACAAAACCTGGGTTATGCCAAGGTAGGGAGGCTTTCTGAAGAAGGTGACGGCACGAGAGGATGGCCTCCTGTTCCCTGCATGGCACCCTGGGCTTCCTTTCTAAGCACCTTTCATGATATATCACTTATTATTTCTCTGTATAGCTGCTTGTTTACTGTCAGTCTCCCCCTCCGGTCTGTAGGCATTTTCACGACACATACCAGGTGCCAGGTGTTTTTTGTCCTTTGTTTTTGTTTGTTCCCGTACTGTTCCTATCCTCTGGCACAGGGGCAAGAAGGTTTTTCTTAAAAGGCCATGTAGTCACTATTTTTGGTTTTGGGGACCATAGGGCCTCTTTGGGGTTTGTTCAACTTTGCTGCCGTAGCTTGAAAGTAGCCAGAGATAATAAGTAAACGAATGGGCACGGCGGTGCTCCGATACAAATTTATCTATAAAAATAGATGGTGGGCTGTACTTGGTCTACGGGCCGTTTGCAGCTGCCCGCTCTAGTGCAATAAATCATTAATAAATCTACATTAAGTCTAAAATAAGGATTTGCATGTCCTTGTGGTGTCCCATCACCCAGAGACAAGAACGATGTATGAGGATTTGAAAGCAGGGTGGTGGGGATGGGGGTCTAGGTACTAGGAGGGGGGCCAGGGGCTCCTGGGGTGGAGAATGTTCTGTTTCTTGGTCTGGGTACTGGATACAGACTGAATTACTTTGTGAAAATCTATCAGGCCATGCACTTAAATTTGAGTACTTTTCTGCCTGTATATTATATTCTAAGAAAAGTCTACAGGTTAAGAAATAAACATGTAAATAAAAGAAGTAAGGGCTAAAGAGAGAAAGCAAAGCATCACCGTCTGCTCAATTTGATCTTCCCTAATGACCGCTGATGAACAAAAGTATCTCTCAACAAATTCTGAGCGTATACCTAGAAGGTCAGTTGTATCACCTCCTTGCAAACACAGGCGAAAATTTGCCTATTTGGCTTGTTGGCTCCATAGGTAAAGTTAGCATCCTATTCATGAAATGAGCTTGGAAACCAAAGAGAGACTGTGGAACCTCTCTGAGCCTCTGATTTTTTTATCCCTAAAATAATCGTGTCTATCCCATGGCTCTGCTGTGAGGAGTAAACCAGCTAATGTATAGAAAATGCCTCCGAACAGTTCTGGTATCTGTTAACATCCATGATCAGTGCCCAGTGAATGTCAGGTAATAAGAAAAAGACCATAATGGAAAGAAGGTGTGCTGGGTATCTTGCATTTGCTCCCTCATGCATTCTCCATCCTTCTCTGCTCCCTGTCCTGAAGTTAGATGGCTCCCCTGCCTGTCTTTGCTTCTAGGGTGAGCAAGGAGGCCTGAGAGCGAGCCAGGTCAGGGCCTTTACTTCCCCGGGCTCCTCCATGGGCCATTCTTTGTCTTTCCACACAGCTGCTTTGTCTTCAAGTCCCCATAAATGATCTTCCCCGTGCTTCCTCAGGACCGTGGGTGGGAACTGCTCCCTGCTGATAAGAACTGCGGGGTACTGGAGTATTCCTGTGGTTTCCCCCACACTGTGCGAGCATTTCTGTCTTCGGTTTCCAGGACTCCAACAAATGCATCAACCACACATCAGGAAAGTGAGTTCAGATATGAGCGAGGCAGGAAAATTTCTGAAAATAGTCTACGGTACTTTCTTCTGCCTCAACTACAGGACTTGGAAAAACAAGGGGGAGTTTTTCTCTAGGCCTGGCACAAAAAGGTTATAATAAGGCTTTGTTTGTCAAATCTGGGCTTTCTTGCTTCAGGAGCTGATTAAGCCTGAGTCAGCTTTCAGCAGTGAAAACAGCAGTTACAGGCCAGCCCAGATGCGGGGCTTCAGTGGGCCTGTGGGTGCTTAGGAGGTGTTAGCCGCTGGCCTGCACGCAGTAGTGATGGGGTTTCGAGAGAGATCGGGGGATGGGGGGGCACTCAACTTCACTCCCAGGAACAAGACTTCCGGTGGAACAGCTGTGGATTTTTGGAACTTCGGCAAAGAGCTCCCACACCGAGTCCGTCGCAAAAGGATCTGCCCTCTTTGAATGCACACGTGGGCCTGGACGATGAGTCCTACAGCCGTGACCATGATGTGCCCACCCTTAGAGGCCTTTCTAGTTAGTTGCTGGATCCGTGCAAACCCCTCAGGATTTCTCTGTAATCTCAAGCAATGTGCTTTCTAGACCGTAACTGGATATACTCAGGCAGTTCCTCAATGATTCTGATTTTGTGTGACTTGAGTTGGGCCCCCACACTGCCTCTTTAGCCTGTACCCCACGGAGGCCAATGCGAGTAGTCCAACGAGTGCCAGGAGGTACTATAACTATCCCCATTTGACAAAGGAGAAAAACAGAGCCTCTGAGGGCGTAACCATCTCCAGCTCAAGGTGCTTGGGGTCTAGGCTAATATGGGTCGAGCAAGAAAAAGTAAACAAATTGCCCTTTCTTGCGCATGTAGCTCATTTATACCCACGGTGGAAGCACAATTCTTATCGTGTTCCGGGGAATTCTGCCTCAATCCAGATGTTTGCAAACGTCCAAGAGCTGAGTGGTGTTCTACGTCTTCCTTCACAATCAAGGAGGCGGGAACACTGTAGCTAGCAAAAACCCTCCCCGAATGCTTATTCAGGAAGACTGGTCTGGGACACGTAATCTATGAAGGTGCAGAGCAAAACCAAGAAATGTCTCCCATCTTGCCATCAGGCGCCAAGCTTAGAAAATCAAGTAAAACAATCAACTCGGCTGCTCACAAAGTCAGCAAAAAATGTTTATGTAATTAATCTTCATCATGGCAGTTCCGTCACAACATTAGTGTCAAATATACCCGGAAAATAAATGTAAATTGTAGGTACAAATCAATTTACTTTACGCATTCAGCAGGAATTCCACTTGCCTCCACATACGCACTTAATAGCTGTTTGAGGCTTATAAATAAATAGTTACTGGTCTTCAGAAAGATGCAAGTCTGCAAACTGAGATCCAAGGTAAAACAGAACAGTAGTGCCGCAACACCGCAGGCATTCGGAGATGCGCGAAGTACCCGGAGTGACGGTGTCAGCCCTTCCTGGGGAGAGGGAAGCACCAGCTAAGCTGTTCATTTTCTCTTCTCACCTTTTTCTGTTGCTAACAGTCTCCTTGCCATCAAATCCTGGAGTTGTTGGACAGGAGGGTGTTGGAGGGTCCCCAGATAAAGAATGGGGCCAGACTGGCTTCCGTTCCAAATGGCAGCAGAAATGGATTCTCTTTCACCTGTGAAATGTGAAACGTCCCAAGGATTTCCTTTCTGATGCCCTGGAGAAAATAGAAACATTTTTTAAAGGACCTGGAAATGCAAAGATCTTATTGTCAGGTAAAATGTCTCAAAAAACTTTAACTAGGAGCGTAGCCCTTGTGTGAACCTGTGCATTGCAGGTACCTTTCCCCAAAGTTCACTTGTCAGTTTTCTTTGTCTTTTTGGCTCCTCTCAGATGGATGGATGTAATAGGCTCTCTCTACTTTGCAGAATGTTTTATCTTAATATTGACAAGCATTTCCTTTAAACCTTTAATAAAAGTCACAGGTATTGACTGGGTTCGGGTTTTTTAAAAAGATTTTATTTATTTATTTTTAGAGAGAAAGCGAGCAAGCAGGGGGAGGGAGAGGGGCAGAGGGAAAGAGAGAATCTCAAGCAGACTCTGCACTGAGTGTGGAGCCTGACGTGGAGCCTGATCCCATGACCCTGAGATCACGACCTGAGCCAAAACCAAGAGTCAAACGCCCATCTGCCTGAACAACCCAGGCGCCCTGATTGGGTTCAGTCTTTCTACCTTCCCGTTTCTATCACTCCATCTGTCCCCCACCTGAACATATTTTTCAGTTTTCTCACAGTGCTTATCCTTAAGTATAATTATTGTACTAACAATATCATTAAGTAAAATGTGTGGGTTGGGGGAACTCTGGTTAATGGAGTGCTAATGAAGAAAAATTTTTAATTTTCCAATGCTCATCGCTGAAAATCTTTCTCTTAAATGTCTTCCTTTCTTCCAATCTTCATTTCACTCTCATTTCTAAGAGACATGCAAAAAGGATGTTAAGTATCAGCACATGAATGCCCAAATTTATATAGAGAGAAATTAATATTAGCAGTCATAGCTACAAAGAAGGTGAGACCGCATCAACTTTCAGATACATGAAATCATGACTATGATTTACCACTAAGTTTAGCTCTGAGCTCCCTGGCGGGCAAGGCAAAATGAGAAATAGATGCCATTTTATAATTAAAAGGAGCAAAAGTAGTCCATAAGGCAAGATAAACTTTTGGGGGAAATATGGAGTATTAAAATCTAGTCATAGTGACCTAAAGGAAAGGTTTCTATGACTTTTCATTTGTCGAGTTGGATCAAGCTGGTCATATCGCTGGACCGTTGTGTTTTGGGGAAATGAAATGTTTTCCTCTCTTCCTACCCACTCCTCCACACAGGTGTTTTACTTGGTTTCATTAACTCTTGACCAGAAATTGAACTTATGATGAGATTGTCTTTGTTTATAAAAGTAATCAATGGCAAATCAGTGGAATTATCGTCCTACCCCTACCCTCTGTTATTTCCACTATTTTATAAAGAAAACATTTTGATAAGTTTGTCATAGGGCCTTGACATGATCCCTTAAAAAGTTCTTCAAAGAACACCTAATTATTTCAATGTTACTCAGAGACTCAAAGATGAGTCAAGAATGATAGCACCATGAGCAACATGGCTAATGCACCAATTGCATTTTCTAGGAAATGTTAAGTGCTGAAGCATGATTTTTTTCAATTTCAGATAATGTATGGTTGAAGGAGATCATAAATTATGCTAAAATAAGGACCAATCAATTTTCTTCAACTCAAATACAGATCTCAAATACTGAGCTTGATTTTCCTCATAACTTTTAAGCTATCATAGAAATTTAGTATTTTGACATCTAGAATTTCCTCTTGTGTGACAAAAAAAGTATAATGATCCTTGGTCAGATTATATGTACTGATTTTTAGTTTGTAACCTGGAGAATGTATTTGTATCCCATGTATGTGTTCTTCACTCTTCTACAATACTAGTCCAGGGACTTTATAACTCAAAAAGCCCTGGCTTGCTTGCTTTGCTTAAATTTCATCCATTGTAATGCCTTTAATTTCTAACTTCTATTTTTAATCTTTGGGGTTTAAGCTATATGTCTTTTGAAAGGAGAACCTTCTTAGCTACTTCAAGTAGAAAGTTTTCATATTTTAATTTGGAATCACAGGAAAACCAAGTATATTAAGTGGAAAAGGCACAAGATCTGATATCGAAAGACCCATATTTGATTCTGGCTCTCCCTTTTACTGCCCATTCATGAAATATACTCACATTTCTTAGCCTTCCTTTCCTAATCAGTAAAATGGGTATAACCACAATAATGCCTACCTATTAGGATTGATCTGAAGATTAGATATGCACATATGAGAAAGTTTGTGAACCATAAGATTATATTCACTTCATATTTATTGTTATTATTAGACCAAAACTGTTTGGTAAAGATAAAGACAGAAAAGTCACAATGATAACAGGAAACATCATGAAATGCTTACTGCAGGTCACAGATTCTACTCCGCACTTTAAATATTAATTCATTTAAACCTTACAGCAGCCTAATGCAGCATTATCACTATTCCCATTTCTCAGACGAGAGACATGAGGTACAAGGAGCATAATAACCTTGCCCAAGGTCACAAAGTCAGTAAATATCATTGCTGGGATTCAAACCCAAGCATTAAGTGCATAGGCTCTTAATCATTTGACTGTATGTCCTCAGTACATTGCTATGGGATGTTAGCAAATGTTACACACATATGAAAAGGATTCCATCACCAAAAGAGTTTAGGAAATATCCATTTAAACAAAAAGTTGAACCGGTTTCTTGACCGTATGTCTCTTCACATCCCTTAACGTGTATGGTGAATCTCGGAGACTGAGGTATGGTGGGGAGCACTTCCTAAGACCAACTGAACCCAATCTGTTTCTTCGTGAACATTTCAAAGGACCAGGGTTCCATGGAACACATTTTGACAAATGCTGATGTATGAGGTATGATAAATAAGTAGCAATGACATACCACTTGAGGACTTGTAAAACAATCCTTTGAGGTAGGGGAGACAAGTATAACTCAATTCCACTTATACACAATCTCCATTTTATATACTATCTAACACATTGAGTGTGTTGCCCAAAGTAAAAAAAAAAAAAAAGTAAGCATTGTAATCCTCTTTTAAAAATGCACGTGTAAAGCATGGTTTGTTTTAAAGCAGCTGAAGGAGATTTTTTTTTTTTTTTTGGTCTCCCCCAGGATAACTCTCTGAGGCTGACATTTAGAGAAGAAAAATGCCCAACGAGGACCTGAGCTTTCACACACCTTGTTGCCAGGAGATACCGTAGATCACACCAGCGCAGGACAGAGGGAGCCCTAGGAACCAGTCTGCAAGTGATTAATGACAGCAGATGACCCATTCACCCCTCCCAGGCACTTCTCTACCTGGACACCTGGAATTACCCTTAGGACATATGGAGACAGAGGGGAATGAGACTACTTTCAAATCGCTTAAAGTGTATGATCACCTTCCTAGGGACTTACTTCCCCACTTCCTTGAGGTAAGTGAAGTTTTGCCTATGGAATTCTTCACTTTCTGTTACAAATACCAATTTACAATTACCCCTTCCCCACCCCCTCTGCCCCAGTGAGGAAGGAATCACAGTACAGATGTTATTAGCTTAACAGAGAGACTAAAATAAAAGAGCTTAAAGATGTACAGATCTGGTCAATCTCACTGAGCTGTAAAGCAAAGCAGCGGTTGTCATGAACAAACATTTGACCCACTTTTCAGAACCCCATGCAGCCTTATAAAGCACATTGAATGTGGTCCACCAGGATTTTGGCACTAGGCTCTATACCATCACTCAACCCCATCCCATTTTATGTGCCCACCCTGTACATTCATGATAAATCCACAACTATGTTAGGACACTACTACTGGGGTGAGTCTAGAATTTCAAAGTCTGGAAGTTCATATGAAATGGATGGTGAGAACATTCTTATCTACCACATGACACCACTCCTCTGGATGATTCAAGTAATTAAAGGACAGACTTTGCTATTACGAACCTCGTTTCTTCCTCTAGTCTTCTTAGCAATGCAGGTATCTCTTGCTTGGAATTCACTTCACTTTGCTGTCTGACTCCCTCCCCGCCCGAGCATGGTTTACTAAATTCCCTCTCATATTCTAACCCTCCCCCCATTTTTTTTAAAGATTTTTTATTTATTTATGTGACAGAGAGACAGCCAGTGAGAGAGGGAACACAGCAGGGGGAGTGGGAGAGGAAGAAGCAGGCTCCCAGCGGAGGAGCCCGATGTGGGACTTGATCCCGGAACGCCGGGATCACTCCCTGAGCCAAAGACAGCCGCCTAACAACTACGCCACCCAGGCGTCCCAACCTCCCCCCATTTTTTAAGAACAGTAAAGGTATAGATGAAGACCAAACTCTCAAAACAAACACTTCCCATTGAGACTTGAAACTGCCTAAAACACGGCATTTCCCTGCATGGTCTCTCCTCACATGGATGCAGATTGGCATCCCCGGATGAGACCAATACCTCGGTTCCTTGCAGCACCTTGTAGGAGATCAATGGCATCTGTAATCTAACATTTGTGCCTCAATGTTATTGAGTTTGCTCAGGCAAAATACTTTAAGACCGAGCAAGAGTTTTAAGAGTATTATGAACTAATGGTTTCCTGAGCCTATTGATGAACCTGTTGTACACATCACTTCACTGGTTGAAATAAAAACTGATTCCACCATTGAAATAAAATCTTTAATCTTTCCAGAAGGATTATAAAAGCAGCACGGAGAGAAAATAAGAGAACTAGATTGGAATGAACATTTTTGGTTAACGCTGGGGTCAGTTGGGGCCTCTGGGAAGTTGATGCTAAGAATGAATTAGGAGTGCATAAGGTTTATTGAAAAGTAACGTTTGTAAAAGGAAAAGGGGGGAAGTTGAATTGGGCAGGGAGGGTCAATAGATCTGGCAACCCAACAGGACTGTGCAGAGTGCAGATTGCCCTTTGGAGGAGTCTTTCATTGGGTAGAAAAGGTTAAGCCCTGTACCACTGTGCTGCTCAGTCATGAGCTGGGGCTTTCCTGGAAAGCCCGTGACCTTGGCCCAAAAGCTAGGGTCCACCAGAGGAGGAACAGCTAGAGGCTGTCAGCTAACCACACATCTTGCAGTTGAGCAAGGAGTTCTTTCTTGAAGAGCGATCTGAATTATTTGTGTCTGCTATGACTCCCAACATGATTTCATCTCTTCCTCATTGTGGAGCAGATATATGACTTAAGTTAATACAGAAGAACCTCTAATTATGCACTCTCAACATTGGGACTCTCATTGATGCAAGCTGCTATAAATATGAGCAAAGAAACACACTAGATCAAAAAGCCCATTAAATGTGGCCACAAAAGGCATTAGTGGTCTCTTTGACTTATGAGTAGAATCTTTCAGAACTGAACCTATTTGTAAGTAGAGGGGCTTTCTAGATATAGACTATGGATTCAAACAACATATTAATTTACTACCAACCAATAATAATTTAGAGTAAATTAACTTAAAGAGAACTGTCACCTTGGACAACCAAGATCAAGAAATGGGATCCATGACAGGTAAGTTATAGTGATGAAGAAAAGAAGTTCTAAGCAGAAATTGACAAACACAATCATGATGAGAAATCTTATCACATCTCTTTCAGTCACTAGTGAATCAAACATACAAAATGATTAAAGATATATAAAATATTGAGCATTATAAGTTAACGATCATTAATATCATTAATTAAAGGTTTAATCTGTGTTGATGTCCCTTATTAGAATTAGCCTTACAGAAAGTTTCAAAAACAGAAGCCAAGAGAAAAATGTAGAAATGTCTGTTCACCTTTCTGCTTTCCCTGTGGTTTCTGTTAACGTATCTTTCTTGTCTTCACAGGCTTCATACAGCCATAGCACACAAGTGCCTTGCACTCCACACACCAGACACTGACTTCACGTCTACGATCCATACGTGTGCATTCACACCAGGGCTCTCTGTCCTTGGGCCGCTCAGACTGTGCCTGCATCGTAGCTGATGGGCACCTTGGCCAGTGACACTGGTGACTGGATTTGCAGGACACAGGTCACTTGGTATTCATGCATTCAGCACTTGCACGTCTAATTACACGAGTGCTCCAAAGGTCTTTGGAACAGAGCTACGTAAGATTTTCCTAAAGTCTGAAGTTCTGAGGGTCTGACCCAGGTAAACAGAGCTTGTAAGGGAACTTAGCAGGTGGCCCAGCCCTGACTTGTACACTGGCCTGCTTTTCTACTCACGATAGCTTGTAATCGCTCTTTCTGTACAGATGTGGGGGGGTGACTTACATTTTTCAATCACCTGTTACTACATTTTATGGGAGAAAATTCATGTCTGAAGTTCTCTCTTGTGACTGTTGATGAGTCTGATTTTGTTTTTAAGTTTAGTGTAAAGAATCTACGTAGAACCTTGTCTTCCACATAAAGAATATGACTTTTTAAATATTCATGGGTCATTTACAAAAATTGGCCACACTCTAGCTCACAAATCACTAAAAACAAAAATAAAGATAACCGTAAAGAGCTAAAATTTGTATTCCACATACAAATATATATTCACATACTGTTAACAATTAAAATAGATCTCAATGACAAATATTTAACTAACACCCAGTCCCCCCAAACATTAGTAAGAATATCAGTCATCATTCCAACAGGAAACAGATGGTTAATTCAAATTAGGACAATCCAAGGAGGGCTTAACGAAGGGGATATTTGAAAGATGTGGACAGATGTAAGGAAACCACAAGGAATAGTACAGTACCCCAGGGTTAATAAGAGTGGAATGGTTACTTTCCCTAGGTCTGAAGAGGCAAGATTCAGGAAAGATAATCAGAGCTTAGAAGAAACAAAATCATGTGAGAGGGCAACCTTGAGAAGAGAAGTGACCTGAGATTGAGATATAGCCAACCCGAGGTCTTAAATAGACGGCAACATTGACTCTATTCCTAGTGCGTTTGCAGCCACTTTATCTGAGCCACAGCACACCATAGACAATGCCAGTTCTTCAGAAGGCTGGAAAACCAGTAGGTCCCTTTAACATTTCTCAGGAGGCCCAAGCAGATAATATGGAGGTGACCTCAAGAATTTTATCTCTTTCTTTTCAGCAGAAAGAAAGACCTCTTCAGTGCCAGCTTTCTGGTGAGGCAGATAAGGACGGTCCAAGACAACAGTGTCTATATCAAGATGGCCACCATGTCTGCTGGCCAGCTGCCTTTGGGGCAGGAAGTTGACTTCAGGTTTTAGGAAAAAATGCTTGGCTTTGGATTCTTTTCCACTGAGATTGGACAATCCAAACTGTGATCTGAATACTTGCCGTTTTTACCCTAGAAAAAAATATCTTCTAGGACTTTCCTACAGTATCATTAAATTCAAGCTGTACCATCAAACTATCACCTCCAGTTTCAAACTTTTAGATTCATCCAGGTTTGACTGAACACTGACTTTGAGGGCAGTAGTTCTTTATATAGGCCACCCTGATGCCCACATTCACTTTCTTCAGGAACACAGAACTTACTTTAAAATCACAATAAACTTTTGTAACAAGTCATCTCCAAACATTCTTACAATGCTACTGCTTCCTCTCCATGCGGTCATCAATTACACCCGGCAGCTACAGAGGCAGCCTCCCATAATTCCTGGAGTGTGGCAGCTTGGAACTTTCAGTACTAATTCATTCTGCATTAGTGCTTAGCAGCAAAAAATCTTGACTCCTGGCACGGAGAAGTAAATTATTCTTGGAGTACTATTCTTTGATGCTTTGAGTTTAATTACCTTGTAATTTCCAGGTCATGTTATTACCATGAAGTTACATGATTTTGCAAATTTATTTACAGCCTATAAAACGAAAATGACTTTGGAAATGAATGTTACTAAATTGGCTCCTTGTAAATAGCTCTTCTGTTGTTGTTTAAAAAGAAACAAAAAGCTTTCCTAGAGGAAAATGTGGCCTGCTCAGATGCCTAATATTTTAAAAATGAAGGATCAGAATCTTGAGTGAAATATGTGAGGTCATTCAAACAGAGGTCAGGGATCTCTGCATGGTCAGGCAGGCAGGCAGCAGGCAGCAGGCAGCAGGCAGCAAGAAGACCAGTAAGATAAAGGGGGTAGGATAAAAAAGAATGGTCATACCAGGGCCAGGAATTTGGTCAAAGTCTGAAATATCGTTACTATTTAGGATCCAAGGGCCAGAGGTTTATAAGCAATTGACAAGTTTTGTTCAATGGAAATTGACAAAGGTCAGGGAGGACCTGTCTATTGCACTTAGTAGACACTAGTCTATCCTGTCCACAGTATGTTTGTATGACCAATAAAGTGAGGCATGATTGGTCTCTAGAGAGTCAAGACTATTTCCTTCCTTTCTCATGCCTACTTAATCTGATTCCTAATTTTTAAGATCAGTAGCAAGAAACTTGGCCTCCCAAGAAGGGAAGATTTGCTGAAATTTAAGGATGTTGACGGGTCTACTTTCAGAGGGGATAAAGGTCACGTCATATGTGGGCCTGGCTTCTCTTTCTTTCTTGTCCCCAGAGGGTAGGTAAGAGCCTAGAGCTTTTCCTACAGGGCCTGCCATTTCTCAGTCCCTCCTTAGATGCTCTCTTTCCTTCCTGCTCAGTGGCTTTGGAAGGGAACCTAGTCCAGCTTGATCCAGCAACACTGCCCGTTGTTGGTAGTCATTGGCCATCACTTATCTCATGGTAAGTGAACCAGAGTCTTTGAGCATTTGGGGACATGGAGCAGAGAGTCAGAGCCATCCTCACAACCTGCTTTATCTGAGGTTGATTGGGCCTAACCAGCTTTGGAGAAAGGAGACTTCTATTTGGTCAACTGTGTTACTAAAACTCTGCCTTGGCATTTAGGTTCAAATACAATAACACCTAGTTACCCTGTCACTGGTAAACGTCCCTAGGCATGTATCTCTTGGGAGGACCTCATGGGGAAAATGGCTGGGTGGCCCAAGGCAGACTTTGTGTGTTTCTTGGGTCCCTGGTCACAGGAACGACATGTAGCACATCGGACCATCCCAAAGCCCAACAGCCACTGACTGAGGGTCAGTGTATGGGTGGATGGTCAATTTCTTTGAAAAGATGGCCTGTTTTTCTTAATCTGTATTCTCTCTAAGGACCTTTCCCCTGCCTCTTGTGCCTTTCCCTTCTCTCTATTCTCTCAGCAACGTGTGTACTACTTTTTCCCCAAATAACTACTGGCTACTCTACATTATTTCCTCTTTCTCACCCCTTGACTCTCCTAAGCAATATCAAAGAATACTCAAACAGAACACTTTACTGCCTATTAAAGAAAAAGGATGTGCTAATCTATGAGTAAACTGTGTCCACCATCAGCCAACAACTGATTATCCTCTGACTGATACTGACCATTTTGACTGAAATGCCTAACAAGAGTTCCTAGGTCGTAAACTTTGGCATTTTCAAATTTTCAGTGACCTGAAGCAAGGCAACTCTTGCTTTTAAATGGCATTACATGTTAAAAAAAAGTTTCTAAATGTTTAAAAGGTGACAGTATGGGATCCATGTGTTGTCAAATAATAATTTAAGATGAATAAATATTTTATGCATATTGTTCTATTTACTTTTGGCCCACATTCCAGAAACAGTAAGCACTCCGTATACATAGTAACTGCTGGAACAGAAATGCATGACATATTTAGCAGCTTGATGTTTTATTAACGTTAAGCCAGCTGGTGGCGGTTTGGTAACTGAAGTTATATCCCAAGTCCCTTAAAAGGCTGTTATGTTGCACTGCACTGGAGGCAAAACAAACAAACAAACAAACAAACAAAAAACACGTCATGTGGATTTAGGCTACAGGCACCAGTTACCCTAATTCTTGTTAACCTTCAGGCTAGAATTTTATTTGGTAGCTACGTTTTACACTGCACTGGCTATAGATTTTGCAATTTCTGTACTTCTGAAAACTAGTTTTTAAGAAACATAAAATTATGTTCCACTAAAGAAAAGTGTAAATTCATTGACTCTCTATAGCCGAGGACCACAGCTGCGGTTGCCAAAGACAAATCTAAATATGGGATGATAGGAATTATCCTATCTACCTACCTCCTCAGAAAATTAAAAGCTGTTATGATAATGAATAAACTATGCTCTCTTCCATTAAATCAAGCACCACCCCCCCATTTTAAAGATTTCCTTATTTGAGAGAGAGAGAGAGTGTGCATGAGTGGGGGTGGAGGAGAAGGACAGAGAGAGAGGGAGAGAAATCCTCAAGCAGAATCCCTGCTGAGTGTGGAGCCTGATGTGGGGCTCGATTCCGGGACCCTGAGATCAAGACCTGAGCCGAAACCAAGAGCAGAACACTCAACCGACTGGGCCATCCAGTCGCCCCAATTGAGCCCCTTTTAATTTAACGAATACATGTAATCATTACATTATGTTGATTTGGTATGTTTACGTAAGTACGATAGGATTACAGAGGAGAAGCACCTAACTTTGACTAGTGAGCTGAATGGCAGACATGAGGTGATGTTAATGGTTACTGAAAGACCTCACAGAGGAGGTGATACTGAGGCTGAATCATGAGAAATGGTTGAAGATTGCCAGGTGAACAGCAGGGAAAAGAAACATGGACCACCTATACCAAACAAGGGGAGGGGAAATGGTCTATACAAATGTTAGAGTACTCTATTAGAAACATCTATAAACATCCGCAGTTCATGGTCTCTTCTAGAGAGACTGTCCCCACCTCTGCTCGGGAAAGGGTAGTTCTGTATGCCTGCAACCGGCTCAGCTCATGCTGATTGGGTCAAAGATGGATACCTTACCCAGTACATGGTTGCTAAGTAACCAGTCAGATGGTCTTCAGAGAACTTGAACTAACTGACCAGAGATACTTGAGCTGAAAAGTTGAGACAAGGGCAGTCATATTAAGCCATCTGTGGTGACTATATGAGGCCATGTGCAAGGCAAGAAAGGAGAGGAAGCCTGTTCAGAGGTAAGCAAGAACTGAACAGACTCATGGGAAAAGGCAGTGATTAAAGAACCACATGTATTCTGTTTCCTGTCTTTTGTATTAGTCAAAACACACCAGGTCACATTATAGCAGGGGATGGCAAGCTACACCCCTTGGGACAATCTTGCCTAGGGTCTGTTTTTGGATAGCCTGAACTAAGAATTGTTTTTACAATTTTAAGTGTCATAAAGAAGGAAATGGAGAAGAATCAACTACCTATGTGGTCTGCAAAGCTTTTATAGAAAAGGTCTGCCAACCCTGCACTATAGTAATAACCATCACCAAAACTCAGAAGCTTATAACAAGATATTGCCCCTCCCCTTGGAGCTTTGGGCCAAGTCTCCTTACTCAGGGAAGAAGGCTGACACAATAGCCACCATGCCGAGCACTGTCAAACCCTGTGGAAAGTCTTGCAACAAAGATTAAGTGTTTCAGTCTGGAAGTGGCCCACATCACAACCACGTAAAACACACTGGCCAGAACTAGCCGTACAGACCCATTTAGATACCAGGGGAAATACAACGCCCACCATGTACTACGAAGGTAAAGGACCGGAAATGTATGATAAACAATGCTGAAGACCAAAAGAGATGTTGAAAATTGTTGTATCCACACCTGAACTCTTTTCAGGCAGGTTCTGTTCCTTAGAATGACAAGATCCTTGAATACAGAGGAACTGCAGGAGAGGAGCTATAAAGTCAGGTGGAAGTCAGATCAGGAATGGTCTCGTACACCGTGCTGAAAAGTTAATAGCTTTTTTTTCTGTGTTCGATGGCAAGTCTTAATGGATGTCAGTTAATAGGAAAATGGACAACTATTAGTTTTAACCAAGGAGTTAGAGGATTAGACCAGGATTTTAGAAATATCACTCTAGCTACCATATGGAAATAAAAATTGGAAGATTTATTAAGTAAATTAATGAGTCAAAACCGGGGCCCAGTTGGAAGCTACTGCAGTGAAGAAGGCAAGAGTAAATGTGGATCTGAAATAAAGTCGCATACTGGCGAATGAGCAAGACACCTAGACCGAAACAAAGGCGTAAGAAGGCTTTACAAGACTTGTTACTAAGAAAAGTGGGACGCAGTAATGAGTGGGAAACCTTGGACAAAAAAGTGAGTGTTGAGACTAATAATTTAGATAAGAAGGTGGAAGAGAAAATAGTTCCCAGGCCCTGTCCATCATGCGTGGTCTCTGAAGATTCTAAGATTAACTTCTGACCTAATAACCTGACAACATTCCTCTTTCCCCGAACTTTCATTTCTAGGTCCGTAAGGAATAAACTTCAAATCCTTTCTTACTGTTCAAACTGTGATCCTCCAGGGGCGCTTCTCATATTTCTTGATTTCTTATGAGCCGGTGGATAGCATTTCTAGATTTCGACATGGCAATCCACCACTCTGAAATGAATTGTGGCATGCAGCCAAGAACCCCGTTGATCTATTTCTTCAGTGCATCCTGACCACTAGGGCCTCAGTTGCTTGTCGGGAAATCGGGCATGTGAGAATGGAAAAAGTTTACTTTGTGGCAGCTTAGCTCATATTTCTCTCTGGAATAAACTGGAGATGAAGTTTAACGTTTAACGGTAGCTAATTAAACAAGTTAAAGTATAGGAGGCAGATGGAAACATAGATGATTAAAAAAAAACAGATTGAACACAGTTCTTTTGGGATATGCTAACGATGCAGGCTTACGCAATGGAAATCAGAGGCACAATTCGTGGGAAGCAACTGATCTCAGACGCCTGCACAGGAATTGATGGAAATGCATTAATGTACCATTACTGTGGCAATTTCCATAGTTCACTGAACTATGTACTACTAATGAGGGTCAAAACATTGAACATGTTGCTTAATGTCCCTGAACACATGTATTATAATGTAATATCAATAAACCATGTATTGCATATATTCTTCAGTGTTTCCAGACTTCGTGGTCCTCTGTAAGCTGTATTGGTGATGTCACTCACCTGTCATTTCCCTTTGGTGCCTGTGCTGATCATTTGTCTGGTTGCTCTCAGATCCATTCCTACACTTTCTCTGTTCTGCTTTGTACCACAGGAAGTCGGTGGCTGCAAACTTCAATTCTCACACTCCTTTGCTAACTCGTTTCTGGCCAGGTTCATCCAATGGGAGGCAATGTTGACAGACTGGAGGGCAGGAAGAAAGGAGCAGGCAGTATAATTCCCCTCCATACAGCATCTTGTCAGTGGCTGTATATCCGGCATATTCCAAGTTCCTGCTAGGTTCACATTCCCTCTGTGTTCGTCATTCCCTTTGGGAAAACTCGGTGTTAGCTCCAGCTTACAGTGAGTAGCACCTTCTCCAGACTCCACCTTTCATCTGACAGTCTCAGCCATGTAGTCCCCTGGGCCAGCTCCTCCTCCAGCTTCCAGCTCTACCCAGGCATCCCTGACCCCTGAATTCTAACACCATCCCCTCTCTTACTCTCTCCTGGTCTAGCCATAGCAGCACCTTCCTGTAATTGTTAAATTCTGGGCTGACCTGCCTTTCCCTGTTCACTCTCAGTTCTTTCAACATCTCCATAACTAGATCACCTATATTGAGATATAAATGACAAATGAAATTGTCATGTATTCAAATTATAACATCTATAAATATATTAAATATACATAATATATTAAAAGTGCACAGTGTGACAATGTGAGAAGATTCCCACGACAGAGCTCATTACCCCTAGATCCCTATATTCAGCCCCTTCTATTGAGTACCTGGGAAGGGTTCTCTATATGGTCCGTGAACATGGACGAGAGCTTCCAGGGGACACCTGGAGTTATGAGGCTAAGTCACAGGCATAAAGGGACATGAGTCTGAATCAGGCGCTGGGGAAGGAAATACTGAACTTCAGAGGATTTCTTGCTGAATGGATGCTTCAGAAGAGAGATGAGAAAAGGCCCTGGTTGGGCTCTTTTTCCACTTCCTGCCCCAGCATCTCCTCCTCCAGCTTTTGATATTCTCAGGGTGCAAAATCTCGAGCAATAATGGAAAACCCATTAACAATCCTATACTCCACATCCTCACACTAAAACACACCCTAAGAGAAAACTTGGCTGCTTCCTCTGAGAATAAAATTGAAAAAAGGAGAGATATTAATAGATTAATAAATTATTGAGAGCTAAATCAGTGTGTAAACAACATCCCTTAAAAGCAATCTTCTGATGACTTTTGTAGGACTGAAAAATGAGCTTATCTAACCTCCGTTAAGCTGCGTGACTCTGGATATGTTTGACTCTTGTTTCCCCCAGACAGGAGAGAGCAATATGTTTTGCTAGAATCAGAGGGCTTATAACATCCAGGCAATGTGAAAGCAGAACAGGAACAAAGAGACCGTGGAGCCTAAAAGTTCAACTTGTAGGCTCATGAGTTTGGGTGAGCCTGGGTTTGGATTCTAGCTCTTCTGCCTACTGATGATATGACCTTGAACAAATTATTTGAATGTCTGTGACTCCCTTCTCTTAACTGTGAAATGGGGATTATAGCACCTATCTCGCTGAGTAGTTTTGCAGATTAAATGAGATAAATGTCCTAAAGTATTATCAAAATACCAGGTCTGATTCTCAGCAAGATCTAAGGAAAAAGAGCTGGAGAAACAGGAAGGCTTAGTGTCAGTGATTCTTAACCCTTGGAATGAGTAAGAATCATTGAGAGAGTTTGTTAAACAGGTAGAATGTCGGGCCCCCCAAATTCTGATTCAAAAGGTCTGAAGGTGAACCCTGAAAATGTGAAGTTTTAGTAGATTCATACCCAGGAGATTTGAATGCCTCTGGACCACAGATCTCACTATTTGAAACACTCTCATTTTTCCTTCATTCTCTACCCATTTGCAACATTTCCTTTGAATCCACCAATTTCTTTACATGAGTGATTCATCTGAATTCTAAAGTTGTTTTCTTAATATATCATGGTAGTCAGGAAAACAGAAGGGAAGTCAGACAGCCTGGACATTAATAATGGGTTAGCTGTTTAATGACCATGTAGCTTTGGTCAGGTCACTTCTTCACTTGAAACATTAGTTTTCTCATCTTAGAAATCGGAAATAATATTCGTCCTATTTTTCTCTCAGGGTTTCTAAAAGGAGCAATGGAGCAAAAGATATAAGAGCATTTTTTAAACTAGAAGGCACTATACCAACGTGAATTATTATATGGAGTCAGTCTGATCACAGTCTCAATTCCCTGAGTTATAAACATGAGTTTCATTTTTTCATTTTTTCTTTATTTGTTACTAACTGTCCTTTGTCAAATCTCACCTTTTTCATTATAGAGAAGCTCTTTTAATATCTCTCATTTCAACTCCATGACCCTCCAGTCATTTTTAATTATTCAGTTAGTCTCACGTAAGTTGAGATTCAGTCCTTCCTATCTTCAATCCAATAGTCTATTCAGCTTAAAGGGTCTTCCTCTCCCCCAACACAGGCTTAGACTTGGGGACCAGAAATTTGGAGTGAAGCGGGTGTTTCACACACCTTGCATCCCATCCCAAACCCTGCCTTTGCTCATCTGCTCTGGGGCAGGGTAGGAGATAAACTAAAGTTTGTGTGTGTCCTTCTGTCTCAGCACCATGAAGAATTGGCTATTCTCTTTGTGGGCAGGAATGACCGCTTCTGAATGTGAGTGTCCCTTTGCCACATTGACTAGATTCCTCTTTCCTTTCTCTGTCTCATGAAAGGTGACAGCGCATGGCACCTGAAGAGTCACAGGATGCTGTGCAGGCTCCGAAAGGCCAGCTCGGTGTGATACTCAAACCCAATACCCCCTTCCCTGCTATTGATTATTTTTCACCGGATTTGCCCATATTTCCTTGCCGGTGCCATCAAGGTACATCCCTTCGACACAGCCGGTTTGCCCTCGACGTATGTAGTCTCCACTAAATCTGAACACCCCGTTCTCATCTTTTCTCCACACCTCAGTTCTGGTGGCCCATGGGCATAGAGCAGCTCCATCTCACAGACAGACTACTCCACTAACTCTCTACATTTATTCTCCGGTAATGCCTTTTCTCCCACGTTGAGAGCACAAGCAGAAGCAGTGAGTCTGATTACTTGGGATATAAGCAAGTGCGGAAGGGGTTGCCTCTCTTCCTTCTCACAAAGCTTAGAAACTTCCTAATGTGATTTGCTCAGTGGAAAGGATCTAGTCTGAGAAGGCCACATACTATTTGATTCCAGTCATACGACACTTCGAAAAAGCAAAACTATAGAGACAGTGAAAATATCAGTGGTTGCCAGGGGCTCAGGGATCGGGGCGCAGGAAGTAAGGAGATTTTTAGGTCAGTGAAAATATTCCGTATGATACCGTAATGGAGGATAAATGACAATGCATTTGTCAGAATGTACAGAACTGTACCACACAGAACTCTAATGGAAACTACAGTTTCTAATTAATAATGTGTCAATTTTGGTTCATCAATTGTCACAAATATATCACACTGAGGCAGGATGTTAATAATAATGGAAACTGGGCAGAAAAGAAACATGTGAATTCTCTGTACATTCTCGCCAATTTTCTGTAAAACTTAAACTATAAATAAAGTTTAAATAAATAAAGTCTAAATTTTTTAAAACAGGAAGGCAATGATAATCAACTTGTTATTTTATACAGGAGTTCTTGAAAAGCGTTAGTTGGTGTGTTTGGGGAGGAAAAAAGTCAGTGAACAGTGCTAGTGGTGGAGTTGAAAGATAAATGAAGTATTTTGCATGTTACAAGAGAACTCTGCTGGCATCAGGAAATCCTAGCTCTGCCATCTTGCTGGCTGTGGGACCTTGGACAGGTTAATTAATCATGCTGGGTTTATATTTCCTGCCTCTAAATTGGAGCTAATAACAGAAGACTCAGAGAGTTGCCATGAAAATCAGATGAGAGAATACATGAAAAGTTCTAAGCATTGTGATGGGCTTAAAAAGTGGTGGAGATGATGGTCATGAAGATGGTGCCCAGAGAAAGAAGGATAGGAAGAAGAGAAGGAAGAAATAACCGACTTGAGGGTAAAAGAGGAATATGGCAGGTTTTTCATATTCAATTATGATCATTACTTAACTGTCGGCAACCTAAGACTCTCAATTCAAGTATAACCCTATGGGTGAGGAAAATGATAGGAAAAATACAGAATCTTTAAAAATAATTTCAAATTGTGTATGAATCATATCGAAATTCTTCCCCTGCATAGCAGAGAGGGGGAAAAATCCACTTAATGAAGACTTAAGTAAAAAGAAAAATAAATCTCTGAGTATTTTCCAACTGAAATAAGTTTTAGGAGAAAGCTGATATTTTGCCTTAGTTTCCACCTTTACATTCACTTTAAATATCCCTAAAGAAGAGTTCAAACCTAATGAGGACATATCATAGTTTACATGGTTTTTTGTTTATTTGTTTTGTTTTTTTTTTTTTAAGAATTCTACTTGATTCTTCTACAATTTATTTTCCTCCCTGATCCGAATGATATGCCAAATAGGAGCTGAGGAGCCAGGTAGAATGCCCCAGTTTCCACAGCAAGGGCTGAAAGCTTTAATTGTCTTAAATGAAGAGTCCTGTGCCCTGGATTTGCTGGAGAACCTCTATTTTAAGCGACTCCTCTTATTATTCTGTTTCAGGGACTCTTCTTCAAAGCCCTGATTTTGCCTAGATGCCAAACTGCAGGAAGTCATAAGATCTCGGGCTGCATCAGGCCTAGTATTTAAAATGCCAGAGAAGACTTAGCATTTTAATAGAGAAGACTTAGAAACGCATTACCTCATTTGACTAGGGAGAAAACTGAGGCCAAGAGTTGGTGCACAGGGGGGCCTGGGTGGCTCAGTCGTTAAGCGTCTGCCTTCGGCTCAGGGCATGATCCCAGGGTCCTGGAATCGAGCCCCACATTGGGCTCCCTGCTCAGCGGGAAGCCTGATTCTCCCTCTCCCACTCCCCCTGCTTGTGTTCCCTCTCTTGCTGCCTCTCTCTCTGTCAAAATAAATAAATAAAATCTTAAAAAAGAAGAGTTGGTGCATAGTTCACTACAAGCCCCACAGTTAGTATTTGATAAGCCAAGTTTTATACCCAGGTCCATGTGACTTCAGAGATCACACCTTTCACCACACATTTTAATTTCTGGGTTCTTGAACCCCAGCACCCAGTGGTTCAGCCTTTGGGATGAATCCCGTTCCAAAAGCACAACTCAGTGGGCAAAATTAATTTAAAGAGAATCCCATTCTTTGCTTAAATCTATCACAAAGTCCCAAATCCTCCTTCTTCTCCTACACTCACAGCTAACAACTATCTTGCAGGGACCCATCAAACTAAACTCCCAACTCCTCCTTCATCCCAGGCCAAAGTGTTTCCTTTTCTTTTCCTCACTCACTTTGGTTAAGTAGATCAGCTCACCCTTTCAAGGCTAAACCTTTATGTTTTCCTTCCTACTTCCCATTTCCCTCTTTACTCCAACCCCACCCGCCCAGCCCTGTTCCCCCAACTCTGTATCCTTGAAGCTCAAGGAGCCTGTCTGCGAAGTCATAGCTTCCCTAAGCAAAACCCACTTAGAACCTTTTAATTCAAGCAAACATAGGAAGGAGAAAAGAGGGGAACATTCTCAAACTGTAAATGCTAATATTTTGCCTTTCTTCACACTTGTGAGACCTCCTAAGTCAGGTCCTATGTCCCACTCATTTCTAAATCTCTCAGGCAGTTTCTTGTTGCTATCCTAGATTACGATGCAAGGGACAATCCCACTTCTAACATTGTGTATTCAGGCCTTTGTGGTAAAGCCTCATGCCCACGGAAATTTAGGAAACTCTTGTTTCCAACAATTACAACTGTGGCGTATGCATTAACATTTTAATTAGCCATTACGGCAGATAAATTTTCTAAAACTGGCTGTGATAATATATGTCCCATTTTATGTGCTTGTCTTAAAATGTGACTTTGACATTCTTCCATCAGGAGGTAGGGTCGATGTTCTCTCCCCTAGAACCTGCACAGACTTTTTAAAGTATCTCAACCAACAGAATATGGTAAAAGTGGCAGTGATGTCCAAGGTTAGAACATAAAACACATTGCAACTTCCACCCTTCTCTTGGATCATGCACACAGGGAAAGCTAGCTGCCATGGATTGAGACTACTGAAGCAGCCCTGCAGAGAAACTAGAGCCCTCGGTCTACAGCCAGCACCAAATTGCCATGCATATGAATGAGGCATCTTGGAAGTGAGTCCTTCAGCCCTAGTCAAGCCTTCAGATGAATGTAGACCCAGCTAATGTAAGATGGCAACTACATGAGAGACTCAATGGAGAACTAGTCCTCTGATCCCTTTCCAAATATCTGACCAACAGAAATAAGGAGAGGTAATACATCAATATTGCTGATTAAGTCACTAGATTTTGGGTTGATTTTATGCAGCAATAAATAAATAACACAAGCACTAGTGCCTAATTTTAAATTTGTCCCAGCACTGAGTAAGTCAATCCAGGCTAACTTTAATGTAGCTTTCAGGGAAGGAAGAATTTTTTTAAAAATTAAGGCCAGAATGGGGGAGGGGGTTCTCTTATTGCCCCAAGGAAACAGGGAAAAGTGCCGCAAGATGAGTACATTTAGAAAATAGACTGCTTCTCAGCCTTGTCTAAGAGAGTGCCTGAATTGAAGTAATTGCTGTGGCTGAATCCTAATTCTCTGAATGAAGATGAGCATTTGATCATTGGGGTGAGAATTGAAATCTTTTTCACTGGAGCCTTAAACAAACTCTGAATCACCCACGGATCATAACATCCACCCTCTGAGACTTCTTTCCTATGTTGGAAGAAAAATCCATCAACCAAGTGTGGGCAAAAAGGGGCTTCTGAAAGCCTAGTGTTAAAGAATTCTGAGAGCCTCGCAATATCCTGGTGGTGACTTCAAGGTCAGGGAGGCATTGATGTTTCTTTGGGGGAACACAGGCTGGGCTGACAACCATCCAGAGATGTATCACTGAAGTAGGTATATAATATGCTGTCCAGAAGGTTCAGACAGGCTAGGGAAAATGCATGATTTTCCAAATAAGCCATTTATTTCCCTCCTTTGACCTGAAACAGCAAAGAGCTGTTTGAGAAAGATTCATTTTGAAATACGTTTAAAGCAGTGCTATTCAAAGTGTGGTCTATGAATCAGCATCATCAGCATCAACTGGGAACTTGTTAGAAACAACCTTTGTTGCTTTAACGAAATGAGAATTTGGAGCTGTTTATTACTGAAGCATATCTAGGCTATCCTGACTTATAAAACTATAAGTCAAGACTAGTGGCATGGATCAAAACCAGTACTTAAAGAAAATGTGTGGCTCTAGGTTCTTACAAAGGAAAAGAAGAAAGGCTGAAAATTAATGGGCTAAGAAACACATTAAAGGAATTAGAAAAAGAATGACCACACAGACTCAAGGAAAATGGAAGGAAAAGAATCTTTAAGTGAAATAAAAACACAACACTCAATTAGAGATGATCCGTTAAGCCAAAGTCAGGTATTTGAAAATACTAGTAAAGTCAACAAATCTCTACTAAGGCCAATTGAGAGACCAAGAAGGCACAAATCTGAAAAAGGTCATTTGGAGTAGAAAGGGGCTAAAATCAAAGGTGCTAAAACTCTAAAAAATAACTCAAATCTCAGTGACCTAAAACCATTCTAGTCCGAGTCCAATGCAGGTCAGTTGACTCTCCTTGGTGGCTCCCCTCCAAATGGTGACAGTGATTGCATAACTCACTCCACTGGTTATCAGCAGGAGCAGGCAAATGCTACCAGGAGTCAGGACTAGGATGGATGTGAACTCTGCATCTGGACTTCCAGAATCCTAGCCAACTAGCTTTTTGGGCTTTCTTTCATCATTTCACTAATCTGGAAGCAATGTGATCCCACATTTCATGTGCTTGAATTCTTTGGATCACATGTATTGGTAATGATGGGGTTGTGCTGTATTAGTGGACAAAAGTAAGTCACAAAAGTACCTGCAGTATGTTACCCTTTTATAGGGCTTAAAAATAGCCAAAATGAAATAGTAAATTATTTATAAATGTAAACAAATGTAGTAATACTATTTTGTAAAAAGTAGAGGAATAAGAATCACAAAATTTAGGATAGTAGTTAGCTGTGGGGCTATCTACATGTGAATTCCACAGTATTAGTACTACTCTGGTTCTTGAGTTGGATAGTGTATTCTCAGTATCATTTTGTTATCGTATTTTATGCCTTACTGTATTACATATGTATTATTTTGTATGTATTAAATACTCCCCCTCGTTACCCTCAGTTTCCACTTGAATTTTTAGATCTTAGCATCTCATTCCTCAGCTTTCCCATTTATGAAATGGGAATTAGAAAATTAGCTTCTACCTCCTTCCCTGGAGAGTATAAGAATAAATGAATACTTTGAGAACTTAGTGCAAAAGTTTCCTTCTATTCCAATTTCCTTGTCTTCTCCCAAAAAAATCAGCCTTAGAACAGTTGAAAAAGGTCAAAAGAAACCCGAGAGATGGTGTGTTCCTCTTTTAATGTTGTTACATGCTTAATGATTTTATGATCCTCACACAGAATAGGATTTCCACCCTCTGGTTCCATTTTGTGAAGATGGGCAGCCCCTGGGCTTAGTTACAGATGAAAATTCATTAAAGAAGTTTCTGATATTCACATGAGAAGGGAACTGTGGGGAAAGTGAAAAAGAAGGAAAGAAATAGGGAGAAAACAGAAGCGCGATCCAGGACCAGGAAAAGGAGAAAGCAAAGCAAAACCAAACAGCTTTAATGACTCCGTTCTCCTCCTGTGGGCTCTAGGATGTCTGTGAGAAGCTGAAACACCCATTTGCCTTCTAATTCTACCTGTCCAACCAAGAACTGGTGATCCCTTTGAATAACAAGCAGGTCCTCTGTAGCAATGACCTCGAGTCACCAACTTGTGTCCAGAGATCTGTCTCTCCACTGCCAAGAATAAACTTCAGAGATCCCAGAGAATGAAATGATTTTTTTTTTACTACTAACATACAAAAACAGGAAACAACCCCAGTGCATATTTTCCAGCTAATTCTAGCACAGAGAGTTAATGAGCAATAATAGTTTTATTAAGCTAGAGCAGTTGGGGCAATATTTATTCATCTGAAACAGGCTAAGAAATGTAAATGATGAAACAAAAGACATTGCAGATTGGGGACAATAAACAAGCAGCCAGTGAGGCTGAGTGGAGCTTTTCAAAGTAACCATAAAATGTACCCAAATGCATAGGAGGAAAATTAAAGATCAAAAGGAAATTATCATATTCAAGCAGTTCTGTTGTGCAGACTCGACTCTCCTGGACTTTGAGAGGAAAGCAGTCAGTGGTAATAATTAAGAATGCCTGCACTTGTTTTTTTAATAAATATTTCATGATATGTCATCTGCTTCCAAGAGGAGCCAGAACACGCCACAGCCACTGCATACTTAGCAGTTGTGGAACGACAAAAACTGGGCTAATTATGCTAAGATCATACAAATTTAGAACCGAAGGCAGTGGAAGCTGACAGGCCATGTCAAGGACTATGAATTTGGGTTATACACAGAACCCCAGGAGTTAGCATTGTCAGCTTATTATGTGCCGGGCACCCTGGCAGGTCTTACTCACTGGGGCACCCTTGCAGAGAGTTCTAAAAAACACTTTTTGGCAAGAACAGCACTTCCGTGGCTTTCAGAAATACATGGACCCAAGCCAGAAGAGCCTGAATCCTGCCTGTCCCCATCTCAGAGAGACCTTAAGTCTCAGACTGCAGATACTACTGCCCATTTCAACCTTTTGGAGCACAAGCAATTTCTTAATCTCTAGGAGATTTGGTTTCCTTTATTCATTGATTCCAGAAATATGTACTGAGCACCTACTAAGTGTCAGGCACTGCTCTGGACACTGGGGACACAGCCACAAACAGAAAAGACATATTTGCCCTTGTGGCATTCTCCTTCTAGAGGGAAAGACAGACTGCAGACAAAGGAAATATGCAATGTTTTAGGCAATGCTGTGTGCTAAGGAGGAGGATAAATCAGGGAGGATAAATCAGGTTGGAAGTGATAGAGAAGGGTGTTTTAGGGTTGGTTCTCTAGGAAGAGAGGACAAGAGAGAACTCAATGAGAATGTCTGAGACAAGCCTGAAGGAAGCAAGGCAAGGAGCCATGTGGATATGTGAGAGCAGAAAACTCCAGCCAGAGAGAGCACCAAGCACAGAGGTTTTGAGAAGCAAATGTGATGGTATGTTGGAGAATCAGCCAGGATGTAAGGAAGCTGAAGAAGGACCAAGGAGGGCAAGGTTGGTAGATGAGGTCAGAGGGGCCATGAGGAGGCAGCAGATCACGTCAGCCCTCATAGACCACATGAGGACCTGGATTTCCCTCTGAAAAGATGGGCAGCCATCAAGAGCACAGAGCAAAGGGACACATCATCTACCCTAACCTTCCAACGGCATTTCCCTGGCTGCTGTGTTGAGAAGACTATCGTGGGGCAAGGTCGTAAGTAAGGAGTTCGGTCAGGAGGCTCTTGTAATAATCCAGGTAGGAGATGATGCCTTGGACTAGCATGCAGCAGTAGGAGCCCAGAAGAGAGGGGCCATAGGAAGAGCTAAAATTATTTTTTTTGTGGACTGAATGTGGTAGGTCAGACTAAGAGGTCATTGGAGGATGACTCCGAGGTTCTCTGCCCTTAGCAACTGAAAGAATAGTATTAACAAGTACCAAGGAGTAACTGGGAAACAAGCACATTTAGGGGAAATATCAGGAGCTTGGTTTTGGTCATGTTCAGATGCCTATTAGATACTGAGTGGGTGGTTGGGTATATGGGTCTGAAGTTCAAGGGAGTAGCCTTGGCTTGATATATATATATATATATATATTTTTTTTTAAAGAACTTTATTTACTTATTTATTTTAGAGAGAGAGTGAGCACATGAGCAGGGGAGGAGCAGAGGGAGAGGAACAAGCAGGGGCTCAATCCCATGACCCTGAAATCATAACTTGAGTCAAAAACAAGAGTCAGATGCTTAACCGACAGCCACCCAGGCATTCCTTGGCTTAATATATTAAGTTGGAAGTCCTGGCATCTAGTTGGTATGTAAAGCCATGAGGACAGATGACATACCCACAGAATAAGTCAAAATAGAAAAGAGTAGAGAACTAACAACAGAATCTCCAAGACATTTTAGTGTTTCTGTTAAATGGCAAATAATTATCCCTGCAAAATGGACATAATAATATTATATCTCACTGAGTTGTAAGACTTTATGAATAAATACAAAGCACCAAGCATATATATCCCAGCACATGGTACCAATACTAAGTAGATTTAAACAAAACCACGCTGTTGGAGACTCCCATTATACGAAAGCAGGGAATAAGGCTCAAAGGGGGTTTAAAAGCTTTGTGCCTTGTCTCTTACAACTAATGAATTTTGGAGATGAGATTTGAACTTGGTTTTTCTAGCTCCAAATCAAGGATTTTATCCTCATTTGCTACATGCTTTCTTGCTAAGGAGTAAGTCACGTGCCTGTCTTCAAGGAGCTTACACTTTAGCAGAGGGAGATACAAGGCAAGAGTATATGCATTAAAAAGATTTAAGGCTGTGGATCTGGTGCAGCTGGTGCTGTCTTTATGGTTAAGGACATCACAGTTATCTGTGGAGAGAGTAATGAGGAAGATTCCCTTTCCCTAGCCCTTACGCTAACTGGAAAACTGGTCCTGGCATCATTCACTGTACCACTTTGGAATTCAAGAGCTAGTTGATACAATCACAAATAACTTCTACTGATACCTAGTGCCTGCATCCGTCAAGTCTCCTTCATTAGAAATCCTTTCCCCTTTTGAAAAATTTCAAGGCACTCTGGTGCAGTTTTGGTTCACAAACTGGCCCCATTGTATGGAGGGTAAGGAGAGACTAAAGACAGAAGGCAGATCACTCCAGATTGGTGGGTGGCAGTTTTAATAAGCAAGGAAACTTACTTACAAGGCTTGTCTTGGGTGCCTGTGAGACAAGTTGATTTCCACATCTACCTGCCTAATCTTAGACATTCATAAAGAGGCCTTAACTGGGTTCACTCACGTATTTGGTCCAGATGGTCTCAACAACAGTTTACGCTCTCAAGGCTATGTCCTTGGAACAGTTCTCACTGTGGGAACATGGGCAGAATGTACATTCCAAGGACAGGGCAGGGGCTGAGGAGACTTTGCGCAGATCCTGCTCACGGGTCAAGTGGCGGTCATGTCCTCTGGATTACCACCCCCATCATGGGCAAATGGCAACAGACAAAGCTTTTCCTTTTGCCTAGGATCAGAGTTAGTCTGGTTTGGTATGAGCAACAATAGCAAAAGACCTTGATACATTTCAAGGTTTTAAAGATTCCTCAATTGGAACTAGAACCACATAGCAACACCAACTTGGGAGTCTGTGCCAGCATTTCATATTGTAGTTGTATTACCTACCTGAGGCATTTCCATCTCCCTCATTTCATTCTTATGACAATATGGTAAAGGTTGTAAAGCTTGTATTTACTATCAGTATCCTCATTTTGTAGAAGAGGAGACTGAAGTTCAGAAAGGTTCTCTGACTTGCTTGTGGGTAACACAGCTAAGAAGTGATAAGCAAGGATCTGGACCCAAACTTTCTGACCCCACATGTACCAACAGTGACATACAATTGCCCACGATTCTGTATTTTACTGTCATTGCATAGCAAGGTAGTAACCAAGCAGGGATTTGAACCCAAACCTCTGATTCCTCTTTCCCAGCGCATGTCCTAGTGACATCCAATCTCTCATAGTTAAAGCAACTTTTAAGAAGGGCTTTAAATTATTTCTCTAAATAACTTTCCTGGGGTGGCATTTAAGATGGACTCATGATCTGAAACCTCCTCTGTAGCAAAAAACCCTCATAATTTTGAAGTCCTACTCTTTCAGAAAGGTTGGTTTTTATTAGCCATATACACTCCTTAATATCCAGAAATACATACCAACGTGACCCTCCAGTATCTTTCTTAAAAGAATTAATCAATGTATGGATTTTTTTGTCCCACCAAATTGAATCAGATGTTGATTTAGTGTTACTAAATGGGCAATTAAATGCCTACACGTTGAATTCCTACATCTGTAATCCACCCCAGATAAAAGTTCTCAAATGTCAGCAGTCACCCACATGTTATTCAAAACCCCAAATCCACACTGGTCCCACACTTTCGTGACTGCCTCCATCACTCCTCCTGTAAACACTCATTGTCTTCTAAATGTCTTCATTATGCCAGCCAAAAATAAGTCTCCACTCACAGCAACCCACTCAGATAAAGTTTCCCTTCAACTTTGATTTCAGATGTCCAAAAGAGGAATGGATATCACAGAATTTGGTACCCAGCAACTGGCTTTTATAAAGACTACTTGATTTCTTTTTCTGCTTCCAGATAATTGGTTAAGGAAGAGCTATAAGCATTGCCTTAACTAAAAATGTGGGCAAGATGACTCAGTATATCTCAAGTACACTTTGTTCTATGGAGAAGCAACCTGCTTGGGCACTATGGAACTAGACCTTGGTGGTGGTGGAGTAGTTAGGAAATTGATGGAGGACTGCAACATGGGACCAATTCCCAGATCCTGCTGGGTGCTGTGGTTTTTCTATACACTGAGGACAAGAGGGGAAACCACTGCCCCCTCAACTGGTCCTTTCCCAGAAACACTCCACCATTGTACAAATGGGCCAGAAAGTGGCTTTGAGCTGGAATGACAGGCTCTACAAAGACAACAGAGCTATTCACTGTCTCCTAAATAACTTCTGAGCCTTGGAAGATCCATCTAATGAGATGAAGACATAATAGGACACTAAAGATGCTGCTCAACTTGCTGGTGGATGTCCTTCCTCCTCCTTTGTGGTAGAGAAGGAAAAACATTGAAAGGATCTCTCTAGGCTCTTCCGTCTACAGAACAGTAGATTTAGAGGAGCAAGGAGGACTAGATTTCCCTCTGCCTGCCAAATTCCCACCACACCAGCAGGTCAGCCACTCCTGACACGCAATGCCAGAACCACTTGTCATCACCCAGAACTGTTCCTATTTTCCCCTATCCTTTATCCACCTTTTCCTTCCTTCCCCATGTTCTTGAGTAAACTTAGCAAGTCAACATTATCCAGCTATTAAAATGCTCAGTTTATGCTTTAAGGAGATTATTTATGGGATGGAAAACAGTTCATAGTAGACCATAAGTGAAAATCGTTTTCAAAATAGTAAGTAGTGCATGATACCAATTTTATAGTGGAAAATAAAAAATATCTAGAAGAATACCAACACATTAACAGTGATCTTCTCAGACATCATGCAACCATGAGTGTTTTTAATACACTTCTTTTTTGCCTTAACTAAATCCTTCTCAAGTTTAGAAAAGAAATATATGTTACTTAAAAGTTACACAGTATCAGGCCACCGCAAAAAATTTAACAAAGACAGTTGCCTACCTATTGTGGGTGGGACCTTCTAGTACATAAGAAAACACTACAAAAGAAAAGAAGTTTCCTTAGCTGCAAAGAAATTATAGTCTAGTTAGTTGGCTCGAAGACAAACAATATGGAGGTGACTAAAATACTATGAAAATGACTTTTATTTTTCATTTGTTTTATTTTTTAAAATTTATTTTACTTATTTTAGAGAGAGAGAGAGGAGGAGCAGAGGGAGAGGAGGAGAATCTCATGCAGACTCCAAGCTGAGTGTGGAGCCCGGCACAAGCCTCCATCCCACAACCCTGAGATCATGAACTGAACCACAATCAAGAATCAGACACTTAACCGACTGAGCCAACCAGGCGCCCCTAGGTTTCCTTTTTTTTAAGCCATCATCATTTTTCTGTTCCAGGATCCCACCCAGGAGACCACATTACATTCAACTGTCATGTCTCCTTAGGCTCTGTTGGACTGTGCAAGTTGCTCAGACTTGCCTTGTTTTTGATGCCCTTGGCAGTGTCAAGGAGTACTGGTGAGGTATTTCATACAATGGCCCTCAACTGGGATCTAACGTTTTTCTCATGATTGATCTGGAGCTGCAATTTTTTTAAGGAAGAAGATCACAGCGGTAAAGTGCTATTTGCATTATATCCTGTCAGGTGTATATACTGTCAATGAGACTTAATTGTTTCGTTTTTTTTTTTAAAGATTTTATTTATTTATTTGACAGAGAGAGAGAGACAGCCAGCAAGAGAGGGAACACAAGCAGGGGGAGCGGGAGAGGAAGAAGCAGGCTCCCAGCAGAGCAGGCGGCCCGATGTGGGGCTCGATCCCAGGACCCTGGGATCACGCCCTGGGCTGAAGGCAGACGCTTAATGACTGAGCCATGCAGGCGCCCCTTAGTGTTAATGTTAACTTTGATCACATGGCTGGCTGAAGTACTGTTTGCCAGGTTTCTTTACAGCAAAGTTACTCTTCTCCCTCCTGTCCATGTTGTAAACACTCTTTGGAAAGAAGTCCCTATGCACAGCCCACGTTTAAGGAGTGGGGAGTTACGCTCCACCTCCTTGAGGGCCAAGTACGTGCATGAATTATTTGGACTCCTGCGTGGTAGAGCTCTCTCATTTCTCTCCTTGCCCCATTAATTTGTTGATTCAGTCATTTTTGTATGCCAGTATGGGCTCATGGATATTTATTTTATACTTTGGGCTATCATACAGTACTGCTTTATTTTTCTTCTTGCTCACATTTTCATAGCTTTGACCCCTGGGAGCTCCAAGTGCCACTTTACCATGCCGCCATTAATATGGAGGGTTTTCATGTGTTTCATTTTCTGTGCACTTCCATACTTTCTGGCACAATGAGATGCTCCAGGCTCATCTGGCATATTTCCTGCCCCAGTGCTAAAATCAGACATTTCTGCAAGGATTTCTGGTTTCTTTTATTGGAGAATGGTATTAGAAACCAAGATCGGGGCTCTGGTGTGCTCCTTGCTCCTGGCATAGCATTGCTTCTAAGTCCTCTCAGCTGACTGAGCAAGAAGATATATGTGAACATACTAATCCATATTTATATACATACCTATATATTTCTGTAAATATTTCTACATGTAACCATTTGTATCTCTACTAAGCAGAACATGAGTTCCTAGTGATGTTTCAGAGTCTGATCAATTACCACATGGATCATTCTAGTTTCCTCCTCTGGTTTATTTGTAACCTCTTGCTCCAATAGTGAAAAACCAGTAAAATCAGAAACTCTGGGAAGTGATCCAAGGCACTGACATACTGTCAAGCTCCCACGTCCGCTGCCTCCAGCCGCGGGTGGGAACCACTGCTCTGGTCTGATGACGGTCACCTTCACTCCTAAATCCCCAGGGCCTAGAACCTAGTACACAACAGGTAGTAAAACAAAAACAAAAACTATTGCTTACATGAAGCCAAGACTGAGGTTTGAAGTGATGCGGACATGATGCGTGTGTGGAAAGAAGGAAGAGTGAATCTGAGGGGTTAGAGCGGAAGATGCTGTCCAGAAAATAAGGGACAATTGGAAAAGTTGGGCGTATGGAGGAGGGTGGGAGTAGCTATTCTCACACACGTGAATGGAATACATATGAAGGCTTCTGCTCTCTGCTTTCCCATCTACACAGAGGCAAGGGGAGAGAAAGCAGGCCAAAATTCCAGCAAGCATGCTTCACTATAAGGAATAGTTTCTTCACTGTAAAGATGTAAAAATAGAGAGCAGTCTGCGAAACACTAGCCCCTGTGAATCTATTAAAAACTCCTATAGACATCGCTGCTGAATTAGGTCAGCTGAGAAATGCAGTTTGGAAAAGGAAGTGAAAACTGTTAAGAAAAAGTCTTCCAACCTTTCTTCTGCCAGGAAGCAATTAATTCTAACTGAATCAAGACCCCCACCCCATGCCAGCACTGCGGACGCTCACTGTAGGTTGCATTTACAGCTAAGATAGGTGGGTTACACCAGATTTCCGGTCAAGCTTTAGCCCTTCCACTCCCACGCATTGGACATACGTGTGTGTGCCCCACAGTCTCAAAAGATTCTTTCAGAACTCAGGATGGTCTCCTTGCATGGGGACGGGCCCACTCTAAATCTGAACGCTGCCTACCTGAGTGCTCATTTTATCACTCCAATTTTCTCCTGCTGCCCCGTCTTCAAATAGCTCATGTGCTTGTACCCCAGGAGTCTCTGCACAGCTGTTTCTTACCTCCCCTTCTCTATGTTAACTTCTTTCACTCTCAGCTCAAGCTTCTCTTCTTCAAGGAAGCCCTCCCTGGTTGCATAACCTAAGAGTGAGGCTCCTTGTTCGACGGCATCATAGAACCATGTTCTTACTGTGCAGGGCAGTGAAGATAGCATACAGATGTACTGTTGCCAGTGTTAGTCTTTGATTAGTGTCTGTCTCCTCTTCCAGACACTTATTACTGCATAACAAAATTTAGTAGCTTAAAACAACAACTGCCATGGTTTTGTGCATGAATCTGCAAATTGGACAGGAGTTGATGAGGGCAGCTCATCTCTCTGTTCCACAGGCCATCAGCTCTGCTGGCACTGAAGGATACATTTCTGAGATGGCTCACTCACATGGCTGGCAGGTGATGATGGCTATCGTTCTACCTGCACCGGGCCTCTTCATATGGCATGGTGGCTGAGTTTTAAGTTAACCTCCCAAGAGACAGGGAGTGGAGGTTGCAAATTTCTTAAGGTTTGAGACTAGAAGGTGGCACAGCATCATTTCTGCTACATTCTATTGGTGAACAATCACAGAGCCCAGATTCAAGGAGAGGAGACATAAATTCTCCCTCCCCCTCAATGGGAAGAGCAAAGAATTTGGGGGCCACACATTAAAAGTTCCATAAGCATGATTTTTTGTCTAAGTTTCTTTTCCTTTATCCTGTGAACATCTAGCACAAGTCTTGGCACAGAAGAGTCACAGGCTTGTGACACACTCTTTGTGTGCCAGGAAGCCTGGGCTTGGTCACAGGTTTTCTGAGTTGATTCCTGGTTTTATGATTATTTGAACTTTGCCTACAGGCCACCCTGTTGCAACAAACTAACACCTAGGTACCACACACAGGAGGAAGCCAATACATTCAGGCCACTACTCGATTCCTAAGGGAAGATGGCAAACAAGTCATTCTCACCATTAACAAAAATGGCAATCACAGACACTTGCCTGAATACACAGTGTACTCTAAATTAGTTACACATGACTAAGGCAAGTAATACCCACCTACAGTCGACATTCAATACCACCCACAGCAGAGCTCACAACCGCTAATCTAAAACCACTGGGGAAATCAGCCCCACATAAAGCCTGGTTGGGAAGGATCTACCCAGTTACAAATCCCGAACGTAGACTCATTCATTTATTCCAACCCAACGTCCTCCTCCACTCACAGGCCTGATTATAAACGGAGTGCCCTTACTGAGCACTTACTATGTGCTGGGCACTATTCCAAAAGCTTTATATACATTAATTCATTTAATCTTGTCAACCACCAATGAGATCATTACTATTAGTATCTTCCCCCTTGTGGAGGATAGGCACCAAGATGGCCCCCATATTCATGACTTTGTGTGATCCCTTCCTCACGACTGTGGGTGGGATCACTGACTTGGTTCTAACCAATGTTACATGGCAAAGGGATGGGATGTGGTGATCACACCATAGGGCCATCTTGCTGGAGTTTCTCCACTGTTGGCTGTGAAGAAGCGAGCTGCTCTGAGCCCCACAGCCATAGGAAATGAACTCTGCCAACAACCTAAGGAAGCTTGGGAGTGAACTTTCCCCGGTCAGCCTCCAGAGAAGAACCCAGCATGTCTGACTTCTTGATTGCAGCCTTGCAGGGGACCCAGCTAAGCTGTGCCCAGACTCTGGACCCCTGGAAACTGTGAGATCATAAATGTGTGTTGTTTGAAGCCACTAAGTTTGTGATACTCTGTTATGCGACAAGAGATGATGAACACATCTGTTTGACAGGCGAGGACAGTGAGGATGTTAAACATGCTGCATAGGGGCTCCCAAGGCTTTAAGCTGGCCCTCCTTTCTATTCTAAAACAAAGCCATTTTTGAGTACTTAGAGCATGCCAGGCATCACGCCAAGTATTTCATGGGCATCATTCCTTTTAATTCTAAAAAAAAAAAAAAAAAAAAAAAAAAACAACCAAAAAAACCCACCAAAGAACCCATGTGCAATAGGTACTACTATTACTTTATAGCTAAGTGAACTGAGGTCACAAAGGTTAATTTGCCCAAACTTACAGCTACTCAGTGTTGGAATCAAGATATGGACCCAGACAGCTTGACTCCAGAGCTCATACTTACTCTTAAATGTGCATTATATTGCTTCCTGGAATGATGCAATGTAACGGCAGGTGTGTCCTGATAAAAGGGAAAGGCTCAGGCCTCTGACCTGAGCTGGGGTTCCCAGAGCTGAAGCTGAGCCAAGAGACTACACATGAGGGTGAAAACTGTCTCTCAGATTACAGAGCATAGAGCTAAGACAGTACTCAGGGAAGAAGCCATTGAGTCTGAGCAAAGTGTCATCCCAAGGGCTCTGGGAAGGGGACCTCGATGACTGTGTGAGGGAGGAACCTGGTGGTAGTATCCTCAGCAGGGATGTACACACTGGTAGTTACCAGATCTGAGAAAAAGCATTGTGTTAGACTTTTTGTAAACTCAGCCACCTCCTCCAACCTGGCAGGCTAAGCCTTGTGGGTACAAGTCTAGAGCAACTCTGCAGGTAAAGTAGACACGCCTGTGGAAACCTGTCTCTCTGCTAGGAGCACCCTGTCAGTCGTGGTGTTATAAACAGAGTAACACTGAGCACAGTACAGCGCATTTGGACTTGCTAGGGTGGGCTTAGATCAGCTCTCGGGGGGAACCTGCCAGCATCCGATGGCCTGGCCATTTCAGAAACATTGAGGAAAGCTGAAGGGAGAGAGTCAGGTAGAAACTGGGTTGAGGGACCACATATCTCAATTTACCTTGACCTAGATTTGTTCTGATAATGTAACAGTCTATGTGCCCAAAGGTGAACAAGACACAGGAGCCCGCCTTTAAGGAACTCATATTCGAGCAAGAACTCACAGAAATCAGCAAATAACCAGAACATGGGAAGGTTGCTGTAAGCTTGAACAGAGGTCCACAACGAATGCAATAGGAACACTAAAGCTGGGAAAACGATTCTAGAAAAATGGTTAAGTCCCAAATAAGTAAAAGTAGGGAGAAAGGCTGTTTCAGAAAGAGGAAGCATTGTGTTCAAGGATAGAGAGATGAGAGATACGAAGAGTATACACAAAGCAGCAAGAAGTAAATTAGACTTGAGTGTGAGGGGCAAGGCAAGCGAAGTAACAGGTCAAAACGGGGAAAAATAAGCTGGGGCCAGCTCAACTAGGAATTTGAATGCCAAAATACAATACAATACAATACAAGTACTTGATCATTATTCTACAGAATGGGGAATTCTAAATTTTTTTTTCCAAAAACAAGTATTTAAATTTGCCAGACGTTTAAAGAAACATCATTTCTCTTTATATAACAGAGTCCTAGATAAAGAAGGGCGTTGTTTATCTTAGTCTAAGGAATACTGACCACATGCAAGTTTCCATAAAATAAAGAGTCCTGTGGTGAAACGCATCAGAAATGCATATATTCCTCTCGTGGAGATCTGAAGCGCCTGTGAGGCTAGGAGAGGCACTGGGATGTCCTGCAGTAGGAAAACTATTCAAGTGTTTCACCCAGTGTTTTCCCAAGTATTTCATTACTCATTTTTTTCTTTAAACAACGATATGTTAATATTTCCTGCAACTTCGGGGTGTATCACTGCAAGGGATGCGGGGTCTCTAGTCTTCCATTTTTATGCTAAAGAAGAGCTTTCCTAAGGGAATACCCACATCCTTATAACCCCTTACAGAAGGGCTGAGAGGCCCATTTCTCTATGTTTCATGAGCCAGTTTGTCTAAAAGGGATGGAATCCAGGATGACTCTACTGTGTGGACCGTCATCGAAGAAAATACTTTATTGCTCAGTCTTTTCTGCTTCAAGGAACAGAAAATCGGGCAGTATTCACTGTTGTCTCAGCTATTTGAGGGCCCCAAATGGACTTGTCTCGATACAAGTATCAGAGCATTCCACATTAATTACAAGGGTCCATCAGAAGGCCCAGCCAGGAGTGGCTGTGTCTGTAAATAAACAGGCCAGGGCAGATCTGTAAAAGCACAGGGCCTAATATAAATCAGACCCAAACTGCCGGGGGTGGGGGGGTGGTCTTCACTGGGATCAGGAGCATGATTCAGCCATAAAGTGATTCACGACCGCTGCTCCTCTCTCCTTCCATATAAACATTCCGGGCCTCGTGGAAGGATTCTTTACCACCTATTCCGGGCAACAGACCCAAAGACACAGCACAGAAAGGGAGCATAATTTGGCTATAAAAATGTTGTAATAAGTGATTTTATATAACTGAAATGCCAGTTCCTTTACTACATCCTCCCACTCATTTTACAACCAGTTAATATTTTTCTGAACTTTTGTGTTATATTCCACTCAGCCGCCTCTGCAATCTTTTTTGCCTATTTTTCTGCCAGAGCCACAAGAATAAAGCTGTCAGATGGTCCGTGAAGCCATTTTTCTTGTCTGGCAAACTGTCTAGAGGCAACCATAGCCTCCTACCTGCTCCATTATATAACAGAAGTAGCCTGTCTTAGCAAAACAGAATTTAAATATTCTTTCGATCTGTGTTATCTACAGGCCTCTAGGAAAAAAATTAGTAAAATTATAATTCCCCGACATTTTTTGACCTTGTTCTAATGGGAATGGGGTAGGGAGGTATTCCCATTAAGCATACCCTAGTCCTGACAGGCTTAGCGAGATGGGATATTGCTCTCCAACAGGGCTATCTCAGGGTACTTGAACTGTAATAACAAATGTGGCTGCTCCTAGGGGCAGATGGATACAGCAAGAAAGTACCCAGAAGAAGATTAAGACCTGAAGTGAGCTAATGGTATACAGTGGTTAGGCTTTGAATGTGATGAGGATTTATGGTTTCAATTAGTGCTGGAGAGCAGTTTTAGAAAGTTATTAGCAGGCGACTGGCATTCTCAAAGATGGCTCATTTGTGTATTGCTCAAGATTAGCTGGGTCTTTTAGTTGTTTACAAACACACATGGTAGCTTACACTGAAGGTACAGAAAACTGCAATATTCCATATCCAGAGCTCTTTAGCAGAGATGAAGCCTGGTGCTTTGGTTTCTGAGTACTCCTATGTGGGCAAAGCAAAACTCAATTTTGCAACATTTTCTTCCACTAAAAAAAAAGTCGAGTTTCCCCACCTGTTCTAAACTCTGATACACTATTTCAAACGAATCGCCTCCCTATTCTGCACATTCCTTCATATTTAAAATTCTTAAATGCCTCAAATACTCCATGTTGTGCTGCCTCGAATACAAATTAATTTTTAAGTCTCCCTACTGAAATGTGCACTGAAACCCATAAATCTTTATGTCAGAGTGTGCGTATTTTTCTCTTTTAAAGCCTTTGGGGCCTTATTCATATGGTGCAAAAATTCTCAAATAGATTAGAATCCTGGTTGAGGCATTTGCAAACACAACAAAACGTGCTCAATCCCAGAGCATAGAAAGTTGTGCCTGGTTGCCCCTCATATCAAACAGTTAGGAACAACACTATACCTCCTTAAGCCAGCAGACCTTGACCTGAGCATTCTCTACAGAGTCCTGCACAGTCTCCCTACCCTGTTCATAGGGGAAATGCAAGGTAACACTTGCCACAATCCCACATATGATTGCTATAAGATTCCTCATAAGATGATAAGTCCTTGGTCCAGGGCCCATGCTCTCACTATAAGAGAACAGCTTGTTTCTCATATGTCTGTCTATATGGTTATTAAAGGTATAGTTCTTCAATCACAAAATTCAAGTGGGTAAGAAATACCCATTTCCTACTTTTCCCTATTTATTGATATCCCAACAAAGGATATCTGCTTATCTGAAAAAAAATACATTTTAAATAAAAATATTCATTTCCCTAAATCAGGTTAATGTACCCACTTTATTCCTCCAGCTTTAAGAAACTAGTTGCAATGTGGAATCTGAGAGCTTTATCTGATAGAAAATATGGCCAGGGCTTGCTGACATCAACCACTATAGGCTTGTGAAGTTAAACATCCTTCTCCTTCTCTGCCAAGACACACTGCTGTGCACCCATTCCCTTCTGAGGTCTATTTACTTGTTATCTGCCCCTTCTGAGCAGAAATAGATTCAATAAATTCAGGTATTTACTCAAGGTAATAGGAGCAGAGATCCCAAGAAGATTTTGTTTTGAGTTCTTAAAAAATCCAAGGGTCTGGCTCTCTGTTTGGAATGGAGGAAAAGGCAAGAGAACACACACATGCAAATATCTCTAAAAATTTACCCTGCCTTCAGTCTGTTACAGATGGAAGGAGATGAGAATCTCATTCTTCACCTTTCCTTTCCTGGGTGTCTTCTTCTCAATTTTGGTTATCTCGGGTGTTGGCCTGGAGATTCAAGAATGTTCTATGAGCCTATAGAACCACCTTCTGAGCCATGGGGAGAAGAGGACAGGGCTTTGGTGGTGAGTGTGAACTGACAGTCATGATGCTGATTCCAGCCTTAACAGATTATGGCATGAACGCTGAACCAGATTGGACACCCGTAAGATAAGGGCTAGCCATAGAAATGATATGGTTGTACTGATAAATATGGCTGAATATTAGCTCTGAAACTGAATAAATATTGAGTGATTTTAATGAACTAATTAGAACAGTGTTCTATGATTGAGCCAAGAAAGATACTTAAAAGATACAACCCCTACCTAAGTCAAAGACATATAACAACATAAAGCCATATAAAAATATTATGAATGATATATAAATAATATGAATTCTACATTTGTATGAATATTTAGGTATATATTCACATACATGTATATATATCTTCATAAAAACACATATAAATAAATGTATTCATATGTGTACACACACCTATATATCCATCCAAAGGTAAATAAAAAATTTGACACTGAAAATTCAAGTCCACACTTCAGAGATTTGTCATCTAAAGGGAGAGAGGCCTGGGGCTTTGATCCACCAGCTCCCTCCAGTCACTGGCGGAAAGCTGCTCTGGGAGCCTGAATTCTCTGGCACTTACAGCCTGTCCTATGAATATGCCAGGTGCACGGGCTGGCTGCTACGGCCAGAGAAAGCTCTTAGGCAGAGACGTATAGCTTACAGTTGGGAGCTGTTGGGTCTGCTAACATGGAAATGTTGAGAGCTTAGGGCCTATGAGTAGGTCAATAGCATTTGCTTCAGGAGCCAGCTGCTCCAGGCTGACATCAGCCTACCTTCAAGTCTAATGGATGAAAGAAGACTCTCCCTTTTTAGTAAATTTAATAATTTCAACATAAGTCCTGAAACAAAACATTTGTAGCCTCTGTGGTCAAGCTTGGGCTATGTGACACCAGGCTAATCAAATGTAGGAATAAGAGAAGTAGGGAACAATGATTCCTCTAAGAAACTCAGGTAGTGGTATATCACAAGTGGGGAAGAATGGATATAGGAGAGAAAATATATATCCAAGAAAAGGTGATGCAGTGATGTTATAAATATTGTAATACAAATACAGCCTTCTCATTGCCACACAGCCATGAGTGTGAACTCACTTGGAACACATGGCTCTCTGAATCTCTTAAATGACAATGGTGGGTGTCATAATTTTATCTAACCCTTCACTTGACATAATTTCTTTCTGCCCTAGGGTTTGACTGTATAGATTGAGAGATCCTACAAAAAAGAAATTCAGGTACAGGGGTCAGGAAATAAATCAGAGAGGCAAACATCAGCCTATTGTTCTTTCATACCAGAGAAGAGCGGAGCGGTTTCAGGAAATGATTGCATTAGTCGATGGGCAGCTTACAGTGGTCCATATAAAAGACTCTCTACTCTATATTTTGCAATATAAAGGCCAAAGCAATTACAGACTTGATCTCTCTAAGGAAACAAAAATAAGGAGAGAGACTTAGAACTTACGACTGTTAGCACTGAAACATCTTAATCAATATAGTATTTTATCAGTTCCATGTCTGATCAATCACAGAATGGGATACTTCATTTAAACTTCTTTGTAAGAACTGTATAACTATAAATTAAGAAGAATGCAGATTGTATGCTTGCATACTAAAGAAAAATTATATTCTCATCACACCGAGAAAGCACCTCCCTTCCCAACAGTACTGACAAAAGTACTAATCCTCAGAAGCTCTGCTTGGGATAAATGTCTGCTTCTGAACCAACCATGTGGTCAGGGGCTAAGTGCCCCTTTTGCAAGTGGAGACCATTAAGTTCCTGACCACTTAAAGAAACTTCAGTCAAGTCAGAAACAGTATCAGTGCGCCCTTACACTGGCATTCCCAGGCTTGCTCTAAGATATGCCTGCCCACATGCCTATTTTTTTCTCCTATTTTTTTTGTATAATGCTTATATTTGGGAGGAAGCGGAGGTAAAAATGCTACTTAACCTGAAAAAATATGACTTTGTCCTTATTTATCAATGTTTGATCAATGATGTTTCTTGATGGAGAGAGCATCTCTAATTTGTGTGATCTTGTGTTGCTCTGTGATACGTGTAGAGAAATATATCTCACAAGTGAATGCTAAGGATTTTTCATATGCGTACACTGCATTTGATGCTACTGTAATATCATGTGGGATCTGCAAAGAAGCTAAACAAAGCTGAAATCTACTTTGTGTATTCTGAATTTTAATATGCCGGGAACAGCAGGCTGTCTACCCATACAAATTGGCTTTAAAAACCAAGCAGTTAATCTCAAGGCAAATAATCTGTTACTTTAATAATTAATTCAACTCCTAAAAAACGATGGGTAAGAAGCCAGTTCCCAAGAGGTTTAAAAAAATAGCTATTTTATTGGATTCAACTTTAAATGAAAGTTTAATGTTTGGATGTCGACGAGTGAGGATATAAATGTTTTAATAATAGGTTTAGATTATTTTGGTAATGAATTCAAAAGATCGTTAATAACAAATTTGCAGCAACTGATAAAATAGTCAAGGTCAAGGGAAGATTCAGAATGGTAGATGCCAGGAGTGCTGAGGGAAAATGGGAAGAGAATAATGTGGGAATGAAATGGTCAAGATACAACATTTATTTCCCTTGGTTTTGTGTCCAAGTTTTAGTCTATCTTTATTATGATTAGACTGTCATGCAGCACGTAAGAAGAATTTAACAAAACAAATATTTTAGTGGATTTTGGTGAGGGAAATTTTCGTTAAAACAAAAATGTTTAAAATAGACTAGGTAGAGAATGCCAGTACCGGACGAAAGGAACTACATAGAGATTCACGAAGTCCAGGTTCCAGACTCAGTGCTGACATTATCTACAGAGATCTGGACAAGTCTTAAACTTGCTCTACCCCAGTTTCTGCTGCAAATAAAGGTGACAAACTAGATAATTCCAAATATCCCTTTGAACCTGCAATTGTGTGATTCAGTGTGTGACTTTTTCAAAAAAAAGTTAATGCATTAGAATTCCAACAGAAATTCTAAATCAGAGATCAGCAGCAATTGTGGAGACTGAAATATATTCATATGAGAACTAAAATCAAGCTGCAAACAATATTGAATATTCTCCCAAGCTAGTTTCAAATTCTCCAAGAGCCTACATGGTATTATTTGAGTGATGCTATTGAATAGAAATTAAAAGGCAATAACAAACATTCTTACAAGTCATATTATTTCCTTTGATAAATGTAATGTGCGTTTGGAGGCAAGAAAATGGCATTTCAACTGCTTTCTTTCTTCCTTTTTTCTTCTAAAGCCTATTGGATTTCTATTGCCTTTTTAGAGAAGTTAAAATGAACAAAATCATTTCTAACCCACACACAGCATCTCCTTCTCACAGGACTCTTTGTCAATGTACTGGATCTGTCCTGGCAGGTTGGCAGTTCAGGGAAGTGTATACTTATTTGTTAATTCCATGTGCTTCACAGGTTCAGATACAAAGTACTTTATTAGAGAATCTGTATTCCATAAAAATAATCTCTGCTTTTCTTTTACATTCCTGTCTCATAGATGTAAGGAAACATGGGACTATGTTCAGAATGCTTTAACTCTGTACTAAGAAGAATGTAGTCATGAAAGATTGGAAAATTGACATTCAGGTTTCTGTTTTTTTTTTTTTTTTTCAGATAAATGGTGATGCCATTTATGAGCTGGAGAATATTAGGAAAGGACCAGATTTTTGGGGAAAGATGATGAGTCCAGCAGGTTTGTGTGCATTTAAGATGCCCTAGAGAAGGCCAAATGGAGATATTCTGGGAATACAGAATATATGAGTTGAAAGCTTACTAAAAGGGTCTGTAAAGAGACATCAAGGTGGAAGCCACTGGTGTGTCCTTCTGGTTAATTAAAACAATGCATCCACAGAAAAGAGTCTCTGTGGAGAAAGTACCATAGAGATCTCTTCCATGTCTCAAGTCATTTATACCTGCCAAAACCCCATGTGTGAATATTATTAACCTGATTTACAAGATCTTCTCCTTTGATGAAACACTCCTTTTTTCCTTTATCCTCTAGTTTTTCTTAGGTCAAAATGATTAAATGTGCCTGTTCCCTCCCCAGCCTATATTCTAATCAGAAGAACCATGGATAAAATAGCAGTCACTGCTGAAAATCAAGGAGGAGATTTTGCCTGTGATTTCTCAATAAAGACCCGGGTGATTTCTATTTTGGGGGATGGGTGCTATCAGATAATGAGAAGAGATAAAAATCAAGGGAAGAAAAGCTACAAGTCATCTTCCTTGAACAATCAACAATACACTGGGAAAAGTTTGATATTTGTATTATTATTTCTCATTCTTATGTGAGTCTGGCTATCCCAAGAGTTTAATTTTCTTGCAATCCTTTTTCTATTATTATCTTTCCATTTTTATTAGGTGTCTGTCACTGGGGATTCTCTGTGGTGGGAATTTCAATGCCTCATATAATTTCCAATAACAGTTTGGTCTTTGGAATTACTCCACTACCATGGTTTTTTGTTTGTGTTTTCTTTCTTATTGACCTGTCCAGCTCTTCTGGTCCTGTCACGTCAACCTTGACACTGCAAGGCTGGAAGCCAGTCACAGACATATACACACGTATTTATTACTGGAAACACAGGGAGGGATGTTGGAGGCAGCTGAGGTTGAAGAAGGTGGAGCCACATAAGTCAGATAACTACATAGCAAATACCATAACTGGAAGTTTGTGCTAACAGATTTCTGAGACCCACACAGTCCCCATGGAAACAGGGCTCTGCTGTTGCAGTTATATCAAAATTCTCTTCAGTAAATAATCAGTGATAACACATATTTTCTTTTTCTCATTGTCCTTGTAACGATGCTGAATCATCAACTGGAAAGAGAGAACAAAAGGGGAGGGATGCTATTGATTCCTGAATGATAGGTGAAATGCCTTTTAGAGGACCTACCAACAAGGAAGAGAGGAAGCAATGTGAGTTTAAGGCTGAAGGGTTTTTTAAAAAACCAGACAATAATGGAAAAGTACATTTATCTTCAGGCTGGCTGGTGACTTGCTGAAGAGGCTATAGTCCTGGGTAGCTTATTGCTGCTGGTGAATAGCAAGGCTTTATACTAGATCCTGACCAGGAGTGGGTCTAAGTTCTGTAGTGTCTGGAGCTTATAAGATGGGAACAGGAAGCAGAGTTGGGGGAGTTTTTAAGATGATAATGTAAAATCTTTCATAGAGAATACAGTACAGGGCATTGGAAGAACCCCAAGCAAAAAGAGGAGCCCTGAAATTTAAGCTTCACTGGTTTCCTGGCAAATCTAACTCTGACCCTAGAAGTAGAGAAATAATGACAAACACAGTAACAACAATAACAGCAACAATAGCAACAATTGTATACTCAGTACCTAGTACTGTGCTAAGCACTTTACTTGCATTGTCTCATTAATACTCACCATAGTCCCATGAATTAGATACTGATTTTGCAGATGAGGGAACTGAGGCTCTATAACTTACCAAAGGACACACAGTAGTAGAGTAGAAGCTCTTTTTTTTTTTATATTAATAATGATTTTTTATTATATTATGTTAGTCACCATACAGTATATCCCCGGTTTTCGATGTAAGGCTCGATGATTCATTAGTTGTGTATAACACCCAGTGCACCATGCAATATGTGCCCTCCTTACTACCCATCACCGGTCTATCCCATTCCCCCACCTCCCTCCCCTCTGTAGCCCTCAGTTTGTTTCTCATAGTCCATAGTCTCTCATGTTTCATTCCCCCTTCTGATTACCCCCCCCCCTTTCTTTATCCCTTTCTTCCCCTACTGATCATTCTAGTTCTTATGTTCCATAGATGAGAGAAATCATATGATAGTTGTCTTTCTCTGCTTGACTTATTTCACTAAGCATTATCTCCTCCAGTGCCGTCCATGTTGTAGCAAATGTTGAGAACTCATTCTTTCTGATTGCTGAGTAATATTCCATTGTATATATGAACCACAACTTCTTAATCCAGTCATCTGTTGCAGGGCATCTCGGCTCCTTCCACGATTTAGCTATTGTGGACATTGCTGCTATGAACATTGGGGTGCATATGGCCCTTCTCTTCACTACGTCTGTATCTTTGCGGTAAACACCCAGTAGTGCAATGGCTGGATCATAGGGTAGCTCAATTTTTAACTTTTTAAGGGACCTCCACACTGTTTTCCAGAGTGGCTGTACCAACTTGCATTCCCACCAACAATGTAGGAGGGGTCCCCTTTCTCCACATCCTCTCCAACAATTGTTGTTTCTTGCCTTGTCTATTTTTGCCATTCTAACTGGCGTAAGGTGGTATCTCAGTGTGGTTTTGATTTGAATTTCCTTGATGGCTAATGATTTTGAACATTTTTTCATGTGTCTGTTAGCCATTTGTATGTCTTCATTGGAAAAGTGTCTGTTCATATCTTCTGCCCATTTTTTGATTTGTTTATTTGTTTCTCGTGTATTGAGTTTGAGAAGTTCTTTGTAGATCTTTGATACCACTCCTTTATCTGTAGTGTCATTTGCAAATATCTTCTCCCATTCTGTGGGCTGCCTCTTAGTTTTTCTGACTGTTTCCTTGGCTGTGCAGAAACTTTTAATCTTGATGAAGTCCCATAAATTCATTTTATCTTTTGTTTCTCTTGCCTTTGGGGATGTATCATGAAAAAGGTTGCTTTGGCCGATGTCGTAGAGGTTGCTGCCTATGTTCTTCTCTAGAATTTCGATGGATTCCTGTCTCACATCGAGGTCTTTCATCCATTTGGAGTTTATTTTTGTGTATGGTGTGAGATAGTGGTCAAGTTTCATTCTTTTGCATGTAGCTGTCCAATTTTCCAAGCACCATTTATTGAAGAGACTGTCTTTTTCCCACCGGATGTTTTTTCCTGCTTTATCAAATATTAGTTGCCCAAAGAGCTGAGGGTCCATTTCTGGGCTCTCTATTCTGTTCCATTGGTCTATGTGTCTGTTTTTGTGCCAGTACCATGCTGTCTTTGTGATCACAGCTTTGTAGTACAGCTCGAAATCCGGCATTGTGATGCCCCCAGCTTTGTTTTTCCTTTTCAACAGTACCTTGGAGATTCGGGGTCTTTTCTGGTTCCATACAAATTTAAGGACTATTTGTTCCAGTTCTTTGAAAAACGTTCTCGGTATTTTGATCGGGATAGCATTGAAAGTGTAGATTGCTCTGGGTAGCATGGACATTTTAACTATGTTAATTCTTCCGATCCATGAGCATGGAATATCTTTCCATCTTTTTATGTCTTCCTCAACCTATAAACTACCAAGATTGAAACAGGAAGAAATTGATTTCTTAAACAGGCCAATTAATTATGAAGAAATTGAGTCAGTGATAAACAACCTTCCAAATAACAAAACTCCAGGCCCGGACGGTTTTCCTGGGGAATTCTACCAAACATTCAAAGAAGAAATAATACCTATTCTCCTAAAGCTATTTCAAAAAATAGAAACAGAAGGAAAGCTACCAAACTCATTCTATGAGGCCAATATTACCTTGATCCCCAAACCAGGCAAAGACCCCCTCAAAAAGGAGAATTACTGACCGATCTCCCTAATGAATATGGACGCCAAAATCCTCAACAAGATACTTGCTAATAGAATCCAACAGTTCATTAAAAGGATTATCCACCACGAACAAGTGGGATTCATACCTGGGATGCAAGCGTGGTTCAATATTCGCAAATCAATCAGCGTGATACATCATATCAAGAAGAAAAGACTCAAGAACCATATGATCCTCTCAATCGATGCCGAAAAAGCATTTGACAAAATACAACATCCTTTCCTGATTAAAACCCTTCAGAGTGTAGGAATAGAAGGTACATTTCACAATCTCATAAAAGCCATCTATGAAAAGCCTACTGCAAATATTATTCTCAATGGGGAAAAGCTGGAAGCCTTTCCCTTAAGATCAGGAACACGACAAGGATGCCCACTCTCGCCACTATTATTCAACATAGTACTAGAAGTCCTTGCAACAGCAATCAGACAACAAAAAGGGATCAAAGGTATTCAAATCGGCAAAGAAGAAGTCAAAATGTCTCTCTTCGCAGACGACATGATACTCTATATGGAAAACCCAAAAGAAGCCACTCCCAAACTATTAGAAGTTATAGAGCAATTCAGTAACGTGGCGGGATACAAAATCAATGCTCAGAAATCAGTTGCATTTCTGTACACGAATAACGAGAACGAAGAAAGAGAAATTAGGGAATCCATCCCATTTACAATAGCACCAAAAACCATACGTTACCTTGGAATTAACTTAACCAGAGACGTAAAGGACCTTTATTCTAGAACCTATAAAGCACTCTTAATAGAGTAGAAGCTCTTAATCACCAAAATAGAAGGTTCTTAAGAAGTCTCAACAACATTAAGGTGACATTAAGTAAGGTAACTGAGACAGTCTTGGTTAAGTTCAGTAAAAGTTTTTTTCTAGAGGAAACAATATCTAAAGCAGTATGTCTCAAACTTGGCACTACTTACATTTTGGACTGGATAATTCTTTGTTGTGGGGGGCTGTTCGGTGAATTGCAAGATGTTCAGCAACATCCATGACTTCTACCCACTAGATGCAATAGGATCCTCTCTTCAGTTGGGATAACTATAAATGTCTCCAGACATTCCCTAACGTCCCCTTGCTGGGGATGAAGGGAACCAACTCAGGTAAGAACCAGTAACTTAAAGAATAAGAGGTACCTAGGTGAAAAACCGGGGGAGGGCACTCCTGAAAGAGGTCACAGCAAGAACAAAGGCAGACTAGGGAGAAACAGCATGATAGGTACAAGGAAGGGCAAGCAATTTTATGCTAGTTGAGGCCGAAAGTCAACGCTTAGGACTAGTTGGTGATGAAGTAGGAAGAAGTCAAATTACAAAGGCCATTAAATGTAATGCTAAGGAGTTGGAGTTTTATCTTATCAGAGGAAAGGAATGTACTTCCATCTCTGGAAGACAGAAATTGCAATACAACTCTACCAGGTGGTAGACTGGCAATGCTATCTTCCAGTAAGGTGTGCTGGGAAAGCCTGTCCACGCTAAACAACTGCATCAGTTTTATGAGGGAAATAGGGCAGAGAACAGATGAAGGCAGCCATGGAAACCTGTATGAAATATCCATTCCCTTTTTGGCTTTGCTTAAAATAGAGGAGTGCACCTGGGTGGCTCAGTCTGTTATGTGTCTGCCTTCGGCTCAGGTTATGATCCCAGAGTTCTGGGATCCAGTCTGGCATCAGGCTCTCTGCTCATCAGGGAGTCTGCTTCTCCCTCTCCCTCTGCCCCTGCCTCCTGCTTATGTTCTCTCTCCCTCTTGCTTTCTCTCAAATAAATGAATAAATAAATAACAATATTTAAAAAATAATAAAATAAAATAGAGAAGGAAAAGGAAAGAACCACAAAGATGTGTCCATGGGCATCAACCTGGTTTTCTTCCAAACTGAACCATTTAAATAAGAGTTGGATTTTTATAGTATGGCAGACATTGTTCCTTACCTATCCAATATCCACTCTCTATTTTGTCCTTACTAACAATATCTTGATTTTGTGCAGGCAACAATATTATGTTCTAAGCTAAAATTACTAATATCCTCTGACTCCTATCCAACTAGAGATAGCTAAGTAACCCAGACAAATAAGATATATGCAGGTGATGTTGGGTGGGGTTCCTCCCAAAACTCACTCAAATTCAGAATACTCTAATATTGTAATGGGGGTGGTAAGTCATTTATAACTCTAGTATAAATGTTAAAAGGAAAAAGCATTAAAAATAACTATAACTACAGTAGTTTTTTAATAAATAGACACAGTAAAAAGATGTGAATTATGATACCAAAAACATAAAATGTGGGTGGGGGGGTACAAAATGTAGAACTTTTGTATGCATTTGAAGTTAAGTTATTACCTGAAAATAGACTATTATAACTATAAGATGTCTTATATAAGCTTCATGGTAATCACAAAGCAAAAATCCATAGTAGATACACAAAAAATAAAGAAAATCAAAGCATACTGCTACAGAAAATATCAAATCACAAAGGAAGAGGGCAATAGAGGACAAAAGGAACAAAGAAACTACAAAACAGTCAGAAAACAATTAGCAAAATGACAGTAGTAAGTCAATACTTATCAATAATTACTTTCAATGTAAATGGATTAAAATCTCCAAATCAAAAGACACAGAGTGGCCAAAAGGATTAAAAAACAACAACAACAACAAAAACAGAATATCCTGACTACAAGAAACTCATTTCAGCTTTAAAGATACACATAGGCTCAAAGGGAAGGAATGGAAGTAGATATTCCATTCAAATGGAAACCAAAACAGCAGGGGTACCTATACTTATATCAGACAAAAAAGATTTTTAAGACAAAAAACAATAATAAGACAAAAATTTCATTATATTATATAAAGGGGGAAATTCATCAAGAGGATATAGCAACTATAAGTATTTATGCATCAAATATTGGAGCACCTAAATATATAAAACAAATACGAACTTATTTGAAATATTTGCTTATTTGAAATCTGAAGGGAGACATAGAAGGCAATATGATAATAGGGGACCTCAGTACCCCACTTTCAACAAGGGACAGATCATCCAGACAGAAAATCAATAAGAAAACAATGGACTTAAACTACACATTAGACCAGGTGGACCTAAAAGACATAAATAGAACATTACACCCAACAGCAGCATCATACACATTTCCCAGGACAGATCATATGTTAGACCACAACACAAGTCTTAATAACTTTAAGAGTACTGAAATCGCATCAAGTATCTTTTCTAACCATAATGGTATGAAACCAGAAATTACAAGAAGAAAACTGGAAAACTCAAGTTTTGTGGAGATTAAATAACATGTTCCTAAGCAACCAATAGGTCAAACAAAAAAGTTAAAAGGGAAATAAAAAAATATCTTCAGACAAATAAAAATGGAAACACACCACACCAAAACTGAGATGCAGCAAAAGCACTTCTAAAGAAAGTTTATAGTGGTAACTGCCTACATTTTATTTTTTATTTTATTTTATTTTTTTCTTTACATCTTTTTAATTTTTTTGTAAAAAAAATAAAAAACTGCCTATATTTTAAAAAGAAAGATTTCAAATAAGCAGCCTAACTTTAGAATTCAAAGAACTAGAAATAAGAAAAAAACCAATCCCAAAGTCAGTAGAAAGAAGAAAATAAGGATCAGAGCAGAAATTAATGACATAGAGACTGAAAACACACACACATACACAAATCAGTGAAACTAAGAGCTGATTTTTTGGGGGGAGGGAAAAGATAAACAAGATTGACAAACCTTTAGCTGTATTATACAAAGAAGAAAAGTGAGAAGACTCCAACAAATAAAACCAGAAATGAAAGAGGAGACTTTATGACTGATGATACAGAAATATATGAATCATAAGAAACTACTATGAATGATTTTATGCCAACAAATTAGATAACCTAGAAAAATGGATAAATTCCTAGAAATTCAATCAAACAAGGTAAATCATGAAGAAATAGAAAATCCAAAGAGACCAATTACTACTAAGGGGATTGACTCAGTAATCAAAATCAAAAATCAAAAATCAAAAATCTCCCAACAAAGAAAATGCCAGGACCAGATGGCCTTATTGGAGCATTATACTGAAATTCAAAGAATTAATACCCTTCTCAAACTCTCCAAAAAAATAGAAGAGGAGGGAACACCAGCAAACGAATTTTACAAGGCCAGCATTACCCTGATACCAAGATCAGACAAGGACGCTACAAGAAAAGAATATTATAGGCCAATATCCCTGAAGAAAATCCACGTAAAAATCCTCAACAAAATATAAGCAAACGGAGTTTAACACTACATCAAAAGGATCATACACCATGATCAAGTGGGATTTAGTCCAAGGACGATGGTTCAGCATCCACGAATGAGGGTGATACACCATGTTAACAAAATGAAGCACAAAAATCATATGAGCATCTCAATAGATGCAGAAAAAGCATTTGACAAAATTCAACATCCGTTTATGATAAAAACTCTCAACAAAGTGGGTGTAGAGGGAATGTACCTGAACATAGTAAAAGCCATATATGATAAGCCCATAGCTGACGTCATACTCAAAGGTGAAAAGCTACAAGCTTTTTCTCTAAGGTCAGGAATAATACAAGGATGCCCATGCTTCTCATTTTTATTTAACACAGAATTGGGAGTCCTAGCTCGAGTAATAGGCAAGAAAAATAAATAAAAGCCATTCAGAATAGAAAGGAAAAAGTAAAACTGTCTCTATGTGCAGATGACATGATAGTTTATATATAGAAAATCCTAAAGACTTCACCAAAAAACTGTTAGAAGTAAAAACAAATTCAGTAATGTTGCAGGATACAGACTCAATATACAATAGTCAGTTGCATTTTTATACATTAATAATAAACTATCAGAAAGAGAAGTCGAGAAAACAATCCCATGTACAGCTACATCAAAAAGAACAAGATACCTAGAATAAATTTAACCAAGGAGGTGAAAGACTCATACCTGAAAAACTATAAAGCATCGATGAAAGAAACTGAAGATACTAATAAATGGGAAGACATTCCATGGTCATGGATTGAAAGAATTAATGTTACTAAAATTACCATACTACTCAAAGCAATCTACAGATGCAATCCTTATGAAAATTCCAATGGCATTCTTCACAGAAATAAAACACCGAAGTAGTTTTGTTTCCTTCTGTATTGGGAGGGAGTCAGAAAATCTGTATTGGAAAATTTGTATTGGAAACACTGAATATGTCAAATAGCCAAAGCAATTTTGACAAAGAACAAAGCTGGAGGTATCACACTTTCTGATTTCAAATCACATTACAAAGCTATAGTAATCAAAACAGTACAGTATTGGCACAAACACAGGCACATACATAAATGGAGCAGAATAAAGATCCCAGAAATAAACCAACGCATATATGCTCAATTAATTTACAATACAGAAGCCAAGAATATGCAATGGGGAAAGGTCAGTAAATGGTGTTGATAAAACTGGAGAGCAACTGAAACACTGAATCAATGAAACTGGACCACTATCAACTTAAAATGCGTTAAAGACTTGAACTCCTAAAAGAACACAGGTAGTAAGATCCTAGACATTGGTCGTGGTGATGATTTTTTTTTTTTTATTTGACACCAAAAACAAAGACGATAAAAACAAAAGTAAGTGAGTAGGACTACGACAAACCAAAAAGCTTATGCACTGCATGGGAAACCATCAACAAATGAAAAGGCAACCTATGTTATGAAAATGGGAGACAGTATTTTCAAGTCATGTATCTGATAAGGGGTTAATATGCAAAATTCATAAAAAACTCATACAACTCAACAGCAGAAGAACCAAATAGTATAAGTAAAAAATGAGCAGAAGATCTGAATCAACAAACATATTTCCGAAGAAGACAAAAAGATGGCCAAAAGGTGCTTGAAAAAGGGCTCAGTCATTAGGGAAATGTAAACCAAAACCACAATGAGATATCACCCCATATCTGTTAGATTGGGTATTAGCTAATGGCATGAAAGAACAGGTGTTGGTGAGAATGTGGAGGAGAGAGAATACTTGTGCATTGTTGGTGGGAATATAAATTAGTGCAGCCATGATGGAAAACAGCATGGAGGGTACTCAAAAAATTAAAATAGAATTACCATGTGATTCAGCAATTCCACTTCTAGGTATTTATCAGAAGGAAACTAAATCACTAATTTTTTTTTTAATTGGTGGCACTAGTTTATTTCCCTCTTACAAGACCAACTGCAACCAAATGAAGTGAACATAACCTCAAGATTTTACTGTCTTCATAATGTAACAAAATACAAAGCTTAGAACTGGATCACTTGGCCCTTTTCTCTTATCTCCTCCCAGTTCAAAATGCTTGCATCTCTTAATAGCCAGCATTCTCTTAGATCTGCAGTTAGGCTCGACACATTCAAGCCTCAGCACAATATTCTTTGTAGTTTTAGCCTTTTTCTGGAAAATCGGCTTAGTCTGCCCACCATAGCCACGCTGCTTCCTGTCATAACGCCGCTTTCCCTGGGCGTAAAGAGAATCTTTGCCTTTCTTGTACTGTGTCACTTTGTGGGGTTGGTGCTTGCTACACTTCTTCCAGAAAGTCCGGTGGGTTTTAGGAAGGTTCACCATGTTTGCAAGAGCGCTATCGGCACAGAAAAAAAAGCACAAAACCACTAAATTGAAAAGATACCTGCACCTTTGTGTTTATTGCAGTATTATTTACAATAGCCAAGACATGCAAGCAACTTTATCCATGAATGGATAAATAAAGAAAATGTAGGGTACTATATGCAATTAAACATTATTCAGCCATAAAAAGAATGAAATCCTGCCATTTGTGATAACATGGGTAGACACTGAGGGTACTGTGCTAAGTGAAATTAGTCAGGCAGAGAAAGACAAGTATCATATGATCTCACTTACATATGGAATTTAAAAAAACACACAAAAACTCCTGGATACAGAGCAGGTGGTGGCTGTCAGAGATGGGAGTGGGAGGAAACGGGTAAAGGGATGCCAGAAAGTACAGACTCCTAGTTCTACATAAATCCTGGGGACTGGGGACTGTAGTTAATAATACTGTACTGTAACTTGAAAGTTGGTAAGAGAGTAGATCTAGAAAGTTCTCATGACAAGAAAAAAAATCTGTAACTATGTGTGGTGATGGATGTTAACCAGAGTCACTGTGGAGATCGTTTTGCAGTATGTACATGTATCAATCGAATCAATATGTTGTACATCTGAAACTAATATAATGCTATCTATCAATTACATCTCAATTTTTAAAACGTCATACCAACATACATTCCTTCCAACAGTATTTGAAAGAAAATACTCTTCACTTTTTTACCAGCATTGGATAATAACAAATCTTAAATTCCTATTAATCTGATAGATAGAAGAAAGAAAAAGTGATGTTGTAAGTTAGGTTTTAATTATTAGCTGGGTTGAATATCTTTTCATATTGTTTATTAATTCCTGCAATTTGTATTTCTTTCATTTGTGTTAGGTAGGTGATTTATCATATGCTTATTGGCCATTTGCACTGGGATTAGCTGTGTTTTATAATTTCCTTGTAAGAGACAAGGAATTAATATTAAGCACATCTCAGTGAAGGGTTATTTTCATGGTGCCAAATAGTTGTGGACCAGTTTGCAATTTATCAGTTTTATATGATCCAAGGTTACTGAGGATGCAGCATGTGTCTTAGATTATTTGCCCTTTATATAAGACACTGTCACCAGCCTTCCTATAAGCACAGTGTTTAGACCATTTGGATTTTTTTTATAAGACCTTTATTCTTTGATGGAGTCTATGTCAATGGTGGTGGGATGATTCATATATTAGGGCTGATAGTCTCTGAGTCTCTGAGTATGAAACATAATAAACTTCCATATATATATATTTTAACTTGGAGGCAACAGAAGTAAAGTGCTAGGTTAGAAAGCCATCAGATTAACAGCATAAATTGGATAAAATCAGCTAATGAAAGAGAACCCTCTCTTTCCATTTCTTTTCTCCCCTCTCCTTCTGTCCCCCCCTCAAATCCAAACGGTCTGTTCATCCTGCTCTCCTCACTCACTAAGCTGCAAGCTCACAAGCCTTCTACGAATACCTATAACAGCCACACTGCATCCTGCTTCAGGAACATTGCACTTGCTCTTCCTTCTTCTAGGGCTCTCAGCAAGGCTGGCTTCTTATCTCCCTTCAAGTCTCTGTTGGAAGGTCAGTTCCTCTGCGGAGCCTAACCTGATGCCTACCATAGGTAGCCAGTTACTTGTTATCTGTTGGTTTCCTTCCTGGTACTTAGCACAATTATTTAGTTGTGTGATTAAAAAAATGTTAATTGTAAAAAATTAACTATTTTGCTTATTTGCTTACATTTTCTCTTGCTTGAAAATAAGCTCCATGAGAAGTAGTTTGGTTATCTAGTTTGCACTAAATTTGCAAAATATTTCCTTGTCTTGTGCTTGGGCTATTACTCCCAGACCTCTCGGGGAATCGAACGATGGAAATATGCTTACCTGGGCTTGAGTGGCATAGATTACAAAGACAAGGATTCTCTCTATGATGTTATTGAAGAGAAGAACATTTGCAATAATTCACATGCCCCTCCGTAGACCCCTCCCTCCAAAAAAACCCCCTGTAATTATAAGCACTATTGAGACTACGTTTCAGGTTAGAAGTATACTCGCTATCAATTTAGCTTCTATTTAAGCAGAGCTATAATTAGGCTCATGGTATGAAAAGTTACATCAGTTTACACAGACACTTGATTGCTCAGTTCATCATTACCAAATGTCTATAAAAATGAACTAGAAGCTGGAGCTTATCTCTGACTCACTCTCCTGCTTAATTACATTTATGGGAAGAGGCAATTGGCCACATATATTATTCACGGTCTAGAAACTGCCATTAACAATATTTGCCAAAAGAATAGCACCCACAAAAGGCAAGAAATAAACAAACAACATGCTTTCATTAATTATGTGTATATATAAATATAAGTGTATATTCATATACAAAAGATATAACATTTATATTTACATATAGATATATATATATTTATCCAAAATTAATATATGTATTTGTTATTTATATTTATATAAAAACATAGCTATAAAACATACAAAAAATAATTTGCCTGATTAAGTGCAAAAACCCCAACACAGCAATGGTTCATGTATAACTAGACATTTTCATAAATTATACAGTCACTACATTACAAATATTCCTCTTTGTTATCTTGAAGGTAGTTGCTGAGCTTGAATTGAATAGGCTTTTTATAACTCATAAGGAAAGAAAGTCTTCATCCTTTAAGGGATAATTCGAATTGGAATCTTAATCTATTCTCATATTCCCTCTATGGTGTGTTTAAGTTCTTCTTAATGTCCTCAGATACATTCACACTTTATAAAGCAAACCATACCTCTCACTCTACGGTTGAACAGGAGCTTGCCCTTTAGAAAAGGTTAAGAAATATTCTTTCCTGAAAAGTATACTTACCACCTGATAATGATTCCATCACAACTCATTTGTCTTATGCCTTAAATTTGAGGACTACATAGGACAGAGTGTTTCCGTGTGCACAATGGCCCTGTGGCCACTGCTGCCTGACATCACACAGGACAGAAGAGATGAAAGTGGTCATTGATTAACACATTTCTCCCAGAGCAAATCTTTGGAATTCAAACAAAGGCTTCCAATAAGTTGGGCTTTGAGCTTACTACATAAAACAGTCATAGCGCAACACTATCCCAAACTGCCTCTATTAGAATGGACTGGCCTTACCCCTGATAGAGTAAAGAAAAGCTGATGAGAAAGGATCCTTAAGAACCTCTCAGAAAGGGGGTGCCTGGGTGGCTCAGATGGTTAAGCGTCTGCCTTTGGGTCGGGTTGTGGTCTCCGGGTCCTTGGATTGAGCCCAGCTTCAGGCTTCCGGCTCAGTGGGGAGTCTGCTTCTCCTTCTCCCTCTGCCTCTCCCCCCTGCTCATTCTCTCTCCTCTCTCTCTCTCTGTGTGTCTCAAATGAATAAATAAAATCTTTAAAAAAGAACCTCTTAGAAAACCTCTGGGTTTCACTGCTTGGCTATACACCCTAGAATCGTGTACAGGTTTAGGGTAACAAAAAGTCACTAAAAAATCACTCCTTGGACATGCAATGTCAGCCAGCAGCTCCGTTAGATCACGTCTATTGGTAAGGGCTAGTGGCCTCATTGCCTACTACCATCCATTCTTCAGGATCACATGGGTAAGGAGAACAGGATGACCAATCCTTCCATAGCCTGATATTACAACCTCATTATCTGCCTCTAAGGCTTTTGGGTAAAAAGGTCTGTGTGGGATGCCAGGAAAAGCTTCCCAGCACCTCGTTCTTTCCCAAGTGACTGCTGTGGTGTTGATAAAAACAAGGAAGCGACAATGTCCACGCTCATCTCAGGGGAGACAAGGCAAGAGGGGAAGCCCCCATCACAGAGAGACTGTCTGCTTCTCCTTTCAAAGTACACAGGACACCTTCCCCAATATTCAAACGTACTCTTCAAAACTCTCATTTTATTTAAACCCACACTACTCGTTTTTATTGAGATACAAAACACGTCCTCATTTGCACAGTAGCAGGCACTTGTTGCAAAATCATTTCAGTCATGAACTAACACCCATGACATGGTTCAGAGATTGAACGTGAAATTCTGCAGGACTACAAAGAACTGAAGAGGGCTTCCTCTTCCCCAGGCCCCACTTGCCAGCTATTCGAAGGTGTGATGTTTCAGTGCGTTCTAACAGGATGTGCTGAATCCCATTCAGAGAGGTTTGGCCCTCAATATGAATATAAATATGGGTGAAATATGTAAGTATATTGAATGCGAGGGGAAAACCACATCAATTCGCCCACATTCTTTCCAATTCTCATGGATCTTTCCCTGCACCTGGCACTGTAGTCAAGAAAGTCCTTTTGTTTGTTTACTGAAACATAAATCTGTCAGGAAAGCCTAACTCTAAATTACTGTTGCATTTCTGATGGAAAGCTGCCACATAATTTAAATTTCAACAGCTCTACGGGTTCCCATATTTCTTATTTGTGACTTGCCACCTCACAGACGAAGTGCATTGTACTATCATTTTAATAAATAGTTTCTGAGTGAAGGTCGTTTTTCTTTGTGTTCAAATTCCATCTGTTTATTTTTTTCTTTCTTTTTACTGACACATCCTGAGATCCAATAAAGGGCTTTGAAAAGTCATTTCATTTCAATGGTAGCCATGATGTTTCAACAGCCAATAAAACAAATGACCAAACAGAACAATGTCTTCAAACTGCCTAAGAGGAAAGAGGCAGTGAGTGAGTGATGATTCTGGTTTGTCACTTCATCTAAAGGGAAAGGAGAGTGTTCATTCCTCTTGTTTAGCCACTAGTTGTGAGTAAACATTATTTTTTGGAAAATCAGTTTTCTTGGGTTTTCTCATCAGTGAAGTATTTTCCCCATAACGGTAGCTAATTACCTAGTATATTGAGAAAATGGAGTCCATCTTCGTGATAGAGACGGTACTTAGATACGGACTGAGTCCAATTGGATTCACCGTCCGAGCTAAGAAGAGATGGATATCAAGCCACTTTTAATCTTGTATGAAACAAAAAGATTAAACTGTCAATATTACGATGAACTGCCGTGACGAGCCCTGTGATAGAACCACACTCTTAGAGCTGCTTCTAATGATATGTATGCGAGGAATAGATTTTTCCTGATAACGCATGTAATTAGAGTACAGAACAAAATGTTCTGTTCAAATTCATGACATGCCCAACTAATAAAGGAAGGGAGGATAAGGCCCTTGCTATTTATTTGCATGAAAAAGCCTCAATATAGGATGTACTTTAGAGAAATTAGTTTTTAATCTAGGTGACCAGATGAGATTTTGACCCTGAACTGTTTTTTGAGTTGACCTGTGAGAATTTATGCAGAAATAAGAATGTGATGCTTACAAGCCAGACAGGCATTGCTTTTTTCATTAATTCCTGAATGTCTCATAGAGTCAAGAGAAGCAGAAAATTGGTCCTTTTAAAAGCCCACTGTACGAGAATTTGCCTTTATGAAACATAATCAGCAAGAGTTGATAGGAATCTTAGCAGGAATGTATTCTTTTTAAATTTAGACATTCAAGAAGTTAGAGACATTGATTCAGCGGTGATGGTTCTCCACTGACCTGTATAAAGCAGAAATCTGCAGTTGTATATTGTTATGAATATATTTGAGAGGTCTCCTGTTATCTTACTACCAGCTTTTCAGGGTGAATTATAGACCACACAATGGGTACTTGAAAGAAAGCTTTACATCAAGTCTTGTGCTTATTTTTCCATAAGGGTTAGTGTCAATCCACTGGATATATGCAAGAAATTGCTTTTAAGGGTAGAAGTCTTTTCCTTGCTTTTAAAAATCACTGATATCAACATTATCCCTGTAATATATTAGATAACTGCAGAAATCTACCTACTACTTAGGATGCAATAAAAAAGTAGCTAAGCATCAGATAAGAAAGCAAATGTATCATGTTGTGTGGTTAACATCATTTGAAACACTAACAAGTAAGAATAACTGTGACATTCCTCCTGCAGATATGAGTCATGAAAGTAGTCTGGCCTCCTTCCATTAGTAAAAGACACTAAGTTCCACTCAAATGCTCAAGCCGGGAACAGAGGAGTCATCTTTGCTTCCTCCTTTTACCTTTTCTTCTACTTCCAAGCCATCAACAAGTTCTGTCAATTCACCATTCCAACCTGTATCATGAAGTGGCCAATCCTTCTGGCTCCATTCTGGTCCCAGACAATCATCCGTGGTTACTTGGTTTCTTCAAAAAAAAAAATCTTTGTTCTGTTTTGTTTCATTTTGTTTTGTTTCGAAGTTGTCTCTCTATCCCTTGCCCCCTTTAAATGCATCTTCCACGAAGTGGAGAGAAGAATCAGATTAAGTTGACCTGCCTTAAAATCTTTAATGTCTTTCACTTGCATTTAGAACAAATCCAAACGTACTAAATTCAGAATCTCTGCTTCTCTGTCTAACCTTGTTTCCCACAGAGCCAAAGACTGTGTACGCATACCTCTCAGTCCTTTCCTCAAATCCTTTCCTATTTCAAGACCTGCTGTTCTCTCTGCTTGGGTTACACTCCATCCTTCTCATTTCCTCATACCTCCACTAAGATAGCCTCTCCTTGGAGAGACCTTTCTTCATTGCTATATCTGGAGGAAATCTTGTCCCGTTCAGCAATTTCCTTTGTTGTACTTTTCAAAATCTGCAATGATTTTGTTTGTTGGTATTTTTTCTTAGTCCATCTCCCCAGAAAATGTCAGTGTTGTGAAGGCAGGGACAATGTCTCTCTTGGTTACAATTGCATTTACATACTAAGCTGTCCCTCAGCGTTTGTTGAATGAATATATGAACTTATTACAAATCTGCTTTCATAGGTAGAGGCTGCAAAAATGCAGAGATACAGATAAATTCCAGGGGAAAAACTGTCCTTTGTTTGGTTCATGTTCAGGGAGCACAGGTTTTCCTGTTTCCCTACCATAACATAAATGTTCAATTCTACCTAATTTCCACAAGGGGAAAGTAAAAGGAGTAGATATTCTCACATATCACAATCATAAAGCTTACTCAAAGTGTCTATTATTTTTTTATTCATGAGTGGATGAGCCAGATTTTTTCTCTGGAAGTGAGCTAACCCCTTTTGGAAGTTTTCTGCCTCTTTTGGGCCACTTAAGTAACAGGAAGATACTACAGTTGTTAACGGTCCCAGAGTGCCACATTTATTGCCAAAGAATATGTAAGCTGATTATACCCACTTGTGTGTATTCACTCTACAAAACGACTATAACAGGCTTGTGAAAAAGTTCTTGCTTGACATTACTGAAATCTCTTACATGTCAAGCTACAATAAGAGAGCTGAAGAAAGCATTTTGTAACAATGAATAAGGAAAAAGGATTTTGTGGACAAACGTTTGAAGGGGACAAAATATTTTACATTGTCCTCTTTTAACTTGCGTACTATTTTCTTACTATTATTCAGTGCTCAAAGGAAAATTGGAAAACAAGTAAAAAACTGTTAATGAACAAACTACCACTATATTTATTAAGCTGGCAGAATAGCCAAAGCTATAAATTGTATTTGATGTAATTCAAAACTTAAAAATGTTGCTAACATGGACATATTAAAGGACATAATGGAAACTTCATGTTAATTTTAAATAAAAAATGGTTGATTTTGAAGAAATAAGTCTAACATCAATTGTTGTAAGCACATTCTTTTCTGCAATTAAGGATAATTTAATAGCAATTTTTGTAACCATGGCTCAAATATAAGTGAGTGGAATGTTCTTTCTTGTAAACCAGGGGCAGATACTGTCATGTATACTTTTATCCAGTCAAATATAATAGTCTATCTAGTCAAGATTAAGGCACTAGGGAGAGTCCAAACTCCTCAGGTAGAAGGGAACATACCTCCCCAAAACATTGCTCACTCCACATGAAGGGATTCTGACCCACCAGATGCAACAGAGCACAGGTGGACACAGAGGCATTGATAGGGCCTCCAGGGTCATCGACTGGTGCTTCCCTGGCTTTTATGTGATTATTTAGGCACACACATGAACCAGTGAATTTGTGGGTCCATACATGCATGTGCACACATTTCGCTGTAACCAAGGTGTCAGAAGGAGGAACAGAGTAATATTGCAAAATTCTGGGCTTTACTAGCACACAGGGGTAGAGTATCACCAAGTCTCCTTCTAGAATCAAAAAGATCCTTACTGGCTGGACTTAACCAGCTTGTCCCCCATCAAGGAAAGGGGTTTCAAAGTCATCCTGAGTCTGCAGCTCAGGCAGAACAGATGAAAGATCTGTGGGAGAGAGACAGGAAGCTATAGGACTACGCAGTCAGAAAGAGATGTCCTTCTGCAGAGTAGCAAAAGCACCTTCCCTTAAATATTAGGGGGAAAATGCCCTACTAAAGCTAATCTGCATCTGAAGCTAGAGCTCTTTTTTTTTTCTTTTTTTAAAGATTTATTTATTTATTTCAGAGAGAAAGAGAGCACAAGAGCAAGCAAGGGGAGGAGCAGAGGGAGAATCTCAAGCAGACTCCCTGCTGAGGAGGGAGCCCAACTCTGGGCTCCCTCCCAAGACCCTGAGATCATGACCTGAGTGGATATCAAGAATCAGATGCTCAACCAGCTGAGCCACTCAGGCGCCCCTCGAGCTCTTCCGGTGAAGTTAACAAGAGTACTGTTATGAGGAATTGGCTACTCTTGCACATCCCAGGGTGGGACAAGAATGACAGAAACTTAAAGGAGAAGATTAGAACTACTGACCAAAGATCTTCAGCCGCTGCTAAGAGAGGAAAAATGAAATACTAGAGCCTCATTGTAACCACATATACACACCTACATGCGTGTGTAAAACACATGCATAAATACATGTCCACACCCCTGCACACACCCACAAAATGCACACACACACAGAGGCATGCATGCACACACAGAGATAATTCACACGTTCACAAGTGCACATGCACACATACCTGTATGTATGCACTCAAAGACACATGCATTTCACACTCGTATTTACTCTTAACTACTACTGCTCATTGTTGCGGTGAGGGTTCAGGCATTTTCATTCACCTTGCTGCCTCTATAAAATTTTACATACAAGAACCTCTGTAGGAATTGTTTTAGATGAGTAGTAACAAAAGAGATGGTCTACAAATTGAGTTCCCTCCATAGACTTGTTTAATTCGGTTCACAAAGTCATTAAGATGCACTGAGTTGGTCGCCAACATTTGTAAATCAAGAAGTTTTATAGAAAAATCCAGACTCTCTTATTCTTTTGAAAAAGGAAGAGGTCTGGTAGCACCGGGCCCACAGTCCTGCACTGACAACTGGCCAGAGCTGGCCCAGCGGCCCCTTCAGGCTGCGCCGGTGCTCTCAAGGTGCGCAGAGTGTCCACCTCGTTTAGTCTGTCGCTTTTCAAATGGTAATGTCTGTGTGCATCACCTGGAGAATCTTGTGAAAATGTACATCCTGATTCAGAAGGTCCAAGGTGAGGCCTGATATTCTGCATTTCTTTTTTTTTTAAACTTTTTATTTAAATTCCAGTTAGTTAACATACAGTGTCATATTAGTTTCAGGTGTACAGCATAGTGATTCACACTTCCATACACCACCCGGTGCTCATCACAAGTGCTCTCCTTCATCCCTATTACCCATTTCCCCATCCCCCCCACCCACCTTCCCGCTGGTGACCATCAGTGTGTTCTCTATAGCTAAGAATCTGTTTCTTGGTTTGCCTCTCTCTCTCTCTTTAAAACCCTTTTGCTCATTTGTTTTGTTTCTTAAATTCCACATATGAGTGAAATCATGTGGTATTTGTCTTTCTCTGACTGACTTATTTCACTTAGCATAATAGTCTCTAGCTGTATCCATGTTGTTGCAAATGGTGAGATTTCATTTTTTATGGCTGAGTAATATTCTATTGTATAAATACCACATCTTCTTTATCCATTCATCCGTCGATGGACACAAGCTATTTCCATAATTTGGCTGTTGTAAATAATGCTGCTGTAAATCTGCATTTCTAAGAAACTTGCAAACACTGCTGCTGCTGCTTCTCTAAGGGCCACACGCTGAGGTTCTATTCAACCACAGTCCCACCCCTTTGCCAGGTGTAGAAAATACAGGCCACCCAGTTAAGTATGAATTTCAGGAATATGAAATCTTTTTTTAAACTGTAAGTATGTCCCATGCAATAATTGGGATATACTTAATATCAAAAACAATTGTTTGTCTGGAATTTAAATTTAACTGGACATCCTATATTTTCTCTGGCATTTCTACCTCCATATCTAATCTGTTTTTGAATTCTAGTCCACTTTGCTGACCCCTGTAGGAATTTAAATTCAGCAGATCCTAAAGCAGGGATTTGGGAGCACATGATTGATTGAGAAGGCTTACAGAGGAAGGGAGCAAGGGAGAGGGACAGCATGGGCAGGGGAGAGAGCTAAGCAAGGCCATATTCTCAGCTGGACCTTAGCTTTAGCCTAATCCCAAGGAAAGCTCCAAAGCACAAACTGGACCACATAGTTGGTGCCACTTTGAAGCAAGGGAGCGTGGCCTTTTGTAACCTGCGCAGGCATTTACTGTGAGCAGCTCCCAGAGCTGGGAATAACCTTCCAGGTAAGACTAAGCTGCTTCACTGAGAATTCTCTGGTGAGGAAGGTAAATGTCGGCCATCAGCAACAACACTCACAGCAGGCAGGAGATGAGGGGACCGTCCTGGTAAAGACGATCCTGGCATTAACATCAACCATAGATATCCTAGTTATAGGTAGCCAGCTGGACTACATGGACCATCCTTCCATATTCAAAATTGACTCATGACTTTGATGTTCTAAAAAGGCAGCATCAGTTACTGAACTCTGCCTTTGCAAGACTTACTCTGTTTGGATGCACTATGTATCACAAACATAGCAATGGTAATACCTAACATTATACATTTCTTATAACACATATAGGACCTTTTTCTGTGATCCAGTCTAGTTATATCCAGCAAGCAGTTACTGAGCACTTACTATGTGCAAATCATGACAATATAACCCTTGGTTTTCTTCTCAAGCACTCTGGGGCATAAGCAGGCTAGGGCTCCTTAGCTTCATGTATAACATATTAGACAACACAAAGTCTACCGTTATCTCGGAATTAACTTAACCAGAGACATAAAGGATCTATATTCTAGAAACTACAAATCACTCTTGAAAGACGTTGAAGAAGACACAAAAAGATGGAAAAATATTCCATGCTCATGGATCGGAAGAATTAACATAGTTAAAATGTCCATGCTACCGAGAGCAATCTACACTTTCAATGCTATCCCAATCAAAATACCAATGACACTTTTCAAAGAACTGGAACAAACAGCCCTTAAATTTGTGTGGAACCAGAAAAGGCCACGAATCGCCAAGGAAGTGTTGAAAAGGAAAAACAAAGCTGGGGGCATCACAATGCCGGATTTCAGGTTGTACTACAAAGCTGTGATCGCAAAGACAACATGGTACTGGCACAAAAACAGACACATAGACCAATGGAACAGAATAGAGAACCCAGAAATGGACTCTGGCTCTTTGGGCAACTAATCTTTGATAAAGCAGGAAAAAACATCCAGTGGAAAAAAGACAGTCTCTTCAATAAATGGTGCTGGGAAAATTGGACAGCTACATGCAAAAGAATGAAACTTGACCACTCTCTTACACCATACATAAAGATAAACTCCAAATGGATGAAAGACCTCGATGTGAGACAGGAATCCATCAAAATCCTAGAGGAGAACATAGGCAGCAACCTCTTTGACAATGGCCACAGCAACTTTTTTCATGACACATCTCCAAAGGCAAGAGAAAAAATGAACTTGTGGGACATAATCAAGATAAAAAACTTTGCACAGCCAAGGAAACAGTCAAAAAAACAGAGGCAGCCCACGGAATGGGAGAAGATATTTGCAAATGACACTACAGATAAAAGACTGGTATCCAAGATCTACAAAGAACTTCTCAAACTCAATACACAAGAAACAAATAAACAAATCATAAAATGGGCAGAAGATATGAACAGACACTTTTCCAATGAAGACATACAAATGGCTAACAGACACATGAAAAAATGTTCAAAATCATTAGCCATTAGGGAAATTCAAATCAAAACCACACTGAGATACCACCCTATGCCAGTTAGAATGGCAAAAATTGACAAGGCAGGAAACAACAATTGTTGGAGAGGATGTGGAGAAAGGGGATCCCTCTTACACTGTTGGTGGGAATGCAAGTTGGTACAGCCACTCTGGAAAACAGTGTGGAGGTCCCTTAAAAAGTTAAAAATTGAGCTACTCTATGATCCAGCCATTGCACGACTGGGTATTTATTCCAAAGATACAGACGTAGTGAAGAGAAGGGCCATATGCACCTCAATGTTCACAGCAGCACTGTCCACAATAGCTAAGTCATGGAAGGAGCCTAGAAGCCCTTCAACAGATGACTGGATTAAGAAGATGTGGTCCATATATACAATGGAATATTACTCAGCCATCAGAAAGAATGATTTCTCAACATTTGCTGCAACATGGACAGGACTGGAGGAGATAATGCTAAGTTAAATAAGTCAAGCAGAGAAAGACAATTATCATATGGTTTCATTCATTTATGGAACATAAGAACTAGGAAGATCTGTAGGAGAAGAAAGGGAAGAAGAAAGGGGGGGTAAACAGAAGGGGGAATGAACCATGAGAGACTGTGGACTCTGGGAAACAAACTGAGGGCTTCAGAGGGGAGGCGGGTGGGGGAATGGGATAGGCTGGTGATGGGTATTAAGGAGGGCACGTATTGCATGGTGCACTGGGTGTCATACACAAGTAATGAATCATGGAACTTTACATCAAAAACTAAGGATGTACTGTATGGTGACTAACATAATATAATAAAAAATATTATTATTAAAAAAAGTAAATGGTTTAATAAACTATCATGAGTGTTATAAGGGGGGGAAAAAAAGTCTACCAAATATTCCATTAAAAATCGAGAGCCTTCATAGAGGTTAATTTGCTTTCCCAAAGTCACAAAGTTGAAATGTGGATAAGTCAGAGCTTAAAAACAGGTTTTCTGATACTTCCTTTATATTTGAATAAGTATTCAAATGAAAGTGTGCCTAAGGGGGCATTTATAAATAATAAACATGCATGGTCCTAGAAACATAAAAGAGAAATTCATCTAGTAAATTTTCTTTAAAATTAATAAATTTGGAAATGTTGGATTCACAGGAAGTTGTAAAGAGACATGTCCCCCCTCCGTCTTTCTTCCCCAATGGTTACACTTCACATGATTACAGTATAATAGCAAAATAAGGAAATGGGTAAAATGTGTATGTTATAGTTCTATCTCATCTCATCATATCTGTAGATTAAGGTAACCACTGCCACAATCAAGAAACACTTTCCACCTAGCTGAACACTTAGTAAATACAAATCTTTTTTTCTGTCTCTATAATTTTGTCATTTTGTGCATCTTACATAAATGGAATCATACACTATGTGACCTACTGAGAGGGGCTTTTATTGCTTAGCATAATGTCCTTAGGTTCTATCCAAGGTGATATATTTATCACTAGGCCATTCCGTTTTATTCCTGAGTGGTGTTCCATGATGTGGATATTCAACATTTTGTTTATTCACCTACTAAAGGATATTTTAGTTTCATTAATTTTATCTATTGTTTTGTTTTCAATTTTATTAATTTCTCTGCTTATATTTGTCATGTCTTTCCTTGTGATCACTTTGGGCGAATTTACTCTTATTTTTCTGATTTCCTATGGTGTAAGACTATTGATTTGAAACTTTTCATCTTTTCTAATCCCATGGGTTATTTAGAAGTATGCTGTTGAGTCTCCAAGTGTTTGAAGATTTCCTTGTTATCTTTCTGTTTTTCATTTCTAGCATGAAGAAAATACTTTGAATAGTTTTAATTCTTTTAAATTTGTTGAGGTTTGTTTTATGGCCCAGATTATGGTCTATGTCAGGGCTGTCCCATGAATGCTTGAACAGAATGTGTATTCTGCTTTAGTTGGGAGGAGTGTTTTATGTGTATTGACTAGATCCTGTTGGTGGATGGTGTCGATGATATACCCTTGCTAATTTTTTGTTCAGCTGTTTTATCAACTGTTGAGAAGCAAATCACCTATAACTGTGATTTGCCTATTTCTCCTTTCAGTTCTATCAATTTTAGCTTTACATATTTTACAACTGTAGTATTTGGTGCATACATGTTTAGGGTAACTATGTATTCTTGGTGGGTTGACTTTTATCATATATACTGTCCTTCTCTGTCCCTGGTCATTTTACTTAATCCAAACTCTATCTGCTATTAATATAAGCACTCTTGCTTTATTTTGTTTTTCGTTTTTCGTCTTTTAATTTTATAAATAATAGCTTTATTGATATGTAATTCAGAGATCATAAAATTCACGCTTTTAAAGTGTACAATTCTGGGAAGCCTGGGTGGCTCAGTCGATTAAGTGTCTGCCTTCAGCTCAGGTCATGATCCCAGGGTCCTGGGATTGAGCCCAGCATCGGGCTCCCTACTGAGCATGGAGCCTGCTTCTCCCTCTGCCTGCCGCTCCCCCTGCTTGTGTTCTCTTTCTCTCCCTCTCTGACAACTAAATAAAAATAAAATCTTAAAAAAAATAGTGTACAATTCAGTGGTTTGCAGTACAGTGACAGAGTTGTACAACCATCACCACTATCTAATTTTAGTACATTTTTACCACCAGAAAGAAGCCGCATAAGCATTCCTTCCTCCCCCCAGCTCCTGGCAAACACTAACTTACTTTCCGGCTCTATGGATTTGCCTCTTCTGGACATTTCATATAAATGGAATCATATAATATATAGCCTTTTGTAACTGACTTTTTTTCACTTATCGTGATGTGTTCAAAGTTCCTCCATGTTGTAGCATGCATCAGTACTTCATTCCTTTCTGTGGCTGAATACTGTTATATGGATATACTGCATTATATTTTCCATCCACCAGTTGTTGGACATTTGGATTGTTCGTCCCTTTGGTTATTATGAATAATACTACTGTGACTATTACTATATAAGTTTTGTGTAGACATGTTTTCATTTCTCTTGGGAATATACCTAGCTTTATAACTGGTGGGTCATTCGGTAACTCCACATTTAACATTTTGAAAAACTGCCCAACTAGTTTCCAAAGGGGTCTCACCATTTTATAATCTCATCAGTTATGGGTGAGGATTCCCATTTTCCACATTTTCACTAACACTAGTTCTTGTCTATCTTTTTGATTTAGTTATCCTAGCGAGTGTGAAATGGTATCTCATTGTGAACATCAGTTGCAATTTTCTGAAGACTAAAGATGTTTAGTATTTTTTCATGTGTTTATTGACCAATGGTATATCTTGTTTGGAGAAACATTTACTCAAACTCAAACATTTACTCAAATCCTTTGCCCATTTTTTAATTGGGTTATTTGTTGAGTTGTAAAAGTCCTTTATGTTTTCTGGGTAAATTTTCTTATACACATGATTTGCAAATATTTCTCCCATTCTGTGAAAGTCTTTTCACTTTCTTTTTTTTTTTTTTTTTAAAGATTTTATTTATTTATTCGACAGAGATAGAGACAGCCAGTGAGAGAGGGAACACAAGCAGGGAGAGTGGGAGAGGAAGAAGCAGGCTCCCAGCGGAGGAGCCCGATGTGGGACTCGATCCCAGAACGCTGGGATCACGCCCTGAGCCGAAGGCAGACGCTTAACCGCTGCGCTACCAAGGCGCCACGTCTTTTCACTTTCTTGACGGTATTTTTGAGACAGGAAAGTTTTTAATTTTGATAAAATCTAATTTATCTATTTTTTTCTTTTGCTGCTTTTGCTTTTAGTGTCATACTTAAGAAACCATTACCTAGGTCACAGATATTTACTCCTATGTTGTCTTCTAAGAATTCTGTAATTTTGTCTTTTTCATTTAGAGCTAAGATTCATCTTGAGGTCATTTTTATATGGTAAGACTACTGTTTGCATGGTAAATCTCTATTCAGTCTTTTATTTCCAACCTACCCATATCATACTAATTGAAGTGAGTTTCTTGTAGAAAGAATACAGTTGGGTCATGTTCTTGTAATCCACTCTGCCAAACTCTCTTGTAATTGGTGCACTTTAGATCATTTATATTTAATGTAATTATTGATATATTACAGGTTAAGCCTGCCATTTCTTGTTTTATTTCCTGGGTTGTATGTATGTATGTATGTATGTATGTATGTATGTTGTTTTGTCCCTATAATCCTATGGGTTACTTGAACATTGTTTTAGAATTCCATTCTGATTTCTCTACCCTGTTTTTTAGTGTACCTCTTTATATGTACAGTTCTTTTAATGATTCTTCTAGGAATTATATGTAAATTATTGTACATCTTATCACAGTCTACTGGTGTCATCATTTTATCAATATGATTGAAGAGTAGAAATCTTACCTCCTTTTACATTGCATCACTCCCTCCCATTCAGAATATAACTGTCTTCAATATATCTGAGCTCTACATACACTGAGATCCACATATGATGTTGTCATAACTTTTGCTTCAATTGTCAAGCATAATTTTAATAAGGGAAGGGAAAATGGGAAGGAAAATCTATTATGTTTTGCCCTTTCCATTGTTCTTTCTTCCTTTCTGGTGTTTCAAGATTCCTTCTTTTATCCTTCTCTATATCTCTATAAAATTTCGTTCAGCCAATCTGGTCTGCCAGCAACAAATTCCCTTAGTTTCTCTTTATTTGGTAAGTTTTGATTTTCTTTTCATTGTTGAAGTGTATTTTCATTGGATATAGGATTCTGGATTGATATTTCAGCACCTTAAAAGTGTGTGCCACTTCCCTTTTGGCTTCCATGATTTCTGATTAAAAAATCTGCTGTCATTTGATTTTTTTTCTATAGTTAATACATCATTTTTTTCTCACTGCTTTCAAGATTTTTTCTTTTTCTTTTTCAAAGGTTTTGATGATGATGTATTTTGGCTTGGATATCTTGGGGTTTATCATGTTTGGGATTTGTTCAGCTTCGTGGATCTGTAGGTGTATATCTTTTGATAAATTTTGGAAAATTTCAGGTGTTTTTTTCTCTAAATACCTGTCTCCTCAACCCCCGCCATCATCCTCTTTAACATTCCATCTGGACTCTAAGGACATGGGCATTAGATCTTTCTTTATAGGTCCTCAGATCCCTGAGTTTCATATCTGTATCTATATCTATATCTACCTACATCTAAATCGATATATCTGTGTTGTTCAAATTGAGTGTTTCTATTATTCTATTTTCAAGTTCACTGATTCCTTCCACTGTCCTTTCCATTTTTCTGTTGAGCCCATTCATTTAGTTTTTTTATTCCTGTTCTAGAATCTCTATTTTGTTCTATTTCTTTGCTAAGACTTTTTATTTTTTTATGTATTTCAAGTGAATTTATATGTGCTCAGTGAAGCATTTTTATGATGACTGCTTGAAAATCTTTGTCATAATGTTCAAATCTTTGTCATCTTGGTGTCAGTTTCTATTATCTTTTCTCATTGAAGTTATAATCTTCCTGGTACTTAGTATGATGTGATTTTTTTTAACTGAAACCTTGACATTTTTGAACATTATGTTGTAAGATCTGCAACTTACTTAACTGTTCTGTTTTGGTAGGGTTCCTATGATACTGTTCTGGCAGAGGAATGAGATACCACCTCATTGCTACCTGGTAAGGGAAGAAGTTCAGGCTCTTGAATAGCCTTCTGGCGGGTTCCTCATCATCTCAGTGGGGAAAGGAAGAGTCATTTCCTTATCATAAAATAAGGGTGAAGATGCAGTTTTTTCTTTATGGTGTGTGGCTAAAATAGATCAGTTATTTTCTAAAAGCTTGTATGGTCTTGTATGGCTTCTCTTTTCCTGGTTCTTCAGCTAGAGAAAGCAGGCTTTTGTTGGGGCTTGTTTTGTTTTACCTGCTGGCATATCTGGGTTGCTGGATTCTTCATCTTCAAAATGAGGCCAAAAGAAAACTCTGGAAAATCATCACCACATCACTCCTGAGTTCCAAGGTCCCTAGTTGGTTTTCCTTCTTTTCTCCAATTTTCAGAGTTTTCTTATATTTGCTTAACTTATAACATCCAGAGTTTTTAGCTGTGGTTACTGGTGAGAATAGGAAACTATATATATATATATTTTACTAAGTATATATATATATATATATATATATATATATATATATATATATATATATATAAAATCTCTCTGGAAGCCGGAGTTCTCACACAGAAAAGTTTTTAAAGCCCTGTTATTCAAATCCACACTGGCCAGATTTGAGTGGTACTAATGCTTTTTCTATGATCTCATTAGAGAGTCCACTTCTCTTGCTCTAAATTCGTCTTCTGCTATAGTTACAGTCATTTTACTATAAAGTCTCATAGTAAGAAATGTTCATCTCTTTTGTGGAGATCCAACCAGCCTCTGCCTAGTGATTCTTGCCAAAATTAGGAGCCAATTACAAACTTTTTGAAAGTTTCATTTTTTTGTTCTTAAATTCCTTCAAATTTTGCTTATCTCTCAGTTTAGTCTTGAGTATTTTATAGTTGGTCTATTATTTAAGATTTTCAGAGTAGCAAAACTATGCTAGTCTCATATAAAACTTACATTGCTAAAATAACCTTATTTAATAATATTAAATATAAGCCATATACAACACCCCATAGTAAGTACAAGTCTATGATTGGTGAGTTGGTATATCCATAGGTTATCATAGGAAAAAGAAAGCATACTCAAATTAAGATAATTAGAGGGTAATTATAGAAACTATTTACAAAAAAAAAACTATTTGCAGAAAATTACTTACAAAAATGATATTGCAAGAATAAAGTGTTAATGGCAACATAACTGTCACCATACTTAGGCCTGCAAGGACAGAGAGAGTAGTTACCACCACCTGGGAGGGGAAAGTCATGCAGAGAAGTCTGTTTTGAGAGCAATTTAGAGAAAATGCAGGCCAAGGCAACCTCAGAGGGAGGAGGAATAATTATACAGATCTCTCTTTTCCTTCCAAGCTCCTCTCAGGGTTCCCAATGGTTGAACTCAAAAGGAAGCCAGAGGACAAGGAAGCTGACAGTCTGTTGGGACAGAAAGCCAGGTAAAAAAAGGTACACAAGGGATCTGGAAGGGCAAAGGAAGGTATTCAGCCTAGGTGGTTTGTTTATTAGTATCCAGGCAGAAATAAGAGCAGATTGGATAGACAGGATGCTGAGAGGATATTGGAGAATCAATTCTTGAATCCTATAAAATACTCAGACCAGTATTACCAATTTAAATACTTAAAAAATAATAATTTGTACAAAAGTTAATGCATATGAAATACTCATGATAGATTTTATCTAACATCCCTATGATGAGGTAACCAAGGCACAGGGTTTCATGTTACTCTCAGATAAATTTACTTGAGAAGGTGATGATAATTGTCAGACAGAAACTATTGAATAGCTTTTACTATCTTCCGGTTTCTCACCCCCAGCTTCTGCCATGCTTTTGGGCACCTAAGGCCTATCTCATATTCACTCATAAAATAGAAGAGGCTGGAAAAAAAGGGTGAAGAAGGTAGCACATGACTGCTTTTGTATTCCTGCTTTCTCACCAATTTCAGCTGAGTAACTGAGTATATGCATTCTCCAGCATTAACACTATAATATTTTTAATCCCCTAATAGAGTGCACAATTGGGAAACTTTTTATTTTCAGCTTCCTGAGTTCCTAGAAGTATAGAATCTCCTTTAAAAGCAGAATGACTAGGGGTTTTTGGGTGACTCAGATGGTTAAAATGCCTGACTCTTGATTTCAGCTCAGGTCATGATCTCAGGATCATGAGATCAAGCCCCACGCCAGGCTCTGCACTGAGGGTGAAGCCTGCCTAAGATTCTCTCTCTCCCTCCCTCTTTGCCCCCCCCACCACCATTTATGCTTGCTCTCTCTCTCTCTCAAAAGATAAAAATAAAAAATAAATAAAAGCTGCATGACTGCATCTTTAGTATTCAATACAATTTTTCAGATACTAACACAATTACCACAAGCTATGAGATACAGGAAGCATCTCAAACCCCAGGGTCCATGACTGATATTAATGCCAATATCTTCCCATGGAATAGAAGGACGCTGAGAAAATAGGAAATGGGAAACAAAGATGGATTGGTGATTACAAAGAAAGGCAAGAGACTATAGAACCTCCATCTTCTTAGAGGATACACCAAAGTCAACATACTTCATGAGATAATGTGTTCCAGAGGGGAAAGGTGGGAGGGCAATGGGGAGAAAAACAGCCCAGGGCACTGACATTAGAGCAAACAGAACTTCCAGAGAACAGAGTGTCGGGAGGATGCCATTCAGTACCAGCTGTCAGCATGATGACAATGGAGAGGAAGCAGAGAAACGGAGCGATCTTTCGGAAGAATATTAAGCCAACTATTGAGAAAATGTAGTTAGCTACCAGAAAGTACTGATTGTGAGACAATTTTTACTTTACTGAGGAGAAAAAAGAAACTACTGATATTTTTAGTAGATATGAGACCATACCGTAGCATACCAAATCAACTTTGTCAGTAATTAACTCTAGTGAAATTATTTCATTTCTAATGTTAAATTCTTCTCATTAGAAAAATTGTCTTAAGTAAGAAAAGATAGATGGTAGTTCACTCACAGGTTCAATTGTTCTGATTTCCGGTATAAGCCTAATTTGTCTCTTTATTGGTATATAAAGTACACTACTACACGTTTTTATATATAAAAAGATTTTGTTTATTTATTCAACAGAGATAGAGACAGCCAGCGAGAGAGGGAACACAAGCAGGGGGAGTGGGAGAGGAAGAAGCAGGCTCATAGCGGAGGAGCCTGATGTGGGGCTGGATCCCATAACACCGGGATCACGTCCTGAGCCGAAGGCAGACGCTTAACCGCTGTGCCACCCAGGCGCCCCTAAAAATATGTATTTTTAATGAGACATAGCAAAGGACATTCTTGAAGGTTTTATGGTTTCCCATGTGTGTGCAGATCCTCTAATAAGTGGCTGTAGAAGATTCAGGTAAAGTATCAAACAAACGAGTTAGGGGCTTTCCTTACCACTGGAACATGAATAATAGAGTCAATACGAGAGTTTTATGCAGGGTCTTCTTTTTCTTTTCACTGCCCTCACCCATCGTCAGTGAATACTCTATGGATTATTAAAATAAAATTAAAAAATACTGACTCACAAGCATCTGTTATTTACTTTACCCAAAATGTCACAGACCTACTTATCTAAAAAAAGAAAACCTTATCCACTTACCAAATGGGAATCTACATGAGGTGACAAGCACCAAACGGTTTGGGACTGCTCTCTGCATTTTGAAGGGGTCTCTAAGATTCCTACGCTCAACATGAAAAATAAATATTCACTTGAAAAAACTTCTACCCACACAGTAAATATCAGTGTCGGGGATGATAATGAGAATAATCTTTTAATATCACAGGTTATGTTTGATGAGCTAACAGAAAAGACACTTACTGGAAATAAACTAAAAATATTAAAAGTATTTTCATCATCGCTCTCTGCTATGTGAAAGTGACGTATAATAATACAATGTTAATAGAGGTAGGTGGTTCCAGGGAGAGCTTCCCAACCTGTGTGCCCTGGATGCACTGAAAGTATGTAGGGATATGAATCCCTACAAACTTCAGGGCCGCGGGTTGGGAGGCACCTCTGGCATCTTGTACACATAGTCTTGGATGTCTGGACGTGAAAATAATTAGAAAGCACTGGTCCCCGTTACATACTATTCCATCAAAAAAAGATACACAAACGGTGACGTGTATGAAGTTTGGCCGGGACGCTATGAAATCAAATTTGTTTATAAAAGTCTTCTTCGCAATCACAGATTCCATTTGTAGGGAAAAAATAAATTTTCCCCTCAAAATTTACTTCCAAGATTGAAAAGACAGAATCAACTTTCAGCTTCAGGGTGAAACTTCCTCATCAGGGAGAACGCAATGAGGGTTTGGAAATGATTCCTTAATGTGACCAGCAGTCAGAATGGTGTGAATTTTGTGATGATCTAATTCCTGTGCAGCTTCACGTCTGGAGCCTGGCAAAGATGTTTAGATCCTCACAAAGATGACTGAAAAATATGCCTCCTGATGTAGGACCTTGATATGCTGCTTACCTCTTCACCTGGAAAATATCACTTGTGACAAGCTCCACAGGCTTTCCAAGGGAAGGAGCTTGAAAGCCACCAGGAAACCTAACCCTGGATGAAAGACACTTGATTCGACGTCAGTAGTATAGATATATATATTTTTTCATTCCAGGCAATGGCAGAATGGGGAGGGGGGACAGAATATACAGCTTTTGAAAATATAAAGCCAGAAGAGGCCTAAGACATACACCTCTCTTTGGAAAACTGGTTTGGAATGGTAATGCTATTTTCCTTCCCAAGAAAACACTCACTGGATTAAAGGCAAAGAGATCAGATCAACCCCTTCGCATGAGGGTATTCAAAATATGCAGGGCGACTGGGTAGCTTAGTCAGTTAAGTGTCTGCTTAGCATTGCCTCAGGTCATGATCTCAGGGTCCTGGGATCGAGTCCCACATCAGGCTCCCTGCTCAGCGGGGAGTCTGTTTTTCCCTCTGCCCCTCCCCACCCTCTCTCGCAAAATAAATAAATGAAATCTTAAAAATAAACAAACAAAAACAAAACAAAAATCTACGCAATGTTTCTGAAAGTATGCTACCCACTGTTCAGAGAGCCTACCATGGTAGCCATATTTGTCCCATGACATAATCACTCCCCACATCCCTGCCATTCCTCGTCTTCAGCACTTGTCCAAACTGGCTCTTTAGTAATTGCACATGGCCCAGTCCTAATAGGAGGAGCTGAAATGACTGATGAATTCCACAGAAACAGACACGGTTTCTCCCAGTGTGACTTGTCTTGAAGCAAAGCTTTATGTCCATGAAAAAAAAAATACCATTAAGAAAACAACACTACTCATTTTAATTGACGCATTTTCTCTAGGTAATCATTAAAAAGGCCAGATAATCCAGTGTTTATAAATTCATATTTTTAGTAAGGGTGTTTGACTACTCCATAGATCTTGTCTGCTGCCTAATTGGTCCTTTCTAATATTTTGATTTATTATGACTAAGTGAAAGCTAGGGTGGACCATTAATTGATTACAAAGAAGTTTGAGTAAACCCAGATATTAATAAGAACAGTAGAAAAAAAAAAGTCTTGGGTCTACATGCTAAACAGAGAAACTCTGATATGAAGTTTTACCTTCTTTGAAGCCAAGTACACCAGGAATTAAATGAGGTAGCTCCTGGGTTGAATTCAACCTATCTGAGTGTTTTCTTTGGACTGTATAGCATTTTTAAACAAACTGGAATTAGTGACTAACATTTGAAAAGCAAGAGATTTTACATTAGATCAAGGCCATCACTGATTTACGGTAAAACATGGAAAGTTCCTGCAATATTAGTCTCATGTCACCTTTTGGCAACACTGAGCCTGTGATCTGCAGGGACTTGTCATAACTGCCCCTTTAAGCAGGTGTGAGCAATCTAGTTCGTAAAGTTTCCTACCCAGCCCAATTCACCCATTCATTCAAATATTCATTCACACATGCTTTCAGTAAATATTTCCTAAGGATCTACCATGTGCCAGAAGACATTTTGCTAGATTCTTTGCTCCTAGAATGTACAGCCTAAGGGGAAATGGATAGTAAATGGTTACACAAAATTACAAATTAAAAAGAATGCTATGAGTTAAAATGTAGGGGGTGCTATGACCATTTGCCGGAGGGTCCTGAAGGGTTCTGGGGGTAGAGGAAAAAGGATCAGAGGTTTCCTGAAGAAGTGTATCTCCAAGCTGAGATGTGGAAGACCAGGAGGGGTTATCTAGGACCAGTGTGTTCTAGGGAGAGGGAACAGGAGGAAGGGAGGTGAAGGGAGGGCAGACTGTTCAAGGACCTAAGAAGGAATTGCTTGGCACAGGATGGCTGAAGCGGGTGTATACAGGATCAGACCAAGAATCTTGGGGGTCATGCTAACATCTTTGGCCTTTGTCTTTAAGAGCAGTGGGTGGACACTGAAGATTTTTTCCGCAAGTAGGTAGCAGGAGCACTGTTTTAAAAATAACGTTCTGATTACTGGGTGGAAAAGGGTTAGTAGGGGGCAAGTGTGGAAGCAACTGAGGATGCTATGCACCAGAGTTAACCTTATAGAAAAGGCTTTACAAATTGACCTGAATATTGAAAACGTGAACGACACTGGAAATGGCACCAGACCATGGAGAGGGACCTTTGATGTGCTGCTCCAGACCTGCTTTCCCCTGCTGTGCACCCAGGAGGCTGACCCACATGGACTTCATCCGCAGGCTCCCTCACCTGCTACATTCCAATTATATTCAGAAGCTGGGTTCTATCAGCGGGAGATCAAAGGGTAGCCTGAGAGAGGTCAGGGCATTGATTACCCAGCTCCCTCCCTGCTGGATTGTTCCTGGTTGTGTTCTTCTTCCAAAGGGCCTGGCTCTTGTTGGATTCTACTTTCTGCTTTCCTTAATCTCTCCCTTTCTTTGCCCTTCAAGCTTACGGGCGGTGATGGCTTTCCGCCGTTGTTGCCCAAATAAGGATTCTATCACTCATTGTGAGTTTCCCTTAACTTCTGTCCATACATTTCTAAATAGTCCCTTCATTTAAAGATTTATTTTATTTATTTTAGAGGAAGGGGGGTGGTGCTGCACGAGTGCAGGGGGAGGGGCAGACGGAGAAAAATTCCAAGCAGACTCGCTGCCACTGAGCACATACTCAACATGGGGCTTGATCCCAGGACCCTGAGATCACGAGGCCAGCAGAAACCGAGTCAGACACTTAACCGCTTAACCAATTGAGCTACCCTGGCACCTCTTCAGTCCCTTCATTTAAACTCTCCTTGGTTACCCCCATTTGAATGTGCCATTTGTTTCCTGCCAGGATCCTTGGCCTTAACCCAAATTATGAACATTAGTTGGAAACCGGTCCAGCTAGGTGTTTTTTAAAATTCCTAACCCTATGGGGCGCCTCCATGTCTCAGTCGGTTAAGCTCTACTGCCCTCGGCTCAGGTCATGATCCCAGGGTCCTAGAATTGAGCCCCGCATCGGGCTCCCTGCTCAGTGGGGAGCCTGCTTCTGCCTCTCCCCCTGCAGCTCCTCCTGCTTGTTCTCGCTGTCAAATGAATAAATAAAATCTTAAAAAAGAAAAAAAACCCTCCTAATCCTAGTATCTTTAAAAGTAAAGAGACAAAAGAAATGATAATACAATCACAATGACAAATCCAAAAGAAAAGCATTTAAGATGCATCATTCTGCCTGCCCTCTCTCCTGTAATGAGGTCAAGAAGTGTCAAGAACACATAAGCACGCAGGAGACATGTGGAAAGGGAATTACAGCAGAAGCTGTTGTTTTGTAGCGGGTGCTCTGGTGGGTTGCACAGATACCCTCTTTGGGCCTCCGCCTCCTTCCTCCTTCTCAGCTGCCAGCAGTGTTCTGGGCTGATGGCTCTCAGCGGAGCTGCACTCCAAGCCACACCTTTCCTCAAAGAAAGCCTGCATACAATTACTGACTGATGGCCTAGAAAGGTCCAAGGAAGTCAACTCGGAAGGAGCAGCCCAGCTTCAGGCTAGCATTCCATGGCAGTCACAGCATCCTCTCTGCCCAGGGGCTGATCCCAGGGGCACCCCCCCAGTAAATTTCCTACACGCTCACCTCTATTTCACAGACTGCTTGCGGAGCAAGCTGACTGAAGACAGGTATTATGAACCATTTTCTTACACAGATGTCAAAACTTCAAATATCAGAATTGTAAGTTGAGGTATGATAATCAAAAAATAGAGTGAGTTTTATAAACATTCACACAATGTTGATCATTTTAATATGGCTTTCTATGCCAGGAACTAGAGGCAGCCGCTTGTCTTTATACGGAGGTTACTGACACACCAATCCTGTGTTAGAAGAACACCATGCATTTGGTTTCGGAAAGTAGTATGATTTTAAGGCTGATTAAATGACTTCTTGGGAAATGTGCTCCATGGAGCTCTACCTATCTCAGTAGGCTGTGGAAAGGGGCAGACAAAGGTGTCTGGTATGGTATGTATTTCCCCAGGATATTCGTACGTTGAGCCACTGTTTTATCAGCTCTTATTCCATACCAGGCACCGTGCTAAATGCCCCATGTGCACTGTCCTATGTAATTCTTAAAACAACCATTCGAGGCAGATGATTTCATTATCCCCACAAGTGCAGTAGAGGAGCACCGAGCCAAACGTATGTCACTGCGGGTTCCAGTCGCTGACCCACCCTGGGCAGCAGCTTCTGCAGCTGAAAATGGGCATGACAGCTGCCTACAGACCTGCGGTGGGGATTAAAGGATATACAACAGGCTTAGGGAAATGCTTTCCAAGGTAAGTTGTCATGCAAACATTACAAATGATGACCAGTGTGGTTTACATGGGAACGAGTGAGGGATTGTGTGTGTTGGGGAGAGGGAGAGAATTGGTATTCAACAGATTAGCACACTGGCACCGTCATTTCATCCATGAGCAACAGGGACGCAGAAATCACATTTTCTACTTCAAATAATTCATTTGACATGAACAAGATGATCATATGCCATTAGGAAGAAAAAAGTGGGGCATCAGAAAGAAGACAGTTGAAACGCATTTTAGAGAACATTATGCTAAGCAAAACAGGTCAGTCAGAGAAAGACAAATACCATATGATTTCACCCATGTGTGGGATGTAAGAAACAAAACAAATGAGCATAGGGAAAAAAAGAGAGACAAACCAAGAAACAGACTCTTTTTTTTTATTTTTTAAGATTTTATTTATTTATTTGAGAGAAAGAGAGCATGCCCAAGTAGGGACGAGGAGTAGAGGGAGAGGGAGAAACAGACTCTCTGCTGAGCAAGGAGCCCGACATGGGGTCTGATCTCGGGACCCCAGGATCATGACCCGAGCTGAAAGCAGACTCTCAACCAACTGAGCCACCCAGGTGCCCCCAAGAAACAGACTCTTAACTATAGAGTACACACTGACGGTTACCAGAGGGGAGCTATGTGGGGGGACGGGGGAAATAGGTGATGGGGATGAGGGAGGGCACTTGTGATGAGCGCCAGGTGTGTTGTATGGAAGTGCCGAGTTGCTAAATTGTGCACCTGAAGCTAATTATTATGTGAACTTTGATTCACATAAAGCACTCTTTATGTGAACTGAAATTTAAACAAAAACTTTTTAAAAATAAAATAAAATAAAATACAGAACGTGCTCTCTGCTGCCCCTTTTTCCTTTCTAAAAACCGTATTGGTAATTACATCACTCAAAGTGGAGTGTCATCATTTCTACATTCTCTTGAGTCAACTGGTCCCCATGCTCCCTGCCAGTCAAGAATATGTTCACTTGACAACATTCCACCGATTCTCTTAAGAAAATTTACCTGATCAGAGGACTTTCAAGCCCTGCCAGTTCACTGTCGAGTGATAAAACACTAGTCTCAAAGCCAAGTGCATTTCTCAGCCGTGTGCCATGGTGATTGGTGGAATTCATGTCAGTTTTATAAGAAATACAATACATTTCATTTCTGTCATCTGGAGTGCTGATTCGCTGGGAAACATTTATAACTAAAGCTGGTGTTCACATGCAGGCCATGGAAGAAGGAGGCAGCTCCAAAGGGAAAATATGCTGAAAACCTGCCTGCGTAAATTTAAGTTAATGTTACTAACTTGGGTGGATAGATCATTGTTCACAGGCCTGGGTGAGAAAAACCAGTGTCTTAGAGCCTGAATTATAGGGAGAGGAACACTGGTTTCTACGCAGACTTCAAATGCAAATGCAATACAGAAATCTCCACAGATTCTGTTCTGATTTAAAAAGAGATGTTTTTTGAGAGCCTTTGAGGAGGCAATGCATGAAGTTGTAAGGTCTGCCCTTCAGATGATACCAACAATGAGAAAATCTCGAAGATGGTTTTTCAGGAACACCATGGAGTGTTTAAAATTTTTAAGCATAAGTTAACTCCATAGTTTTGTCTACCTCTAGACTGAAAAAGCCCCCAAAACCCCAAAACCCAAAAAACCCAGAACTTTCGGATTTGGGAATGGCCCATATCCTCAATCATTCATTAATTCATAAAAAATACAATCTCCAAGCATCTACTAAATTCTGAGTTCTGTGCATAGGCTCGATACTAAATTAATTAAAATTAAATTAATGAAGATTAATTAATTAAAAGAATAAGGCATAATTTTTTACCCTCAAAGTGTTCACAGACTTGAGAAGCATGATGTTCAGAGAAGTGGGTCCTCTTTCTCTTTTCTGGACAATAGATATTTCTTGACACGTGATTGCGCATTTCTCATGACAGTTACAGTGTGGGAATGGAAAGGAATTTACAAAGGATGGGGGAGGAAGGAAGAAGAAAGAGAAGAAAAGCAAATCAACTTCATTACAGCTCCTGAAGTGAAGCCAAATCTTGATCCAGAACTGGGCTCCAGCTATTCCAGAAGTAATAAGCTCAATAACACTGCTGGATCTTTGTTTTATCTTCCCCCACCTATAACCCTCTCCCTTGGGATAATTTCCAGAAATTAATGATTATATGCAAGCCCTTCTCAAACACTGATTTTTTGGGGGGGAAATCTAACTCAAGTATCATTTAGACAAAAGTTAGCTGAGACTGGGTCCATATCCACTCATCCCTGGCTAAAATTAAACACATAAATACGTAACAGGTACCATGGCCACAAAAACCTAGATCTATGAGACCAGTTCCAGCCTCCTCGGAAAGTAGTTCTAATTTTTTAATTTATTATTCAGCATAGTCCTGTGCACCCTGCTGAGTTGGCAAACAAGCAGATAAAAACATGTTCAAAATCATAAGTCATTAGGGAAATTCAAATCTATTGAATTTCACTAGACATCTAGTAGAAAAATGGCTAAAATAATAATAAAAAGAATTCTGAGACTACCAAGTGTTAGTGAGGGTGCACAGCAATTGTAATGTTACTGCCGGAAATGCAAAAGCAGTCTGGCAGTTTCTTATAAAGTTTAACACACATTTACCATATAACCCAACAATCCACTTGACTCCAATATCTTTCAGTTGATGAATGAATTAAAAAACTGTGGCCCATCCATACAATTAAATATCATTCAGCAGTAAAAGCAAGAATGCTGCCCCTGATACGTACGACATAGACTATCAGATGAATTACGCCAAGCGAAATAAGCCAGACTCAAAAGGCTATGTACATATGATTCCACTTATATGACATTATTACAAAGGCAAACAATAGAGACAGAAAACAGATTAGTGATTTTCTGTGGCTAGAGGTGGGGGAAGCATTGATGACAAAGGGGAAGGAGGAATTGAGGAATGCTATAACTGTTCTATGTCTTGATTCTAAAAGGGCAGCAGCACTATATTTGTTTGTCAAAACCCACTGAAATTTACAATAAAAATGATTCCATTTCATTCTACATAGTTACATTTTAATAAGCCAGACTTAAATAAAGAGATTAGGTAGCAAGCACCAAAAACATTCTTGAGACTTTCTTCTCTTTTCACTTTTATCTGAGCCCTAAAGATATAGTTAGTTCTTTTTAGGTAAATATAGTTTAGAAGTTTACTTTCGTCTATTATTATTAATATACAGTTCACAGTTACACCAATGAGCACACCCAGGGGAGAGCAATAAATATCATTCTCACTGAATAGAAAGAAGAAAAGAAGTGAATATGAAGTATGAATACACGAAATTGAGAAAGTTAATAGCAAATTACCTTGATTTTCTTGCCAACTAGGTATCGTTAGGAGAAGAAGTCAACTAAAAAATGGGAACTATATACAGAAGTAATGAAGAAAGGGGGCAAGGGCATAAGTTAGAACGAATAAAGGTCTAAAAGGTCTAGCATGAAGAATCTAGAAATATTAGCAATAGTTAGAGGCAGAAACATAGAAGCTAGAAACCCTTTTTAATTCCAGTTTTTCCGATTATCTGCTTAGACAAAACCATTGTATGTCATGTCTCTCTCCCTTTCTAGCTGTAGCTTCTAAAGCCTAAGAACCACCTCCACACTGTTTCCCCAGTGGTTGTACCAGTTTTTATTCTTCCCAGCAGTGCACAAAGGTTCACTTTTTTCCACATCCTTACCAACAGGTATCTGTTGTCTTTTTTTTGTATTTATTTATTAATAATAATTTTTTATTATGTTGTTAGTCACCATACAGTACATCCTTAGTTTTTGATGTAAAGTTCCATGATTCATTATTTGCATATAACACCTAGCGCTCCATGCAGTATGTGCCCTCCTTACTACCCATCACCAGCCTATCCCAGTCCCCCACTCCCCTCCTCTCTGAGACCCTCAGTTTGTTTCCTAGAGTCCACAGTCTCTCATGGTTCATTCCCCCTTCTGATTACCCCCCCTTTCTTCCTCCCTTTCTTCTCCTACCGGTCTTCCTACTTATTTTTTTTTTTTTTAAAGATTTTATTTATTTATTTGACAGAGATAGAGACAGCCAGCGAGAGAGGGAACACAAGCAGGGGGAGTGGGAGAGGAAGAAGCAGGCTCCCAGCAGAGGAGCCTGATGTGGGGCTCGATCCCGCAACGCCGGGATCACGCCCTGAGCCGAAGGCAGACGCTTAACCGCTGTGCCACCCAGGCGCCCCGATCTTCCTACTTCTTATGTTCCATAAATGAGTGAAACCATATGATAATTGTCTTTCTCTGCCTGACTTATTTTGCTTAGCATTATCTCCTCTAGTCCCGTCCATGTTGCAGTAAATGTTGAGAAATCATTCTTTTTGATGGCTGAGTAGTATTCCATTGTATATATGGACTACATCTTCTTTATCCATTAGTCTGTTGAAGGGCATCTCAGCTCCTTCCACAGTATGGCTATTGTGGACAATGCTGCTATGAACATTGGGGTGCATATGACCCTTCTCTTCACTACATTTGTATCTTTGGGGTAAATACCCAGTAGTGCAATTGGTGGATCATAGGGTGGCTCTATTTTTAACTTTTTAAGGGACCTCCACACAGTTTTCCAGAGTGGCTGTACCAACTTGCATTCCCACCAACAGTGTAAGAGGGATCCCTTTCTCCACATTCTCTCCAACATTTATTGTTTCTTGCCTTGTCAATTTTTGCCATTCTAACTGGTGTAAGGTGGTCTGTTGTCTTTTTGGTGACAGTAATTCTAACAGGTGTGACCTGACATATTACATACAGAAGTGTGTCAAATCAACACACTGTAAACCTTAAACATGCACAATGTTATATCAATTATATCTCCATAAATCTGGGGGAAAGAAGCCTAAGAAAAATTTAGACTAGTCTTAACATCAATGTGCTTAAGAGTAAGCATCCCATGGACACACCTGCAACACCTTCAGCCTACGGTTCTCAGGGAGGCTGCTTTGGCCAAGGTCTCTAAGCCACAACGGTCAGGATACTAGTTTCCAAGAAACAAGCATTTGCTTGAGATAGATAAAGAGGAATATAAACATAAATGTGTGTGGATGTGTGTCTGTGCGCATATGCTGAAGACGCCATTCCATTATCAGTTTGTGCTTTAGAAACAGCGGTACTGAAAGACTCTTTATAGAGTCGAAAGGCATAATGATAAGCCCAGAACTTATTCCAGAGAGAAAAAAAAAAGTGATTGATAAAACAATCCTCAAGATAACACACCAAGTATTTAGCAGGACTCAATATACAAAATGAAAGAGGTCTTCAACCATATACTCTGTTCCAATTAAACTAAACACATTTCCTAAATTAGCTGAATAGAAAATTAAACTATATTAAAAGTAAATGGAAACTAGAGCTCGCATTTCAGTAATAGGTAATCCACACAGTTATAGGAATAATTACTCATATACAAAGAGTGATTTAAAAAAGCATTCCTGGAAGAAAACATGAATCTTTATATTTGTAGAGAATGAAAGGTATAAAGAAAAAATGTCCTATAACCTACTGATATTCAAATGCAGCTTTTAAATCTTAATTTAGAAACAAAGCAAGCATTTTTTGAGAAACATATCTACATTTATTCTTCAGTATTATAAGAGCAGTAATTCTATGTTCAATTTCAAAACAAAAAAATTGACTATTTTAATTTGTAGTTAAAAACCTTCCCACAAAGAAAACTACTGTATTCACCAGTGAATTCTACCAAACATTTAAAGGAAATAACAATACTAATCCAGATAAGCTCAGGCAGGAAATACAAAAGAAGGAAACACATTTGAATTCATTTCACAAGACCCTCATACCCTTGAAATTAAAAGCAAAGACATGACAAGAAAAGATAAATCCAGATGAACATCCCTTATGAGCAGAAATACAAAAATCCTTAACAAAACATCAGTGAACTGAATCTAGCTATTTGTAAAAATAATAATACCTTGTGTCCAAGTGAAATTCATCTTAGTTAGGCAAGAATGGTTTAACTTTTTTAAAAAACCTGTAATTTATCATATTTATAGACTAAGAAAATGTCATATGGTCATCTCGATAGATGCAGAGAAAGCATTCGACAAAATTCACCATCCAATCAAGATAAAAACACTCTATAAATCTGGAAGAGTAAGAAGAATCTTCCTAAACTTGATAAAGGGCATCTACAAAATAGTCTTTAGCTAATATTCGTATATATTTTATTTCTCCTTAAACTGAGAACAATTCAGGGATGTCCCCTCAACGTTTTTGTCTAACATTATATCATATTTCATTGTAGCTAACATTATAAGGGAAAAAAAAGATAAAAGCATAAAGATTTGAAAAGGAAAAGTAAACTCTCTTTATTTGCAGATAACATGACTGTCTTCATAGAAAATCCTAAAGGATCTACAAAAATGTTACGAGAACAAATAAATGAGAAACTTCTAGAAAAAATATATGAGAAAAATTTTTGTAAATCAGGTTAGGTCAAGATTTCCCAGGACACAAAAAGCGTAAACCATAAAAGAGAATTTTGATAAACTGGATAGCATCAAAATTAAAATATTGAAGGACAGTTTATGAAGATGAAAAGAAAAACACAGACTGGAAAAAAATACTTGCAAGAAGTGCATCTGGTAAAAAAAATTTATCTAGGATACACAAAAAAATTAATAACTTTAATAACATTATGAAAAATATAATTTTAAAAAATGGGAAAATATTTTAACACTTAACCAAAGAAGAAACACTAAGGCAAATAAGTACATGAAATAATAATCAACATCATTATTCATTTGAGAAATGCAAATTAAAACCACAATTAGATACCATTACATCCACTAGAAAGTTAAATTAAAATGATTAACAACACCAAGTGTTGGCAAGGATGCTGAGCAGATGGAATCCCATTGATTTACTAGTGGGAATGCAAATGATACAGACACTTCGGAAAAAGTTTGACAGTATCTCATAAAGTTAAATATACACTTATCCTATGATCCAGGAGTCCCTCTTTTGGGTATTTTCCCAAGAGAAATGAAAATATATTTCCACACAAAGTCTTGTATGCAAATGCTCATACCACATTTATCATAATATTCAATAACTAGATGTAAACCAAATGTCCATTAACTAGGTAACAGGTAAACAAATTGTGGCATACCTACGCAATGGAGTATTATTTAGTATTAAAAACTGATTTACTGATCCATGCAACACATGAATGAATCCTGAAGCACGGTGCTAACAAAGCCAGAAACAAACAGTACTTCCTTCCAATACAGATCCTATGCTAGGTCCTATAACAAACCTCAACAAACTCAAAAGGAGAGAAATAATATATAGTATGTTCTCTGACCGTAACAAAATGAAATTAGAAATCAATAACAGGAAAATTTTCTAAATATGTGGAAATTAAACAACACACTCCTAAATAACCAGTGGATCAAAGAAGAAATCAAAAGAGAAACAAAAAAATATTTTGAGATGAGGGAAAATAAAGGCACAATTTGCCAAAACGTATGTGCTAAAGCAGTGCTTAGAGAAAAAATTATTAGCTGAAAATTCCCATATTAAGAAAGAAGAATGATCTCATATCAGTAACCTAACCTATTACCTTAAAACACTTGAAAAAGAAGAGCAAACTACATCTAAAGCAGGGAGAAGGACACATAAAGAGTAGAGCAGAAATTGATAAAATAGAGAATAGTAAAGTAATAGAGCAAACAAATAAAACTGAAACCCATTTCTATGAAAAGATGAACAAAATTTACAAACCTTTAGTTAGATAAACCAAGAGAAAAAGGAAAAAGTCCCAAATTACTAGTCAGAGAATAAGAGGGATATCAACCCTGACCTTATAGAAATAAAAATGAATATAAAGGAATGCTACAAATAATTACGTGTCAATAAATTAGATAATTGAGGTGAGGTGGATACATTCCTAGAAAGATACAAACTACTGAAACCGACTCAAGGTGAAATAACCATTTAAATGGACTACATATAACAAGGGAGAAGGTTGAATTAGTAACCAAAGACTGACCACAAAGAAGTAGGCCAGGATGATTTCACTGGCGAATTCTGCCAAACATTTAATGAAGATCAGTTCTTCACAAACTCTTCCAAAAAACTGAAGAGCAGGGAACACATCTCAACTCACTGTATGAGGCTACTATTACCCTGATACCGAAACCAGATAAAGACATCACAAGAAAACTACAGTCCAATATCTTTGATGCATATGAATGTAAAAACCTTGAACAAAATACTAACAAACTGAACCCAGGACATCTACAAGAATATATCACGACCAAATCCAGTGTTCATAAAGAACTCTTACTGCTCAATAATGAAGACAACCCAAGTTAAAGATGGGTGAAAGATCTAAACAGACATTTCTCCAAGGAAAATACACAAATAACCAATAAGCACATGAACAGTTGCTTAACATCATTAGTTATCAGAAAAATGCAAATCAAAACCACAATGAGATGCCACTTCACATCTATTCGAATAGCTAAAATAAAAAATTCAGATAGTAACAGGTGTTGGGAAGAATGTGAAGACATTAGAATCCTCATATACTGCAGGCTGGAATGTAAAATGGTACACGTGTGCTGGAAACCAGTCTGTTTTTTTTTTTTTCTTAAATGGTTAAACATGGTTACCATATGACCCAGCAATTCCACTCCACCCAGGGGAAATGAAAATGTGTTCACACAAAAACTTGTATATTCATAATAGCCAAAAGGAGGACATAACCCAAATATCCATCAACTAACGGGCAAATGGATGAACAAAATGTGGTATATCAATACAACGGGACATCATCCATAGACTGCTATGGATGGAGTACTGATACCTTCTACAGCATGTCTGATCCTTGAAAACATGCTATAAGAAAGAAGCCGGTCACAAAGGATCACATCTTACATGATCCCGTTCCTGTGACATGTCCAGAACAGGGAAACCTATGCAGGCAGAAAGTAGATTACCACTTGGTTGGCACTTTCCTCTCAGGAAACAGAGGTAGAAGAATGATATCTAACGGGTTTGGGCTTTCTTTCTGAGGCGATGAAAAGTTGCTAAAATTGACGATGGTGATTGCTGCACGTATTGAACATACTAAAAAAAAACCCCCATGCAACAACCCTGTATACTTTATATGAGTGAATTCTATGGTATGTAAATTATAGCTCAATGAAGCTGTCGGAATCTTTTAAAGTGTGTATTTCCATTTATATGAAATTCTGGAAAAGGCAAAATTGTAATGACAACAGGTTCAGTTACCATAAAGGACCAGGAGTGGGGAGAGAGGTTGCAACGGGGCCCAAGAGGAATGTCTGAGGTGATGGAAATGTTCGATATCATGGTTGTGTGGTGGTACGTTATTGCATACATTTGTTAAAACTTATCATTTGTACTTTTAAAAATGGAAGACTTTTAACGTATGTAAATTATACTGCAAAGCTGACTTTCAAAAGATATGTTAAAAAAAGAAACACCAAGCAATTTAAGTTTTTTTCTAGGCCCTAATTCTCCTACCTAAAATATCAATGCAAAGTGATGGCACAAACATTTTGATTGCCTTGCTAAACACTAGATATCTGTTTCTTTTAAAGAACAGGTTTTATAAAAGAACAAAATCTTGCTATTTGCAACAACAGGGAAGAATCTAGAGGGTGTAATGCTAAGTGAAATAAGTCAGAGAAAGACAAATACCATATGATCTCACCCATATGTAGGATTTAACAAACAAAACAAATGAACAAAGAAAGAAGAGACAAACCAAAAAACAGACTCTTTTAACTAGAGAACAAACTGATGGTTACCAGAGGGGAGGTAGGTGGGAGGACGGGGGTTATAGGTGATGGGAATTAAGAGTACACTTCACTTGATGAGCACTGAGTAATGTATAGAATTGTTGAATCACTGTATTGTACACCTGAAACTAATAAAACACTGTATGTTTACTATACTGTGATTAAAATGAAATTTTAAAAAGCAGATTTTATGTATCATTACAAAGTATTCCTCCATCAGGCAGGCAAACAGACATTGACACATTTAGTCATAAATTGACCCTAAAATATATATATTATATATATTCAAATATATATAATATGTATATATTATATATATTCCATTTTTTGGCTAAAGACCCTTAGTTAGCTGTGAAATCTATACAGTTGAAATTATATCTGGATACATAGGGTTTCATTTCCTAGAATAGTTCCCAGAAACAGGGAGTTCCCTTTATTCGGGTCTTTATATGTTCTCTCATTATAGGGTGCTTTCTCAAAGGCTCTCATTTGAACCTGACAAAATTGTTTCTTTAAAAACAAAAAGGAAGAGGAAGAAATTTCACACATATTTCATGTTCTTTCATTTTTCCTGGAGAAATGACCTCACTGTAGCAAGACTGGATGTCACTGTAAACAAGCCTCTTATAAAACAATCCAGAAAGTGATCACATTGCAGAGATCAGGAATATAAACCCACGGGACAAATGACGCCCCTCATTTACTTGTAGGCTCTAGCAAAATTAATATACCAAAGCTGAATGGGGTGGAATTTTAATAACCTAACATTTGGGGTCCATGTGCAGCCATGGCAGTTATCGTTACCAGGCAAATGTACAGTCATGCTCTCTGAGCCTAACTTCCTGGTGCTTGCTCTGCCTCAAGAGACACCCGACAGACCAATGGATATGCCAGAACTAAATAGGAAGCTGCATATCTGGCTTCGTGTCTCTGACTTGGGACCAAGACATCTGCTCATCAGAATGGCTGCCAATTGCACTATGAGCGGATGTGCAATTTTCGCCGTGGACACTTTGAAAAGTCAAAAACAGACCACTAGTTTCCCAGAGAATGAACAAGATTAATGCAGCGCAATTTTAAAGGTGGTAGTTTCACACGGTGAAAAATGTTATTTTCCATGCCAGAGGCCAACTACCGTAATGGTTGGGAAGCCAGACAAAACGGGTTTGCAGTCTGGATCCACCACTTACAAATCATAAAACCTCTCTGTGCCTCAGTTTCTTCTTCCGTAAAATGAAAATATTAATACTACTTATCTAGAGGGTTGTTGTGTGGGTTAAATGAGATAGTAAATGTAAAGTGGTTAGAACAGCACCAGGCACTATATAAGCGTCATTTACTTAAGGTAGGCTGGGCGGGGGTCATCATCCCCAGGGCACAGATAGGGGAAATGTGGCTTAGAAAGAGTGAGTGGGTCACACAGCCAGTCAGTGGCTGAACTAGAACTAAACTCTCCAACTCCTTATTCTAATTTTCTACCCTTTCTATAATACATCCTTAAATTTAGAATCAAGAAAAAGGACTTGCTCAACTCTAAGGAAAGCAATTACCAAGGACCTGTTCACTTTCTATGACATTCTACAAACTGCAAGAAATTGTTTAGGCTATTTATTAGAACAGTGCTTTTCAAAATGCTAGCAGTCACCCATTAGTGGGCCAACACTTCGTTTAGTGAGTTTCAAACAAAATTTAAAAAGACACAATAGAATAGAAAATATCAGAATACATCAAATATAGTAAGGGTAATTATTAGTGAAAGTTTGGTTGACTCACACATGTTCTCATATACGTGTACACGTGTAGTGGACTGTATTACTTCCCTCTCCCACCTCCCTTTTGAAGGACTATTCATTGTTGCCACTCACGTGTGGACATGCAGGGCTTTGCGGGGAGGGGAATGCTCCACACTGCATTGATGTTTGGGAAGGTGAAACCTGCTAGTCAATGGAATGTAAGCATGTGTTGTACGCCAAACCCGAGCAATAGCTTTCAGAGCAATTATGCAGTTTGGCTCAAGGTTATACTGTTTCCCTCTGCCATTAGCACATATCACGATAAGGCTGCTCCTTTCACCTGAACCCTGGAATAACAAGTTACTTGGAGCAGAGTCACAGCCTCCCTAGAGCCTGGAAGGGAGAGCCACATCCAGAGAAGAGCCACTGAGAATGCGATAGTCTTCACATAACACAATGACGAAGGAAAGAACCTTTGTTTTGAAGCCATAGAGATTTTGAGCTGTTTCTTACCATAGCATAATTTGACCAAAGATGACCAATAAAGATGCAAATGTGTATAGGACTGCTGAGATAAAATGTATTTCTTATTGAGGTGGACAGTCAAAAAATTGAAAATCACTTCATAGAATGACCATTTGGGAACCTGATTTTTTAAAATATTAGTTTGGCTCACTTGATAAGTTAGGTGTTTCCCTGGATTTCTCATAGATTTATGCTTCACTTTTATTTTTGTCTGCTTTTCACTGGACAAACAGACTCTCTCTATCCCTTAAGACTTAGACCAGTGTTCCTCAAATTATGGCATTCAGAGATGAATGGACATTGAGACAAGAACATTACCATATTTAGTAACTTAAAAGTTCTAAGACTGCAATAGAATTTACTATTTAATGATAATTAAAAGTTAAACTTCAATGAGAGAGATTTTTTGTAATAATAATAATCTAAACAAGTGTCATAAGCTAAAGTAAGGTAAACATATCCACTTCTATAATAAGTAACATTACCTGTAGGAGAGGTGCCTCACCCACTCCATCTATTTTTAAATCTTTTATTTCTAGAAATCGATATATGATCATTTCTAGAAATGATATCTGGACCAACTGTAGACCCATTACAGGGAAATTTCTCACTGAAGACCATGACAGTTCAGTCTGGTATTGGAGATAGTAACCATATCACATATCCCACTCCAATGTTCAACGTTTAACTTGAAGGATCATAGCAAATGGAATCCCAATACATCCTAGAAAGTATTTGTCCTTTCTTGTTGTAGTGTTTGGATGGGTTTTCAAGCATGTCCAGTAATATGTCACTGATTTCCTTTACTGACTGATAAGGGGGGAGGGGGACACACCAAGCATTTGAAAATTATTGAATTTGCAAAGACTAGATGTTTGCTCCACTGTTTGTTGTTCTTAAGAAATTCTGATGTCATATCTTTAACAACAGAAAATAATGATAATGTTTCCTTGAAGTGATGGATGCATGGATTCAAGATCCTGAATAAGTGATTAAAATCTGTCACTTGGGCAACCATCTGAAATCACAGAAATAGTCTTGACTGGAACCATCACTCTAACAAAAAAGTGCATTTAAAAAATCTCACCTTTCATTTTAAAGTTCATGTAAGCCACTTACTCCTCAAGAGTAACTCAAAAGTAGCATTGTGAAATTGCCACATAATGTACAGTACTCTGTAAAGAGTTAAAATCAATTGCTATGATTTAATAGTATTCCTTTCTTTTAAACTTCACTTCTTCAATTTCTAAATCAAGATGCAGAGACATATGATTGACTACCAGCTATTTTCTGTAAATAAAGCGATGTTGGATTGCTAATCAGGCACAACCCTTTTCATCAAAGACCTTCACTGCTTCCCATGTAGTCGGTGCTCTTACGGTACTGATTAGAACATACATTTTCTATTTTACCTCATGGCTTTTGAACTAAATAAAATCTCTCTTCTCTAGCATGAGTGCTCATTGGTAAACAGAACAGAAAATCATTAAGCACTTCTCTTAGATATACTATGCATATACTGAGAAACCTTAGCCTGTTACTCAGTTGTGATCAAAGCACTGCCAGCTCACACAAATGGTGCTTTATATTCCCCAATGTATGCTACTTGCATTATATAATGGCCATCAGTGTCACTAGTGAAGGGATTGTGCTGGAAGTTCCCTCCACTCTCCAAGTATGTATGTCACTAACTCAGTTTCTTTTTGCCATGAGAATGCAACTCTGCGTGACGCCTCTGTAGTTTCGTTCCCTTCTCTGCCCTTATCCACACAATTGATCAATTTCCGTAATGGTAACTTTACTTTGCATTTCTTTCTCTAAGAAAATACTACTAGTTTACCAGCATAGTATTTGAAAAGATAAAAAGCCTAAAATACATTATGGCATCATGGTAAGCAGTTGATAACACAGTGAGCAATGGGCTGTCTATTGTTACAATAAAGTCCAACTGTCAGATGTTTGCTGTTGTACTTCATAGACATATTTTGCTGTTTTGGCTGTCTGAGCAATCTCACACCTGTACGTTTCCTTGTGCCAGCAAACAACAGATTTGGATTCTGTGTTCAGTCCTTAAGCTTACAACTTTAAGCTTACAACAATACAAGCTGCGGTAAATAATGAAAAAGCAAATAATTTGACTTTTCCTATCACTGTTTTTAAGCTTGAACTATCTCTAGTCATTTACTCATTTTAGTCAATTGGTGGAATAATGCAACAAAATAACAGGAAAAATGTACACTTCATAATCACAAACAATAGCACCCAAGTCATAAAATTACTTTAGCTGAAATGAAATGAACTCTGTTAGCCACTTGGAAAAGCATTTTTAAAAATGCTTTCATGAGGGCATTAAATGAAAAATCGCCACCGGTTGATCCCTGAATAGTGGGGCTGTTGACTAGAGTTCTCAGCTACTTTCCCATTTTCCTATTTCAGAGCTTTCCCTTAGAAGGTCACACAAGGCACTTTCACACAGCCTGGTGCTAGTATTAACACTTTGTTGTTATCATTCTTCTCGTTTGAAAAACTGACAAATACTAAAGATCAATTTTTCCCTATCACAAGGGCCAGCTTTTACTTTTGCTAATGGTTTATCTGTCCAATATCTTACCATCAATATCTTAAAAATATTATTGGCAGATATTCTCAATGCTGTCATTTTCCTCATCTATAAAGAGGTAATTTTATAAAATGAAAGATTCATAAAGGGCTACCCTTGCATATTCTATGCTATAGAAAACCAGATGTACCTATTTTTAGAAAAGACAAAAAAAAAAAAAAGTGTTGACAAAAATCCCACCAAAGATCTCCAAGTCCTGTGACAGATGGTGATCATACCTACTGCGTTCTTTCTAACGGAGACCATTGTGATTTAATGCTTTGCAATGTCTAACAGAATGATGATTAGGCCAAGTGGCAATGTATATTAAAATAAAAATTTACCATCAGATATTTCACCCTAAATACTGTTGTATGAGATATTTTCATCAATGAATGAAATTTGACACATGTGGATAATTTTTTTTTTAAGATTTTATTTTATTTATTTCACAGAGAGAGACAGCCAGCGAGAGAGGGAACACAAGCAGGGGGAGTGGGAGAGGAAGAAACAGGCTCCCAGCAGAAGAGCCTGATGTGGGGCTCGATCCCAGAACGCTGGGATTACGCCCTGAGCCGAAGGCAGACGCTTAACGACTGTGCCACCCAGGCGCCCCACATGTGGATAATTTTTGTATTTATATAGCTACTCGGTTCATTCAAAATGTGTCATTTAAAACACTTATCATTACTGGGGCACCTGGGTGGCTCAGTTGGTTAAGCAACCAACTCTTTTTTTTTTTTTTTAAGATTTTATTTATTTATTTGACAGAGAGAGACACTGCCAGTGAGAGAGGGAACACAAGCAGGGGGAGTGGGAGAGGAAGAAGCAGACTCCCAGAGGAGGAGCCTGATGTGGGGCTCGATCCCAGGACTCTGGGATCACACCCTGAGCTGAAGGCAGACACTTAACAACTGAGCCACCCAGGCGCCCCAGCAACCAACTCTTGATTTCCACTCAGGTCGTGGTCTCCAGGTCATGAGATCGAGCCCTGTGCTGGACAGACCCTTCCCTGCCCCCCCACCCTGGCCCAGCTCTCTCTCTGTCTCTCTAAAAATAAAAATAAAAATACTTACCACTACTAAAAATAGAATATGTAGTGGTAAAACTTAGACTTTGATGTGGGATTGAACTGGATTAAAATCCTAGGATTTTTGCAAATCTTGATCAAGTAACTCAACTTTTCTAAATCCCAATTCAAGCTGCACGAGAGTAAAGACCTTAACTGGTAACCTCATAATTTCTCTCTCACATTTAATACATTACCTGGTACATGGTAGGCACTTACTAAATATTCAATGACTGAAATAATAAATTTAGTAATGGGGATAGTTATGTACTTTATCTCATAGGATAGATGTGACAGTGACATAGGATTCCACATGTAAATGTTGTAATGTTAAAGATAAACATTAATAATTCTTTCTTATTAGGATAAACATAGAATTTATCATACTCCTCTGGATGCTTTTGACTGTTTTATACAGTATTTGCCCTTCTTACGGGCATTGTGGGCCCTGACTTCCGTAAGTAGATTTAATAATAATTTACATATCAACCTATCTCAGCCTACATCTTAGCTTCAGGATCTCTCTGGAGTATCACCTTTCCCTTTTTTTCTGCATCTTCTGTCTCCAAGGAAACACATCCTTCCTTTAGGGCATGACCCAACACTCCCATGGGCGATTCATCTCATAGGCTCTATGGCATTCTTCCATCAATAATTCACTTCCATCTAATTTACAGTTTCAACAGCTCCATCTCGTTAAGATTCAGAAGTTCAGATCTCATGCTCCAGAATCAAAAATTCGGGTTCATTTTTTGGCTCTCCGACGTACTATTTGTGTGATCTTGAGTAAACTGCTTCACATCACTGAGTCTGTTTCTTCATAGGTAGCATGCTCATAGTAATACCTCCCACAAAGCATAGCAGTGAGGATTAAATGAGATAATGCATAGAAAACGCTCAAGGACCCTCTTGGGAAGATGGTGCCTTAGATTTAAGCACTGGTACGCTCTCCCAGCTCTATGCAATTAACAACAATAACAACAGGCAGAATACAAAGAGAGAAAAACAAGAAAATATGCTGTGGCTTGAAAATAAGATAAGTGTGTCTTGAACCAAGAGGAGAACAGAAAAACAAAGTAATAAATGGAGCTGAAACTGCAGGAAGGCTGGACTCTGTTTCTGAAGGTGGGTAATGGCTGCCAAGAGCTAGGCTTCTATGTGTTAATGGGGATCAAAAGATATGCACAAAAGAGAGGCAGAGTCAGGTTCATTGCTAGAAGCTAGGGATAGGGCGGGGAGAGGGGGTGTGGACAAACTGCAGACCACTATGTAGGATTAAAGCTTTAGTGAGCTGTAAACCTCAGAAAGCAAGAGGACAAACACAGGTCTGTGTGTATGGGACTGAACCAATATCCCTGATATCACACAGAAGTGGGAGCCTCAGAGTGACATCATAAAGACTCCACGTCTGGTTGCATAATGTCAACAATAAAAGAGGGAGAGAGAAGGAGGAAAAAGAGGAAGGTAGAGAGGAAGAAATAAGAAAATAAAATAGAACCGAAATCCAAAGCATTATGGAGATAAAGATAAATTGACTACACAAGGAATAATTCCCCCAAAGATATAATAATTAATTTATATACATTAACATTACATAAAAATATATCTAAAGACAAATTTAAAATGAAAACTTTTAACATAGCTCTATTAAAAATGGATAGATCAAGAAAAACTTAAGGAGAGAGAAGATTTGAAAACGAAATTGTTTCGTTTAATAGCAATATGTTGATTCTGTATCAATATATTCTTTTCAAATACAAACGTGCCATTTATAATATAACTATGTCATAAAGAAACATCAACACACTTAAAAGTTTCACTATCACACAGACCACGTTCTCCAATAGTAATTAAACTAGAAATCAAAAAGTAAAAGACAGCTAAAAAGACCACCTATTTAGAACATTAAAAAATTCACTCCTTATGTAAATCCTCATGAGCCAAAAGGAAAATTACAGTGAGAGAATTATAAAATATTTGGGACAGAACACAAATGAAAAGGCAACATAAACTAATGGAACATAGATTTTTAAAATACTTAACTAGAGAGAACAAACTGATGGTTAGCAGAGAGGATGTGGGTGGGGGTATGGGTGAAATAGGTGATGGGGATGAAGGAGGGCACTTGTCATAAGCACCAGGTGCTGTGCAGAAGTGCTCAGTCACTAAACTGTATACCTGAAACTAACATTACACTGTATGTAACTAACTGGAATTTAAATAAAAACTTAAAAAATAAAGTTTAAATGCATATGCTCAATATAAAAAAAGGCTAAATATAAATGAATAAAGTATTTATACTCAAGATCTAGAAAAATATTTTAGAAAAAAAACCCCAAAAATCAGAAGAAAGAGAATAATAAATGACATAAAGAAATGAATAAAATAGAAAACAAAAATACAATGGGAAGGATTAAAAAACCCAAATATTGGTTCTCTGAAAAGCTGAAAAATCTCTAGAAAGGCTAATAAAAAATAAAAGAATGCATAAGTAAATAACAAATATAAGACACACTATAGATACTAAAAATGTATTAATCTGAGGATTAAGATAATTCTATTCCCTTTGCTAGTAACTGAGGTAAGCATAGACATGACAATTCCTTCTGAAAAGGTTGAAAAAAGGGGAAATTTTGCTATAATTCTTCTAGGAAAGTTCTCCCCAACTTCCCCCCACCACCTGTCACAAGACAAGAAACTTTCCCATTCTGCCTTTGGATGGTGCAGTCTGAAAAAGTGATGCTTGCTGCTGTGACAGCCAGAGTGGCACGAGGACAAAGTCAAGGAAATCAGAGAAGCCCCCGAAGTAACCAATCCCAGAACTATCTTCAGATTCTTGTTATGTGAGATAAATACCTTCCTTACGGTTTACTTAGCTCTTCTAAGAGTATTTTATGAGTTGGAGCCAAAAACCTCCTGATGGACCCAGCAATCTGAAAGCAGTTTCTTCATTTTATTTTCAAAATGGGAATTCAATGCAAAATCCACCACTTTTCTTTCCAAGCAGAATGGACTAATGTGAAGGGGTTTCATTCTTCAATAGGAAATGTGCTCTGGGAGCCAGGAATGGAGAGAAGCTGCTACAAGATGACAGCTGTAGAACTTTCTTAACTCTCTGCCTCCTTCTCATCGAAGTACTGAACAATGAGCAGGATTTCCAAGTGGTGTCATACAGTGTGTCTAAAGAGAAAGGACCAACGGTCCCTTCTCCATCTTATTAAGAAGGCAAGACTCTTGGAAAACCCAATCACGGTTCTTGATGACACATTCCCTTCTTTCCCATGGTTTTCAAATGACTAAATCAAAGAAGTATATTTCTTCCACAAATTTCCTACCTTGACTCATGCTAAAATATTCTTGGGAAACTGAAGAGGTATAATCCATGCTCTTCAATTTTTCAATTACTTTACCAGGTAGCTGAACTTAAGTGTTAAAAATTTTTTTTGACAGCAGTCATTACTTTATGACAGCAATTTTACAAAGGTTTTTCTAGAAAAATTAACTTTTAACATAAAAAGATGCCAATGGCATGCTTATTCAGATCTCGGTGAGTGACATGCTCTTGGAAAGTAGTTATATTCTCGTTTGGGTTTTCTGTTTCTTGCTTTAAGTGCATACAACTTCCTTGTTTCTCATAACAGTACTTGAAATTGGAGTCATAGATTCTTACGACTTTTTTCTTGCAGTATATTTAGACGTACAAGAGTATGGGATCTACAATGCCCTGTTACTCCCACTCTGATGGTATATTATGTACTGCTAGCTCTTCTCTTACTGGAGGAGCATGCTATGAAGACACACTTTTCCCCCCCCGTCTTTCCCTCATTTGCTAGGAAAACAACTCCATGGTCCCCTCAGATTGCTGACATTTGGATAAGGCAGCATGAAACAGATGAATTTTCTTATCTCCAGACAGAAATAGAAACTACATACAAAATTTTCTTTAAAAAACAGAACAGTGACTATAATAGAGCCTAGACTAGAAGTCAGGACTCTCGAATCCAATTGTTCCGTCGTGGACTTCTGAGATACTGGGGGAAAAATCACTCAAGAAACTCTTGGCACCTCTCTGGGCTGCACCTATAAATGGTAATTATGCTTTTCTATTATAGAGCTCTCTAACATCTATTGTGATACATAACTACCTCAACGGAGTAGTTGACAGCTTAGTTAATGCATGGACTATAAATCACATTGAGCTTCCGACAGGAATGCAAAATGTACATTAAATTCCAAATCAAGTGGTACAGGAAGGGAAAAAGAAACCGTACATCAGGAACAAGGCACGAACAGATGTCTTAGGATAGGGGTTATGTGGAACAAATACAACTGCAGCCAATAGTTGGAAAAGGAAAATGTTGCAACTGATGGCATGGGTTAATTCCTAAGGCAGAACTGAGGAGATAGAGATGTCAGATTTCTGCCACAGATTTGCAAAATGGCAGTTGTGTGGGCCCAGCAACTCTGATACAGACTGCAAGGTGCAAAATGGTCTGCCCGCTGCCCACATATCTGTTACTAGACTGTTCTATTAATGACCCAATTCTTCATGCTTTCTTTTATCCATGTCTTTTGCCCATGGGGTTTTAAGCAACTCCCATCAACAAGTGGAGTTTGTTTATGGTATCTAGAGTCTGAATGGGGTGTTGTGACTTGCTTTGGCTAATGGGATGTTGGCAGTTGTGAGGCAAACGGATGCCTAAAAAGTGCTTGCTTGGTTTTGGTTTTGCTCTTGCTCTTCCATGATTGTGAGGAGGATATGCCCCAGCGAGGATGCTGAAGGATGAGACACATGGGACAGAGTCAAGGTGCCCAAGTGTCCCAGCCAAGGTCAACCTAGATCAACCATCAGCCAGCTCGTTTCCAGACATGTGAATGAGCCAAACCAACAAGAGTACAAGGTAAATCACTGACTCGGCTCAGGAGCAAAACAAATGTCTATTATTTTAAGCCACTGAGTTTTAAGATGAATTGTTATACAGCATTTTTGTTATACAGCATTCTCGTGGCAACTGATAGGGTACAGTCAGCAACACTCCCCCCTTCTCTCTGCACTTCAGCAACATTAGACGTATCTGTTTAAGAGAAATGTGCCAGCATGGGATCCCTGCGTACACTGTTCCCTCTCTACCTATAACTGTCTCCTGTGCTTCTCTCCCCACTCCTTTACCTTAGTCAGTTGCTTAGTTGAGTATATTTATTCATCAGCTCTCAGCTCAAAAGCCTTTCCTTCCATCCTGGAGTAAGTAAAGTCTCTTCATGATATATTTATGTTACTTCATGTCAGAGCGCTTTTTACTAATATGTCTTCTGCTAATCATTACATTCTAATTTTTGTGGTATTGTTAAGTCTGTCACCTACACTAGATTGCAAAGTCCAGGAGTTTAGAGGACACAACTGTTACCTGGTTCTCCAATGTGCACTAATGCAGTGGACAATACCAAATACAGAGACTTGCACTAGTTTTTATTGAATAAAGAAAGAAGTTGTAGCAGATGCATCTATCCTCATCTTCCGTGGGTTACAGTTAACAACTTACATCTGTATCCTTCTCTAGAGGCATGGCCTTATGCAACAGTTGGTTCATTCAGAGATACCGTAGAGATCACCCAAACCAGCTCTCTGCCCCAGGGGAAGCCAGTAACCAATGACTGACCAATGCAGGTGTTGAATGGACCAGCCTGTTCCCTTTGGGGTGAGACCACCTCTATGGTGCAATTTATGCTCTAGAGCTCTCATGGGACCACACTGAGCTAGACTTCCCCTGGAATCAAATTTTTGTCTAGTCCCTTCTTTTGCATTATGCCATTCCTCTCTGTTCCTTATGCTTCTCTGGAGAACTGACCTCAGTAAATCACTTGCAAAAGAACCTTTGTGTTGGGTTCTGTTTCCAATGAAACTCAACCAAAGACACAAGTTCAAACTGAACATTGCTTGCTCATCCAAGAAGGAAAACTAAGTTAGAACTCTGAAATATTATCCACTACGATAAATCTTTGGATAGAGCCAAGTAAGAGCTCATTTTTCTCAAAAGGTCCAGAAATTCACAGATGTCTAATTAAAGTCAGGGTTCATTAGAGTCTCCATGGTCATTAGTACTAACTCCTTCAAATGTAAGATTTTATTGGGTAAGTAAATGTAGGAGCATACATAACGCTTTACTCCTTCCTGGAAATGTGTATTCCCATTACTGTACCACTATATATTAATACACTTCTCAATAGAACTGTCCAGGTATACAGCATGCTTAATATTTGACTAATAGGATTTTTTGTCTCACTTCTATATGTGAGTTGCTGCTTTCAGAAGATAATTAAAGGAGAGGTGAGAGTGGCTACAAAAATGCCCATAATATAATGTTAAAAGAAAAATGATACAAAACTATGCATAGTAAAATCCTTAACAGTACAACAAATCTGTCCCTCTCTCTAGGCATTGAAAAATGAAGGAAAGGAAGCATACCAAGATTTGAATATTAGCAGTAGAGTTATGAAAGATTTTAATTTTTTAAAAGATTGATTTATTTATTTTAGAGTGGGGGAGGGGGAAGAGGGAGAGAATCTTCAGGGAGACTCCCTGCTGAACGCGAGCCCCAACAAGGGCTCCATCCCATGACCCTGAGATCATGACCTGAACCAAAACCAAGAGTCAGATGCTTAACTGACTGAGCCACCCAGGTGTCCCTGAAAGATTTTAACTTTTTTACATTTTTTTAAATTCCTGATTTTTAACACGAAGCATGATTATTTTAATGGTTAAAAAAAAACAAACAAACCAAAATGAGTAACTTAGCAAAAAATCACAGAGAACAATGGCATTTGTTTTTTCCCCTACATAAACCCAGTTGAAATGTCTAAGAAGGGGGTCTTCCATTTGTGGGAAAATGGAATAGATACACTTTTTCTCCCAATAATTACAACTATAAATCTTGCACGTTTTGTAATGAACACACATAAGATGACTGTCACAGGTGAAGAAAAGGAGATCGAGAGATCTCAGGAAACAAAGACCAAAAAGGTAATGAGTTTCCTGGGGTTCTTTGCCCCGCATATTCCAGACTTGTAGCTGGCAAAGCCAGCAACCTGGAAATGCCGAAGGGTACAGACAAGAAAAGCCCCACCAAGAGCTTGTTCTCCCCAGACAAAGGACAAGAAAAAAGAGCAGCCTACCGAGACAGAAAACACTCAGACCGCCACTTCTCTCCCTCGGCCAAACCCACAGAAATAACCTCTGACCCACCCCAGCCAAGCCCACAAATGAGCAGGGAGCCTACAATTATTTCCACCTTCGCCAGGACTTAAGAAGTGTCTCACCGTCCTGTGTCCAGGCCAGAGCTAGCTGTTACAACTGCAGCTAACCCAGGAAGACGCAGAGTTAAGCAGACAAATGTTTAAGACACTCACATGTTTAATACTTTTGTGTAAAATAGGGCGTTTTGTGCACTTACCATATGTAAGAAATGTCTAGATTAACAGGTCAGCGTCATGTTTCCAATCTAACATGTATGAGTGAACGCTTGATAAAGACAAGATTTCAAACTGAAATCTTAACTAAGTATACAAACAATTCAGCACATTTAAGTAATTTAAGAATGACTATTTTTAACTTTATTAGATTTATGGGAATTACTTAAGTGCTTGGGATGGCCTGTCATAAAACTGAGAACACTCAAAAATAAAATGGGATTTATTAAATTTGTACAGTTTGAATGTTTAAAAGAATCTAGTGAGATTAGTTTAAAAACAGATTGAAGCATGAATCAAAGGCCCATTAAAAGTGATTTGTTAAACTGGATGGATTTATAAATAGAATAAGAAGATCTATAACTTTAGGAGATAGGCTTTAAAATTTATAACTCAATCAATTATTAACTTTCATACCAATTTAAATCTTTAAAAAATCTTCTGAATGCATGAAATGTGCCCCTAAAGACGTAAAATCCCTCACACTGACATAAACATTACAAGGACACGTGGTATGATTATCATCGATGGGAAATTCTTGCCAGGTGTCTCTAGTGTTTGATTTTTCCATCACATCTAAAAATCCTGTCAAGTTCCAGGGAGCAGTTTTAAGGACATCTGGATTATCCACTCCTTCAGTAGAGGGTCCGTCTTTATTAAATCTGTCTTCTCCCAGCAGCTGCCATCTTGCCAGGGAAGAACAGATGTTAGATAAGCATTTGTTTGAATTAAACTTAATTAGCTACATTTCTCAAGCTCTATTTTAAAATGGCGTATGCTGGGATGGGACCATGATCCTGAAGGTTTTGTGTTTATGGCGCACTTTCAAGTACTAGAAATTTTAGATTCGGGATGAAAAGACGCAGAAGAACCAGAAACCCACCAGCCATATTTACAGCGTGAGCACCAGTGATGATAACGTCAAGCCGCAGTTGGTCTTGTCCAGCACTCTTCTGCAGTTTGGGAAGAACTGTTGATTGCCTAGAACGTGCTTTTTTATGTATGCTGGAGACAAAGCTCTGCATTGTTCCCCTAACCAGTCATAGTTCTGAGGTTCTGGCTGGAATTTTATTATGCTTCTTCCTAAACAGCAAGTTTTACCCCTGCTAAATGCCCCAACGTAGATCCACATACTGGAACACTGTGTGCCATAATTTCTAGTATCAGAATTTTAGACACCACGCTTCAAAGATTTAAGGGACTTCAAACAACATGCAACACACCATTAATACATCATGACTCATTGTAGCAAAAAATAATTGCTACGTATTGAAAAAAATGGGGGGCATATCCATGAAATATATACTCCTCGAGAATCACTAATTATTCCAATCCCAGGCCTAGGATTAAAATCAACATTTATTCTGAGACACTACAACATAAAGTGAATGAAGAGATTTTTTAAATGTTATTTAAATATACCATTTTAGAAACCAACTTTTACTTAAGGTCCGTATTGACCATATTTTCTTTTCTTTCATAATGTAACATATATTCTCCCTGAAGAGAAAGTTATTTAAAATAACAGTATAACTTACATAAGTTTGCACTCTTATAGGAGATTTGCATTGCAAATTAAGCCAAGATCCCTAACAAGAGAATAAATTAATTTATATCCTTTCAGTTGAATACATTCATCTACTAAGCAATCTCTTCTCCAATTTCACTTTATGTAGTAATTTTCTCTTGGCAACTTCATTTTTATGATACCAGTAACCCATATTTACTACAGTAAATTCATAAATACAATTAAATCAGCATTTTTCAATCTCAGCATTATTGATTTTGAGCTGAATACTTTTTTGTTGTGGAGGGCTGTCCCGTATGTGAGGCCGTTTTGCTGCATCCTTGGTGCTATTAGAAGTGACTGACATTCTCCCAGTTGTAACAGACAAAAATACCTTCAGATATTGCCAGATGTCCCTGGGGGAAGGGGGGACGTGCAAAACTGCCCCCAGCTGAGAAACATGAAGTTAAATAAAAAGAAAACAGGACACATATTTTTCTAACAAACTTAGTTTATAACCCTATCAACTTTCTATATATATATATATAAACACATGGATAATGGATACATTTTTAAAAAATAATCAGATATATTGTTCTGTTACTGCTCCCCTGCAGCATATAATATGAACAGTTTTCCACAAATGAACCTGTCTACTTCGTCATTCTTAATGGCTACATAGCATTCCATTGCTTAGCTAGAATATAGTTTATTTGTTCAATTTACTATTTTCAGATATTGAAGGTATTCCCAGTCTTTCTCTCTCACAGACAAGAATATGACGAAAGTGCTCATTTTGTTGGTTAAGATATTCTTGGGCAACACTTGCTTTCCCTAAGATTTTAAAGATTTTTGTGTTTCATTGTCTTCTGATATTAAAAGAGGCTACAGAGAAATAAAAAGTCTAGTATGCTTTCCTTTTGCATTTTCTCATTTGCATGTGCAGTCAGGAAACAGGAAGGATTCTCCTCTTATCCTGAACTTGAGAATTTCTGCCTTTAAAATATCAATTTTTGTTACTGATGCTTGCTGGAATATAGTGCTCCTTTTCAATATTTAGGCACAACTCCACAAAATTTTCAATAAGATTTTCTCCTACTGTATCCTTAATATAACTCATTTTCAGTTGTGGGTTTCCCCATGTCAAAGACACGGATTATCCTTATGCTGGATTATCCCTAGTAGTTTCTCCTAGTAGCTTTTATTTCTTCATTTCCCCCCGGATTCATTGGGAATCATACAATCTTTCATTTTATGTTAGTGTTTCAGTTTGTTCGTTTTTCAATTTGGTAACTTCATTTTTTTTCTTTTGGTATTTTCATTTTAATTACTCCAAAACCCACCCTTACTATGGTAAGTTAACACATGCAATTAAATCAGGTTTTTCAGTCTTGACACTTGACATTTGGGGCTTGAAAATTCTTCACTGCAGGGGGGAGGGTCTCCTGTGCATCGTAAGATATTTAAAATTCATTGACCCTTGTGAGTTATTTATTAGTTCTTGAATATCGTTCTGGTCCTCAATTGGTTTTCTCTGCTGTCTTTTCTTTCTCTGTTTCTAAGTCAGTCTGAGCATGTTTTTATTAACTGAATTAATATTCTTCTCAAGGTCTTCTACACCATGAAGGTCTTCCAGGGGAATTTTTCTTGTATTTCTTGAATATATGCTTTTCCAAAAAAGATTACTTGTGTGTGTGGTGATCCTCTCTCTCTCTCTCTCTCTCCTTTACTAAGTGGCAAAGTCATCATGTCTCTTTTTTTCTTGCTCACGATTAATATAACTTACTCGATTTTTCTACTCTTTGTTCTGAAGTTGTATGTGCAAATTCTGATTCTAGTTGTCTACCACTCTGCGGGCTGGGAAGTGATATTCCAAATCCTTTCCCGAGCCCGTGTGCCAGCAGTGGAAATGCTGGCGGTGGGGTGATGTGTGCACGGAAACAGGGCCCATCTGCAGCCTTGGTTAGAAGAACTATGGTGTGCTCTCTCCTCTGTGACTTTGTTACGCATCCCAGGACAGGGTTACCTTGAATCAGGTGGGAATATATGCTGCCACCAGTCACAATGGTGGTGAGGAGAGAGACCCTCCGCTGTGAGATCATTTCTGCTTTCGGCACAGAGCTGCGAGCTTTTGCTGCAGTCAGACGGATCAGCCCAGGTGTTCTCTTCCTGTTTCACCGGATGCCATCCAGCACAGGTGCAACGGGGAAGATTTTTAAGCCTGTTAATCTGTACCAAAAAACTGCCCTCCTGAAAGGTTTTACTGATTACATAGCAATTGCCAAACGAAAGGGAATATCTATTTCCCTATATTCTTGCCAATCTTGCTTATTAGAATTCTTATTGCTAACACAACTGGGTTTTTGTAAAAATTAAAAATAAAACTATGGAAAAATGTAGTTTAATGCATTTCAATGCATTCAAATATTTAAAAAATATTTTTGAAATCCACATGCAATATTCTGAGGGCTTACAAATATCAATGTGTTCACAAAAACTGTGTAACATTCTAAACAACAGAAAGTTAGAGGGCTCTTAATTAATGTGTAAAAAGTCCCTATGAAAGGCATCTTTCAGAGGCAATCTTTAATGCAAATATATAAAACTAGGGGTTATTTAAAAAAGAACACTAAACTTAAATGTTTCAAGACACCATATTTTAGGTAGGAAACAATGACTTTATTGTTTATAGTCAGCGGTTCAAAAATTTTTTAAAAAGTAATCAATTTTTCATTGAAATGCAGAAAGCAAGATTACTACTATTCTTTCCACGGACACACACACACAAAGGAGCACCAACTGGTAGGGTCACATGACTGTATCCATGAGATAATATATACCAAGAGCTGGAAATAAAACTGAACCTATGCTTTTATTAACACATGAAATCCTAATGCAAGGTCTTCCATCGACCCACCTGTCTATCCATTCTATCACCTACCTAAAATGATTTGAGATATAGTTAGTATACTACAAAATCCACCTTTTAAAAGTATATAGTTCAGTAGTTTTTATGTATTCAAAGAGTTTTGCAACCATCACCACTGTCCAATAATTTCAACCCAAAAGAGAACCCTGTACCCCTTAGCAGTCACTCCTTGTTCTCCTCTCCCCTCCAGTCCTGGAAACTACAATCTACATGCTCCCTCTACAGATTTATTTATCCTAGACATTCCCTATAAATAAAATTGTATGATATGCAGCGTTTGTGACAGGATTCTTTAATTTAGTAATGCTTTCAAGGCTCACCCATACTGTACCATTTCTGTGCCTCATTCCTTTTAATGAATGACTACTATTCCCTTGCATGGATATACCCTATTTATCTACTTATTAGTTGTAGATCACTTTCTGGAAAAATTTTCTGCAAATTTTTAATTTTAATGAAGTACAGTTTAGTCATTATTTGTAATATATGCTTTTAATACAGGGTCTTTTAAAAACTGATAGCCCTCCTTTTTTTTTTTTTTTTTTTTTTGGTTCAGGGCAAATAATTATAAGGACTTAGAGCACACAAATATTCAACATTAAAAGAAAATTGAAAACAAACTCCAAATAAAAATCTTTAAAACTTCCAGTTCATCCTAGGCTCTGTCTGACCTTAGAACAGATCTCTTGATTGCTACATTAATGACCTGACTTCATTTTTTTCTCCCCTAGCTAGAAAAAGAGTTAGATACACAAGCTCCCATTTTTTAACTGCCTCTGCAAACACAAGGGAGGAACAAGAAAAAAAAAGTATTTTTTCATAGTTGGCATATAAAATCTAAATTAATTTTGGACTTGTTAACTTTGGCATAAGGTGCCTAAGAATTGCAACTGGCCTCTTTCAAATGTCAAAATGTGAGACAAGACTTCTGGACCTAATGTTCTCCAGAGGAAGAGTGATGTCGCTAACTAAATTTCCTCCTATTGCTGTGATAATACTGTCTCTAGCTTTTACCTCTCTTGCCTTTTGTCTTATTGGGTGATCACGGTTTTGTATATTGGGGAGGGCAATGAATTAATGAGAAGGCACTTAGAATTAGGCTGGAAAACGGCTCTTGACTTATGCACTGTGCAAAATCAGGAAGGTGCCATTCCCATTGTAGTCCATACAACTTGTCCAATTGTGTAAGATGACATCTGAGCTTTTAACTGTTGTTTTTCAAGGTATGGGGAAAAGGAAACTTATTCAAAATTGATTCAGCAAAAAGGAAATTGATTGAAGAACCCAACTTGCTAACTAAAAGGCAGCCCACGGAATGGGAGAAGATATTTGCAAATGACACTACAGATAAAAGACTGGTATCCAAGATCTATAAAGAACTTCTCAAACTCAATACACAAGAAACAAATAATCAAATCAAAAAATGGGCAGAAGATATGAACAGACATTTTTCCAATGAAGACATACAAATGGCTAACAGACACATGAAAAAATGTTCAAAATCATTAGCCATCAGGGAAATTCAAATCAAAACCACACTGAGATACCACCTTACGCCAGTTAGAATGGCAAAAATTGACAAGGCAGGAAACAATTGTTGGAGAGGATGTGGAGAAAGGGGATCCCTCCTACATTGTTAGTGGGAATGCAAGTTGGTACAGCCACTCTGGAAAACAGTGTGGAGGTCCCTTAAAAAGTTAAAAATTGAGCTACCCTATGATCCAGCCATTGCACTACTGGGTATTTACCCCAAAGATACAGACATAGTGAAGAGAAGGGCCATATGCACCCCAATGTTCATAGCAGCATTGTCCACAATAGCTAAATCGTGGAAGGAGCCAAGATGCCCTTCAACGGATGACTGGATTAAGAAGATGTGGTCCATATATACAATGGAATATTACTCAGCCATCAAAAAGAACGATTTCTCAACATTTGCTGCAACATGGACAGGCCTGGAGGAGATAATGCTAAGCGAAATAAGTCAAGCCGAGAAAAACAATTATCATATGGTTTCACTCATTTATGGAACATAAGAAGTAGGAAGATCGGTAGGAGAAGAAAGGGAAGAAGAAAGGGGGGGTAAACAGAAGGGGGAATGAACCATGAGAGACTATGGACTCTGGGAAACAAACTGAGGGCTTCAGGGGAAGGGGTGTGGGGGAATGGGATAGACCGGTGATGGGTAGTAAGGAGGGCACGTATTGCATGGTACACTGGGTGTTATACGCAAGTAATGAATCATGGAACTTTACATCAAAAACTAGGGATGTACTGTATGGTGACTAACATAAGAAAAAAATATTATAAAAAAAACTAAAAAAAAAAAAAAGAATCCAACTTGCTAAATGTCTTTGCCTCAAACATTCTTTCAAATTATCTATGACTATAAGCAGCGCAACTATACTGAACTGGGGTCCTTATAGGTTTGAAACCAAGAGCAGTGGCTTTGGATTCAGAAGATCAGAATTTCAATCTTGACCAGCTACATACCAGTTGGGTGTCTTTGGTCATATTCTCACCGTCCCTGAGATACAATGTTTTCATCTGTAAAGTAAGAATGATAGATTCACAGAGATGCCAAGGGGATTAATGAAGGCAACATATGTAAAGTTCTTGGCAGAAAGTAAGCATTGAATCAATATGAGGTCTTTTGAAGTAAAAGTGATGCATTCTAAAACCCCTTAGATTTAGACTGTAAAGCTCTGCTGTCCAATATGGTAGCTACCGGCAACATGTGGCCATGAATTAACTGAAATTAAATAGGCTTCAAAATTCAGAGCTCAGAAGTCACATGTGGCTATAGCTACATACTGGACAATACCAATACTTATCACTGCCATCAGTGAAGAAAGTTCTATTGGGCAGTGATGCCATGGAAGTGATAGGATTACCAGAAGTCCAGAAGCCTAAATTTTTGCCACTAATTATGCAACTTCAGCAGAACAACTTTTATCTCATTATGTTACTATTTCCTCCATGGTAAAATGGAATTAATGTCCCTGCAGCAGTGGTAGCATCAGGTGCACTGAAGTCACATTCTTCTTGCTTTCTTATCATTCCAGGACCCAAGATTAAATTATGCACAACAGTCTCTAGTAAGGACCACTTTGAGGATGACTCAATAGGTGTAGCTCTTTGGGAGTTCAATATTCATAGCCATGATTTGATATTATTCCAACACACCTGTAAGTAGTTAAGGATAGCACATGTTCAATAGCACACCAAGCTACCTGCAGGCAATTTTGGTGGTGATGAAAAGACACAAAGTAACATAAAGCAATAAGTTTTCACTGGCAAATGGCCTTTTGTAGACTACTAAATTATCCTGAGGTTTATTTTATTTTATTTTTTAAAGATTTTTATTTATTTATTTAACAGAGATAGAGACAGCCAGCGAGAGAGGGAACAGAGCAGGGGGAGTGGGAGAGGAAGAAGCAGGCTCATAGTGGAGGAGCCTGATGTGGGGCTCGATCCCATAATGCCGGGATCACGCCCTGAGCTGAAGGCAGACACTTAACCGCTGTGCCACCCAGGAGCCCCTATCCTGACGTTTAAAACAGAAAGATCAGAGATCCCATTTCCTACTTACTCATTTGTTTCACTTTAATGTCGAAGTCTGCCTTTTTCTGGTTTGGAAACAATAATCTGTTGCTGTCACTTTAGGAGTAATAATATATTTCTTATTTTACCTAGATGAATAGAATTTACCTATTTATTTTTCTTTAAAATAAAGTAATAAATATTTTAGGGTCATAAAGTCTGTATCACAACTAGCTAACCTCTGCTGTTGCAGCATGAAAACAGCCATTGGCAACAGGAGCATCAGTAGGCATGGCTGTGTGCCAATACAACTTCACTTACTCAGATAGCCCCTCAGGTCTTTATTTGCCAACTCCAGATCTAGAAGGATGTGTCAGAACATATTCTTCCTTGCTCTTCCCCACATTTTTTTTTTAAACCACTATTATATTTTTTTCATTTACTTTAATTTTTGAACATAGATTGCATCCCACAAATGTTCTCAGGCTTTTAATGTTTAATTTAGAAATGTCAAAACATAATTTTTCTTCTCAGTTTTATTAAGACCTTGAATAAAAAAACAATATAATTCTTTAGGATGATTTTCTCCCTCAGACAACAAATTGAGAGGGATGTATACACCTTATAAATCATAAAAGAACTAATTAAAAATGATTCACAGATCTAGTCAGATCCTTTAAAGTTTCCTGGTTATTTTACTAATTTATGAATTGAATTAAAACTTACATACAAAACCAAAATTGACCTAAGGGCCATAATGTTGTTATTTCTTAGACAGACATTACTGTTCAAGACTAACCAAGTGAGGTCAAATATTTAGATGACTCAACTAACATCTACACAAAAAGACCTAGTATCTTGTGTGTCTGGGTAAATATGTACTTCACAGAACTGGTAAGAAATTAATACAATAGAATCATGAAATTCTAGAGTTGGAAGCATCCTTATGGAATAATTTGTTCAGCCTCATTGCTTCACGGTTGATGAGTGTGGCCGTCATCTCTTCGTTTCCCTTCCCTGCATACACTGTTCTTAGTAGATCTCCAGTTTTCCTTATGGAACTACCCTTCCTTCCCTCACTCTCAGCTCTGATAGTTTGGGTCAGGCTGGTCTCAGCCTCAGGCCAACAAGGTGGGTATTTAACACAGACTCATCACAGCCCTATAAACTCCTGGACAGAAGGACTGGTTCAGGGATTGTTTCCTGGCCAAAAATATTTGGTCATCCAAATTCTGAGATGTTTCTTATAATTCCCGGAAGAAAGTAGCTTCCCTCCTTCCTTCGTCTTCTTCAGTCTTTCTTTGTCTCTCTCTCCCTCTTCTTTTTCTCCCTTCCTTCCTTTCATTCTCTCTCATCCGCTCCCTCTCTTTCTTTCGGAGATGCTCAACTTGGCAATATATACCAGGCATGAACAGCAGCCATTTTGCCAGCTTGTGGAAATGGGCTGAGAATGAAGCCAACACGAAACAAGCTGTTCTGAGATGCAGAGTCTGAGTTCTGAGGTTTTGAGTCTCTGGATGAGCCTTAACTATAACCAGAACCTCTGTCTTTTATAATCACAAGAGCAAAACAGTTCTCCCCCATTTTTCTTAAACTTGAGCTAGGTTTTTGTCATTACAAGAGTCTGGACAAATACCATAGGTTAATCAACTCAAAAGAAGTGAATGTTGGTAAGTGGGAGGGTAAGGACTTTCATCTCCTCTATATCTGATGCTTGTTCCAGGAGAATGATGTGTAGACTAGCAAATCCATTAAAATCTCCTGTGCAAAGCAGTTCAAGTAAAAAGTGTAAGCTTCTTGCATACTGAGTACTGTGTTTAGACTGTCACCTCCTTTCATGGATATTCTTGCCTAGAACAGGGCCAAGTTTAAAAAATACTGATCTGATTTAAAGGAAATTACTGTTCATACTTCTATACAATACAGGAGACAAACTTAAAGGGGATGCTGGAAGGTCAGAAATGTAGGGAATGCTGGCATAGGTATAACATATGGAAGACTTTAGATCCATCAATACCACCAACTGTCCCCGATTCTATACCGTGTCATCAGTCACAATAGCTGGGTCAACACACACATACCAGTGATTCATTCTACAAATACTTAAGGAAACTATGCTGTGCTCAGCACCAAGATGCCATGTGAGCAACACAAACGCAGACATTTGGACCTTCCAAGAGAGAAAAAAAAAACAAAACCTTAATTCTGACAAATAACCACTTACTTGAAAATAAAGAACTATTTCCTGTTATTAACCCTTTTAGAAAATCATACACGAATGACTTAATTCCTTTATCTCCTCTTCCAAATTGGATTAATTAGAAACAACAGTATATAGTTATGAGAACACAGGCTTTTACAAAGGGCAAAAAATACAAATATGCTGATTTTTGTCTAATTGACAACGTATATATGATTTCTTTTACCACACTAACTGGTTACCAAACGATCAAGAACCAAAACACATCTAAAAAGACATTATTAATACTTTTCATTCATTGCATAACAATTAAAAAAGGACATAAGATTGATCTATCAAATAGTTTTTCTCTCCATGGCAAATATGGAGCTAGAAAAAAATGACTTTTTAACTGTTGTTCATATGTGAAACTTGTGAGAACAGCGTAAACTGATAAAAAAACCAAACAGAAGAATTTGGTCTGCTAAACATTTGTACACTAAGAGAAAAACCTTTAATGCTGACAACTGAATCTCACTAAATAGGACAAGTTTACGTGTATATATTTCCTTTAGCGTTCTACAGACTGAAGTCATATTCTAACCTGATGGACGTCTGTGACACTTACCTGGCCTTCTGGTTTATATAAAATTTTTATTCTTTCATTGCATAATCTCCTAACAGAAATGGTTGTTGACAAAGTTGAATGGAACTGAAATAATCCCCTAACAACCCAAATTCTCTAATTTTGGAGTCACGCCTAAGATGTAAAAGACAAACTGTTTGAGGAATGAAATCGACTAAAATGAGAAATACACAGACCTTAGAGTTTACAAAACATAATTTTATTTAAATTTGTGTACAGATAAAAATTGACCAAAATTTAAACAAAGACCAACTCAAATTCTTTCCCACCACAAAAATGGACATTATGAGAAAAAGCCACATTCTCTCAATTATCTTTTCCCAGCTGGTAGATTCTGGAGGGAAAAGGGAAGGGAGAAAAAGTACTGACACAACATAATTTGATCTTCAGCACTGTCTTGTCTTGAAATGACTTAATTATGGAGACTTCCATAAGAATCAGCATTCTTTGGTTTTGACATAGAAATAGAACCTTCTATGCCAAAATTGCAAATAAGGCTTCCGGCTTTATTTTTAGTGTGAGGTAAACAGTATATTCAATATTAAGGCAAACGGTAGAATACACGTGTGGGATATTAATGTGGACCTTCCACTGTACAACAGTAGGTTCTGGAACATTTGCAGATTTTCTAAGTGTGTTGGAATTAGAAACTTACAGAAGACATTGCAGTGTGCAACACTTCTGAATGTCTTAGCTGTGCCTTTTTGATAAGCTGTCAAATGTAATTTTGTTTGAGTTTTTTACAGCATGTAATTGTTTTTATTTAATATTATTGTAAATGAACCAGGCTCTGATCTCAAATTCTGTATAGATACACACAGTTCGGCCAAATAGACTGCTCCCCCAAAGCTGGCGAAACAATGCCTACTGAGCAGGCTGACCATGACGGAAAAGTACGAGAACAGGATGTTAATAAAGATTCTAAGTGAAATCAGATTATTTAGGCTGTCTAGCTGTCTTATTCAAGAAAATGCAGATTTAAGATCTCAGGCACAGTGATCCATCCCGTGGCTCGTCCCTTCTCCCTTCTCTCCCGATGGGATAATCATTTCCTTCACAGTGATGACAGAAACATTACTTTTTATAGCAAAATGGACTTCTTCCTCCAAGGGGTCAAGACAAAGCTATCACTTCTTAGCCACGCAGGCTACAGACTTCTTGGCTGCGTCTTCCAGGTCGATGGCCGAAGTAATGGGGAGTCCACTGTTATTGAGAATGTTCTGGGCCTCGTGAACATTGGTTCCTAGAAGGTGGGGGGTGGGGGAGGGAACAGTCACTGAAATGAAACTGGAGGTGGTGCCCTGGGAAGTTTCCTAAGACTGGAAATTGTGCAATGCCCAGGTCTCATGAACACAATTTAATTACAACTCAGTTTCAGCTTTTTAGGATCCAGATTTGGCTATTTAGATATATCCAGATGACAAATTTACTTTTTCTTCTTTTTTCACCTCAAATGTCTGGCATTATAAAGATGCTGCCTATATTTTTTCGTGCATTTAAAAAATCCAAATAATGATGTTCTTATAAGACTGTGAACAAAGACAGATTAACAACTACTTGGTCAACTACTTTGAAAGAGGAAAATCTCTGAAACGGATTCATCCCTTGCTTGAATAATCTGAATACGGGATCTAAAGAAAAAGCTATGTGAGACACATGAGCCAGAGAATGGCAAATGGGTGTGATGGGATGGTACAGAATATTGGAAGTAACACATGAAGATGCAAGGACCAACCAATCTCTAGCTTTTCATCAGGAAATGAAATAATTATATGTTTTAATATGTCATTGACAGGGAAGATGATGTGGCAAGATCTCTATCAAGGGGTGGTCTGGCTAGAAAACAAGATGAAAGACAGGAATTGTATGAGACTAATGGACATTTTTTTTTTTACTGATAAAAGCTGAAATTTCTGCTGATAATCCGGTCAAGTGGCTTTCATGTGGTTTTGGCCCATGCCGGAAGTCATTTGTCTTAAAGATCTCTTGAAATGAAGGGTCTGCGTTGGTACCTCATCTAAAGTGCTGAGAACCTACCCACTGATGGCCAGCAATCCACTGCTTTGGAAACAATGACAGGATTCCACACATCCGTTTTTGCGTCCTCTCCACTCTGACAGAAAGGGCAGTGGACCCGAAAAGAGCGCTGCAGCCTCGGAGGGGGTGTCCCATTCCTGCTGGATTTGTAGCGTCTAGGGGGCAAGCTATCCCACCCAAAGCTGTGTGTCTGCAACTGACTGTTTAGCATGCAAACGGCTTCTCTGTTCTTTCAGAGCAAGCGAGCCCGTAGGAGAAACGTGATAAAATTTAAGAGTCTAATGAAATACCTCATCTTACATCATTTCCTGCGCTTCTTTCTAGTTAGCAAGACAGAGCCTATTTATAAACAAGGACCTTGAAATAGAGGCCTTGGAGGACCTACGTGTACAAATAAAAAGGAGGCACTCGGTCAGCATGTTTTATACAAAGAGGAAAAGGCGGAGTTAAAGAGGAACAGCTGTGCTAACAAGGTGGTGTAGTATTGATTCTCCTGGGACCCTGGGGCCACCACAGCAGTGGGGAAGGGGACACTTGGCACTGTGTCTTTAGTTCAAGGCTTACTCACTGCTGTTTTCCACAGTAATGTGCCGAATGGCCTCTGTGGAAAGCAATAACCCAAAAGATAGGGAAGTTGTTGGTTAAAATCCCCAGCTTCTCATCCTGGCTCTGTCGTGTATTAGTTGAATAGTTTTGGGTAAATCCTGTAACTCCTCTGAGTCTCAACTTCTTTATCTCCAGACATGACATTAAGATCATCTGGCCCATAACTAATACTCAGTAAGCACTTCCATAAGCCAGATATAATGCTAAGTGACTTACGAGCAGCATATGAAATCTTTATGATGATGATGCCTAGATCTTACTGTCCCTATTTCACAGATGAGACAACAAGAGGCATGGAGAGCTTAAATCATTTTTCCAGAGTCACAGATTGTAAGCGGCAGAGATGGGAACTCGAACTCTGTTCTCTCTAGTTATATAAGCCTAAATGTTCTAAAGATATGCCAATCTGTTTCCCTGTCTATAAAATGAGAATAATGGGGCGCCTTGGTGGCTCAGTCGGTTCAGCGTCCCAACTCTTGCTTTCGGCTCAAGTCACGAACTCAGGGTGGTAGAGATCCAGCCTTGCATTAGGCTCTGTGCTGGGCATGGAGCCAACTTAAGATTCTCTCTTTCTATCTCCCTTTGCCTCCCATGCCCTGCCTCTCCTCTGCTTTAAAATGAGAATAATGATGCTGATAGCACATATTGTGATGAGAAGTAAATGAAATAATACATGTGAAAGGATTTCATAAATGTCTGTGCATCTGTGGCGGACTTGGCTGGCTGTCCACCGAAGGTTCATGCTTCACTTCCACAGGGGACAGCTGCTGCCAGGAGGTAGCTGCCCAACCAGGAACTACATTTCCCACAGCCTCTTGCATCTATGTGGTTTCACATGACTGAGTTCTGGCCAAAGGCCTGTGAGTGGACATAAACACACACCCATAAAAACCGCCAATGTGAGCCCCTCCCTGTAGTCACCTGGTTTTCCCTGTCTGCCTTCTGGAACGCTGCCAGCCAAGACAACCCTGTAAGTCACCTCTTTGAAGATGGCAATGACTCATTCAGCATGGATAATAGCATAATTCTGTGGAGCAGAGCACCCCACTCACACTCTTAGGCTTCATATGAATGACAAAGAAACTTCTATTACATTAAGACTCACATTTCAGCATTTACCTGTCGTTACAGGAACTAGCATTACTTTAATTGACATGTTACTTTGTAAGTGTGGCGGGCAGCTTCCAAAAATGGCTCTCATATGATCAATCCCCACTTCTGGTTGCTCATGCCCCTGTGTAATCCCTCCCACTGTGGGTGGAGCCAGCAACTTGCTTCTAATGAATAAGAATAGAGCAAAAGTGATGTAATGTCTTTAGAACTAAGTTACAAAGGCCCATGACTTCTTTCTTTGCTCCCTCTAACTCCGTTCACTTCGATGAAGCAAACTGCCATATTGTGGACTGCCCTATGGAGAAGCCCACAAGGCAAGGAGCTCAGGGCTGCCTCTAGCCGAAAGCCAAGGAGTAACTGAGGCCTACAGTCTGACAACCCACGAGGAACTGCATCCTCCCAACAATGATGTGAGTGTGTTCGGAAGCGACCCTTCCCTAGTCGAGTCTTGACAGGACCCTAGCCCTGGCTGACACTTTGCAGCTTTGAGACCTGGAGCCAAAGGACTCAGCTAAGCCACACCGAGATTTGCTACCACAGAAACCAGATCAACAACGTTCCTAGTGTTAAGCTGTTAAATTTCAGGGCAATGTGTTACACATTGGTTACTTAACTAATGCAGATACTAAGATTTATTATTTCATTAATACAACCTCAGTGTTCATTTTGATTCATTTGGGAAAGTTTCAGACAAGGTGCCAGAGGTTGAAAAGTAAGACAGAGGATCAGACAGTGGCAGGTGTTAAATACTAGGCTAAAGAATTCTGACATTAGTCTGTGCGTAGGGCTTTCATGGAATCGTGACACAATGTGAGGCAAAGTCCTGAATGACACAGAATGGAACTGGTCTTTGGACCAGGTCAATGAAAGTTAAATATGTAAATTTCTATCTCCTTCAACAGAGGCATGGACTAGAGTTCTCTGCTAGGGAAGAAATCTAATTTAGGATAAAAAAAGGCTCTTCTCCCTTTTTCCTTTCTCTTCAGAGCATCTGCAATCTCAACAGACAGCCCCCCAAAACCCCATGCATCAAGAAGTAGGTTCCCCTGCCTGAACATTCCTCATCTCGGACTCTACCTTTCTTTGGTGAGAGTTGCCCTGTGGACACAGATCTTACCCAAGCCTGCCACATTCTCTCTGTGTAGCTGGACTGGTACAAGAATTAGCAGTGCCAGTGGGAGTGATAACATTAAGCAAAGCAATAATAGCAGCTCTCACTTAGCAGGTGTCACACACTGTTCCAGGGTCCTAAGTATATTAGCTCATTTGCTCCTCAATGGCAACCCTGAGATAGCTACTATTACTATTTTCCTTTTACAGAAGGGAGGGCTGAGGCGCAATTAAGTTAAAGGTCAAAGTCTAGCTAACATGGCTAGTAATAGTGAGGAAATAGTGGAATAATCATTGAACTTGAACTCTCACTGGTTTGAATGATTTCTGGACCTAATGCTTAAAACATCCACGCTGAACCCTGGATGACCCCTTCTTACAATTTTTGTAAATACATGACATTATCATCATCATAATCACACTGACAATAATAAAAAGAAATCTCTGTTTTTCAGTCTTCCCACAATACTTTGAGACTTTGAACTTTTGAGTTTGGTGTTTCTAAAAGACCTTGTGAGTCAGGTGTTTATAAATGAGTTCTTTTTATTCATTTATTTACTTTTTTGGCCAAGAGCACTGAGGCTTAGTGATTGGCAGGATTCAGTCTCAAAATCCTTTGTTCTTCCCACTCTGTTTTGATTTCCTGGTGACTCCTGTTTGACATTTGAAATCTGTAGCACTTTCCCACGCATGAGATCATCTAAACTTCAACGATACTATAAATTATTTAAGAGCAAGGATCAGGTACGACTCGGGTGTCTGCTTTTTCCAATCTTCCTGTCTGACTATACCTACCCTACCCGCTGTCCCTTGCTGGAGGAGGGACCACATGGTGATCTCTGCCCCAAGGCAGATATGGACTGTTCCCACAGCACAACTGCACCTGATCCAAGGGTGGTCCAAATACAGACGGTGGTCATTAGCTTGTCCAGTTAGGTTTGCTCTGCTACGAATCTGAATGGGGAGCATATATGGATAAAAGAAGAGGACTTACACAGCTCTAAGCAAGCCGGCGAGAGAAAGGCAGCACAAACATGCAGAGAGGAGCATTGTCAGGTGAGCAGGGTGCTGGGGTGATGCTCTGGAGTACGGCCTCCACGCCCCAGCTTCCTCTTCCTGGGGGCCAGCTGCGTCCTGGCTCCTGTCCATTCTGAGAACCGTTTGTGCAGTTTTAACTGCACTCCTTTCCATGGGTATGGATGAAATCAGCTCTTGACCATTTTAGGTTTTTGAGACTACTTGAACAAGAAACCTAACTTCCTTGCAACCAAGAAACCTAACTAAATCAGTTCCTTAATTAACACCTTCTTCAGGACACACTGTAGCACCAGGTAGTCTCAAAGGGAAACATGACTGATTGAGAAATCCATGAACCTGCAGAAATGCTGGGCCCTTGGCCTTGAGTCCTCCACCCAGAACTCTTGCCTTCTCTCTGCTCGGCTGAACCCAAACGTTCATGAGATACCTGTTTAAATGGCAGTTCTTTGGGGATGCCTTCCTTGTCACTACTCCCCCAACCCCCCAACTAGAGCAGGGGCTTGTAAAAGAGCTTCTAGAGTACCTTGTACTTCCAGAATCATAGCACTACTGGGATTGCTCACTGACGTTTCTCTCTTCCCCGCCAAACATAAGCTTCTGAGTGCTAACGTTTTGTCAGGCCGGCCTACCAGGATCTCGCTGCACTTAGCACAACCTATTACACAGCGCGCACTTGTTGATGGACTGAATGAAGGGGGACGGACGCATACCCAGCAAGCGTGCTTGAGGAGGTGTGGTGTGGGAGGGTGCGTTTATGATCGCTTTGCTGGCCCACCATCTCCAAATAACCCTTTTTAATAGCATGGAAACAGAAGCCCCAAACAACCTGAAAATAAGGACAGACTGTTCCTGAGATTTCTCGTGTTCTCCAGGGGCTTCTATAGTGGACTCCTCCTCTAAGAAGGACCGAACAGAAGCTGGCTGTCTGCCAGCTTGGTGCCCTGGAGGACTCCAAGCTGCTGCCACTCCTTTGGCTCAGCAGCTCTGCTTGCCTTCCGCCCACCCCTGCCCTGAGGCCTTGCTCAAGGTTAACAATAAGGGGGCGGGGCCAGAAGAGAGCGGGTAGAACAGCCCTTGGGAAAATGGGCCCTTCTCTCCTTCCAGCTGTTCCTGCAAGGCCATATCAAAATGCCTAATTGCTTCACAATTCCAGGATCCATTAAAGTGAATTTTAATTATGCTTGCAGTTACACTTTAATTATAGCCTTAATTATTAAGCACAGGCTAGGCATACTCAGAACCCCAGCACGAGAGAGGGAGGGAGAGGGAAAGGAAGGAAGAAGAGGAGAAAAAGAAGAGAGGAGAAGGGAGGGGAGGAGGGGGGAACTAAAAGAGTTGATGGGGGTAAAGAAAGAGAGAGTCATGAGGAATAACCCAAGGGACAGACACATGAAAAGAAGTATAGACAAGAGTCAAATACAGAGAGCAAGGGCAAAAAGTGAGCCCGTCAAGTCCCCAGTGCATCAGCCCCTGTCCTGACCCTGCCAGCACTCTGTCCTGGCATCCAGGCTGGTTTCTCCCTGGACTGTTCTTCTGCAGACAGGCCAAGAAGGAGCAAGGCCACGGTAGGCCCTGCTGCCCACACACCTCGTTCCTGTGACAGAGCAGCTCCAAGGGGAAGTAGGAACACACAGAGAAGAGGGTCAAAAAGAAAACCAGCAGCTTCAAAAGGAGGTCACTGGAAAAGAGAAACGGGGGAAGCCTTGGGAAAATTCTTGCTGGTATGTGGGTTCCTTTCATTAATGCTGTTCTTTGAATATTCGAGGTTGGTTTCTTGATTCAGCAGGTGGCTGACACCTGCTCCCCATCCCCTTCCTTGCCTTTATTTCTAAATAGAAACCACCATAGCTGCTTTAAACTCCGACACGGAATTAAGAGTTCCAAAGACAGTGTTTATGTCTGTGTACCCAATTACAAAGGAAATTGATCTCTCCCCCACATTTAAATAGTGCTGTTGACATGTTTGAATATTTATTAAATGCTGCATTGCTTTTTAATGAGGCTGCAGGACAACAGTTTTAATAACCACCTGTACAGATAACTGATTGACTCACGCTGGTTCAACTTCAAGCACGTCTTGACATCTGCTTGCTGAAAAGCTGCTAAGCTAAGTAGTTATCTACCCGATGCATGCCTTAAAACTGGCAATGCATAGAGAATCAAAGGGGAATGGTTGGATAATGAAATCTTGCTCTACCGGTAGAGGATATTATAAAAAGAATAATTATTAAATTTTTAAGTCTCCGCTGGTGCATGTTTTACCACTGACATCCTGCCACCAGGTGGAGTGAGAGAGCTGTACACAGAGATGCAGGGTTAATTTATCAAAATCTGTTCTCTGCTTTCAATACCTGCAGGAGAAGGTAACAGTGGTGGACAGAAATTACTGGGTTTTGTTCAAAAGGTACAGCCCCTTCCCCCGCACCTGGGCCACCCTTTTATCACAAGGCTGTGAAGAAAACTACTTTGTAGTCTGGACGTACATGGGAGCTGGGCTTTTTTCTTTTTTTTTTTCAAGGATATTTAAATAGGAAATCAGGTTTTGTTCTGTTTTGTTTTGAAGAATGCAATAGTTGGCATTTATTGAGTATACGCTAGGTGCAATTAATGTCTGTTGGGTACATGAGTTAAGGGGTTCTCAATTATCCTATCACTTCAACCTTCAAAGCAACCTTAAAGATGACCTCATTTTTATCCCCATTTTACAGATGAGATAATTGAGGAACTAGGGAGCTTAGGAACTTGCTCAATGCCCCCAGCAAGTCAAAGCCTAAGCTGGGATTAAGAACCCAGGTTTATCTGACTGCAAAGCCACAGGACAACCACACAACTTGGCCTTTTAATGCCAGAAGGAATCCTAGCTAACCTTTAGGATAAGTCTCTTGCTTTCACTAGAGGAAACTGAGGCCCAGAAATGTTAGATGACTTGTTCAGGTCAAATAACCAGTGAACCATGACAGGTCTCTCGGTCTGGTGTTCTAAGTCAGGGCTGATCTAAATCAGCTAAGAATAGTTTGTACATTTTTAAATAGTTGGGGAAAAAAATCAGAAGAATAATATTTTGCGATACATGAAAATTACATGAAATTCAAATTTCTGTGTCCTTAAATAAAGTTTCACTGGCATACAGCCAAAGTGATTCATTTACAGATTGTCGATGGCAGAGCTGTTGTGACAGTCAGTACGGGCCATAAATCCTCAAATACTTCGACCCCATCTCTAAGAAATGGAATCTTTCCCCCCTCCACCCGGGGGGGGGGGAGGTCAGTGGAAAAGAAACCAAATTCTACAAAGCAGCAGATTCCTCCGAAAATGGTCTCTGTCCTTTTGCCCTTGATCCTCTTTCATTATTCTCTTTCAAGTGACAAGCAGATAGAAGAGGTCCATTTTCTTGGTGACATGTAAATTTAGATAACTTATCACATCTCTTTTGTCTTGTTATTGTACTGTTAAAAATGGAATAATTCATTGAAAATCCAAGGTAAAGTCCCGCTGCCTCAGCAGTCTCCCTGTTTGAGACGACATGCACCCGGTATCTTACACCTTGCTCGGCACACTGCCGCCAGCCCCCAGAGACCCCATCTCAGTCGAGTTAGGAACGAGAGCTCAGGTAATGATGGCAGCTAACATTTACTGAGCCAGGGCCTGTCTAGGTGAATTAAGAATTCATCTGCTCCTTACAACAACCCCGTGAGACCGCCATAGGTTTATTCCCATTTCACAGATGAGAAAACAGACTTTACACCTGGTTCGGTCACCAAGAAGTTGAGTGACCTTGGGAAGGTGCTATAGTTGGATGAGTATCTTCCAGAAATGCCTTGTATCCCTCACATTCTAGAAAAATTAAGAATGACATAAGCTATCCTACCGGACTATATCCCGTGTACACCTATATTCCTCGGTAATTTCTTCTGCCATGGTAAGAAGAAACCACTGCTGAAGGTGTGAGTGTGACAGGGATTCTCAGGATGCGGGCTGGAGCCACCACCTGTACTGGCAGGAAGCTGACGGCCGGGTTGTAAGGATGGTGTGCATGGACTTAGGCTCAGGCAGGCAAGGCTGAGGACCAAGTCTAACATATATCCACTGAGGGCTTATGCTTTTGCTTTCGACTATGTTAACCCCTAAAAAAAAGCAACATATATATTATGTTGGTATGGGAGTCTTACTATTAAACTAGAACACAACGAATCTTCTGGCAAGCAAGAATGCCCTACAATTCTATACCCACTAGGAATAGGACCATTCTTGTAAAGAAAGGATGTTCTATATGCCTAAACATTTGCAAGGACTTTCCTTTCATGCCTTCCTTCAGTCTACCTCATGGCTTGTAATTCATGTATATTCTAACAGATGAGTGATTTCAGGGATTTTCAGAGGTAATTTTGGCGGTGTGAGACTTTAGCCTGGAATCCTGACTCTAGAACTCCACGGCTTCCGATATGGGACATGAGCGCATCACTGCCCATCATTCTGTCCCTGCGTGGGGCAATGACTGAGCTCTCACTGCTAATCTGTTCCTTGAAAAGTTAGATGCTTAATAGCGCCCAAACCTTTCTTGACTTTTACAAAACCGTTCAGACAGAGCTAAGGATGGAGGGGGCCTTAGACTCAGAGACCCTGGGAGTTTCCAGAATTCTAGGTCTTGCTGCTGACCTCTTCTCTACCCACACCAGGCTGCAGCTTATGCCCCACTGTCTGTCTTTGGAACGAAGATTTATCGTGGCAGAGCCATGCCCATTCCTTTCTATATTGTCTCCACTGCTTCTGTGCTGCAAAGGTGAGTGATTGCAACAGGGAATACATGGCCCACAAAGCCTAAAATTTGGCTATTTACAGAAAAAGTCTGCAGACCTTTGCTCTATACAATCCACATTTTTGGCCCTGTGCCTGGGGTGGGGGGGTTAAGAACCCAGCCTCATCTAATGCCTTTTCAGCTGGCAGCCCCCACCTCCTGCTTCTGATGCAGCAGGCAGCTGGAGTTCCAGGATCACAGTGGCTGGCGCTTGGCTCTAGCCCTCCCACTCTCTGTTCCCACATCTGTGGAAGACAATGACCACAGAGCTCTTTGCCACTGAGCTGGGGTAAAGTCTCAACATCTTTCCTGGCAGTGCACTCAGGCAGCCACTGAGTGGGAAGGTGGCAGGAAATGAAAGCTATTTGTCTTGCCTGTTCTCGAACATTCTCGTGGAGTCTTTCCTCCTAGATAGCTCTGCCTTCGGGCAGCCGCAAGGTGGTACTTTCTGGGAGAGTCTTATTAACAGGACCCACCTGCCACCTCTAAAATAGGACAGACAGAATCTACCAGGGTGTCCCTTTCCTGATAGCAATGTGTTCTCTCTCCCTCTTTGTTGGCAAATCAAATAGAACTTTCCAGTGTTATACAAGGAAACTAAGGCATGCAGAAATGAACTGACTGACCACTCAGAAAATACCCACGAAGCAGACGGTGGTGTTGTGATGTGCAGGACTTAGGATGTGCCACTCCCCAGCCTGGCCATGCTCTAAAACCCCTCCTTGTTACAAGTGCCCCACGGAAACAACTTCAGGCCCCTGTTTTTGAAGGAAGGACCACTGGCTAGACTGAAGTGGCCACCTGACCGAAAGGCAGCCCATGCCCAGTGCAGACTAATCACGTGGATGTGCATTAGAGGGGTGCGTCCTTCCACGCAGAGCATAATATTCCCAGTCTCATCTCCAACTACCACTGGCTCTGTGCTGGCCGTGGAGTCACTTCTCTGACTTGAAATGTTTGAAAGGAGACAGATGGCATGTGTAGCCCAGCCACTTCCGCTGCCTTTCCTTTGGACTGTGCTCTCACAGGGAGCCCATACTACCCCTCTGGGTCCGTGATGCCCGTGACTGGGTATGTCTGGGGTTCAGAGTAAGAAAGATCACTGTCTGTATACGATAAGGTATATCCCTCACCTTCTTCATCAGTAATGAAAGTGATATTTTAGTCTCTTAGACCTCTGTCATATTTCTCACCAGGCTCCCCAGATGGGGAAGGAGCCACTGGATCCCCTGAAAGACCCCAACAACATGGACTGGTTGGATGACTCCCTTCCTAAGGAATGCTGGGTAGCTTTTTCTTGTGTCAGGCAGCGGATGTCCAACATGGCAAACATTCCAGTTACTCATGTGAACCATCTAGAAGTAAAATGAAAATTCAAAGTGCCACATCTAGGGGATTTGTCTGGAAACTTAAATATTCAATCTAAAAAAGCTTTCACTACCCTAAAACTTTAGGTTAGGTCCTGTGAGACTTAGTGTAATGTTTAAGTGCAGCAAAGTTTAAACATTCAGAAGAGTTTATCGATCTAGACAATGAGAGGATTTCAGGCTCGATGACAGGGCAGGATTGTCTCCAGCGTGTCCTCTGGTTTAACCCGGTGATGATGAATTCAACACTAGGAAGGGTACTCAGGGAGAAGATGTCAGTGACTGAAGGGAGGAGAGGTGACAGACATCCACAGGAAGTGAAATCAGTCCCAGAAAAAGTGCATCCACGGGGGACAGTGAAGGAGGAAGAAGATGAGGAAGGTGAGTGGGCGCTAGTGAGGCAGAAAGCAAGATAAGGAATGTAGTGTGCAGAAAATGGGGACAGAAAGGACAATGAGGATCAAACAGAAAGAGGAAAAGAGACACACACTGGCCAAGAGGATCTGGCCCCTCCTCCTGGAGCCACATTTCCACTGACTGCAGAAGTAACCAAGGAGTGGAGAGCAGGGAAAGGTGTGCTCGGAGAGGCTGGGGGTTGAGGTGGGGGAACAGGTCCACCTTGCCTTAAAAGGGAACAGGGATTGAGCAAGGAAGAGAAGATGAAAAACTCGGTACAGAGCAAACACTGGGAAATGTGCAAAGAGGCCAGGGGGTGTTAAGGGACACAGAGCCAGCCCCCTGGTGCTGCGGGGCACCCACACTCTCTCTGCCCAGGATCATGCCACTACTCAGCCAGCAGCCCCTTATTCTCTGTTGACTCTGAAGGGAAGCAGCAAACCTAGGGCTCAAGTATCCTGAACGAAAACCTTTCCAGCTAGTCAGCCACAGCAGTCTGCCAAGACTGCCTTTTTGACGGGAGTTAGAGGAGTAATTGCTGCCCTCCACTTGGTCTCACACTCTCATGTAACGGAAGACTCGCAGAATGGACGGCCACCAAGTGTGTGGAGACACAGCTGAAAACACTCGGAACACTTTAATCTTCTTCGAGATTTCTTTTCCAGTTGAGCAGACCAAAGCATCATGGAGCAACTTTACTGTGTCTGTGCTAAGAAAGACACTTGACGTGCATTGCTCTGGCTGGGGCTCCAATTCGTCAGTATTGCAGAGAGCGACAAAAAGGACCTGTCCACGCAGAAGAGGTGCCAGGGCCTCTTTCGAGAAAGTGAAAGAAACAGGATACAAAGTTTCTGACTTAGAGACATTTATGTCCTCAACAACTGTAAAGAGAGTTAAGGGCACATTTAGAGGGATTGACAAGGATAAGGAAGGGAACCATAAGGGACTCTTGTTTCGAAAGATATTTGTCAAAAGAGAAGCAAAATGTTTATGTTGCTGAAACAAACCTTTTGGTACTGTACGGAAAAATCAAACTGAAAAGATTTGGCTAAGAGAAAAAGGATCCAATCTACCAATTATCTAGGCTCATTATTATTTATAGTTTAACTTGGAATCATAATAAGCACCTGAGAGAAAAGCAAATTCCTTTTCAGACTTATTTGAGATAGAGAAGTTTGCTGCAGGGGCGCCTGGGTGGCTCAGTGGGTTGAGCGTCTGCCTTTGGCTCAGGTCATGATCCCAGGGTCCTTGGATCGAGCCCCACATCAGGCTCCCTGGTCAGTGGAGAGCCTTTTCCCTCTCACTCTGCCTGCTTACGCTCTCTCTCTCTGTCAAATAAATGAATAAAATCTCTTAAAAAAAAAAAGTTTGCTGCAGATTTAAATTGGACAAGAAGGAAAAAAGAATTAAAAAAAAATTCTCTAAAGATATTGGCAGGCCTGATGTAGAACACTAAAACTGCCCATACAAAACCCAAAGCTTTGGTTAAAACGTCTTTGCACAGTGAATACACAAAGGTGTTAATAAATGTATGTTTTTAAACAATATCATGGGTAGGGCTAAATTAACCATCTACGTAACTTTTGTGCCAAGTATATATACACGTCAAAGAGAAAAAAAAATAAACATCTCAGATTATTTGTTTTTTATTCATGCCAGAAGCAACTGTGTACAAAAACTAAACTCCCCCCCAAAATGCAATTGCTTGATTTACCTAGGAGTCTTTTAAACAAAAATAATCCTGTCTCAGCTGGTGAGTTCTGTTGTGATAAGGCAAGTAAATACATGTAATTATAAAATTACCATCTTCAAAGAGGAGGGTAATCCTTTCCTTACCCACTGGTGAAACAGCTTGTACTTACTATACAGCTGAAAACAAAGATTTGTCCACAAAAATCCCACTAAATCAAGTCTGATTGATTAAAACTTTCCTCATCAAAACATTTCTAATACACTACGTGTGGCAACAGAGTGCTGAAAATATGGGTCACAGATTAATGAGAATTATGGCAAGGATCTTGGATCTTCCAAATGGCCGTCTAACAAGCAAGAGAGACTAACTTCTTTATTTATAGGAAGTAGATACAACTAACAAAACCAGTTATTGGCTTTTGAAATGCCTGTTACCTCGGCCATTAAAAATCTGACATTTGTTTAGACTATACAGCCATGTGTCAGAGTATCTGAAACTTAGCAAGTTAACAAATTTTAGCAATATTAATCATTATTGTAATTCAGACCCCATATAAAATTTTTCTGCCACACTTTGGTTTTTATGTGTCATGAAGCTTTATCACAGATGCTGGGATCATGGACACCTTTTCCCATCTCCCTTTCACTAGCTGGACGATGGTGCACATTCTGGGAATGTGAACCACTTTGAATATTAATATGAATAAATACAACTGAAAACTCATCAGTTAAAACAAAAAGTACAGTGTTCAATCAAGTTAAATAGCAACTACCACTAGAATTGCCCAAAATCTTCCTCCCTCTTCATATACCACTTTGTTTTCCTGTCAGCACAGACGATGAGGAGTTGTTTGTTCAGAAAAAAAGGATCCATATAGTGCTTTGAAGTTGGGTAAAATATGGCTGAATGCACAGAGATTTGTGGGAGGAGAATTTGTGTTCCAACCCAGAGAAAGCTAATGAAAAATTTATATTGAGTATAAGAGAAATTCCTCAAAAGGTCCTGGTAGTTAGCAACTGTTCCCCACAGGAAGCGCTGAGCGCCAGACTTCCTGTGACAGGAGATTTTGGTTTGGGTTGGTTTCTCCTTTTAACTAAGCTGTACTGCAGGAGAACAATTTCCAAGGCAGCAAGACCTGAGTGTGGCTTACTGGGGGACTTCAAAATGGGCTGATGTACCCATTTTTCTATCACATTTCTCTTTGGATCACTCCCTAAATTCCTCCATCTCAACCTCCACATGTGTTCCGTCTGATGCTACAGGTTCATCTCAACTAAGGATGACTGTATCCCAACGTAATACTCTCCCATCCTCTCTAGCTAGTTCCCACTTCTGACTTTCCCAAGATCGTCAACCATGCCATCCTTCATTCTCCCGGTCATTAGATTTAAAAACCAATGTCCCTCTTTTTTCTATTTCCTTTCTTATCTCTGCTGTTGTCTACTCTACTTTTACCTCTTATGTGGCAATCCTGCCTGGGTTCTTAGATTCTATCTAATGTTGTAGACTCTGGCTACCGACATGATTTTCCCACTTTGTTTTATAGCCATAATATGTTGCTGCAAAGCCATTACTCTCTCCAGGACAGCCTTCTGATCTACCCAGGTCCTAGGTTTCAGGTTTTACCACTATTATGATCCCGGACCAACTGCCAAGTATGGAATAGATCAGATGCCTTGCTTCTGATCCTTTACCAAATTCCCTCCCCTTTCCTTTCCAATGATTCAAATCTTACTTATTTCCATGCTCATCTTGGAAACTCTCCTTTTATAATATTTCTCTGCTAACTCACATCTCTAAATGTGCTATAATTATAGTAGTCAATGTTGAGTAAGCTTAAAAAGAAGACTATGCCAAAGAAAGTGGGCTGAGCTACAGAGGCACTCAGCTTCAGGGACACATTTTACAGAAGTCTGCATTCCCTTAACATAAAGAGCACTGACTTGGTTTTTATTTAGTTCCTTTTACAGGGCCTTTATGGGTAATACCATCACTGATTTTCTTCATTTTGTTATCTCTGATTAGTGCCAACAGCAGAGTTAAAGCTGAATTCTTCACCTTTCTCTTGTACCAACACAATGTGGGGACAGGTCTGATTCGGTGTAGGGCTGTTGGTTTCCCAGAAATCACATATGGGTATTACTGACCTTGGTACAAACCATGTTGAGTGTGAGAGACATTTTTCACAAAAGACTAATTTCTACAAGAGGAAGAAAAGAACACCAGCTAGGACTCCAGAAATGTCGAAAGCTTTCCTGCTTTTGCTCTCTTGATAAAAGGCTCTTGATGCTTATTACGGGATAGGGCCATTCCAGTGAAGGACAGGAGTGGTAATGAGGTCACCATGGATATTTTTAGTCTACATAAATTTGGGGGGACAGTATCCTTTTTGATTTCATCTCAAATCATCACATTCAATTCTCCATGGTACATTGCATGGTGGACATTGCAAGGTATCGATATTTGGGAAGACTCCACAAGCCATGCTAGTGGCTCTCTGGGATGCCCCGATGGCTACCGCTACTAAGACAGGAGCAGAGTCTATTAGGGCCAATACCCATCAACATTTTGGATCTGTTATCTTGTATTGTATCTTGTATTGTTCATTTTTCTTTTTGTTGTATTTCCCATTTTGTATTTTGTTGTATTTTCCCATTTATCTAGTAACTGGCATGGCTTTTTCTATTTCTATTTCCTACCTAATGTCTAAAGCTCAATGACCCACACATAGTATTTATTATGTTAATTAATAAATTTAAAAAACACAAGCATCTATTTTGGAAGTACATTAACTTAAAAGATGCAAATCTGATTGTCTAACAAACTGAGAAATTTCAAAGCTTCTTCCTAGTAGCTCAGATAGAACTCCGAGGCAGGCAACAGCGATTATTAGGGGAGAAAATGTCAGACGTGGTATTTTGCAGAGTTCAGCATGTGTACTATCCAGATACACACGATACAGATAAATGAGGGGGGTCATTTAATACTTCTGGAATATAAGTGCAGTGTGAAAATAAGAGAAGGGCTCCTTTTTTTTTTTTTTTTAAGTGAGGTAGAAAAGTACAGTGGGGTAACTTTCTTTTCTACTAATGTACACAGGGCTAATAATTATGGGCCTCTGCTGACCACTCAGGCACAAGAGATCACGAGAAAAAAATGAGTCCACCAAAGTATACACTCATTTCTAGTCATTTCTAAGCAACAGACACGAATTCTAATCTGCTTATAGACACTTGCTCCCCTTGAAGAACACAAGCAGAGCTTTTAGAACCTGAGGGTTACTAGTCATTTGGGCCCTGAAAACACTGTGACATTCACATTTTAATCAGAATTATATGTACACTGAGGAACCCACTAACTTCTTGATCAATTTTTTCATTGCAGCCTTGCCAGTAATTTTCCTTTTATTGAAATTATTTTTATAGGGATCAATTACGTCACATTTACATTTTTAAGAAGATTTAATTCATTCGTACGTTTTAATGTCCATATTAAACCTTGCCAACGGGTGCTCCAGCTATTTCCATTTTTCTTTGTGATCATATTTCTTTCAAGTCCATATGGTGCAGACCTATATTTGTGAGGCAGGGAGTCTCAGGGAGAAAGGAGAGTTGCAGAGAGTGAGAGAAAAAAGAAACAGAAAGAAAGAGGCAAACACAAAACAAAACAAAACAAAAGAGACTGCAGCTATTTGGGAATCTTGACCTCAAAAGACAGGGATACACAGCAAGGTCAAAAATATCCCTGGTCTCTAGGGAATTATGGCACCGGCCCAGAAGCTGGGGAAACTGAGCTGTCCCAAGAACAGCACCGCAGAAATCTACTCCTGGGGCTGCTTGGTCAGTGTAATCTGAACTTGTTGAGCAGGTGGACAGGTGCTCACACTGGAGTGCCTGTTTTTGCTTCCCTACTACCGTGGTTTTCAAAGTGTGGTCCACAGAACCCTGCGGGAAGTCCCTGACATAAAAACTACTTTTATAATAATAATAATAATAACAACAACAATACTCTGCAGGCAGTTGCACCGATGCAGCAAAAGCAAGGGTGGGTAAAATAACTGGCATGTTACCGCGGACTCAAAGGCATGGCACCAAGCTGTACGAATGGCCACTGTATTTTCAGCACCACCCACCTGCAATAAGAAGTTGCCACTTGCAGATGGCAAGAATGTCCTTGATGAACAGTAAAGGAATATTAATTTTATTAAAACTCAACTCCTGAGCACAGGTCTTTTGAATACACTGAGTGACTGAGTGGCAAGTACACGTAAAACAAGTCTGCTGCCCCCTGAACTACAATGGTTGTTGTAAAAAAGTGCATTTGTGCAACTGAGTGGCAAGTGAAACCACCCACTTCTCTACAGAACATTGTATTTTCTTGGAAGAATGACGGACACACTGTGGTTATCCTGATTTAGGAATGTGGTACCCGTTTTCTCCAAAATGAGTGAAGCGAGGCTGTCACTTCGAGGAAAACAGCTGACCGCTGTGTGGCTGATGATAAAATTTATACTTTATTTAAAGTGAAAATTAGATTTCTGGAAAAGTTGCATCTACCACTTTGACAGCATCCCAATATTTAGACATTTTGCTGACGAGAATGGTGTGATATGAACAAATGTGAACGTTTTGATATTGTGTGTTGAAATGTGCCAACCTTTGCAAGATCTCCATAATCCAGTATTTCCCATTTGCATGGTACTGTAAACCACACATGTATAAAATCTATTTAATATGCAAGACAGATCAGTGGATTTTAATATAACAGAGTATGAAAAGTCCACTGAAATGGTTGCAGATTTCACATAACACTAATCTTTAAAAAGAAACTACTACTTATTAACTTTAGTGTAGTACCAATGAAGAAAATTCACAATTATATGAAATGGTGATTAAAAACCCCTCCCATTTTCAAATAGATATCTCCATGAAGCTGTATTTTCCTCACACACTTCAACCAAAACAACATATTGCAACAGATATAATGCAGAAGCAAATATTAAGCTACCTAGTAAATAAAGGGATTTGCAAAAATGTAAAACAGTGCTGCTAGTCTCCCCAAAATTTTTTAAAGTTATTTTTCATAAAATATACAATATATATATTTATAATAAAATATACAACATAAAAATTATTGTTGAAGAAGTATTTTAAAAGTTCCAAGTAGTTATTATAACTGTTACCAAATTAATTAATTCAATAACTTAATTATGTAATCAATTAATACTGACAGTTATAACCCCAAATAAACCTGAGCTCTTTGGGGTCCTCAATTTTAACAAGTAAAGGAGTCCTAAGACCAAAAGGTTTGACCGCCATTGCTCGCCCACGATGAATAAATCTTGGAGTAGGATTTCTCAAGAGTGTTTCAAAGCACTAACCTCACGAAGTGATTCAAAATAGAAAGGCTCCACCCTGGAATGAGTTTGGAAAATTTGGAGAATCATAACCTATGCTATTTTTGGAGAGAGGCAGTCCTTACTAGCCTGTTAGAGACTCAGAGAGGTATTTCTGTAGAATATCTATTTCACCCTACTTAAGCCAGTGTTTCTTTATGTTGTCTTAGGAAGTCTGTACGTGCAAGACACGCTGGGTACCTGGTCTTGGTCACTGTGGAAATCTACCATGACTCACCTTCCAGCCGGACCACCAGGGGCACCTTGAGTTCCAGCTCCCGACAGGCTTTGGTGATCCCATTGGCAATGATGGCACAGTTGACAATTCCACCAAAAATATTCACAAGGATGGCTTCCACCTGAAATAAAAAATAGAAAGGTGCCCATCAAAACGCTGTTGGCTGACATTCTCAAAAATAAGCAAAAGAGACAATTAGAATAAGACGTTGTTGTTGTTGTTGTCATTTTTAACCACAGAATATAAAATATGGGACAAAAGGCCACAAAATGTTAAAAAAGTTAAAACTGAGTACTGAATTAGTAAACAGCAATATGTATCATTACCGTATTAACTCATATTCTCCCATCACTCAATTCTCTGAACTCAACATGAAATCAATCACCACTCATTTATTACATTTCTTATATTGTTGTCTAGAACTGCTCCTTTATGAGTAGTGTCATTTAAAATTTTATGTGCTTATTTCCTTCCCTCCCCCAGGCTTTATACTTAAATTTTTATTTGTCATGGTGTCTTAAGGAATATTTCAAAAGTAGGAACTTAGTGATTATTTGTTTTGTTTTAGTAAAGATTCAAGCTTTTTCATCCTTCCTGAATACCTCTTTGATATGCTAGAGGTATATCCTCAAAGACCAGAAATAGTTTAATTATCTTAGATAACAACATTTTTGATTGAAAAAAAAATGAGCCCCAAAAGAATGAGATACAAGCTCATGCCACAAGTAAGGATCTGAGTAAGCCAGTGACTGGAATTTTTCAGAAATGTAAATTTAAACCCATCATGTTAACCTGTTTATACGTTTTTCATATTCAAAGGCATGTGGGCCAAAAAAAAAAAAAAAAAAAAAAGACTTGTCCTGACTTGATAAATAGGTATAAGAAAATCCTGTATAATTAACATGAAGAACAAGATAATGAAGAGAATTCATTACCTAGATTAATTGATAACACCCACGGAAAATGGCTATCTGTCAAGCTGGAGGCATCAAAATTCCAACGATGGCATCACAATTAAATTAGGGTACACTAAAGCATATATGTGTGTGTCGTGTGCCATTTTAAAATCCTGTTATTTCAGTATGCTAAATTAACTACACAAAACAAATGTGAAGGGACACCTGAGGGGCTCAGCCGGTTAAGCATCTGACTCTTAGTTGTTTCAGCTCAGGTCATGATCTCAGGGTTGTGAGATCGAGCCTGGCGTGGGGCTCCACGCTCCATGGGGAGTCTGTTTGCAAAGTCTCTCTCTCTGCTGCCCCCCCCCCAAATAAATCTTTAAAAAAAAATACCACAAAAGAATGCCTTACATTTGTTCTGCACTTAACTGTTTCAGAAAGAACCCATTACATGGACCCTTATTTTAAATTTGGCTTCTTGCCTGAACCCTATTCAGTAAGTCCAGGGAAGATGAGCCCTCTGTGGCTGCTAAAGCTACGCAGAGAGTTTGCACGACGTGCTCCGAGGGTATACAGCTAACACGTTGCCGTGGTGAGGCTCAAAGTCCACTCTTATTCTTCATTCTTGCCAGATACTAGCACTGGAATCCTGGGCAAGTTACGCACCCTGTCCTGAACATGGCTTCCTTATCTAAAAGGCGGGAGTAACAGTACATAGGCTGTAAGGCTGTTGAAAGGCCTAAATGAGATAATACACATGAAATGCTTAGTACATGCCTGTAAAGAACTGAATGGATATTTATACATGTGTTTATTTCAACGAGCAACAACGAGAGTGGGCAAGCTACCGAAACAACATGTAAGAAATAAGAAAACCTCTTTCAGTACACTACAGCTATTCTGAATTAGAACAGAACAGAGGCACACACTTAGTGAAGCACAATAAAAAGGTAACGTCTTAAGAATAAAATAAATGAGCAATATTTTTCAAGCCAATTAGAGATTGGGGCCACTCCCCAAACAGAAAACTTCCATTACCATTCACAGCAGGCTGACTGGTAAGCAGAAGCTTGCTTTCTAATGACAGCTATTAAGTGCTGTTAGCACTGAGGCTTGGTACCGTAGTAGTTTCCAAATAGCTGTGGGATGGAGAGGAACTTGCCAAAACAATGGAATAAAAAACACTCAAGAGCAATAATGACTCCATGGGGTCCAAGAGAGAAACTCAGGGACTGCTGAGGCTCACTCAGGTTTGTGCAGAAGCACCAGGCTTTTCTATTTCTAGTAAGGTGCACATGGCCCCCTGTACACCTCTGCCACGTTTCAACCTGTACATTCTTAGATGTTAACAATTTTTGGTGAGCTTTTCCTGCCTCATCAAGTTAGGGTGAATGGCTCGGTTTCATTCATCTTTACAGGGTGGTTAGAGCTCACACGACAAACTTTTGTGAATTCACCTAAATAGGCAGGAGTAGGGGAGCAAGAAGAAGGGAAGAGGCCCATGACCAACATGACTCAATGCTCTTCCCTGCAGTTAGTGTCAAATGTGAGCTCTGGATTTGGTGGTGCTCAGCTCCTACGAGGCTCTCGCGTGTCGGTATCTCACAGCAGTGAATGAGCATCTGGCATTAAAAATAGATACTCTTCATTTAACAACTTGTACCTATCCATAAGCCAGCCATGTGCACTGGCACTGAACCCAAGGAAAAGCCCTTTCTTCCAACAGTGGAGGAATGATTAGTTGCCTTTGTTAGACTCACTGAGAAATGGATTGTTGTTCTCCCGTGGAGTTTATTCACCTCTCACCCTGCATCCCCACCCTGCATTCCCTTGTGGGGGTCGCCTTTGTGCATCCATCCCCCCCCACAACAGGACCGTGTAGTTTGTCCAGCGGCAGCTAGCACAATCCACGACATGGCATAGTCATCTAATAAACAGTGGTTTCAAGAGTGAATGAATTAAATTAATTTCAGTAGATGCTTAATGACCATCCTCCTTGTATCTGGTACAGAGTGAAAGGCTTAGGATATGGAGATGAATAAGATATCATCACCATCCTCAAAGAAGTCAAAGACTAGTTTGAGAGCCAGACCAGTAAACTGGCGATTACAATCTAAGGTCTACAGATGCCTTACAGAACTAAGACCAGGGCAGGGCCAGTGATGCAGACTGTTACCATGTGAGAGGTGATGTTCTGGTCAACAAAGAAAGGGAAAGAGTAGGAAGTCAGGTAGCAGAGAGCAGCCAGGATGAAGGCAGAGCATATATCCAACTTAGTTCTTTCAGGACCTATGGACTAAATGGGGAAGTAGCCCAAGATGTTATGGGTCACACAGCTGCAGATGCCAAAGGCCAGGGATGAGAACTTGGCTCTTTTTGCTTAGTCCTTCTCTTTCCAGAGCTGGGTGAAGGCAGGTGTTGAAAGCAGCCTCCCTTGGAGAGGGCAAGAGAGGGGCGGTTCTAGGAGAGGCAGGGAGGGACAGAGAGAAAGAAGAATGAGCACATGAGCAAACATGAGCTGAGAAATACAGTCCACGTGAGTGCATAAGAGAGGGAGGGAGAAAGGGAGAGAGGGAGGGGAAGAGAGAGAGAAAAAGAGAGAGAGAGAGGCTGAGAATGCAAAAGGGAGAGAGAGGGAAAGCAGTGTGGAAGAAAGGAGGAGAAAGAGGGTTTAACCAATACTAACAACGCAGTTAGGACTTCTATGAGAGCATGACACAGCAGTACTCACAGGCTGCTCAGCTCAGGGAAAGGGGATTGTTTAGAACACCTGCTGGGCCACAGAGCACAGACAGGAAAATCACCACCCGGGCTAGAGGGAAGACCCCACTCCAGCAGGGATGATGCCATTTCCTTCCACTATAAAGTAATTGGCTGCAGTCATGCACTTTAGTGGAAATCTGATTTAAGGTTTCACTCTGGGCCAATTTCTATAATTAACGACTGTAATCTACAATCTCAAACTGAGAATGAAATTAAGACAGTTTGAAAATGAAAGCCTCGTGACATAAGTATTATTACTTAGCATTTATAAAGCATGTCCAACTTTCAATGTGCGCCTCACATGTCCGTTCATTATCACAATCACTAACTGTTGTTCCATGACAATACCAATAGCAACTTTAAGTAGTCTTTTTGTTTTGTTTTCCTGGCAAAGAGAATATTTAAAAAAAGAAAGAAAGAAAGAAAAAAAGTCAGTGGTTAGGTCTATTTAGGTACCAAGAGACTTTCCTGGAAGATTCCTAAGTGCTTTTACGAACAGGCTTTTCCAAATTCTCAGGTGAGAATTACAGGGGCTGCTATTTACAGTTTCAGGAAAGTTAAAGATCATCCAGTGAGGCAGATCCGGTGCCAGAAACACCGCGCAGGCCCCCAGCCCCCAGACGGCAACTCCCGCGGTGAGGTCTGCGGCGGCTGCTGGCAGCTGTGCAGGTGATCGGACAAGCCAAGAACAGGGTTTTCAAATGTCTGTGTGTGTTTGGCTTTGCAAAATATACTCTGGCTGCAGATTTTAGTTCACAATTTAAAGAATGGACTTTGAAAGAAGAAAAGCGATAGCCTTTGGTGTTTATCAAGCTCCTTTCAACTCCAAATCAACCAACCATCAGACTCACTACTAAAACCCTTCTTGGCAACATCATCTCTTTGATTATCTGATGAACATTAGGGAACCCCAGACAGATTCAACTCACACACACAATAATATGTTTGGATAATTCTACGTAAGTCCTTTGACCAAACTCTCCTTTAGGATTTGGCCTCAAAGGCAGATAATGGTAAAGGATAATGCATAGTGTATGTGTGTACGGTAAGAGTAGGAGTTTCAGGGGAATTGTGAGTTCTCTGCAACTATTTATAAAATGCTGTTTGAATGTGTACTTTTCTGGGAAAAGCGTCCATAAGAAATCGAGAGCAATAATAGTTACAAACAACAATAGTTAATGTTTATCAGGCATTTAACAGATAGTAGAGAGGATTCTAATTATTTTACATGTATTGATGTGTTTAACAAATGAGTAGTATAGGAGGTGAGCATAATTATTTTTCTCACTTTACAGATACGGACACTGAAGGTATTAAAGACCTAGAGAATCCCAGGGGCTACCGCTTCATCTACTGTCAGGTATCTTTCGGAGCCAGCAAACCTACTGAGGACCCCCAACAGGTACTTGTGCTTACTACTTTCCCCATTCACTACCACAGCTGACTCTACCACAAGCGTGGGATGCAGAGACTGCCTAACCCACTTGCAGAAAGGAAAGGGCAGGTTCAGAGAGATTCACACAACCTGTACCAATAATGCAGCCAGCATGTCATCAGGATAAAAAATTCAGTTTTCTTCAAAATTATCCTGACCACTTTTTTAAAAAAGATTTTATTTATTTGACAAAGAGAGAGAGAGCGAGCGAGCCCACCCACAAGCAGGGGGAGCAGCAGAGGGAGAGGGAGAAACAGGCTCCCCACTGAGCAGGGAGCCCAATTCGGGACTCGATCCAGAACCCTGGGACCATGACCTGAGCCAAAGGCAGATGCTTAGCCAACTGAGCCCCCAGGTGCCCCTATCCTGGCTACTTTTAATGAAATGCAAATATTGCCAGATTGCTCAATGAAAAGTGAGTCATTTATTCAAAATAAACTTTTGAGGGCCTACCCTTTGCTGGGCGCTTTTCTAACCATTGAGTGTAGCCAGTAACTAAGCTGGCAAAAGATATTCAAAGAAAAGACAGACAAAAATGTTCTATATTTATATCTAAAATTGCAAACAGTAGTAAGAGTTATCAAGCAGAGGGAAATAGAGGGTACTCAGAGATCACAGAACAGCACCCATGTCACACTGAGTTGTCAGGGAGGGCCTCTCATGGACACTGACATTTAACCTTGAATCTGAAGGACAGTCAGGAATAGACTATGAAAATTAAGAGAGGGATGAAGAGTAACTACCTCCAGACAAGAGGATATCATAGGCAAAGACAGACGGGCAGAAAATAACTTGGTGGATGTGAGAAACCGAACAGAACCCAGAGTATCTGATACCTGAAGCTTGAGAAGTGGAGTGGTGGGAAATGAGATGGATCACCCCTGGCTGGGCCCAAATGACACAGTCTTCACAGAATAAACACCATGAGAAGGAGTTTGAGAAGCCTCTGGTTTTAAGACACCTGCACAGCCTTCAGGGATGTTGGGAAAGGAACTATCATTCATTCAGCATCCATAGTATATTTACATTAAGTTTATAAGATGAGTTTAATGACCTCTATTTTATGAATTGACTTAGTTTCACAGAGTTTACGGTCTCCTCGCTATTAAGAAGAAGTCACAGTTCAAACCAAGGTCCGTTTCACCATACCATAATAGGTGGGCAATCTTAGGGGTGCCACTGACATATACCATACATACAGGGGCTGGTAAACATTCTCTTAAGAGAACATCAGTAAGTATTTTAGGCTTTGTGGACCAGGCTGTGTCCCAACTACACGACTCTGCCATTGCGGCACGAAAGCTATCACAGACATTATGTAAATGAATAGGAGTGGCTGTGTTGCAATAAAACTTTATTTATAATAACAACAAGCAGGCCAGATTTGGCCCATAAGCCATAGTTTGCCACTTCCTAACACAGACATGATTTAATTCATGGTTAGGCTCAAGTTCACTGCAACTACCACTCCACTGCTTTTGCCTCATTTGAAATCTCTCTGATAGAACTTTTCATATTGTAAGTTCTCTTCCTTTGCACTATGTTCTTGCCACCACTGTAGTAGTGGCTGATTAAATGAATGTGTCCATGCCAACTTTAATATCATTTCTCTGAAACAAGTCTGTACCTTTCACAAGTTCACAAGATGTCTTGAATGCCTTTTCTTTATTCTCTTTCTCTCCCTAATGTTGGCTGGAAGCAAACAAATAAGACTTCACCAAATAGCAAGGCATTCTGTAACTGTTATTGCAAATGGTTAAGTATTGTACTGCGTTTAAAACATATTGCAGTATATACATTAAGCACAGTCAGAGCAGCTACTGGGTTTTGCCTCTGCCTGTTCTAATTCAGCATGCTAACTTGGTCCCATTACAGTAGACAATGCTGAGAAAAATCAAGAAAGCATGTTTACATTAGGCGAGATAAGGGCATTTTTTAAATCACAAGTTATTTTAATTCTGAATGTTGTTGTTCTTGGTTAAGCATCTGTTTTTGTTAAACTGCTTTTCTCTTTTTTGTTGTTTTTATTTTCCTGCTGAATTCTAATCATGTCTTCTAATCCATTGGCAGCCAACGAAGGAAAACAAATGGTGAAGGAAATTAGATGCAGCTTGGATAATTGATGTTTGTATGCCTGGCTTTAATAAAAATACTCTGCTAAATGAGAGGGGAGTCTAAATGGCTTCAGTCAATAAGGAAGTGACTCAGGTGAGGAATTCAATCTTGGGTTTTGTTGTAAACTTACAAATAAGCCGACAGCTCAGTTTAACTGGGATGAGCTGCTCTGGCTTGGTTTTCTACTTTTGGTTTGTTCTCGAAATTTGAAATTATTTTCTTTTGTGTGAATTCAAGCATTAGGATCGCTGGGTTAAAGCAAATGACACACCCTCCAAATCGCTAGGAATGATATGAAAACAAGAGTATTTCTTGAAGAACTCACCCTCTCACTCTGCCCTCTTAATTTCTTTCATTTCTTAGTGAGTTCACACAATTCAGCCTGAATCATCTCAGAATCAAAAGGAAGTATCTTAAACATCACCCTTCATATCAAATATTTTGGCATTTGTAATTACTCAATCGAGATAAGCCCAACCATTTTATTCCAACTCTGCAATCAGTTATTCCAAAACTGATAGCATGGAAGTAACACATGTGGATGAACAATATTTGGATGGAGAGCCAAGTTTCCATTAGGCGTGACCTCTGAGAACAGCCAGAATGAACTGAGGGAAATGTGTCTAATTTGTCCTTGATCTATTCTCTTCTTCCTGAATTCCTTCTCTAGTTATATCCTGCAATCTTCTCACTAAAATAAGTAAAATGGTATGGAGGATTAACATGCATTGCATGTTAATTTTCCCAGGTGCTAGTAATTATGTACTACAACTTCCCTTAGTAAGGAAGCTGAGGCTCAAAGAGCTTCAGATAACTTGTTCAAGGGCACAGAGCTGGGAAGCAATAGAGCCATGAACTGGACCAAGCTACTCTGACTTCAAAGTCCATGGTCTTTCTCCTCCCTCTAGCTATCTCTTTATAACCAGTGACTTCCATGATTAGTCAAAAGCCCCATCTCTACTTTGCTTCTATTCTAAATTTCAAGGGCACATTTCTGAGTCCTATATTCTAGTGCCCACATATTTCTTGCTTTCAAATCTCAGTGCCCCATTAAAATGCATCAGAGGTAAGATATCTTTTAGAGGTTTGTGGACCAATGAGTTTCGGTTCTGTACCACCCAATGTTTCCTGTTTACTGATAAAAAAAGAGTTGTGGTTTGCATTCCTTACTTAGACAGGATTATACAGTGATGATGATACACGGTGTAAGAGTGGATCCTGGCCCTCGAAACCTAGAGTCTGTTCTGAAATAGAACAGATGTCTCTGCAAGACCCCTCTCTGCAGACTGATAAGCCCTCTTGCTCATTTCCATCATGCTGAAATTTATCCCTTTGCCACTGTTATTATTATTAGAATACAGAAATACTATTTCTAACAATGATCAGTAAAACTCTAATGGAGGATTATATCACTTGAGACATCATTGTTGTATTAGTATTAGGTGATGGAATGTTCACTGGAAGGTACAGTTAACTCTGTAGGGCTATTTTGAGTAATGTGTTGAGAACAGGTAAGGGCCATGACCTGGTTCAATGGGAGAGATCTGCCACCTATAAACAGTGCCTGCCGTGGCAGTGGAGGGACGACTCAAATCGGGTGTGTTCTATGATTGTCTAATTTTGGAGTCATACCACGCAAATTTTGATAATTAGAACTGAATGTCAACATTGCCATTTCTTTATAAAGAAAATATTAAACAGTAAGGAAACCTAATTCACATCTAGCATAATCACTACAATTTCATTAATTATGTATGTTTAAGTGTATAAAAACCAAAAAAAAATGAGTATCGACTTCCAGCACTAGACTGGACAAAGGTACCTTCCATTATGAAAACTGGTTATTTTATTTAATTTTAATTTATTTATTTGAGAGAGAGGGAGAGTGGGGGCAGGCAGAGGGAGAGGGAGAGAGAGAAACTTAAGCAGGCTCCATGCTGGGCATGGAGCCTGATGTGGGGCTCCATCTCACAACCCTGAGATCATGCATGACCTGAGTCGAAATCAAGAGTGGATGTTTAACCGACTGAGCTACCCAGGTGCCCTGGTTATTTTAAGGGGTTAGAAAAATACTATGAATACTGCACCATACAAATTATAAAGCCATATTTCCTCCCCAGATGAGACCCTGTTAGAAAGTGAAAGCTTTCCAATGTGTGTCCTGAGAAGCTCTAGGCCTATGTAATGTTTTGTGAAAGAAGTCATCTAATCAAACAGTATGGATTCTAGCTTATGAGAGCTTTAGCAAACAATCTGTGTTCTAACTTGCAATATCCTATTTTAGTCATTTTCTACAAAAGTCAAAGGGACGGAAATTTGATTGCCAGTGAGTTCAGGAATTGGTGTATTGAGAGTTTGGATGGCACAGGGACCTAGGGTTCTTCTCAAAGATACCAATCGTGTCACTCTTTGGATTATTTTTAGAAGTAAGTGTCTGGAAAACTGGAAGGCTTTTGTAATCAAGAACAACAACCATGAATGCCAAGGCCAGTCCAAGGACTGTCATCAATACAAATGGTTCCCCACTTGCTAGTAAACACCATGGCTGGGGTTAAGTCAGCTATTAACAGGAAACAGGAAAAGGAAAAAAAAATTCTAAAGATGGAAATATTGGTTGGCATTATAAGCAGGCACAGGAGACAAGAAGTTAAAAGGACTGAAGAACACAGATATTTAAGGGAACAGCACAGACATGTTTTTTATCCTTTGCAGAGACATTTCCCACATCCTTTTGAACTGAGAATCAGAACCATTGTTAAGATTACAAAAACCACTTGGACACCTAGAATGGCAAATGTAAGGTTCTTTTTGAGTGTCATGTGTTCAAAATAGCTCTTGCAAAAACTTCTATGATGTGTAATTTGGCCACAGAGCTATCTGAAACTAAAAGAAAAAAAATAAAAACGAGTAAGGAGATTTTGGTCTTACTGGTTCACCAGGAAGCATCAAAAGGCTTAAAGAAAAAAAAAAGAGGCATACAATTCTCACTTAAGAAATCAGCTATCAGAATTGACTGTTAAGAAATATTTTGGTTACAAAACTGCTTTCCCAACTTAACAGATAATTGCTTTCAAGGCAGGATACTCATTGCACATAATGTAATATCTATATATTATTTGCAATGGGAACTATACTGATGCAGATTAAGAATATTTATTGGCACATTCTTTCTGAGTAGTATTTTGTCCAATCATTTCAGACTTATGTCATCTTGATGAATGTGAATATGTATACTCCATCATCATTTGTTACAGAGTTAATATAGAGAATACCCATAAAATTGGCAACTGGGTAAAAGACCCATTTATTAATCTATAAACAGGATGTCTATCTATCTATTGTTGCAACATAATAGTCTTCACAGGGTAACTGGTTCCTACAAGAAAGGGGAAAAATGCTTCCATGGGTGATTTCTTTGCCTGTATTCATGACTGACATCAATTAAAAAAAAATTAGCTAAGCAGACAGAGCCAAAACTTAGGACCACACAGATTCACACTTCACACCATAGAGAAATGAAGATAAATTTAGTTAATAGCAAAACCCACTGTTTCTGTAAATAACAAGTCTAGTGTAAGAGGAAGGTGGCATATAATGATTCTGTGATGCTTCATACATCTGTTCAGATAAACCTATTTGATTATTTAGTTTTCTGGAGAAACAAAGGATTGACAAAAATTTATATCGAAACCACTAATGGATAAATATGTAACTGGGAAAAGTCAAAATATAAGCTTCCAACTAAGATCTTAATAAGTTACAACTATTTATTATGTACTAAAATTTATATTAAAATTTTTATATAAAAATTACCATTTTAAGTAAAATAAAACATTTTAAAAACACACACATATGTTTCTTCTCATAACAGATCTTTCTCAATATATTTGTGAAAATCAGTTTACTGCCAAAAATTTTCTCTGTTTAAGTACTTGCTTCCAATTTATTTTCTAAATTCCCACCCTTTGTTCATCCCAGGAAAGGGACCTCAACCCCAAACTTCACACCCAGGATCTTAAACACAAAACAGTCACTGAAGATAATATTTCTTAGCATCAAAAGTTTAAATTCTAGTTAAATCAAGCAAAACAAAATGAAACAAAAAACCTCCAAGAAAGTTACCCATTAAAACATCTGTAATTATAAAAATCAACATTCCATTTGAATTAGGGTTCTTCTAAATTGCCTGGGCAGAACTGATGCCCTGTAGTATTTAATATCAGAGGGAGAGGAATCTATGGAATTCATTTTTCAACTCCTAAGAGCATCCGATATCACTGTCGCCAAGAAACATCCTGAGCTATAGACAATATTCTAAAATTACTGATATCACTGTCTGACCTTGCTGTAATCTGTTGTGTGGAAGTCTGATTCATTTATTTAGCAGTTCAGCAAATGTCAGAATACCCTGTCTGGAGCAGATTACCCACCACAGCCTGCTACGAATGAAATGTAACAAAACTCTTTTCACCTCAAAGTGGTCTAAATCACTGGTTGGCCACACCCTCTCCCGCCCATGGTTAACCTTTTGTGGATGTCCGTGGAGTTCTCAAGTTGCTTGACTTTCTTTACAAAAGGATTCCCAAATATTGAATATTCTATGCCTTGAGGCACATGTTCAACCAACTATCACAAAGAGGTCATTTGGGACTCAACTGTGTTACAGATCCCTGTGCCTCTCCTGACCCACCCCACCCTTTTCCACCTTGCTCCGCTGGGTCCTAGAAGGCCGACTCTAGGGACCACAGGAAGGGGCCCCTTTCTGTCTGGCATCTGGGAAGCCTCTGCAGGTGAAGACAGACCTGCAGTCAGGGTTTTCACGTTCCTCCAGGTCCCTCCCAGTGAAGCTGTCTTGAGTGCGTGTGTCCTTCCACAAAAGGTCTGTGATCATCTTAAAGCCTTCATTACAGACTTTTTATTCTCGTTAAGTAACCACCCCCTTCTCTCTTCCTTTTGGTTTAGGGATCTAAGATGTCCCAGGCTGCTAGCTCCCAGACCCTGTACCTTCTCTTATGGTTCCTGTACTCTCTACCACACCTTCGCTATGTATCTCTTTGTAAATAAACTCTCCTCCATATACCATGAGTTGAGTGAATCATCATTTCTAGTGATGACTAGTGAGACTGATAACAACATCCCATTTGGACCAGCCCAGCTTGAATTTGAGAAAGTCCATTCATCTGAACCTTCTAGAACTGGAAGGTTAATTGTTTGTTTAGTTTTCCTTTCTCTACAACATACCCACGGTCCTGAGTTAAATAATGAAATAAAAGAAAAAAAATTGTGAACACTCTCAGCTCAAGCCATTTTAATGAGTATTATCAGATACTCCTCTCTCTGGTTCTTTTTGGGAGATGGCTAACACCTAAGAATCTGAAATTATTGCTCATTAACTGTCTGGATCTACACCCAAGGTAAAGGCAGAAAAAGGAAAATAAGCCAAATGCTTTATTATCTTGGGTCCTGTCTATTATAAATGACAAATGATAGCTTGTTAGGTGAAAACGAGCTTCTCAGCACTGAAATGGCTTCATCTGGTTTATTAGCTGCAAAGGAAAACTAAGGAAGGACCATCTAGAAGGTGACTTGCAAACCTTATTTACAGCATAATGAAAGATAGGCTCAATAAGTCTGAATCCCCATGTGGCCTCCCAGTCCGTCTGAAAGAAGAATACAAGCAACATGAAGACAAGCCTGAAAAGATGGTTAATAAGTAAAAATGTAGGTCTGCAGCCCTGGCAGAAGGCGATGTTTAACTTCCACAAAACTACAATGAGCCAGTTGCAAGCAGTGGCCTCACACTTACCTCAAAAGTCACATTACTCTGCTTTATCAAGTAAATAAACTGTGCCATTGAGCTGTTAATAGTCAACAATAAAATGTACCCCAAGGGAATATGTACAGGGTGGCTTAACAACCGAGAAAAAAATGTAAGCAAGAAAAGAGAAGCTCTCTAAATACTTAAGATCTCTACAGCTCTGCTGGGAAGTGAGCTTGGGCCCCACACGCACACTCCTGGAATCCATATAAGTCAGACAAGTGTTTGCTTTCCTGGCATGTTAGAGCCTCCTCTTCTCTTCCCTAAACACGTACCTGCCCTTTATGCTCTGAAACACCTGGACAAAAATAAAAATCCCTTTGTTTGCAGAAGCTCACTCCTCCCCCCATATCCCTCAGCATGGATTTATTCCATGAATGTGTATTTTCCTATGTGCTAAATCTAAAAGGTACTCTTGTATCTATTTAAAGCCTGTTCATGTCCTACCAAAGTAGAAGCTCCTGGGAGTCACAGATGCATTTTTGTAAATGCCTTGAAGTGACTGCTTTTTGCTTCTTCTTAAGATCATCCTGAACATCATCTCCAAGTTTTCACTCTAGAAACCTTGGAATAGTCTTCTGAGTTGCTCAGGAGCAGCTCAGGTCAACTCCCATTTCCTGTCTGCCTTGACTAGGTGACACCTCCCATAAGGTCCACTTCCGCCACACATGTGACCTGTCAAGTTTCCTTTCACACCATGCCATCTAGCTGCCCTCCAAAGTTCTCATCAGCTAGCTGGTAAGATAAGAATCTCTGCCCAGTCAAGTCTGTGAACAGGAGTTCCTGTTCAGTTCCATGCTGTAGTTCTCAATGGCCGTCTTGACAGATGCATGGGGTATCATGAAGGTGGCAGTCCTTCCTAAGGAAGATTATACTGCGAGACTAAACTGCAAGAGTGCCAGCCTTTAACTGGCAAGAGGAGTTGCAAACTCAATGCCCTCCGGGGCCATGGAAGTGAAGAAATGAGTCAGGAGGGCCTGGATTAAGACCAGAGATTCTGACTTCCTGGAGAAGACAAGCCTTTTCTAAAGGGGCTGTTGCTACATAATCCAGCTGATTGTTGCCATGGGGATGGAGGCCTAGTGTGCTCATATCTTCGCATTTTCAAAAGCCAGGAATTTGGATTTCTGAAGACACTGAGCTTCCTAGACCAAATGTCTGTGAGAGCTGCATTTGTCCCCAGCACTTCACCACTAGAGTCGCCTCAGCAGTCAGGCACGCCAGCATCCTGGACGGTCCTCTCCAAACCCGCACGCTTCCTTCCTGCTGTCGTGGCCACCTTCTTGGCAACTTTCTGATTCTTCCTCTCTCCCAAATGATTTTAGCATCTCTGCATGTTAAGGAATACTCTGGGGACAACTGTTGCATGTGTGAATGGAGGGATGTAGACTAAAGCTCTAAAGGGAGAGAAAAACTAAGCAAGTTTGAAGAGGAAATCCCAGCAGGATTTCTGAGGCTAAGGAAGAGCAGAATGAAGAGTTAGAGTGTGAGTCTACATATGGTAATAATACTGCTAATGCCAGAAGTAGTGACCAATACTTACTGATCATTTTTTAAGATGCCAAGTGGTTTTCTAAGTGTTTTAGATGGGCTAACTTACTTCTATCTCACCATAATCTTATGAGGAAAGTGATTGGTTTTCCTCTTTTACAGATGGTACTCAACACAGAGATGTTAGGAGTGTCCCCAAGGTCATACATCTGGAGAGTGGCAGGCCCCAGGACTCCAAAGGTACTATGTCATACTCCCTGCCCTACTCCTTTCCCACAGGACCTCTGTCACCCCACAGTGATGTGACATCTTGGCTCATAGTCCTTGGGTATAGCCTGAAACACCTATTCTACATAAACCAATCCAACCCAAAGGGCCAAATCCTCCCATGAAGATTATCTTCTATGGTGGCTTTAAAATCTATCCACAAATTCCTAAATATCTTTCCATCGACGTGTAGAGCTTTACCTCCTCTTGAGTGAGGGCTAGAATGAGCGATTCACTTCAAATAAGAGAACATGGTGGAAGTAAGCAACTTTCGAGACCAGGTTATAAAAAGCACTGGGGTTTCTGGCCATGTCACAAGGACACTCAAGCAGCCCTATGGAGGGTTCTATATAGCAAGGAGCTCAGGACTCCTGCCAATGGCCATGTAAGTGAGCCACGCTGGAAGGGGATTTCCCTGCTTAAGTCGATCAAGTCTTCAGATGACAGTAAATTCAGCTACTTTTTTATTGCAACCTCATGAGAGATACTGAGGCAGAAGCACCCTATAAATAAGATCCAGCATCATTTATCAAATAATTAGAGGTCTGATTGTTGGCTCCTTGGTAGTCAAGAGTAGACTTCAGTAATATTGTTTAAACAGCTTTATTAAAAAGATGATGAAATGGAGTTGTTTCAATAGAAAATATTTAACACTTGAATTTATGGCAGATCACCAAATAAATATGGATGTAATTTTACCATTTATTGACTGCATATTAGAATGAAGACTGTCGTCCTTTGTCATATTGAGATCTACTTACTGGTCTGCAAGTCCGAGGAAGTGACATGGATTTATATTTAGTAAAAGGATGATTTTCTTAAATTTTATATGAGGAAAAACTCCACTGTGACAATATTGTTTTGGAATGGGTCAGCTACGTTTTGTTTTATGGATATAAGATAATTTGATATACCATTAATATCTTATTTATCTGAAAACCGTACTAGGGTTGTTTTCTAAAAAGCTGTTATAAATGTCTTAAGAACAATGTGTGCTAAATGACAAGTACTATGACATTAACATCACAATTTCATCTTACAAAATTCCAGCAAATCATCCAGATTTGTTAAGAACATTGACAAGTATGGGACTATCCACATAAAGTTCAACGAATCGCATGATGAAATCTACTTCAAAACTCTGATAATTCTGATTGTGCTGCTTAATATAGATTCTCAAAAATGATTAAAATATACAGTATAGTGTTACAGTGAGTTAAGGCAAAATCAATATGAAACATAACTGTGACAGGTATCCACTAGAGGCCAGTGTAATTCAGCACAGAGAAGGAATTTATAATCAATCCCTGTGGAAAAACTAACATTATTTCTTCCACTTAAAAGTGGAGCTCTTGTGAATTGGAGGGAAAAAAAATGATGAAGAAAGCTTTTTTGATTCTCTGAAGAGGAAGTTTCAAAGGATAAGAAAGATGAGTTGAGAAAGGATGAGTCATGAAAAATTGGGGAAAAGAGAATTCTTGTCTCCAGAAAAAAAAATAGTACTACCATAAAATTTCGATATTTCACCAATGTAAGCATAAATTTTCAACATACCTGGTTTAATTGTAAGCTTTTCCGTAAATGTTTCATTTGGCAGTGATTTTAGAAATAATTAAAGATCTAGAATACCTAGAAAGTGTCACAGTCATCTTATTTTCAAGACAATCACCCTTGCTAGCTGCCCAGACAATGCCAAGAGTTTTGAAGAGGGGTGGAAAAACTGTACATTTGCAATTTTCTTCCCTTAAACAATTTTATTCAGAACAAGTACCAAATGGTTCCTCTTCAAACATGGAGTAATTTACATAAATTCATCTAGCACTACATTCATACTATATAACATATTTCTTAATAATGGTGCTACATCATGCTTACAATACTTTTTTTTTTTTTAAAGATTTTATTTATTTATTCGACAGACATAGAGACAGCCAGCGAGAGAGGGAACACAAGCAGGGGGAGTGGGAGAGGAAGAAGCAGGCTCATAGCGGAGGAGCCTGATGTGGGGCTCGATCCCAGAACGCCGGGATCACGCCCTGAGCCGAAGGCAGACGCTTAACCGCTGTGCCACCCAGGCGCCCCTATTTATTTCATTTTTTAAAAGTTGTTATTCAAATTCCAGTTACTTAACATACAGGGTAATATCAGTTTCAGGTGTACAATATAGTGATTCAACATTTCCATACGTCACCCAGGCGCCCCTGCTTACAATACGTCTTAACAAGGAACTGAACCAGTTTCTCAAAACTAAAAATGGGAGTAGAAATGAAAATTTGCTTCTGTAGTAAAGCTTCAACAATAATAGCTGGTAGGATCCCATGTAGGAGATTGAACTTTAAGACCGAACAATTTAATACACAACCCACAGATATGTTCTCTTTCCTCTCTCTTCCAGCAGAGGAAGGCACCTTATGTATTGTGGACATGCTGAGGAGATGAATGAATCATAAATGAACCTTTAGAGCCGGGCAGGACCTGAGAGGTCAGCCAGCTACAGCCGGAACCTTTTCAAAGACAAGGAGTTTCCTCCTTTGCATGGTGGTCCGTTACATTGTCAAGGCTATAATTGTTTCAAAATTATTCTTTGATTCTTATGTTGAGGGACCTCATTCAATATACAATAACATGCTCTTTTCATTCCTCAGGTCAAAAAGAGGAGGCAAGATACAAAGATATATAACACATAATCCTGACTTTGAGGAGATAAAAATTTCACTCATGAGAATCTGATTTGGACCCCTGACCCACAAGCACTGGTCCTATCACTTACTAGTTATGTGAATTATGGAACTTCTGTGGGCCTCACTTTCTTCATCTGTAAAATGGGGATAATAGTACCTATCTCACAGGGTTGGTGTCAGGATTAAACGTGGTAATTCAAGTAAAACACTAAGCCTTGTACCTGGTAAGTAAGTACTCAGTAATTGTTAGCTATTATTGCTAGACACTGTTTACTTAATAAAGAAATTCTTTGATCGTTACCAAACTCCTACGAGGTATGATTTGTTTATTATTTATAACACTATTTTTAGAGACGGAGAACTGGTTCCTGAAGTGACTTGCAAGATCAGCAGCTCATCAATGGTCATACTAGGGTTTCAACATGGGTTTATCACACTAAAAAAGCTGTATTCTGTTACAAAAGCTTTTAAACTGAGCTGCTTCAATGAAAAGTGAGTCAGATTTCTCATCCATGTCAACATTATCCTCCTCTGATTAAATATGGTTAATGCCAACAGCTAACCACAAGACCCTTCCCCATCCCTATCCACAGTACAGCAAGGGGTCCTGGAGGTGGAGATGGTGGCAGACTTTGAAATGTGAAGCCCCCAAACCCTGCTTCCAGTAGACTATCTCTCCTGCTCTCAGACCTGTCCTCCTGGAGTCCCCATTCCTGGTTAATTGCCACCTCTGCACAGATAGGACATTCCTGTGCTGTCATTTGTTCCACGGGCAAGCGTCAAAGGTATCACCCCGTCTGTTACTGTTCAACAACATGACCTAGATACATGCTAAAAGGCTCTTTGTATATTTCCAAAAACCCTCCTGCAGGTAGGAATAATAGAGTAAAAACCAAACCACCACAGAAATAGCCACACATACATATACACAGGCCTGTTGTGTGTTCCAACTGGGGATTAATAAGAAACAAGGCTTCTTACTGCTGCTTGTTCCACTGCGGTAAGCCTGGTTTTATCTTCAGACACCTATGGGTTTGTCAATAACCATATCTGAGATAAACATGTACGTTAACTTTCTGTTAAAGACATGACACTGTGCCAGGTATTACACTAAGCACAGCATAGGTATCAGGTCCTTTCATCCTTGGCACAGTTCAGGTGTTGACGCTGGAGGGCCTGGAGGTCACTACCTTGCCCAAGGTCCTATGGCTGCATGACGTCTGAGCTAGAATTTCCACCCAGGTCTACTTGACAACAGAGTCCCAACTCTTACCCAACATGCTACACGGCCTACATTCAGAGCCCCACGATTCTGCTACCTTGAGGGTACCTCAGACTTCACCACTATAGTACAACGTGACCCCAAGACCATGTTAAAAGGAGGCCTTTTTGTATTTCCCAAAACAATCCTCCTTCAGTAAAAGGCAAGCAAAGAAACAAGCACATAAAGCATTTCACTAGTAGTCAGTCAGGAGGCAGATTTGGGACTCTGCCTCAATTGAGGTATGTGGCCTTGGAAACCTCTCTTCATCTGTCGTGGCCTCAACTGCATCATCTATTTTGGAAACCCCAGAGAAGTGTTCATGCACAAATGCACTCAGTGTATACTCAGGTAATATGTGCCAGTTGTGATGGCCACCACCAGCACCAGGCTCTTGTCCACTGTGACAAGTTTCTGGAAACTTTTTAGTGCTGCAACAAGGACAGATGATAAAGCAACATGGAAAAGAATGGGGATTAGAAAGTCAATGTTTGGTCATCTATCACCATATATCTATGCCAAATTTGGCTTTCATGGATAAATGAAGATTGAGAAAAAGAGGTGCCAACTGAAAGAGTTTAATTAGGGTACAGAGAGACACTGTCAGAATGGAATTGCATCTTTTGGCACAAATAGGACTGAAGAATAATTTAAGTGGGCTTTTTAAAAAAGCCTCTTCTGGGTTATGTTTAGGAGCTGAATATTTCAATAAAAAGCATTTCCAATTCTTAGAATTAAAGCAATGAAGATTTGCACATTAATCAGCTTAAATGTATGTACATTCCTCCGAGGTAGGGAGAAGTTTGCTCAAAAGAGGCAAGTATATGCAAAACAGGAGTGTCCGTCAGATCCACCTGACTCTCGGAGACTAAGCTTCAAAACGTATTTTTTTAGAATTTTAAATAGCTTTAAGAATAATAAAGTATGTCAGGGATATTTGAGGAAAGACAATGCAACAGAAATTTACTAAGATTCTACAATGTGTCTAGCACTGGGTTGAGATGTGGGGATAGGGCAAATTGGTGGCCAAAAAGTCATAGTCTTTACTCATTTCGTAATCGGTGGTGACCTTGATCTAGAGAATGAGAAAAAGATTTCAAAGGGATAGCTCAACTAAGAATATCTCCTTACAAATGCTAAAACCCCCATTTAACAGCTACTTCCTTGCCTACTTAGAATGATACCTACAGGATGACCATATACTTTTTATTGTCTGTGCATCTTATTAAAGGGAGGGTAGCTAACACATAAAGCATCTGCAGTGTTTATACTGAATAAGCTGCTTCATCCGTATGAAGAGGGATGGTCAAATGTCAGAAGTTCATGAGGAACCCGTGACATCAGGCTGAAGCTTCTAGAACTGAGAATGGGAGGGAGGGTGACGTGGCCATTGCCTTTGGAGAGAGACTGATTAGGCTGAAGAAGGTAGGTGTCCTTGGATTGGGCTGCCAAGGCTGACTGGGTTTTATCTGAGAATGGTTAACAGGTGTACCCTGAGAAAGGATTTCATACAGGTTCCTTTAAAGGTTAGGCCGAACTGGTTAGAACACCCAAGTCCACACACTAGAACTCCCTCTTCCTTATATTCACTAACTTCATCTTGGCCTTTTCTATGCCTGCCCTTTGATTGTCTTCCACATCTCTCCCTCACCTCTTGAAGTCCAAATACGCACAAAATAAAACTGTCTTTGCCAAAATGTCCCTCACCCACCACAAGATTTTGTAAAGACTGAGGTGGAACTTCCTTCTTATTCCCTCTATTCTAAGATAGAATCCTTGAGATATTTTAACATTTCTGACATTGAATCCATCTTGGAATGGATATCCTCCTGTACTGAAGGTATTTTGTCCCTAAAACACTGCTATTAAAACAGCGGTATATCTTGTAATAGCTGAGATTCTAAAACAGATGAAATGCTGCATTTCTATCATTTACGTCTTGACCAATAGCAGGACTGAAACTATTACTAACCATATACCAGTCCCTCCTCCTCCTCCCACTTCTTGAAGGCTCTAAAGGATCTCATGTTTGGCTCACAATCAAGTGCAGAAATGGATAGATACCATGATTTTGTTTCCTCTGTACTCGAACTTCAAGAATTGCTTGAGTGGAATATAAAAGCAAACGTTACCTCATTCGAAAAGACCACTGAATGACATCTCTTAGGAACTCTTTTGTCACAGGTAAACACAGTCCCGCCCATTTGGGATAACTGTAATCTGCTGAAACATTTCTACATAATTCTCCAATCTTTATAATATATAATGGTGAGGGAACTCAGCCCACTGGGACCAAAGAAGCAGCAAAGAAAGAGGGATAGAAGGCCAAATTTATCACTTTTCTCACAAACTTGATTATCTTCTTGATGTCTCTTTTCTCTTCACAGGAATTCAAGGATTCTTTATCATCCCAATTATCCATCTTTGGATGGACTCCACTTATCAATGTCTGTACTAAAAATGTAGGATGGTGCCCCTGAACTGTCACTCTGCAGATATTTATTGGCCAGAGGGATGCAACAGAGAAGTATTTAAGAATGTGGATTATGGTGTAAAATTGCCTGGGTTCAAATTCTGGCTGTGCAACATACTAGCTCTGTGGTCTTGAGTAAATTACGAACCTCTTCTAAGCCTCCTTTCCTGGGTTGTGAAGTAGATGACAATAACAATGCCTGCAGCTAAAATACCCCACCCAAAATGCAAGAGGCTGGCATATAATAAAAGCTCAATAACTGTTGGGCATTACTAATATTGCCATCACCACCTCAGCTCTATCACTGCTCTTGTTGCTTGACAGGAAAATTCCAAATACACATCACTTCACTGCAACAGCAGATGAGAAGGTGACAGCAGTTTTCCTTGGCCTCTTCTTATCTAGGATGATCTTACTTACCGCTGTCCTTTTTTTCACTTTGAACCATCTCTTTACTACCTCTTGCTTGATCCTTCCATCTAAAAGGCCTATTCTTTCTCTTCCACCCTTCCAACACTTCCTTTGTCTCCAAGAATATGCTCATTGTGCCCACCCAATTGCCTCTCTTTCCTCCTCACTTTGAGTCAGGTAGTTATTTCACATCTGATTAAGTGCTCTGTTAGTTTTAAATTCAATTCCATATAAGATTACTATGATTTATGGCTTCCTAATTGACTCATGAATTTCACTTGTCTTTCTAATTACTGGGTAAAGAGTTTCTTATTTGGTATTGCCTTCTTGTACTGAGCAACATTCTGGGAACCCAGAATAAGATACAGCAACTGTCGCTGGACTGACTCACGCTTATTTTTTAAGTGTATTAATTATCCCTAAAATTACTATCAGGAACCTTGAAAATGAAGTAAATCCTCACCAGACAGCAGAGCACTGCTTAACATTAGGGCTACTACGGTTTCATACAGTCTAAAATAAGAGAAATTTAGCCTCAAATGGAAACCTACAAAATGTTACCGTAAGCTCAAAAGGAGTCTGATGTATAGTCAGAGAGGAATTCTAGTTCGGGAGGATCCTGCCTTCCTGTAATCTAGAACACAACACATTTACTAACCGACTCACTTAAAATAAGCAACACACAGCTGCTACGTGAAAGATTCTGTACTACAGGCTAGTAAAGAATGTTAAGGAGGTCGACTGCAGGGGTTGGACAGGAATGGAGGACTGCCAAATTAGTACTTAAGAGTCCATTTTCCCCGAGCTAAAAAACGAATAAATAAAACAAGTAAGGAGGGGCGCCCGGGTGGCACAGCGGTTAAGCGTCTGCCTTCGGCTCAGGGCGTGATCCCCGCGCTATGGGATCGAGCCCCACATCAGGCTCCTCCCTGTGAGCCTGCTTCTTCCTCTCCCACTCCCCCTGCTTGTGTTCCCTCTCTCGCTGGCTATCTCTATCTCTGTCAAATAAATAAATAAAATCTTTAAAAATAAATAAATAAATAAATCGAGCAAGCAAGCAAGGAAACAAACAACAAAACCTCATCATTACTGTTATTTCATCACTTACAAAACCCAGTGTCATTAGCACCTATGATCATTAAGGTTGGTTTACAGAATTAAAAAAAAAAGTTGAGTGGGGCACCTGTGTGGCTCAGTCTGTTGAGTGTCTGACTCTTGACTCTTGGTTTCTTTCTGCTCAGGTCATGAATCTCTGGCTTCTGAGAAGAGCCATGCAACCAGCCTCCTCACTCAGAGGGGAGTCTGCTTCCCCTCTTCCTCTGCCCCTCCCCTCCAGCTCATACACACTCTCTCTCTAAAATAAATAAAATAAAATCTTTAAAAAATGTTGATGGCAAATACACACATAAGAAAGGACTTGTTGGCTTAAAGACTGCTCTGATTATTATTCACAGTGCTAAGAAAGTCTCTGTGCACAAACAGCTAAAAGTCATGTCAAACACCATTTGTTCAGAACGTAGATGTGGGCTTATCTGAAATTTACTTTTGCATTATCGAAGAAAAAGAATTTGCTGAGTAAAAAAATACTGAAATAAGATTATAAAGAACATACTTAACATACTTAAGAAAACAAACTTTTCTCTAGCAACAAAACATCTCATTTATAAATCCTTGACTCCTTAATAATAAGACATTCCTTACTGTTAATTTTATTGATTGATTGATTGGTTGCCGTTTGGGATGCTTTATTTCACTGTAATAGATAAACAAAATAGGCTATTAAAGGGAGCATTAGAGATTACTTGTAATAAAAAGGGTTATTAAATCTGACATTATTGAGAAACACTGTCATAGTAAATGCTTTATAATTAGAACTTATTAAAGTATAATTGACATATAACATTGTATTAGTTTCAGGTGTACATTTAATGATTCAGTATTTTTATATATTACAAAATAATCACCAAATTAAGTCTAGTTAACATTTTCACCATACATAGTATGTGGTGAATTTTTTTCTTGTGATGGGAACTTTTAAGATCTACTCTCTTAGCAACTTTTGAATATGCAATACAGTATTATTCCTATAGTCATCGTGCTGTATGTTATATCCCCATGACTTATTTATAACTAGAAATCTGTACCTTGTGACCACCCTCACCCAATTTTACCCACACCCACCTACTCAGCCCCAACCTCTGGCAATTACCAATCTGTTCTCTGTATCTATAAGCTTAGAATTTGGGGGGGGGGGGGTTGCATGTGTTTTTGTTTTTACATTCTACATATAAGAAAGGTTGTACGGTATTTGTCTTTTCTCCGACAGACACTTAGCATAATGCTCTCAAGGTCCATTCATGCTGTCACAAATGGCAAGATTTCATTCATTTTTATGGCTGAGTAATATTCCATTGTATATATATACCACAGTTTCTTTACCCATTCATCTATCCATGCGCACTTAAGTTGTTTCCATATTTTGGTTACCTTAAAAATGCTTTAAAGAACACAAGAGTGCATGTATTTTTTTGAGTTGGTGTTTTTGTTTTCGTCAGATAAATATCCAGAGTGGAATTATGGATCTTATGGTAGTTCTATTTTTAATTCTTGGGGGGAATCCTCATCCTGTTTTTCCTAGTGGCTCCACCAATGTACATTTCCACCAACAGTGCACAAAGGTTCCCTTTTCTCCACATCCTTGCCAGCAGCTGTTATTTCTCATCTTTTTGATAACAGCTATTCTAACAGGGGTGAGGCAATATCTCATGATGGGTTTCATCTGCATTTCCCTTATGATTAGTAATGCTGAGCATCTTCTCATGTACCTGGTAGCCATGTGTATACCGTCTTTGGAAAAACGTCTGTTCTGGTCCTCTGCCAATTTTCTAATTGTATTGTTTGGGGGTATCTGCTATTGAGTTGTAGGAGTACTCTGTATATTCTCAATATTAACCCCTTATCAGATATATGATTTGCAACATTTTCTCCCATTCAGTAGGTTGCCTTTTCTTTTCTTTCTTTCTTTTTTTTTTTTTTTCTTTGATGATTTCCTTTGTTGTACAGAAGCTTTTTATTTTGACATAGCCCCACTTGTTTATTTTTGTTTTTGGTGTCAGATTAAAAAAAAAAATCATCACCAAGACCTAAATTAAGGAGCTTACCACCTATGTTTTCTTCTAGGAAGTTTAAGGTTTCATGTCTTATGTTCAAGTCTTTAATCCATTTGAGTTAATTGGGTGGGGTTGAGAAATGTGTGAAGTGAGTCAAAGGGTAAAAATATATATGTAAATATATAAAATAACATCTCCTCTCTACAGTAAGTCAAAACCCAGGCCTCTTGGGTTGCTGCAGTCACTCATTCGAACAACAGAAATTGAATATATACGCTATGACTGGTGCTGGTATATACACCAGGATCCTTGCCTTCTTGGAGCTTATACTCCAGCAGCAGGGATCAGACACTGAAAGAATAAATACATAGATACAAATACGGTGTTATTAAGACAAAGGGCAGGGCACTAAAAGTGTTCATGGAGGTGGTAATTTGTTTAGACTGGGCTGGTGAAAGAACGTAATATTTGAGCTGGGTAACAAGTAGGGGGGAAATTATATATATATTAATAAAAATAAAATAAAATCGGTAGCAAAAGATGTCTACTTGACCAAGGATCATTTGCCCACTTTAAATAATCAAAAATAATAGAATGACATTAGGAATATAACTCACAATAGGATCTCTTCCTGCTTATTGGCCTTATTCTAGTAAGACTGAATAAAAAGGTTTTGTCTTTTATCAGAGAAGACAGGATTATCTTTCTCTAAACACTACTCTGATGACTAGTAATGGATACAATCACCTAAATCATAGATATGTGTTTTATAGTTTTGAGTGCTCTTCTCTTTCTAGCAAAAATTATTTTCTTTTAGAAGTAGCCCACCAATTCACATGTGAAACTGAATCTATTGCTGTGAGATCAGGTTTTAAAATAACTTCAAGGAGGAAAGGCCCTTGACAGGAGAGTTAACAATAGAAACGAGGTCACCAACTCAAGCCCTAGACTTTCTTTATTGTTCATGGACACAAATGCTTGGTTTCAGAAGTGCATTGTTATCCAGGAAGCAATTGGACAGAACTATTTCTTTGGGAAAATTATATCCCTGACACTAATGCACTCAATTCAACCTTCAAACTGAAATTAAACATAAACAAGTAATAATCACTTAGGGGTCAGCAACTGGTGGCTTGGGTGGGCACTGGAGACCAAGTTTGCTCTCCCTGGGTGGTACGTTGAGGGCAACTGACCTTAAGAATAGCAGGAACGGATGATGGATGGTCAGCTCAGACTCCCTTTGTCCCAACAGCATTTTTCAGCTGTCAAAAAGTGCTCTAGCAGGGACCAGATTTAACAATGGGAGACCACCTGGGGGGCTAACTACCTATTCAACTATACCCTTTGCAGATGACAGCAGCATCTTTACTTTTACATCTGGCAGTACTGGGTTGTTAGTCATCGTTCTGTTGATTTATTAAACTTGTTTCAATAAACCAGCAGCAAGTAACTGGCTCCATGGCAGAGGAGGCTGAGAATTCCTTATGGACAACAAATGATCTTAATAAATGCCAAATCCCAGGTGCTTAGGACAGCACTATAGGTGATAATGCTCATTTTATCATCACCAAAGCCTACCTTTAGAGACGAACTTATACACAGTGGTAAAACTACGGGCAAACAGCTGTGAAGGAAACTGTGGTCAGCTGTGAATGTTCAGCTACACAAATGATTTACCTACTGCAAATCTGTCTGGGGGCAAAAATGGAACCTTGGTTATTTTTGTGACCCTTCCACCTTGAAGGCTCTTCCCATAACACCCAAGTCAGAGTTTGAAAAGGAATTGTAGCTTGATACACATTTATTGAGCTGAATTAAATGACAAGGGATGTCTAACATCTCCTGAGTTTGCTTCCTAAATCTTCAAATGGGTAAGAAATAAAATTGAGGTAGTCCCTTTTCACGTTGGGCAGTTCTACTCTGAGGAAGAGCTCAGTCTGTGTACTGTCTGTCCATTCCACTATACTTCTGGGGGAAGCTGCTGCTAGCCATTTCCTCAAGTAAAAGTTCAAAACAGCATTTCTATAAAAGCCAACCACTTTATAAAACATTGCTTTATAACTATATTAAAAATCCTAAAGTTGAGCTCCAAGAAAAACCACTTCATACAGCTTCCCCAAAGCCTTGGTTGATGAGCTCATAAAAATATTTAGCTGAAATGTTACTTGAAGTTCATTCTCTCATTCCACTGACCAGTTATGATCTAATCTGCAGATGAAATTGGGTGAAAACAACAAGTTTCATTCAGTTAAAAGAAATTCCGGATGGGAGGTATCATGTTCAATAATGAAATGCTGACGAAGTAGAGGACAAGGGCCAAGGGCAAAAATATTTTCTAGGTGTAGAAGAGAGGAGAGGATGGCCTGAGATGAAGTTATCGGGGGACCTTTCTGTGTTTAGCCACCGTGTGGGGAAGAAAAGCTATTTCTTCCTGGAGAACTGAGAAGTGAGGTAGAAACTAAGTAGTGAGGTGAAGTGAACTTAACATGTAGGCTGATTAAGCAAACTGCTTGAACACCCAGAGGGACAGATAGTTCCTTGGGGAATTAATAATAAATGCAGAGATTGTATAAATTAAATCTAAGGTCTAAAGACTAAACTGGGGTCATATTAGCCAGGGATTGTGAGGTGCAGGATCGAAAAGGGAACTAATTTGCAGGGAGAAGCTCAGTTAAGTCTAGCTCTATAAAAACCTCTATAACACACACCTTTTTAACTGTCTGTTTGCTGGTTTCAGTAACTGTTTGACTTCTGTTCACAAAAGAAAACTGTCATGAAGAAAGCTTTCTAGGGATACCTGGGTGGCTCACTCAGTTAAGCATCCAACTCTTGGTTTTGGCTTAGGTCATGATCTCTGTGTGGTGGGACTGAGCCCCGCAATGGGCTCCCCACTCAGAGAGGAATCTGCTTGAGACTCCCCCCCCCCCGTGTGCATGCTTTCTCTCAGTCTCTCTCTAAAATAAATAAATAAATCTTTAAAAATAAAAGGAAGAAGAAAGCTTTCTACACCTGTGGGAAGTCTGTCTAACTGAGCAATAAGAACAAATCCACAAATGCCACTACAGATCCAGAGGCTGACAAAGTACATGGGAAGACACGGGTCTCAGGAGGGCTGATTTCACATCCTCAAATCATTAAGGTGCAAGTAACTGCTACATATGTAAGTAATCACATGAAATGATCCGTTAAAAATCTCTTTGAAAGGCAACAAAGTACAAACAGACACACACGCGCGTGCGCACACGTGAAGGCTGACGATCTTAACTGCTGAATTACAGAATCACGAAACTACAGCAAATTCAAAACTGAGTACAGGGTACCAGAAAAGGGAGATATCCAAGTTATTTTTGAACACTTGGGTGGGGAGGAGAAAGCCAGCAGTGAAATTTTATACTGGCTGGGGAGACGGGTGATGGTGGTGAAATGTGAATACAAAGCAAATGCTTCATTTTAAAAATGCAATTCCTTCTTTACTTATTAATTTTTGCATATATGGGCACATGCATGCCATGTGTCAAGATGAGATGTGCAGATTTCCTTTTTTTCCTCTTTCCATTCCAGATAAATGGGCCAGAGAACTACCTGCAGGAAGGGCTGGGTCAGGTCCAAGGTTGTATGTTATACTTTTCTCAAATATGCATTCTTCCTGTGTCCCATCCATTGTGGGTACATCATAACTAACTGACAATAGTTAAATATATAAACCTATGATTGACTTACTTGTGTTTCCAAATGAAGTACAAAAGATTCCAGGTCAACCCTATAATGGTTTTTCTGTCACTTACTTACATATCTATAAATTTGCTTGAGTGGGGAGCTCCAGTAACCTCTCTCCTCCACTGGGTGGCGTACCTACAGCTGATGCACATTGGAGGACCAGCTTCTCTATAATTCTCAGCAAATCACAAGAGTACTTCAATGAGCACAGTTTGCTACCTTGTAATACTGACTTCGACCCAAACAATGTGCTTTCAGGATCTTTTAACAATTATTTTCCTTTTGAACAAAACATTGAGAGAATCAGCTTAAAAGACTATATATATATATATATATACTTCAATCCTTTGCTTTAAATGCAGGTTGCACCGGGATGAAGCAGAAAATATGTATTATTAACACCAGCAGTTGTTAATGGTAGTAATGATAATACGTTATCTCCACCACACAGTGATAATGGGTTTTTTATTATTAAAGTAAGTTTCAGCCTTTATTTATAGACATCAGTTAAATCAGAGAAAATGAAAGTGCAAAATTACTACACAGCTCAAATTGAAGCAGCTCTTAAGACTCAGTGGGGAAAATGTATATGCATCATCATATAGATTTAAAAGAATACACGGTATTTTAGCCCATTATAACATCCACACATATGGCTCTAAGGCTATAGGGACAGAAAGGCTAGCCAAAATAAAGGAAACATTCTTCTATGATGTGATTTTTTTTAAAAAAGGAAAATGGATTCTAAAAGCAATCAATCAGTTTTTTTTTAAACTAAGTACAGACAAGAGAACATTATATGCTCTTTTCAATTAAATAACCTCACTTAGAAACAAATATGCACACAGCCAAATGGCATTTACATTGACCATTTAATATAGTTTAATGTTCCCTTCCTCTTGAATTTTAGAAGCAAAGCTCTGCTAACATTGTCTGAAAACATGAGTGTATGAAAAATGGTATCCCCCAAAAGTGGCCTCTGAAATTGTATTTGCTGTCAGAAAGATGCATATGTTCTAGTATAGATATATTTTTGAAAACTTGGAATTCTAGTAAATTTGGTACTCTGAAGACTATTCCTTTTTACTTTGGCCAATTCAGAAAATAAAATGCAAAGAGTGAAGGTTAGCTGTGAGCATCACAGAAATGCATGTAGTGAACTCATATCTTAGCAAAGTGCTTCATTTTAAGAACAATGGCTCAACTGTTTACTCAGTTTCAAAAACAAAAGGCTTAAAAATGGGGGGAAAAAAACCTATTTTTCCAAACATAATGTTGCTGCTAATAACAAATGAACAAGAAAACAAAACAAAACAAAACCCCAAATCTTGCTTTGTTTTAGTTCTTAGAGGAGAAAAGGTGTCTGGGCATAATCAACCTGAAACAATTTAACGTCACTGCTTGCCAAACACCCATACTGCAGTGACCAGGAGCAGAGTCCAAAGGAGAGCTCCACAAGAGATTGTATTGACCGTCATGAAAGGCATCAACATATTACAGAAATGACTGGAGAAGAGAAGGTAAACAGACAATGAGAAGACAAGACAGCGAAGCATCACTGACTGCCATTTACAAAAATCCTATCCCCAAACAAGACCAACTCAAAAGTCTTCACTGGTTGAATTTCAGACCTGGGGGAAATGAACTAGCAGAAATATGCTAATAAAGTTTGTTGCCTAAGTTATAGGACTCATACTAAATTGTTCCTAAATTGTCATCAGTAACATTACTACAGATTTACAAGGTACTTTGTCTCTGCAAGTACCAGGTTAAAAACTCATCAGCTTTTGTTTTGTTATAATGATATATGATCACTAGGCAAATTCTAAATATGACATAATCTTAACTCAAATTACAGATTTTCCTTGGAAGTATTTAATTACACACACACAAATTCACAAGTGTTTCTCCCTAAAAAATCAAACACTTCTCAAATGCTACATGTGTTGAAACACATACATGTACTTTGTCCTTTTCCTTTGTTTTTTTTCTTTTGTTTCTCTTGCTCTTTCTACATGTTTCTCCATTGTAAAAAAAAAAAAAATACATGATATTGACAGGAAATAGAAAAACAAAGAAAAATAGACCAAATCACATGTACTCCTAACACTCAAAGAGTGTCATTACTTTGAATATTTCCTTTCAGTATATTTCTGGGGTGAAAAGAAGACTGATGTTGGGTATAGTTAAAATCATACCTACTGTGCATTAAAAAGAGAGAGAGAGAATGGCAGTCTCCACAACAGAAGCCATAGCCTTTTCATAACCTAATCTTTCATTTCTCTTTGGTAGAAGTGAATCACCAGGTTCAGCCCCCCTGCAGTGGGAGGGAAGTGCACAAGAGCATGAATATCAGAAGATGGAATCAATCATTAGAGGCCCTCTTGGAGGCCATCAAAAGCAACACTATCCTGTGCTAACCATCTATTGTAGAGAGAGAGAATGTGAGTGTGTGCAAGTAGGGGGAGGGGCACAGGGAGAAGAGGGAGAGAATATTCAAGCAGACTCCCCAGTGAGCGCAGAGCCTGACACAGGGCTAGATCTCAGGACCCATGAGATCATAACCTGAGACAAAACCAGAAGTTAGATGCTTAACTGACGGAGCCACCCAGGTTCCCCATCTTTTTGCATCAAAAATTTGGGCATTCGTTATGTGTGTTTTTTTTTTTAAGATTTTACTTATTTATTTGAGAGAGAGAGAGTAAGAGAGAGAGAGAGAGCACAAGCTGGGGGGAGAGGCAGAGGGAGAAACCCCGACGTGAGTGCTTGATCCCAGGACCCTGGGGCAGATGCTTAACCGACTGAGCCACCCAGGTGCCCCAACGGCACTATTTTCTTAAGACAAAATTGCAGAGATGGGTTAAAGGGCCAAACGGTATGATAAATTTTAAGGTACCTAATGGAGTCACCATCCTTCTATGTTAGAGGGATATACCCTACCTGGTAAAGCAATTATTCTTTTAACTGTTGTTGAATCCTATTCAATAAAAAATTATTATAGAGGTTCTTATTCATAATCATAATGATATCAGTCTACAACTTCTTTGATTGTATGAAGTCTGGTTTTATATCAGGTGTAGTTTCTTCATTCAAAAAAAAAAAGGAGGGGGCTTTTACAAAAGGTGACCATTTATAAATTTAGATTTGGGTAAGGAGAATTTCACACATTAGACACTTTGGTTGGATATAAAGTTCTTAAGGAATGATGATGATGAAATTCAATTATGATGATCATCATAACTTAATTGTTACCATTGTTGAGCTCCCATAAAATTTCACTTTTCCATTTTATGGATGAGGAACTGATGCTAGTATAGTATGATGGTTTTAAGGCTATGTCCCAAACTTCTCTGATATTCACTCGAGGAGATGGAACTTACTTAAGTATGGGCTGGACTTTGTTACTCACTTCTAGTGGACATAAACGTCCCTCTAAAATTAGGTCATAAAAATACTGTGGCCTCAGGCTCCTGGGGGGCTCAGTGAGTTAAGTGTCTGCCTTCAGCTCAGGTCGTGATCCCAGGGTCCTGAGATAGAGTCCCACATCAGGCTCCTTGCTCAGCGGGGACTCTGCTTCTCCCTCTGCCTGCTTCTCCCTCTGCTTGTGCTTGCACTCTCTCTCTCCTTCTCTGGCAAATAAATAAAATCTTTAAAAAAAAAGAAAAGACTGTGGCCTCTATCCTGTGTGTGCTCTCTTGCCATGTCACAAGCAGCCCTATGGAGAGGCCCACAAGGCAAGGACTTAAAACCTCCTACAAATATCCATGCGATGAGCTTGAAAGCATATGTTCCAAATTCTTCAGAGCCTACAACCTCATAAGAGATCCTGAGTCCAAACCACCTAGCTAATTTGCTCCCATTTCCCAGCGCATGGAAAATTAAGTCATAATAAGTGTTATTTTAAGCTGCTAAATTTGTATTTTGTCAAAAGCAGTAAGAGGTAACAACACCTAAAGGGATTTGCCCAAGGCAACACAGCTGAACAGGGTTCAAGCCCTCAACCACTTTGATACCCTTGCTGTGAGGGAAGCTGGACAGGGCGTGAAAGGAACTAAGAATAACTTCTGGAAGGTTTCCCCCTGCTCTGAATGAAAAGAAGAGAAAGAGAGGGGCAGCCATTCTGGTTTGCTTCTGTTCCCACTCCCAAAGCTTATACAAAAATCCTTTTTGCCATTTTATTAATTAATTGTATCTTGGTCTGAAATATCTGAAATACTTGTCAAATAGAAGTGTCTTTTTAAAAGTTTGGTTAAAAAAAAAAAAACGAACATTAGACAAGATCAATCAGGTTGTCTTCTTTCAAATCACAGCAGAATTTCTTAGTCCAGTGGTTCCCAAAGCAGGATCCCTGGACCAGCAGCCTAAGAGCACAGGCCTGGAGAGGCCCCAGAGCAGACTGTTAAACTGGAATCTCCTCAAGGTGGGCTCAAGAAACTGAGCTCTAATCAGGCTTTTCAGGTGAGCTTCGGGCATCCAGGGGCTTGAGAAGCACCGCTCTGGATTTAAGACTTGTGAAAATGGCAATGGCTGCCAGACAGCTTTATGCCTATTATGGCTCAAAGCGTTTTCAAGATGAGAGCAAAGGCTTTGGGTGGCCTTCAGCCTAATTACAATGTTTAAAGAGATTTAATTACTGAATGCCAACCCATACAAATGTAAAGATCTTTCCTACGGAGACTGTGTGATGAATTGAATACATTTTTTAATCAAGTGCTTGGCAAGCAGTATGGGTTTTCTTGTTTGTAAACAGCTATACTAATGCTAAACATATTTATTCACAACTTGACAAGAAATATTGCCCTGTAATTAATCATTTCCCAGTCCTAATTCAGACTAAATAAAAATACAAATCCAAAATGTGTATCCCCTTCTCAATAGAAGAGTCACATACATAAATAATAATTAGATCTATCTGGTACATACATATGTGCAGGTCTTTTTAGGCAAAACAATGCCAGATATTGAAAGCATGTTGGTCACGAAAGGACGTCTCGCTTTTTTTTTTTTTTTAATATATGTAGCTGAGAGAATCACTGTTCATTTTAAGTATTTTCAATTTTAAGGTGTTTTTTTTTTTTAAAGATCTTATTTATGTATTTGAGAGAGAAAGAGTGTGTGCACGTGCCAGTGCATAAGCTGGGGAGAGGGGCAGAGAGAGGGAGAAGCAGACTCTCTGCTGAGCAGGGAGCCCAATGAGGGGCTTGATCCCAGGACCCTGGGATCATGACCAAAGTGGAGCCAAAGGCAGACGCTTAAACGACTGAGCCACCCAGGCGCCCCTTCAATGTCAAGTTTTAAAACTCAGATTATCTATTAGTTATAGACTTCCATTAGTGGTTTTTTAATAAGACGCAAAATTTTAAAGAATCACCTATGTTTGATTAAAATCTAAAGATTAACATCAGTTCTTCAAACAAGTTTTAAAAATCATCACTAGCAATTAGCTATTGAAAATACACTGTCCTTTGGTTCACTAGTTTTATTTAATGTGTATTCTCAAGATGCATATGTTAACAAGAATCACTCTCAACTGGATAGCATGCTAAAATTCAAGGTCTATAAAACTGTGTTAATTTTTAAAAAACTGTTTTACTTACTCCCTTCTAAGGATTTCTACCTCATTTCCCAAGTACAATAATACTAGAAGTACCATAAGATACTGCAATTAAATACAAGATTCACCAGAAAGTTGAACACCAGCAGTGAAGAGAAATGTTATCAAGTCATTCCAGAAAAACAATTGTTTGAATATAAAAAATAATATGATTTTGGGGTGCCTGCATGGCTCAGTCGGTTAAGCGCCTGACTCTTGATTTCTGCTCAGGTCATTTTCTCAGGATACTGGGATTGAGCCCTGCATCTGGCTCCGTGCTCAGTGGGGAGTCTGCTTGAGGATTCTCTGTCCCCCTCTCTGGCTGCCCCTCACCTGGCTCACACTTGCAAGCTCTTTCTCTCAAATAAATAAATCTTTAAAAAATAGTATGATTTTATAAGTGTGTATGACTGGGGTTTTTCCCACAATCTTTCCAATATTCGTTGAGCAATTATCACATGGCAGGCATTGGGACAGACAGAGTTAGCTATAAAAATCAGTAAACCTCTGGTTTGAATGCAGGGGCAGGGAGGGTAGTGAGAAGGAATGTGTGTGGGCTGGGAAGGAACACAGACTATAACACAAGGAATAGACAAAGCAAATATAAGCACGATAGTTGAAGAGGAAACCTGAACTCCCCCTACTAGAATATTAGGCCACTAATAAACTATATTACAAGTCAACACATTTGCCAATACAGAATAAAGTTCATAAAAACTCGAGACAACTTGTTTCAAAAAGGAGCTAAAGTTAAAATATTCACATATTCTTTTAGCAATTTTACTTCTAACAACTTATCAGAAATATATAGTTTCATAAAGACACATAAAGTTAGTGATACTCATTGGAAAAAGAAACTATGAAAAACTTAATATCCATCAAGATAGGGCTTTGTAATAAATTATCAGATATTCATTTTATGGAATAAAAAAATGCAGTCATGAAAAAGAATGAAGTCATTTCATGTATATTAACATAAAAATATTTCTAAGATCTATTACTAGGTGAAAAGGTAAGTCATAGAAGACCACATACAGGATGGGCCATTTATTTAAAGAACAATTAAGAGGGATATATATATATATATATATATATATATATATATATATATATATGCACAGGTAAACCATCAGTGTGTGGACTGAGAAGATGTACATCTAAATTCTGCCTATATTTAGTTCTGGGAAATAATCTACTTTTAAATTGCTTAAATAGCACATGAGAATACTACATTCCTGCATACGTGTAAAAAAAGTTTCCTCTTTTAGTCAGTAAGCTCCAGTCATTCCGACTGCTTGTCTTTGTTCCTGTTGATTCTGCTGGTGGAGAATATCTCAAATTCCGTTGAGATAGTAATGAACATAAAATCCTCCAATAGACAGATGGAAGCAATATAAAAACACTGCCTAACTTGGTGAATATTTCCTGCTTTTTGTTTTTACAGAAACACATTATTGTATATTTGCTTTGTAGAAGCGATGTACTTCACTATATGTTCCAAATTCTATTAAGAAAAGAAAATAAATGAAGACAAAGTGACTGTGACACACAGATTAAAATCTAATCCACGGCTAGGCTCAACTTGGCGAATCACACTCTATTACGTGGCTCCTTTTTATTTCAGGAAAAAATATACATAAGTAAACATAAACATATACATACACACATATATACACATATACTTTTCTCCCCCTAGAAATACATCAGTGTTTTCCAAAAGCCAGTAAAGAGTGCCCTATCTTAAGCATTAGACAACCAAAAAGCTCTGTCTTAGATGTTGGCTTTCATGGGCTTTTGAAGAAAATCTGAACCTGGGGAGAGGCAGCCATCACCACATGTGGCCACAGGAAGCCACAAACTATGTTCATTCTGTGGTCATACAAAGAGCAGAAGATGAATAACAGAATTTTGAAAACTAGTTAGGACACTTAAAATTCTTCAGTAACCAAACTAATCCTAGAGCAGCTCCGTGCATACTACCCCTACGATTTTTTGTTTTTCCCAACACCCATGCACCGTTTTTCTACTATTTGTTGAATATTTTAAAACCTAAATATATTACTTGAAAAGGGAATGGTATCACTATCAACAATAAAAAGCTGTATGAATTACCATGAATTAAAATAATAAAAGAAATGGAAAAATACAGCATTTTTATTAAATTCTAGTTAGAGACATCCTGATACTGGCTCTGAGCCAAAGCAAAGTGTTGAGCCATATTAGCACATGAGGCTTACTTGAAATTCTCAGTAATTGAAAGAGAAATAAAGAGTGAGTAAACTTTCTCATTTGTTCCAATATAGTACTGTGAACATTTTCAAGCATTCAAAGAAGTTGAAAAAGTTGAACAGAGAACACACATGTCCCGATCGTGCAGAGACCACCAACTGGCATTTGGTCCATTTCTTTTATCACCTGTCTTCTACCCATCTCTCTATCCAGGAGTCATGGTCCTTTAACACTGTTATTTAACCAGCTAGATTTTCTCAAGAATCACCACATGTTCCCACCCACAATTTTGCAAATCCTGTTCTGAAAGATAACAGGGTCATTCCCTAACTCCTTCGCCCACCCAGGAAGGTTTGTTACTGTGTCCAGCCCCTTCTTCAGCTTCCTCCCAATCTCTAACTAGTCCCCAACACACAAGTGCACAACAGAACTGAAACTGTTTGCAGTCGCCATTACTTATAGGACTTTGCCTGCGGACCAGCATGATACAAGGCCAAGGGCAGCCTAGCCCCGATGCACCATTTGGCCTCATGGTAACTCCAGCAGCTGATTTTTACTGAGTGCTAACTATATGCTAGGCACTGTCCTAGGAATTTCCCTTGCTTAGCTTCTATTTCCCCAAAACAGTTTTACGAGGAAGGCCTTCGTATTCCTCTCAGTTTATAGGTAAGCAAATGGTAGCAGAGAGAAATTTCTCACATTCTCTCACTGAACCATTCTACTCACTGTCTCAGTGTGCCAGCAGTCTTGATGGAGCACATGTATGTTTCTTCCAACACCTTTCATGATTGAATGCTTTGCAATCTGTGGTTTCTGCTGCTTTAATACATTCCCTATACCTCTTTTATCCAAGCCTTACTCATTTGCTGAAACACAACTCAAATGTCACCTCCTCAGCGACAAGTGCTCAAATGTTTTAATAAGTGAGTTAAATAAATGAGTCAATACGTACAAGGTCAAAATTTCTATTTGATAAACTAAGTGAAATGCTATATCTTTTGGTAAGCAAGTCTTTAAATTGCCAAGATGAAAATATTTCCAACACCCAGTTTTAGAAAGGAATGATAAAACAAAGTCCAGCACATTTGAAATAATCTATAAGGGAGTACCTTCAAAAACGGTAAGCTGGGTTCTAGCACCTTCACATTATGTTTCCCTAGTGGGCATCCCCTTCCTGGCATCCTTGAATTCTGCAGGTTCTTGACACAATCAACACAAAGATACTCCATTAAAAGTGACTACTCTAATAGATATAAATTTTCATTTTTTCCTTATACTTTTTATTTCTGGGGATAATCATATTGTGGAATTAACTTAAAATGATGGTTAAATCTCTCAGAATGTCTATGATATAAGATTACTTTTAAGTAATGGATCATAGATTCATAGGGCCTTAAAGTCTGAAAAGACTTTAAAGACAGTGTAGTTTGTGGTGTGCTGGTAAATTGGCACTCTGGAGGGGTGGCGGTGGTGGTAGCCCTGACTTTGTAGTGTTTGCCAATTTCCATAGTATAAATAAACCTGCCATGGCCAATTTCAGGTTACCAACAGTTTAACAATCTGCTCACAAAACTCCTAAATACTTAACACTACTGTTATATTCCAACTGTTACCAAAAGGATGAGGAATCCCAGGGATAAAGAGGAGGATAACTAAATGAGTTATTCAAGGTCATGGGGGAAAATAAAAAGTCAGTTTTCTGGTTTAGAACCCAAATTAACTGACTCTTAGTCTAACCCAATTACTCTCGACTCATTAGAATTATCTTGGAACTTTGGGAAGATAGTTTGCTCCATCTTACTCCAGAATAAAAAAAGACTCTTTGGAGACCCCCCTCCTCCATAAAAAACCAAAACTCCCCAGGTGCTTCTAATACACCAATTTCAAGAATCTCTATAGTTCATTCCCCTACTTTATGTTGCCTAGTAGGAGAACTCCATTCCTTCCTATGAACTTGGGGAGTGAACAAAGTATACATTGATAAACAGCACAAATTATCATAATATTTTTATTTTTTATATTTCTTAACATACTATTTTTAGATGTTGTAAGTTTCAAACATATCCCATGAATTACACGTTAGAATATTTTATGACCATGAATTACACCTGTTTGAATATTTTCTAAATCTTTCGGCCTGCTTTCTCATAGACGAGACTGATCTGTAATTAGAGCGCATTGATTTTATGTAAGTGCTTCTGTCTTGATTAACAGGTTGCCAAGCATTAGTTCTCTTAACAGATAAAGAATACTTTTTCTGCTATTGGTTCATGAAACCCTTTCTTACATGTAGAAAAGAGGTAACCTTCAATTAGTCATCTAAATTAATTATCACAAGTCCTTTACCAAGTTCACCAAATTCCCCCTCCCTCCCTCTTTTCGTCTCTTTCCACCCTGCTGCGTTCAAATACTTACTGAGTGTCTACCAAGTACAGACTACTACATCCCACCCAAGACTCCTGTGTATCAGAATTAACATCTAATAAATTCATCTAATTGTCATTCAGTAGCTGAAATTCTATTCTGGTCTGCATTTTTAAATTACAGTTCAATTAGTAGCTTTGTTTACAAGTCATGAACACCATTTTAATTTTGCAGATCTCGTAGATATGTTTAAGAGTCTCCTAGCCAAATCAGTAGCAGCTTACAACTATGTAATCTTATGTGTTTTAAAGGAAGCATCTGGTATTATTTCCTTTTCAAATGGAAGCAGAGATCGAGGTCTACAGTAGCCCTTCTTACTCCCTTTCCTTTAAGTTCCTTAAACTTATGACAACCTAGAAATCCATCATTCATTTCTTCTGCATTGCCCTTCATCCTCACTGTTTCTTTAGTCACTTCTCAGCTTATCAGCAAGGACTGCAACACTGGATTTCAAATGTTACAATGCTGGAGTTATGTGAGCATTTTCTTCTTCAAAGGAATGATGCAAAGAAAATGTTGAGTGTGACAATGCCCCCCCCCCCTTTCTGGTCACTTGGCTACAAATTAGAAAGTGGGGGGGGGGAACCTTTCAACACTGTTATCCTCAGATAGTGGCAAACTCCCAATATTCTTTGAAAGAGGATTCATATCAACCACTAGCCCCATCAAAAGGCTCTGCCTCTCAAAAATGTGTGTGTTCACTGGTTACACGTACATCAGTTACAAATAGTAGTACCCAGTTCAAACACAATTCTAACTGCAAATGGTAGAAATATATCTAGACACACCCAGAATGCTGTAATGTACTTGGGCAAACTCCCAAGGTTGTCATGGTTACACTTTTATGTTCAAATATGGTAAGCATGTCCATTACTGCCTATTGTTCTTACACAAAACTTACTAAAATAATTAGATCTTACGGGGCTGACTGACAACAGCCTTAGAATTGATATACATTGCTTAAACAAAAACCTTAGGCTTAAACAGATGCAAATTTTTATTTTCATTTGCAAGATTTTATAAGAATTTGGCTTAGAACTGAATAAAAATAGCAAAAGAAACATACCAAATTATGAGCTCGTGAAGTAAGGAGATAATATCTTACTCACTTACATATCTTTAGCACTTGGAATGGTACCTGGCACAATATACCAAATAACTTGAAACCAAGTTTTGTGGGTTAGGAGAATAAAGGACACTAAAGAAATCTCTGGCTCATCCTTTGAGTAAGCAGAGGTCATTTGGTTCATTCTCCTGCCAGTTAGGCAGTATTTTGCTCTTGATATACACTTAGGATTTGGGGCATAAATCATTATAAGCATCTTGCATGCCTGCCTAATCAACCTAGTTTAAATCCACTGACTAAAAAGGGAGCTTACTTTTCAGAATCAGATTAGAGGAAAAGAGAACATTTTTCATTTCTTCCTGCTCCTAAAAATGGAATGTTCTAAGGTAATGTATATTAAGAATGTAAAATACTTTTGTGGGGAGATTATGAAGAAATTAACTTTCCAACTTTAACAATTTCAATGTTACGATTCTCAGTGTTAGGACAGTCACTGTAATCAGAATACACTAGAATGTGTTCCAGGTACAAGGTAAAGGAAAACATGGATGGGGTAGAGATCTTGTTAAGCAATGGGGCAGAAAAAGTGCAGAAGATGAGGACTAAAGATTTCAAATATGGGTACCTGAAAGGGTGTACCTCCCCATTTTTGTTCCACTACCTTGTGTTCCAATCCCACTGGAACATCACAACATTCTAGGACCTCACCATACATCTCTCTCTCTGCCCCAGGCATATATGGGGTACACAGCACTGTTTTGTTCAACGCTTTTCACATTTAAGGGGCCATTACCACTGTTTGAGCTATACTTCCATTATTAAAAGTAATAAGACTTCAATCAGGGATGATTTACTGTGAAGACATCCACTGGTATACGGCAGAGCTACTAGAATACCAAGTAGTAATTCCTTGTTTCTTTCTTAATAGCGGATGTCAATTCTATGATGTTTTTCAGCCTCCTTTTCAACTTAGAGTCACATGACTCCTTTCTGGCCAGAGAGATGTGAACAAAAGTATGGTAAGTATGGTGGAGGACTTCTGGGATCCATTTGGCCACAGTCTCACTCCTCCCCAATATCTGAGCATAAAACTCATGCCCTGTGACCAATTAACCAACAATTCACTGGGTCAGTCTGGTCCAGTATTACATGTGAGGGTCATAATACAGGCAGATCTTAAAGAGGGGATAACAGAGAAACCACAGGAAAATAGGTTCCCCAATAGAGGAAATCGATGCTCCTCAAATGTTACTGAACAAGGTGTTTGCCTACTCAGTCACACCATAAACCCTCATTTTCTCTGGAACACTGGATTGCATATGGATAGTAGGGGGAGATGTAGCTGATAATGGAACAGGGTTGCTGTGCCATCCATGGTATGTGAGGGCAAAAGAAAAACATACTCAACTCAAACAAGAGTATGGTAATTTCAGGCTTCATTAGAAGCACAGGGAGGTGAAATCAATGTAAGCCAGACAGGAAAGAATCAAAATCAGTAGGGAAAGAAAATTTAATTTCAAGCTTCTAAGGAGAGACTATAAATAATGCAACGTTTAAAACATATTAGCAAAAATAGATCACGGTATGTTTCTCAAGCAAAACAGCTAAACTTAAAAGTTGCTTGAAGACTTTCAGTTGTGAATATTTAAAAGCAAATGCACATATTCGCCGGAGAGGAGAAAGTGTTTGGGGAGACTACATTAAAATGAGAAGTCTGGGATGATACACACCCAAATATTAATGCTGACATGAATGGCTACAGGTGATTTTTTTTCTTACTTCTTTATACCTTTATGTATTGTTAGAAAATTTAAAATTGTGAACACCTAACTTTTAGAATTAGAAAGACAAAGAGTCTTTGCAAAAAGAAAAATGTTAAAGGAGTCATACAATAACACTATGAACAATGGACACAGAAGGCTCACCAAATCCAAACATTTCCCAAATATCCTCCAAGAAACCGTCCAATAACTTGTTCTTAATGAAGAATGGTGCCTCTCAATGACATCTATTTTTGGATGTTGCTCTTGGTTGAGACTCTGAGTTGTAGAGTCTAGCCTGCCTTCTCAAAGTGTAGCTCTCTAGATCAGCAGCATGAAAATCACCTAAATACAGGCGAGGACTCACAATGGGAGAAAAGAGGAGATTTTTTAATTTCTTGCTGCTCCTAGAAATGTAATCTCCTAAAGTGATATATATGGGAACTGTAAAGTACTTTCAGTGGGGAGAATGCATAGAAATAACCTTCTAACTTAAACAATTCCAATTTAATAACTCTCAATGTCACAATGATTAGAAAGGTAGAATCACTGGTCACAACCCAGGCCTGCCTGAATGAGCAGATTGGGGAATTTCAGACTGTGACTGGCAGTGTGTCTCCTCACCTGTAAAGTGAGCCAACTCACCGGGTGTCTAAGGTCCTTTGCAGATCGGAAATTTCATGGCTCCATTTAACAGAGCAGTTCTGTATTTGTTGCATGGTCTTCATCGCAGCATATTTCACACATGCATGTGTGTCCTTAGTTGAACAAAGGTCAGAAGTGCAGAAAGCATCCTGAGAATGTCACATCTCACCTGACCAGGCAACCAGAATTATAGGAACAACCCCATTGAGGGCTGGAAGGGAAGGGTCAATGCATATTAAAACACTCGGAACACACTGCCTTTCTAGAATGTCTTTAATCTACTCAGCCTGTCATATAGTCCTTCAAGTCATATAATTTAAAAAGAAACTGCATATGTAAAATATTACCTTCTCCTCCCTAGTCTGCTAATTTGTGTTTAGGAAAGCCTTCCGACATGAAAAACACATGGTTAAACACCTTTGGGACCCAACACAAAATAGCCTAGAAAGAGAAAGAGGCTTTTTTTATGATTTAAATTGTTATGTGGTCAGTCAAATCTAATCTATTCTAATTTATTCATATGGAGGGTCAATTATCCCAAAACTCTTAATACAGCCTGCACCTGATCTTTGTGGCCAGTGAACCATTCAAAGGGCAGCTGTTTTGTGTTTTGCGGGGAGGGGGGGGGGGCGCGTTAATATGAATTAGCACATTTTTACCTTTTTCTCTGTTCCTACTATTTAAGCTCACATGGTCTACCTGACAGAGTCCATTTAAGTAGAGGGGAAAAACACTAAGCATTCTTTGAAAATATATTCACTATGGCCTCTCTTTAGTCAATACATATGAAAGACCCACGAGATTCACTGTACAACTACCTGTTCGAAGGAAAACATCACAACGGCTTTAAGGCAATACTGGTGCCACCTTTAGAAAAACCCCATATTGAACAGCAGAGCACACACCACACACTTTTATTGGCATAAAGTAACATCAACCACAAGATAAGCAACTGGACTGGGAGCCCATATGCTGATGGAATGCAGGCGGCAAACCTACCTCACATGCCAATTATTCTTTTCTTTAAACCAATTTCATCTTTAAAATAAGCTGAAAACGCATGTCGAGGAACAACATACATTTGTCTTTGCACTTCCTATGAAGACTTTTATTTGTTGATGTGCTCAAGGGTCCAGTTTAAATTTGAGTCAACTTATTTATCTGTCATACTAGAAGAGAAGTTCACCATAAAGGGACAAAAATATTGGAAGTATTCCCTGGTAAATGAGAAGAAGTATGCCAAAGCCCTCAGTGGTAAGACTGGATTAGTCAAGAGCTAAGAACTAGAGGGCCATGAACATACAAGTATTTATTCTCTCCTATAAAAGAAGACCAGTGGGATGCAGGGCAGGACTATACGTCAGTATCAGTCAGGGACTCAGACCCTTTGACCTTTTTCCTCCACCACTCAAGGCTACAAACTGAGGTTACCTTTTAGTCCCAGAGGTGGTGGAGCTCCTGCCATTACAAAGGCAGCAGGAGAGAACAGGGAAAAAAGAAAAGGCTCCCTCCCCAGCTGCTTCAAGTTTTTAAAAACAGCCTGGCCAGAAGTCCCCGTCTTACTTTGGGCTACATGACCCCACCTAGCTGAAAGGGACATTGCAAAATATCACAGAATTGGCATTCTGTTGTGATTCTGATAGCAGAGAAGAAATACAGATTCTATACTGGATATCTCAGTATCAATTAGTGTACCAATTAACATCTTGGGAGTAAATCATCCCTAACCGAGGTCTTACAATTTCCAGTGTTATAAGTATAGCTAAAAACAATGACAGTGGTCACAATATCTTAAATCTGAAGAACTTCCATGGAAAGGTATTACCTGGTTCACACAATAATTGCATGAGAGTAACAACAAAAGTGACAATAAGAATACTGGTATCAGAAATTAGTAGCAGTACCTGTCATGCACTCTAATTGTTCATTTTAACCAATTTTTATATCAACTTTGCGAGGATTTAATGAACTCCATTTCACAGAGAAGCCACTGACTTCAGAGGTGGGAAGTGACTTTTCTAAGGTTCTAATTCACTGGAAAGAGATAGAAGTGTAATACCACCACAGTCCTCTTAATCACATTGATAATAATCATGACCCTGGTGGGGTCATTGATACTCCAGTTTTATAGTTGAGGAAACAAAGGTTGAAATATTAAGTTTATTATAATTATAATGTACTATAATTCTGAATGAATGGCATAGGATTTTGTCTGTAAACATGATTTTTTTTTTAAAAGATTTTTATTTATTTATTTGACAGAGATAGAGACAGCCAGCGAGAGAGGGAACACAAGCAGGGGGAGTGGGAGAGGAAGAAGCAGGCTCACAGCTGAGGAGCCTGGTGTGGGGCTCGATCCCATAACACTGGGATCACGCCCTGAGCCGAAGGCAGACGCTTAACCGCTGTGCCACCCAGGGGCCCCTGTAAACATGATTTTTATTTATTCATTTTTATTTTTATTTTTTTTACCCACTGGCTCTTATAACATCCAAACAGGAGTTAGAAAAATCTAGCTTCTCATCCTGGCTCTGTAGGTTAAGTCAGTCTAGTTTGATTGCAAAAGTAATACATGTCCCCTGAAAAGGAAAAATTCATACAGAAAAGAAGAAAGTAAAAATCACCCCCAATATACCACTAATCTGAGAAAATTCACCCAATGTGAACATTTCCGTGAGCATTCTCTGGGGTTTTTCATTGGTGGGTGTGGGAGGGGAGGGCTCAGTAATTTGCCTTAAGTCTCTGAGCTAGAAACCTGTACTCCGATTCATTCTGCCCAAGTCTCTGACCCAGGACAGTCATGAGTCTCACCTTTCCTGCTGAAAGATGTTCCTTACACGCGCATGCCTGAAAATTCAATGACAAAGACACTTCCCTGTTTCAATGGGCTTTAACGAAAATTTCTTTTTATGTTTCTCTTCTAAGGACCAAGATGAAGACAACTAAATGCAATCATTAACAAATTGCCCACGCTGTACGTGAGTCTGACACAAAACAAGACTCAGGGTTTTTGAACAGTAACAAAGCACCAGAAGTGACCTCATGTCTCATTTTCTTTTGCCAACTCCATAAACCTGCTTGAAATCTGAAGTGCAGATGATATATTGAAGTGACTCTGGTATTCTGGCCAGTAAAAACATGGAATGCAATTAGGTTTCCACATAACTATAACAGAAGCAGCACAAAGAAAGATGGCATTCTGACGAGGAAGGGGTTTGTGTATTCATTTCAATATGTTTTTCTTCATATAATGTGTCTCAGGCATGGAGAAGTCAGATTAAAAAAAAAAAAAGACCTTCCAGTAAAACATTTCTCAGTCTTGGCCCTGTTATCATCCTGGGGCCGGATAACCCGTGATGGGGGCCTGTCCTGTGCCCTGAGGATGTTCAGCAGTATCCCTGGCCTCTACCCCCTGAATGTCAGCGCACGCCAAATTGATAACCAACCATGATGTGTCCAGATGTTGCCAAACATCCCTTGGGGGCCCACAGGATCTCCAGCTGAAAATCACTGGTTTGGTAGATACCCTCCGGTTCACACCATCTTGGAAGATTTCCGAGCAGGTCAGCAAAGTCAGGAAGGAGCGGGAACACCTTCTGGAACAAAGGTCCTTGGTGCAGATGGTAACATCGGGGCCAGCAGCAGAAGGTACGGTTTTTCTGGGGCCAGATGACACACACTTTTGAATCTCTGACTCAGGAGTTTAGAATGTAGTCTGCAGCAAATGGGGACCAGCTCAAGTTTATGAGCAAAAACTGAGATAAGATGCACAAAAGGCAAGTCTTAAAAGGTAAGCTTAGAGGTGTGCTGCTGTGAATTCTGCCCTTTCATTGCTTTAATTAAACACAAGTGGGGGATGATGTAATCATAATCCCTCTCTAAAACTGTCTACTTAACAAAGTGGCTGGGCAGCACTGAAAACTTTGATTTTTTTTTTTTTTAAGATTTTATTTATTTGTCAGAGAGACAGTGAGCACAAGCAGGGGGAGAGGCAGAGGCCGAGGGAGAAGCAGGCTCCCCACTGAGCAAGGAGCCCAATGAGGGACTCTATCCCAGGATGCTGGGATCATGACCTGAGCCGAAGGCAGACGTTTAACCAACTGAGACAACCAGGCGTCCCAACTTTCTGATTTTTTTTTAAGATTTATTTATTTATTTATTTATTTATTTATTTATTTATTTATTTATTTATTTGACAGAGAGAGAGAGACAGTCAGCGAGAGAGGGAACACAAGCAGGGGGAGTGGGAGAGGAAGAAGCAGGCTTCCGAAGTGGAGGAGCCTGATGTGGGGCTCGATCCCAGAATGCCAGGATCACGCCCTGAGCCAAAGGCAGACGCTTAACGACTGAGCCACTCAGGCACCCCCCCAACTTTCTGATTTTTAAAAGAGATATTTTAACTCGTAGAAAGTGTTATGTACATTGCCTCACACACACAGCACTCCGTCAATGTTAATTCCTCATTGCGACCACTATTGTTTCTATGCTTATTAGAAGAAGACAGGATCATGATGGCGAAAGTCAGCACTTCCCAAATGTGTCCCAAGAAACTCTGGTATCCGGAAGTATTAAAAATATCTGTATACATATACAGATATGCACACAGAGAGAATTATTTTCTTTCCAAAACTGATTTATTTTTAGGAAACCATGTAAGACAAAAGATGTATAAAATAGGAGAAATTCTTATCTCCATATATTTTGTTATAAATGCTTAATTTCCCTAACTTGTATTTTCCTATAAAATAAAGAGAACACATAAATGAATTTTTTTTTTTAATCTAGAAGCAATTCGTTTGCCTGTGAGGCCACTTTTTTCCTGTCCTTTCTTCATGGGCTCATGTCAGCGTCCCACTACACTTGAAATATTATAGGTCTGGAAAATTCTGGCCTCATCAAGCTGAAGGGGACTGTTTGGAAAAGACCCTGGCTCTGGGACCCCGTGGTTAGGCGAGGAGCGGGGGCCATCTAGAAATGAGGAGAAAGAAAGTGTCATCCCTATGAAAAGGTCAAGGAGAAAGCTGCCTCACCAGCTGTCTGCACACATCACTCCAAGGCAAACACCCGACACAGTGAAATAATCTCAAGTAGGTATTAAAACAGCCATCAGTGTTGGCAGGTGGCCAGGAAAACACATCTGCAAATGCCCAAACAATTGGGTGTCATTGTTTAGGAGTTGGGGGGCCATCCGTTCCTGCGCATTTGAGGCAATTTTCTCCCATGACACACTATGTTTTGTCTTCCTGAACATTTAACCTCCGATTTGGACAGCAGAGACCTGGCCTAGGCCCATTCCTTTAGAGTATGCTCGAACGGTTACTGAAAGTGACACTTTTCTAATTATTCTGTCAAGCATCAATCTCTGACGTTCCCAGTTCCTCAGCGCTCTGACTGACAGGGCAATCAGCGCTTTACTTAAAGCATAAGCACTGACTTCGCCTGGCCTGCAAGAGTTCCCTACCTGCCGACAGAACAGAAAAATCCGCAACTGGACGAAGGCGAGTTGTCACAGGAGTGGAATTTTACATGTGTGGGAGTGGTGCTTTCTAGCGAGCATCTCTTTGAAATGGGGACACCCCAATTCCAAGGGGCATATTTCCAAATCTCAACCATCAGGGCTAGGATTTACTCTGCCTTCACTGTGGCTGCTTGAAATGCAATCAAAAGACTCAGGAAAACAAACAAACAAACAAACCAAATCAGTATCAAAGACATCTCCAGCTTCAGGCAGACCAGAATGCTCAGGGGTGGAGCAGGAGTCGAGAACACCCTCCCTTCCAACTCCCAGTCAAAACTTGTATTTCCACCTTTCTTACACACTGGGCTTCTGGGGTGGAGGGTGGCACAGGAACTGTCACTATAGGAGAATTTATTCTTAATTAAATTTAGCCAAATCCCAGTCATTTGTTTTTCTCTAAAAGTTGCCTCCACATATTAAATAGTGTTCTTCAGTTTTGCCTTTGGCAATGGAACTTCTGACACAAGATGCAAAACGAGAAATGAGATTGGTGGATCGGTATATTTCAGCTGGTTTGAATGTGATGGGTAAGGTCTGTGAAAGCTGCCTTAAAACATGAGGCTGCACACACTATATGGTGTTCAAAACCAAGGGACACAAAGGGGGCGAACAGATTATATGATGAGTGAGAGCCACCAGGGTAAATCGGAAGCCGGACTTTGCAAAACGACTGCCTGAAATACATTATGGGGTGGGAGGCGGGGGGAGGGAAGAAAGCAGGGCACCTGTAATTAATTCCCTAAATATAAGTAGACTACCCAACATATTTTCAAGATCCCCAAGGCTTGCAGAAAAAGGAGGTAATTCAAAAGCAGACAGTTTTGTGTTGCCTGGAGTAAACTAACTAGAGTCCTAACTGGTCTCTGTTTTTTTTCTTCCCTTGTCCACAATGCATACTCCCAGCTTTATCTCCAATTTCATCATCTTGGTGCTTAAAGTCATTCAGTGGCTTCCCATTTCATCAGAATGAAATTCAAACTTCCTAATTTGGCCTACAAGTCCTTCCTTTGCCAGCCCCAGCCTACCTTTTACCTCTCGCCCAGATCTCCTCTGAGAACTGCTCTGCTCCTTCAACATTCGTTTCCTGCCTTTATCTTTTGCACTTGCTTTCCCTCCTCTTTCCACTTAGCCTCAGATGGCCACAGGTTAACTCCTTCAAATCATTTGGGTTTCAGCTTAAATGTCATCTCCTCCGAGAGGCCCTCCAAGGTCACGCTATCTAAAGTAACTGCTTCCTTGCTGGTGAGACCTACAAATACAGGGAGCCCGACTGGCTGCACCGTGCCAAGGTCACACCACTCTTGGTCTGCTCCCAGCCGTGACTAGGAGTAGAGGGACACTAAGGCGGGTCCATTCCCGGGAGACTTTGTCACCGACTGCGGTTCCAGGACTATCTGAAAGCCTCGCAAACCTTCCTTATTCTGCACATCAGCACAGGACATATCCCCACCCAATCATCCTTCCCTCTCTTCCTCATGCAGGTCAGACCTGGATCCAGTCGGATGGCTCTCCAGCCTCTCCCAGTCCTTTGCCATTCCCTCTCAAAGGCCCATCCCCAGAGAAAAGCCTTGCACATTAATCCTGCCTTGGTGGTGTCTAAGACCCTGACCAACCTACTCACTATCACCTCATCCTGTTTTATTGTCTTCTTAGTACTGACGGCTAAAGAAAATGACCTAGCAGGACACGCAGCAATATGTACTTACCAAGCCCTCGGGTGGTATGCTCAAGTTGGAGAAACAATGACCTACTATTAGACAGCTAATGACAATCAGAGTAAGAAGCAGGGCTCAGCCTTATCAATTACCAGTTTATTTCTCAGCAACCAGTAGCCTTAATAACACAATCCTTAGATTACAGCTTTGCGGAAGTACTTTGTTTTAACAAATGAACTCAAATCCTTGTCAGCTTCTTACATCTAGCTTTTACACAAAATGCAGACTTAACAAATGGACATTAACTTACTAGGTAAGCTGAAGGAATTTCCAGAACACTGATCTGATCGTGGCTGAATGCCCCCCATGTATTTAACTGGCTTTGCAGCTTTTAGGCAGTAAAAATAAACTTCTCAATTTATACCACTCTCCTGTGAGGAAAGCTTAATCTGACGTTCTGCCATCACTAACGTGGGAAAGCGGCAGCACTATCAAGATGGCATCTGGCAAGATGAAATGGTCCTGAAGTTTGTCGCTATCGATTTCTATGTGGTAAAACCCATGTCTCGTTCGTTTTCTCCTTTTAGATCAAACGCTATGATCTCCAGGAAGAAACGCTGAAGTTTTGGTGCACGGTGATGGCAACAGCTCAAGCACCATGCAAGCAAGTATGATAACGAGAGAATGGATTGATTACAGTCAGGAAACTTATGGACGGTAAGGTATGAAATACGATCTGGAGGAACACCCGAGATGAAAGGATATAACGTGCTTTACTGCTTATGAAGGGGAGGAAGCAGGAAGTTTCCTTTCCAACATAAATCCGTAAGTATCTTTTCCCCGGGGGAAGAGTATATTAAGTCAAGTCCATTATAACTTTAGATACAAGTCAGAATTCTGAAAAGGAGGAATACTTAATGTGTTTTTAAGAACTGAGAAAAGGAACTTCCACAATAAAATGAATTCAGAGACAAAGACCTTCCTTCTTAATTAATGACCTCTGGCCTGCAAGGCCATCTGTAGAATTTCAAAATGTTCTCCACAACTTTGTTTTTCTCTTACTTCCTGAGGTAGATGATGTAAATATGCTTCAATGTATAATTACCCTCTAAAAAATACGGATGACTACATTAGCCAGAATCTCTTAAACTTTGCCAATCAAAATAAGAGCTCTGATGCATTTTTCTAATCTCAAAAACTGAGGAATATGAAGTTTTCCAGTTTCTCTGGTACTTTTCTTACCAAGTGCAAAGGGTTTGGTCAAGGCACGTATCATACCTGGTTAAGCTCTAGAGAGAACCACTCTGACAGGTGAAGTGAAGAAAAAAACAGCTCCACTGCCTTCCTATAAACACGAAAAAAAAAAAAGAGGAAATGGAAAAGCCCAGGATGACAGATTCTTCAAATAGAGTTTTAGTAAAAGGATTATGTCTTTGGGAACCTAAAATGTAATTTTACTTCAAACAAGTATAGGGTAGAATGTCTTTGAAACAGAGCATTTGAAAACTGTAAAATGTTTATTCACTCAACAACTATCTATTGAGTGACGACTTTATCAGCACAGCATAAAAGCCAAGAGTGTTTGGAAGTGAAGAATAACTGACAACATGTGCTAAAAGCCTGGTGTCTTATCAGGCCATCTGATACTCATAGCAACCATGTGGAACTGTTTCTATTAATACGCCCATTTTGCAGGCAGGAAAAAAAAATAAATGAGTCTTCGAGGGTTAAGTCACTTGCCATGGTCACACAGCTAAGAGGGAGAGAGCTGGAATTCCATTTGAGGTTGATTAGTAGGCGGCCCCGGGGTTAAGTACTACACTCCATTGTTTAATATTGGGCTAAATACCCTGAAGAATATAATACATGCTCCTGAGAAACTTTATTGCAGAAAACAGATGGGAGGGGAAATAACTACATGACAGTTGCTCTGCTGAGTGCTATACGAGGGGCAAATGTGTGAGAGAAAAGCGTGTCGTATGGTAACAAATTCTAGAAGATACAGGGTAGAGCAGGTAGGAAAGGGGAGTTTAACCTAAGAAAAACCAAGAGATCAAGCTCACTTATATTTGTTTCCTGGCCTGATCTTTTTCCAAGACTTTCCCATGGAGTTATTCATTTATTTGCATAAAGATATTTTTTTCAGCACCTACCATGTGCTGATACAGTGGAAAATGTGGACCTTGGCTTCATGAAGGTCACGGTCTAGCAGGGGAGGTTAGGCAGTTTTCAAAGATGGTCACACAGTATCTCCCACCACTGTGGGAGACTCTCTGTCTTAATCTCTTTCTCTCAAACTGCACTGTGATTCTGCCACTCCCATGTTAAAAGATGGGGTCTATTTCTCCCCCCACCCCCCTTGCCCCCGGAATCTGGGTAGGGCCTCTGATAGCTCTAACCGACTATGGGGGAAGTGACCCAGGGCTGGTCTTGACCTAGCAGCTTCCATTCTCAGACTTCTGGAAGCCAGTTGCTATACAGGATCATTCTGAAACCACCATGCTGTAGAAAGGCCAAGCTGTGTGGAGAGATGAGAAGAGATATCGGGAGAAAGAGACAGAGACAGGCCCAGGAGGAATAAGGCGCCAGACATGGAAGGAAGCTACCTTGGATGTCCGGCGACCAATGGCTGTAGCCGCATGGCAGACTCCATGCAAGAACCATGAAGCCGAATCTAGGGAACCCACAGAACCACGAAAGAGAAGAAGGAACTGCTATTTTTAACCCTATTTATATAGGCTTGAGGGTGGTTTGCTGGGAAGCAATGGGTAATGGAAACAGAACTGAATGCAAAATTACCTATATGAGTACGTAATTAAACTAGAAGGCGAGTATAAGTTGAGAAGTCCTAACAATGAACATACCACCCTCACCTTCTGAGGGGTTTGTGGAAAGCTCTCTGCATGACAGCAATCAGGGTGAGTCCTGAAGAATGAGGACAAGAAAGAAAAACATGAGAGGGAAAGAATTTGGGGCAGGAAGAAGAGGATGGGGATGTGCTCATACTTTCCAGGAAGGGAGAGAATATCAGTGACCAAATGAGTCAAATGGATTAAAAAAAAAGAAAAGGCACGAGGAAGGCTGGAGAGCTGGCAGGTACTGGCTCACGTGAAGCCTTGTAAGCCACGGTAGCTGGTGGCCACTGTGTCCTGGGAGCAGTAGGAGCCAAGGAAAAGGAGTGATGAAGATTTGTGGTCACTGTAGTTGGCACTGCAGGGTCTCAGGGGAAGTCAACAGGGAGAATGACTGGACATGAGGCCTTCGAGATTCAAGAGCAGGATGTCCTAAGGGAAAATCAGCCTTTACCTTACGTGTCATGTTGCTGTAAGGTTCTTAGCTAAATAAAATAAAATGAAATGATAAATTTTTAAAAATGAATACAGTGTCCAGGAAATTTAGGGAATTTGCTTTCTCACTTCAAACTTTACAATTCACAAAATGAGTTTAAGCGTATAGTCTACACATAAATCTGACCTAATTCAGGGAGCGAAATGTGGCTAAATTTAATAAAGACAATAAAAGAGAAGGAATGGCTTGGTTTGAATAAGAAACTTAAATGAATTTTTCACATTTCATGTGGTTTCTTCAGGTCCAAGTTAGCCAAAAATGAGCACAAAATGAGCGTCCTGTACTTTGGTTTCTGTTCCAGCTTTTTGCTTCTGCCCAGTCTGTAATTGCATTTTCTTATTTAAATGCTTTTCTCAAAAATGCCCATGTTTTCAATGACCACCGTTTAGATGGACAGATACGTGCTGCCACCACTGCCCTACACACCATCATTGCTCTACGTGCCGTCCTCACCCTACACACTGAACACACAAGACAGGAGAGCTGCTTTCCAAGCACCACTGCTGCGCCTCTGGGAGACTCCAGTCCTCTGCGGTGAGGAGGCTGCTGACGGGTGACAGGTGCACCAGAAGGGAGACCGGCACTTCACTACCTGAGGCCAGGAACTACAGGGACCTAAAATACCGCGACAAGAAAAACTGGGAGAACGGACATGTTGCTTACGGTGCTGGGACATGACAGGTCTACCTCTGCTTTGTTTGCTTGCTTTTGTGTATTTTCTAAGTCAAAGAATTGTTCAAGAAGTGATGATTAAGAATCATAGTACCAAGGGGCCCCTGGGTGGCTCAGTCGGTTAAGCGTCTGCCTTCAGCTCAGGTCATGATCTTAGGGTCCTGGGATCATGGCCCACATTGGGCTCCTTGCTCAGTGGGGAGCCTACTTCTCCTTCTCCCTCTACACCTTCCCCCCGCCCCGCCCCGGCTCATGAGCGCGAGCTGTCTGTCTCACTCTCTTTCTCTCAAATAAATAAAATAACATCTTAAAAAAAAAAAAAAACAGAATCATAGTACCAGTGTGCTATTACGATGATATTAAAATGACAGTTGGCCAGAGCACCCAGGGAAGTCTGAAGTTCCTCACCTTGGATGCTGAGGGGGTCACACAAGGCCAGTGAGGGAAATGATGAGCCATCAAAACAAGGCAAGCCAATATGCCTCTATTAATGAGGTCTTACTCAGGCTGAATTACAGGGTTGAAGGCTTTTTTAGCCACGTTAAGTTCAAGACATTGGAACATCATAATTGCTCCTCCTTCTTCCAGGCTTCAACACCGCCCCCTCTCAATCCAAGTTCCTTAAGGTACCATTCCACTGAAACCAGAAAACCTCACTCTTCTGGAGTTAGAGGAAAAGTAGCCAGACCGAAAGACAGAGAACATACAGTATTTTCTCCATAAATGGCTCCGACTGGTCTGGCATATACTGGTCCTCCCTTCTCTGGAGTAGGATACAAAAGATGGAGCGGAGGAGAAAGGAGGAGGAGGAGGTAGAGGAGAAGAAGGAAACTAATGTGGCCAGCTTTAGGGGAGAGCCTTGGTCTGTGTCACCCTCAGGGATGACCTCTGAAAGGGACCACAACACATCTGGACTCCAGATCTTTTAAACAGACTCTACCCACCAGTACACTGGCCAACAAAATGGTTTTAATGAAACAAATCAGATCCACGGATTTCTTCCTCCTGATGGCAATGCACTTGTGAGGGAAAAGTAGGTGCACAGAACCTGGTTCCCGCAGAGGCCACAATGTGATTTAGAAAACACATTCACACGCACGCGCGCGCACACACACACAATCATCCTAATTACTACCCAAAAAATATTTTAAAAATCTTCTATGTGTTTAGAATGGCTGATGCTCTTGGCTTAAGACATATAAAATGAGTGAAAATAACTTAATGTCATAGTATAGACTGATACTATCACTGAAAAACTCGAGTCTAGTTTTATTTCAACCACCTTTGTGCATGAAAATCCATAAAGTGACCCCAACAAGAACATAGCAAAATAAGTTTTCTTGGCCTCTAACCTGTGGCAATTTTAACACAGTAATATTTATCTCTTCAATATATGGAAAAAGCAAAGTCTAGAAAATTCACATATTCATACTTTACTATTGACATATATTTAAAAAAGAATTTTTTTAAAAAAGATGTTTCCTTAATCGCTGCATGTAAAATTTGTAACAACCACAAAGTGTCATGTATTTAGTACCAGATCCAAAATCGAATAACCACATATTTATTACAAAATATACTAGATTGTTACGTGACTTTTATACTTTATCACAGACTCTGCTTACTGGGTTGTCTTATAATGAAACATCCTTGATGATAATAATTTGTTTTTAGCCAACTGTCATTATTACAGTAAGATTTATTTAGTTTAATTATATACAGACCCTCTGAAGACATCTGTTAATGTCTGAGCATCTATCTGTTAATTGGTTTTATTTAACATTTGGGATCATTTAGCAAAATGCTTTGTTCAGGGAATGATGGAAGCCAACCAAGCTCAATTAACTAAATGGTCACCAGAGACCATTTTAGGGAAGGACAGCAAAAAATAATATGCTTCCACGCATAGGTGTTAAGGTTAAAAAACTAATATAGTTCCGTGTCTCCAAGGGGGAAAAAGCCACCCAAGTTCCAATTCCACTTATAAATGTATACCACAAAAATATAAAAAATGATCCCACTATGGTGGCAACAACAACAACAAAAAGGAAGCCAGCTAAATGTCTTAACAATAAGAAAATGACTAAAAATACAAGGGTGTATTCACAGAATGGAACACAACATGGCCACTAAAAATCTTGTTGCAGAAAAATATTTAATGATGTGGTAAAATTATTTCAGGATATTGCTAAATGGAAAAAAATAGTATGATTCCAATTTTTTTTTTTAAAGATTTTACTTATTTATTCGACAGAGATAGAGACAGCCAGCGAGAGAGGGAACACAAGCAGGGGGAGTGGGAGAGGAAGAAGCAGGCTCATAGCGGAGGAGCCTGATGTGGGGCTCGATCCCATAACGCCGGGATCACGCCCTGAGCCAAAGGCAGACGCTTAACCTCTGTGCCACCCAGGCGCCCCCCAATTTTTAATTTATAATGTATGTGTGCTTACAGAGAAAGAAAAAAAAAACCAATGGAAGCACATAGTCCAAATTTTAATAATAGTTATCTCTGAGCTAAAACATTATAGGTGACTTCACTTTATTCCATGTGCTTTTTTTCTATGTTCCAAACCCTCCATAACAACCATGTATTAAATTATGAAACTCAATTATTTAGGAAATGAAATAGATCTCACACTTAATTCTCAAATTTAAAAAATCAGTAATATAGGAATTTATAATTCCAAAAGGAATGAGCATTAAAGAGTATGTTTTAGACACTTAAAAAAAAAAAAAAGGCTTTCTGCACCAACTTCCCAGGTAATCATTAAGCTTCCTGACCACAAAGTGCAGAGCATGTAAGAATAGACACTGTACACTTTATTTTGGGGTGAGTTTTGTTTTGACCCAACTTCATTTTAAAAGACATTTTGTTTGGAGGGGGGTGCCTGGGTGGCTCAGTCAGTTAAATGTCTGACTCTTGATCTCAGCTCAGGTCTTGACCTCAGGGTCATGAGTTCGAGCCCTGCACTGGCTCCACGCTGGACATGGAGCCTACTGTAAAGATAGATAGATAGATAGATAGATAGATAGATAGATAGATAGATAGATAGATAGAAAGAATATAAGGAAAAGACATTTTGTTGGGAAGGACATAAGGCTGTTTTCTTCAGATAATTCTGAATATCAGCACTACCAACCCTGAATTCCTCAAGGCTTGCCAAGCACAGCAATAAAGCTGTGAATATTGTTTAATTAAAACCATTTCCTTAAAGTAAACAGAACAAGAGTTCACACTGACAAGAGCCTCTGGACTTACAAAGCCTGCTCTGCTCTTCTCTAAGGGGACTACCGGTCGTGTCCTTAGTGATAGGGAAAGGTAGAAAGTCAGTGTCCTCTTCCTGTGTCCATTATGTTTTAAGAATACACTGCCCAGTAGAAATTATGACAAACTGGGAGAAAGTACTAATATACTCAAATTTTCTAAAATTTATATGCTGTGCACATCGAAGAGAGGAATACTGCTGTGTTCAAATGCCTCAAAATAACACCCGTGAAGGAAGCTCATTTGCTGTGTTCTTGCTGGTCTCACTCTATGGATTTCCATGGATATATCAAGCAGTTGACAGAAGACAAGACCTGATTTACTTGGTGACTATAAAGGGTTTGGCCCCCTTTCAGAAGAACATGCCAAATCTTGCTACATTTGCTCAGACTTAACTCGTCTTATGATATAGCTTTCTTTCATATTTAGAAGGTCTCACCCAATTCTAAGAAACTGTTGCATATGAAGTTTTAAAACTGTTTTTTAAAGAAGCTTCACTTAAAATCAGATTTAAACACATACTTCGCTGACTTAATATAGCTTTCCTTTTATTTTACTTTTTTTTTTTTTTTAAATGCCCCATACAAGCATCCAGGTCGCTGACAATTCTTACAGGCTTATATCGGGTCCTTCTCCACCACAGACATTTCTCCCTCAGTAAAGCTCCACTCCAGGCCTAGGAAGGGGAAGGGATGCAAGGGTGTGGATTGGGACTTCATCTCTTTCTAGCTACTGACAGAGTGGTCCCCACAACCTACACATAACCTGCCTCCACCTTCCCCAGCCTCAGAACTGCTCACTCGTGACATCTAGCTGCAAGGGCCAATTTCCTTTCCCGGTCTGAAAAGGTGAGAGGAGGAAAGGGAGAAAATATGCTACCGATGAATGAATAATAAAAACAACAACAACAACAAACCCAAGTACTGAAGACTTACTAGTGATGCCTCTTGCATTAGTGCTAAACACGTAAATATAATTAACAAAATGTCACCAAGCACATTACTCAGAGCTCCCAGGTCATGCCCGGCAACCCTGGACATGGCATGGGCATTTAGTTAAGACTACTTCATATTAGCAAAATAGAAAGAAACATGAAATACACCCTAGCTGACTTAATCAAGACATGAAGACCCCTACAAAGAACATGTTCTTTCACTTGTAAAAAAAAACTGACTTCTTTCTCATGGTAACAATGGCAAGAGAAACTTTCAGTTTTCCCTCCATGTAACAAAAGCTGTGTGGTTTGGAAACTGATTAAAGGTGGATACAAAATTCAGAAAGTACAGCCCCAAAGAGTCGTCCAAGAGGAAGGCCTCCAGGGAGCGGCAGGAACTAAACAATTTGGAGGAGGTCCTGGAACTTGCAGTCTCTGCAACCTGTCCTATGATGTGTCCTCAATGAAAGGACAGGCCTCGTAGTCCCCTTCCATTAAGTGACTTGCTAAGCATGAAGCATTCAAGTTCTCACACCACCCAGGACATACTTTGCACGTGCATTTCCTCCATGTGTCCCCGATAACTTTGTCTTTCTCTGGAAGGTCCATACAATTATAAACCTAGAAATGCGGTCTGGAAGGGTAACTTCCTGGGGCATGATACAACAAAATCTCTCAGAATCACAGAATTTGAACAGGCATTCTTTGTATCTCTTTCTCCCTCAACCACCGTATAATGACCATTCTGGTTGGAAAGTTGCATATTTAAATTAAAAAAAAAAAAAGATCCAAAATGCACAACAAAAGTACTCTAAAACCATGTCTAAGCCACTGATTTGCACTGCTTCCTTGATACCTTCACTAGAGTTTTATTTAGTCTCCTCTTACACACTGAAGTCACATCATACACACATTTAATATATGTAAAGCCAGCTAAATGGGCACAGGGACAGAACAAGCAAATGAGGAAGAAAGAGCCAAAATTCATGAGTAAAATCTAGTGGGTGACCCCAGTGCTGGTCCATTCAAAGAACACGAGTTCCTGAGGGAGATGAGAGGGAGTAAGCACCCTCTGCGCATGGGGCACTGGATAATCTAGGTGCTAGGAAGAGGGACTAGAGTCGGGTTGTCTGGGTATGAATCCTTGCTCTACCACTAAAATGTGGCCTGCGGCAACTTACTCTGTGCGTCAGTTTCCTCATCTGTAAAATGGACGTGATTTAGTATCTATTTTAGGTTTGTACTGAGGGATAAATGAGTTCACATTCGTAAAGCCCTTAAACCAGTTCCTGGCATACAGTTAATCCCTATATAAGTGTTAGCTGCTGTTACTAATATTTACTTTATTCTTTAACTTTGGTACAGCTTTTTTTAATTCAACAAAATTAATTATTCACTGTGTACTGTATTTATGCCACTCTGTGAGGAGTGGGGATATAGTGAACACACTAGAGGCCATCCTCCTTATAGGAGCTTACAGTGTCATGGGCCAGACAGACTTCTTTTTGTTTGTTTGTTTGTTTTTTCTTTTTTTTTTTCAATTTTATATTTTTTTATTATATTATGTTAGTCACCATACAGTACATCCCTAGTTTTTGACGTAAAGTTCCACAATTCATTACTTGTGTACAACACCCAGTGCACCGTGCAATACTTGCCCTCCTCAACACCCATCACCAGCCTATCCCATTCCCCCACCCCCCTCCCTCTGAAGCCCTCAGTTTGTTTCCCAGAGTCTATAGTTTCTCATGGTTCATTCCCCCTTCTGTTTACCCCCAACTGTCTTCTCCTACTGATCTTCCTACTTCTTATGTTCCATAAATGAGTGAAACCATATGATAATTGTCTTTCCCTGCTTGACTTATTTAGCTTAACATTATCTCCTCCAGTGCCGTCCATGTTGCAGCAAATGTTGAGAAATCGTTCTTTTTGATAGCTGAGTAATATTCCATTGTATATATGGACCACATCTTCTTAATCCAGTCATCTGTTGAAGGGCATCCCGGTTCCTTCCATGATTTAGCTATGGTGGACAATGCTGCTATGAACATTGGGGTGCATATGGCCCTTCTCTTCACTACATCTGTATCTTTGGGGTAGATACCCAGAAGTGCAATGGCTGGATCGTAGGGTAGCTCAATTTTTAACTTTTTAAGGGACCTCCACACTGTTTTCCAAAGTGACTATACCAACGTGCATTCCCACCAACAGTGTAAGAGGGATCCCCTTTCTCCACATCCTCTCCAACAATTGTTGTTTCCTGCCTTGTCAATTTTTGCCATTCTAACTGGCGTAAGGTGGTATCTCAGTGTGGTTTTGATTTGAATTTCCCCGATGGCTAATGATTTTGAACATTTTTTCATGTGTCTGTTAGCCATTGTATGTCTTCATTGGAAAAGTGTCTGTTCATATCTTCTGCCCATTTTATGATTTATTTGTTTCTTGAGTATTGAGTTTGAGAAGTTCTTTGTAGATCTTGGATACCAGTCTTTTATCTGTAGTGTCATTTGCAAATATCTTCTCCCATTCCGTGGGCTGCCTCTTTGTTTTTTTGACTGTTTCCTTGGCTATGCAGAAGATTTTTATCTTGATGAAGTCCCACAAGTTCATTTTTTCTTTTGTTTCTCTTGCCTTTGGAGATGTGTCATGAAAAAAGTTGCTGTGGCCGATGTCAAAGAGGTTGCAGCCTATGCTCTCCTCTAGGATTTTGATGGATTTCTGTCTCACATCGAGGTCTTTCATCCATTTGGAGTTTATCTTTGTGTATGGTGTGAGAGAGTGGTCAAGTTTCATTCTTTTGCATGTAGCTGTCCAATTTTCCCAGCACCATTTACTGAAGAGACTGTCTTTTTTCCACTGGATGTTTTTTCCCGCTTTGTCAAAGATTAGTTGCCCAAAGAGCCGAGGGTCCATTTCTGGGTTCTCTATTCTGATCCATTGGTCTATGTCAGTCAGACTTCAATAACAGCATGCCATGGAGAAGGACCAGCATCTCACCACACTCTTGGGACTTTGGTGCTTAAAGATACTAAAAGGGTGGCGCCTGGGTGGCACAGCGGTTAAGCCTCTCCCTCCGGCTCAGGGCGTGATCCCGGCGTTACGGGATCGAGCCCCACGTCAGGCTCCTCCACTATGAGCCTGCTTCTTCCTCTCCCACTCCCCCTGCTTGTGTTCCCTCTCTCTCGCTGGCTGTCTCTATCTCTGTCAAATAAATAAATAAAATCTTTTTAAAAAAAAAAGATACTAAAAGGATTGCTGAAGTTAATTTTGATTATAAACATTTTTTGTCTTCTGAATTATCTTTTCAGAGACTCGCCCATATTTGGGATGTGAGACCACTGTGCAGTGGCTGCAGCAAGAAAGAGACATTCAAAACCTACAAGTAGGGATGAAAACAAGCTCGCATCCTGCGTCTTGTCTGGCCCACCCTGCAAGGAAGCCACGAACACTCAAGAATATGATACAACCCCCAAAGTGGAAGAGACAGCAATGAGGTCTCAGTTTGACGCTGCAAATATGAAAGAAAATCATGCAAACCTCAATTTTTCAGCGGTGGTAGACATAAAGATGATCTAATAGTTGGAGAAGGATATATGCTGATTCTCTGACCACAGAGTAATCTGTAAAGAGAGCTTGTACAAAGAGCTACCAAGATAAAGAAACATCAGATTTTATTTTTTAAAAGAAGTGATTTTTCATTCCTTATGTATACCAAAGAGAAATTCAGTGAAGACCTTATGTCACATATCATTATGAATCAATTTTCTTGACCAAACAGAAAAGTTGATTCAACATCTCCACCTTGAAACACTCTATTATCATGACATTTGTCAAATACTGAAAGATCTGACCACTTCCCTTTTCCCCAAATAGCACGAGGAACCCAGATAACAAATGAAGGTTGTACTTTGTAACAAGAATAGACAGGAGATTGAATCACAGCAAAACACTTACAAATCAAGAGAGGGGAAGAAAAGTACCAAGAGAGATTAAATGCACAGAGAACAATAATAGGAAGGAAATCTCTTGTGAAAAGCAGCAGCTGATGGTAACTTAATCGGGACAAAAATGAATTAGATCTACTTCAGTGACTGAGCTCAAGAAGAGGTAATTTCATAAAGTTTATAGAAAGTCACTTGAAAATTATACAACTTGTTTTTGTTCTCTTCTTTTAGAGGGAAGGGAAATAAAAGTTCTCCGTGAGGGAACTGATCTTCAGAAAAAAGCATTTACAAACCCAGTTGATGAATGTTACCTATTAACTAGAAGATTATCCTTAATTCTCATTTGGGTAGAAAAATCACTTTAGAACTGTGAAAGGCCCTCTGAGTTTCAGGGAGAGATTTTGACACAGAAATAAGGCGGGGAAAAAAATCTTAAAACACATGGGGATGGCAAGTGTATGGAGAAAGAAATTAAAATCAGAGTTAACAGAGTTGTGCCCCAGGCGACTATGTGGCACAACAAAGGTAAGCTGGGGCCAATTCTCAGTTCTGTGACAATAATACACATGGCATATAACACAGGACTTACTGGGTTGTCAGCGACAGAAAATAAATTCTAACTTAAAGGGTAACAAAAAATGAAATAGCTCTTCACTGGGATGGGAGCTGAAGAAGCTACCGAGCTCCAGCAGACATTCCCAGACATGAGAATCACCTGGAGGGCTTGCTGGGCCCCACCCCAGAGTTTTTAATTCAGTAGTTTCAGGCAGATGAAGATTTGCCTTTCTAAAAAGGTTCCAGGTGATGCCACTCCTGCTTGTCCAAGCACTTTGAGGAGCACTGAGTTAGAGAAAGCTGGACTCTAGGAACGAGGCTCTATGACTTGGGGAGTCTCTATCACACAGCTTTGCTCCTGGATCTTAGTCTGGCTGTCAGCAGTTGGGAAGGAATACCTACAGCCTCTTGGGCCACTTGGTTTTAGTTCATGATCGCACAGGCAGGTGGCCTTTGTCGTAAGTGTCAGGAGGAGAATAGCAGGCAGGCCAGTGAATGGACTGAGGGGCTCTGCCAGCACACCACCCCTGAAAGCAACCTCTATGCCAGGGACGCAGCAGAGCAACGTCTGGGTTGCTGGTATAACCCCTGGGCCAGGTGTAAGGGTTCTCTGTGGGCAGGAGCGGGGAAGAGAGGATCCAAGTGGGGATACAGAAAGTAAAAGAAGGCATCACCGGGATCATAGGGGGTCCCAAGAAGAAGTATCACCAAAGAAATAAGAGAGTCACGGGAAAGCAAGATGAGCAAAGAGCAGTATGACAATGTGGTTATCACAGCCCATAATAAAGTCCACTTTAGCCTCGGATGTACCATGTACAATCAAATTCTCCTAGGATACCATTTTTTACACACGTATCACCCATCTAAACTCACAAAGCAGTGCTTCTCACATAATCTGTGGTGAAGGACAATTTTTTTCCTTAAATGCCCTAACAGTCACTGACTGATGTTTTTGTAAAATACAATCATCTGAATTGCTAGAAAATTGATCTTCCACTTATATGTCATGGCAATGGCAATTTGTAATACAAGTTTCTAGATGCTGATTCTGTTTCTGTACTTATTACAGATCTAAAACAGCCCACGGACTGGGGTTTCTCCACAGACTGGCACTGGTCCAATACCACACTCTGAGCATTCCTACTGTAGACCACAGCGGACCAGGTCTCTGTCACAACTATTCAGCTAATTAAGGAAATGAATGAGCAGAGCTGTGTTCCTATAAAACTTTATTTATAAAAACAGGCGTGAGGCAGGATTTGGCTGTAAAATCCAGTATGCCCACCCCCCGCTATAGACCAGCGCTTCTCAAAATCTAATGCACATGGAATCACCTGGGGATCCTGTGAAAACACAAATTCTGACCCTATGGATCTGAGGTAGGGCTGAAATCCTGCATTTCTAACAGTCTTCACATTGCTGTCAACATTGATAGTCCTTGGCCCACATTTTGAGGAGTAAGGTTGCACAGACTCTTCTCTGTGAACCCAAAGACTAGGATGTCGACGTCAATATTAAGAGGTGCTTTACACTGGGTCTTCTCTGAGCTTAGAAAGGACTATATGTGTCAATCAGACACAAATATTTTTCTGCTTTAAAGGGATGATGACAATCAGGAGAACTTGACAAGGATAGCCTCTTTGGAACCAATGACATCAAATGTTGGATGGTTTCCCATTCTCTCAATCAGCTCATGAGCTGACACACAGTAGGTGATCAAGGAACAGTCAAAGGACTGCTCATTGACTGCAGGAATATCCAGCTGTGTCCACAAGGGGGAGGAAACTAAGATGATGGTGAGGCTCTAATTTCTGCCCTGTTGTCTTACCTAAGACATTCTGCATTGCTCAATACATTGATGCGATTTACAAGTAGTGCTTTTAAGGTTGTATTTGCATAGAAAAACAGAATCACAGAATTTATTCTTTTTGTAAAGGTTCTCTTTTCACATTACTTTTGTATTTTTTACTTTTGCTGCTTTCATTCTTCTCATTTGATTATCAAACACCTGTTTGGTCAGCAGAATCCGTGTCTAGATTAAGTATTTGGTAGTTCAGTTTAATGGACAGGAAGATCCACTCATAAAATGTAATCACTAATCACAGGTCATGAAACACGGAAAAATATTAGAAATGTCTAAATTTAGGCATTTCCCCTCATACCTGCTACCCAAATGTCCACATTCTTGGGTTACAATGACACACTGAAGATTCTACATCACTCGTATCTCTAACTCAGAGAAATGTACTATTTGGAATGAACAAGCAAGTGAAATCTAGGAGGTCAAGGGTTAAATCTCCAAATGGATTTTCTGTTCACTATTTATGATCCTAAGGCCTCTGAGTATTAGAGCAGACACCTAAATGTTTGCTCAAAAATATTCTCCTGGAGTTCTAATTGAGAAAAAGGGATGTGTCCAGAATGCTTACAGATAACAATTAATGAAAGGACTCACAGATAAGCTAGAAGAAAAATAATTAACTTGGATTTGTGCCAGCTGCCCCTTGGGAATGCTAATATGTGTGTTCAAAGTGCTCCATTTCATAAGACCTCAAAGGTGGAAACAGAGCATTCCCAGGAGAGGGTCCTGGATATGGAGATAAAATATCCATCGATACTCACAAAGGACCTCTAACTGCAAGACAGTTGCTACCCAAATTAAAGTTGCAGCATAAACTATTCAAGTGGACAAAACCTCTTTTTTTTTTTAAATTCTTTAATACATGGCTTAGAACACCTTGGTAAAGAAACAGTGAGTAAACAAAGGAAAGAAGGGCAGGTCCAGGGGGTGCAGATGGTGGACAGATTCCCCTCACTGGGGGCATTCATGTCATCGCCTTCAAACCCAAACTCCACGTCTAACAGTCATGATGCGTCTTCCTCCAAGGCAAACATTTCTGAGAGGTCTTCCTGGACAAACCTAACCAAAATAACAAATTTCTGGTATCCTGAGGTCCCCCTTTCAATTTTATTTTTTAACTTCGTAAGATCACCACCCAGTGCATCAGTTATGTCTTTGATATTATGTATTTATTTACTCATGGATTAAACTATCTTCTCCCTCTGAAAAGGGCAGCTCCAAAAGAACACCACTCTGTTTCACTCACTGCTCTACAGCTCAGCGTCTAGAAGGCCTGGCATACATAACACAATAGATTATCATCTGGCCGAAGTCACTGAATGGGTTTCTGGCCAGCTTAGTCATTTTGTGGTCTGGACAGTTAGTCCTGACCTCATAAAGGTGTCTTTGAGGAGTTGACCCCAACAAGCTGGGGGAACCACCCACTTCATAAAGTCACTTCTTGCTGTGGAATGAGCCTTGTCAACCTCCTGGTGGACACACTGACGTGTACCTATGGCAAGTTCCTGCCTTAGTTTCCCACCTGGTACTCCAGCCTCCCTAGAACCAAGCTTCTGCTTATGGGATGCTTTGTGTGAGTACAACTTGGCCTCTGCACTACAGCCTGGAGACTGTGGTGCTGACTATCTGTTAACAGAATTCCCTACATACTTGTTAAGAATTGCCTCCCTGTGGGGCGCCTGGGTGGCACAGCGGTTAAGCGTCTGCCTTCGGCTCAGGGCGTGATCCCAGCGTTATGGGATCGAGCCCCACGTCAGGCTCCTCCGCTACGAGCCTGCTTCTTCCTCTCCAACTCTGCCTGCTTGTGTTCCCTCTCTCGCTGGCTGTCTCTATCTCTGTCAAATAAATAAATAAATAATCTTAAAAAAAAAAAAAGAATTGCCTCCCTGTGTTTATACTCTCGTTATCTTCTACTCACCTGCTGCTTTCAGGTAAGACCCCTGCCCACTCACAATTCTCCCTGTAGAGCTATTACCTGCTGTTGTGTGTCTGGCTGCTGGGCAGGACCTCACTCCAGCATCTGCAAAGAGGACCTTCCCTCCATTGCTTCCCTGACGCTGGGGGACAAGTCCAGCTCCAGACAATGGTCCCTACCCGGCTGCCCCATGCCATTAGAGTCTTGCCAGACACATGGTACTGGCATCTAGCTTGGGAAATTGTTTCACAAGGACAACTCATTAACTTATTATGCTTACCTTCCTGGCTGAGAACATTTAGCTATATGATTTACATGGAAATAAAGAGAATGCCAATATGAATTTGCTCTGAAAAGACATTTTTGGAGAGCTCACTATGTTCCTTGAACCATTAGAGTGGATAGAAAAAATGAAGTATATAATAATAGTTGAAGAAAACAAAACCAGGGATTGGAAAACAAAAACTCAAGGAAAAACTATAAGCTATTTTTAAGGAACACGCAGTAAATGAAAAGTTTAATGAAAAAGCAGCAAGAAGTGGGAAGGGAAGGAAGAAATAATATTTCTAGGCAATTTTACAGGGTTTAAGAAGAGAAATGTGTGAACAAAAGAGATGATTAAGTGGTGAGGACTATAAATTGCAAATATCCCATTTCAGAAAAGAAGAGGGAGATGGGGCCAAATTATCACCGAGGTGGCATCTGATATGGGCTAGAGATTAACAAGACACCTACTTTACAAGTTTACCTGGAGCGTCTCCCTCTTTACAAAGACGGAAGACATATAGAGAAATCAATGGATTCTTAGGAAGAATGTTGGCAAGAAAGAACAAGGAAAAATAAAGGTGAATGTATTCTTCTACTTCTGGCAAGTCTCGTCCTGGACTCAGTGTCACCTCACTGAACTGCATATATCAGGAGGAGATCAGGAAGACCTTGAACTGAGCTGGCAGGAAGGGACATCAGGCCACATTTGGAATTCTTACGTATTTCAGAATCTGGGCAATTCAGAATGACTGTATCAAATATTGAAAAATGACTCATTAGTCCTGAGATAATTAAAGTCAGATCAGCAGCCCACTGAGGTAGTAAATGCTTAAGTCACTAAAGGGCGGGGGGGAGTCTAGCTTGGCCCTGGAGTGTGGTGATTTTCTTTTTTTTCATTGTTATAAAAATCTGTTTTGTACCATGAAGTTTTTCATACTTGTTACTATTACCTTTATTTCTTAACGATATTGTACTCTGCTTCAGCAAACCAGACCTACAAAGTTCACACATTTTCTGAAAGAGATTTTAAATGCTGAGTTTCTTTAAATAACTTTGTAAATAACAAGATACCTTTAAAACGCTGCCCATTATTAACACGTTAGTATAACTGATGGTCAGGGAGACCAGCTAACAACCCTGGAAGATGTGTATCATGTAACACCAGGTTTTTTTCAAAAGGCCATCAAAAGGAAGGGCATTCTAGTAATAACCTTACAAAGAAGATAAGTATAGATAATTTTTGGAAGGAAATTTAACAAAATTATAATAGGGGTTGTGTTATGGTAATAAAGTTAGGGACAATTTCTTTTAAATCTCATACTTTTAGTAGGAAATGTAAGTTTCTAAAAGTGGAAAAAATAATCAACTTTTTTTTAAAGTAAAGAAAACTTTCAAAAAGTACAAAGTGAAGGGACTTAAAGGTGTAAGGAAATCATTCTTATCTGAAAAGTGGAAAAATTAAGTTAAAATGTTCTCAAGGTTTACTCATTTAATCCTTAAATATAAAAGGCAATATGTCTAAGAAGCCATTACTAACACATTTTGAAGGTTCTCAAGAATCAAAATCCTTCCCTTTAGGAAGCATATAAAAGGAAATTAGGAAGAGAAAGATTTTTTCCCCTTTACATTCAGGCTAGGGGTTCCTGACTGTCCTTTCTTAGAAAGATCAAATGGAGTAGCTCTTTCATATAATCGCTGAAGAGCTATCCATGATTATCCAAAATATTCAGGCAATTCCCCTCCTCCACAGTAGTCATGGTCCATAACCGTACAGTGAGCACTGAATCAGCAAATAACAAACCACTGCTCCCAAGGAAATGCAGGGTTAGCTTCCTGCAAGCCACCGGTCACATCTTTCTCAAAAGAGCGATACACAACCTTGTTTTCTGCGTGTTTCTGCTTCAGGACACCTTAGTTAAGATATATTGTTAATTCATTGCTATTGAATTTATGGCCACTAGCACTCTAACTCACACTTGCACAAAGCTGATCTCACCTATATTTTCTCCATGAGGTGCATCACAAGACACATGACTTGGGAAAACCAGACAGCACCGTGTCACTACACACGGGGCCATTTTAAACAGCAAAATAGGCACTCGTCTCATTGATGAGAGCCTTCTACGTTCCTTCTACCTCTACCTGGTGTGGTGATAAGTTGGCAGGAAGTGTGAAAACCTTAAAATCTGCATACATATTCACCCTCATACTTCTAGGAATTCATCTTATATGAATAATTGGAACTGAATGTAAAGAGTACAGAAAGGTTCACGGCAGCATTATTTTAAGCTAGAAACACCCTGAAAACCAAATAACAGAGGACTGGTTAAGTAAATTTATATATTCGGACAACTGAATACTATTCTGCTCCTGAAGATGTTGGAGGGGAGCGTACAAGGACAGGGAAAAAGGTATGTAAAAAGTGGGAAAAAGGAGACTAAATAATAGTGTCAATCATATTGACACTAGTTTTGTTAAAATATTGCACAGTCATCTAAAATAGTATATGTAAATGCAACTTGACTTACTTTGGCACTTTTCTATATTTTATGTTACCCTAATTTAATAATTAGGAAAAAGGGGATGCTGTTTAATAAAAGACCCTAAAAAAAGACAAAATGCTATTTGTTTTGCAAGCCATGAGGAGTCAAGCCGATTTCTTCAGCAAGCCACACGGACGTGGTGTTCATTTAGGAACAACACAATCATCCCTAGTTCCTAATTTCCTGGCAGTGGGTGGAGGGCAGTGTAGAGGGAGGATGAAAGAGAATTCAGTGTCTTCTATCTCTGCAATGCAGTGGGGCTCATCCCACCAGACTATAGCTCACCCCTGTAGAGGAAGAGGAACCAGAACGCCTCTCCACTCAAAGGCTCTTCACCTTGTTCTCCTGCATTACTTTCCAAAGTTTGCTCCCCACATCCAGTGATTCCCCTACCAGACATTATTTGGATTCAAAAACAATACCTCAAAAATAATAATAGTAAAACTTTCAGATGCCCGATCACTCTACCATTATAAGATAATTCTTAAGATTCAGAGATACCTGACATTAATCCTGGCCGTTATTTGGTCACATTGTTAGAAAATGCACTATTTTCTTATTGTTGAGTTGAACCATGTCTTTTCTCCATGCATAGCATTAAGAGAAAAAAAAACCCTAACTTTTCTAATCATTATATATTACTTCGAATCTATATGACATTATACTTTTATCACTGGTTCATTTCTCTTTAACAGTCTACAAAGGCTTCTCCATATAGGATTCATAATCAATTACTGAGCATGTTGGGACTAATGATAAAAATTACTAAAATATCCCCAAGTCCGTTAAAATTCTTCAAATTACTTATCAGGAAACAACAACAACAAAAAAAGACATTCAAATCTGAATTCTGAGAAGCAGAGCAAAGAGTAAAGATCTTATTTTTGATTTATTTCTGAGAGTATGTTAGCAAGGAGCATGAAAATAGATTTAGAGTGTTCCATTCGGGATACATGAAAAATGTGGTAGCTATCAGACACTGATCTTGTGTAAGATACAGAACCAACTGCCTTCCCAGGACCCAGTTCTAACTGGGAAGTACTGGCAGGTAACATGGAATGAGCATATGCTGGACAAGGACAGCCGGACATATTTGGAAATTTGGATCAACTGGACATCAGAGAAAGAAATGCAAGACAAGAGGAAAAGTACTTTGAGGAAAGAAAGAGCAATAAGTATGGGGCAGCTGGCTTTCTGTTCTCTAGTTCACACAGTGTTACCCTACACAGGGGTGAAACCAGATGACAGGTTACCAATTCATAAGCACAAAATCGTTTGTATTCTTCTCAGACTAGACTATCAGGTAGCCTATCAACATACAGAACAGCTGTCTGGATTTTTACTCCTTCCAACTCATATGAAAGTAAAATTTATTTTCAAAGAGGACTATAAGAACAGGGATGGGAGAGTTATTTCACAAATAATGCTCACGTTGTTTAAAGGATTGGGCATTATATTTGAAAATCAATCCCTACAAGAGTTCTATTACCCCCTCGAAATAAATATTCCCTTGCGATATGGTATTCCAGCAAATACATGTGGTCTGTAATAAAATGCGTTTTGCTGCAAGCCTCTGACATGAACATGTAAATAAGTGAAAAAGAAGATCCTGTGTTTTGTATTTAAATATATTCTAAGTGTATGATTATCAACAATATGTGTATGAGGTATTTAGCACATATTAATCCCCAAACATATTTATTAAAACTGAAGGCATTTGCATGCTGAAAGGCATTTGATACTGAAAATATGGCACGCAGTTTTACTTCTCCAGCCTCAAAATCTAAAGACTTTTGAAGCACACACCACAGAGCCAAAATAGCTGGACTCTTCTCAAATTTATACCAAATGATATTCTGTGGCTCGTGCACACATGAATTTAATCCTCCCTTGATTAAGTTGAGTTTTCTTGGTTGTCTGAACAGAGGATCTCATCAGAAGCTACTGAATTGCTTACACATTTCATCAACTTCAAAACAACACATGCAGTTAACACTGACGTCAATGAACCTGTGTCAGACACCTCCCATCCCGTCCATGACCGCTTCTTCCCTTCTGTTTCAAAAATTATAAATCCAAGCCTTAGAAATGATGAGATTGAACATTCAAAAAAAACAACAACACACATTAAAGTTTTCATTGCACTTCAGAAATGTCTGCTAAGTACTTACACATATATGATCTCTGTTGATATTCAAAGCAATGCTTCTGGGTATTACTTTCATGTCTGCTTTACAGACAAGGTAACAGAAGCTTAGAGTATATCCTAATAGCTAATAAATATATGAAAAGGTGTTCAACCTCACTGGTCATGAGAGAAAGGCACTTGACCACATTGGATACCCCCATACATCGATCAGAATGACTGAAACTAGAAAGGCTTCAGTGTACCGAGTGCTGGGAAGGATGTGGAGAAACTGGAACGCCCATACACGGTTACCAGAGTGTAAATAGGCAAATGTGCAAAGCTGCTTGGCAGCATCCATTCAAGCTGAGTATGTGCGTATGTTATGACCCAGAAATCCTAGTTCCAAGAATACATCCCATGGAAATGTGCTCCAAAGGACTTGTATGAGAACATGTTCATAGCAACATAATCACCAAAACTGAGTAACACAAATGTCTATCAACAGAAAAGATGAAGTGTTCTGGCAGAGTCACACGACAGAATACCATACAGCAGTAAGAATGAGTGAACCACGGCTACATAAAATGTGGATGAATCTTACAAATAAAAGTTAAGCAGAAAATGGCAAACACAAAAGAGTGTACGCTGTATGATCCTATGAAGCTGAAATTTGTATTAAGACAAAACAAATGGATGACATCAGAAGTTGGGGTAGCCGTGTTACCTTTGGAGAGAGAGCAGGGAAGGAGAAGCACGGGGCAGGAGCACATGACTGGCTTCAGAAATGCTGGTTGTCTTAGTCTGTTCAGGCTGCTGTAACACACTACCATAGACTGAGTGGGAAGACCACAAACATTTATTTTTCACAATTCCAGAGGCTGGAAGTCCAAGATGAAGGCACTGGCAGATTCAATGTCTCACAAGAGCCCACTTCCTGGTACAGAAACAGCCATCATCTAGATCTATCTTCACCTGGAGGAAGGGGTGAAGGAGCTCTCTGGGGTCTCCTTTATAAGGGTAATAATTTCACTCACGAGGCTCCACCCTCATGATGCAATTACCTCCCAAAGGCCCTACTTCCTAATATCATCACGTTGGGGGGGTTAGGATTTCAACATATGAATTTTGGGGGGACATAAACATTTAGTCCATAACACTGGTCATGTTTTATTTTGTGACCTGGCTGCCAGTTACACGGCTACGTTCACTTCGTGATAACTCACCAACCTACATAATTTTGATTTGCATACTGTTCTGTATGTAGGTCATACTTCAATAAAAATTTGTTAAGAATTTTAAATGATACTATCATATAAAATTATTGCTCCTTTAAATGGGAAATGCATATGTATATCTCAGTTCATGTAATAAGCAACTCTCTGATTAAATGTTCTTACCACAAGAAAGATGGAAGCTAATGCTATACTGGTGATCATACTGCAACATACAGATGCATCAAATGAACACATTGTATGTCTCAAACTTATATGATGTTATATGTCAATTATATCTCCATTAAAAAATTTAAGGAAAGTTAAACTCCAAACACTAAAAAAAAAATAAATAAATGAAGCAACCACCTGAGGTAATAAGCACTGTTACTATTTCATTTTATAATAAAGGAAACTGAGATATATAGAAGCTCAAGCTCCCACAACCAGCAAGTGGTAAAGATGTGACTGGAACCTGGGCAGTGTGGCACCAAAGCCCCACTGAGAATCCATTCCTTTTTGATCTAGTACTCGGTGCGTATGCAGCACATTTCTTCCTGGATATTTAAAGAGCTTTGGAAAAAAACACTGTACATTAATTATACTGCAATAAAAAAATTATAATATTTAAAGAAATAAATATTTAAAAAAATGAAGAGTTTTGAAAACATGACTTTAAGTTAGATCTAAATCAGGAAGCACAGACAGATCGGGTGCGGTGACTTCACAAATGTCAATCACACAATACTAGATTTTGACCTCAGGCCCTCAGAGGGCAACAGATTTGCTTAACTTTGGCCAACAGAGATGGGATGAGATTGAGATTCCTGCCAACTATTCTTTCCTTTTATTCATTTATGTAAGATGTTTTACATACTACAGATGTCATCCGTACTCATTTTCTACACCTTTGAAATTCTAAGTTTAGAATTAGAAATAAAAGCCGAAACATGATTCAGGAAAACAAAACTGAAGGATAACACTCTTTGGAGGGCTTTTCCTGTAAGTGTGCTCAAATTCTTTACAGATTAGCACAAAAATCCTACTTCTACTTCCTATTTTATGTGATTTTTACTCCTTTTGATTTAAAGAATGCTAGTGCTTAGACTTCTACACGTTAAAAATGATGAAGATCAGATCTATCATACCACCAGCAGAACAAATTCTATGCCTTTCTCTCATCTCCAGCCCAACTCGAAAATAAGAGAATTATAAAATATTTAATGTGAATTCAGTTTTGTAAGTGAGGTATCTTGAAAAGATTCTTGTTTTATTTTTTTTTTTTAAAGATTTTATTTATTTATTTCACAGAGATAGAGACAGCCAGCGAGAGAGGGAACACAAGCAGGGGGAGTGGGAGAGGAAGAAGCAGGCTCATAGCGGAGGAGCCTGATGTGGGGCTCGATCCCAGAACTCCGGGATCACGCCCTGAGCCGAAGGCAGACGCTTAACCGCTGTGCCACCCAGGCGCCCCAAGATTCTTGTTTTAGACAGCTTAGCAGAAGAGCTCTGTTTCATATATATTACAAACAAACAGGGAACACACTAGTGATAAAGGCATTTGTGTTAGGTCCCAGTGAGTGTCAGCATTTGGGCTAATAGTCAAACAAAGTAAATTTAAGTTTCAGCTCTATGGCTGACATTATGTGTAGAAATATAGGTCAACCCATAATATTGTTCTTGAATGATGACATTTATAACATTTATTACTTGATCAATAGAATTAGCTCACACATGTGATGAACAAGTAGTTGTTACTATCAGTTGATTCAAGTTTAACAACAGGTCTTCTGCAATTTTGAGTTTCAGTGCGTTCAACTGACTAATCCTTACATCTAACGAGAAAATCAATACCTTTGTAATAATTAGCTTTGGGTTTTTGGGATTCTCTACTTCTGGGCAGCTGAATGGGGCTCTACTTGAAATAATTACTGCTAGAACTACAACCAGTTTTCTTGCAAAATCAAATCAATTCATCTATACTATTTTTAAGTCTCTGTTCTCTGAAATCTGTTAAACAACGCCAGGATTGAAAATACCCATTACATTTCTATGCTTTTTATCTGTCTTTGAAATTTCAAGATTTGGAAAATTTACAGTGAGATGAGCTATGCATTCATTTTCCTGATATAGCATGAGAAAAATAAAATAACTCCCACATATCTTTCTCTACCCAAGATGACAGGCAATCTCAAAAAAGTTTAAATACTCCAAGCATTTGAAAATATTCCATAGGGTAAAGTCAAAATTTTTTAAGAGACTGTTTTTAAAAAAATGGCTCTGCAAGTGATCTTTCCTTCCCTTCCTGTATTTTTACAAAATTAAAATTCCAGATCAGCCGCTAAGAAAAGATATTCCAAAGAAAATGCAATGATTGTCCTGGTAGACTTACTCCCTCGATAGCTCTCTATTATTCTTAGCACTGAATTTCAGTAGACACTAAAAGTTCAGTATTTTATCACAGTTGCCCGGTTCTCTGAATACTTTGTGGTTCAAACACTTTAAAGAGCTGTGTGTTAGTTATATCCATGGTATTTAGAGATTTCAATTGACAGGAAACTCTCTGGGAGGAAAATGATCCTTCCCTTAGTAAATAAAAAGGGGCACCTGGGTGGCTCAGTTGGTCTGCCTTCGGACCAGGTCATGGTCCCAGGGTCCTGGGATCGAGCCCACATTGGGCTCCCTTCTCAGTGGGGAGTCTGCTTCCCTCTCTCCCATTGCCCCCTCCCCCTCTCTTGCTCTCTATCTCAAATAAATAAAATCTTAAAAAAAGAAAATAATAATAAGGGATAAATAAATTAATAACTAGGAAACCACTGATAATATTCCTACTTAACCAATGAAAACAAGGTATTTATATAAACAGAAAAGCCAACTGCAAACACTTTCTTCATAGCTGGGTGACTCTGGATTTTGATGACAGTGCCCTTCCTGGATAGCAATGGAAAACTAAGGATTAGCAGCTGATAATACCCTACCATTTATTTTGTGAATCAGAAGGACAAGAGTTAGCAAAACTGTAAGGTGAGCAACCATCTGAGTCATGATGAAAACAGACAAGCATACTACTAATATAAAACAAAATTTTATATATGTGAACCAAAAGACTATTGTTGGTACACTTATTCATGAGAAGCTTCCATATTGAGTTCAGGCCACCTTTCTTTAAAAGAAATCTGGTATCATTTTCATTTATGATCTTCCTAGTGATGGTTCACATTTCCCATGTCTTCAGATACATTAAGAACCAAGAGAATGTCTCAGATACTCTAACAGTATCAAGATAATGATTCTCAAAGTTTCAAGTCAAATGGTGGCGGCACAGACATTAACTCACAGAACTGTAAAGAGAAGTAAATGATATACATAAGACGTTCAAACATGTTAGTCTTCGCCATGTCGTAAACGTCCACCTAAACCTTGCTGTCACAGACAAGTGAGTACCTGCAGCTGAAACAAAGCATATGGGTATTGAACTTGGAAAGTGTTTACTGAATCCCTACTAGGCACTAGCATGGGTGTGAGAGCTATACAGTAGGCAAGAAGAAAAGAAGTTCATAGAGCAACATTCTATGCTAGCTAGCACACGCTGTAAACTATGAAAATTAAAAAGCATACAGATGAATGTGCAGTCATTACTTTCTAGTGATATACAGTTTAAAAATCCTTTAATTTTCTCCTATCTCCAACTGTATGATAATACTTGCAGCACGTTTATGGAAGGAATCAGAGACTGAGTCCTCTAAGTCACATAAGGGCAAGACTAATCGTTTCAATGTACGTTACTCAAATAATGTTTCATGCCAACCAATGTTTTACTGTTTGGTGCACTCCCCCCTTTTAATTTCCTCTTATCTCTCAGAACTTTGGAAGCACAGCATCTGAAATAAGATCCTGGAGGTCCTTATCAGCCTTTCATGTGAAATGACCAAACCACTGTGTACCCCAAGCAGATATAAAGCAGGATTCGCACCTGCAGCTGCAAAGTAAAGGTGTTGGCTTATTACCCCTTAGCAGCAGGAAAAAGGCAGCTCTTGAAAAATCAGAACATTACGCAATCTCCCTACAAAGACAGAGGTTACCTTAGGATCGGCTGTGAGCAGTTTGAAAGCTTGATATACTTGAGATTCCTTTACACCACCACCAAGATCCAAGAAGTTGGCTGGCTTCCCACCATTCAGGAAAATGATGTCACAAGTAGCCATGGCAAGTCCAGCACCATTCACTGGGAAATGTAAGTGGCACACACAACAGGATAAATTTAGCAACATGAAAGTGTGTATGAACATTTTCCCTTCCCCATAATACCAAAGAGAACCCTGTCACTACCAGGTCAATCTGTCCTGCCTGGAACTGTGTGCAACCAGGTAAATTCACAGACTTTCAGGATAAATCAGGAAATGTGCATACAAAGAATAAACAAAACAAAAAATGTGGGAATATGAAGACAGGTTGGTTGAGAAGTTAAGTCAATCTGGGAAACAGATAAAAGGGAAGAATTTACCTAATTAATTAGTTTGGGCTAGTAGTAGAAGGAGTTTTGGGTTCTGGAAAAACAGAACTCAAGAGAACTGGGAAAGAGAAAAGAAGGCTACAAGAAGTTGCTTGGGTCTGTGAATTATATTATTTTTAATATCCTTTAAGAGACCTGAGTAAAAAAAATGGAATTTGTTTAATTTTTTGCTTGCTGAGAATACGCTCCTTTGAATGTAGCATCCCTCTGGGGTTGAGCCGTGGAGGTCCCAACTTCAATAGGGCTCCATACTTTTTTACACTCAGTGCATCCATGCATGTTTATAGGTTATGTGGATAAACTCAGAAAACAAATGAATAAATGACAGTATAAGAATAATATTCTTATCCCTCTGTTTCTTCTTCAAATTAATATAAGAAATGTCCATTAGCAACCTGATCATTAAAACTAGAACCAAAATGTGCTAACGTCTTAGCAGCTTTTTTTTTTTTTTTTAAAAGAAAATAAATAAAGAGTTTTAACGCTGCAATCCTATTGACCAATTATACTTCTTTGGCTTCTTATACTTAATTATATGAAATTACTTTCCTCCGGTTAGAAAGGAAAAAAAAAAAAAAAGCAGACCTCCTGAACACAGCAGAAACTCTCAAGGTAAAATACACTTCACTTTTTCTGACCCTTGAATTCCCCAGACAAGCCTGTGAACTGTGACTAATTAAGTCTGGGGCAACTACAATAAAAATGGTTTATATATGATCTTAAAACAATTTGAAATGTGTTAATCGTTGCCTTTGAGGCTGCTAACTTGGTCAAATCATGCATACTCCCACAGAGGCCACAAAGAAGCTGTATTTAATTTGTTCTAAACACACCATTATATCATTTCTCCTTTCTAAATGCCTACAAATATTGAGAGCACATTAGCTTATCAAGATCAGAACAATGTGAGTGAGCTGGTACATTACAGTTATTACTCCGATACAAAGCAAGAGCTTTTGGTATCACTTGTAATTAGATGTCATTTTCTATTGTATGGCTCAGCAGACTACTGGATGAGGTCTGTTCAGTTCTGAATATAATAATCCTATTGGTTTAATGAGTTACAAATCTTTTTTATTTTAATTCCATTAAGAATAAGACCTCAGTTTCCAGTGCAATGAATTGGTTCCACCAGAAACACAGATGCGTATAAATCTCAGCTCTATAAGCTGTGGACAATAACAGAAATGGTATTGCCTCTAGAGACCCATTCTTATCTCAGCTGAATAAGCCATTTTCACAAATTTAGATGAGTATGATAAAATCAATTGTTTTATTAATAAACTAGATAATGGATTAAACATTTTATCATTTGGTTATCATAAAAGCTGAAACGGGAGCATAATGATTCAAGTGTATGTTCTCTTCTACTTCCTCTGAGAAATTTTATCTTACAAACAAATTTCAGAATAGCATATTAACACTGACTGGAGCAGCAAAGATTTTGATTTTTATTAAGCAAAATTTAACTGAGATGCTTTGAAACAGTATTTCTCAGCTGGGGTGATTTTGGCTACCAGATGATATTTCCAGTGTTTGGTGACATCTTTAGTTGTCACCATGTCCCTGTCACCTAAAGACCAGGGACACTGCTAAATATCTGACAACATATAGGGCAGGCCCCCACAGCAAAGAATTATCCCACCTGAAATGTCAGTAGTGCCAGACTTGAGAAAACCTGCTTTAAACCAGTGACCACTGAGCGAAATGAACTTTGGGAAGAAACTCAGAATTGTTTCCGAAGACTTTTGGGCTACAAAAACTCCTATTTTTACTGGCTACCCAGAAATACGATTTCAGAAAGGTTCAGAAATCAGGACTACCTAAATTCTGCAAAAATCCACAAATCATGCTTTTGATAGAACTACTTTCTTACCAAAGCAGGCAATGTTCCCATCCAGTCCTATATATTTCAGATCATATTTGGCAGCTTCGTTTTCAATGGGCTCATTCTCTGATTTGTCGTCCATAGCAAATATGTCCTTTTGTCGGAATTCTGCGTTGTCATCAAAGTTTATCTTTGCATCAAAACAGACAACTAAATAAAGGAAAAAGGCACATACATGAATATCTCTTAAGGATCTATAAATTACTTCCCCCAGCTGGCAGGTACAGAAGAAAGAAAAATAAGACATTGTCGTTTTTTTCTCATGATAGGGGTAGGAGAAGCTGTTATGGCTTTTTGATCTTAAACTTTAGGGCTACAAAGACAAATATGGTGGCATAGTCCCTGTTCTCAAGGGACTTACATTCTCATAAAGAGCAGAGTAATTTATACCTGTTGGTCTCTGTTTAATAAAATAATAATATAAACTGTGGTCACCCATTAAAAGTTAAAGACTGCCACATCTATATACAGCTCTGATTTGCCATTTTATTACATTTCTTATTTTTAGTATATAACCACTAATCTTCACTTATACCTTCTATGCAAAGAGAAACGAGATTATAAAGCTTAATCCCACTGTCCTCCTTTGTCCTTCTGAGGCTGCAAAGTGACATTTTTATTTAATCAGTATCCTCGCTAATATTTCTGAAAGACTTAGTGCAAAGAACACTGGGTTAGAATCAATAGTTTTTTATTTGATCCTTAACTAACTCTGTAACTTGATAAAAAAAAAAAAAAACTTAACCTACTGCTTCTTTGGGCCTCAGTTTTCTTATTTGGAAAATGGAAATAACAATCCCTAAACTGCTGATATACTTACTTTGGGGTCTGCTCAAACTAGGACCATTATCCTCATGTATGCAAGATAGGACTCTTTTGATTCAAGTTATAAAACACTAAGAGATCGAGACAGATCAGATATAATGGAAGGTGGCCAGGCATTACAAGCACTACTATTTCTACTTTCTGGTGCAAGTAGAAATCTCCCAACTCTCTCAATGGCCAGGAGCCCTGGAAACAGTTGAAACTCACTGGGTGATATGGATGGACCACAGAAAGAGCGTTTTCCTTGATTTACAGCAGAATAGCTTCTAATGAAGTCTCAGGGAGAGTCTGCAGTGAGGAGGGGTGGAATGCAGGTTTTTGGGATCTGACCCCTTTTATTATATCCCTTCAGGGAGAAATTAGTTATCTATGAGAACATTCCATTCTAACATTCTTGTACTTTACTTCAGATATTCATAGGTAGGGATCTTTGACCTAGACTTTAGAGAGATTACCCATTCTCCTCCAGCATTGGTGAAAATCACCTACTTCTTCAAAGGGAAACAACCTGGAATAATTCATTCAAAAGTAATGACAACGGTCTGTTCACCCCATTTGCTTACAATGACAAGAAAATAATGTTACAACACCCTAGAGTTACAGACCCTCCATAGAGCCTTTATACAAGGGTCTCTCTACCACAAAAATCAAGCACTTTGATACAAATCTATGCAGAACTGGCATTTTAACATCTAAGAATACTTGGCATAAATAAAAGCCCAAACCGCAAATTATTTAAAGTAGCACTGACTGACAAGAGAGAATCTTATATAGAAGTTAATGTCTGCCAGAGTCCTTAGTCTTGCCACAAAATGTCCAACCACTTTACCCACACACTGTGAATACATGGAGCAAATGAGTAATTACTGAACAGAATACAGCAACCTTAATGATGGAATCCTACAATTACCAAAGGAATTGGCCAACATTCTCTGCTTGTCACAGTGGCATTTTGTCAGCAGTTAATGACTGGTATAATAATCAATAGGAAAGCAACTTCATTCTTGGCTTTCCACTAAGCTTATAAATAAATTTTAATTAATTTATTAGTAATTTTAGCTCCTCCATTACTCATTGGCAAGACTACTTGTAACTGACACCTTCAAAATGAATGGGCAAAGGCTATCAAATTGACTTCCTAACTGAAGACTTTCAAATAAAAGAATTCTTGGTCAAAATCAATAAACTAGTAAATCAAAATAGGTCCAGGCTGATCTTTGCCCCTTACAAAGACTACAGTTCCAAGCTACTTGAGAGAACATAATTAATGCATATGTATTCGAAGTTCAGAAGGCAGCCCCAACTACCCTCTGCAAAGCCAGATTTTCAAAAGATGCTTTTTCCTGCAGTGCGACCTATACGTCAAGGACAGAAAGGAGTTCACTATTTGGGGACCACCCTGAGAAAACGTTAGTTAAACCAGAGCGAAGATGGTAACTATGGGATAAAAGGAGTACCTACAGGTATGAGACTTATGGGATAAATGGCCTCTCTGCAATGGCCCCTTGCCAGTCATTCCCTCTCCGTAGAGAAAACTAAATGACACAACTAGGCCAATGTACATTACATCCTAGTGCTTTGGGATGTTACAAACACTATGTAAATAGGAAGTGAGGGGACTTAGGAATTAAGAAGGGTGACCCAAAACTGAACTGTCACCCTCAAAGCCTTAATCTTTTCTGTGGGTGGAGCACAGGGGGAATAAAGCACTTTAAGGAGGTACCTGGACTCTTTTAGACACATATTTGTTATTTTAAAGGCAGTCCCAAACATACAAAATGCTTTCCTGCCCCACTATCTCAGTTTATAATGCTGTATCGCCTGGATGTTTTTCCTTCAACTTCACCACTTAGTGAACTCTGGCATCAAACACACCTGGGTATGAATTACAACTCGGACTTCAGAGTCAGGTAGCCAGTATCACCTCTCTTAAGCCCAGTGGCCTTGTCTCTAAAATGGAAACTGGAGTATTTTCTACTGCATGCTGTTGGTGCAATCAGGCACTCCCTGCAAAGCAGCTATTAAACCAACGCCACACTCCACCTGCTCAGTTCTTTCTTACACTCAGCTTCCCAAGGCTGCGGCTCAGGCTATAGGATTCTTCTATACTAAAAATGACTTGTCCTTGGTCTCATTCCCTATAACCCTAGACTTCGGTTTACAGTGAATCTAAACTAATGCCTACTGGAGTTTACAGATGTACAGGTTACCTATGATACTCAGTGAAACGCCATATTCAGAATACATAAGAATTTCCCACAGAATGGATTTTAATGGTTGGCATTTCAGGCTATGTGACGGACAGAGAAGGAGATTTTAGCCTAAAGGTTGGGGGTGGAAGAGAGGCCTTTGATGACCCTCAAATCACACCATACCTTTCCTTAAGGCCAGGGTGGCTAAAGATTGGATTACGCTGCTCCAAATGAGAATCTCAGTCAGGGTGTGGCAAAGCATAGCCCTTGGGACAGCTTGCTGCCTGTTCTTATAAACAGCGTTGGACTGGAATACAACCACACCCATTCATTTACATATTTCTATGGCTGCTGTCCCAAGAAACAGCAGAGATGACTCGTTATAATTAAGGCTATATGGTCCTTTACAGAAAAAGACTGCCAATCTCTACTAAGTCACACTTCTCATGTTGTAATGGCCACAGGTATCATACTTATTACAGTGAAAGAGAAACAGGAAAGGGCATCTAATGGCATGAAAACAAAAAAGCGTAAGGGACAAAATAAACAAAAACCTGCAGCTTGCACAAAAGGAGTGGATTAATCCTTGAATATTGATTAACTCTTATATGCTTATTTCCCCCTGTAAGACCCGTCCAAGTACACTTTTAGAATGAGTGTGTTAAAAATGGATTGATGGCTATGTCAACAGCGGGGCAATAAAATAAACTTGCTTGCTCAAACCTTAGCTTTTTCATTAAAACAACAAACTATGCTAAAATGTATTTTTTGAGGTACTGAACTTGGTTCAGATGTAAGATATTCAATGTCATGTTAATGAAACCTCAATTCTATAGAAAATTCATCTTGAACAAAGGCCATTCTGTGTACAAAGTGGGTGAAAAAACATACCTATTAATATTTATAAAACAATTTTCACCATCAAAAGCACATTGTTACATGCTTGATAGATTATACAAATGAATTTTCCTTCTGAACAAATATCAAAGAAAGCTGCGGTACTTATATTCATACGGAGTTTTGTTTTTTTGTTTAGTGGTGTGAGATTCTGTGAGCCGCTAATTCACCAACCTAGATGAAGAACCTGACTGGCAGTTAGCAGCCTCTGACCCTAGAGCTTTAACAGAAGAATGTGCTACAGAATTAAACAAAAGAAAAATGCATTTCAGAGGGGGGACTCACACATAAAAGAAACATAAAAACAGCAGGAAATAAGATTGTCATAATTAGTTTGAAAAATAATCTGTCTTCAAGCATTGTACTGCATTTGATTTGTGATAAATAACCATACTATGCTATTGAAATGCATCTCACCGAGATGGCCTTAAAATGCTGATACTTTCAAATTAGTCCCACTTTCCATTAAATATTGATGTTCCAAGAGTTGTGTACTTTTTAGAACTTTTCTTGAGTTGCTGCGAAAGAGAAAATAGATACAAGGCGGGAGGGGGATTTGGGTGAAGGTAGAGAACTGAAAATGTTCTTGAAAATAGAGTCTTGTGTATAAAGAGAGAAAGAGAGAGAAACACCCACCAACAACATGGGCACTTGCTAACACGAAGCAACAGGGTGGCTATTTAGGGAAATTAATCTGAAGCAAGAAAGGGATCTGATGTGCGAGTTAACTTTGGATCACTCAGCCTTAGTTCTCATGGAATCTTGGCCAGGTAATCACTGTTTTAAATTGGGTTTCATTCCGATAGCTTGGTGAATGGACTTGGGCTCCAACTGTCGAAAATGCCTCAGAGCCCGAATTATTAATCTTGGGACTCCTGGTAGGTTAGGTGAGATCATTATCTGTTGGGGGTGGGGGATGAACTGTGTACCGTAAGATGTTTAACAACATCCCTGGCCTCCACCCACGAGAGGCAAGTAGCATCCTGCATTCCCAGTTGTGATAAATAAAAATGGATGTCAACTAGACTCATGGTGGTGATCACATGGAATCTCTGTGTTGTATACCTGAAACTAATATAATGCTGTATGTCGATTGTATCTCAATAAAAAAAAGTGTCTCCAGACATTGCCAAACATCCCCTGAGGGGACAATATGCCCACCATCCCCACTGAGAAACATTATTTTAGAGACACCAAAGAAAGGAGTCTGTGTACAGGCAGATCCGGCTGAAAGTGGTAAGAAATGAAATAGAACATAAAATCTCACAGCAGCTTGTAAAACAGATGAATGAATGGATAGGTAGATAAATAAATAATGATGAAGAAAACCCTGCTTTTTTTAAATTAAAGTCTTTTATTTACTTAAGTAATCTCTGCACCCATGTGGGACTCACACTCATGACTCTGACTGAGATCAAGAGTTGCATGCTCTTCTGACTGAGCTAACCAGGCACCCCAAGAAAACCTTGCTTCTAACTTGGCCACATGTTTTGCTTTGTTTTTGTTTTAAGATTTTATTTATTTATTTGACAGAGAGAGAAAGAGAGAGACAGCACAAGCAGGGGGAGCAGGAGAGGGAGAGGCAGGCTCCCCGCTGAGCAGGGAGAACTGGACCACAGGTTTAATGAATTAATTCTGGCGATACAACTGGACAAGCAAGGAAGAGAGTTCATTTCTCTTCGACTATTTAATTAACAGCTTACTTTCATTTCAATAAAATTAAGGCCATTCTGGTAGACATGGAGCTCTATCCCTTTTTCCATTGAGAAATTGCCTTTCTCCTGCATCTGTGATTCCAGTTCAGTGACTGGTCTAGATGTGGATATGGACCCAAGTAGGGCCAATCAGAATCATTTGAAAAGATCGCTGCGGTTGCTGGAGGAGAATGATGAAAAATGGGAGCCATCTTGGCGGCCCCTCCAGAGAGACTGGCCGATGAAGAAGCCAATTCAGAGGTAGCTAGGCTGGAAGATCAGAGAATCCCTTGTTCCCTTCATGCCCTAAACCAGACCACTCCTTGTTACATGACGAAAATAAGTATCCTTCCCTGACCTGGAAGCCTCTTAACAAAAACTAGACTGTTGTAGGTTTCTCTTGCTAACAACCATTATAATTCTAACAGTCACTAAACTACATTACAGTCAATTGTGCCAAATCATATTTTTTGAATCAAATTATTAATCACATTGGAAAAAAATAATTGTTGGACTGCAGTTCTTTCACCACATTAAAAATTTCCCATGGGTGACCTAGCAGCATAGATGTTATCAAGATCATTGCTCTTCATTCAACCAAGTATCATCTGTTGTGCAAATATATGACCAGCCACCTGGATTTTTAAAAAATGTTCCTCATTAACCAATGGAAAGTGGAAGAAACTCTCTTACAAAGAAGCTTTGCAAAACATAAGTTTAAAGTAAAAATGTTTGGTGTGATGCTAAGCTCCTTAAACTTCTAAATTGACTCATTATTAAATCACAATTTTAATGTGAAACATTATATGCTCTGCTATTACTGATCTAAATGGAAAAAAATTAAATATTCACATTATAAATATTAAGATTATTAATACTGCTAGGATATAAATGACTTTCTTTACAGCCCCTAAATAAAGGATTGCTTTAGGGGATTGTGACAATGATGAAGATCAATTTATACATTTGGTCATTAATCACTGTTTCCTAATTGGGTTTAATTTGACTACTGCTCATTAGAGTTATAAACCAACACACTCCTTTAATTGTGATTATAATTCAATAGCTGAACTTTTATGGTACAATGAACAAATTAATAGCTAAAGATAATTTTGCTCTTAAAAATATCACATAAGACTTATGCTTTAATGAACTATATACACGACATGTATTTTATGATGACTCCTTCAAAAAAGCTCGAGAATTTTCCTTTCTCTTCATAATTAAAAAAAAAACTTCTGATTTCATGAGGTTTTACAAATATATTCTAGGAAAAGTTTCTTGCACCCTTATTCCCTGCATCAGACCGCAATCTGTGACGGACAACTTACCAAAGGTTTGAGTGAAAATAGTATTATAGCCTGACTTTTATCCAATTCCTTGGCTGAATTTCCATTTTTTTAAAATATGAAATAACCAGGTCGCTTATGCATACTAGTTTGAAAAGGAAGCCATGACCTTGAAGAACTTATACTCAACTTCCTTCTCTTCTGTTTCTTGGATTTAATTAACAGCCACTCAATGCAGCACGAATTTGGACTAATTTCCACTAAGCTGGAGACTACATATAGATCACTGTGATAAAAGTAAATTAATGGTTTAAGAGAAAAAAGGTAAAAAAAGAAAACAGTTTGGTATATCAAAATCAACACACACACTGTACTGAGAGAGACACAGGTCCAAATTCCAGCTCCAGTAACGAGCTGCCTATGGAGGAGTCACATTAATTTTCAAACCTCTACATAATAGGGATAATAACTCCATACTTTTCAGGATTGCTATAAGTAATAAAAAAGAATATATGTAAAAACTTAGCAAAGTATGTGTCATCTGAGGTCAAAACAGAGTTTTCCTCCACTTCACTCTTCTCTACATAAAATACTATGATTTTATAGTCAAACAGAATTTTTAAAATATTTATGAATAAAAGGTAGTTTGTTTACAAATAACCTATCACAGATCTTTATCTGGCGGTCACCTGTGCAAACCAGGAAACATATTATTTTCAATGGCTTCCTCAACATTACTATTTGTCTAAAAAAAACAAAAAAAATAGACAAAAAGATGAAATCCATACCTTTTCTGGAATACTCTTTTTTTATAGCTATCACTTTACCTTTTTTTTTTTTAAAGATTTTATTTATTTATTTGACAGAGACAGAGACAGAGACAGCCAGCGAGAGAGGGAACACAAGCAGGGGGAGTGGGAGAGGAAGAAGCAGGCTCATAGCGGAAGAGCCTGATGTGGGGCTCGATCCCATAACGCCGGGATCACGCCCTGAGCTGAAGGCAGCCGCTTAACCACTGTGCCACCCAGGCGCCCCTATCACTTTACTTTTTAAAAAAAAATTTAATATTTTTTATCTACTCATTTGAGAAAGAGGGCACGGGCAAGAGCACCAGCAGGGAGAGGAAGAAGCAGATTCCCTGCTGAGAAGGGAGCCTGACATGGGGCTCAATCCTAGGACTCTGAGATCATGACCTGAGGTGAAGACAGATGCTTAACAGACTGAGCCACCCAGGTGCCCCTAATTTAACTTTTTAAAAATGAAAATGGAGAATTTATGAGAAGAATACAGGGACCTGCACCAGAAATGCCACAAGATTCATGGAAGGAGATCAGGACTGTCTTTCATTAGTTTAAGTACAATTGGTGACAACTACAATTTTAAACAAGGACTTAATTTTTAAATGAAGTTTTACTTTCTGTTTTTTTTTTATGTTTTACTTTCAATATCCATTATCTTGTTTGATTTTCAGAAGGATAAGAAATAATAAAATAATAATAGCTAATGCTTTTGTACCTCTAACCATATGCGACGCCTTGTTCTAGGAACATTATCTTCATAACGATCTTCTAAGGTAGGTACTATTATTATTGTTACCATTTTGTACTTAAAAAAATTCCAGTATAGTTAACATACAGTGTTATATTAGTTTCAGGTGTACAATACAGTGACTCAACAGTTCTAGACATTACTCAGTGCTCATCACAATGAGTGTACTCTCAATCCCCTTCACCTATTTCATATACCACCCTCCCACACACACATACACTTACCTCCCCTCTGGCAACCACCAGCTGGTTCTCTGTATTTAGGAGTGTTTTGTTGTCTCCTTTTTGTTGTTGTTTATTTGTTTTCTTTCTTAAATTCTACCTATGAGTGGAATTTAAAATCATATGGTATTTGTCTTTCTCAGTCTGACTTAGTTCACATAGCATGATACTCTCTAGATCCATCCATATTGTTGCAAATGGCAAGATTTCATTCATTTTTATGACTAATATTTGTGTGTGTGTGTGTGTGTGTGTGTGTGTGTGTACACACTGCTTCTTTATCTACTCATCTATGGATGGGCACTGGAGTTGTTTCCACACATCTTGATTATCATAAATAATATTGCAATAAACATAAGGGTACATATTTATTTTTGAATTAGTGCTTTTATTTTTTTAGGTAAATAAATATCCAGTAGTGGAATTCCTGAGTCCCACAGTAATTCTAATTTTAATTTTTTGAATAACCTCCATACTGATTTCCATGATGACCACACCAGCTTTCGTTTCCACCAACAGTGCGCAAGGGTTCCTCTTTCTCCACATCCTTACACTTGTTTCTTGCGTTCTCTATTTTAGCCATCCTGACAAGTATGAAGTGATATCTCATTGTGGTTTTGATCTGTTTCCCTCATGATGAGTATGTTTAACATCTTATCATGTGTCTGTTGGCCATCCATATGCCTTCTTTGGAAAAATGTCTGTTCATGTCTTCTGCCCATTTTTAATTGATGTTGAGCTATATAAGTACCTTATATATTTGTGATATTAACCCCTCATCAGATGTATCATTTACAAATATCTTTTCCCATTTAATAGGTTGTCTTTTTTTTGTTGATGGTTTCCCTTGCTGTGTGAAAGCTTTTTATTTTGATTTAGTCCCAATAGTTTATTTTGGCTTTTGTTTCCCTTGCCTCAAGAGACATATATAAAAAAATGTTGCTACAGCCAACGTCAAAGAAATTACCGCATGGCCTCTCTTCTAGGATTTTTATGATTTCAGGTATCACATTTAGATTTTTAGTCCATTTCAAGCTTATTTTGGTGTATGGTGTAAGAACATGGTCCAGTTTCATTCTTGTGCATGAAGCTGTCTGGTTTTCCCAACACCATTTGTTGAAGAAACTGTATTTTCCCATTGCATATTCTTTCCTCCTTTGTCATAAATTGACTGTATAATCATGGGTTTATTTCTGTTTCATTGATCTGTGTGTCTATTTTGGTGCCAGTATCATACTGTTTTGTTTACTATAGCTTTGTGGTATGTCTTGAAATCTAGGATTGTGATACCTCCAGTTTGTTCTTTTTCAAGATTGCTTTGGTTATTCAAGGTCTTTTGTGGTTCCATACGAATTTTAAGATTATTTGTCATAGTTCTGTGAAAAATGCCATTGGTATTTTAACAGGGATTGCCTTAAATCTGTAGATTGCTTTGGGTATATGGATATTTTAACAATATTTGTTTTCCCAATTCATGAGCATGGAATGAATATCTTCCTATTTGTTTGTGTTATCTTCAATTTCTTTCAACAATGTTCTATAGTTTTTTTTGAGTATAGGACCTTTCACCTTGTTGATTAAATTCATTCCTAGGTATTTTATTATTTTTGGTACAATTATAAATGAGATTGTTTTCTTGACTTCTCTTTCTGCCACTTCATTATTCGTGTATAGAAATGCAACAGATTTCTATATATTGATTTTAAGTCCTGTGACTTTTTTTTTTTTAATTTGCTTGATTGGAATGTTTATTTTTTTTATTTTTTCTTTTTTTGTGGTTGCACCATCATTTTTAATGCATTAAAAGAGTTTACATGATTTACTGTAAACCACATAGTAACTTATGTAGCAGGGCTGAAACAGAGACCAGAACTGGTGATTTCTTTTTTTTTATAATAATTTTTTCTTGTATTATGTTAGTCACCATACGGTACATCCCTAGTTTTTGATGTAAAGTTCCATGATTCATTACTTGCGTATAACACCCAGTGCACCGTGCAATACATGCCCTCCTTACTACCCATCACCAGCCTATCCTGTTCCCCCACCCCCCTCCCCTCTGAAGCCCTCAGTTTGTTTCCCAGAGTCCATAGTCTCTCATGGTTCATTCCCCCTTCTGTTTACCCCCCACCTTTCTTCTTCCCTTTCTTTCGACTTTAATGAATTCCTTTATCAGTTCTGGTAGTTTTGTGGTGAAGTCATTTTTGGGTTTTCTTTTTTTTTTTTTTTTAAGATTTTATTTATTTATTCGACAGAGATAGAGACAGCCAGAGAGAGAGGGAACACAAGCAGAGGGAATGGGAGAGAAAGAAGCAGGCTCATAGCCGAAGAGCCTGATGTGGGGCTCGATCCCATAACGCCGGGATCACGCCCTGAGCCGAAGGCAGACGCTTAACCGCTGTGCCACCCAGGCGCCCCTCGGGTTTTCTATATATAGTATCATGTCATCTGCAAATAGTGAAAGTTTTACTTCTTCCTTTCCAATTTGGATTCCTTTTATTTATTTATTTTTGTCTGACTGCTGTGGCTAGGACTTCCAGTACAATGTTGAATAAAACTGGTGAAAATGGACATCCTTGTCTTATTTCTGATCTTAGAGTAAAGCTCTTTATCTTCCACCATGAGTATGCTATTAGCTATGGGTTTTTCAGAGATGACCTCTTATGTTGAGATATGTTCCCTCTAAACCTAGTTTGTTGAGGGTTTTTATCATGAATGGATATTGTACTTTGTCAAATACTTTTTCTGCATCTATTGAAATAATCATACAGTTTTTATCCTTTCTCTTGTTGATGTGATGCATCATATTAATTGATTTTTAAATACTGAGCCTCCCTTGCATCCCAGGAATAAATCCCACTTGATCATGGTGAATGATTGTTTTTAATGTATTGTCGAATTTGGTCTTTAGTATTTTATCGCGAATTTTTGCATCTATGTTCATCAGAGATATTGGCTTATAATTTGCTTTTTGGTGATGTCTTGATCTGGTTTTTGCATCAAAGTAATGTTGGCCTCATGGAATAAATTTGGAAGCCTTCCTCCCCTTTCTATTTTTTGGAACAGTTTGAGAAAAATAGGTATTAACTCTTGTTTAAAGGTTTGGTAGAATTCACCTGTGAAGCCATCTGATCCTAGACTTTTGTTTGTTGGGTGTTTTTCCTGGACTATATGAGAAGAGGACCTACATCTTATGAATGTCAGGGACTGGCCTCTTTTGTGTCTGACAGTGGATGTTTACACGAACACCAGTCAATTCACTCTACAAGACAGTTATCATTTTTACCACTCTTTTGGATTAAAAAACAAAACAAAAACCAAAAACCAAACCCCAAGGCTTAGCCCAGGTCTGTGGCCAGAACACAGCAGGTCGAGAATTTGAACGCAGTCCCCTTTGTAAAACACTACACTATGTCCACCTCGGTCTGCAACTTGGTTGTGTTTGCACATAGCAGATCACCTAATTGACCCAATGGTGAATCCCTATTTACTGACTGCCCACAACATGCTAGACAGCATACAAGACACAGGGGGAAATGTGCTAAAAAAGACAAGGTTTGTGGAACTTACATTCCTGTATCCCTGTCCCATCCACCTGATACGATATCCCACCCTCCACCTCTAAACACATACATTCACAAGCTTTTACTACCGAATTAATAGGAATTTACCGAATACCAGCTGTATGTAAGGCACAGTGCAATAGGGGTGGGTACTGGGATAGAAAACAGTTCTTTATGCTTTTCAAGTGCCTGATGGATAGAAAAATCTTCTCTACAAAAATGCCTCCTTCTCCCACCTGAATCAGAAGCTAGTGACTAAGTAAGGTGAAAGAGCTGGATGGGAGGGCACTAGGGCTTCACGGTGATGATATAAATCCAGCAGGGGGGCACAAAGTGCATTTGTACAAATTTATGGGAACTAAAAATCTTCAAGCATTTCCAGCTCCATTCATTACTCAAGGCAGAGGCTCCTGTTTCTACCCAAGATTTCACCTCAGTATAAGCCAGAAAGGCCCTGGAAAAACAAGGGGGTGCTGGTGGATGGGTATTTCTAAATAAAACAAGAAGGAGCTCCCCCTGAGGCCTGGCATTTGGCTGCAAACAAACTCCAGCGCTGAAGTGTTCAACTGTATCACGGGAGTATTAGAGACCACGGTAGAAATTAAATTACTGAATGAAACGAAGGCAAAGCTGCTGCTACAGTCTTTCGTACAATTTAATTTATAGTTTGCATAAATAATTACATTCATTTGTTGTTGGTGGTTTTTTTTTCTTTTTTTGGTTACCTTGTCCTTCTGGGGTTTCACCGAAGGGATTCACTTCCACCTGAGTTGCATCAATTTTCAGGAAGAGATTGTACAGCTTCTTAATTTGATCTGCGGCCTAAATGGGATCAAGTACGATGAAATTACACCAAAGCAGTAAAAGCACATTTATTTTGCTGGATTAATGAAACCTTAAAAATAACAAGTTATGTCTTTACGTTAGGTTTTCTGAAGGGAAAAACAGAAAAGCGTAATTATTTTAATTTCCACTGCTATTCATTAGAAGGAATTGCTCAACTTTTCCCCAGACACCAGGAAAGACCATTATCAGGAAAACAAAAATATTTTCAGTCCGGTCTAAAAACACAGTTAGTCTTTTTGTAAATTATCATGTCCCTATTAGCTGAGCTACACTGCAGCAGGAGCCACGATCATTAATACAAACAAGCTCCGTTTAAGTAAAAGGTAAACACGATGTTGAGAGTTTATAATGACCAGGTTTTCCTTATTATGCTAGAATAAAACTGTTGTTACATTCATCGCTCCAAACCTATAATCTGGGAAACAACTACTGAGTGTCTAATGGAAACTGTGGCGAGAGAGGAAGATGAAAGTCCTACACAGTAGAGTTGGGGAGCAGCACCGTTTCAACTAAACAGTTTGTCCTGAAGGCGTAAACCATAAAGAGCAACCATATCCAGAGTCTCCCCAATGTTATGCCCTGACTTCATTTTTCTCCTGCTGCTTGAAATTCACTCATGCATTCATTCTTTTCAAGCAACTTTTATGAATGGCCTACGTCACAGCGTGCTGGCATTGTGTGAAGTGGGGCAAGGGAAAGACATCCGGAATGGGGCCTTGACAGGAGCCTGGAAAGCTCACACCTGGAGTGAACACAGCCTGTGATGGACACAGCACGACTGCGTATCCCTGGCTCAGTGCTGGGGATCAGTCTCGTTCTTGGCCCCACCTTCTTGCCTAGCCATAGTTCCCCGTTGGCAATATTTTCACTTACTGTTCCATCCCTGCATTTTTGCCCTCACATCCATTTCCAGCTTTTCCCCATCCCTACTCTGGGTATCAGGGGAGCTGACACTTGTAGGCTGAGTTTCCAAGGCTTCTGGGCTGGATGGCTCAGTTCAGCCAAGGAGAAGCAGTGGTAGGAGATAAGAGGAAGGAGAAAGGGAAAAGCTGGAGTCCTTCGACCCCTCTCTTTCTGCCTTGCAGAAGCATCTCCTCCTCTAGCTTTAGCAACCACGAGAGACCCACCAGGGTTCTGCCTTCTATTTCCCATGGTGCAGAAATACCACTGCTTCATTTAGCTTCCACCAGCATGCAGGGAGCAACATGTTACGTTTTAGCTCTACCTTGCCTCTCTGTCCACCCTGAAATTTCTCAACTCTTGAAGCACCATGTAACCAATTCCCTGGAACTAAGTCCCACTGCGTGAATATTGAGAGTGCTTTCATTGTTCTGATATTGACGAAAGAACTCCTGGAAATGAAATTCGCGTTTTCTTAATTTATTTGATGTATATTTCTAAACTTTCTTAAATCCTAATTTGAAACCAAGTCACTACAAATAACCAAACATACATAATGGGTAAGATTGAATATTTTTTAATATTGATTTTTTTCTGGTTAGATAATATATGTACATGTTACCAAATTCCCAAGGTATGCAAGAGTCTCCCTCTGAACCTTCCCCAGACTCCCCAGCCACACAGCTCCCCGTGGCTCATCCTGCAGCAGCCACCTTACTCACTGGCTGGTGATTCAATGACAGATACTGTAGGTATGTACAAGTATGCATATTCTCCATTCGTCTCTTTTAAAAAACCAAACTCGGTTCTATACCTTGTTTCTTTACTTAAATGACTTTATAAAGCCTTCATTGGCAATACAAATAGAGTGAGCTTATTCTTATAAGTGGCCACATAATACCTTACATGAATGTATCATAATTCATTTAGCCTCTCTCTTAAACAATAGCCATTTATTTGGTTTCCAATTGTTTGACATTACTTAAAATGCTGCCTTATCTATCTCTGTATGTGTATCATATAAGTGACTGAATATCTAGGATAAATTCCCCAGAATGGAGCAAAAAAGGGGGGTGGGGGATTATAAATAATAAAAGATTATTCTATATCATTCTTGGTAGAAGCTGTCACTAGTTTCCCACAACCCAGTATCAGAGAAACTGTTTTTCTATGCACAACCATCAGCTATCGATCTTTGCCAGTACGCCAGGTAAGAGTGGGTATCTCATTTAGATCTTTGATTGGAATGCTCTTACTATTAATGAATTTGAGCATTATTCTATGAGCTTAAGAGACATCTGTATTTCCTTTTCTCTGAATTTTGCCCATTTTTTCTGTTGCAGTTTTAGTCTTCTTTCTCACTAAGTTATAAGAAGCATTTTTACATGTCGGAAGTTAGCTCTTCATCTCATATAAATTGCAAATATTTTCCTCCTTTAACATTTGCCTTTCACCCATGCGTCTGTTACTTCTGCCACATGGAATCTGGTAATAATAATGTCACTCTTTTCTTTCACGGATTCTAGCTTTGGGTCAGACTTTAAGAAGGCTGGTCCCACTCTGAGAGTGTTAAAACAATTCTCCAATTTTTTTCAAATACTTTAAGATTTCTTTTATTTCATGTTTGTTTGTTTATTTATTTATTTATTTATTTATCCAAATAGATTTTATTTGAGCTATGGTACAAAGCTGGTAGGTCACTCAGTGCCAAAAAGATTTGTATTTCTCGGGGTTTTCTAGGCCATCGGTATGAGCTTGCAACGTAAGCCCCATGAAAGCAGCACGGTGTCTGTCCTGGGCACTGTGGCATCCACTGTACCTATGCAGCCCTGCACAGAGTCAACACTCACTAAATACTGGTTCAATTAATGATTGATTTACTAATAGGAGAAACCACACAATGGAAAAAACTTCTGGGCGTACGCATATAGAAGATCTTAGCCCAGCTACTTTAAAGCTTTCTTCTTTTTTAAAATACACGTACTATAAAATGCACGATCTCAATCATTTTTTTAAGTGTACAGTTTGGCAGTCTCCAGTATATTCACAGTGCCATGCAACCACGCTCCAGCATGTTTCCATCCTGCAAAGCTGAAACTCTACACCCATTAGATAACAACTCTCCGTTCTCATCTGACAACCACCATTCTACTGTCTGCCACTATGAATCTGATGAGTCTGGGTACTTCATACAAACAGACTCAAACACATATTTATCTTTCTGTAACTGGCTAATTTCACTTAGCACAATGCCCTCAAGGCTCATCCATGGCTTCTCAGAACCTCCCTCTTTTACGAGGCTGAACAACTATCCACTGCATGTATATACCACTTTGTTTATCCATTCATTCATCAGCGGATACCCCGGGTGCTTCGAAGCTCCTTAAGCCTGTGTCAACATAGCTTACCATGAGGCCTGAATTTTCTAAACATTAATGCCATTTTAATTATACACTAACACAGCATTTGGCTAGTATTCACTGTTATAGCTATTTATTACTATAAAAAGACGGACTATAAACATTTTTTTGAGCAGGATTGAAGCATGATTAGATTTGTGTTATAAGATCTCTAAGGGAGGGGCGCCTGGGTGGCACAGTCGTTGGGCGTCTTGCCTTCGGCTCAGGGCGTGATCCCAGCGTTCTGGGATCGAGCCCCACATCAGGCTCCTCCGCTGGGAGCCTGCTTCTTCCTCTCCCACTCCCCCTGCTTGTGTTCCCTCTCTCGCTGGCTGTCTCTGTCAAATAAATGAATAAAATCTTTAAAAAAAAAAAAAAGAAGATCTCTACGGGAAATGTGTTATAAAATCTGTGTTGTAAGATCTAAAAGGGAGAACCAGCCCAGCTTGGAGACAGAACGTGCCTTATTCCAGAGGCCATCCAGTAAATGGCTATAGAGGCTAGGCAGGGAAAATGTGTCAGTCTGAGCAGGTGTAATAATAGAAAATGGCAGGCCCTGGGGCGAGCTGAGGTTAGCTCCCCAGCTTTCTAAACATGTTCAAGTTTAAAAAATAAATTAAACACAAGTCAAAGAAAACATTCTGCTGTTTACCTTACAGTCAGCCAGCTTCCTACTGCCACCTACTTCCTCAGTTCAAAACCACACTATACAGAAAATTTGTTTTCTCTTCTTCTGCCATCAATTAATGTTATTTTAAGGTTGTTTGTTAAGCAATTAAAAAAAATTAAGATGCCTAAAACCAAATATCCTTTGAGCCATATGCACAAAACCCTGACAAATTTACAAGTACCTTCAAAAATGTTTTAGCAGGTTAAAAATTTTAGAAATATTTCTGTTTTATTCCAGGAACCAGTATCATCAACACTCACATACGTTTTTTAAAGCCAGCCAGAGGGACAAACCATTCTCAGAGGCATTAGTGATCATTTATTAACTACACTCTTCAAATCCTTTTATTAGCTTAAATCCTAAATAAAGACGCATGTTGGCAATTCATGGTGCCTATGTTTTCAGAAATTAATAGTATAGAGGACAACTAAGACACACTTGACAAATCTGTGAATTTTTAGTCATTTTCAGCTTTCCTGTGGCTTTAGTCTTTTCAACCAATTCGTGCTGAAATGAATTTTGTTGGGAACACACACCCGGTAGTTTTTGTGCAAGGTCGTTTTATTTATTTATTTACTTTTTGCCTAAGTCTAATGTGAATACCTCATGTTCAGAGACAACAAGCATGAGTTACAGGAAAGATATTAATAACGTAACAAGATAATCATGTTATAAGTTGTTCATCCATAAGAGCTCTGCCTCCAGATGCCTAAACCACATCCTAGATGAGAATTAACTGACTTTCAAGGTCACATTGAATCTGAGGGGCCTCAAAGATACTATTTCTTGAGCAAAGGGTCACTGATTAACGCTCATTTAAATGTTTTCTCTTCTGGGGAGCCTCCCACACTTACTGGACACCGGCTTTCTGGAACGTGTCACTGACCCCTGTGGCTTGAGGAAGCAATCTAAAGCAGAGGTTCCCAAATCTACCACCCCAGCACACACAGAGTCTCCCTCCTACTGTGCAAATATAATCACGTGTCCCTAGATGAACAAATTCCAACACACCTACAACAGAACGCCCTCGTCTCCTTCACACCCCCTCTCCCTGTAATCGCTGCCAGCAGCTGAGCACTGTTCTGTGAGCCCCTGGAGGACAATGGCTATTTCTCATTATCTCTGTTTGCCAGGGTCCAGCAGGGTCAGCAGCACCCAGGCAGCGCTCACTCCAACTTTGCTGAGCAAAGGAAGATTTAAAGCCTTTCATTTAGTGGATGACAAAGAAATGAGAAAAAAAAAAAAAACAACAACGAATTAAAAGACGTCTTTCCTTGATACACTCAGTTAAAAATATAATGACATTATAGCTACTAATGGCCCCTGAGAACTGGCATGTTCGTCTTCCTTCCACAGATAACGCATTTAAAACCTAGGGTATCGGGGCTACTGAGAAAACATGATTCAACCATTTAAGAGTTATGACTCCCAAAGTTCTCTTATAATATGGAAGGGGAAGGAAAGTGTCTTCTGGCGTACCTAACATCATTAGTGCCTTCTCTAGAACTCTGTTATGTTCACCTCCTGAGCTGTTAAGCCATGGCGTTGGCAGATTCGCCCACTCCAGATTTTTTCTCTTGCTCTCACAGCTACCTATCACCAGCTCCCTAGGAACCTGTTCGAAGTGGACATCCGGGATGTGCTGTTGCACTCATTCATGCATATGACCAATGTTTCTAGGGCCCCTGATACCTCTGCCAAGCACTTTGTTGCCAACGCAGCAGTGAGCAAGGCTGACAATGTCCCTTCCATGGTGTAGATCAGGATGTGCAAAGGTGAATGCAAGTAAGTAAGAGAAACAGAGATGTGCAGAGGCACACGGAGGAGGTGAATGGGGTTATGGAGCACATTCTGGAGCTGACTGCAGGGCAATGTGGCTAGAACGCGGTGACCACATGAAGGAGCGGTCTCGGTGACCACCACCCTTACACAAGATGCCCCACAATAAACGTCAAATAAGCGGCGAATCTAGTTAGGGACCTCATTCTCAGGGGGTGAATCCAACCCTGCTGCCCTTACTCAAGAATCTACCATAACTTCCTTTCGGCAGGTCACTAACTTGGCATCTCTTTGACAGTCTCGGAATGACAATTAGCTCCTCTGCCTGTCCACTGAGTCTTGGCTGTCTCTTCCACAAGCTTTAGTTCCGGATGTTCCTGCCCCTTCTACCGTCTTGAACCTCTGCTTTCCAAGGGAGCCTTTCCTCCCAGGTTCAAGTAAGTGCTGTCCTCTCTTAATTTAAACACACGTATTGGTGAAAGTCTTACTCTGCTTCACCCTTCTATGACTTGTCTTATTGCCACCCTTAAATTTCTAGAGACAGAATCAGTCAAAAGACAAAGTAAAGTCAGAAAGAAAAGAGTGTGAAATCTGTTCTTTTAGAGGAATGTTGCCCAAATAATTTAAAGGAAATGCTCTGTAACCATCTGGAGCCCCAGGGGAATACATACACACACACACACACACACACACACACACACACACACACTCTCACACATACATACACACACACACACACACACACACACACACACACACTCATGGATACATACACACAGGACCGAGGGTTATTAAGGTGGAGGAGCCAGTAAGTTCTTCTGATTTAACTGTGAGACGAAGAAGCCTGCTTATGTAAACATACAATCAGGCTCCATGGGCTGGACCAAGGGCAATGCAGGGCTGCGCTGCTCAAGACAGAGTCTCTCCCTCAACAGCTCAGAGGACAATTTTTCTGTCTTCGAAGGCAAGGGGTGTAATTACTAAATTGGCATAATTTAAGCTGTTTTCAGTGAAATATCACTTTCAGGCCATTAATATTCATCTTAAATCCCATTAGCTACGAAAGAATAGCAATTAGTTAAGTAATGTGTATTATTAATAACAATAGCAGCTGACCTTTCTGGAGTACTGAATAAGCACTTCCCCACATCAGCGTACTCAATACTGACATTGTGCCCGGTGTCCCAGATGAGGACACTGACGTTCAGATGGGCGGAATCACACATGCTGGGAGGCGGGGCTCGATTCAAACTCAGGTCTGCCTGACCCTACAGCCCGTGCCTCTACTCGCTCCATGGCCTATAGTCTAATTCATGGGCTGGCACTGCAGCACTGCAGAAAAAAGTAGAGACTAACACATAGAGCAAAATGCACGTCTGCATGTAACACTCACATGTGCCCACATACCCACACGTAGAGGAACACATCTCATCAACATCCTGTTCTGGAATACAAGGGAAATCGTGTTCTCCGTCATAAACAACTGGGGGCAAACCTGTTAAACGATAAATAATCCCGTGTCCTGGGAATCACAAATATTCGAGGAAAGTAAGCAAGCTAGCAGATGTTTTCTGAAACAAGTCATTCACAGTGGCTTCCGCATGCTCAGGTACCTGGTTTTTCAAAGGCCCAAGGAAGCCAAGATTTTCTGCCATCCGCTGAGCTTGGCTGTCCTTTATCCCTTCCATAATGTCGATTTGCTCCTAGTAAAAATGAATCGAATAAGGAAAATTCAGACAGGCAAATGAAAAGATTCACAACCTTGAAAGAAAATGCTTAGTATTTATTTGCAAATGAGTAATTAAAGTGTGGCACCTTTCCAAAGATCTCTGAGCAGGGCTACTGCGGCTGCCTATAGGGTATGTTTTAATTAGCAGACCATCTAAAAAACAGCCTTTCCAAAAACTATATAATTCTTCAGGGTGGCATGCTGACAAGACAATCGGATGCCAGTTTTCACTTTTAATTACTATACAGATGGCACTGACGAATATTTAGTCAGTTAATTTTTATGACATCTTTTGGAAGGCTTCCAAAGTAAGGTTTTCCTGCCTAATACTGCTGTTAAGTTTAGAGCCTGTCATACGTAGGTTAAATATTACCATATGATTTAAACAGCCTATTGATGATGATAATTATTAATAATACCTTAGCTCTACAAAGCGCCATTCTCTCCAAGATACTAAGTGCTGTTCATATACGTTATTTCATGTATGCTCTTCACAAATGGAGTGACTTCTTTAAATCACATTAACTTTGAAAATGGCTAGGCCTTATTGGTAAGCCAGCACGTAAAGTCTCAATTTAATTTCCAAGGGAGTTAACTATGTGATATTGGTGAAAACATTCTAAAATCAATCACCAAAGTATCATTACCTGATCTAAACAAAAAGGACAAGAAATAAAATTCTCACTTTCTGAAGGGAAACAGTCATTTTCTAAAAGAAATAATGAATCCTTCTGCTAAAAATTTCTTTTTCTTTTTTTTTTCTGGTAAAAATTTCTAATGTTATCTTTTTGATCCTAAGAACCCAGAATTAAAAAAACAGAATTATAGTTCTAAAGACCACAGATCTTTCTTCTTACAACTGAGGTAGGTTGAGAAGTACTTTATACCCATCACCCCATTCTTCCTCACAATTCTATGGGGTGGAAATTACCCCGCTTACACTTTAGTGATTCAAAAAATGAGGCTTAGAAACACTGAGACCCTTGCTGGCTAGTTAGGATTTGACCTCAGCCAGATCTATGGCTAGAAATTAAGGGGAAGATTTAAAGGACTGAAACAAACCGATAGAATCTGGACCTTCGAAGGATTCTGTTTTAGATCAGTGGTGCTGGGAGACATGGAGGCAGTCTCCAGCTCACATTCAGTGTCCTAGGAGAGAAATTCTGGATCCTACGTACTATGAAGTGGGGCAGAGTTAACCAAGAGGAAATGGAAAACTCACAGTCCTCCCCCATTGGTTAATTCTTGGGTGGATGGAAGAAATGAGGAAGGAAGAAAAAGCAGGAAGGATGAATAAAGGAAGGAAGGGAAAAGGCAAAGAAAAAGACCTTGGATAGGGAATACCTTCATTCTAGCCAACTTCAACTGAATGCTCAGTTAAGAAAAAGGACTCAACGTCTTCATGCTGTAAATCCCAGAAGCAAATGAACTGCTACCAGCCTCAGACTGCACATTAAATCTTTAGCAGCTTGTGTAACAGTGATCAATGAATACAGCATAGCCAGAAATCTAAACATACCTTAAAAATAAGTTCTGGATTCGAAGCTGCCACCTCTTCAATGTCAACGCCCCCCTGAGGGCTGCCCACCAGTACGGGGCCGTTGTAGGACCGGTCCATCAGAATGGCCAGGTAGGTTTCTCTGGAAATGTCCAAGGCTTCAGCAACCATCACCTACCACATTAGTGAGAAAGTCAAATTAATTCAGCATTGAACTGAGTTCCACCTGGAAATCTATATAAACTTGCTACACAAATCAAACAGCTTCATTTTCAGGCTCTTTAAACCCAGTGAGCTAGCTTCCAGAGATTTGCGAGTTCTGCTCTCATGGTACAGAATGCCCATTTTCACCTCCTTAACTGATCCTGCTAACTTGCTCAAGTGACAGGTATTTGGTTTGCCTCAAGGAACCTTCCTACTTTAATCTTCTTTTTTTCTTCCTTAAGAAACCCTGACACTTAAGAAAAACTCCAGGGAAGCAGTTGTTATTTTAATTTGAGACGTTAACCGTACATACATCTTACTACATTGATTCTTCCCCGATTGCACTGGTGGAAAATCAAATTTGCTGCCAAAGAAAGAATTCTTTCTGTAGTGTGTCTGGTGCTTCCTATGTTTGTGCACCTCCATCTCATGGATCACTGTATTTTTAATTTAATTTCTACTTTCTTTTAAATTACAAATATACTATTTGCTCATTCAAAAATAATACAAAAGGTACCAAAAGTATATAAACGAGACAGTGCCAGCAGCCCCCAGCCGCACATACACAGCCCTCGGGCCTCAGGAGTGAGGGTGATCAGGAGCCTATATGGAACCTACGTGATCATCAGAAAAAGTAGCACCTTCCTCCGGGAGGATGCTGTCGTGTGCGTGCCAGGACCGTGCATGGGCAAGAAGCAAGTGGGATGGAAGGATTTCATTCTGTGCTGTCTCAGCCAGCTGTCCTTTGGCTCAGCACAGCCTCAATGACTGTGTGCAGCAGGCCTACCAGGAAAAACCACTATTAACTCTGTATCTCTTTCCAAGGCGTCTACAAGCGTGACACTAGTGGAGACATCCTGCCCATGGAAGAATATTACGCATACCGGAATGCCTCTCTTTCTTTTCCTTCTTAATCTTAATGCTACAACTTGGAGATCTCTCCAAGGTCCTCTGTCTTCTTTGTGACTGGATGGTACTTATATGTCAGTATTTATCTAATCATGTCCCTACGACATTTACGTGGACTTGAATTTGTCTAAACCGCTACTTCAGTGCTTATCATTGCACATCTAAGTCTGCTCATTGGTTTCAGTAACCCTGCAGATAAGGTACCAAGATGAAAAAGGACAGGTGTTAGACTCTTCAGATTTAAATTTGTGGTAAGTACTACCAAACTACCCTAGATAGGGAGATGGGCTGTACCCACTGACACTCCCAACAAAAATGGTAAAAGATATCTTCGATGATTTAAAAAAAAAAAAAAAGAATATTCATAACGAATCAGTACTTCTGTGAAAATAATAAAAGCACTAATGTTGCTTTTCCTAAAAGTAGTTCAGTGAAAGATTTCCCCAAAAAAGTCACAGATTAAACAGCATTACATGTTAACTACCCAGATGCCATCAAACCACTAATTTTTAAGTCACAGAAAATAGGATAAATATATGATGATCCAAAAAGCTATGAAGTAAGGAATAGAGAACTTCTTTTCAAACGCATCACCAGTTAAAAATAAAATATCTTATGAGAGGGTTCATATTGATTCTTTTATCAGAAATGGTAACTCATGACTATGTAAGAAATACTTCTTGGCACACGGTGTTAGGATTTTCATAGAAGCATGCTGTTTTCTAGTTCACTTTCTAATAAGAGCTAGTCTAGAGAAGGAGATTTAATGATTTTCAGTAGTTATTCTGAGAAGCAACACAACATTATAACTTTTTAGGATGTCATTCAAGAGTCCTATTCTTAATCTTCTAAAATGTTGACAGATGTGCTCTGCATTCCATCAAATTTCTATTTGTAAAAGACCAGCTGCTGTCTCCAAAGTCTCTTGCTTGATAGAAATAACGTTATCACCCTTTAAGCAAATATTCCCGGGAAAATGATGATTATCAATGGATAATTCAAGATATTTTATTTCAAGATCAGTTTTTTGACATTACCATGCCCTCCATATGGCCCAGGAAGTCAGAATATTTTAGGCATTGCTGCAGAGTGAGTCTAAATGGATTCCATGAACACTCATCCCCCAAGGACCTCAGTTCATATATTTCAAAAATGTGACTTCTTCTGTGACTGACAAAACAATATCATCAACACAACCTTTTTGTGAAGTCCTCCACGATGGGAAGCTTTTGAGAACTACTGGACCACTGAACCAGGCTGGTTGGTTTTTGTTTTTAATATCATGCTATTGAAACTGTGATCTGTGGATGAGTACCAGCACACATAATATTTGTAACAGGACCGTCATTAGAAAAAATTAAAAGTATACTCGGTTCCTCAACTTCTCTCATTGTAGAGTAGTAACCTTGGCTGATACTGAATCATGAAGAACACGATGAGTAGCACAATCTCACCTCCCCTATTACTATCCTAGGGAATACACCATAAGTGCACTGGCACAGCCTTAGAAAAAAAATATACAATGTGTACAATGTACGTAATGTGTCTGAACAACTTCTCAAATAATCTTAGAAATCCGAAGTTTCTATAATGCGGGGGACTTCTGACTGCTGTTCAAAATTCATACGAGTTTTAAAAAAAAAAAAAAAAGCGTGTTCCTTAAAGTTGCATACAATGTTACTGTTATGGGAATGTGGTAACATACGACACCTGGGTGGCTCAGTCTGTTAAGTGTCTGCTCTCAGCTCAGGTCATGATCCCAGGGTCCTGGGATCAAATCTTGCATCAGGGCCCGTGCTCAGCAGGAAGCCTGCTTCTCCCTCTGCCTGCTGCTTCCCCTGCCTGCGCTGTCTCTCTCTCTGACAAATAAATAAATAAAATCTTAAAAAAAAAAAAAAAAAAAAAAGGAATGTGGCAACATAATTTTTACAAAGAGAAAGGACAGAAACAATATATGGCATTATTTCAGGGGGGTGAGAAGCCAAGGAATTTTTACTTTCAAATTTTTATATTTCTGTAAGATTGGAATTTTTTACATGTGTGAATCACTTTTACAATCAGAAGAAAAAAAAACCACATTACTTAAAAGTAAATCATTCTAGGGGCTTTCTGGCAATGACTCAATGTACAAACATGCACTTATCTCCAGCCTTTCAGAAACCTATCTACAAACTAATTTTATGCATTACCACACAGCCTGAATCTGCTTTAGATATTTTTATATGCTTTTAAAAAGTATCACAAACTCTAATCTAAAAACTCATATAGCCATATAAAACAACGAATTCCTACAAACAAAAATACTAATCTTGTTCTCCGTGGACAAATTTTGAAGAAGTTAACACAGGTAAAGGCTCATAACCAGATTTAAAAGGCAAATACAAGTACTGTGTTGGGCCAAACGAAAGTCAAAACAAAACACTTTTGAGTTTTAAATAGTTCTTACATATGAGAAGAGGTGGGAAAGGGAAATCAGCATAATCATTTTCATCAGTATGCTATCCTGACATTTATAAAATCTTTAGGTTCTCAGAATGAAGGCACTAATGACCACCAGTATTTCCATCTTCCTCTTCCAGACCAAGAGAGACCCAAGAGAGTCCCTGTCATGGTACGTTAAGAACCAAATGGCAGGGGTTTTGTTTGTTTGTTTGTTTGTTTGTTTTGGTCATCTCAAAAAAATTCTACACAACTCAGTCTGAAAAATTAAAAACAGACTTATCCTGCCTCAGGTTCCCCCCAGCAGGGCACACTGGTGGAGACCATCCTCTGTCATGCTGTGTCAACCAAGCAGATAGCTGCTCCCCAAAAGGCTGTGCCCCCCTTCACTGTTACAGTGGGGTGTTCTAACCGCCTGTGCCTGCCAGGGCTGGGGCGTGTGACCCCGTCATCACACAGGGGCCAATGCTCAGAAGGGCCCCCATCTTGGTCTCTCGGTGTAATGTTTCGCTGGAGCTGACTTGACATTTGAACAAAGGCCCCTGTGTTTGTTTTTGTACCAGCTCCTGCAAATCAGCTAGCCAGCTGCGGTGCCGCCACACGTGAGGAGGGTACAGCAAAGGTGGACAGACAGACAGGAGCAGAGTTAGGTTCTGGCCTCGGCTCCAGCACCCACGACCTCACGACTGAGGCAGGCCACTTTATTTGGGGCTATATGTTCTGCGTGTGTGCACGATGTGCAGCCCATAGCGGCTTTAAACGGTATTCACCTCAGAGTAAGGTACAGCGATGCTCAGCAAAACGATCATAGCAGGTAATTCTGACTCACAGGACGAGGGTGGGGCTGTGGAGGAGCAGAGACTGTCCCCCACAGAATAATAAGAGCTGTCATACGAAGCCCCTTCCAGCTTCAAACAGCACGTGGCTATATTCTGAAAGGGAAAGTGCTTCCATCACCCCCTCGCACCTGCTTTTACCAAATGCTGATGACAACAAACACTCGTACTATTACAGAACCCTTCTGATTTCTCCTCAAAGTCCTACCGCAACCTAAACAGATCATATGAGGTTTAAAACACAAAATGGCGCATCACCAAAGTGCACTGCTTCATCCGATTGTCAAAATCAAAATAGGATTTTCTCTTCTTTCTGACACATACACAGAAAATGACCCAAAGCATTCGTATTACCTTGTTAACTTTCACACCTTCTTTTGCAGTTTGTTTTGTTGCTAGATTATACCCAATCATCTGTTTAGCCAGCTGTCCCACAACTTGAGGGCTGAGAGAGAGAAGGGAAAAAAAAATCAATGTCTACGCTGAAAACTATTTTAAAGCAGACTGCATGCCATGTCCTCACGTCCACCCTGCACGGGCTCCAGCTGCACCCTCAGCGGGTCCACAGGGCTTTCTGCTGGTGTGCTAGGTGTCTAGCCCTGTACCAGAGGCTCACGGAGAACAAAATACATATGAGGGAGGCAGGGAGGGAGGAGGAAGGAAGGAGGAGGAGAAGAGAAGAGAAGAGAAGAGAAGAGAAGAGAAGAGAAGAGAAGAGAAGAGAAGAAGAGTAGGGGAAGGGAGGGGAGGGGAGGTGAGGGGAGGAGAAGAGAGGGGAGGAGAAGGGGGGAGGAGAAGGGTGGGAAGGGGAGGGAAAGGGGGAGGCTGGGGGAAGGGGGGAAGGGGAGGGGAGGGAGAAAAGGGAGGGGAGGGGAAGAGAGGGGAAAGGGAGAGGGGAGGGTGAAGAGGGAGGGGAGGGGAAGAGAGGGGGAAGGGAGAGGGGAGGGTGAAGAGGGAGGGGAAGGGAAGAGAGGGGGAAGGGAGAGGGGAGGGTGAAGAGGGAGGGGAGGGGAAGAGAGGGGGGAAGGGAGAGGGGAAGGTGAAGAGGGAGGGGAGGGGAAGAGAGGGGGAAGGGAGAGGGGAGGGTGAAGAGGGAGGGGAAGGAAATGGGGAGGGGAGGGAGATTCTTGTTTCCCTCTACTAGTCTCTCTCCCCAAAATAAGTTACTGTCATAATAGAAAGATACTGTTGAGATGCATAACGGATTTAGATATAAGCTGAATAACAAAGACCTGACTTGGGCAATGTGGGAAGTATTGAATACCGTGGGGCACAAGGGAGAGGGTACCATTCGAAGTAAATAATGGAAAGGTATGTGACAGGGGAGGTAAGTGGGCAGTGCTGGGCCCTGTTCCCTGAAGGCTCAGACAGACTGTCAGACAAGAGGGACAAATGAAGCCATTGGTACTGGGGAGCCACTGCAGGTTCTGGAATAGGGAAGTGATAATATGGAGGCAGCATTTAATTTATATTATCATTTTCAACATTTATGATGAATCACTGATGGTCTAGGAGAGGAGCATCGGGTTTTCACCAATTAGTGAAGAAAAAATCCTCTTATGAGATAAAGAACACTGGGGCACCGTGGAGCCCTCCACCTATAGTTCATTTCTTTTATTTGCTAACTCCTGCTCCCAGCCCATGCCGACCATTTTTCTCAGTGCTTCCTTCAATCATGAGCAAGATCTTCCATAACTGCTTAGCCCAAGACACAGAATTGAAATCTCCAGACTTACTCTTTCGTTAAATGAACACCTCCTTTCAAACCGCTACTGAAGACACCTTTTCCTCTTCCTCCAGCTAAGATCTGGGCTTTTAAAACAAATTCTTTTGCATCTGAAAAAGAAGATGGTAGTGGATTTTAATTTTTTTTTTTTTTTGAGCAACAAGCAATTGGAAATGCATATACCTTCCGAAAGTGGTAAAAGCTCTCTTAAACTAACATTGCAAATAAAGGCATAAAAAACTTCAAAAAAAATTAGTGCACCTAAATACAGTCTTTATCGAGGACATTAAAATATTTCCTACCAGTTTAATCTAATACTCAACCATCCCAAGAGAAAGCAAGGCATGTGTTCCCTTGCTCTTTTGAGTGTCAGAAGATGCCAAATAAATCCAGGCCGGAGGTATTTATTTTACTGTGTAATTACACTGCCACGTGACAGAGGCACCGATCTGCCAGTCAGAAGAGCTAACTACCTGTCAGCCAGCTGAGATGTCAAAGGAAGGCTGGAGTACGTGGGGGAGAGGTTTAAGACAAGATGCAAAGAGAGTGGTTAATAACTGTATTCTTGGAAACCAACAGACTTCTGAGCGGGTGTTCTAGATATTGATGGGACTGGATAAGGGAGGAGGAAATGGATTAAAATTGAAAGCAAGCAATATTTCTGAAATGTTGGCAGGGTAACAAAATATCCTAGGGGAAAGTGGTGGTGGAATTTTCATTTCTCGACATACTCAAGGAACAGGGGGAGTGTCTGCTTTTGACCTTTGAGACCCCAACTCATAAACTCAAATATCTTCATGGGCCTGGCTCGAAAGCTACATGTTGTGAAGCAGCCCAGTGACAGAAATGAGGTCTTCAGCAAACAGGAGCCCTGCCTGTGCCCCACCCCCCATGCAACCACCAAAAGAAAAATAAGAGAAAAAACAGGCAGCTCTCAAATCAAACAGGTTTCATAAACCAAATAGTGCATTTCTTCTGGTCACAACTGGCATCCTCTGTTGGTCATTCATCTTTGTCTAAATTCAGAAAACTAAGTCAATCTTCTTTGAGGCTCTAAGAGTTTTCTGGTTTCACACCAGTTTCAGAATTTGCAGACCAGGTTTCAATCAGGCCTCCATCCCTTACCCCGCGCTGTCGACACCTGGCAAGTTACTTAATGTCTCTGAGATTCAGTTTACTCAATTGTGAAAAAATGATGGGACTTTTTTGAGAATTAAATCATACATGTGAATACTTTATCCCAAGAGCCTGAAAACTAATATGATTAATGAAAGACTACTGCCACAATCAATTAATTCATTTTATTACTTTTCTATATTGTAAAGAATCAAAAGGATTACTGCCACTTGGGCAGATACAGGTAAATAATAATATTAATAATAACAAGTTTGCCGGTGTCTGCCACCATTCATGTAAGGTGAGGGTTCCATAAGTGTTGGCTATTTCAGCATCTCTGTCACCGTTCCTGTCACTCAAGACAAACAGGCAAAGTTTCCAAGAGAAGGAGCCAGAGGGTTTTATCATGAGGGCAAGTGGGAGCTACAGAAAGATTTGACATTATGACAGCATTGGGTGAGATAGTCACTCCAGCTGATGTAGTCAGATTGTTAGGGTTCACTGTCTTTACTGGTTGGTTTTCCTTTCTCCTATATTTGCTTACACTCAGGAAACTAGGGTTCACCTTCCCCCAGAAGCAAACAGAGCTCTTTCTTTGCTGCCCCTGATGCCCTCCAACACTTGCGGCTGCCGTAGATATGAACCATCATAACCTCAGTCAGACCCATGTCTTATGACAAACTGGCTCAAGTTGAACTGGGTAAAGAAGAAGCTATGAAGACAACTCATTATCAGAAACACGCCAGGAAAGAAACCAAGTAGAACGAATTTATTTCGTAGTTAGGCCACTGCATGTAAAGATAGCAGTAAGACCAAGTGTGGAGTTAAACAGACCTAAAATCTCCAACCTCCCCCCACCACTTTCTTCGTAGACAGGAAGAGAATGAGGCTCAGAAAGGTAAAAGTGATATGCCTGTTTGTAGCACGGTTATAATGAAGTAATCTACAGTGTTAGGGTGATGTAAGGAATAAATGAAAAACAGTAGGTAAAGTGCTTATCTCAATGCCTGCCACATTTAAAAGAAATCAAAACATGATAGCTACCATCACTAATTATTTTCAGCAATTAACCAAAAAAATGGCGTATAGGAAGACATTTCTTATTTCTCTTTTGAAGACATCAAGTAGAAAAAATACTTTTTGCTGTCTACTCAAATTTTTAATTGTGATCTCTTCAAATTCTTTAAAAAGGATAACCAGCATTCCACTGCCGTTATCAATTTTCATATGCTTGTCATCCAGAAGAAAGAGACGCTTTTCTCTACCAGCTTTCCAGCAGCAAAACTTGAAAGCCAGACAGAATACCTAATTGGGCATTGTTAATTGGCACTACATAGGCTTAATTAAATCAGCCTTAGGCACAAACCATCAAGACACAGAAACAACTGTAGCCTCAATGAAGTGTTGTCGATTACACGTGTCACCATTTGACCATGTGTCAACGGACTCCATGCCACCAAACTGGTAGACCAAACAGCACTTGGGGACCGCTCATCCATACTGGGACAAGTGGGAAAAGACTGTATCCAATCTAGGTACATCTCCTGCAACTTAAACCCCAGGCCAAGAATAAGTTCGCTAAAATCATCTAAGATTCTTGTTAGATCTCAAGTGCTAAATCAGTGTAGTATGTCAATAGCCCAAAGAAAAGCAAGTTCTTCTCATCTTGGCTGAAACTCACATGAAGTAATTTAATTCAGTTATTTACTCAAAGGGCTGAAAATTAAGTGGCCAAATCTTACTGAACAGTATCTCGTCTTTTCATTCAGTATTAATCAAGTTGATTTCACACAATGTCACTGTTTCCATTCTATTTGAAGGGGATTTCTCCAAATACACAAATTTCTAGGTTGTTTTTTTGTTTTTCACAGAATTTTCCTATTCCCAAACAAAATTACAAAAGAATATCCCAGACATGAAATCCAATTTTTGTCTAACATACGGTGATTTAACCATACTTAGGATAACAAGCTAAAAAAGAGACAGAAGAGAGAAAAAACACCTACTCTAATAGATTTTGTATGGAAATATACTGCACGTACATACTGATAACCGTATTACTAGACTCCAAGTTAGTAAAACCTAGGTAGGTATAACTCTAAATTCCTCGCCCCTAACTACTACTCTTATATGCAGCAGCCTTAATGTGCAATGCATTCACTTTATTTTGTGCCTTTTCTGGTGAGTTTCTGATAACGAACAGTGCTCACAACTAGGATTCTAGTCGATTAGATGGGAACCAGTTACTGTAATTTATATATGTTTTAGGAGAAGGTACTGTAAGCAACATATTTGATAAGCTTGTAAGTATATAAGATTCTCAACTACCATATCACTTATGAGAATAATATCTATAGCCATTTAGGAAGCCTAAAAAAACCCACCCTGTTGTCTTCTTGTTTGACTCTATTAGCCACATTAAAATAATGCTTTCTCAAATGTTTTCCTCTCATTCCTTACCACAAGTGTCATTCTAATTACAATAACACAGTTTTATACCAATTTTTATAGTTCCCCAATAGTCCCAGGCTGGATAATAAACATTCTGGGGAGGATTATTAAATCTAAAAGGAAAAAAAATTAGATTCATTAAGGAAAGCATAACCTAAAGAGAATAAATAAGAAATGTTTTTAATCAAACAAGTTTTGTAAAACTAGTTCACTCTGCTTTTTAGAGATGGCATTCTGAAAATATATTTATGCAAAATAATGCTTACAAGAAACAGTTCAGAACCATAATGCAAAAGGACCCAGCAAATGTCTGAAAATGTTTATCAGGAGTATCAATAAGAATTTTATTTTCAACTATCTTTTTAAAACAGTTTAGTGAATTCAACACTGTTCTCTTCAAAAATATAATAGTTTCCTAAATGCAAATGCAGCACTGTATAGATGGAGACTACAAATGTGATCATCTATTTTGAGTCAATAACATTGAACTTGTTGGGGGAACTATGAATTCCAGGTTCACCACTGGAGCAAAATTAGAACACCCAGCTTTCAGCACAATTGCATGGCATAATTTCCAGAATGGTGATCACCTTTCATGAGGTTTAACAGGATTCTTGAGGAAGTTACAATGTATTTCAGATTGACCTATTACTGGAAGGCAAGAAGGAGGAGGAGAGTGAGGCAAGAAGAGTGGATGATATAACAGAAAGAGGAACCTTTGTAAAAGACATACAATTATAGGGTGATAAGTTGGAGGCCTAAGTGCCAATTTCCTAAAGAAAATGAGTTAACTTCTATGATCTCATGATGACCCCAGAACCCAAATTTAAAACTGGAGAATTACCTATCTTCAATTATTGTAATATCTCCTGTAGATGGAGTCCTATTTGCTCAAGTTGTAACAAGGTCACTGGGAATTAGAGAATGTTGCAATGACTCTCTCCATATGCTCAGTGGCCTCCCTGAGACTAAAACAATTAATTCAACTTTCAACATGTCTGACATGGGCTCGCCCAACACTGGAACAGAGAATTTCAAACATGCAAGATATCAAAATAAACTATTTCACCATTGGTCACATCCTTCGATTGAATTAGGATTAGAAATATTTGGCTCCCCACCAGACTGCTACCCATCAAAGATTTAAATTGCACATACGTAAAACAGTCATTTTTTAAAGTAAAAGATGGAACTAGGGCCATCTCTAGGACAAAGGTTTTATGATACAAATAGGAAGTTGTTCAGGGAGACTTTTTTTTTTTTTTTTTTTTTGAGAGAAAGAGAGAGCAGGGGGAGGTGCAGAGGAAGAGGGAGAGAAAGCATCTTAAACAGGCTCCATGACCATCACGGGGCCCCACACGGGGCTCGATATCACAACCCTGAGATCATGACCTGAGGCTGAAGTCAAGAGTCAGATGCTTAACCAACCGAGCCACCCAGGCACCCCAGTGAGACGCTCTTTTACATTAAGAAATCCATTACTGATAAGCTTTTATATAAGTTTTAAATCTTAAAGTTCCTATTGAATATAGTCAATTAATTGCACATTATCAAAAGCAATTCCTTCTTCTGTAGAGTGTAGGGGCATGACAATGCCACTTGGAACAGTTTATTGATTATAAAGTGGGTAATAATACCATGAAAAGACAACATGCTTTCAAGGGAATAATATTAATTTTAGCTCCTATAAAAATTCCTAAAGTTTGATAAATCATTTTTTTCATAATGCCATACTTAAAAAATATTGTATATATATTACTACATTATAGCTCTCATTAAAATCTGTAATGATAAACTAGCCTACTCATCTGATCATGTCACTGATGGTATTAATTGCTTTCATAACCATTAATACAGACTTCATTGGTGATGACAGAAATTTTAGAAATTTCTAAATTTTTAAGCTAGACAGAAATTACCTCAGAAAGTCTCAATTCAGTTGTAATATCTTAGTCTTTCTATAGTTTAAGACTAATAAAACAATCTTACATTTTGCCTATTAAACTAAAAGATACATTTCTCTTTTTCTAAGGTTTTATTTATTTTTTTGAGGGGGGGGCGCCTGGGTGGTAAGTCGGTTAAGTGTCTGCCTTCAGCTCAGGTCATGATCTTGGGGTCCTGGAATTGAGCCTCACATCGGGCTCCCTGCTCAGTGGGGAGTCTGCTTCTCCCTCTCCCTTTCTGCGGTCCCTCTCTTTCTCTCTCTCTCTCTCTCGCTCTCAAATAAATAAAAATCTTAAAAAAAAATAAAATCAGTCTCTTGTAGAGAGCATATTGATGGGTCTTGCTTTTTTATCCAATCTGATACCCTATGTCTTTTGACTGGAGCATTTAGCCCATTTACATTCAGAGTAACTACTGAAAGATATGAACTTAGTGCCATTGTATTACCGGTAAAGTCACTGTTACTGTATATTGTCTCTGTTCCTTTCTGGTCTATGTTACTTTTGGGCTCTCTCTTCACTTAAAGGCTACCCTTTGATATTTCTTGCAGGGCTGGTTTAGTGATCACAAATTCTTTTAGTTTCCATTTGTCCTAGAAGCTCTTTCTTTCTCCTTTTATTCTGAATGACCACCTTGCTGGATAAAATATTCTTGGCTGCATATTCTTCTCATTTAGCACCCCAAATATATCATGCCAGTTCTTTCTGGACTTCCAGGTCTCTGTGGATAGGTTTGGGGCCAACCTTATATTTCTACCCTTGTAGGTTAAGGACCTCTTGTCCTGAGCTGCTTCCAGGATATTCTCTTTGTCTTTGAAATTTGCAAGCTTCACTATTATATGTCTAGGTGTTGACCTATTTTTATTGATTTTGAGAGGGGGTTTTCTATGTCTCCTAGACTTAAACGCCTGTTTCCTTTCCCAGATTAGGGAAGTTCTCAACTATAATTTGTTCAAATATACCTTCTGCCCCTCTGTCTCTTTCCTTTTCCTCTAGGACCCCAATTATCCTAATATTTTTTTGCTTTATGGTATCACTTATCTCTCAAATTCTCCCCTTGTGATCCAGTAGTTATCTGTTTCTTAGTTTTTTTAATTCTCTATCATTTTGTCTTCTATATCACTGGTTCTCTCTTCTGCCTCATTTATTCTAGCAGTTAGATCCTCCATTTATTATTGCATCTCATTACTAGCCTTTTTGATTTCGACCTGATTAGATTTTAGTTCTTTTGTTTCCCCAGAAAAGGAATCTTTAGTGTCTTCATGCTTTTTTCAAGCTCAGCTAGTATCTTAATAATTGTTATTCCGAAGTCTAATTCTGACATCTTACCTATATCCAAATTGATTAAATCCCTGGCAGTGCAAGGTCTGTCTCTTTTTCTCTTTTTGGGGGTAAGTCTGTCTGTTTTGTCATTCCCTCCAGAAAAGAATTGATGAATGAGAGAACAAAATACAAAAATAGCAACAACGACCCCAGAAAAATTTACACTAAACAAATCAGAAGAGATCAGAAACTGCAAGAAAAGAAAGAAAGAAAGAAAGAAAGAAAGAAAGAAAGAAAGAAGAGAGAATACAATCATACAAGTGAACATAACAGAGCAAATCACTGGATCCTGTGTATACTTTGGTCTGTTTGTTAGAAGAAACTATATCCCAAAATTGTAAAGCAAGAAAAACATATATATACAAAAATAAAATCGAATACAATGAAAGGAAGCCAAAAATGAAAAAGTGTGTGTGTGTGTGTGTGTGTGTGTGTGTGTGTATATATATATATATATATATATATATATATATATATATATATATAGTAAATGTAAAAATAATTAAAAAAGACTTTAAAAAAAGCATTGTTAAAATAAGAAATGACTTGGAAAGGAAAAAATATTTTTAATTGAAAGGCTAAAGAATCCTGAGAAAAAACCATGAATTCTAAATACTCTTTTCCCCTAGCGCTGAACTTCTGCCGTTCTGTGTGATTGGTAAACTCGGTCTTAGCCAGATGTTCCTGCTGGTCTTCTCAGGGAGGGGCATCCGTGCAGCTCCTCCCAGGGCAGGGAAGGGGGGTCTCGCTGTGGTTCTGCCACATGCGAGGCCCCTGCTCAGACAGCGGTCATCTGACCATCAGCCGCACCCATATTTAAAGATGTTTCTTTCTCTTTCACAGAAATATTACTAGTATTCTGAGATCTCCTACATCCTTGATCAGAAATCTTGTCTCTTCCCTATTTTGTCTTGGTAGGTCAGTTTCTCTATGTGGCCCTCCATTTTGGTGAGAGGTGCCATATGCTACTGTCTGGACTCTGTTCTGCCACCGATGGTCACACCACCACCAGCTTCCTCTAGGTTTCTCCCTTGCCACAATCAAGGAAGATCTTTCAGCTTCCCATGAGTGCTTAAGGAGAGTAGCTGAGCCCCCAGTGACACAACTTTTCCCTTTAAAGGGTAGTTTCTACTCCAGATGAACGTACTCTCCAGGGTACAATGGTACAGTCAGGTACTGCCACACCCTAACCCTGAGACCTCTATGCCCTCAAAGCTGTGAGGTCACCTCCTTTCCTCACTCATAGAGATCATCTCACAGTGCCCCTCCACCCTCTAACCAGCTCTACTCCTTAGAGACCCTTTCTCCAGACAGGCCCATGTGCCTGATTTCCTAATTGGAGAGTGCACTCAAAATCCTTCTCACAGATCTCTGAGCCCAGTGCAAATCAAGAAATAGGACTGAGTACTTTTTCCATGCTACTGAAAAAGTCACCACAGTTAAGAAGCACCTAGAATGTTCTCAATTAGGAGGTCCACCTACCCGGTGCTCACAGAAAACCTATTGGTAGAGCAGTCCCACTTCTATGAAAATCAATGAGAGAAATAAGGATTTTTCACTGCAATGTAATTATAGCAGTGAAACACTTGAAAAGAGCCAAAATATCCATCAGCATATGGACATTTTGGGTTGGAAAAATAATTTTTTATAGCCACATAAGGAAATAATACAATACTATATGTCCATTAACAATGATTAAATATATCTTTATGTGTGGACATGGGAATATGTCCACACACACCATATGCTCCAAATAGACCTTAATGATCAATATTTAAAAAAAACAAATACATTTGTGACTAGTTACAGAGTCTTAATGAAATCTAAATGAACACTAACTAAACTATTAACTGAGGTTCTCTTAAGGGGCTAAGGAGTGGTATTATGGATGCAGCATTACATCCTTTCAGTACAGATTTACATTTTTCCCCCAATTATCACATGCTGTCCTAAAAAGAAATAAAAAATAAGAGTTTAAAATGTGAGACAAACACAGGCAGCTATCCATAGTAGTATGTCTTGATTACTTCAATGTCCCCTGCTGTATCAGCCTTTGTAACTTTATCCTATGATTCAAGGATGTCTATATTTGCAGAGGTCTCAAGAAGACATCTTCAGGAAGCATGGCTCCACATCTACCAACATGACCTCCTGAAGGGTCATGCAAGAAAACTGAGCATGGCAGGCAAATGTGCTACCCTTTTCAAACATCTACTGAGCACCTACTCTGTGGGAATTCAAAGATTAAAAAAAAAGTCAGGGTCCCTGCCTTTCAGAAACTTAAAACCTCCTGAAGAAAAGAGATACAAATAATTACTGAAAAATATTAAGACTGCAAAAAATGGTAAGAACACAGTGCATGAGAAGGAGACATGGTGTCAAGTCAAACTAGGCAGGGGGGAGCAGAAGAGTCATCAAGAAGGAGGGCTGACTGACGTTACAAGGAAGGGATGGGTTTTCCAGTTAGACAGGGCTGGGAAGTGAAGACATGAAGGGGTCAACAACCGAGAAAGGCTACTTTGCTTTTCCATCTGTATTTGCTTGGCTTCTTAGTTATCTATTCAAATTGGAAATCATGCGAGCACCACCTCAGATAGACCAGTAAAGCATGCAGGATTCAGCACTGCAAATCACTCACATTTGTTATTTCAGATCTTCAGAAAACCTCTCCATATTCAAGTTTATTTCCCTATATTCAAGAACAGAAAATAAATAGAAAAACACACTTAGGGCCTTTGTTAAAGTTAGTTATTTTTCCCTAAGTGGTTTTAAGATCTCCCATAATTTTATCATGGCGGTCTTCAAACAAACAAACAAACAAACAAAACGAAGCAGGTACGCTAGCTCTCAAACAGGGCTCCTGTGAAAGCTCCCAGGGGGTCAGTGAGATTCAAACTGTGCCACTGTTTAACAACAGCAATAATAAAGGATACATCCACCCCTTCCCAACCTGCAAATAAACACAGATTCCAGACTTAAAATCTGCTACAATTCCAAACGCCAGAGACATAGAATTCCAAACAATGGCTTGGTCATGTTGCCATAAAAAGGAACCCAGAAGGTTTTTCTTTTCCATGTTAAAGTGGTAAAGTGGGGTATGATACATTGGAATTCAATAGAAGCCAGGAACGACCTATGCCAATAGCGATGGAAAATCTCAGAACCCCTTGCCCATGATACACACATCTACTAAGGTCCAGCATCATTTGTTATGTCACTTTCAAATTACATTGAGTTTTAAATTGCAGTGTCTTGCGCTTTTATTGCCTGTCCTGATCCATTCAATGTGTCTGAAATCTAAGTCTATTGCTTGAATGTTAAACACAAAGAAGACTTTAGATTGCGTCCTGGAGGGTGAAACCATGCAATTTCCACGAACTGGGAAGAGTTTATATTTGGCTGACTTTCAAGGGTTGTGAAGGCCGGAAAAATATTTACTTTTTTCCTTTTCTTTCTATGACAGCTTTCTTTGGTTTCCTTCCTTTCTTCTTCCCTCCTTCCCTTCCTTCCCTCCTTCCTCCTTTTGTCCTTCTGTTCCTTGTAAATACATCCAAGATACTCAAGTGCATGTTCAACTATATTTGAGATCACTGTCTTCATTTTCAACCGGTCCGTTTAACAGTCAGAGATCAGCACTGACTTCAAATTCACCTCCTATCACCTCCTCCTTAGAACTACTCTCAAACAAGGCCTTATGTCCTCATATCCCCGAGAATTAGAGTGCTTGATGTATCAACCTGTTCTATACCTAACCTCATAAACCACAAAAACTAGACCTATTTTTGGGGGACTGTCTTCACAACAATTTTTCTGATTATCTCTGAAGCACTCAAGCTAGAATAGTCTTTTTTGCTAGGACTTGCAGCATCTTAAAAAAAAAACAAAAAACCTGGTTTGAGCAAGAATTCATACTAGAAGGAGCCAGGCCAAGTATTACAAATAGGAAATTAAGGAAATCATAAGCTGCTGTGCATTTTACTTCCTGGGGACAAAATAATAACATTTTTTTTAGCTGATTTTGGAATTGTAACACCCACAACACAGAAAAATACCCAAGAGCTAGCACCCACATCTGGTAAAACTCAAAGAAAATTCTGGCAGCTTTTAAGAAGTTCTCCAATGGTATCGGTATGGCAGAGAAATTGAGTCCTGTTTCACACCTGAGCAACCAAGCAGTTCAATATGAGGATATCCTTTGAAATCCCAATCATTCACTCTGAAGATTCATTCACGTTTCATTACTGCAGCTGGAAAGCTAGCATCTAAGACTACTCCTCCTACCCACTGACAGCTCATTCTCCTTCCAAAATATAGCCCATATTTGCTCTATATCCCACATTTAAACTCAACATCGCAGTTTTTTACTCTGTTTTCCACCTTAGTTTCCTGCAACATGGTATCAGACATCCAGAAGTAAATAGCACACCCACAGAATTACCTGAAATAGTCTTCCATCCCCCACTGCTTGTGTCCTTAGACCCAGCTGCAGCCTTTCCCAGGTTCCTAACCCTTTCTCTTGGCCTCCCAGCACGAGGTTGGAACAGGCTGTCATAATGCATAAACAAGATTCGACTGTGGAGAAGGAGGGAGCGCCTACTACTTTAGAAGAATTTCCCAGGACACAGGTCCATAAAGCAAAAACAAGATAAGCCCCAAATAGGGGATGGGCTAGCCTTACACAAAGGGAGTATCTCTTACGATGAGAAAAATTAACATCGACTCAGGAATGCTACAAAGTCTAACAAAGCAGATGCCACTTCTCTGAAGGGCCTTCTAGTTCAAAGGAGATATGGGGCCAAGGATGGGCAACAGTGCCGGGGGCGGGGGGGTTCTGTCAAATTTAATGAAGCACTCTCAGTTTGGCTAATCACACTCGTCACACCTTCTCTTGTGTGGAAGTTTCCACTGAAGAGCACACACAGCATGATGTAGAATGAGATCGCCTCATTTCCCTGAAAATGACCGAATGAGGGTGCCAAGCACATAGTGGGCCCTCAGCATTTGGTCATTCATTTATAATCATCACTTCCTTTGCTCTGTGAAATCATAATCACAGTGTTTGTGAGGAGTTCACTACGGAATGAGATTTGTACTAAATGTATTCACTATCTACTTTTAACAAATAACCCAGCTGAGGCTGAGTTATATGGAGTCACACAGCTAGTAAGAAGCAGAGTCAGAATTTTTTAGCCGAAAAGACAAGTCTAGAGACTGTGCCTTAACCCCTTCACATGGAGCCTCGTTACTGGGTTTGTCTTCCAACATTTTATTACGATGATTTCCAGTCACATAAAGAAGTTTAACACCAACAAGTAAACACCCACATCCTCACCACTTGGACTCGACAGCTGGTCACTTCTCACTGCATTTGCTTTCTCACCTACCTCTCCATCATCAGAGTCCACCTCATTTTTCTCCTGCATTTCAAAGTAGCAGACTTCAGTACTGTTACCCTTAAACTCTCCAGCACACCTATCAGTACCTAAAGTTTGAGATTTGTTTATAGTTCCTTTCTGGGGAGAGAGAAAATTTACACGCAGTAAAATGTCCAAATCTGAAGTGTATCTTTTAGTACAAATGCATATATCTGTATGACTCAAATTCTGATCAAGAAATACATAACTATTTCTGAGAACATATTACTAGAGTGTCTTTGGCATAAGATATCTAAATAGACGAGCACTGACAACGGAGATCCTAAGTTTCCTGCTGAAACTAAACATAGCAAAATATTGAATTCATACACCTCAGCACAAATATCAATGCCTGGCCTATCGTAGGCACCCAGCAAATCCGCGACTGATCAAATTCCACTAGCATGGAAAAAAGGACTCTCCTCCCCCCACCACCACCTCCAAATCAGAACCTTGTCCAAAACTTTCCTAAGTCACAGTCAGTGAGATGCAAAGTACTGATTTCAAAGGGGATGTTTTTTTAAACAATGAGCATACGTAACTTTTTGAAAACAACTAATTAATTTATTATGTGAATTTGGACACAGCAGTGGTGCTGTGTAAGCTCAGAGAAAACTATCCATAAGAGACTCACCAAAGCTGTTTCCCTGCACCATGCCTGTGCTGGGGTCTTGGTGTGGCTACTCTACTCTGAAAAGGGAAGTGAATTCTCCTGGGGATACTTGCACCCTCCTGAAAAGCCAGGATGATGCCTGGAGCCTTGGTCTGTGCTTAAGTGACAGAATGATGAAAACAACGATCTCTAACCCAAAGCTTTCCTGTACTGCCACTTGCCTGAAGCTTAACATCATGGGACTCCAGACTTTTGATAAGCCTGCGGGGTTTTTGAAAGAAAACCACCAGAAAGTATTTAGAGGATAAAAGCCAAAACATATCTGCGTCACAAAATAGTACATTACCCTTTTGCAGACTTTAGAAAATGCAGATACAAATGCCTTAAAGTCTAAAATGATATAAGTCTCACATCAACGGTGGGTATCTATATGGGGTAAAGGTTCAAATTATTTTTACTTCCTTCTGTTATACCTGCACTTCTTACAAGACTGCTTATGCCACTTAATAATCAGAGAAAAGTTATTATCAGGTTTCAATAAAATATATGTTTATTTGACCTAGTGAGAACAGTAACAGTATAACTGCTAGGTCGGGTCAGGGTAGGGGAGGAAGCTTGCTCTAATACAAAATATGTAACATTAAATGTATGTTCATGTGGGGCGCCTGGGTGGCTCAGTCAGATAAGCGTCTGCCTTCAGCTCAGGTCATGATTCCAGAGTCCTGGGACCAAGTCCCATATTGGGCTCCCTCCTCAGCGTGGGTTGGCTTCTCCCTCTACCCTTCCTCCTGCTTGTGTATGGTCTCTCTCTCTCTCTCACTCTCTCTCTCAAAAAAATAAATAAAATCTTTAAAAAAATAAAAACATAAATACACGTTCATGCGTACACTCATAATATATATACTGAGGATGAATGAGGAATGAAATATACCAAGTATTAAGTCTGATTATTTAGAAGGGGGAGGATTATGGTTAACTTTTTCTTCTTTTTGACTACAAAACTGCTACAGGGAATGTGCATTATTTCCACAAATAGGAGAAAATAACAGCTATTTTTGAAAATGTGCTTATTATGCACTAGATTGTATCAGTGCCTGAGATGTACACAGAACACTGCCATTCAGCTATACTGGCCTTGCCCCCACGTCACTGCATGGGAGGAGTGACCGAGGATGAAGGGTGGGGCAAAACACTGCCACTTCTCATTCTGCAGCTAATGCTCTGGTCAAAGCCAGTCTCAGCGTTCCTTGGGCCTGGGGCTCATATATATCTCTGCCTGCCAGAATTAGCTGCATCTGGTCCAGGAAACTCAGAAAGATTCACGCCTCTGAGATTCAGGACCAGTCACTGTGCCTCAAGTTTCCAAAGGGTGACATAAGGGGGTGTGGCGCCCTCTGGAGGTAGCCTCCAGCACCTACATTCGAAGAAGTACACGCAGAATTGTTAAATCATCTCCTTCCATGTACATGAAGGGGCCTTCCCTCTTAAGTCCCACCTAAAGAAGACAACACATTGGAGTGATTACAGTGCAGTGGATAAGTTCATGAGCCGTGGGTCAGAAAGCTCTGGATCAGAACTCAGGCTTTGCCCCTTACCAGCCAGCTCAGTGACCATGACCAGAGAAGAGAGCCTCAATTTTCTCACCTATGAGATAAAGCTGATGAAAGCAGCACTTGCCTCACAGAGTCGCTGTATGAGTATTAAATAAAGAAACAACTGTCTGTCAGTTATGTAAAGTACTTAACACAATGCTTAGCTTGAACTTAGAGTATCCTTACTTCTACTGGCTTATAATTACACTTACCTCTTAAATATCAAGTTCACAGCACGTGATGATCGTAACGATGAATATGCTATCCATTGGGCAAAATAATTTTCATAATAAATAATAAATCTACTTTTATTGATTTTTACAAGAGTTAAGAACACATTAAGATACCTATGTCTTGTATTTTTTCCAATCATTCAGACACGATAAATAAGACATGCTCATGGGTGATAAGAACAGACGAGACTGTATCATTTAAAAGGGGTCAGATGCCTTCAAGAGCAGCGCAAACTCAAGACATTTAGGACTGCCCTGCCACCTCCCAGATGCATGATCGCTCCTGTAAGTAAAATGACTATCTCTGGATCTCAGATAGCATTCACCCGCCACAAACATGCATCATGTTTTTATTTATGTTTGCCTGGTTTGTTTAGTTCCTAGGTCTCCTTGTTTCCTTACGTTTTGCCTGTCTCCCCTTTGATACATCCATGGCTGTTGCCTGGCACGAATGGCCCTGGCTACACACCACGATTCCTGGCAGAGAAGGCGTCACTTGACTCCATCTGGAGCTGCTCAACTTCAGGCCTCACTGGCAGGCTGAGGCTTGTACGAGCACAAGCCTCCCTGCCCCAGCACAGACGCTGGGCCTGCTGCAGCCCTGTGGCAGCCGGCAGGGGAGGGAAAACGATCTGGGAAGAAAGCTAGACACCGAGCGTGGCTGGCGTCTTGTACGTCGGCATTGGGCTACGTGGCTATCTGTCCTCCAGTGTCCTCACGGCTGTTAAGACTGTTGCTATGGTGACTGGGGTTGTTGTTATGTGTTTTAAAGACACCACATATTCAGCACTGACTTTGTCCCCAGAACTGTTCAAAGGACTTTACACATCACATCACATTGAATCTTTCCATTAGCCCTCTAACATCCCTCCAGGATGTTATTCCTAGAGATCAGGACACTGACACTCGTAGTCAGTCCCTTGTCTCAGACGACACACTGTAAATTCCAGAGCACAGGATCCCGCCAGAGCTGAAGCTCTACCCCTGACACCTGAGCATGACTGTCCATCGCCCTCAGCCACTCAAGTCTGGGGGAGTCAAAGAGTGTGGGAGTAGAGAGAGGTGACAGTGGTCGGAGAGAAGCAAACTACCCACATTCAAGTGGGACCAGAATTCCCGATGATGGCTTCTAGCGGAACTGGCTGCCGATTAAAATGGAAAAGGGATAGTGGCCCAATAGCAGCATTAACAACAAAAAACACCTGTTTTTAGCTATGACAGGCTATGCCCATCTGGTAGTTCACAAGGATTAGCTTTATGGACAATTCCTTTCACTGTCTACACAGCTAAATGTTTCTGTGACTTAATATACCTGGTCACCTTGTAATAAAACAAAGCCCCCTCGATTGGTGTATTCCCTCAATACTTTTACTATGCATATTAAAAAAAACAGCAATCCGAACTGATGGGCTGCAGAAGTCAGGGAGGAATTCTGTCAAGTCACAGGCAATACTGGCCCCACCTTCTCTGTGGCACGGTTACTGCAGATGGAAACGTCTACCACCAGGAACGCAGGAGCGTCTGGAGTTCACTGAATAGCATCAGGGTTCCTGCATCTAAATTCAGGTTCAACTATTTTACTTAGCTGTGTAAAAATTTAAAAGTCAACCTCTGTAAACTCCTATTTTTTCACCTGCAAAATGAAGAGGGTAATAGTAAATATCTCAGAGGTTACTGTGTTCGGGAGAAGTAAGGGCGCTTTCCTGCAAAGAAGAGCACTCATGGTTTTTAAATTACATACTAAGTTGAGTAAAGGGACAAATTTTTAAAAATCTATTTTTACCATAAGCCTTTGAGTTCAACTTGAAATTCATCTCATTCTACCTAGAAGTTTAAAATTTTAACATTCACTTTTAAGAAGGGGCATTTGATTAAGGTCCGAATGACCCAAGTTGGACATACCAAAATCCCCGTCCAGCAATCGGCATCATTTACAAATATAACTTTTCTTGACATTTTAAACTGAATTTACAAATCAAATATACCCATTTTCTTTTCTTTAGCACGTCCATGGTTTGACCTAACAAGCAAAACCTCCCCTAGTACTAAACTGACCAGTAATTCCCTGCGAGTTAAAATAAAAGATACGGTAAACTTTGAAAGCATTATAACACTGTTTATAATCTTTGTGAAAAGTCTTAACTTTCCACATGAAACATACAACAGTGATGTCAATCACACAATTAAATAAAGTGGAATCAATGTCCATTCTGTTCCTTTAACATATCAAATACCCTTAAACATTACAAACATGTCAGCTAAAAAATGGATGCAGAGAATTACAAATTGACTAGGATTCACCAAATGGGTTTTAGAAATTTCACCCTCTGTTTACTAATTCCAGAACCTTCACAGTCCCTTAACATATCACTTCCACTTCATGGTCAGACCATCTACTGTCAGCCATACCAAATCACAAGTCTATTACTAGTTGCAAGGGAAACTGGGAAATGCAGTCTTTGCTCCATGCAGCTGTGTACTTAGCGAAAAACTGAAGAGGCCCCAGTACCTGAGAACAAAGGGTACGCAGGAGATGAAGGGGAAGGCTCATGAAGGTACTCGTAGCATGCTTGCTGGAGCCCAGTACACAGCTGCCAAGGGAAGTAAAGTAGGGAGGTGCCTCACAGATGCACATCAATGTCCTACCTGACAGCACCCCGAAACTGAAGATGTTGGGGTGTGTGTGGTATGCAGACAGCATAATTGGGAAATCGGTCACATTGATAGGTTACAGTACACTGATTCAGGAAATAAGTACATAATAAAATACAAGCATGTATATAGAAGAGGATAATGAGTCAGGCTTTTCAACAGGGGAGAAAGTATTTCCACACATGGAAAAGTGGGAGGCTAGAAAGAACTCTCGAGATTTAGGATGGAAACCAGAAGTATCAATATAAACACAATGGATGATGTGCAGACAAAGAAATGGTTATTGATGTATTTGTCTGTAAGTAAATGTGTACATGTAAGGAATGCATGCACATTTATTTTATACGTTTATATGTGTATCTGTATGTGTGTACATGTATATATGTACATATGTGTGTGTCTACACACCCAACTGTCTCCTGAGATGGCCTAAAAATAACAACACCTCCACGATAATGAGCACAACCACAGGCCCGGATCTTGGCTTATAAATACCATCTCTACTAGAAAGAACCATGGATTCTTAGAGAAATGGCTGGTACAAGGGTTGGAACAACAACATTTTGTGACAGAAGGTAAGAAAATGCTCACAGGAATGATGACACATGTCAAAAAGATTTAGGAATGGGTGGCAATGCACTGAATAATACAGGAATTCATAGGTTTTTGCTGGCAGACATATATACGCATATACATACATACAGAAGGAAAAGCTCTTCCTTCAGTAGAATGTCAACTTACAAATGAAGAACAAATGATAGAAATGAGAATTACCGACTGGCAACCACCAGAGAGGTACCTGATTCAGGCAATATCCACGCAGGTCAAGGTTGATGGGCAGAAGTTAGATGAGGGACATGATATTGGTGTAATCTCAGAACACCTCCCCATAAAATTTTAATCAATTACTAGGGGAAATCATCAAATCTAAGGTGGAGAAACCTGGGAAACGTCAACCTGACCAGTGGTGGGACAGGTCAAGTACTCCCTAATGTGACCAACTGTGAACAGCTGACTATTATTGTTATGGCATTTTGACGAAAAATGCAGGACCCGAATCTGGTCATGAGGAGACACTGGGTAGACGTAGCTCAGAGACAATCTACAGAAGGAAAGGCCTGGATGCTTTCAAGCAAGGACTTGAAAGACAGGGAAAGACAAAGGAAATGTTCTGGAGTAGAGGCATTGTATAGATATGACAACTGCATGCAACGTGTATCCCTGACGTGGATCCTGCTTCAGGACAGAAAAACAGACACTTGTTCAGACAGCTGGTGAAATCTGAATGGGGTTTGTAGACTGGACCATAAAAGTGCATCAACTGTTTCCTGACTTGGAGGGTTGAATGGTGATGATATGAGAGAGTTTCCTTGTTTTGGGGGGAAATACACACCACAATGTTGAGGGTGATGAGGCACCAGATCTGCAGGCTTGCTCTCAAATGTTAACAGTTGGGAAATCTGGGTAAAAGTGATCTGGGAGTTGTTCTCATGGTATCTGAAATTCTTCATAATTTGAAATTATTTCAAAATAAAGTATTAAATAAATTAAAAACCTCAGGGTTCTATTGTTCAGGAAGAAGGGGAACTCTGATAATTGAGAGACAGAGCTCTTGGTCTCTACTGGCCAGGCCACAAATCATACTACTGTACCTGCCTGTGCTTCTTGACCTTGTTCAACTCCACAGTCATAACCTTTCTTTCTCACTGTCTCTGCCCCAGCTGTTCAACCTTAACAAGATCATCTCCTTCCCTCTGGTCCATCCATGAGACTTCCAACTTGCCTTGTGTCCAAACCAGTCTGAGTCACCGCAGGCGGCACATTTTAGGATAGATAACAAAGTGTTTTCAACATCATAGTACTTGCACAGCGTTTAAGGTTTTCTCCATACAATCCTACCCTGAGGCAGAAATTGAGCAGGAAGAGAAGAATGGAAGTAACACACCCAAGAAACCTGGAGAACAAACATAATACCCAGTCAATGTGGGGAGCACGAGACAGTAGAAGGTGAAAGAGAAATGACAGCAAGTCTCTGAAATACAGCCTGAGGGCACCTTTAGAGCATACACAAAGACCATCTACCATTACCTCAAAGACCTGCCTGGACTGGTATTTATCCAAAAAGTCTGATCGATGAGTCTCTCAACGACCATTCTAGACATGGCCCTTACAAATATCAGTTAGGTTTGCAGACCTACCACTTTTAGGAAAAGGAATAAAGACTAGGAAAATATCTCCTTCCTAGTTTCAAATCCATGGATTCTGTCCTGAATAACCCAACAGAAGGATGGACACTAAGAAGTACTAAGATCACAGATTATGTAGTCTGTCATTAACATCTAGTCATGATGAACAGAGATTGTGCCTGATGCCTATAGTGAAGAGAAAATGGTTATTAATTTTTAAAATGAACACTTTTGTCTCTTTTCACATCAAACTTAGAGTCCATGAACATTTATTGAAATCCTACCACTCTGTGCTTGAACACCAAGATGAACGAAACAGCCAGTGACCTCCCTGAGAAAAGGAGACAGACAGGTAAACTAATAAATTTCATAAAAAGCACATATGACATCAAACTGTTCACCATTTCTAGATTTACCAAAAGAAGTATCAGACCTTAGATTAGATTTTTACTTTAACTTATTCTATTCTATTTTTTTAAAGATTTATTTATTTTAGAGAGAGAGAGACAGAGAACACAAGCAGGAGGGCAGAGGGAGAGGGAGAGAGAGAATCTCAAGCAGACTCCAACGCTGAGCCTGGAGCCAAACGTGGGGCTCACGACCCTGAGATCATGACCCTGAGATCATGACCTGAGCCGAAACCAAGAGTTGGATACTTAACCAACTCCACCACCCAGGTGCGCCAACCTATTTTATTTTAAAATTGGGAACCAAATTAGGGAAACTGTACAGAGACTAGCTATGAACTGCATCATTTAAATACACTGAGCCATGTGTGATATGTCACCTAAATCAGTGGTTTCCATGGTCCACGGCTCAGCTTTATCAGGATCACCTGTAGTGCTTCTTCATAATTTAGAAATCCACAACTGATGTATCAAAATCCCAGGATTCAGAATTCACCATTTTAAGAGTTCCTCAGCGAATTTTGATGGCATACCCAAGGTTGAGAACATCTGACTTAAATTAACTGTCACTAATTCCACCATGAGTGACCTTCACATACCACAACACTAGTTGGCAAAATAAAAATCAGTCTCTTGGCTGTGAAATTCATAAGACTTCTGATTAATTCATCCGAATGTGATTAAATTGCTTCCCTCTACCCTGGGTTTGTGGACGGTGAGCAACTGAAATGTTTACCACCGTATTCATTATTAATGCTATTCCTTTCCCAAGCATGTCCCTTTGACCTCTCTTTATCCCTCCTGGTCTCCTATATGAGTTTATAGTTACTTGTTATGTGCAATTACATCACGCTGAGTATGAGGACACCCCACAAGCTGTTAGCTATATCAACTTAATAATAGATTTCAGGGTGTGATTTCCAATTAATTTCATTTTCCATATGCACACACAGCTCCATGGGAAGCCAGAATTATAGAGTAGCCATATGGTGCCTCATAAGTAACAATTAAAACTAATTTTCTATTCTTTGACACTAAAAAATAAAAAAAAAAAAATCACACGGTTTAAATGCCACAGAGAAAATTGAAACTTCAACAGCATCTGATGCTCTCTAGAAAGAAGATGCCCCACTTTTCACATTTTCATCCTGATACTCCAGCTTCTAGCTTGGCAGTGGTTGGGTGAGGACTGAGATCCCACCTCGCTTTTAGCATGCTTGTTTCCTCACGGCTGTTAAACTGGTGAAATGTCTTAGAATGGCTTTTCTAAGTGCTGGGCTTTCTCGTTCATAGTGCTGAGCTGGATTGAAAGAATAGCTTCCTTTCAAAACAGATGATTTCTGGTAATAGAACTTTTCTACTGACCCATTTCCAAAAGGCAGTGTCTGAAACAACACTGCAACGTGCCCAAGCAAAGAGGGAAAATAAGCAGTCCCACTGAAAGAAAGTTATGTTTTTCGAGGACTGAACATAATTTTCTGGGTGGGGGAGGGCTGGGGGCAGAACCGCTCCCTCTGGATAGTCTGACTAGCGTATTAACTGGATGGATGATCCTTTTATACTCATCATAGGGTATGAGTTTTTCCATTTCTAAGGGTCCAATTTTGGCAGATTCATCACTTGGTTAAAAAAAATAAAGCAAAGCATATCAAGACTCAATTCAGGATAAACAGTGTGATAGAAAACAAAAATGCTCCATTTTATTAGACTTTCACAATTTTCAACTCTAAACTTGTCAAGCTTTTATGTGAGAGCAAATAATATCACAGTGTAGATCTACTCTAAAGAACACCTTAACTGTTTTGCTGAAAACATGACTAAATCTCATTATGTCATATTTTATGAGGAATCCCCTCTATGGCTAATATATGCAGGCAGGAGTCTCAGACAGAAACACAAGGGGGTAAGCAAGAGGTCAGAAGTCTCTTCAGATTTTCATATGAATGAGTGAAAAAATCATCCACATGGGGTTTTTTTGTTAGGAAAAAAAAGTGTCAGAGGTAAAACTTGGTGAAATCTGGGGCACCTGGGTGGAGCAGTCGTTAAGTGTCTGCCTTCGGCTCAGGGCGTGATCCCAGCGTTCTGGGATCGAGCCCCACATCAGGCTCTTCTGCTAGAAGCCAGCTTCTTCCTCTCCCACTCCCCCTGCTTGTGTTCCCTCTCTCGCTGGCTGTCTCTGTCAAATTAAAAAAAATCTTTAAAAAAAAAAAAAAACTTGGTGAAATCAATATCAAAAATTTCATCAATAAAAACTATAATGTCCATGGAAAGAAATGGATAAAGAAGATGTAATACACACACACACACACACACACACACACTGGAATATTACTTGGCCATCAAAAAAATGAAATCTTGCCATTTGCAATGACGTGGATGGAACTAGAGGGTATTATGCTAAGCAAAATAAGTCAATCAGAAAAAGAAATTTATCATATGATTTCACTTATACATGGAATTTAAAAAACAAAACAGAGGAGCACAGGAGAAGGGAGGGAAAAATAAAACAAGATGATATCAGAGAGGGAGACAAACCTAAGAGACTCTTAGTCACAGGAAACAAACTGAGGGTTGCTGGGGGGGGGGATGGGGTAACTGGGTGATGGGTATTAAGGAGGGCACTTGTAATGAGCACTGCCTGTTATTGGCAAATGATGAATCACTGAACTCTACCTCTGAAACTAATAATACACTATATGTTAATTAATTGAATTTAAATTTTAAAAATTACATTAAAAAAGACTATCATGGCTGCAAAAAAGAAAAACTCTGAGTCTGTGCTTTGGGTTCAATTATGTCCCCCTAAACTCATATATTGAAATTCCGATCCCCTGGTAACTCAGAAAGTGATCATAGCAGATGTAATTCATTAAGATGAGCTCATTAGGGTGAGTCCTCATCCAATATGAATGGTGTCCTTATAAAAAGGGAACGTTTACAGACAGACACACACATAGACGAACCCCATGTCAAGAGGAAGGCCGGGATGGGGGCGATGGCTGCACATGCCAAGAAACGCCAGCAGCTAGGAGAGAGGCAGGGCACTGGGTTTCCCACACAGCCACAGAGGGAACCAACCCTGCCCATACCAGACTTCTAGCCTCCAGGACTGGGACACAATAAATCTGTTTTTAAGCAACCAGTCTGTCTTACTTTGTTACACAGCAGCCCTTGGAAACTAACACAGTCTATGTCAGGAAGGTAAAACAAGAGAGCTGAGTTCAGGCCCCGACTCTACAACCACTCAGTTCTGTGACCTTGGGGAAGAGCTTTCTCTAAACTGGATTTCCTCTCCCAGACAACAGCCTGATAACAATACCCTTCTCACAGCGATGCGGCAAGGGCAATGCACAGTGCTTAGCATGTAGGTAAGTCCCTGTGCCCCCACACCACCAGCCCCTGCCCCAGAGGAAGCTCGGCCTCTCCGAGTGTGCAGAGACCGTCATTTTGTTTAGCACATCCTTCCAATCACTCCAGCATACGCTGATCATCACCCAGGGTCTCCCTTTTCACACCCCTAGAATGACAAACTCCTCTCTTCTTTCAAGTTACTAAATAGCAAAACCTCTATTCCTGTCTTTCTGCCCAGTCTGGAGATGTCAGAGTTGGCAGTGACCCCTATTAATAATATTAAGCAGACAAGTTCCCCTGACCCCTAACCTGGCTCTATTTATTTCCTTCCTCCTCAGCCCCACTTAGAAAATGAATTTTTAAAAAAGGCGCAACAAACATAAGATCAGTAACTTAATATTAACACAGCTCATCTAGAATGTCAGGCTTCTAACCCCGCCAGCTGCTTGGAGAACATTAAAAAAAAAAAATCCTCTTTGATAGCTAACTTCATTTTCTATAGGGAGCAACACAACCCTCCCAGACATTATATTCATTCTGTCTTATTCCCAGAGACTACTTGCATCTGTTTTAATGACTCCTACAAACTTACTCAGCAAAAGTACTGTAATAAGCATTCTGTCTGTTATCTTTCTGTAGTAAAGAGTTAATGACCACTAAACATAGCAGTTATTTACGCCTATGTTTGTGGACACTGATGAACACCAAGAAAATGAAGTGGGTTCTTTGATATCTTTTGCTCTGTTGCATTAATTTTCGATTAAACATCACCAACACTGAGACATTATTACATGTGGCATTCCACGCTGAGCAAATATTAATGCTCTCAACAACTACCAAAAAAATCCCCTCTTGGGGCGCCTGGGTGGCTCAGTCAGTTAAGCATCTGCCTTCGGCTCGATTTGTGATCTCAAGGTCCTGGGATGGAGCCCAGCTTCGGGCTCCCTCCTCAGCGGGGAGTTTGCTTCTCCCTCTCCCTCTGCCCCTCCCCACCATGTGCCTACGCGCATGTTCTCTGTCAAAAAAATAAATAAAATCTTTAACAACAAAAAAATTTCCCTCTTATCTGAGAAAAGAATAGCTCAAAACTTAGCAGCTGCAACATGCTACCTGTTTTGCTAACTAACTGTATCAACAAAAATGAGCTGGAAGATTCTGTGCATATTCAAGATTCCAGTGAAAATAAATACTTGGAAAAACAAACGCTTGATCACATACTTCTCCCCTCAACATTCAATCATCATCCAATCATTCCCTCTCAGTTTCTTTTTTTCCCATGGGAACACTATTCCCATGCCCTCCATGAAAATGACTAAAAAGAAATTCTTAGAGTTTCACTTTTCAATGGGGCATACTCAAAAAACTGAGATGAAATGAAACAGCTCTAAGTATGATGTACACCCTAGATTTCTGTGCTCCTGTCATTATCAGTTTAAAATGCAGACAAATACATGTATGACACACACTGTGTAAATAAATCTAATGGTAGTCTGCTACCATAACTACATTAGGAGTTTCCAAAACCCAATCTATCACTTTTGAGGTTATCAGTCAACCAGGAGGCTTTCAGATCACAAAGTTAGAACTGAAGACCGGACCAGACCAACACTTGGCGTCCACCAAACTTTTGGCCCGTCTTCTACACCCCTGCTTCCATTTTTAATGGGAGAAACGGGAACAGATCAGTGAGAGGATGAAGAGCCCCTGCTCATTGAAAGCCACAACTGCCCTTGCAAAATCCCTCCCTCAGGGCAGAGGAGTGGAGCACATCTTCACTGTGGACTCTTCCTTGTGTGATCTGCCCTCACGGTGGTTTCCCTGTATGCCTGCCCTTGAAAATGCACCCTGAGAGCCAAACTACCCCAATTTACATCCTCTTTAGCAAAACAGTCCCCCAATTTTACACACAATAAAGAAGTAGTTATGATGTTAATGATCAAGAGCATGACAAATTATATTATATAAACTTTCTCAACATCAATTTCCTTGTCCATAAGAGAGAGAAAACATCTCTCACCTCCTAAGGTTGTAGAATTAAAATGAGCTGATTTTTATAAACTGCTCTAAAATAACATCTGGCACAAAGTGCGTGCTCCGTAGGTAATGGTTCCTTCTAGTACTCCTAGTAATATTATTCTTATTAAGGTTAAAAATTTTGATTCACACAAACATTAGTGTGCTGTATACATATACACACATATCTAAAATACATTTATATATTTTAATACTATAATTTCTAAAATGTTTAGATATATAGTTTATACTTTATTAGTTATATTTTTAAGAGATTTATTTATTTTAGAGAGAGAGCAAGAGGGGGAAGGGGCAGAGAGAGAAAGAGAAAGAGAGAATCTCAAGCACACTCCTCACTGAACATACAGCCCCATCCAGGGCTCGATCTCATGACCCTGAGATCATGACCTGAGTGAAAATCAAGACCCTTACCAACTGAGCCACTCAGGCACTTCCTATACTTTATTAATTATTAATTAAATTCAAGAGACTCCACATTCAATGCAACTTATAATGCATCTAATTTGTACTTCATGATTTTAAATTTATATTTATTATAGTGTATTATTTATAATCATAATTATACTTCATAATATAGAAAACAAATTTCATCACATGTATTCTCTGAAAATCACCCAATACCACAAAAACAGACTGAAAATGTGTTGGGCATCCCCAGACCCTGGGTCAGAAATCACCATCTGAAGGAATAGTCTTCGGAATTCTGCTGTGAACACTGAAAAAGTTCGTCGTATCATAGGGAGAACCAAGCCTCCTCTTCTACTTTGAGCAAGTTGGGTCATCTGTAAAATGCTCTGTCATTCCTCATTCTCTGCATTTCAAGTTCTCGGCTACCTTAGAACATGCACCTTTAACAAGAACAACAGGGGCGACAGGGCCAGCAGAGATGCTTAAGTAAACATGATACATCCACAAACTGGGATGAATGAAGAAAGTTCCCTATATAATGACCTCCAAGATACTGTTCAGTGAAAAACGGCAAGGTGCAGAACAGGATGTACAACACATTACCTGTTAAACTGACCAGCCTCACTGAAGTTTTTAAGGGACCTTCTCTTGGAGAAGAAAGGTACTAGATATCCCTGAAGGCCTCTTCTGCCAATTAATTAGTATATGTGTGAAGGAATAAAGGGGGAGGAATAACAAAATACTTCAAGATTATTTTTATTTTTCATTCTAGAAAAGTTAAGCGCATCGGCAGTAGGAATGTAATCTGAGCAAGCTAACATGCTCTTTCTTTTTGTAAACAGAGCGGGCTGTCCACATGGGAAGCAAGCGGTCTCCGTTTTGTTGGACAGCTCCCTTCCCCTTGGAACATTGTACCTCAAGTGTTCGATCCTAGCATACACACTTCTTTGAGCTGATTTACAGGGCTTACTGGATGTTGGGTTTCTTTTTTTTTTCTTCTGCTCGTGTTCACTCCAATCTTTATTTCGTATTTGAATTTGATTTAGATTTTCAGCGCCCTCCAAGGCAGTCTACTGAAATAAGGGAAGCAATAAACCAGGATGGCACACTACAATGGTAGAACTGGACAGAAACTAAATGCCACCATTATAATCTCTACATTCACCAGAATGGACAAGAGTTTCTAAAGGAAATACTCTTCTGTGGGTGTTTTGTGTGCCTGCCTTATTATCTGGTTTAGAACACTACATCAAAAACTAATGATGTACTATATAGTGGCTAACCGAACATTAAAAAAGAGAGAGAGAGAGAGAGAATCCACACAAAGCACTTGGAGCTTGAAACCCGAGTACTCCAGTATGAGAAAAGTCTCATAATTTTGTAAAAAGTTGATGACATAAATATATACTGTTATTTGTCATCTTAGAATAGCACTTCTCCTTTTCAGTGAAAATAAAATGTACCTCGTATTGTGACAGCACCTTTATTCTTCCTGCTGGATTTTTTAAAATAAGAAAACAGATACTAGATTTTTAATCTGTGGCATTTGAAAATCAAAGTAATGGGCAATTCTTGGTCACCTAACAACATCAATTAAACCTTATCTTAAGTTGCATTTTGACATGAATGCATTATTAAATATATATGCTATGTGCCAGGCATCGTACTGGGTGCTGGGGATATGTAAGTAAATAAACAGGGTCCTGGTTTTCACTGAACTTTTGTCTAGTAAGGGAAAAAGTCATTCCACAAATCATTTCATAAACTATTTGATGTAGTCTATATATACTCTAAATAAAATCATCCCGATTTATGAAGAATAATAAAAACTCTACCGAATATAGTACAGTTTTCTTTTTAATAAATGTATTACAGGATGGCCCGGAGATTTCTGTGTAAAAACTAATTATTTTATGATTTCAGTCTTATCCCAACTCTACAATCCGATATTACCTATTCAAATACAAATGTGCCATGTGTTTAAAAATGTAATACTTTTCACTGGTCACTGGTTTGAATCCAAACCACTTAACACTGGCCACAAACTGCTTCCAGAATCCATCAGTGTGAGAAACCCCACTGTCCCTAAGAAGCCTTCCCAACTCCCCAGGTAAGGTTTGTAACCTATCTGTCCCCGTAATAACTTACCTATATTTCTACTACTGTGTTTATCACATTGTACTAGAGTAACTGGTCGCCTTCAGTAACCTGCGAACTCCCTATGTGCACGAACGGTGTCTCATTCATGATGTATCCCAAGCACCCTCCCCAGTGCCTGGCACTCTGCAGCTGCTCCATGCAGCGGAATGTATCTGTGACATGGGGTAAACTCAACACCGCACGGCAGCTGTCACTCAAAGTCACAGAGCATATTCACTGCTTCAATTGGAAATGCCTGAAACCTCTTGTCCATCTCAGGAGTCTGCCATATCTGAAAATCATTCCTTCCTCTTATCTTTGATTTACTGTGGTGCACTCTATTGCAGTCACCATGGTGGTAACCCCAGCTCAATCAGATAGAGTACACACAGTGGAAGGAATCACACACCTGTCCACTGAAGACAAGATTTTATGTTCAAAGACAAGCATTTGCAGGAGGATGCTTAAGCATCAGGCAGCTGATGAGCCTTTTTTGTGAACCCTTGGTTCTCTTTAGACGGTGAAAATTCTAGAGTGTCTTTGGCTTTATAAAGTTATACCTTTAACTTTTCATGTTGTAAATTGAGAATAAATACAGAAAAATCAACCAGATAATCCTACAAGAGAAAAATGGTTAAGTAATTCTCATTCATCAAATGATTTTTTTAAAAAAAGGTTTTATTTATTTATTTGAGAAAGAGATCAAGCGAGCAAGAGCAGGGGAAGGAGCAGAGGCAGAGGGAGAAGCAGTCTCCTTGCTGAGCAGGAAGCCCGATGCATGACTCGATCCCAGGACCCCGAGGATCATGACCCGAACTGAAGGCAGACGACTGAGCCACCCAGGTGCCCAAATCATGGGTTTTAATACGATTATTACAATTGTATTTGGGGGCGAATACTTAACTACATGAGAAAATTTTCATCTACCATGTTAATGTAAAACAGCAGACTACAACTACATAAAGTGTGATGTCAATTTTGCGAAATAAAGCTATATGAAAATATTTGCTCATAGTGAAATAAAGATAATAAATTATTATCTCTCTGGGGACAAACCAAATAGATGAGTTTTACTTTCTTCCTTATAATTCTCTCTCATTTCAACTTTTTCTACTATGATCATGCATTACTTATAGAAATTCTGAAAATAACGCACTTCTTTTCTCAAAGTAAAAAGCATATTTTCTTCATAAATTTAATAGTAGATTTTGTAAAGCAACAATTCCTCCACTATCTTCCAATAATAGTTTCTATTTTTTGATGGAACTGTGTTCATTAAAAACACATATACCAGAAGTAAAGAGGAGCCATTATGTTTTTCTCCATAGCAAATAAAATTAACTTCTAAGAATTTAAAATATCTAACTATCTAGGATTTTAACAATTAATGGTTACCTTTATAATTACGGAAGTGTTCCATCCTCCATTTTTAACACTTGATAAATGCAGTATTCTTAACCTCCTTTGAAAGAAGGGGGAAAAAATCATTGGAAATTAACACAATATTTTTAAAGGTAAGGTACACTGCATTTTAATACGGTAGAACTATACTTCTTATGTGAAAAATTTAAAGACTAATAAACAAACAGGAATTTGAAAACATTTTAGCAATCTTTTTATTCTGTTCACTGTTCTTTCCAATGTCACAGAAGAAAACTCGAGCCTCTCTCCAATTTATTCCATTTAGAAAGGAGCTGCTTAAAGTCCACCAGAGAAACAGAGCCTAGGTCAGACGTCCCACTTTGCCCTCTGTTGAAACTGTCAGCTTTTCCTTTTGATCTTTCTTTGCATCTGAAGAACATAAAATTGATTTTCTCCCCAGATGAACCAAAGTAGAGGAGGGGCAATGTTTTATTAAAAGGTTCTTCATTCATTCAGCATAAACCATCTTCTTTACTTACATACAAAGAAAATCTGTCTCTTTGTTCGTCAGAAAATGTTTTCAGGAACTATCACTCTGGAAAGTTAATTCAATTGTATGTAACCCCAAAAAGAGAGGGAGAGAAAAGATGGTGAGGACAACCCTATTAGCCGCCTCAGCAAAGAATAAAGATGGGAGTTGATGGGCTCTTTCAAGAAGCATTGGTAGAAATAAAACTCCACCAAAATGCAAAACATGGGCACTGTGCAGACCAGTCCCGGGTGACTTTTGTGGCCAAGTGAGAGGCCACTACGGCAAAAGAACTGTGGTATTAGAGTCACTGAACATTTTTCAATTTAAGAAAAACTCAGTGTTGCACTTAAATGTGCCAAAGAAAAGGGGATTCGTGTTACACAAAAGGCAGAAGAATAAGGAAAATCATTTTGAAATGATCCTGCAAATAAGGAAAGAGTGAGGGGCGTGATTTTCAACCAAATGGTGAGACCCAGCTGGCTCTTGACTCTGAAGCAAGAGCATCAAATAAATTTTAAAGTAGAAAGTAAGAAATGGATGAAAAATAAGTAGAAGACTAAAAAGCAAAATGATTCTTTGATCCTACGTAAGCCTGAGATTCCATAGCAACATAGAGACAAATGAGAGCGAAAATATGAGAAAGCAAAGGCTTTCAACACTCTGGTCTTAAAGAAAACTTAAGAGACTCATTATTCTCTTTTTCTTCTTTTAAATAGATTTTATTTTTTGAGACCAGATTTAGGTGTGCAGCAAAATTAAGCAGAAGGTACAGAAATTTCCCATATACCCCATCCCCCTGTGCACAGTCTACCCCATTGTCTACATCCCCCACCAGAGGGTACCATTGGTAAAATTCAGGAACCTACAATGACGTCATAGTCACCCAAAGCCCACACTTTACATTACGAATCACTCTTGATGTGGTACGTCCTATGGGTTTGGACAAATGTATAATGACATGTATCCATCAGTATAGTATCACAGAGTAGTTTCACTGCCCTAAAAATCCTCTTCCTCTGCCTTATCATCCCTCACTCCCCCAAGCCCCCAGCAACCAATGATCTTCCTACTGTCTCCACAATTTTGCCCTTCCCATAATGGCATCTTGTTGGAATTATACAGTATGTAGTCTTTTCAGATTGATTTCTTTCACTTACTAATACGGATTTAAGTTTCTTCGATGTCTTTTCATGGCTTGATAGCTCCTTTCTTTTTAGTGCTAAGAAATATTCCATTGTCTGATGTTCTACAGTTTATTTATCCAGTCACCTACTGAAGGATATCTTGATTGCTTCCAAGTTTTAGCAATTATGAGTGAAGCTGCTATATAAATATCTGTATGCAAGTTTTTGTGTGGACGAATGACTTATTTTTTAAAGAAAAGTCACAAATATTTTCTGAACACAAACTATGAATCCTTCAAATTATCTTGCCTCATTCTTCCAAGAGTAGGAAGCTTTTAAAAATAAATATTAAATGCTCTCCAAACAAATTTAGAGCTATTTAGGGAAAACATTCCTAAACCTAGCCAAGATTATTTATGGAGGTTAAAACTACATTAGATACATTTCGGGATGATGACTGGACAGATGAGCTTTTCAATTATGACCTCCAATCCTATCTGGAATCCTGAAATTCTCAGGCTTACCAAAGCAAATGCATTATTTCTATCCTTTTATAATTCATTAATTCAATAATTTCTTACAAGATATGAGGCCATCAAAAATTACGAAAAGTCCCTCAGTACATTCTAGATCAAAATTTCTAAAATCTTAGAACATAATCCCTCCAGCAATCTTGGAATTTACTGTTTATTACAACTATTTGATTACTACACTAGTTTGTTAAAATTATTTGCATAGATCCATTTTCCCAACTTGACTGTAACGTCTAAGAGTATAAGGATCAAACGGGACTTAATATTTCTCTTTCTGGATATAGAGATCTAATCATATTTACTTTGGTAGAGGGGAGGCTGCTGCCCACAACTCAGGGGGCAACACTGCTGCATCCAATGGGACTAGAAGGAAGAGCTGTCACACCAGTGGTCTCAAAGGATAGAGCATCATAAAAACAAACAAAAACATTATTCTTCAGCCTCAAAATCTAACAGAATTTGTTTTAGACTCGCTTGGAACATGTGATTCTCTTTCCTCATTCTGATTTCTCCCTTTTGGAATGGGAATTTCTAGCCTATGCCTGTTTCCACATTGTATTCTGGAAACAGGTAATTTGTCTGGTTTCATAGGTTCACAAGTAGAAAGGAACACTGCTTCAAGATGAATCATACTTAGGGGCGCCTGGGTGGCACAGTTGTTAAGCGTCTGCCTTCGGCTCAGGGCGTGATCCTGGTATTCTGGGATTGAGCCCCACATCAGGCTCATCTGCTAGGAGGCTGCTTCTTCCTCTCCCACTCCCCCTGCTTGTGTTCCCTCTCCCGCTGGCTGTCTCTCTCTCTGTCAAATAAATAAATAATATCTTTAAAAAAAAAAAAGATGAATCATACTTAGAGTCTCACCCGTGGCTGATTTCGATATTTAGATAAAATTTTAGAGTTGATGCTGGAATGGTTCAATACATTTTGGACTGTTGGGATGGGATGGGATAGTTTGCATGCAGGAAGGACATGAATTGAAGCAGGGGGAGACTAGAGGACAGAATGTCATTGGCTAAATTATGACCCCCTTCTGCCCCAAATTCATATGTTGAAGTCCCAATGAGATAAATAAGGTAATTACAGTGGAGCCCTATCCATTATAATTGGTATCCTGATAAGAAGAGGAAGACACAAGGGATGGATGGGGCACAGAGAAAAGACAATGTGAGGACACGGAGAGAAGGCCCCATCTGCAAGCCAAGGAGGAGAGGCCTCAGATTGAAATCAACCTTGCTGACCCCTTAATCTTGGAATTCTAGCCTCCAGAACCATGAGAAACATATTTCTTTTGTTTTAGCCACCGTGTCTGTGATATATATATATATATATATATATATATATATCTCATATGTATTATGATATATATGTAATGCCATATATATGTATCATATATATGTATGTATATGTTTATGTGTTATATATATGTATATATCATGTAATATGCAACATATATATTACATATATATGTGATAGATATGTAATGCCTTATATATGTAATGCCATGTAAAATATGTATGTATATGTAAAATTATATATAGAAAACTGACATGCCTGCCATTTACATTATCCCTAAATTACTACTAGCTAAGGATACATGCCATGTTCCTTCAACTACAAGCAAGCATCTGCTCTTTTCTTAGGGATTGTGTAATAAAGAACTTGGTCATGCCCAAAGAGTAGTCTAGCATTTGCCCTCAACTTCTAAGAAGTAATCATGGCATTCCTGATAGAGAACATCTTTGTTTAGGGCAAGGGCTGTTAGGATGGGCCCAGCCATACCCAATATTCTTTGGCCATGCCAGAAAGACCATGTGTTTTAGGGTGGGGACTTTGGATCACACAGAAGCTGAGATCAAAATATGAGCAATCAATCAACCAACCATGCCTATGTAATGGAGCCCCAATAAAAACTCTGAACATTGAGGCACAGGTGAGCTTCTCTGGTTGACAATATTGTGTATAATGTCACACATCAATGCTGAGAATGTAATGTGTCCTGACTCTACAGAGAAAGGACAAAGGAACTGCATGTACAGAGCACTCCCACACCCTGCCTTACGCATCTCTTCCTTTGGCTAATTTTAATCTGTATCCTTTCCTTGTAATAAACAGTAACCATGAGTATAACAGCTTTCAGTGAGCTCTGCAAGTCCTTTTAGCAAACCATGAAAATAAGAGTGGTTTTGGGAAACCCCAAACTCGAACTGATGTCAGAAGTGAAGATGGTCTTGGAGACTGTGCCCTCTAACTCCACACAGGCTGGCTAACTCTCACGGGGATAAAATCTCAGATATCACTATCTCTAATATTTCTTCTACCTACCTGAAACATTTAACCATGATTTTCTTCTCAGTGCACCACAGCATGCAGTCCTAATTTGCCTGGTAATTGCAGTGGTTCTAAAGTCAGCGCAGTATTGTCCCTCACAGAATATTTGGTAATGTCCGGACACATTTTTAATGGTCTCAAATAAGCGCTGCTCCCGGCATCTAGTGAGTAGAGGCCATGGATGCTGCTCAGCATTGCATGATGCACAGGACAGCCCCACAACAAAGAATTATCTGACCCAAAGTATAAATAGTGTGAAGTCTAATAAACCCTGCATTATATACTTAATCATCGCTGGGTGATCACCCAGATCTGAGATGACATTTCTGGAAATAGTGAGGAGATAGGACCCTGAATTCCAAGGGGCCAATGTTTAAATGCCACATCCACAAAAACCACACTTGTTTGACACTGGGCAAACAAACCATTCAAACCTTTGGCCCTCAATTTTCACGTTTGTAAAATGAAACTAATAGCAGGATTTATTCCACAGGATTGTTTACGAGAAAAACAAAATCACACATTAAAATCAGTTAGCAAAAAATATGGACTAAAATGAGCACTAGCTGAATATTCACTTCATGCCACTTAATTTTCCTTGCATAATGAAAGCCATTTAAAAAAAAAATTCTTTTAACTGACTGGAACACTGGTAAAAACAGGTTCACAAATCAGGTTTTCTTGATTTGTTGCAGGACAGATGACTCCCTGATATCATAAATCTGAGCTGCCAAAGAATTAAATATTTCTTTCCTTGCATAATTTGTCTTCTGTACCCTAAACATTTTTTCTTTTTCCTTATCATCACCACACATGGTAGCTTTTGTTCATGTCCATTTTCTACAAAAAAACAAAGTTTATATCACACATGAGAGTTATGATAGAAGCAATGATAAAGGACAATAAACGAAGCAATCCAGAGCTGGCACTACTGAGCAGTCCATGGAAAAACAAATTCCTCCTGTATGATCCATCTCCCAAAAGATGACAAATCCCCTATAATGAATGACTGAAATCATTCAGGTCATAGACCCATCTATGTATTATATCTGAGAACTGAAAAGCTTTAATTTTTCCCTTTTATATCTGTGTCTTCCACCACTTTCTATCCATATGAATTCCTCATGCAAAGGACAAAAGTTTTCCCTCTCAGGCCCCAAAATCTATCATATGGCATGTTGTATGTGTTAATTCATATCTTTTGGATGGATGGGAGAACAGATGGACAGATGGCCAAATGGATGAAAAGTGTAACAGCAACTGGAGGAAAAAATAAAAGAATGAATAAATGAATAATTAAAATGGCTCTTTCTTTAGCTTATAAACAGCAGTACTACCAATTTTTGCTTGAACTTACACAAAATTAAAATATGAGTGTTCTTACACTGTATACACAGGACATAACTGTTCGACAACAGAACTTGGTTTACAGCCATACTCTGAACAAGGAATAAATGTACTCTCCCACTTCCAATGAATGATACAACCCAGAGCAGTAAAACAGGCTTGATGACTGCTTAGGAATAAGCTTCTTTCCATTTTGCAGCACAGGAGTACATACTCCAGGTTAAAACACCCAGGAATACACCAATATGCATACTTAATGGAAATATCCTACTTAATCAGTCTCACCGGGCTAAAATCAAGGTGCTAGCAGGGCTGTGTGCCTTTAGGGAGGATGTAGGGGAGAATCTGTGTCCTTTCCCATTAGGGAACTGAACAGAATTCAGTTCCTGGAGTTGTAGTACTGAGATCCCTGTTTATTTGCTGACTGTCAGCTAAAAGTTGTTTCCAGGTTCTAGAGATCATATACATTCCTTGGTTGGTGACTGCCTTCCTCCATCTTCAAAGCCAGTAACAGTGGGTCAAGTCCTTATCACACTCAAGTGCATATTTCCTCCTTCTTTCATCTCATATCTCTGACCCAGCATGGAAAGATTATCCACTTTCAAGTACTTGTATAACTAGATTGAGCTCACCCAGGGGCCCAGGATACATTCCATCTCAGCATTCATATGTAATCATATCTGCAAAATTCCCTTTGCCATATAAACCAAGACAGTCATATGTTCTGGGGCTTAATGCACAGACATCTTTGGGGGGTTATTTTTCTGCCTACCCCATGATATAAAGATAGATATACAGATGAATGAAACAGAATTGAGAATCCAGAAATAAATCCTTATACTTAAAATCAATTGACTTCTGACAAAAGTGACAAGCCAACTCATTGGGGGAAGCACAGTTTGCTTGAAAAATGACTCAAGAATAATCAAAAAGATGATTTGATTAGATCCTCAACTTATACCATATATTAAAATGACTCAAGGGGGATCATAGACTTAAATATAGATGCTAAAAATAATGAAGTCTTTAGAAGAAAATATAGGAGAAAATCTTTGAGACCTGGGTATGGTAAAAACTTCTTAAATATGACATCCGAAACACACAGTTCAAAAAAGAAAAAAGTTGTTAAGTTGAACCTCATTAAAATTCTAAACCTCTGCACTTCAAACGTCAACATTAGAAAAATGACCAGCGATAGTCTGGGAGAAAAAAATTGCAAAACACATAACCAGCAAAGGACTTGGCTCCATAATTTATAAATAACACTCACAACTCAATAATAATAAGACAAAATTCAATCAAAAAATGGGCCAAAGATATGACCACTCTGCCAAAGAATTTAGATGAATGGCTAATAAGTACATGAAAAGATGCACAACATCATGTCGGTAGTAAAATGCAAATGAAAACCACAATGAACTACCATTTCATACTTTCTAGAATAACTGAACTATAAGAGACAGAAAATAACAAATATTGGTGTAGATATAAAGAAATTGGAAACCTCCCACACTGCTGATAGAAATGTAAAATCGTACATTACTTTGGGAAACAAGTCTGGGAGTTTCTCAAAAAGTTAAACACTGTCACCATATGACTCAACAGTTCCAATACTAGGTAACTACCCAAGAGAAATGAAAAAATACATCCGCAAAAAGACCCAAACATGAATATTCATAGCAGCATTATTAACAATGGCCCCAAATTGGAAACAATCTATATGTCTACCAACTGGTGAACGGACAAAATGTAGTATTATCCATTCAATGGAACGGTATTCAGTGATACAGAGAAACAACTACTGATAGGGGCTATCAAGGATGAACCTCAACAACATGCTAAGAAAGAAGCCAGACACAAAAGGCCACATATCATATGACTTCATGTAAATGGAATGTCCAGATGAGGCAAATTTAGAGGCAAAAATAGATTAGGGGTTGCCTGCAGCTGGGAGTGGGAATAAGGATTAACTATAAATGGCAGTGGGTATCTTACTGGGAGTGGAGGGATGAAAATGCTCTAAACTTGTGATGATGGTTGCACAACTCAACAAAGTTATTATAAGTCAGCAAACTGTATATATGAAATGAGAAAACTATGCTGTGAAAAACATTCCTCCATAAAGTTGCTTAAAAAACAATTTATAAAAATAAAAAACAGCCATGAAATCCATGAGAACCATCCCAGTATGATACATATAATCTTGTAAAATTATCAACATTATGCCACAAACAATGAATTTCAGGATAAATAACTTGATTTCATCCAGACAAATTTGAAGGAAATGAATGACAAAGTCAGCTGTCTAGTGGAATCTGGGAAGCTGTTCTCTGGTCTACAATGAGCTCAACTAGAAAAAAGGGGCATTTCCCATTACACCACTTTCTATACATAAAATACAGGCATATCCATGAAGAGGGGCTTAACTGGACCTCTAGTTCCATGGACATCTGAGCCATTTTTATCCTGGCTTTCTAAATAACCAAAGCTGACTGGATATACTGGAAAAGACAAGTTTCTTTGCTATTTTGACACCAGTTTGTATGATGTGCTATAACTATATAAACGTAATTACTCCCCAAACAACAGAGGGGTGAACAGAGGACAGAACTCCTCAGCATAGGTCTGCCCAAGAAATCACAAGTCAAATCTTCTCTGTGGGACAGCTTCAACGAATTTTCAGAGAACTCGTTCATTCATAACCCAGAGAACCTCTTTGAAGGGAAAGACAAATCATGCTATGATATGATTTGCATAAAGCAAAATACAGTAACATTTCACATGGGCCAGTAAACAATCTGTACAATTTTTACAGAAAAAAGGTAGACTTAGGAAAGTTTCCTGATTGAGAACCGAACAGTTTTAAGAAGTATTTCCCATTCACAAATGTGTTGAAACATTCTTCTCTTTAAATAGCAAATAGATAGATGAATTTAGATAAACATATTTAAATTCCCAGAGCAATCCTGAGGAGCTGCAACCATTTGGGAAAATGTCAAGAACACCCTCTGCTTAAGAAAACTGCTCTGCTATGCAAGATGGAGAGTATCTTAAGGAAAATAGCAACCTTCTCAAAGAATCTTATTGAGTATCACATTTTTCCCAACTGTTGATTTTAGAGAATTTCACTTGAGAGTTATTTCCACTCTGCCTACTAAATATAAATATCTCAGGCCAAATGGATTAGGGGGGAGAAAGCAAGAAAGTTGAGAAGACAGAAAATACTACAGGTTCACTTGACTCACAGCTTGAGTACTTCAATTCTCACTGAGAATTGATACCAAAATTGTTCAAATGAACTTTTACTATCAATGCCAAAACAGTGATTGAAAAAAAAAATCTCAAAATGGATTAGCCACCTGAGTGTGAACAACTGCACAGGTTGACCTGACCCGGCTGGACAGCATTAAGTAAAGAATTAAGTTCAATGACAGCAGTTAAGAATAAAGCTCACTTTGCGATAAAAAATAAGCTGTTGAGAAGAGAATCACAAATTCTATGAGAAAATTAAAGAAGAGTCATAAAAACCCCATGCAAGCATAAAAATAAACAAGTAGTACTTCTCAGATATCTAAAATCATGCCAGAGTCATAAATAAAAGGACTTTTAAGACTACAAAGCCATGCTTTTAAAAAAGTTAGGAATCAGAGAGCACAGTTGGGTTAAATCTTAAGTAGAATCATGAGCTGGAAAAGAAAAAAAAAAGAATCAGACAAAGTGAAAGAAGACACAGAAAAGCAATGACATGTGAGAAGAAAATTTGCTTTAAATATTACCTTTCCACAGCTACTAAATGCTAAATGAAAGACTTCTGGTTATTATAACGCAGAGACTTAAAACTTGGTGGCAGTTCAAACAGTGGAGACCTTACGGAATGGTTTTGGTTTTTGTTTTTTTAATGCTCTGGACAAAAATCTGACAGCCACAGAAGCTCTATCAGAGCCTCTATCTCAATTGGATCTTTCTCTTTCAATAATGGTGGGACTCTTCAGTCTCATGAAGTGTTATACAACCGGGGAAGCCAGGTGCAGCTCTGGTCCAGAAGGCCAGGCACATTATAGTCTAGCCAGCCATTATACTAGATATTTTATATGCATTTACTCTTTCCATTTTATTTTACTGGGTAATAGAATCAAATCTCCATTTGCGCAAAGAACTAAAGGCCCAGAAGAGTGAACGGGACTCACTTTAGTTCTTAATCTTAAGAACTTTAGGAGGAAGCTGAAGGAGTAACATACACCTTCAACCAACTGAAGAGAGCTTGGTGAGAGTGGATGGGGTGGGGGAACACTAGGGGGTTATTTTGTAGCTTCCCTTCTCTGTGTGATTGTCTCTCTGATTTGGTCATAAAATAACATCTTAAAGTCCTACCCTTTAAAAAACATCACATGCCTATTTTCGTTAAGATGATTAATTACAGGGTGCCTGGGTGGCTCAGTCAGTTAAGCATCTGCTTTCAGCTCAGGTCATAATCCCAGGGTTCTGGGATTGAGACCCGTGTTGCGCTCCCTGCTCAGCGGGAAGTCGGCTTCTCCCTCTCCCCCTGCTCATGCTCTCTCTCTCTCAAATAAATAAAATCTTTAAACAAAAAAAGATGATTAATTATACATTACATAATATATAGTATAAATTGAATAATATGATCAACACCAGTAATACAGATTACATATATTTCATATGTATATAAATAACATTAGCTTAAATACATATATTAAACATATGTAATTTATATATATTATTTATATATTATATATAAATAATTTAAAAGTCTATTTTCTTATCCAAGAGGTAAAGAAATTGATGAAATTTATTCATTAAGAATAAAAGCTTGTGCAGGGGGCCTGAGTGGCTCAGTTGGTGAAATGTCTGCCTTCGGCTCAGGTCATGATCGCAGGGTCCTGGGATCGAGCCCCTCATTGGGCTCCTTGCTCAGTGGGGAGCCTGCTTCTCCCTCTGCCCCTCCCCCTGCTCATGCTCACTCTGTTTCTCTCCCTCTCACAAATAAATAAATAAAATCTTAAAAAAAAAAAAAAAGAATAAAGGCTTTGTGTTTGCCAAATTTGTCTAGTTACCTAACAAATATTTAGATGAAATAATGACAAAAATGTATATTTTCAAGACACCTTAGATTGCCATATCTGAAAAATAAGAGCATACTTTTTGTAAAAGTATAAGCCAAGTATATTCTGTATTTTGGGGTGAAATCTCTGGTAAGCCAGGACAAGAGGGAGGGGCAGAGAGGCTGGCAGGAAGGAAAGGAACACACAGCAGTATCCTCTTGCCAAGGTGGCCAGGGCTCCAGCAGAGAGCACAGCTGGTTCACTGGTCCTGGAAGATGGATGTCACCAGAGAGGCCATAGGGACCACTGTGTCTAGGAACAATCCATGAGATAGGAGACAGGGAGAAGACGGGAAGGAAAGGCACACCAGGAATTTAGCTGCAGGCTTTTTGTGCTTCTGTCTGCTTTCTCTCATAGGTCAAAATTTGACAAACACTGATGAGAGAAGCCTGACCCTCGGAAGGTTTGGTGTGGTTCAGCTTGGGGCTTAGAGGGGACAGAGGGGGCCTGCCCACCCACGCCCGCAAGGTAGGGGAGGCTACAGCTCTATAAGAAGGTCCAGAAGCCCCTGGCTAGACTGCAGTTCATTCCGAAGGCTGAAATTTATATCAGGAAATCTTAAAATTTTCTCAAAAAAAAAAATGAGTAATTATAAATTTCAGTATGTTATAGGTAATATCAGAATTTATATTAAAATAAAGCTGAAAATAAAACAGTTTCACTTCCTCATTAACCAGTCTTTTTACAATTCAGTTTTCAGGAGGATAAGGGGTCCAAGTTCACAATTTATAAATCACGGCAAAATGAGGCAATTATGAGATTAAGAGAAGAATTTAGAGGGGCGCCTGGGTAGCGCAGTCGTTAAAGCGTCTGCCTTCGGCTCAGGGCGTGATCCCGACATGCCAGGATCGAGTCCCACATCGGGCTCCTCTGCTGGGAGCCTGCTTCTTCCTCTCTCACTCCCCTGCTGTGTTCCCTCTCTCGCTGGCTGTCTCTCTGTCACATAAATAAATAAAATCTTTAAAAAAAAAAAAAAAAAAGAGAAGAATTTAGAATGTCAAGTGGCATTAATTTAAGTGGGAATAAGTTCTCTACACCTAATTTAATTAATGCCAAGTGCTCGTAGAACTTTGTTTTTCTGCAGAGAAACTTAAAATTGGATGAGACTAACATAGTAATCGTAGACTAACACTCTGCCCTTCAGAACTACAGGTTTGTTTTTTTTTTTTTAAGATTTTATTTATTTATTTGACAGAGATAGAGACAGCCAGCGAGAGAGGCAACACAAGCAGAGGGAGTGGGAGAGGAAGAAGCAGGCTCATAGCGGAGGAGCCTCATGTGGGGCTCGATCCCATAACGCCGGGATCACGCCCTGAGCCGAAGGCAGACACTTAACCGCTGTGCCACCCAGGCGCCCCAGAACTACAGGTTTTATTTCTCACCATTAAAACAACCCTTATCACTTACATTGCGTATACTATAAAATCCGGGGGGGGGGGGATCCAAACAGATTTTAATAAACTTACTGCAGCTAAATCACAAACCAAGAAACCTCCAAAAGGGGCTTTGGCCTGGTTCATTCCCACCTGATAGGAAAGACTATTCTGGGAGCACAATGCTATTCCATGCTGCTATTCTCTTAATCTAGCACTTCAAGGCTTTCAAACAAATCAGAATGTTGTTAGAAAAATAGAATTTGAACACAGTATGGGAAATGGACTCCATGCCAATTGTCTACCAGATTTCAATGCCATCCTCTAAGAACCATGTTAGTATTAAAAAAAAAAAATTGTAGAACACATGACATTGTGCCTAGTATTCTGAGAAAAGTAGATATATTACAAATATTTAAGTCATAGGTATCAGCCAGTATAACACAAGACTTTGAAAAACCAGGGCAGTAAAAGAGAAAGCATAACAGAGAGAGAGAGGGAAAGACGAAGGAAGGAAGGAAGGAAGGAAGGAAGGAAGGAAGGAAGGAAGGAAGGAAGGAAGGAAGGGAAACACAGAAAAATGAAAAAAGAAGGAAGGAAAGACAGGGAAAGGAGGAAGGGAGGGAGGAAGAAGGAAAGGAGGGAGGAAGGGAGGGAGGGAGGAAGAGGGGAGGGGAGGAAGGAAGAGAGAAGGAGAGAGACACACAGAAAAATGAAAGAAAGAAGAAAGGAAAGAGAAGGAAGGAAGGGAGGGAGGGGGAGGGAAGGAGGAAAAACCATCGAACTACAATATGCTCTCACAAATCTCAATATATTGGATGTTTTATAATTTTGTACAACCTTACTTTATTTAATCTTTATTTAATTCCACTAATGCCATATGAATATCAGTAGACCTTTGAACAACTTGGGGATTAGTGGCACCAAATTTCTACATAGTCAAAAATCTGCATATAACTTTGACTTCCCCCTAAACTAATTAGTAAAAGCCTACTGTTGACTGGAAGCCTTCTGATAACATACACAATTGATGAATACATATTTTATATGTATTAGGTACTATATTCTTATAATAAAGTAAGCTAGAGAAAGAAAATATTCTTAAGAAAATCATAAGAGAGAGAAAAGACATTTATAGGGCGGTACCGTATTTATCAAAAAAAGGCACGTGTAAGTGAACCCAAACCCATGTAGTTCAGGGGTCAACTGTATTACAAGAGTTTAAAAAAACCAAACTTCCTAGAATATAGCATACTGAGGCTGAGCAGCAGCCCAGAGAGAGCATCCTTCCCCCTGTTCATGATCATTCATTCATATCACAGGCAGACACTGCAAACCTGAATCTGAACTATATGCCAGACTTTTCTAGTAGGACCACTGTGCTTTGTTCTGTAGAGCACACTGGCTAAGACCACAGGCTCTGCAGCCAAACAGAACTTTGTTTTGTTTTGTTAATTTATTTATTTTTGTTTATTTGAGTATAGTTTCAGATATACAAATTTTATTTTCAATTAGTTGAAAATAAACCAAAAAATATACCAATTGTTTGGTGTAGGGCCAAGGTCTTTATTTCCACATCCGTAAAATGGGTGCTATAGAAATCTGCAGAAAATCCCACTTTACAGGGCTCCGTTAAGGGTTAAATGAAATAAGGAATGTAAAAGCATACAGTACCTTACAAGTGGGAAGTACTATGGCTCCTTTCACTAGGATGTGGCCTAATCTAAAGCAGAAGATTTCCCCCCAGGGTATACAAGAAAAGAGCACTATTTTTATAATCTAAAGACCAAGATTTAAATGTCAAATCTGTACATAATCTGGCAATTTTCTTTTACTTGCAGTCACTGTCTATAGCGGGTTGAATGATAGCTCCCCAAAAGAAGGAATTGGTGAATGTCAGGTTATTTGGAAAAACTGTCTTTGCACTAAGTTGAGGATCTCCAAATGAGATCATCCTGGATTAGGCAAGTGAGCCCTAAATCCAATGACAAGTGTCTTTATAAGAGAAAGGCAGAAAGAGATTTGAGGCACAGAGAAACAGAGGTGACAGCAATGTGAAGAAAGGGACAGAGACTGGAGTGATGTATCTACAAACCCAGGAATACCATGAATGGCTGGCAGATGCCACAAGCTAGCAAAGTAGCATGGAAAATATAGACTTTCCCTCAGAACCTCCAGAAGAAACCAACCCTGGTAACACCCTGACTTCAGACTTTCGGCCTCCAGAACGGTGAGAGAATCAATTTAGTTGCTTTAAGCTACTCATTCTGTGATCCTTTGTTATGACAGCCCTAGGAAATCAATAAAGTGTCCAGGTGTACTTAAATCCAAAGTGTGTTCTCATCGGACTGCATGAACTTAAATCCAAAGTGTGTTCTCATCAGACTGCATGAACTCAAAGGTAGTGATGTTCAAGAAGGGGCATCTGGCATGGGAAAGACCCCCAATAAAAGTGAGCTTTCCTTCTACTGCCACATGCTCGCAGCCCAGCCATGTACTTCACCTTCAACTTAGGGCTCCCAAACCATCTACCGCAGAGAAAACCAACCATTTCCCAAGAGGGAACTATGTAGACTGTTCCTGGCCAGGGCAATACAGAGCCAGCCACTTCCCTGAACAAAAGGCCACTGTGCCATATTTTTTTTTCTACTGACTTTTAGCCCCTAACTGCCTGCAGTGCTTCTTCACGAACCACTGCCTGAAACTCAGCCCCTCACCTGACCTACCCTCTGTATCTTCAGACCCCTGGTTGTCTGCACTCCTGGATTTGGACCTCTTGGAAGGCAATTAAGCCTTTAAGTTTTTCTTGACTTTACAGTTCTTTTCAGAGTTTTTATATCCATGAAATTTCATTTGATCTTCACCACACCCTATTAAGTAGACAGCTTATTTTATAATACTGCATATGACTCAAGAGCTTTGAGCAGTAATGTGACTTTCCCAAGTCACAATGTCACCTCCAAATTAGCAGGAATGGAACAAAAATTGTGATTATCACTCCTAAATCCATGTTTTATTTTGTTTTCAACTATGTTATACAGATGTACCGTTTGCTCAAATAAGAGTCAATAAATGTCTGATGCAAATAAATTACATGTGGACCCTTAAAGATGAAAACAATACTTTATAAAGAATCAATTCTCCAGAACAGCATCAAATACACTGGATAAGGACGAGAGATGACTACAAGACAGAGCGGACTCTGATATATAAAAGGAATTTGGGTAAAAAGTCTAGCGGAATAGCATGAGGAAGCAAACAGAATCACACAGAGGAGTGATAACTCTTGAGTTTTTAAAACAGACATTGGAAAAATGCCCACAGATGAGGGCTGAGGGCATTCTCAAGGAGACAAATTGTGAAATTTCTTTCACAAAGAAGAAGCCATTGGAGATCTATGTGTGTACAGCATTACACATATGCTTTGTGTGTTGGCTACACTATAACGGAGACTATTCGTATCTTCAAGGAGCCTATAATCTAAGCTCATATGTACGAAGACCTACAATATGCAGCATCCAGCTAGGTCTCAAACAATATGACATAAACTCCCTAACACAATACTTCTCACTATGTCTCTATCAGAATTAGTCCTAATCTCCAAAAGACAGTAGACGCGCTGGTAAAAACAACATGAATGACAATACACATCTTCTGAGAAGATGTGGGTAAACAGGCACATGTTCACATTCACTTGGACCAAGAGTGACTCAATTATCACTTTGATTAAGATGTACACTGATCCGGGGCGCATGACTGGCTCAGTCAGTTGAGTGTCTGACTCTTGGTTTCGATTCAGGTCATGATCTCTTGGTCGTGAGGTCGAGCCCCACGTTGAGCCCCGTGTCAGGCTCAGTGCTCAGTGCTCAGTCTGCTTGAGATTCTCTCCCCCTGCCCCTCCCCTTGCTCTCTAATAAATAAATATAAAAAAAAAAAGTGTATACTGATCCGACCTCTCAGAGGCAGTAAGTCCCAAAAGACTGTCAAAAGTCATATCCTCAGCAACCAGCAATTCTACTCCTACGAGACTAATCACCTTAGTGAAGAGGATATGTGGACTAAGGATGTTCATGGCAGGGTTGTTTGTAATAGAAGGAAAAATGCAGTCATCTTTAATGTTTGAGAAAACAGGACTGGTTAAATAAGATAGAGTGTAGCTAATAATGATTTTGTATATATTTATGGTAAAGAGCTCACTAATCCCCGAGAAGAAAAGATGATCACCACACCTTAAGTAAAATGGGTAGGTAAGTCCATTACAAGCCACATTTTGTGGCTGTGTGTATGCACTTATGCATCTAGAAGACCAGAAACCAGACTGACAACAGTGGAAATCTCTGAGTGTGATAATTCTAATTGCTCTTTTTTTTTTTAATTGAGGGGGGGAAGTGCCAAATAAATTAATTAAAACATGATGAGAGATATGTGGTGCCTGCCTGGCTCAGTCGGTTAAGCATTTGCCTTTGGCTCAGGTCAGGAGCTCAGGGTCCTGGGATCAAGCCCCACGTCAGGCTCCCTGCTCAGCAGGCAGTTTGCTTCTCCCTCTGCCCTCTGCCCCTCCCCCTGCTTGTGCTCCTGCTCTCTCTCTCAAATAAATAAACAGAATCTTAAAAAAAAACAAAACATAATGAGAGATACATTTTCAAATAGGCTTTATCTATTCTTTCAGCCAGTATTTGCTGAGTGTCTCCTCCGAGCAACGTAGGAGACACACACAGGCTGGCCAAAGCTCTGAGTCCGAAATGAATCCTGAAACCACCAGTGGAGACATTCCCTTGATTAACTACTGATATTATCTCGACTTCCAGGGTGAGAATGTTATCCGTGGGTCACAAAATTTGGAACTGGTTCATCTTCTAAAACCTACCATTGGTCAGTTTTGAACACAATCCAGTTGAACGTTATTGAGTGTCAATCATAATTTCACAACTGAGTTGTCAGAAAGAAAAAAATATCTACTGCACTTGGAAATGTCAAGTGTAACCCAATAAATGTCAAATAAAATTGAATTGTTTGCAGGAACTTATGGGTGTGTGAACGGAAAGCCCGGGCAAGACCCTCTGAAAATGAGATCCCATGTATTTGGTTGAGTTTGTGCACCTGAAATCAGGGCTTTTTCTCCCTCCATGATACCCCGCATAGGCAACTGCGCTACCTTCCCCTGAAGAGAACTTTATCCTTTAAATACCTGGCTGTCCAGTCACTCTACTGATAAACACGTTTCTCACACACACACACGTATCTCTGTGCAGTGATCCGGGGAAGTTACTAAGGCATGCAAACAACGCTGCTTACCACATTCTTAAGACTTTCCCATGGCAGTCTTTTCTCAAAAGCGGACTCCAAAGATGGAGCCAAAGTAATAAGGCAGAGAACCAAAGTGCTGAGTACATGGCTGTTTTCTTTAAGCTGAAAAGGATCTCGACGACCAGATGTGGCACACACACGTCTGTAGTCAACATAATGCACTCTCTTCTGCCATTTGTTTGTCGGAAGGACTGGGAAGTCTGTCAATCACAAACTTACTTCCCTAGGACTCATTTTTTTCTCTAAGAGATTAGATGTTCAATATTTTTTTTAAAAGAGAAGGGCACACAATAAAGTGATTCTTTGCTTTAACACAACCAGTATCTACTGAGCCCTTCCCTGTGTCAAGTTCTTTGCACCAGGGATGCAATGGTGCATCCTGAACTTTTGGAGCTCAAAATCAAGCTAAGGAGACAGATGAGAAACAGACAAGGACAAAACAGCATATAATGAGGAAACTGTCCAGAGTGGCAGCATCTCCAAGGGACACCTAACTTGAACATGGAAGGTCAGAGAAGTTTCTTGCAATATAGCCTAAGAAGTGAGGTGGGCACTAATATACAAAAGGAAGAGAAGAATAATGTGTATGCAAAGACCCGAAGGTATTTAAGAAGATTATGTGTTCAGTGAGGTAAAGACGACTTGTACCAACATGGTTAACCATCATGTATGCATTTAACATATCGAAATGGTGCATGAGTGAGTCATCAGTTCACTTCAAAAAACCTGGAGAATTAAATATTAATTTACAACACCCAAATTAGGAAACCACCTTAGGAAGTCTGCTTGTCTCTCAAGGTCAGTCACACTAAGTATGTCCTTTGAAAGGTACGCACATAACCCTTGATAGTAAGTACTAGAGATGTTTTGCAAAGTGCACGACATATCAAGACAACACACATACATCTGTGTGGAATAGCATTCCACACCCTCAGAACCACCTTTGATGTGAGACATTATGTTTCTCCTCTATGACAATTCTCAACATCCCTTCACTTCGATGTTCATTCTCCTCTGTCCAACTTCTATCACCTTCACCAGTAACTAGACTGTGTCAGAGTGGTGAATGGGGGTATTTGTTTACACGAAATGATAGAAGGGAAAATCTCTTACAGCGCCCTTCTTTTACCTCTGAGTTCACTGTACACCTTCCTCCTCCTCTGAGGACTCAGACTCCATCTGAGACTGACTAGTGGTGCTCGGATGTTCAATCACCAAGGGCTCGTGAACGCTACCATCACCTCCTGACATGCCACCCCCAGAAGGCCAAACTGGCTCCAGATGCCTATCACCTGTATCTCTGTGCTGCCTCCAACTCCGGCACCGTGACTCTGATCAGAGCGGCCGTCATTGCTTGTCTGGCCTCCTGAAAACTCTCCCGACTTCTGCCCTTGGCTCCTCAACAGGCTTGTTTCAGCACAGCAAGGGGATCCTTTCAAAATAACATGGCATTCCTCTGCTCAAAACCACTGCAGAGTTTCTTCGAGTGGAAATTTACCGTCGTAAAGTGGTTCCTCTATTCATGTGAATTGAAAATTAGCATCCCTCCAATTGCTTACAAGGTCCTACATGACCTGTATTCCCAGTACCTCAACGTGACCTCATTTCCTACTGCGCTCTCCTTCCAGTTAGTCCATTCCTCCCACACTGACTTTACTGATTCCTCTACACACCATTCCTGCCTCAGGGCCTTTCAATTTATCCTATCAACTCAACCGTCTGAGTCAGCCTGGTCAGGAGGCTATGGATCCAGCTCTCTCCTGAATCAGCTCTGAACCAACATGGTCTTGACCATGGAAGGAACATGAGGACAGTCACCACTTCCCTCTGTTTCTCTTTGCTCTTCTACAGGGCAAAGGAATGTATAATGAAAAATGATCACACTGTGAAAACAGTGCAAGTTGAGCATTGTGATACTTAGAGAGCAGGCAAAGGACATTCTTCAGAACAGGGCTACTCCATCATCTGTCTCCAGCTGCCACTGGAAGCCAATAAGCTGCTGGAATATAATAGCTGACTACATCAAGAATGCACAAATCACTGCCATGCTGAAACGCTTGCTCCCTGCTGCCACTCTTGCTCCCCTGTCCTGCATGAGTCCTGGTTTATTTCAATTCCTTCCATGATAGATTATCCTCAACATTTGCAAAATAATGGCAATATCAACCAACCTATACCCTAAACTAACAAAAGGTCACCCTCACTTTATCAGAACCACTTGTGCAATAAAATAAATTGCAATGTAATTCCAAAAGAAACCATTATTTCCACTTTTTAAATCAGGCTTTCTTTTCTTTTTTTTCCTCCCCCCCCCCTTTCTGTAACAAGGATGGAGAATACTACTTGTAATGCTGAAGATTTCCTCAGAGGGTATAGCTACTGAGCATCAGGACAGGCTCTTTCCTTCTTACTATAGCCAAACCTCTCACCAGATCCACAGGACTGAAATTTCAGAATTCAGAGAACAGTACTAGTTAACCTCAGAAAGCTGTTGTACAATTTCCCAACAAGTTGCATAGGACAAAATTCTCTTTTTGCAAATGAAGTGGTTTATTTAAAAAAAAAAAAGTAAGCTATTAATAATAATGAAGTTTATTGGTTTTGAGAGATCAGAAACAAGCAAGCATTGTATCAGAGTCCAATATGCCAATCTCAATCCCTAGCAGTCAATTAATCTACCTTCCCCAATTGATCTGATTCTCACGACCCCAATGGGATTTTTAAAAGATACTTCTCATGAGTATTTTAAAGAAGATAAGGATGTCTCTGGATTCTTCTGTTTTTTTATTTGCTCTGTTAGATGACCTTTTCAAATGCTTTAGAACATTTTCTGGGATTTTTTTGTTCTTGTTATGATGGCAACGCAGTATGAAGATTAGGAATACACACCAAGACAAGCACAGGTTCAGATCCCAAATCTGACATTATGACACTCAGAGATTTAAGGTCACACAACTAGTAAATGATAGGAGAGAGGTCTGAACCAACACAATATGGCTCTAGGGTCTATAGGCTGAGTCACTACTCTAAGCTGCCTCTCATTTACTACTATGACTACCACTCTTCTTCCAGCACCACCACCATCATCCTCATCATCACTATCAGAGAGCCACAGTATAGACAATAATTAATACCATTTTTAAATTAACTAAGTCGAACTCTGAAAAGCCACACTCAGCAAATGCCATCCAATAAAGAGTCACCACATGCTTTCATTTTTCTAATGCCATTCCAGTGAAGTAGAGAAGAAAATGTCATAAACCTCATTTTGCCAACTGGGGAACTGAGCTAAAAATGATTAAGTCTTCTAGCATCAGCTGATGACTGAGAGTCAGAGGGAGACTAATGAAGCTCGACTCTATTCACCTAGTATTATCACTCATCTTAAAAATATTTAAGCTTCCCAAATGAAAATAGGGAGGACTGTTACCAGCCGTCTGATCTACCTGGAGAAAAACAAGGCCGGGCTGGCTTGCTAAGCACATTGGAATAAAAAAAATATGAAGACATGAGTAAGGGCCTATCATAAAGAATTCCCACATTGTGTCTGCAGTCAGCATAATAACTGTGGCGTTTCTTATCGTTTTGCATTCAGCCTGGGTAATTCAGTGACACCTTAAAAGTGACAGATGAACATGAAATGGAGCTGACATCTCTTGCAAGATTTGAGGAGATGCCAAAAGGACCCTAGCAAAGTACGGTGACAGCTGCAAAGGAGGATGACAGAGCTTAAAAAGCAACTAACCACTTATGTTTTTTTTTTTAGTTTTAATTTTTGCACAAAAAAACACAACAGAAACAAGAGATAGTAACGAAAGAAAAAAATCAATAAACACTTTATTTTTCTTTTCTTTCTTTCTTTTTCTTTTTTTTTCCTGTAGAGAGGGAGGGGAAGGGGCAGAGGGAGAGGGAGAGAGAGAATCTTAAGCAGGCTCCACACCCAGTGCAGAGCCCAGTGCGGGGCTCGATCTTACACCTCCAAGATCATGACCAGAGCCGAAATCAAGAGTCAAGTGCTTAACCAACTGAGCACCCAGGCACCCCAAAGCCCTTCTTAACTGAACAGTTAACATGTCTAAATCTGGCCATAACCAAAATGAATGACAGTCAAACGTGCCAGTGATGCCAGCAGTCCCCATTCTATTGTTCTTTGGCAAATATGTTTATCTGACTATTCAAAACATGCAAGAGAACAAGATTCCTAAAGATTCCACCCGACTTTTATTTAGGAAGGCCGTAAAAAGTTCCAGAGCTTTATAGTACTTACCTAAAAGTCTGCTACAAGCGTATTTGCCAACATTTCACTAAAACAAACCTCTTAAAATTAATAAATTACCTGTCAACTCCCATAAAAACAGATGGTCACTTGGAGACAGGAGAAGATGTTATCATTCTGTTTTACACAGCTGTTCAGGCTAGGAAAAGATCATTTCATTTTCTATAACATAGAAGAAACTCCGCCTAAGACTTCCAATATTATGCATAAAAATGAGAATTTCATGCAGCTGCTCCTATGTTACACATCTGGTTATTGCTGAGGAAACATCTTTCAGAGTAAAATAACGTCATTATAATAAATAAAAACTAAAATTGGTCTGTTTGTTTTCTCTAAATAAACATTAAGCTATTTCTCAATGCTTTGCTATCAAAAGATGTTAAATTGCTGGGTATTCCTATACTGGGGCATTCTAAGATGCTATGTAACCCAATTAAGAACCTATTAGCTGTCTATTATCAATGAAAAAATACACACAGGCGAATATCTGATACCACAACTGTTTCTTCCTGTTACTCCTTTCAAGAAGGTGTTTTAGAAATTTTATCAGAAATCTAACCCATGAAACAATAAGTCAACACAACATTAATGTCACACATCTGAAATGAGATTTTGATTTGTTAGTCTCCAACACATTACTTACATTACTATAAATCGTATGAAGATGAAGACATTTGGCACCTAAGAATAGTTATGAAATAACCAACACCACGAGCATGCCTGTATTTATGCTCCGAGCTCTCTTGGTTCTATATTTTTAGCAAAAGACATGAAATTTGATAGCTAAATATATGGCCACTTTTTTCACAATACTTGCCAGAAGCACCAATGCTTAAGCCTTCGAAATGTCCACAAAATATGTCTGTGACATTCAACTATTATTAGAGAGGGGGGGATCTGTATGACAGGGGGATTCACTTAAGATTGGCAAAATAATTAAAATGGTGACAGGCCACTTTGAGTTAACTGTTAGATAGTGAACTGCATCAGGAAGTTTTACTATCACTCCCCTGTTTACTATCTTCCAAAGAATCCTACTGGAACAAATTTAACCCCCTTAGAGAGCCGACAACACCCCAAACTTTTTTTTTTCTCCAACCCCAACTAACTTTTTTTTCTCCAACTTTAACTAACTTTATCCAAGCCTCCATGGTCATCTTTCTGTCATTTGAAGCCACCAAGGTCAAGGCCATTATCTATGTATCCCACCTGCTTGGGACACTCCCCCCTAAGATCTTCTTTGTAGCTGTACAGCATTCCTATCACAAATGTCACTTCCACAGAGAAGGAAGACTTCCTTGACCATCGACCTTGATCCCACCCTTCAATCTTTAGCCTGCTACCTCCTCTTTTATTTTCTTTACAGCACTGATAGTCCTCGGACATTATTTTGTAATTATTTACACGTTTATTTTCTATCTCCTCCCACCGGAACTTAAAGCTCTTCCCAAGAGATGTCTTATTCATACCTATATCTCTGGCACCAAGTACCTGCACATAACAAATATATGCTGGATGAAGGAACTTTGTTTTTCACCAAACTGACTAATAATCAAAGTGGTCAACCAATCCATTTGAATCCAACCTGTGTCTTGGATACCCCTCTACTGGCCTCATAATCAGACTTAATCATAGGATGGGATGAGGAGTCATAAAGCCAAAAGAACATGCCCAGAGCCTATTCTGTTGAAGTTTCTGCCCAAATGGTTCCCCAGTGTGGGCCTCTTCTTGAGATCTGGTCCTCCAGAGGAAGAACATGGTACCCTCTATGTACACTCCTAGGCTGAAGGTCTGGCCAAAGGATGGCTATTTGCAGGAGAGGTGGATGGATCTGCACATGAATGCAAATGAGGCACCTCACAATACTGAATGGTGCTGGGGTGACAAGAAGAAACACAGGTCAGGGGCGCCTAGGTGGCTCAGTCGGTTAAGCATCTGAGTTCAACTCAGGTGGTGATCTCAGGTCCTGGGATCAAGCCCCACGTCAGGCTCCCTGCTCAGTGGGAAGTCTTTTTGTCCCTCTGCCCCTCCCTGCTCATGTGCTTTCTCTCAAATAAATAAAATCTTAAAAAGAAAAAAAGAAGAAGAAGCAGCAGAAGCAGCAGCAGCAGCAGCAGCAGCACAGGCCAGGGGTTGGTAATTCCTATGCTGCACATTCTTGCATAGAACTCTATAAAGTCCAGTAATGGGAAACACAGATCAGGCCTTCCAGGTCAATATGAAATTATTTTTGCCAAGGTAAGACATTTTATTCTATTGTGGACATATTTTAGTCCATTTGATAGACTGTTAGCTTGATCTGTAATTTTGTATTTGGAACATATGGGATGCAGGCCTCTATCTGTACTCTTGTCCCCGGTCCTACAAATGTTGGGGGTGGCCTTGTGGGTCCTTGATCCTGTTCCTTGACTTCTCTGAGTCTGTTTCCTACTAGAAAAAGAGAAGTAATTCCCATCCTGCCAACACTTCATATTATGTTAAGAACAAATGAGATCATCCATAAAAATCTATAGAAATCATGATTTTAAAATATTTGTATTGTGTTTCTTCCCACATGCCTCCCTATATATTCCAGCAAGTGAGCACAATGATAATTTCCACTGCCAATCTCAGAGCTACTGTGGCTTCTGAGAAACTTCTAAGCTAGACAGAGTTTTGCTTTTCATTTCTTTTTTTTTTCACAGTATTAGGTATTCATAAAATTATTTCTCTAACCTGCAAAGTTTCACATCCTTCCAGAGGAAAAAGATATCACTGCCTAAGAGTTTAGACACTAAAAAAGAGAACTTTCTATAAAACACACACACACACACACACACACACACACACACAACTTCTAGAATTATTCATAGTTATTTATAGCTATAAAGGCATGCCAGCTGAAAAATGTCTCTTCTACTATTTAGGCCTCTGAATATAGACCTGTTTTCCAGGAAAAGCACATAATATACATGAGTGTTGTGCACTCATTGATTGCTAATCAGTTGCTAGGATGAACTGAACATGAAGTACACCCCTGGGGCTGTTTTAGATCTCCCAGGCTGTCTGTCCAGAAGCCTCTCCTCCTATCCCAAAGAAAGGATGATCTCAGAGATTTAATAAATCAAGAGCACAAACAGAACATATAAAGAAGCTAGGCTAAACAAAGAGAAACTCAAAAACTTAAAGCACAAAAGTAAGCTGGCCAGAATGCAGTAAAAGTTAAACTCTAGCCAATATAGGACAAGGAAAAATGGAAAAAGATTTCAGTGGACTAAGGTTCAAAAAGGCTGCATTTCAGATGATCAAAACCATTTTACAAAATGCATTAAACTTATCAAATGGAGTACACTAACCACTATTAGAAAAATCACAAATTGCCAAAAGTAAATAATGAAAATCTGTATTAATGTGCCCTTTAGAAGTTTACCACAACATAAACTTTTCAATTTTCTAAATAACCAGGTATTTTTAGCTCATCAGTTAGGACTAAAAATCAAGTTAAATTCAGCAGAAAACTTAGCTGTAAATATTAACAGCAATAATAATTAAGAAAGCTCAAATTCATGGAGTGGTTATAATTTCCACGCACTGATCCAATTGTGTTAACACTACCACAATTAACATAATAAGGATACTCACAGCAAATCTCTGATGTAAGAAATAGTGTTAGTACCTTTTTAGAAGGGGAAACGGGGGCAGAGAGGGCTTAAGTAACTTGCCCAACATCTCCTGTCAGCAAATTAGAAGAAAAACCCTGAAGGTCTGGCTTCCTGAGATAGACAACAGTTGAGAGAGGTAAGTGGTAGAATCAAGAACAATTACTAGAAAACTGACACTTTATCTGCCATGCCTTCCACACATGTGCATTTACCACCACCACATAGAAGAGTGCAAGGCATGGTGGATGAAAAAAATGAAGCCAGAGGAATCCAGGCCTAGAAACTAAGTGTCCTGGTGGAGAAGGAAAAGGACTTTATTGACAGGACCTCAGAGAGTAGCATCACTGACATTCTCCCATGTGATCCTCACCACATCCCAGTTATTCCCCATTCGTAGAGGAAGAAACTGAGCTCAAATCTGCCAAGCAAGTTATTCAGAGTCACAGAAGTATTCAGTGGCATTCTCCACATGTACACCAGCATTCATTCAATGTTAATTCACCCAGTATCCCCAAATAGTCTGGGAGAACAGGTCCTCCTTGTCGTTCAAGATACTAAACTGAACAGCCGAAGAAAAGGAGTTGGCGATATATAATCACAGGCATACATAGTGCTCTCTCCCTTAAAAAGGGAGGGGGGGGTGACTGACTATGAAAGCCACGGCTCAAATTCAGGCTTTCTGAATCTTATTCAGATATTCTGTCCACCACACCATGTACAGTCACCTAAGGCACTACATAGGAAACTTATGATATAAATGTAAAATGTAAACCATGATGGGTGCAGCCCTTGGCAAATCAAAATGAAGAAAACCGGACCCATTTCCCAATATCAATGGTCTTCCCTGTAGAAACAAAGTGCTATGGTGAGCTGAGGTGGCCAGTGCTGGCTATCAGGAAGGTTTGCTTTGTTGGAGGCAATCGCTTTTCTGATACAACCCGCTTACATATTATAGGATTAGGTCTGTATACAGCAAACTCCACATTTATTCCACTGACTCCTATGGCAGGGTTTCAAAGATAAATACCATCTTGGGTGATTATAATACAGAATGTATTTGCAAGTACTGGTTTACTGTAATATTTTTGCAATAATTATTAAAATGTGTTATTCTCCTCTATAGGATATTCAGATCATCGTGCTCCAGCAAATAGCATATCCAATTGGTCTAACACGTCCTCAACTCCTTTCTTCATCTACCACATCCCACAAAACAGCAAGTCCCACGAGCTCTACCTTCAAAATATATCTCAAAGACATGTTCTTCTCTCTACCTCCTCTGTCACTGTCATCATCCAAATTGCCATCTTCTCTCATGTGCATGATCATGAGAACAGCCTACCTCTTTCTGCAGCCCTGTTAATCCATTCACCACGGGATAATCCATAATAGCAAACAGCTCCGTTTCCCTGGAAAATCCAGTTTGCCTTGGATTTTCTTGAATTTAGCAGTGAAAGTCCCGTACCACAGGAACCCTCTCATTCCCAGGCAGAATCATGACCCCCATTCTTCACCTTTCCCTGGAGGCACACCCACTGCCATGTGCCCTTACAGTTCCTTCCACTAGAGGCCCTTAGTCCTTTGACTTTGGGCTCAACCAGCAGGATGTTAGCAAATGTGATGCAAGCAGAGGCTTGAAACCTGCTTTTTGGTTAGGCTTGTTCTCGTGCACGTTGGCCACTTCCCTGTGGAGATACGCCCCACTTAGCCCACTGGTCCGAGGAAGATAAGAGACACCTGGAGTGGACCTGGACCCAACCAGCAGCCTGCAGCCACACCCAGCGGGGCCCTGGAGGAGCCAATACGTAGACATTCGAGCAAGAACAAATGACTGAGTTTTGTGGTGGCTTGACATTTAGCATTGTTTAGATGCTTAACTGATAAGGATTTTACAAAATTCTTTCAGCGGCTCTCCATTTCACTCAGAGAAAAATCTAAACTGCTTACCTGGGCTTACAAAAACCTGCCTTTCAGATCTCACCCCAGTGCTCTTCTCTAAACATCAATCTCGCTGGTCTGCTTTCTGTTTTTCAAACTGACAAAGCTGTCCAACTCAGGATCTCAGCCCCATCTGTCACCTCTGCTGGGACACTTTACTCCCGATTCTCATGACTGGTTCCTTCCGTTCTTACGTAACACTTAAAATCACCTCCTCAAAGAAGACTTCCTTGCCCATCCTTAATCCTCCATGACTTTACCACTCATTTGTTTCTGTCACAGAACTCCTCACAATCTGTAAATTGTTTGCTAATTTGTTTATTCTCTGTATCCCCACCAACTTCAGGTATGCAAAATATGTTCTCGGTAAGTTACTGAGTATCAATTGAATGGTGCCCAATGGTCCAGAAAATCTGTTAATTTGATACTCTCCTGCTCTTAAGTGTAAACGATTTTTATTACTGAAAACAAAGTGAAAATCGGTAAAACAGTAGAGCTACAGATGATGTTTATCAATCGCTGATACAGTTTTAAATTAAAAGTTGAAAAGGGATTTAACAGGGGGAAAAAGTTAGCTGCATGTAACTTTATAAAACCAGAAAGAATTACACCAGACTTTTAGTTGTACCACCCTCTCTAAATGAACAGTACTTAATATCAAACTCCTAGAACAACGTCCCGCACTACCACCACCAAAACTACTTTACTTAAATCAGGAAGCTGAACAAATAAAAAGTTGCTTGGTCTCATATGAAACAACAACCTTTTAGCCACAGAAGTTAAAACAGAAACAATGAAAGTATCATTCTCTAACATTAGAGATCTATACTATTGGCCAAGTGGAAAATTTTAGCAATCCACCTTCTTCAGGGACCTCAGTGTTCACAAAAGACCCCTTTAAACTCTAACCACTGTGAAGTTCAAAGGCACTGAATCGTGACAGTGGATGTTTCTATATTGAGAACATCTTTGTAATGTGAAACACAACAGACCTAGATGCTTGAGCTAATGGGTGCTGCTTATAGTATTCATGGTAGGGGAGGGGAGGACACCAGAATTCTCGAGAGTTTGGACTAACAAAATCAAGAGATCCAAGAGACAGGATGTCAGACAGGTCTCAAGCAGCAAGGGAGGGCTTTGGTGGGAGCCTGCCCAGTCTAGGGTATTTTGGACGAAGCTTTAGGAAGCAAGAGGATGTGCAGACATGGATCAGAGTCCCCCAGGGAAGGCAAGCAGCTTCTTGAGTAGGGCTACACATGCTAGAGGCCCTGATTCCTTGGCTTTGGGCTCAGAGGTAAAGGCCTTTGACTTTGATTTTCTGTCACTCAGTAGGGCTCTATTTTTTTTTCCTGGAATTTGTAAAGCACACTAATATAGCTACTAAAGGTACAACTCAGAGTCCAGCTTGCCTGGGCCTCTTAGAGGATTCTTCTATAAACTAGATGATGACTTACCTCTGAAATGTCTTAGGAGGATTCTATGAGACAAAACAGGCAAAACACTTAACAGCATTTATTAAACATACATCAAGTTCTCAAGACAATGTTAGCCGATATATTTCCCACCACCTAAACATGTATCCGATAAATATTTGCTGAGTGCATGAGCAAATGAAAGTCTCAGCTTCTGCTTAAGTGTGCTCTTCTACTTGAAAAGGGGGAAAAAAAAACATGTACAGGTAAAACAAATCTGTCTTCTAAGACGTCAATTAGGATGGTAGATATGAACATTCCAGTGACAAAAAAAAAAAAAAAGAAATTCATTTTGTAAATGGGCCCACTGGTATTCTGGTTTATACATCATTCTCACGAGCTTGGTTGCTAAGTATCTAAACTCTTTAGTCTGATGAATTCTGATTGGGTACTCAAAAGGTTCCCAACCTGCAAAGGCAAAAAGCGATTTGGGGTTTACTTAAAGTAGTATTGGTTTGAGGGGTTGTCCACAGAATCCTATCATGGAAGGTAGCCACGTACACTTCCCTCAGGCAGTATGCTTCTCTTTCCCACCAGTAACTACCTTGCTGATGCCTCCATTCATGACTTACCACCTTCCTGCCATGGCCCATGGGGCTGCTACTCCCTTAAGTTTTGCCTTCTCCCTAGACCAAGCTTAAGGACATGGCCCAATGGCAGTAGAAAAAAAATAAAAATAAAACACAAGCAATAAATAAATAAATAAAATAAATGAATAAGCAAAACAAAGGGCACAATGAATAAATGTATGGCCAAGGTGAAAACTTAAAAAAAAAAAAAAAAACCTATAGGGTGTATATATCAGAGAAATCCCTCTTGGCAATTGTTACACTAGATGGAAGGTTTCTTGGGGTATCTATTCTCTTACTGATTTTTCCAATCTGTAACCATTTATGGAACACGTAATACATTTGAGGTACCAGGAATGCAAAGATGAATGGGAAACAGTCCTGGGCCTGGAACAGAGATGCAAACTTTGTCCCACCCACACGTTTTATTCCCCACTCCTTCAGTCATCTCTAATAGTGTCAGGAAGGCCTGTTCATCACCTGCTCATCCTTTATTTAACAGCTGCAAGAATTAATGGGATAATACTCAGAGCTATCATATTTTGTCTTACTAAACAGGCTTCATATTAAACACAGTTGTTATCAAAAAGTCATCCTTAGCTCAGTCAGTTAAGTGTCCAACTCTTGATTTTGGCTCAGGTCGTGATCTCAAGGTAGTGAGATCAAGTCCTGCATCGGGCTCTGTGTTGAGAGTGGAGCCTGCTTAGGATTCTCCCTCTCCTTCTGCCCTTCCCACCCCTGCTTGTATGTGCTCTCCCTCAAAAAAAAAAAAAAAAAAAGTCATCTTTAAAGTTACTCTTTGAGTTATGTGGCCACCTACCTTATTGTTTAAAAGGAGACAGTTTCGAGAGTGGGACTGTTATTGGGATTGCTATATGAGACTGCTATTAATAACAGTTTTAGAATAATAGATGTATCTATGTCTGTCCCAGGCAAACCAATAGGGATGATCATCTATGCTTACACACATGTATGAAATTTTTAAAAAGATGATTCTTGAAACCTCCTATCCTTGTTTATGGGAATCCATAGAATCTATTTCCTAAATGAAAAGTATTGTATAAGAGGTCAGACAACAACTATCTCACAAGGAATGTGTTTCTTCTGGGATACAGACCCCACAGATAAAATTACAGCTACTACCCCTACCCTGTGCACACTGACACATGGAGTATATCACTTACCATAACAGCAAAAACCACGGCAATATGACAACATCTGAACTGTTGGTGGGGATGTAAATTTGGTGCAGCCATGATGGAAAACAGTATGGAGGTTCCACAAAAATGTAAAAGTAGAACTATCATTGATCCAGCAATTCCACTTCTGGATAATTACATAAAGGAAATGAAAACACTAACTTGAAATGAAAACACTAACTTGAAAAAGTATCTGTGCCCCCACATTTACTGCAGCATTATTTACAACAGCCAAAATAGGAAAACAATGTGTCTGTCATGGATGAATAAAGAAGACAGACAGACAGACACACACACACACACACACACACACACACACGAACACTATTCAGCCGTAACATAAAACGAAATGCTGCCATTTGCAATAAAATGGCTGGACTTTAAAGGTATTATGCTAAGTGAAATATGTCAAGACAGAGAAAGACAAATACTGTACAATCTCACTTATGTGTGGAATCTAAAAAACAACAAAACAAAGAACCTGTGGAAACAGAGAACAGACTGGTGGTTGTCAGAGGCAAAGGGTGCGAGGTAGGTAAAATGGGTGAAGGGAGTCAAAACTTACAAATTTCGAATTATCAAATAAATAAGTCATGCAGATACAATGTGTAGTATGGTCACTATAGTTAATGATACGGTACTGTGTATCTGAAAGTTGGTAGGAAAGTTGATCTTAGAAGTTCTCCTCATAAGAACACACACAAAAAATTTCTAATTATGTGTTGGTGATGGATGCTACCCAGATTTAATTTGGTGTTCATATCCCAATATATACACATATTGAATCATTATGTGAAACTAATAAAATGTCGTATGCCCACTATATCTCAATTCAAATATATAAATATATATGATGACAACATCTACCCATGTTTCTTATGAGCCAGACACTGTAATAAGACCTAGGTCACTCTCTCCATCAAACCCATAGGTAGATACTATTGACATCCCATAGTTTATAGATGAGGAAATGGACCCCTACAGAACTTACAATGCAGCTAGTAAGGGGATAGAGCAAGGCTTGAAACCAACGTTGTCTCCTCCACAGTCCACCTACTTAAATACCACCACATGCCTCCAAGAAGATATCACTGAGAGGTGATGGTTAAACTGGACCAAGATGGATAGGTGTTAATTATAATAATGATCCCAGCTGTCCATTAGAGAGACTGTGCTAAACTTTACACATACATGACTTCATTTCACTTTCTTTCTCTCTTTTCTAAAATTTTATTTATTTATTTACTTGAGAGAGACCAAGAGAGCATACAAGCAGGGAGAGGGGTAGAGGGAGAAGGAGCCCTAACTGTGGAGTCTGACTCAGGGCTCGATCTCACAACCATGAGATCATGACCTGAGCCAAAATCAAGAGCTGGACGTTCAGCCGACTAAACCACCCAGGTGCCCCTTCATTTCACTTTCATAGCTACTCTAGGAAGCAAGTATTATTACTAAACCCATTTTACAAATGGGGAAACTGAGGATTCTAGAGGTTAAGTCACTTGCCTCGAGCCACACAGCTAGCATGGGGCAAGCTCAGGATGTGAACTTAACACCAACTCCAGAGTGATCTCCACTGGGTTAGAAGGCACTCTGTGGAGGACAGAACATGGACAAAGGGAGGAAAAAAAGATGATGTGTCCCCACAACAGAAAACAAGCACAAAGCAGAGAAGTGAGGAAAAGACAGACTATGTCAAACACAAGTGGCTATGTGAGTTTCACCTGAATCCACTGAACTGGGAAGTGTAGTAAGGAATTCTGGGCAAGAGGAAAGGCATGAAGGGATCTAGATTTTCTCATGTTTATCATGCTCATGTGTAGGTTATTTATAAAGAAAATATATATTTATGTGAAGCTGTTTTTCAGTGCTACATCTAGCACCTGAAGACTGGGAACAGTTTGAGTTTTGCATATCAAATACTTTCAGCACTGTTATTTTCCCCCTGTTATCCACATCCCATCTGCTTCTTTCTCCCCATACTGAAGTGACTGGTATATTCACTCAAATAAAAGCCTGAAGACAAAAAATATTCTAATACTTGGCCCACATTTAATTTGAGAGAACAACAGACTCAACAAATCCCTTAGCTTGTTCCATATCGAATGAAAGTAAAAAAAAAAAAAATACATAATTGACGTAGCTTGTTGCTCATCTGGTTTTCATCCTAAGGTAGATCAAGCAATACCTTTTTTTTAAACTTTCTCAATTCATTTCCTGACTTTTTTGTAAGTAACCTAGAAAATTCAAGTGGAGCCTTAGTACTATTTATGAACATCTGTTAAACATTGCCAACTCCTGTAACAACCACCTTAGGGAATAGCCTAGCATCTTAAAAGCATAATTCCTTAGGTAATATTTATTCTGTTACAATGTAAAAAAAGAATGGTTTTCATTTTCTTTCAAAATTATACAACTTTTGATTTCATATATACCACCATCTCCCATCAACCAACAGCACAGGACTAATACATTCATTATCAAATCATTTGACGAGCTGTACACTAAATATAGTTTAACACTTGGGTATTATTGCAAAATCACTGAGCATTTTTATTTTTTATCCGCTGTTGATGTTTTTAATAACTGTTATTATATTCCTTTTATTATACCTCAGAACATGTGCTCAGTTCGGACCAAAAATGAAGGAAGAAAAGAAGACAGGGAAATTGGTGAGTGCCTCATTTGTATAAGGCATGTGCTGCATTTGCATGTTTTTTATCTGAATCATTCCTTGAAGTATGTGTTCTTATCCTCAAGTTTACGGTCAAGTCAGTTATGGCTGAAGTAATCAAAACAGAGGTGGGGGGAGAGGTCTGTTCTGACTTCACAGTCCACACTCTGCCTAAGCCAGGAAGCAGAGGGTCAATTTTCCTCCAAATTCTAAATGCTACAGAGACTGCTATGTGATCACCAAATCCACTTCCCCCTCTTCGTAAGTGTGCCTTGAGACTACCTTCCAGCCTCTCTTGCCTTTCATTACGATGACCTGAGGAGCTGCCGCCAATAGAATGAGAGCTGTAGCGATGTGGTCCATGCAAAATTCCTATATGGAATCCGTCATGCTCTTTTCACCTGATAAGTGGCTGTAATGATCACAATCGCCAGATCATGTCTGGGAACCAAGTGCTGAAGAGAGCAGAGTGGAATGATAGGAGGCTCGATCTGTGAGTCGGCACTTAGAAGCAAACCAAGACGATGTTGGACTCCTACACAATTAAGAAATAACCTCTTTATTGTATTAAGCTACTGGGAATTCGGCAGTTTATGGGTTACAGGAGCTAGCATCACCTAACATGTCGAAACAGGAAAAAAAAAAATTATCTAAGTCGCAATAAGAAATAACACAACCAATCCAGGAATTACCATCCGACCACAGTGTTTTTGGAAAAAGAAACTTAATACTTGGTTAATGTTCATGTTATAATGTAAAATTTTTAAAGTAGAATTATAAAACTGTATGCACTGTATTTTCCCAAATTTAAAAACAAATACTGTCTCTCAATTATGTTTATGTGCATATGTACACAGGAATTAATGTTGCTGGCTGAACGAATGAATGCATAAGAAAAATGGAGGTAAATATGTTAATATTAAGGCAGGTTCCCTCTGGATAATAGGGTGTGAGGAGGTTTTTACATCTTTGTAATTCGCTGTATTTTTTTAAATCAAGATAATTGAGCACATTATTTTTATAATCAGAAGAGATTTGTCTGTTTACATATAAGATTTCATTAAAAAGGCCACTGTATCCAGACAAATAATACGGAGCTAGTTCCTATGCCCACTTAGCCCAGGCAAAGCTGTTCTACACTTACAACCCTATAAACCACCCTCTGGACATTCAGAGCTACCAAGCTGTATATTGGGTGAGTGAAAGACCCCAGGGAACAATAATTCACAGGAAAATCCTGGAAAATGAGACTATGTGGCAACATAACTTCTTTGTTCATTCACAATGAGGTAGCTCTAAAAAACAAGTTAGTAAATAACTCCATTAATGACACACCGAGAAAACAGAAAGTGAAATTATGTCAGTTACCGTGAATACACAATCATGGGCATGTGGAGATCTGATGCTAGTCAGAACCGGTCCCTAAAGGAAAACCTTTCCCTCTGGTTTAAATGATTACATAAGATCATACTTACTGAAGGCTCACCATGCTGCCAGGCACATGGCAAGACAGCAAAGGTTGCCACCACTATTATTTTTATTGATTAAAAAGTGAGGAGAATAATTTATCCTTGTTTTACTATACTGCTAAAATTCAAGTTGAGGCATGGACTTTCAAAGTGCCACTCTATTGGTTTCTCAGGAAACTACATATGCACTTCCATAAAGCCTACATGCCCACAACCTGTCTTCTTTGCCCTGCACTCTATTGGTCTCCTGCTGCTTCTACCCAGTGAAAACCACAGGAGAATTAGGAAAAAGATGCTCTAGCACAGAGAAATTCTAAGGAGATGACCAGAGAAGAACATTTATATTTGCAGACTCAGGAAAAAGAGAAAGGACCATTTTATCAAATGGGGGATCTCTTTGGAAAAATATGTACAGTAGGAAATAATACTAAAAACTACAAATTGTTGAATGGGTTCCTCTTCATGAAGACAGTTAAGGAAAGCCTTTAATGTCAATTAAGGTGTTTCTTTAAGGATCATTTATAAGTTAACATGATCATGAGCAAGTGAAAATTTTCTGAGTAACATTAATATTTATTGAGCATTATTGACCACTTTTTGTCTGGATGAGTTAGAGTTCCTAGCAGAAAGCAACAAAAATTAGCTGAAATAAGCATGAAGTAAACTGCAGAAAAGATATTGGGGAGGTGCAGCAAGGAAGGGGAGATCAGTCTCAGAAAATAGGAAGGCATCAAAGGGGTCTAGCAGGAGCCAGGAACACAGTCACATCTCACCACAGGAAGCACCTGTCTCACGAGGACACCACCATTACTCCTAGAAAGCAGACACTGCTTCAACCTCTGATGGACAACACTTGCCATGACTCTTCCTTTTTTGCATTCCTGATTCCAGATTCAAAACAATGGACAGCTGATATGAAGGTAAAATGAAGATTTACCACATAGAAATCAATGTTATTCTCACCTGTCCTTATAAAACAATCATGACCACTGGCTCAGCACAAAGGATGTGAGATCTTTTTGAAAGATCCTAAACATATAATGTGATATGACAAAGCCACAAAATCAAGGTTTGCCATGTATTTAATTGCCTATAGGATTAGGGGTACATGTTAATCAGTAGTCAATGGGCAGCAGTCTCCTTTTCATATAAAATACAATTCCTTAATGCTGTAAGTAATTCACCAGGCTTTAGGATGTGATTATATAAAACTCAAAGAATAAGTTATCATATTGACAAATAGAAATATGTTGTAGCTGAAAGCAATCCAAAGCTAGCCAAGTTCAATAAAAGCTCCTTATCTCCATTTTAGGATACATGTCATTAGCTCTGAGAAGATTAATTTTTCCATTCATATTTCAATCTCTTTCCTGGCAAAAAATAAAACTGTGAGTTTTTGAATTACAATCTTCTTGCTTAATCAAATGTTGAGAGTCTCATATAACATGATTGGAATAATTAATAAATTATGCAGACTGCTAAAACTAAAAGGTAGTAGTCCTAGGTAAGTTTCATTTATACTTATACGCATTTACTCCATTAAGACAGACTTTCAAGTTACATGACAAGACACATTCTTTCATTCATCTCTAAAGAGAACTGAAATGCAATGTAAAGATTAGTTATGTATACAGTAGGTATTCCATAATTATCTATTGATTGTATACATTAAATTTAATCCATAGAGGAAAGAGTAATTAATAAACCTTCTGAGAAAATTGTATGCAAGGGATACAATGCCCTCCTTAAAGCCTGATTACAAAAGGTAGTTCATACAAACTGCCGGAGAAATGAATATTATCCACATATTAAAAACTTAATTCACCAAACCAGATTTACTCTCTCAATCAGAAATAAGTCTATTTTCTATGCAAGAAAATGAGGCTCTCACTCAATATCTTATCATTATGAATTGTGTTTCACAAAAAGGTTTACATTACCCATTTCAAACAAATGCTCAAATGAACAAGCTTTCCATAACTATATGGCAAAACATTCTATCGCCCAAAAAGATACAACAAAATGAATCATTAAGAAAATATCTGCAGATTACACAGTTTCTATAAATTGTGCCTTAGAACCTACCACATCTAGTTTTAATTCAATCTTCTAATTTTATTAATATGCATTTTTCATCTTCAACATGCTGACTCACACATAAAAATCTCCCAAGAATATCATCATTAAGTTAGCAAAGAGGAAAAATGCTTGGGGAGGAGATTAAATCTAATCTGGCTGGGTAGAAATCCTATCTTTGTCATTTATTAGCTGTACAACTTTGGCAAGTTTTTAACCTTACCCATACCTGTTTCCTTGCTTAGCAAAATAACAACACTACACTAACAATGGCAACATTTAAGGAAGGAAGTGAAGATGGTTTCGCAGCAGGAGGTTCCTAGGCTCAGGCTGATCCACAAATACAACTAGATAATTATTATATCATCCTAAATACCCCAAGAACCTATCTGAGGACTGGCAGAACAAACTCCACAACTAAGGGTAGAAGGCAGGCCACATCGAGGAGAGTAGGAAATGCAGAGACACTCCTTGGAAGAGAAATAGATTGTGTGGTGGAGGGGGAGCCACAGTTGCAGAGAGGGGCAAGAAATAGACTAGCACACAGGGGAACACAGGGGGAAGGCGAATCCCCAGGGCAATTAGCTTGGAGGGCAAGAGAGCCCAAATTTCACGGGTGCTTGCCACCAGTGGGGTTTGAAGCCTGGGAATTTTGAAGGTCAGCATGCTTGGCTCTGGGAGAGCTCAGAGGACATTGGGGCTGCTCTTGGAGAAAAGGCAGGGTAAACAGCCCAGAGACATACAGCATAGGAACAGCAATCTGAAGAGCACCTGGGGCAGAGAGTGGGGAGGTTAATTCCTCATCTCAAGGCATGTCCCAGAGGGGCAGCATCTCTGGAGAGATCCCTCTGGGAACAGAGGAGGGAGATGCCATCTCCTTCCCCCACCCCTCAGCATTAGCACATGGCCACCTGTGGGAACCAGCACAGCATAGACACTCACTACCAAACTTGCCTGCACCAAGCCCTGACCATGCTCCCCAGCCCTCAGCCCTGAATCCTGGCAGAACCACCCTTCTTGGTCTGCCCTTCCCAATGCAACAGGCACCCCCCCCCCCAAGAAGACTGGCCCAAACTCCTGCCCACAATGCATCTCCCAACCTTGGATGTTTGCAGAGCCTTGATCTGGTGGCAGCAGCAACAGGTCTCATTTCACAAGAGGACCACAGCACATCTTGTTAAAACTCACCACATTCAGGCCAAGGACCAAACACTGCCCACAACAGGCAAAAAGAGCCTCTGCAGACAATTGGACTAGAGGATAAAGTGGCCAGAACAAAACAGCAGAGCACAAACAGCACACATTGGAGATACTCCCAGAAGCACCCGACCCTCGGGAACAGGGGACACCACAAAGCAGGGCACCATAGGATCTCATCTTCAAAAGGCCATTACCCTCAAGAACAGGTGATGTAGCTGACTTTCCTAACACAGTGAAAGAGCTACAGAGACTTAGAGGAAATGAGAAGACAGAGAAATTTATCCCAAAAGAAAGAACAGGACAAGACCATACCTAGAGACCTAAGCAAAACAGATATAAGTAACAGGCCTGATAAAGAATTTAAAGTAGTGATCTCAAGTATACTCCCCAGACTTGAGAAAAGAGTGGTAGACATAAATGAGACCTTTAACACAGAGATAAGCAGAAATAAAGGGTACAAAAAGTGAAATGAGAAACACACTTGATGGAGTGAACAGTAGGATGGAAGAAGCAGAGGAACAAATTAGTGACCTAAAAGAGCAATGAAAGTGATCAAGCTGAACAAAAGAGAGAAAAAAGAATTATGCAAGACAAGAACAGACTTAGGGAACTCAGTGACACCATTAAACATAATAACATTTGTATTATAGGAGTCCCAAAGAAGAGAGAGAAAATGGGGCAGAAAATGTACCTGAAGAAATAACAGCTGAAAACTTCCCTAATCTGGGAAAGGAAACAGACACATAGATCCAGGAGGCACAGAGAACTCCCATTAAAATCAACAAAAGCAGATCCACGCTAGGACGTATTATAATTAAACTGGCAAAATATACCAATAAAGGAAAAATTTTAAAAGCAGCGAGACAAAAGAAGATAGTAACTTACAAGGGAAAACCCATAAAGCTGGCAGGAATTTTTCAAGCAAAAACTTTCTAAGCTAGAAGGGAGTGGCATGATACATTCAAAGCGCTGAAAGGGAAAAAACTGCAACCAAGAATATCCAGTAAGGCTATCATTCAGAATAGGAGAAGAGATAAAGAGTTTACCAGACAAACAAAAATTAAAGGAATTCATGACCACTAAACCAGCCCTACAAGAAATATTAGAGAGGGTTATTTGAATGGAAAGGAGAGCCTAGAAGTGACAGTACAAAGATAGGAAACACAAAAGCAGTAAAAATGAATATTTCCGTGAAGAATCAGTCAAGGAACTCACAAAATAAAGGGATATAAAATATGACACCAGATACCTAAGACATGGGGAAGAGAGGAGTAAAGCATGGGTTCACACTTAAACAACCATCAACTTAATCTAGACTGCTATATGCAGAAGAGGTTACCTACAGACCTAATGGTAACCATATGTCAAAAATCACTGATAAATACGCAAAGAATAAAGAGAAAGAAATTCACATATATCAGTAAAGAAAATCAGCAAGACATGAAAGAGAGAAAAACACAAAAGAATCAGAGAAAATCTTCAGAAACAACCACCAAATAATAAAATGACATAAAAAATACCTACCACTAATTACTTTGAATGTAAATGGACTAAAAACTCTGATCAAAAGACAGAGGGTGAGAGAATGGTTTAAAAAAACAAGACTTGTCTACATGCTGTTTAAAAGAGACTCATCTTAGACCTAAAGAGACTTGAATATTGAAAGTGAGGAGAAGGAGAAACATCTATCATACAAATGGATGTCAAAAGAAAGCCAGAGTAGCAATACTTTTATTGGGCAAAACAGACTTTAAAACAAAGACTTTAACAAGAGATAAAGAAGGACACTAGATAAAAATAAGGGGAAAATCCAACAAGAAGATATAACAATTGTGAATATTTACGCACCCAACACAGGAGCACCCAAATACATAAGACAGTTAATAAAAACATAAAGGAACTAATTGATAATAACTCAATAATAGTAGGGGACTTTAACATCTTATGTACATCAATGGACAGATCATCCAAAGAGAAAAATCAATAAGGAAACAATGGCTTTGAATGAAACACTGGAATGGATGGATTTAACAGATATATTCAGAACATTTCATCTTAAAATAGCAGAATACACATTCTTTTCAAGTGCACATGGGACATTCTCCAGTAGAGATCACATATTAGTTCACAAAACAAGCCTCAACAAATTCAAGAAGAATGAAGTCATACCATGCATCTTTTCTGACCACAATGGTATGAAACTAGAGGTTAACTACAAGAAAAAATCTGGAAAGATCACAAATACACGGAGGTTAAATAACATGCTACTAAATAATGAATGGATCAACCAGGAAATTAAAAAAAATTTAAAAAGTGCATGGAAACAAATGAAAATGAAAACACAATGGTCCCAAAACATTGAGGATGCAGCAAAAGCTGTTCTAAGAAAGAAGTTTATAGCAATACAGGCCTACCTCGAAAAGCAAGGAAAATCTCAAATAAACAACCTAAACTTATACCTTAAAGGAGCTAGGAAAAGAACAACAAACAAAACCCAAAACCAGCAGAAGGAAGGAAATAAATGATATAGAAACTAAAAAAATAATAGATCAATGAAACCAGGAGCTAGTTCTTTGAAAAGATTAACAAAATTAATAAACCTCTAGACAGATTCATCAAAAACACCAAAAGAGAAAGAACTCAAACAAAACCACAAATGAAAGAGAAAAAATAACAACCAACCATAGAAATACAAAGGATTATAAGGGAATATTATGAAAAATTACATGCCAACAAACTGGACAACCTAGAAAAAATGGATAAATTCCCAGAAACATATAACCTACTAAAAATAAAACAGGAAAACATAGAAAATTTGAATAGACTGATAACCAGCAAAGTAATTCAATCAGTAATGAAAAAAAAAAAAAAAACACAGAAATACCAACAAACAAAAGTCCAGTACCAGATGGATTTACAGGCAAATTCTACCAGTTAAAGGAAAGTTAATACGTATTCCTCTCAAACTATTCTAAAAAAATAGAAAAGGAAAGAAAATTTCAAAATTCATTCTATGAAGCCAGCATTATCCTGATACCAAAACCAGATAAAGACATCACCACAAAAGAGAACTATAGGCTAATATTCCTGATGCACATAGATGCAAAAATACTTAGTAAAACACCAGCAAACAAAATTCAACAATACATTTAAAAAATCAGTTGCCACAATCAGGTGGGATTTATTCCTGAGCTGCAAGGGTGATTCAATACTTGTAAATAAATCAACACGATACATCACATCAACAAGAGAAAGGGTAAGAACCATATGGTCATTTCAATAGGTGCAGAAAAAGCATCTGACAACATCTATTCATGATAAAAGCCCTCAACAAAGTAGGTTTAGAGGGAACATAATCCAACATAATGAAGGTCATATGTGAAAAACCCACAGCTATCATCATCATCAATAGGGGAAAACTGAGAGCTTTTCTCCTAAGGTCAGGAAGACAAGGGTATCTATTCAACATAGCACTGGAAGTCCTAGCCACAGCAATCAGACAACAAAAAGAAATAAAAAACATCCAAATCAGTAAGGAAGAAGTAAAACTTCCACTATTTGCAGATGACATAAAACTATATATAGAAAACCTGAAAGACTCCACCCAAAAATTGCTAGAACTGACACACAAATTCAGTGAAGTTGCAGGACACAATATCCACGTACAGAAATTTGTTGCATTTCTACACACCAATAATGAAGCAGCAAAAAGAGAAATTAAGAAAATAATTCCATTTACAGTTGCACCAATAATAAGATACCTAGGAATAAATCTAACCAAAAAGGTCAAAGGCGTATACTCTGAAAACTATAAAACACTGATGAAAGAAATTGAAGACAACACAAAAAAATGGAAAGATATTCCATACTCATAGATTAGAATAAATATTGTTAAAATGTCTATACTAAAAAAAGCAATCCACACTTTTAATGGAATCCCTATCAAAATACCAACAACACTTTTCACAGAACTAGAACAATTCTAAAATCTGTATGAAACCACAAAAGACCCCAAATAGTAAAAGTAATCTTGAAAAAGAAAAGCAAAGCTGGAGGCATCACAATTCCAGACTTCAAGTTATATTACAAGACTACAGTGATCAAAATAGTATACTACTGGCACAAAAACAGACACACAGATTAAGAGAAGAGAATAAAAACTCAGAAATGAACCCACAGCTAGATGGCCAGTTAATCTTTGACAAAACAGGAAAGAATATCCAATGGAAAAAAGGCAGTCTCTTCAACAAATGGTGTTGAGAAAACTGGACAGCAACATGCAAAAGAATGAAACTGGACTACTCTCTTACACCATACACAAAAATAAATCAAAATGGATTAAAAAGCTAAATGTGAAACCTAAAACCATAAAAATCCTAGAAGAGAACACAGGCAGCAACTTCTCTGACACTGGCTGTAGCTACTTCTAGATATATCCTCTGAGGCAAGGGAAACACAAAAGCAAAAATAAACCATTGGAACTACATCAAAATAAAAAGCTTCAGTGCAGTAAAGGGAAGAATCAACAAAACTAAAAAGCAACTTATGGAATGGGAGAAGATATCTGCAAATTACCTTTCCGATAAAGGGTTAGTATCCAAAATATATCAAGAACTTAAACAACTCAATACCAGAACACAAATAATCCAATTAAAAAATGGGCAGACATGAATACACATTTTTCCAAAGAAGACATACAGACCCCCAACAGACAGCCAACAGACACATGAAAAGATGCTCATCATCACTTAGTATCAAGGAAATGCAAATCAAAACCACAATAAGATATCACCTCACAATTGTAGGAATGGCTAAAATCGACAACACAAGAAACAACAGTTGTTGGTGAGGATGTGGAGAAAAAGGAACCCTTGTGCACTGTGGGTGGGAACGCAAACTGGGGCAGCTACGTGGAAAACAGTATGAAGTCTCCTCAAAAAGTTAAAAATAGAACTACCATCTGGTCCAGTAATTGCAGTACTGGGTATTTACCCAAAGAATACAAAAATACTAATTTCAAAGGGATACATGCACTCTTGTAGCGATATTTACAATACCTAAGATATGGAAGCAGCCCAAGTGTCCCATCAATTGATGAATGGATAAAACAGATGTGGTGTGTGTGTGTCTGTGTGTGTGTGTGTGTGTGTGTGTGCGTGTGTGTAATGGAATATTATTCAGCCATAAAAAAGAATGAACTCTTTTGATCTGCTATGACATGAATGGAGCTAGAGAGTTATCACATTAAGCGAAATAAGTTAGAGAAAGACAAATACCATATGATCTCGCTCATTATGTGGAATTTAAGAAACAGAACAAATGAGCAAAAGGGAAAAAAAAGAGAGAGACACAAATCAAGAAGCACACTCTGAGTGGTAGAGAATAAATTAATGGTTGCCAGAGGGGAATGGGCTAAATAGGGGATGGGGATCAGGAGGGAACTTGTGATGAGCAGCAGGTGATGTGTTGAATCACTAGATCATACACCGGAAACTAATACAACACTGTATATTAACTAACACGGATTAAAATAGAAACTTACAGGAAAAAAAAGATGATCAGGAAGAATCTCAGATGGGTAAGAGGGGGGAGATAAGAAGAGAAGATGTGGATCAACTGAGATGACAAATTCCATTTGGGCCGGGAGAGATGGAGACATTTGTAAACAGATGGCCCACAGGCAACCAGGAATGTGGGTTCAGACACAAAGAAAGAGCTTTGTGAGGAAATCCATACAGACTCCTGGAAATCATAGGCATGACTAACACCAATATTTGTTTTCAAAATATTTTTTATATATCATTGTATTTCAAAAATATCCAAGTATGAATAAAGTAGAAAGGTAAACAAATACATTTCAATCATGTACAAACTTCTGAAATTAAAAAATGAGTTCTCTTAACACATGATCCAGAAAATACTGATTCTCACATGTCTCTGATTTGTCTATGAATCTGAATCATGACAGCCATGAATCCCTTGGAATCATACACTGATAATGTTGATGATGATAGCAATAAACTCTTGTATAACACTTACCACATGTTAAGCATATTATCCTCCTCTGTAATTTTTCTCCTTTAAAATATAATTGTAGGGCAGATGTCCCATTTTCAGGGCAATCAGATACACGTGTGATCCAGCTTTACCCTTAGCCTCAAATCTATTTAGACTTGTGCTATTGGTTCTTGTCTATCTTATAGCAACAAGCAGGTCAACGCTGTGAAGTTCTGCCAGAGTCTTCTTATTTTGCTCTGTCTGGCCAATCTCAGTGGTTTTTTTATTTACAATCTACTTGTTTCATATTTAACCAACTCGACTTGGTACCATCTCTTCTTCCAATACTTTAAATATTCCCTCTGATCAAAACTGTCTATTATACAACAAAAGCCAGAGGAGACCTTCCTTCCTCCGAAACGCCTCACTGAGTAAGAGAAGGATTAGTCATTCATTCAGGAAATGAGGGGCTTGGATTAGTTCTCTAAATTCCCTTTTTGCTCTCAACAGGATCAGAGAGCCACTCCCAGGCCACATCACCTAAATGAATATCACAGGTATGCACGAGCCAGGGTACAGACACAGCTGGGTCAATCTTAATTCTTTAATCCACTCTGATTTTCTTAAAACCCCTCCTCAAGAACCAAAATGGCTTTTTGAAAAATTTATTTTCATGTTTTTAATTTTATTTTTATTTAAACTTGCTTTATTGTCTGTGTCCTTCCTTGCCTTCACTCAGGCCCCAGCACATAAATACCACCTTGTTAATTCCGGCAGAGCAAAAATTGTGTCTTACAAACACAGTCATAAATGCCCAACCACAAAGCAGTGGCTAAATAAATGCTTATAAAACAAACCAGTGACTAAGAAGCCAATTAGTTCGGTAAGTCCAAACCTCCACTGAAAGTCTGCAAGATAAGCTCTCTCTGCTGTGCTATGCCTAAGTGGGGAGGGGCTAGTAATCAGTTGGCTTCCAGAATTCATTAAGGACCCTTGGACCTGGAATACTAGTATGTCAGCACATTTGTGGAAATAATGGGAAAAATGAAGACCAAAGACTGACTTGAACTTTACATTTCTTTGTTCTCATTACCCATTCACTAAACCACAGGAGTATAAAACAAAAATGATCCTTTTGTGTAAAAACGTTGGAATACTAACCTTTACTGAATCTATTCCCACACCGCACAGAGGAGCTCTCATCCAGGTGTAGGCTGAATTTTACCATTTTTTTTCCCCACCATGAAAACCAATTTTGATAGCTTTTAAAATGAAACCAATTTCCATTTCTTAAACTATAAGTCACTCTCAATTTCTACATTTAGCATCTGAAAATTACAAATTAATTTCCTTCTAGAATGTAAGTTCTAAAAAGAAAGAGGGCTTTCTTATCTTCCACAGCTGTATCCACAGTGCCTAATACATGTGGCTGACAATCAATAAATATTTGTTGAAGGGAAGAACAAACATACATTTCAACTGACATAACATAGAAAGGATCTGGTATATAAGCATCTGGGGGAACTCAGTAAGGGAGATAAAGGAACAATTACTAGCTGAAGTACCTCACTGCTTACTCTTAAAAGAGCACAGAAAATTGGGAGATCGAAATATGGAGCCCTCCTCTACCTTGCACTCTCAAACTTTTGCTACTACTGCCTGGCAAGGGCAGTTAGCAGATGCTCCATTCTTTATTTCCAGTGGGAAGCAACCGCTCTCCAAGGCTGCAGGCAAAGAATACCCATGTCCATCCTTCTAGTGTCCAGATCTGTGCTGTCCAATATGGTAGCCACTAGCCCCATGTATCCATCAAGCGCCTGAATCGTGGCTAGGGTGAAATGAGATGGGCTGGAAACGTAAAATGCAAACCAGATTCCTGAAGAGGACAGAAAACAGAGGTACACTATCCTACTGATAATTGTTTTATATTAATTACATGTTGAAATGATAACAGTTTGGATATATTGGGGTAAACAAAAAATATTACTAAAATTAATTTCACCCGTTTCTTTTTAGTTCTCTGAATGTGACCCAGAAAATTGTTAAATACTGATGTGGCTCATGTTATATTTCTACTGGACAGTGCTAAACCAGACTGACAGAGAGTCTGTACGCCACTAGAAGGAATACTCATGGACAAACAGCAGGATCTGACTCCTAACTTCTCAATCTATAATTAGGAAATTAGTTAGATTTTCTACCACATACCAATGTAGAGTCTCCCTTAAAGGCTCACAACAGCACCTGGGGAATAACACATTAGCCTTGATTTCTAGATAAGGAAATGGAGGCACAAAAAGGAGAAGGCACTTATACAAAGTTACAGAGCTGGTAAATGCGAGGGCAAAACCGTGACGCAAAGTCAGCCTGGCTTCCAAATGCATGTGCTTCTCCTTCTTCTCCAGTCACTCAGAGAATTTTCTCCGTGTTCTAGAGGCTTACATAAGGATGCCAACCATCCTTCCTGCCTTACCCTGCGGTGGGCTTCTCTTTGACACTCTACAGCATTCACCCTTATTTCTCCCAGACACTAACCCACAGATAAAGAGAACTAGGTGAAACGGTGGCAGAAAAATTCAGAAAAATTACCAGAGTTGACATCCCATACACTGCTATCTCGTGAAAAAAGAATCAAGTTTTCCTAATTGGGCTTTTTAGCCTTTGCAATTCAAAAGCTCTCCATCGAACCTGTCACCAGGAGTATAACCCGCTATGAAGAAATTTACCTACTGGTTCACCGCTACCTGTGAGGTCACTAATTTGGGCAAGTGTTATTTCACCTGTTGTGAACTCGCTTACTTAGTTTCTTAGCAGCCTCCAGAGCTTCCTTTGCAGTGTCTGCGACGAAGAATCTTTGAACTCTGACTCCATGGTCAGACATCAGTTTCTTGCTCTGGTATTCCTGCAGGTTCAGCCATCTTCGGGGGGTTAACTGAACTGCCTAGAGAAATTGAGAGAGAGAGGTAAGAACACTTAAAAATAACAAGAAAAATAGCAGTCAACGCATGTAGCCAGTCTTATAGGTACCCTCAAATGACAATCAGTAACACAGGTCTTTTTAAAAGGAAAAAGAAAACTATATAAATTCTTCATGCTTAATTGTTTTTCTAATCAAAAATGTTAAGGACAACTACACACACAATAAATGAATGCAGGTTTAAAGAAGTGGCGAGAACTGAATAGGGTCTATCATCTAGTTAACAAGAATGTGCCAGTGTCAATATCCTAGTTTTGACATTGAACTAGAACTACATAAGACGTCAACATGAGGACAAGAGGGGGAAGGGTACATAGGACTGTTGCACTTCTTTTGCAGTTCCCTAAGCATCTATAAGTATTTAAGAATAAAAGGTTATTTTTAAAAATGTTAAGATCTCTATTATATAGGATATGTCTCCCCCAATTCCCACTCCAAATAAAGCACACAGCATTATTTTAATAACTGTGTGCACACTGCTAATCACTGTAAGGTATCTCAGAAATTCTTTTTAACACTTTGAGGTTCAATGGGCCACTGATTAATCCACTTCTTTACCATAGTTTTTAATGGAAGCTAGGCACAATCATTATGTGTTTAATGATATTATCTCTTTCACACACCAAATTTAAGGATTGTCACCTGAAACAATCATAATTAAACTACTTCCTAAAAATTGCAACTTGTGTATAAAAGTAACTTTGCTTAAGCATCATGTAGAAGTGGTTTTCCAATATGTACTATCAGTTTTTAATCTGTGCTGAAAGAAAGTAGTCAAAAAGCAGAATAACATTAATAAATAAATTCTTCTCATTTTATCCAGTAAGATCAAAAGCATTTCTGATCAAATCTATAGACCCCAAAAATGAATATACCTAGTTTAAGCTCATGTCCAACCATGAGTCATGATGCAAAAACAAACAAACCAACAGAACAAAACAAAACAAAACCCACTACTCACAGTAGGTAAGATAACAACACTATTAATGCACAAACCAAAAACTCAGTCACACAACTGGATCACAAGACTGGTGGAAGAAAATCACCTGACACATTTCCTAGTGGCTTCTGTCAATGGCCTTCGTAGATGGCCAAGACAATACCACACGGGCCATTAACAGGTCCACAGGGCTTTACAACATGGGATCATTAGGTTTCAGGACCTCAAATGTGTCCTTAAAATGGCACTTTCTTCTGGAAATCTCCAAGCTACAATACACTCATGGATCTCTTCTGGACAAGGGACATTCCAAGAAGGCTCCAGAACCTAACAACTAAACTGGGTTTTACTCAAGGACAGTGTGTGTCTTCAGCTTCTTTGTATTTTTAAGAAGAATGTGATGGTGCTTGGCATACGGAAAATACTCAAGAAATATTAGATGGCCAAATGAATAAGCCCTGCCTTTTGTCCTTTTGTTCCCAACTACAGGTAATTTTTCATTTCCAGAAAGTGACTTTCTCTAAAAATAGAAAAGTAAAAGTTCTTCAGACCTTAAAAAAATAATAATTTACACACACTCGTAAAAAATTCAAAATGTTGAAGCTGTCTACACTTCTTCAGAAATAATACTGGAGTCAAAATAAATTATAGACAAGTTATGCTAACATTATATACTATATGATTAACTGTATATGATTTGTTAATCTTCTGAATTTTTAAGTCTTGATGAAACATTAGTAATTTGAAAAACACAAAATTTCACACATAACATACTTATTGACTTAAGAGTCTTAATAACACATCTTATAACGTACCAAGAAAATTCAAGTTTAAGGCATTTAGTGAAAGCTTCCTAATGAAAGAAAAGATTAAGCATTAGATATATACTAGATTCTGCAACCACTTTTAAAAAGCAGATGGGGAAGGATCAATAGATTAAGTCTATGTTGACACATCAACTTAAAGCCATTAACAGAAGAAAAAAGAACTACAGTTTGAAAAGAGCATGTGGGAGACTAAAAACAGCCACTAAAAACAGTGTGGTCTGGTCAATTCCTTTTCATTAGAACACTCACCATATTAATTTTGGATATGTTAATGCAATCTGCTGCAAACTAATTGCAATTGATCCAGAGACCAGCTTCACAGACATATAATACATATTGACTGTTTCTGCACTGACTCAGATGAAAGCCTGCTTAAAGTCTGTTGCTCTTAAATTGAAAACCAACACAGTGAACATAGTTCCAAGGCACTGCAGATACCCAAGCTATCACTCGACAAAGTGATCATCCTACAGAATAACCGTCTACCTTTGTCAAACCTAAGCTCAGAAGAGTAGGGTCCCTGGCTGGGTCTAAAACTTCATCAATTGAACTACATTTGCTAGGAATCTGTGGTACATCCAGAAAGGAAAAGGTTAAGTCTACCTCTGCATTTTCAGGGGGAAGAAAAAAAGGAGAGAAATTTACTAAGTAAGTGGATGGTTTCCAGTGGTGGCTGGAAATGTAATCAACTGCTGAATCATAAAAACAATAAGAATAGTTTCCTCTCCCATTATGGAGCATCGGCCATGTGCTAGGCATTCCACTAAGCACTCATGTTGTCTAATAGTCAAAACCACTGTGAAGAGTGAAGTATTATTACTTCACGGTCATTAATGTAAACCAATCAGTACTACTAATCTTCCTCCTTCCAGATACTCCTTTGACTTAGATGAAGTTAGATGCAGCTGCGTAACTAGTTCTGGTCAATAAATTATGTATATATATGGTGTGTAACTCATCTGGACCAACATTTGATTACCAACCCTTCTCCCCCTAAGTTCTCTCTCTCTCGACACGGGGAATGGGAATATTAACGTTGGCAGCTAATCTATCACTTAGGGGTCACAGTAAGACAGACATACTCCCAGGTCACTCACAATGAATGTGTAATGAAAAATGAGCCTTTGTGGATTTCCAGCCACCAAGATTCTGGAGAATACTTGTTACTGTGGCTGAACCTAGCCTCTCTGTAGTATCCTGACTAATAAAACCATCTTATAAATCAGGAAACCCAGGCTGAGGTTTAAGTCACTAGCCAAAGATCACAGCTGTCAAGCAGCACAACTTCTCTAATACACACTATTGATCCACTGAGTCATACTGTTGGTTCCCTGTGTTTATATTCTGTTCCCACATTCCCAGAGGCCCCTTGATGATAAAGATGGAGACCAGGAGAGTGAGATTGTGCTCTTCTCAAAAGGCTAAAAGGCTTCCAGGAATGGAATTCTCACGAAATGCTGGCACAGTGCTTCTTAGGAAAAATGTAACTGCTTCAGGCTTTCGGAGGGAGGTAGGGAGGTAGAGATGTGAGTAGAGGCTGTCCTAAGACACCAGAATGGTAGAGGCAGTTTATTTGAACTCCTAGGAAGAGCTACCTGTTAAAACGCTAGACTAGTATCTTCCCGGGAAATTCATGTACTCCAGAATGTGAGCAATGGAAAGGAATTTAAGGACCATTTGACCCAGTACCTTTCAATACTTTCTGACAGTTATTTGCCCGTTTGCCTTCAGGTCAATCCCTAAGCTCTTTGCCAACTGTCTTCTGCCTAAATTTGAGACCCCATTCAGAGATGAATAGTGAGAAGAAGACTTCAGGCTTTGTCTTCCTCTTTCTGAGTCAGACTTCAGGTCCCCCCCCAGAAAGCCCTTCCTTCATAATTCCAGCTCCCATTGTCTGCCCCACCATGACTCCTGCACCCATCAACTGGCCCCAGACTCTGATAACACCACCTCCTTCCACCCCTTAGGCTCGTAGAGGATTCCTGCTGTTGCCAATCTCTGGGTTGCCTTCCCAGCCCCTCTTTGCCTGCCAAGAGTTCTGACATCTTTGTCAGTAACTGTCTCCCCCTGTTAAATCTATTAAACAACCTGGTGCCCCACAGAGCCTGAAGGTGCCCCTTCAAGGCACGGGAATGGAAAGACGATGGCAGTGGCCCACTTATGAAGGTGACTTTGGGACCCTACTCTGAGGCAGTTTCTCAGGCAATCACGTTTCATATACTGGGGTTCCAAAGTATAGAAGGACTAGTGGGGTCCAACCTCCTCATTTTACAGTCAGGAAACTTGAGGCCTAAAGATGGGAAGTAAACTGCCTAGGGATCCTCTAATGAGACACAGGCAGGAGGACAACTAGACTAATCCCCATTTTCTGTCCTTCCTTCATACAGATTTTGGCACGTGACTGTATTAGGAAGAGCATCATGCTCTCAAAACAGCTGGGGTGGGTGGGCATCTGGGGTGAGTTCCATCTGGACTTTCATGCTGACCTTTCCATGGCTCCCTTCCCTTCCATGTTTCTTTTCCAGAGCAAGCATTTCCAAGCTTGGAAGGGAAGTGGGAAATACAACTTAAAAGAAAAGCATGGCATAAAGATTTAAGGGCCTATGGGAACAAGGGAGCAGAGGCAGAAGAAAAAGAATGAAAAATGAGGGGAAAGACAAAGAGAACCAAGAGATAAAAAGACAATGACTAAGCAGGCAAAAATTCACAAGAAAACTCAAAGCACAAAATTAGACAGCTACATAGAAAAAAAATGACACGACCGAGAAATCATCCTTCGCCCCATGGTTTTAAAATTAGAGGTGTAGAGACTACTGAAATAGCAGCACAGGAGGAGAAAAATCAATAAAGGGAGTAGAGAAAATGTCACTGAGCTGGGTGCCCCCCAAAGGGAGGCTCGGTGAGCCACATCTGCCCACTGGCTCTCAGCGCCCCCTTGGTCTTTCTGCATGCAGCCTGACGCTCCCCAACAATGCTTCACTCAGGAAAGGAGCAGAGGCGGGTCTTAGGAAGAGCTGAAGACCCACTAGGAATCAGTAAAATAGAAATGAAAACAAAAACGAAGGTTTCATGATGTCACTGGTGAAGGTATGGGGAAATGCACTGCGCACTATCCATGCATAGAGAACACCAGCGCGACCATCTTCAAAACCAATCTGACGGCGTTGATGAAAACGACAACAACCACATCCTCTGAACTGGAACGTCTCCTTTTGGGTGCTTAACCTAGGGGAAAATGTGCTAGGGATATGTACCGCGATCTTGTGTATAGTGTTGTGTATAATAAAGGATAAAGTTGGGAGGTGATCCAAATGCCTACCAAATAGGAAATGGGCTGAATAAACCACAGTATATTTTAACAATATGAAGCATTCAAAATATCTGTGGCAACACAATAGCACCCAGTATGTGTTCTCCTACATCCTCAGTTATTTTGTAGGTTGGGTGCCAAAATTTTTAAGCAACCATGTACAGCCCTCCAGGACCCTTATCCTTGGCTACAAGGCCCAGGAAGCTATGTGTGGAGAGGGTAGAGTCACAGGGTTCAAGCAGCCTGGATTACTGACTTACTGTACAGACTGCTGCCTTGGCCTTGGAGTCCCCAGACCCACATTTGCATGAATGAGAAATAAACTTTTGATGTGTTTACCACTGAGATCTTGGGAATAACTTGTAATCGCCTCATTGACTAGCTTAGACTGGTAAGTATGAACGTCCTAACATCGATTGTTCTCCAAGGCACATTACTGAAAGAGAACAGCCAGTTTCTTTCAATATTTAAAGTAGAATAATATTTATATTTCCGACACACATGTCCACACACAAGGCAACATTCTCTATCTTTTAAGGTATAAGTGTAAGTATATGTACAGGGAAAGGTCCCGATGAAGTTCACCAACTTAATGCCAGTAAACTTGAAGAGAGCACACCAGAAAGATGATAATCAAAGGGAGATTTACCCTAATCTATAATTTTTAAGACAATTCTCATAGAAAAACATTCATTTATTATTTGTGCCATGAAAATCAATCTACTTAGAAACAACATTGAGAGGAAGTAATCAAAACCTAGGCTTTAACCCAACTGCACAGCCTGGAGCATCTATTAACTTGTCTGGGAAATGAAGGGCTTACACCCTTACTTCAGTGCAGCAGAATTCTCCAAATGCGGTGTGAAACCAAGGGGGGGAGGGCAAACGCTTGCATTCTCTGTTACACAGAAAGACCACCCCTAATATAAACTCCTGCTGTGAGACAGGAACAGGCTCTTAAACCTCATTTCAAGCTCTCAATAGCAATGACGACAGTGGAATACAAACAAGGAATTAGCTGTAAACTCAGAGGAAAATATATTCCCCTCTCGTTGCAAGCATGGCAAGGAAGGCAGATGCTCAGTGGGCTGTGGCAGGCCAAAAGTTGGTATGTGTTTGTTATATTTTAGTTTTTGCCAATGTTATTCTGTATGTAAATTAGTACCCATAAATCTACCTTAGTCACGTTACCTAGGAAATAGTAGGCTTCAAATAAATGTGTTGGGGCACATGAAAAGACAGATATAACTCAATGTGTCTCAATATGGGTATCACAAAATAAAAGACCTGCCTGCTTAAAACAGGCTCTGATGAAGATGCCACTTCACTATCACCCTATATAAGAGATACAGTGGAATCCTGTTTATAAGAGGAAAATTATAACAGCAGCAATAACAATAAAAATAATGGCACTTTTCTGTTTAATCCTGGATGTGATTATATCAACTCCTCCTTCAGAAAGACAACATGCTAAAAACAGAGACAAAGAAAAGCAACATCGTGCTAGAAGCCTAAGCCTATGGAAAAGAAAAAAAATGATGTCAGATGTGGAAGAAAGTGTAGGAACCTGGGTACTGACACTTTGTTACAGTTTACTGTATGTTCAGCCTAAGTGGGAGGCCTTCATTTAGAGTCACCTTTGGAAATATAGCATCCCTTTTATCTAGAACTGGAATGTTCCTGACCCTTGTCCGTTTAGGTTACCCCCACTTTGCACAGCATAAGGAAATGAACTAACCAATTACTTAGTGCCCTGTGGCTGAGTTCATACGTTCTAGCAGGTACACAGAGAGACCGTGATCACTTACAAAATGGAAGAAACTAACAGACCCATCCTCATAGGCTGCTTTGTGGATTAAATGAGTTAATATGTGCAAATCTGCTGGAATAGTGCCCAACAGATCATAAGCACTCAAAAGAATGTTCTGCTATTATTATTCAATGCAGAAATACAAAGGGGGAGAGAAAGTATAACATGGAGACACTGAACAATCCCTAAAATAAAAATAGTAGGTGATCCAATAAACGATAAAGAAATGCCCACGGTGTCCTGCTGTTCGCTTTAAATGCATCTGGGGAAGTATTTTTAAACTCTAATAGTGGAATCTCTATACTTAAATCACTCAATAGTCACAGAAAGAGAAAGGACAGCTATTTACAAAAGGAAGGGCCGGACAAAGCTTACATTCGGTAGGCAAAGGAAAATGTGCCATTTGTGCTAAGTATCTTGACCTTCTATCTCATTTGAGCCAGGGCACTCCACCTCACAGATGAGCAAATGCGAGGGTCAGAGAGATTAAGTAACTTGTCTAAGGCTACTCAGCTGGGTAAGTGATTCAGGATTTGAATCCAAGTCTAAAAAAAACCATGAGCTTTCTATTATTCTAAACGATTCTTTTTTATTTATTTATTATTATTGGGGGGGGGGGGTCTGTGATTCCAAATCAATAAAAAGGACTTAGAATGACCACAGACAAAAACCATACTGCCATTCCTGACCTAAAAATACAGTGTTCCATTTAAAAGGAGGGAAGACAGAGCAGCAGACGAAGTGAGAACACCAACAGAGGTGGGGTAGTCCCCGAACACATGGTGCAGGGGAAATGTGTGGCGTCATGAGAGCAGGGGGCTAGAGAAGCAAAGTCAAGTTTCCTGATGAAGAGAAAGAAGAGCCAGGCTCTTCTTTATAAGCAATCAGACTAGGATCAGATGTGGAGCCCAAGGCCACTCCTGGCTCCTCTGGCACCGTCTCCGACAGTACCACCCTGTCTGTCTAAGGACCCCACAGTAAGGAGGGGGCAGCATCTGTTAAATAAATAACCTGTGCTGCCAGGAAAGAAATGAAAGTTCAAGTTTCAGACCATCCAGAAACTGGATCATAGCACTTACGATTAGGATTAATGCTTCCTGCAGTACCCTTACAAAATCTTCTATTTTTAAACCAAATGAAATCCTAGCAAACATGGAGCAGTGCCGTGAAGTTACAGAAATTCTACTATACACTTGATGAGCATTACCTCATTTAATTCTCACAACCCCCTACAAGGAAGAAACTGACAGAAGCCCATTTTACAGATGGGCAAAGTAAGGCTCAGAGAAGCTAAGTGTTGCCAAAATGAACAGACACTTAGAGCAGGTGTGCCTGACTCCACAGTCTGCTCTTCAGTGAAACACTAACGGTGAATGCCCCCTCCTCCCCCAAGGCCACAAAAGTGGGTCCTGAGCAAGGACAGGGGCAGGAGGAGAAACAGGAGGTGGTGCGTAGATTTCACTGCAGGAAGGTACAGAAATGTCCTGAATATGAGGCTGAAGGTAAAAATGGGAAGTTCTGAATGAGAGCAAGGTTCCTGGATGGGTTTCACTAAGTCAAAAGAATTAAGATTCTCAAAGATACAGCCTTGTTCTTTTTATCCTAGGTTCAGCAGAAAAGCAGCATGTTTTTTTAAGGAGCAAAGAAATGTAGAACTCTTTGTAGTAAGGACAAATGCCCAAAGGAGAGTTGGTTCCATAAGTCCGTACTGCTGCTCTGCCAACAGCAGGAAAGAAGGGGAGGGAAAAATACAACCTTGATAAACATTAGCATATTAACACAACAGCAGAAACAAAATGTATAAAAGGCACTAAAAATACTGAACAGCATCATTTCAAAAATGCCTGCCCGTCCCCTAGTGGAGAGTGTGCCAGCTTGACTATGTTGCATAGGAAAATCACCTTAATTTTATATTGTGAACAGAAGTGGGCAAGATTTATTTACATGAAGAAAGAAAACAAATTAAGGTAGAGTAAATACATACATGCATTTAACTCCTACCAGGGAAACCGGCAGAATCTGTACTTTGTTCATTCATTTGAACAGTTTTCCACTGGGTGTTTATAATGTGGTCGTAATACAATGAGGTCTACTGGTCAACAGCACAGACAAGATCTTTGCTGTCACAGAGCTCAGGTCCTAGGAGGGGAGGCAGGGAAGAAGGACGTGAACACAGAAATGGAGAATGTACTGACAGAGTGGGAAGTGCTCTGGAGGAAATAACATATATACACGAGGAATTATGGAGGCAAAGGGCACACTGTGTGATGACCTGGAAAGAAATGCCATCTGCACAAAGACCTGAAGCTATTAAGGAGATAGACATGTAAAGAAGCTGAGGAGAAACCTAGCAGGCATGGTCCAAGGCCTTGAGGCAAGAAAGGGTTAACAGGGGCAGGAGCTAGTGGGGAATAGGTCTGTGTCAAGCAGGGGAGAAAGGGGAACAGGGACCAGACCATGAAGGTGCATAGAAGCTGCAGTCCAAAGTTTAGATTTTATTCACTCAGAGTTTTAAGCAGGGGAATGAAATTGAGTTCACATTTTGGAAAAGTCACTCTGTTTTCTGTTTAGAGAAGGGAACCAGTTACGAGAGCTGCGTTAAACCAGACCAGAGTCAGCCACCTTTTTCTACAAACAGCAGAATAGAAATAGTAAAGAGTCATACAGTAAATCTGGCTTTGAGGCCAGGGTGTCTATGCTGCAACCCCACCTTTGTCACATAAAGCAGGCAGAAATAATATATAAAAGAATAGGCATGGCTGTGTCCCAGCAACGCTTTATTTGCAGAAACAGTTTTGGCTGGGATGTCAGTGTGCAGACCCTCAACTAAATAACAGAGAAGTGCAGTGGAGGTAGAAACAGAGAAATGAAGGGATTCGGGATATAGCTGGGTGATGAAACAAAGATTACTCATGAATTAGATGTGGGCTTAAGGTAAAGGGGAATCTAGTATTAGATACAAACACACACACACAGACACACACTTGACACAGTTCATATGAACCCAGTAAATTTTATGTACCTGCTGGCTATAAAAGAAGCATTTCTTTAGCAACAATCTTAACTTTGGATTTTTTGCCCAAACTGCCCTTGCATCATGCTTAATTTTTGAGAGTCCCATACATCATTCTACCACATCAGAGCTTCTGGGTCTTTCATCTTAAAGCCATCTTCCATCATTTACTATTAATCCCAGTGGGCAACATGCAAACTGCCCTGGTTTAGCTCCATCCTGCTACACTGGCCCACCTGCAGCTTCTTTCCAAGGAGAAAACACAAGAAAACACAAGGCCTCCCTTGATTAAAGAAACACCAAGCAGGAGGAAGGACAGGAGGGAGGGAGGAGGGAAGACAGGTAGACATAAAGATTATTTTGAGCTGAGGCTAACTGAAAAGCAGACACAAGAAAAACTCTCTGCTCCCCTTCTCCCTCCACCCAAAAGGGCAGGACAATTCTTAATCATGGGGCATAAATCTACACCCTTAGGCCAGAGACAGCACCACAGGAATCACCATAACAAACTTTACTAATCCTTATCTTCCATTAGCATCCCCATAGATTTACCCTCCTACAATTTGCTGCCCCTAGAAGCTCAAAGTCCTTTTGTCTTAGCACTTCTCTGCAAATATACTGTTCTTCTATTAAGAGGCAACTGTAAGCCCAAGTTCTGACCGCCCCTTTGAGTCACAGGTCAGTGAGTGTCCCCAGGGGTATGTGTACCTGTTAATAAACTTGTTAATAAACTTGTTTTTCTCTAGTAACTCTGTCCTTTAGTAGACTAATCTGCAGGACTTTGGGCAATGAACCTAAGAGGAGTAGAGGGGAAAAGTGTTTTCCTAATCTACATATACAAGTTGTCATAACTAAAGTTTAGAAGGTGATATGTCAAGTTTAGGATAGTAATTCTGTTAGAGAGTCAGAGAAGGCCATGGGTTTGGGGAAGAGGCACCAAGAGACTTCAACTTTATCAGTTACGTTTTACATCTTTTACTGAAAATGATCTGAGCAAATATAAGAAAATAGCAATATTTATTCTTCATACTGGACACACAGATGACTATGACATTAATCTCAATATTCTGTATTTTCTCTAAATAAAAATAATTATACACTTAGCATGACAATTTAATAACTACGCAATTCCATAAAGATGGATTTATTAATCAATGAAATGAAAAAGTAAGGTATAAAATACAATTTTAATCAGAAAAAATAAAAATAAGATCTGGAAGAACCCTGAGATCATGGCGGGCCAACAGCTCATGATGAGTAACTGGGGCCTGAGGCGTTACTACAGCTGCTACCAAGCTGGCACTGCCTCGACAAGCCAGTGTGAAGTGTCCATCCACGTGCTTAGGCACTGCCCTTCCAGCACACCAATACTACATCTTTGTAGAACACGTGAGCTCAGGGAAGAAGTGGTAGACACTGGCTTTTATCTATGGACTGCCTAAGGTTTCTGCCATGTGCCTTGGTCTTATGACAGTTTTATGTTCACAAAAATCTGGCTTATGGCAAAAGTGAATAACTCTGGAAGTTATGTCCTAAAAATTAGGTCACTGTTTCATCCCATAAAAATGCCTGTGTGTGTCTATGTGTGTGTATGTGTGTGTGTGTGTGTGTGTGTGTGTGTGTGTGATTTCTTCAACTCACTCAAGTGAGTCTTGCTACCAAAGAGTCTCTCTGGCAGCAAAAGGGAGTTTAAGATTCTAAAAATAGTCTCAAGTATACTGCTAACCTGAAATCAAATTCCAAAGAATACAATAATAGAACATCCATGAGCTCAATCTTGATCAGTCTGAGGCCATTAATTGCTCAGCTAACCCCAGCCATCCATCTTACACATTTACACGTGCATCAGAGCAGACTATTACTCTCACTACTCAGAAAGGTCCGAAGGGAAAATACTACATATTTTTCCTCAACCACATTAAGCAACAACATCATCAGTATGAAAAGACCTACAGGGGCGTTCATGCTCCCCACCACGGAATGAGCTTGTGATATTGAGCAAGTAATGCACAGCTATTAGTAAAACAGAATACCCAACCTTCCAGGGTTGCTGGGAGGAAACATACACTTAAGGTACGTGATGGGGCTTTGTCATAGGTGTGTTCAGCACAGCCATAACAATGGGTCAAATATGACATCTCCGTGCATCAGATCTAGCTCCTTCATAGAGCTCTGCCCCCTTCCTTCCTCCACCCCCTTCAGTTTCCAACTTGTTAGTCCTCCTTAAATTAGTCCCAGAAGTCCCATCCAATAAATTCAGGGAAAGCTTGCAAGGGGTAGACTTTATTTCAATCAACCCACTCATGTTCCTTCTAACAATCTAATAGCGCTTAATAGTTCAGGATACATTTGAGTTTAATAGGATTTACCTGATAGAAATAGACTTCTCATCGCTTCTTTATAGTGGCAGTTTTGAGCAACCTGGCTAACTCAATCTCACAGGTTTACCTGTCACCCTGGCATGCTGAAGAAATGACTCAGAGAGTAGTAAATGAGCGACCTTTGCTGAAGAAATTCCTGAGACTGTCTCTTTGACATTTTGAAGGTATGCTGTACAGAATGATAACTGGTATCTGCAAGGTTCCAAGTCCACTATTTGTGTTTAGAAATTGATTCCATTCTTGTTGATGAATAAAATATTGCCACTATGAAAAACTCGATCTTAGAATTTTCTATTAAGAAAGGTGACAACATTATAGAGAGTACCCCTTTTTTCACATTTCCATTGTCAGAATCCCCATTTACAGAAGAAATTACAATCTCGAGTATTAAATCCCATCGCCCTCCCCAATACTCTATATATAATGTCCTAGTTATGAAAGAAAAGTGAATGCCAAATCTTTCAATTCACATCAGTCATCTCTTCTCTGGCAATAATTTGAGTTTCTTTAGCCAGAGTGGGGGAGGGGAAGAATCACAAAATCTTACTGTGCTAATAAAGCACAGAAGTTAAATTCAAGGCAAGCCTTCATAAAACTTGATAACATGAAAATGAAACTTCAAAATAATCCCTGAAAAGAGAATTGATACTATAGTGTAGGGTACATGGCATTCACTATCCTCCAGAAAACTTTTGAAAGAATTACTGTCATTTATTTGAAAAGTCCACTGTAATGATAGAACAATCTGAAAAGCACACACAGACAAGAGGACAATCCGACCCTTGCAAAAACAGACAATCTGACACTTTTTATCCAAGCAGCAAAGAAAATCATATTCTAACCATAGCATATCCTCTTAAAATTGGGAGATTCAATAAAAGCAAAGAAATCTCAAGAATGTTTAATCCTCGTGGTTTTTCTTTTAGGAACTTACAGTGAAATGCTGTATATGACATTACTACGATTTAACAACTGGTCCAAACCAGAAGTTAACAGAGAAAATGAGACACAAAAGAGCAAAATATGACATCTGCTCCATAATATCCTGATGACAGGTTCAGGAGCTGATAGTGAGAAATGGGACTAAGAGGGAGAGGTGAAGACTTGGGTCGTCTTTGCCCTGGCCACTTACAGCAGGTGACCTTCCAACCTTGTTTACTTAACATTAAATGAGAATATCAACCACCACAACCTTACAAGGTTGTTGGAAAGTGAAATAAAAGATTTCTGTGAAACCTTTTTTCAATGGGGTCTGAGATCAAGAAGCAACCCCAGAGGCAAGAAATGCTACCACAGTGGAAATATGGTGTTCCATTATTTTCCAGCTAGCCAGATCCAGCCAGCATCCAATGGCTACCCAAGGATAAACAGCCTAAATATCTCCTCTCTTGAGGACTTCCTTTGTTTCTATGAAGGCAGACAGTCATCTAAAAATTGATCTCTATAGATCCTGCTATCGTTGAGGCACTAGACCTTCCGGAGACAGAGGAAACACCCCAAGGAAGTGCTGCCACATTGAAGGCTGGAGAAATAACCTGACACCTTGTGACCAACCCCCAAGAGCAATCCACTGGACAGGAAGAATCACCTACTCCACAGGGCCAGACATAGTGCCAAGCAAAGGGGGGATACAGAAAGAAGAACACGAGATTGGAACAATACATCTAAACAAATCATTCATGGCAGCACTGGTGAAAATAATAAAGAAAGCAGTGGGTGCCTGGCAAATCAGAAACTGAGAGGAATCCCTGAAGAACGTCAGGCAAATAAGAAATAGACTGAAGTAGAATCCCACAGCTAAAAGACCGCAAGACAGGACTGTACCAAAAGTTTAAATAGCTCTGGTTATATTTTAAACCTGAAAGCTAGAGACACAGAGAACAGAAGAGGCACCAAGGCTACCGTCAGGATGACCGATGAGCACTGGGTATGCTCCCAGACAAAAACAGTAACTGTGCGGCCTGGGGCCCAAGCGATGACACTGTGCCCCAGGTGACCTCTGTCGCATGGGGGAAAGCCCAGTTACTGGCACCTAACACGTGGCCACACCCTCTGTACCTCTCCCACAGTTACTGATGTTGGGCAGCTAGAAGCTCAGTATCAAGAATTATTAAACAATGGAGGCCCACTGACATCATCAGAGAAGCAAACAAAAGAATTAATACCTGAAGAAAAAAGATCGTGGAGGATACAACACAAAAAACACTTTGAAAAGTATAATAAATCAGAGAGATGTGAGAAGACATTATATCCACCAAAAAATTACCTACAAATCTTGAAAATTTAAAACTGATCATTGAAAGAAAGGGAGAGGTAATGTTGAAAGCAGAGGGAATATAATCAGTAAACAAATAAGTGAGCTAGAAATTAAAGAAGGAAGGTTCCGGGTCACATATTTGGGAAATACATAATTATGCTTTCCTTAGTTAGAGATCTCAATACATGTCTTAATAAAGGTCCTGAGAAGTCCAAACATTTAAAAAAAAATCAATGTAGCTATATTTTATACAGTTTTTCCACATTTGGGCCCTATTAGTTATGTGCCAGTTATTAAGCTATTATATATTTTTTTTAATCAGCTCCAAAACCTCTCTTCTAGGTGCTCACCGCTTGGTGGGGCTGAAACTGCAAATTACTTTCTCCTTTGCCAGCTGGCTTCCCACTAGGTTCCGCTAATATGGGGCACCACTGGGAGACCAATGGGCTGGAGGACAGAGAAAGAATCTGCTCCTTCTGGTTTGCCTGGTGTTCTATCAACAGCACCCCAGCCACAGCTCTTCAACCCAGCGAGTAGCAGTTGCTTCCAAGAGCAGTTAGGTGCAGTTTACAGGTTCTGCCAGCATTCCCGGACCAGCCTCAGAGCCATGGGAACCAGCCAGGCAGCGCCTCTTCCTTCCTTAATGCTCTGGGTTCCCACTCTGCAGGATGCCCCCTTCCATGTTTCCAAGCTCTACGAGAGCCCCAGTCACTTCCCTTTACTCCAGGCTTGGTAGCTGCTTCCTGCAGTCACAATCTCTGCTTGAGTCAGAGTTCTTTTTGCCCTTCCAATACTTCCTTAACCAATTCTCTAGGTTAAATTATCCCTGTTAAAATAACTAGTGCAGTTTCCATATTTCTGACTAGACCCCAAATGATAAAAGCAGGAATAGAAAGGAAAGTATGAATACAGAGCAATTTAGTGAATGCTTCTCCCTGTTTCACACATTCTAACCTGTAACTAATATTATATAGAGAGCTAGGATACCACCTCCATCCAGCAAACACTTGTTTTGTTCAAGGATGAATGCCCAATACCTAAAGTACTGCAAGACACATAGTAGATACTCAATTCAGATTTTTACTGAATGAATGCATGTGTGAATGTACAAGATGGATGACGGTAGATGTGCACCCCAAGTCTCTCAGGATGACAGCTGGAAGGAATGTTTTGATAAGTTATTTGGGGTGAATGGATGATTGTCCAGAAGGGCATGTTCGATCAGTCACAGAGGGTCACTACACTCACATCAAAGAGAAGGGAGTCTAGATGACTACAGGGCTTTTTGATGAGGGGAAATACAAGTTAGGGGACAGAGTTAACTGTTGCACACAACACAGGACAAGCTTCTCAGTGTGAGGGGAGAAGGCTGAGAGAGAGAAAGATAAAAGAAGGAGTGAGACACACCTCACAAGAAAGTTTGAGGTAGGCTGTCATAGGTTTGCCAAGCCTCAATTTCCCCTCAGCTTAATCCACTTCACTGACGCTTTGGCAGAAGAATGGTCTTTCTGCCAATTATAAAGAGATACTGAGCCCTACAGTAAGTTATGCATTGCCATGAACAGATATGATGTTTCCTAACACCAAATACATGTCATTCTTCACCAACTCTAGATGTCCAGCAATTCAACTCTGTCATTAACTCCCGGAGTCAGCGCAGACCCCACAGTTTAAGAGCTCAGTCCCACGAGATGACCCCACTTCAGACACCAGGTGCAAATGGGGTTCTTCAACTACCCACACTTCTTCCCAGCCAACTACAAATGCAGGGGTTCCCATGAACCCCTCCTCAAGTTCACCAATTCATTAGGAAAACTCACAGAACTCAGGAAAGCATTTCACTTACAATTAACAAAGATACAATTCAGCAACAGCCAAATGTAAGAGATATAGAGGGCAAAGTAAAGGGTATAGCACAGAGCTTCTCTGCCCCTCTGGACACACCACCCTCCCAGGCAGCGCTGAGATGTGTTCACCAACGTGGACACTCCCCTAATCTCCTTGTTCCAGAGTTTAAATCGGGGTTTCATGACACAGGAATGACTGATTAAATGATAGCCCACTGCTCACTGACCTCCATCCTCTCCAGGCCCTTGCCCATAGCCAGAGGTAGAGTGAGGGAAGGGACTGAAAGTTCCAACCTTCTAAGCTCCCCCAGCCAATCCCCAGAAACCATCTAAGGTGTTTAGAGAGCGTAAGCTCCGGTGTGGCTGAAGGGGCTTGATACAAACAACAAAAGACATTCCTACCACTCAGGAAATTCCAAAGGTTTTAGGAGCTTTGTGTCATAGACCAGATATATATTTTTCTATTGTGCCATGCATCATGTGAGAGAAAAGTCAACTTTATGGGGATTACAGCAGTCCCTTATCCTGCAACCCTAAAGACACAGAAGATAAGTGTTATGACACAGCCATGAAATGTGTCTTGTGCTTGTTAAAAAAGGATTCAGAGTACTGTAAGTATATAAGGCACAATGTTCTATTTACTATAAAGAAGTGAAACCAATTTTATGAAGCACACATGAAAAAATCACTCCTAATTACCCGTTCTACATATTTCCAAAAAAAATGTTAATACAAATTCTAATTGCACTGTATTGTTTATATTATTTGTAAGAAACATAAAGGCCTTAGTCACAAATGCACTGAGAACAGAGCTAGAGAAGATCATGTTGTCAAAGAGAAAACCACAGGTCCAAAGTGGCATTACTTGGGCCAGGCCAAGTCACCAAACCAGGGCTTAATACCTAGCTTAACTACAGTTTCAACCTACCCCAGAATAAGTCTTAACCTGTCAATCAGGCATTTTCTGAAAAGCACCAATCATGTAATCTGTCACATGGGCCATTCCCATCCCCCAAAGGAAGATGAGTTACTTTGCATAAAAAGACCTCCTATCCTTCGCAAGGTGATCTTGCCTAAAATGATCCTTTCTTTTCTTCTGCTTATAACTTTCTTGCCCCCCTCCTATAAAGACCTTCCATTGTGGACATCTCTTAGGGGCACCCAGCTATTTGCTAGATGAGAGGCCGCCCAATTCATGGATCATTTAATTAAGCCAATTAGATCTTCAAAATTTACTTGACTGACTTGAGTTATTGGACAATGTAAAATGTAGACATTGGTGATTCTGTTACCTAAAAAGATAAAATACTGATAGGCAAAAACATGAAACACACAATACAATCAATTTCCTGTCTTTGGAAAACCATTAGAATAAAATGATATTGACATGAACACTACAAGCATTTAGTGACAATGACCGTGCAGGATAAATGGCTTAAATTTGATTTTGTAGGAAGGTGTCAAGCTAAATGTCCATTCATTTGATAAGCCTGTCTTGAACTTTTACATATTTTACCGTAAGTATCTGACATATAAAGATAAATAGCAGTCTTTGTTCTCAAGGAACTCCTGGGGGCAAGGATGAAAGACACATAGTACTTGCGCCAGTCTTCGCTGAATCTGAACTTAGGACAGCTATCACTCATCAATCGCCCTCACAGACCCAAAGAGTAGCCTTCACCTCAAAATCCCCATCACACAGTGCTTCTCTGGATACCATCAACACGAGCTGAAATGCTGGGTAAAACCTACTTGCCTAGTCTCTCCATCAGCTCTGCTGCTGTAACAAAGCACCACAGATTGGGAGGCTTAAACAAGAAACATTTACTTCTCATAGTTCTGGAGCGTGGCTGCCAGCATGGTCGGGCTCTGGCAAGAACTCTATTCCTAGCTTATAGAGAACCTCCTTCTTGCTGAGTAAAGGGATCCTCTTTCTACTTAAAAGGCCACTAATCCCACGCATGAGGACTTTATCCTCATGACTTAATTTCCTCCCAGAGACCCCACCTCCAAATACCACCACATTGGGTATTAGAACTTCACCATAAGAATTTGGGGGGGAACATAAACACTCAATCCGTAGCACCTAGAACACTAAGTCTTAATCGACTCTTCTGAAAATACAGTGCAAAGGCTTCAGTATTCTGTCTCCCCATTTATGCATTGTCTATAGCTGCTTTGGGGCTACAACTGCGGAGCAGAGTAGTCACAACAGAGACCAGATGGCTGCAAAACCTAAACTATCTACTATCTGGTCTTATAAGAAAATGCTTGCTGACCCCTGTCCTATAGTTGAGAGATGGGGAAAAACTCCTTGGGAGTCCAGAGGAGGAACCTGCATCCTTATGCCTTCCTTCGTCAGCACCGAGAGTCCCCCAGGAGAGATTTCGACCTGAGTAGCTAAGTGGAAGCATCCAAGTGGCTCCCCAGTGCAGATAAGACACTGCTTTAAGTCAAAACAGCCTATGGATTTTGATGAGCCTCTCTGACTGTCGTCAGCCCGCCAGCCCGAAAGCTTTTTCTCATCAGTCCCCGCCAGCCCGAAAGCTTTTTCTCATCAGTCCACATCATGGGAGAAGAGGATGAAGACCTGGGTCTACTTCAAGAGGCACAGGGCAGAAGGGAAGGGAGGGGAAGATGCTGGTTATGCTATTCCATTTCCCAAATGAGAAGATGCAAAATAGCCCATGGATGAAATCAGCCTGTGATTCCATAACAGGAAATAAAGATGGGAAATTTCATCCAGGGACTATCAAATCCAAGTTTTCAGCACATGTTCAGCAAATTGCCACACACACGTGGCTTAGTGAGAACAGTTCCTTCTCTAAATTACAAAAGTGAAAGCAGCATGATAAGCTCCAGATTGTAAATTTCATTTTTCTAAGCCATTCCATGGCAATTCCAGAAGTGCTCCTTCTCCTCACACTAATATCACTTTTATTATCAGAATATCTCAGGAGCAGACGCTAATTTTCACACATCCTCATCTATCTTAATACTGAAAGACTGTGTCCCATTTATTGATGGAGAAAGACTATGAGTAGACCTCCCCAACCCCTCCCATCAATGGACAGCAGTAGACCCAGAAGCAGGAGCTCACCAGCTTTCTCCCTTACAACACTTGCCTAAGTCAGTTCAGCAGATAAAGGGCCTTTAGAAAGTCTATTCACATTTGTAGGTGTGACTTACAAAATAAACTATACACACACACACCCCACCCAAAACTGGCAAGAGTGTTTTCTTTGGAGGAAGGGCATGAGGGTGAGAGAGATGTCATTTTTACTATAATACCCTATATCTTTTAGAATTCCGTACCAAGGGCCTAAATTACCTTTTCAAAGAAATAGTTTTCTCTGGAAAACCTTTCCAGATTCCCTAAATCAGTTGTCAGCAAACTATAGTCAATTGGATATATTTGCCCACCTGCTTATTTTTGTAAAGAAAGTTTTACTGGAACACAGTCACACCTATTCATTTACATTTTGTCCAAGGCTGCTTTCACACTGCAGTGACGGAGTGGTTACAACAAAGAATGTAAAGCCCGGAAGCCTAAAATAGTTACTGTATGGTCCTTTACAGAAAGTTTGCTGACCCCCAACAAAACCCGTATGGGCACTCCCCTCCCAACCTAAATTTTGTCACTATAGTCCCATCATATGCCCTCTCGGCATCTCTCAAAGCACAATTATGTATTCGTGCAAACAGTTAATGTCTAGCACATCCCGCCAGACTATAATTGTCTCCAAGGCAAAAACCATGCCTGATACATTCACAATTACATCCCCATGTCTGTACAGTCCTGGCATGGAAGAGGTATTTTGTAAGCATTTCCTCAATGATAGTTAATTAATTAGATATAAGGACCACAGATGAAATGACACTTGACATAAAACTGGGGTCACTGATTTGCCTTTATCGCGACAAACAGTGATTCTCATGACAGTAAAATATATTAGACAAGCCAGGCACTTCCCTGGACTAACAGTTCACTAGTTGTGTTTCTAGAATTATACAGATATCAGCCCATCTGCCCATCATTTATCTCTAAGACTCCAAAGCTGAGAAGTTTCTCTCTGTATTTTGCCACATATTACCTACAAATGGCCCAATGAGGAAGTACAAAAACAGACTACAGAGATGTACTTTGGAGCAAATACACTGAGCACCTACTATGTGTCAGGCAGTGTACTCGAAGGTGGTTACAATCAGGGACTCTGGAGACAGAGACCTGCTTTGGAGCCCTGGCCCCAGTATGATAATGACCATGAACATGTGTTAGAGATGACCAGGGAAGGCAGCTCCAGCCCAGGGCATTCGTTTGGAAACAGCAAGGTAGGAAAAGGATTATCCCTGATTGTAGACGGCAAACTGAAGTACAAGGAGACTAAAACATTTTCCGAGATCGCAAGGATTCAAACCAACCTTGTGGGTCCTGTGACCTTAATCACTATACTGCCAGGTTATCGTCTGTCATCAGTGAGAGCCTCCCTTTGAAGCATCTATCACAGTACCTAACACAAAACAGATACTCACTAAATGCTTTCATCATTATAACTATCATATCGCCATAGCCATCTAGACAGCCAAGCAAAGAACCCTACTGGTTTTTCCCAGACTTAATGTGTACAGAAATATTCATGATCCTTCATGTTGAAGTACAAATCTGTGCCTGTAAAATTTTGCTTTTCTACCGCCCTCCTCCCTAGAATCCACAAGTGTAGAAGGATGAATGTACATGTACTGCATTTTTTAATTAATGTGCTTACGCCAGAAACCAAAAGCAAGAACAAATTAATAATGAAAAGTAAGATGTTTTTAAGGTTATTCAAAAGGACACAATGATGTTTTTTTGGCTATTTCAGAGGCTGATTCAGGTAAAACTTCTCTAATTCCATGCTAGATGAAGTACTTACTAGCAAAATGTATCTATTAAATATTTATTATATCAATATTCAAAAACATAATACACTGCAATCAGTTTCAGTAGTAAAGTCATTTACACAGAGGTCAAACCTGTAAAACACGGAAAAAGCAAATGAATTTTGCACGTTTTCAAAAACCAGGTACTAAATCAAAACCCTAATGGTAATATACCCTGATTCTTTCATTCTGTTATTTGATTTCCTCATGTCCTATAACCTATCAAATAATGCAAGCCGCCAAGTCCACCCGAAATTAAATAAATATCCCATAATGAAATGCCAAGAAAATAGCTAGTTTTGGTAAATATCAATGAAAGAACAATGCTTCCTATCAGTGTCAATAAGTGTTCCTGGCAGTGGTGAAGCTCCAATTTCATTAGGCAAATGAGGAAAAGTAACATTTCAATGGAGAGCTGTTTGATGCATTGCATGGGTTGGGAAGGGCTCTCAGAGGAAAAAGCTGTATAAATGTGGATCTCATTCAGTGCAGTTCCTTTCCTTCAAGGACGGGCTCCTCTCTAGTTCCTACCTAATTTTGGTTACTCTCCGCACCCTCAAATATGTTAACACTGTAGAAGTTCTGTCATATTTGCATATTTTGTCCAGAGGCGATTCATCCCGCTTTGCATTATCTGTCAGTCCAAAACAAGTTACTCCATTGCTGGAAGAAAGCGTCCATTTTATAACATGGTGTTCAGGAGAGGACAAATTCTCACATGTGGTCTGAAGAATATGGAACAGAGCAGAAAGATCACATGTCCATGCTGTAGGGCCTCCTTTAGTACACACTTGATCCTGTGGTGTCGAGCCAGTACACCGCAGTGCTCAGGGTTTCATTAAAAGTTCTTTGGTGCAACAACAGGAAGTGATTTCGCTTTCCTTTGTAAGTTCTTGACAAGGACCACCACCATCATCAAGCCTCTAGTCAAGCGCTAGTGGGACTCTGAACAGACTGAAGAATTCCAGTCCAAACAAAGTAAACCATTAGTTCTCTTGTAAGCAAAGTTTATGACCACCTTTCATTGTAACTGACTAAACTCAATAATGTTCTCCTCAACATGAACAAAAATTTCAGTGGTATTTTAGCCCCAGGAGTCAATAAACTAATGGCCTAGGCAGAATCTTATTCATCTGGGATAAGCTAACTACTCACTCATATTTTATCCCTTTAATTAAATTAGGATTCAATCTTTGGGCCTACACTAGTATTTCTTAACCTTTTCCCTACCAAGTTTATGGCAGTAAACTTGATACAACACAGTAGCCTGAAATGGTATTCTTCACATCTGTCTTGCTCAGGAATCTATCGGAACTCCATGAGGACAATAGCTGTTGAGAATGTACACAGGAGTATATACCATACTAACCTATCTTCCTCTTCCTCTTGGCTCCTGGCTTTACCACTTCATAGCTGTGCATTCAATCTCTTTGAGCCTTGATTTCCTCAAACATAAACCAGAAATCATAAAAGAGTTCCCATGAGAATAAAGTCAGTTACTATGTGTAAAATGCTTAGAACAATGCTTGTCATGTAACGAGTGCTCAGAAAATATTAGCTATCATGTTTATTATTGCTGTGATTATTACAATATTCAACACTGCTTGCAACACCCCACTCTGAAAAGCTAACACAGCAAATGAGGTAAGTGTGACGTCAGAATGCATAAGGAGATGACCAAGTGGGTTTTATACCTGGGATGCAAGGGTGGTTCAACATTCACAAATTAATCAATATGGTAGAGCACATCAATAAAAGAAAAGACAAGAACCATATGATCCTCTCAGTTGATGTAGAAAAAGCATTTGACAAAATACAACATCCATTCCTAAAACTCTTCAGAGTATAGGGATAGAGGGAACATCCCTCAATATCATAAAACCATCTATGAAAAACCCACGGTGAATATCATTATCAATGGGGAAAAGCTGAGAGCTTTTCCCTTAAGATCAGGAAGATGACAGGGATGCCCGTTCTCACCACTAACGTTCAACATAGTGCTGGAAGTCCTAGCCTCAGCAACCAGACAACATAAAGAAATAAAAGGCATCCAAATTGGCAAAGAAAAAGTCAAACTCTACCTTCTCCCAGATGACATGATACATTATGTGGAAAACACAAAAGACTCCACCCCCAAATTACAAAAACTCATATAGCAATTCAGCAATGTGGCAGGATACAAAATCAATGCAGAGAAATCAGTTGCTTTTCTAGACACTAACAATTTAACTGTGGAAAGCGAAAGTAAGAATCAATTCCATTCATAATAGCAACAAAAACCATAAGAAACCTAGAAATAAACCTAACTAAAGAGGTAAAGGTTCTATACTCTAGAAACTACAGAACACTTATGAAAGAAATTGAGGAAGACACAAAAAGATGGAAAAATAGTCGATGATCATGGATTGGAAGAATAAATATTGTTAAAATGTCTATCCTGCCCAGAGCAATTTACACTTTCAGTGCCATCCCTATTAAAATATCACTGGCATTTTTCAAAGAGCTGGAACAAACAGCCCTTAAATTTGCGTGGAACCAGGAAAGACCCCAAAATGCCAAGGGAATGTTGAAAAAGAAAAACAAAGCTGGGAACATCACATTACCTGACTTCAAGCTATATTACAAAGCTGTGATCACCAAGACAATGTGGTATTGGCACAAAAACAGACACATAGATCAATGGAACAGAATACAGACTCCAGAAATGGACCCTCAACTCCATGATCAACTAATCTTTGACAAAGCAGAAACAAATATCCAATTGAAAAAAGACAGTCTCTTAAATAAGTGGTGCTGGGAAATGGGACAACTATACATAGAAGAATGAAACTGGACCATTCCCTTACACCATATACAAAGATAAACTCAAGAGGGATGAAAGGCCTCGATGTGAGACAGGAATCCATCAAAATCCTAGAGGTGAACATAGGCAGTAACCTCTTCTACATCGGCCACAGCAACTTCTTTCAAGACATGTCTCCAAAGGCAAGGGAAACAAAAGCAAAAAAGAACTTCTGGGACTTCATCAAGATAAAAAGCTTCTGCACAGCAAAGGAAACAGTCAACAAAACTAAGAGGCAGCCCATGGAATGGGAGAAGATAATTTGCAAATGAAATTACAGATAAAAGGTTGGTATCCAAGATCTATAAAGAACTTCTCAAACTCAACACTCAAAAAACTAATAACCCAGTCAAAAAATGAGCAGTAGACATGGACAGACACTTCTCCAAAAAAGACATACAAATGGCTAACAGACACATGAAAAAATGCTTAACATCACTAGCCATCAGGGAAATTAAAATCAAAACCACAATGAGATACCACCTTACACCAGTCAGAATGGCAAAAATTAACAGGACAGGAAACAAATGTTGGCGAGGATGTGGAGAAAGGGGAGCCCTCTTACACTGCTGATGTGAATGCAAGCTGGTACAGCCACTCTGGAAAACAGTATTGAGGTTCCTCAAGATGTTAAGAGAGCTACCTTACGACCCAGCAATTGCACTACTGGGTATTTACCCCAAAGATACGGATGTAGTGAAAAGAAGGGACATGTGCACCCCAATGTTCATAGAAGCAATGTCCACAATAGCCAAACTGTGGAAGGAGCCGAGATGTCTTTAAACAGACGAATGGATAAAGAAGATGTGGTCCATATGTACAATGGAATATTATTCAGCCATCAGAAAGGATGAATACCTACCATTTGCATTGACATGGATGGAACTGGAGGGGATTATGCTAAGTGAAGTAAGTCAAGCAGAGAAAGACAATTATCATATGGTTTCATTCATATGTGGAACATAAGGAATAGCACAGAGGACATTAGGAGAAGGAAGGGGAAAATGAAGGGAGGGGGGAGATTAGAGGGAGAGATGAACCATGAGAGACTATGGACTCCAGGAAACAAACTGAGGGTTTCAGAGGAGAGGAGAGTGGGGGGATGGGTTAGCCTGGTGATGGGTATTAAGGAGGGCGCGTACTGCATGGAGCACTGGGTATTATACACAAACAATGAATCATGAACACTACATCAAAAACTAATGATGTACTGTACGGTGACTAACATAACAATAATTAAAAAAAAAAAGAATGCGTAAGGAGACTCTTCACAACACACCATTGATTGTTCTGTTCAAACAGGGACTGTGGCAGAACCACCCTCCTTAAAATCTCCTATCAAACTCTTGTCTTGGATGAGGCTTTGCAATGGTTGTAAATATGTTAGATCTCTTGCCAGCCTTCCAAACCCAACAACTGTGAACAGAGCATACGAAATCCAGACAGGCAACCAAACAGTGGGAAGGCATGTATTTACATTGCGCGGGTCAGACGTCAGTGAAGAGAGCTGACTTCTCAGTGAGGTGTGATTCATGGGTGACACATATTCAGGCTCAGTCTCATGGGCAGCACCTTCAATCTTAGCTCTGTTCTGTTTTACTTTGGCTGGGCCGCTTGCAGTCAGCCTCTTACACGTACCTCTCCAAGGATACCTTCTGATTTGGGCCAACTTGACACACCGAATCCAGGACTCTCTCTCTCTCTCTCTGTCTCTCTCCTTTGCAGGGAACCCCCCTCAGCTTCCAGCTGCCATGGTTACCCAGAACCTTGTCCTCTGCTGCTTCAGAGCAGAAAACTAGGTTTTTCTGTTGGAATTTTAGACACAGCCATGGCCTGCCCTCAAACAAAACAAAACTGCAAACCCAGTATACCTGTCCCTTCTAATTTTGACCACCTTCCAGGATCTCCCTGCTTTTCTTTACTCTCCAAAGACTTCAAATAGTCAAGTTTTGTGGTTTTGTCCTGAGTATATAATCACTAGCTATGGAAAATTAGGTCTGTTAGGAGCTTTCCACAGTCATGCTGAATATACAGCCTGATAAAAATTCAGCAGGGATTCAAGCAGAGCTGTCTTTTGTGTTCCAAATGGCCAGGAAACACTCATTCCAGAAACAGTACAATATTGTTAAATGAGAAAAAGAGTTCTTACCTTAAGACAGGAAGTCACTTCCAAGAACAAATTCCAGAGGAACGAATGAAGACTGGTCAAGGAGTAAGTCTAATTGTTCGTTGTGAGATGCACACACACTATGTACACAGGTTGAGAGATGTGAGTACCCATGGAAAGTGAGGTACTACAGAAAGGCCCCGTAAAGGGGAAGATTTTAATTCAAATAGGTATGAAAATGGGAGTCCGAGGCAGAGATTTAGAAAAACAACCAGCTGATAATGTAAGTTACTTAAGAGGTCAAAAGGAGAAATATGCAAGTCTAGACCTAACACAGCCAACATCAGGATCGGGATGGCAAAGAGCCTACTAACTCAGACCAACTGGGAATGGCTGCTTGGCGGCTATGTGAAGAAAGTCCGAGAGGCCTTGTTTGGGCTCACCAGAATAGTGTCATGATTGATTATTGATTTCTGCCACAGGAAGAGAGAAGGGAGGGGCAGCATGGTCCCACTTACAATCCAGAATCAAGAATAAGGTTATGGAATTTGAGAAGAATAAGAAGGGACAGATTCGTCAACATCATCATTATTAATAACATTGAGTACCTTCAGTATGCCCAGATGATGTTTAGAGTAATTCAAATTTAAGTGAAATTAAAAAGGGATATCAGACAGACTAAAATAAAAAAGTGCCTTGAATCTTAATAAGCCCACAGTACATAAACTGCCTCTAATTAGATTCAGGAATATGACTCCTTTTGAAACCAAGCAAGAGAAAACACTTATTCAGAAGATTTCAATGAAAAATTAATAACCACTTGGTTCCACTTTATCATGCACAGACCTCAACAGTGGATTTTAAAAAACGAAAAGTACAGTCTGTCTCAGAGAAATTATACTTGTGAGTCCTTCAAGAGCTAGGACATTTTAATCAATAAGGTGTAAGGGCAATTTACTGACTTACACAAATGAACAAAACACTTGGTGTTCAAAATGAGTGAAGTCTGTCACTGGAATCGTTAAAAGTTTCTATAACCATACTACCAAATTAACAGAAAAGCAAGCAAAACCTCCCTCCAATCTGATTTTTATTTTCCAGTTAACCAACTCCTTATCTGGATAATGGTAGTTGAGGTTGTTAAAAGTTACTTGGTATTACGCCAGTCTTTTTCGAAGAAATGTGACTTGCCCGAGATAAATACAAATTACAGAAGGGGAGCATCTATGCCTCTGATTTCTGGTTCGTACAGCTCTCCCCTAACCATATCATGATGTGCTAAGGAGGATAATTAAACAGGGTAATTAAGAGTCTAAGTTTCACAACTGAATGAGTACCACAAAAATTAACCTACCAGCAGACAAAGTGAGGATGGGGTTTTCTGTGGTACTGGCAACTTTCTCTTTGGGTTCTGGGGAGGAACGTTCACTTTATGATCCCATATGAAACTACAAATATGTTGTAGGGATTTTTTTTTCAGTATTTTGAGTTATTTCACAATTTAAAAAAGTTTGAAATGAAAATGTTTGAAGTCTCATGGTCCTAAATTTAATTCTAAATTCTCATTTACAAACTGGGTGAATTCAGGCAAACTACTTAACCTCTCCAAGCTTTAGTTTCTTCTTTGGTAAAATGAGAACGATGGTCAATAATGATAATGATGGTACGTACAGACCTCACATGGCTGCTGTGGGTATCAAGAAGAAAACCCGGCACTTAGTGGACTCTGTTTGGGCTGAGCTGTCCCTGCAAAGGTTCAGAAGCTGGCCCCTGCGTCACTTACAAGCTGACACACATCAACACATTTTCAGGTGGTAGTTGCACTTGACATTGCACCTACTAGCTGACAGTATGCCACTGTTCAAACTGCCATGGGGCAGCACACCGTTGAATGCAAATGTAGTCCTTTCACCGTGGAGCTCAGGCTCGGTGCGTAAAGAAAGCCAGCAAGGAGACACTTGAACATAATTTGGGGTTACTGGCTATCAAGAAACCAATAAGGAAAGGTACAAGTGGAAGCCTTTATAGCAAACAGACAGACATTTAGGGAGTCATATGGCATAGGAGACATCATGAAGACTTTGGGGTCTGACGGAGAGAGGGTTCAAATTCCAGCTCTGCCACTCACCAGCAATGCTGTAGTAGACACTAGGTAATTGCCCAGTATCTTTTCTAAACCATTACACAGTCTCAGCCAAAGATGAGAATCCTACCTCTTTGACAAGGACTGCTGCAGCAGTGAGCATATGACCTAATCTTCCCTAAGTGCCAAGTGACAGGAAGCCTGACAAGAGGCTTATTGAAAGAACTTCCTCCCGCTAGGAGAATAACAGAAAGGAGATTATCTCTGTTCTTCCTCTAGATGTTGTCTCTCTCCCAGAAATGCTAGTCATCTTGCTTCCACAGTGAAGACAGAACCACTACCAAAGGCTTTATTGCAGAGAGAGGCAAAAATCCTGGAATACCAATCACATAGATGAGCCATTGAATCACCTAACCTGGGGCACACACTACTTCTGGAGTCCCTGATATATGCAACGATGAAGACTTCATTGCTGAGGCCAGCTTGAGTCAGAGTTTTTAACTTGTAGCCAAAAGCATCCTAACTGAAAATAACAAGATTCTATGGATTTCAGTTGCCTCATCTAGAAATTAGCTTGCCCAGTTATGGAAGGCTTAAAAAAAATTATCTTAAGAAACAAAAGAGCATAGGGAAAAGGAAGGAAAAATGAAATAAGATGAAAATGGAGAGGGAGGCAAACCATAAGGGACGATGAGCTCTAGGGAACAAACTGAGGGTTGCTGGAGGGGAGGTGGGTGGGGGGATGGGGTAACTGGGTGATGGGCATCAAGGAGGGCACATGATGTAATGAGCACTGGGTGTTACATGCAACAGATGAATCACTAAATACTATCTCTAAAACTAATAAAAAAAAAGAAAAGAAAAAAATTCTCAAAAGCAATTAGGACAATGCTTATTAAGCAACCAAAAAATGTTCCCTATTTTTTCAAAACACACTCTCAAATGAATTCTCATGAGAAGGCATTAAAATATTTCTTTTCCTCTATCGAGAAATTCATACACCTGAGTGTTTCTCTTTCCTATGATGGAGTTAAAATGGATCCTAAAGATCACTAGATCTGTGATTCTCAAACACTAACGTTGAAAATTTTGTTAAAATGCAGATTCTTGGGTTTTAGGCACAGATTATACCCAACGGGCCCCAGGAATCTTCACTTGACAAGTATCCCAGGTGATCCTGATGGATGTAGTCTAAGAATCATCTTGGATCTTTCCAAAGAAACTCCAAACAGCATCCTAACTCTAGCCTCCCTGCCTCCACTTTCGTGGCTATGTTCTCCTCTGTCCAGTCCCCAAGTGGTCTTCCGGAAACTGAAATCTAATCATATGGCCTCTTTGCTCTAAACCTTCCATTGGTGAAGCTCAATTAAAAGGCTTAACTGAGCAACACAGCATGCAATAAGTTTCAGTCCTCCTCCTCAACCCCAATTATTTATAAGACACTAAGACCCTAAGATGCACCCATCGGGTTACAAGAATTCTACTTAATGAGGAGCTTCATTTAATAACCCTAGTTTGACATACATGGCATTATCTGCATTTACAAGGCTCATTTTGGATACCTCATGCCTTGTGTGTAGCTGAAAATGGAGAAACAAGACACATGACGCAAGCAGCCTTATATGTGTACATTTTTTCTGTGTGTGCTCATGGGTAGACAGTTCCTAATACTGATTATCTCATATATCGTTTGCATTGATTTTTTTCTGTATGCTTTATGGTTTTCTTGAGCAGGACTTGTATTAAAGTTTCCATTACATAAACACTGAGTATCAATGAATATTTGGTAAGTCCAATATTAAATGCACTATAAGTAAAGCTAAAAAAAATCTAAAGGGACATGGATAAAAAACATGTTACAGAGTAAATAATAAAAGGACACTGTCTTGTAATGTATGCCATGTTATGATGGCTGATTTGAACTCTTGAAGAAACTGTCCATTTTAACAGGATTTAGTGTTGTTTAGCATAAACAGGTGTTAATTTTGAAGTTCAGCCATGCACTCAAAAATTTCCTATTGAAATTAACAGTTACTATATATTTTTTTCTTTCTCCAAATTTTTATTTAAATTCCAGTTAGTTAACAGACAGTGTAATATTAGTTTTAAGTGTACAATTTAGTGATTCATCACTTACATACAATACCCAGTGTTGATCACAGTGCCCTCCTTAAAGATTTTTATTTATTTACTTACATATTTATTTAGAGAGAGAGCCTGTGACCAGGGAAGAGGGGGAGAGAGAGAGAATTTCAAGCAGACTCTGCACTGAGTACAGAGCCCAAGGTGGGGCTCAATCTCACAACCCTGAGATCATAATCTGAGCCGAAATCAAGAGTTGGACACTCAAGTGACTAAGCCACCCAGGTGCCCCAGCAAGTGCCCTCCTTAATAACCATCACCTATTTAATCCATCCCCCCACCCACCTCCCCTAACAGTAACTATATTTTCGACTCATGAGAATTAGAATTTGTCTTAGGGGGGCGCCTGGGTGGCACAGCGGTTAAGCGCCTGCCTTTGGCTCAGGGCGTGATCCCGGCGTTATGGGATCGAGCCCCACATCAGGCTCCTCCGCTATGAGCCTGCTTCTTCCTCTCCCACTCCCCCTGCTTGTGTTCCCTCTCTCGCTGGCTGTCTCTATCTCTGTCGAATAAATAAATAAAATCTTTAAAAAAAAAAAAAAAAAAGAATTTGTCTTAGGACATTTTTCAGGATCAAATTTCTTCCTAAAACAGAGAAAGATAATGTTTGCTTTCTGGTAGATGAAAATAATGTACAATCTTTGTAGTATCAGGGCAGCGCAATATGAAATAATGAGAAGCTATTTCCCATCTAATAAACAGAAAAACTTTTTTTAAATCATATTTGATGCAGGTCAGGGTACTACACAACATACCTTTTCATACACTGCATGTCAATTTCTTTTATCTCTGAAAGGAGGATAGGTTTTTTGAGGAATAAAAGAGTTAATCCACACAAAGTGCTTAGAATAGGATGTGGTCTACAATATATAATAAATTGCCAATAAATAGGAGTGACTATTTTTCTTGTTACTGCTAACCACCACAGGAGTATAAATTTGTTCAGCCTTTCTGGAGGGCAATCCGAAAAAAACATCTCAAAAATTTATGTGATTAGTAAACAAAAACTTAGGTTCAAGAATGTTCACCACAACATTAAAACAGTGCAATATCAGAAATAATGTAAATGCCCACGAATAAGCAAATGACAAAATACATTAGGACATCTATGTGAGTGCAGCCTCCTTTTTCTCCAAACTATTTGGCATCAGAAATAATACCTGCAAAAAATGTTAATGCATATGTTAGTATTCTTGATTTGATGTCAAGTGGGAGGGAACTAACAAACAAAATTATCTAATTAGTATGATCCTAATTTTGTTTAAAAGAAAATGCATACATATACCTCATGCACATGTGCGCCAAATAATGAAACGGTCCACGCTATTATTTACAACGGTGTTCTCTAGGGCACTGGTGATTGCAGAATCTTTAAGGCCTTTTAATGTATTTCTGTAGTTTCAAAGTTTTTTTATAGTAAGTACAAGATAAATTTTCTTATTCAGATATAAAATTAGAAATGGCATAATATTACCTGTTGAGACCACACATCCAAAATATTTAATATGCATAGGCTTTATCCAAGACTATTCTCTTCTATCAGTCATTGTATGCCCGCAATTTCACGGCTTCAAAATACTACTTCACTCGTCAAGATAGTTTTGAAAAAGTATTCTCAAACTCTCACCAGAACTGAAGTTTCGGTATAAAGCCAATTGCTACCTGTCAAGCTAGAAGACATCCTATTTTGAGAGAGTTAATAAAAACTTAGATTAGTGATAAGAAAAGCCAGACGTGGTGGGCAAAGAGGCATAAAGAATCCAGATAATGACAAAATAAGAAACATTTTTTAAATCAAAAGGGTTTCTCCCTAAAATAGTTTTCACACCCAAACAAATGAAATATTTTTAAAAAGACTAGGTTTTGGCTCTGCTACCCCCTCAAACAGTTTATCTCACTGAGTCATTCGTTCTTTCATTTCATACCACAAAATAAATGGAAACATCAGGAGCCACCAAGTAAACTCTGAAAACTAAACACGACACATCAGGATTAGGACAACAACATGAACCAAAAAAGGATTTGAATAGTCTGCTCTCTATGAAGCGGATCTCACATTAGAACAAAAACCTTTTCCAACTACGGCCATGTTTACATGCAAGGATGCCATTTCGTGTACTAACTTCTAACTGAAAAGCAGGCTAAAGGGTGTAAATAGTATAGAAAAGATGTGCCAGCTAGAGGTATGGCACGATGTTCCCCAGCCCTGAAAATTAAGAACAGGTATTAAACCATCAACGCATAACTTCTCCGTTACAATCTATTCCAAATCACACTTATTAAAGGGCTCCTCAGGTAAAAGGATGAGGCAATTGGTTTTTCACATGGTGGGGGCGGGCGGAGGCTGGAGGAAAATGTCTCCAAGCAATACCTGATCATTTCTTCACAATCAAATTTTTATCAGTTATTCACGGGCATTTTTTTATTAAATAAGGGAATTATTCTCTCAACCTTTCAAGTTCTTTTTTTTTTCAAGACTTTATTTATTTATTTGACACAGAGAAAGAGAGGGAGAGAGAAAGCAGGGGGAGTGGGAGAAGCAGGCTCCCCGTTGAGCAGCAAGCCCGATGTGGGGCTTGATTCCGGGACCCTGGGATCATGACCTGAGTTGAAGGCAGACAGTTAACTGACTGAGCCACCCAGGTGCCCCTCAACTTTTCAAGTTCTGATGATGTCATCCAGGTACCCTAACTTCCTCCTAGATAATTTATTTTTTTAAAGATCTTTGATTTATTTGAGAGAGAGAGACAGAATGAGTGGGAGGGGGAGAGGGAGAGAGAGTTTCAAGCAGACGCTGCAATGAGCACAGAGCCCAATGCAGGGCTTGATCCCAGAACCCTGAGATTATAACCTAAGTCAAAACCAAGAGTAAGATGCATAACCAACTGTAACACCCAGGCGCCCCCACCCACCAGGTAATTTAGAGTTAATAATTATCCATCAAAAGCAGCAAACTCCTTACCTTCTATCAACTGTAAACCTCTGTTAAACAGCAACTGGACAACTGGACATACTCATTCTATAGAATTTTCATGTGCTAGATGCTAGAGATAACGAAGATGAAAGAGACTCAGTCTCTGGAGGGGTAGCAGAGAGATAATAGTAGATAATACAGAAAGCATTATAAGAAGTACCATTTGGGCTAAATCTTGAAGATAACAAAGACAGACGTCAGGAAAAGCCCATTTCCAGCAGGGGAAACATAACATGCAAAAGTACATGAACATCCAAGTCCAATGTTTTAGGGGACCTTCTAGTTCAGTGCAGTACAAACACGGGAGTTTGTGTTTGCATGCTGAGTCCATGCAAAGGAGGTAAAAAGAGAATGAGGCCCATAGTGGGGTGAAGAGGAAACCTGAAGGTTGTTCGTATACAATACAATACCTAGTTCACTCTCTAAGACATGCTTTTGATGATCCAGAGAGAATACCATCAGAATGATTCTTCCTTGCCAAATGTGTATGTATGTGGTATTTATCGTAAGTTATTCAGCTTGCTATTTGAGGAAAGCATATCATATAATCCAACCTCACAGCATGCCCATATGTAAAATGACCTATTAAGAATACGTTCAATTAAACAAAAAGGCAAAATGTATTACTATCATTCCTAACAATTAGTACTCCTAATATGATCACCACCACCACCATTTCTTGAGTGCTTACTATATGCCCAGCAGTCTTTACCTCTGTAAGTCTTCACACTGCTCCCCGCGCCCACCCCACTGTGGTTCCTCTACTGACACAGGTGGAAAATAAAGTTTTGAGAGTTTAAGTTCCCTAAGAACACAGGGCTAGTAAGGTCAGGGTCAGGATTAGAACCTAGGAGCTGTGCCTATATTTTTTATTTTGTTTTGTTTTACTTGCCCTTCCATTGCTTAACTTTTATTTTTTCCCTAGCTTTATTGACATCTGACAAAACTGTAAGCTATTTAGAGTATACAATGCAATGACCTGATATATGGATACACTGGGGAAGGATTCCCCTCCATCAAATGAATTATCACATTAATCTCCAACTCTTCTCATACATACCTTTTGGGGGGGGTGATAAAATTTAAATTCCATCTCCTAGCAAATTTCAATTATGTAATACATTGGTTATCAACTATAATCACCATGTTATAATTAGACCCTCAGACCTTATTCATGTTTAAAACTTAAAAGTTTACTCCCTTTTATCAACGCTCTCTATTTCCCCCATTCCACAACCCATGGCCTATGTTCTTCACCCACCAAACCATACATACTGCTTCGCAGTCTTAGTTACGGTATTTGTTACTAAAGGTGAATGCAAACAGTCTTTAAAACACCAACTTGATTTCATGTAACAGCCATAATCTAGTGTAAAAGAAAACCCACAGATTCTTGTCCCAGTGACCACAAACAAGTTTTCACTGCCCATACAAAATGGTCCTGCCTTCTGCATTAGGACTGAATCCCCTTCAAACTTCCTCCTCAGATTCTATAAACAACTGGTAAAGTAGAAGTACAATCTATATGTGGGATTCTTTATACAGTCAAAGGAAACTTGAGCATCTATATTTTTTTCCTAAGAGAACCACACAAAGGAAGCTGAGAGAAACATATCTGTTATCATCAACCACCTGAACCCATTTCAGGAACTTTTATTTGATCAACATGCCGTAAATGTTACGGAGACTATCACCAATTCGTATTCTCTCCAGGTTCCTGTGGTCCATTACACTTCAGACCTGTAAGAAGAAAGCCTCTGAACAAAAAATATATAAACTCATTTCACCAAAATACCGAGTTTTGAGAGAAATATCTTTTTAATGCAGATAGATAGAAAAGCTCAGCCAGGATTTATTAGGCCAAAGTCCATGGGAATATTAAACCACATGTTCAGTATCTCTTTGCAGAATCTCAAATGGTTCCTAATTCAGAAAAGCTTAAAAACCAAGCGAGGCCACATAGAGACACAAACCACTGAGTTTACATCGAAAATAAAATATATCCAAAGACCCAAATACATTTACATCACCTGAGCTAGAAGCTGTAAATGCCCTGGAATAGGGGACAAGAGTTCAAGTGTCTGCTCTATATAACCCAGGCAGAACAAATCGTCTTCCACATTTAACTTCTCTGCAATTCAGTTGCTTTACCATGTAAGAGATAATGTCAAAGATGTCTAACCATTCTCATATTCTCATATTTCATCAGAAGAATTAAAAGTTTTCCTACTGCTATTCTAACCTAGATGAGGAAACCAAGGCATGAAGCAGTAAGTAAATGTCCAATGCACAAAGCTAACATGGCTTACATGCCACTTGGAACAGACCTACAGCAGGTGCTACTGGGGCTCCACCCACATGACCTCACATCCCCCCAACACGGTCCCTGTGTGCGCCCACCCCCAGCACCCAGACCCCAGGGCCCTCTGTCATGGGGTACTGATGCCAACTTCCCCTTGATCACGAGGAACCACAAGTGCCTGGACATTTTTATCCTGATGGGAGGGATAAGGATGTATAAATATCCCAACTCCCTTGCCCCTAATGGGAGCAACTCCAGTGTGTAATGTACATACACTATGTCCCAACTCCAGTTTGTAACATACATACACCATGTCCCAACTCCAGTGTGTAACGTACATACACGAGGTCCGAGTCTTCCCTGTCGAATAAAAGCAATGTTGCCCTCCTTGATTCTCAGCTGAATAACACACTCTCCTTATGCTCTTTCTCCTACTGGCTCAATTTCCCTGATCCCCTTCCAGACTTTCCTGGAAATACCTACCCCCAAAAATTACTTTCACATGAATCCTTTTCTCACTAACTGCTACCAGGGAACACAAACTGAGAGAAATTTAAAGGTGACTCTGGTTCAAAGATTTCCAAATTACAACTGCTTACACACAATTCCTGCTATATCCACAAAACACTAATACCATGACCAATTTCTTTATGTGGTTGATTTTAGCTCATTAAGGAACTTTAAACAAGTACGTACGTTGTTTGCTTAAGAAGGTAACATCAATACAGTCAAAAAATAAAAGGGATTTAGCTCTGGCTGGTCCAGGTAAAAAGTCCTGAGCTGAAGATCTTAAAAGCACACTGGCACAGGACCGAAAATTCTCCTTGACAAAATCGTAAGGTTTCAAAGATATTTAAAAGAGTAGCTTCCCACTCTGTGATGCACTGGTATCTGACGCTGCCTCCCTGTATCACCTGGTCTTGCACAATGCCAGTGGTGTGCTCTCTGCACTCTGGGACACGTTGCTTTAGTAGCCATGTTGTGTATGCACCTTGCACGTGGCATAATTCCTGGTACATAACCAATGTACAATAAGTGTTAAACCATTTAAGGAGGAAGCTAAGTCTCAGAGAAGTTGAATATCTTACCTGAAGCCACATAGTTGATCAGTGGGCTAGAATCGGATACAACTGAACTTTCTCTCCATGCCACCTGTCAGCATCTAGAACCAGACGTGATTCATTCCTAAAACTCACAATGACTTTTCCTAGATGACTTCATCTTTGGCACTAAGTCTATACAAGTATATACAATTTTACTCTCTTATAATCTTTGTTTCTCCTATTCTACCCCAAACTCTCTGAGAATTCCATGGAACATTGCCACTGACTGATTTTCATCCACTATTTGCCTATTAGCATAACCTCTTTTTATTACTTTCCTTTTTCAACTACTGCTATTACTCCTTTTTTTTTCTTTCATTATAACCCTCAGAATTGATTTCACTTTTATATTCATTATTGTTCACTTATAATCAGCTTTTGATTGCATGCTGATTATTCTTAAATTTCAACTTTATAGTACTGAAGAAAAACAGTGCTTGGTGTTATGCTTCTGATTACAAAATCAGCTGGATTAAGTTATGTAACTGTTTTTAAAAGGCCTGTACCTAAATTTTAAAATGTAGTTTTTTTGTTTAACCTTGGATAAGCTGTCTGAATAGAGAATGGTTAAGAGCTGGGTGAGATCAAAAAATAATGAGGCTTGTTTTCCACTTAAGCTACACGAAAAATACCAGAACTGACACATCTGAATAAGTAAGTCTCTGTATTCAATTCAATTTCTTGCTGCAGTTCTAGAATTCCTATCTAGGAAGCGTTATCAGAGCTTGTACCCCATTCCTTGGAATATTCTCTCCATTGCAGCTCTTCTTGCTTTAAATTGATCTCACTTTCAGAAATGGTTAGAGCTTCTCAAACCAACACTGGTGAATAATACAGTGGGAAACAATGTTTCGTTCAAAAACAAGTATATGAAGCATAAAGCAAGACAACCTGTATTCATGGTCCATGAGCTGCCTTTCCAAGCAGCTACAAAAAAATGTGCATCTCTAGGAAAGCTCAAGGATGCCAAAAGGGTCCAGGTGGAAAAGTTCAAGGTGAGTTGAGAAACTTGCATACCACACAACACCAAAAGGCATTATTATGTTCATTTCCTGTGGCTGCCAGAACAAAGCACCACAGACAGTGGCGCTTAAAAGAAATTCATTGTCTCAAGGTTCTGAGAACAAGGTGTGATCACGTTGGTTGCCTTTCATGCCTCTCCCCTAGCTTCTGGTACTTTGCTGGCCTTCATTGGTGTTCCATGACTCGTAGAAGCATCGTCGTGATCTCTTTCTTCATGTTGTCTAAATTTCCCCTTTTTATAAGGACACCAGTCTTATTGGATTGGAGCCCACCACAGTAACCTCAGTTAACTCGATAATCTCAGTAAAGATCCTATCTCAAAATAAGATCACACTCTGAAGTACTATGGGTTAGGCCTTGAAGGTATAAATTTGTTTTTGGAGGGAATACCACTCAACCCATGACAGGCACAACTGAACAGACCAACGTGAGTGGCAACCCAAGGAGCTGTGTGGGACAACAGTTGTGACAACAGCTCCGTGTAAAGTCTCTGAACCAGTATGCTTTTTAAAATGGGCTTGGTGATGGCAATAAGAATGCCAACTCGCAGGGTAGAAATAAGAACTCAATGAGACAATACTCTTCAAGTGCACAACACCAGGCTCAGGCCACGAGATGTGCTTGAGAAATGTCCAGGGTCTATTCCTATGTGTACTCAACTTCAGGTTATCCAAACAGACACAATGAACAGCCCCTGGGTAGGTGAGTTCCAGAGAAATGCTACAGCTGCATTCCAGAGAGCCCTGCGAAGCCCTCAAGAACACCATGCACCTCTCCCTATAAATGTACATTTCTCAGTGATCACCACCACACTAGACTGTATACATTCCTTAAAGGCAGCAACGACCTCATAAGCCCAAGCTTCCTATCAACCCACCATCTCTGGGGCCTAATAAGTGTGCCTATTATGCATTTAACAAATACTCACTGGAAGAATAAAAGAATATGAATATTTAATAGAATATTAATAGTAAAGGTATTTCTTAAACATTTTAACCAGACATGGGAAACAGGAAATGTAGCTCCAACTATTCACCAGACAACATTTCTACTTAGGAGAACGTTAACATAAAATATATATTCATTGTATGCCTATGCTCATAGCAGCATTATTCACAATAGCCAGAAGGTGAAAGCAACCAAAGTGTCCACTGATGAATGAATGGATCAACAAAATGTTACACATTTGTATAAACATACCATGTTTACCCATAAAATTGAATATAATCCAGCCTTAAAAAGGAAGGAAATTCTGGCACTTGCTACCACATGGATGAGATTTAAGGGCATTATGCTAAATGGAATAAGCCAGTCACAAAGGACAAATATGGTATGATTTCTCTTACATGAGGTCCCTAGAGTGGTGAAATTCAGAGACACAGAAAGCAGAATGGAAGTTTGCAGGGGGCTGGTGAAGAGGGAAATGGGGAGCTAGCGTATAATGGGTATCAAATTCCAGCTAGGGAAAATGAAAAAGTTGGAGATGGATGGTGGTGATGGCTACACAACACTGTACTTAATGTGAATGTACTTAATGCTACAAAGAGATACACTTAAAAATGGTTAAAATGACAATTTTATGTTATATCTATTTTATCACAATAAAAAAGTAAATAATAAAAATTTAACAAATATATACATACATTCATATTTTTAGGACCTTTAGAAATGTGGGAAGCAGAAACAAGGTTTCAGAGACATAAAAGACATTTGCAAGGTCAAATTTTGAATCAAAAATGCAGTTCCTTTGCTACTTCCCTTAACATCCCAAATTCAATCACAAAAACACTGCTTTGCATTCATAATTAATTTTACTTAAATTACACAATGTTGCTTATTTAAAACTTCAAAGTTCCAGTAAAGGGATTCTTTTCTGACCTATTAAAAGAGACTTTGAAGTATGTTGGGGGGGAAATAGATTCATCCTGTAGCAGAGAACAAAATATCTTCGAGAAAGAAATACCGTAACTCATGGATTACTGTAGACATAACATTATTGACATACTGCCAATATTAAGATAAATGAAATGTCATACTCACTTGTGGCCCTTTAATGGAAAAGGAAACAATAATTTTCTCTCATCTCTATCTGAAGCTTAACTCTGTAAGTTTTCCCCCACATTAAAATTATATTTTATATAAAATATAGTTATAAAATCAATTTTATAACACTCATAAAAGCCTCACCATAAACCTTTATCAGACAAAAAAGAAAGCATCCATTACATTCACAGTATGTCCTGCTAGGAGTTTTGGATCTGGTACTCCCATCCTAAAAGTCCCTGTGATATTGTGATTTGTAATAAGAAATGCATATTTGGACTTTATCATGGTCCTAGTATGGAGCTCCTAAATCTCCTGGAAATTCCTAAGTGATGAGAGTGAGAAAGGTATCTTCTTGTTATGTGCACAAGGTGACTTCTGGACCCCACCTAAGGATGGGGGCTGGTTGCTAGGGGAACCAAGCAAGTGATCAGAGGGTTGGAGCTTTCAGTCCCATCCCTCTTAGGGGAGGTCTGAGGGGCTGGAGATTGAGTTCAGTCACCAGTGGCCAAAGATTTAATCAGTCATACCTATGTATGAGGCCTCCATAAAAATCCCTGACCTATGGGATTCTGAGAGCTTCGGAGTTGGTGAACACATGGAGTTTTGGGGAGAGTGGTGGGCTCAGAGAGCATGGAAGCTATTCAACTCTACTCACATACCTTGCCTCAGGTGTCTCTCCCACCTGGCTGTTCTTGAGTTATATCCTTTATTATAGTAAACCAGTAGTAATCTGCTAAGGAAAATGTATCTCTGAGTTCTATGAGCTGCTCTAGCAAACTGATGGAACCTGAGGCAGAGGGGATCAAGGGGACCTCCAATCAATGGCTAGTCAGAAGCACAGGTGACAATCTGGTCTTGAGATTGGCAGGGGGAGGCCAGAAGTTTTAGGACTGAGTCCATAACATGTGGGATCTGATGTCATCTCCTGTAAACAGTGCCAGAAGGGAGCTGAATTATAAGGACACTCAACTGGTGTCAGAGAATCACTTGGTGGTGTTAGAAAACCCATACATCTGAATTGGTGTCAGAATCTACACCCTTAGGCTCAGCCTCCCCAAAGAACCAATCATAAGACTTCTGCATCCATTTCAAAGGAGACTACTCAACACTTCGTCATTCAACCCTTCTCAATCATTTTTAAATTAGTGAGGATAATCGGTTTATAACTTCGCCATCTCAAAATCTATCTAGTTTTTCTAATTAGCCAAACAGCACAAGTATGTTTTCATGCTAATTATAAAAAAAGTTAACAACTGAAAAATTCATTCTTCTTTTCCCTATATTGTTGGTTTTCAGACTTACTGATACATCACTTTAAAAAGAGTTCTGAATCATAACAAAGAAATACTTGCCATTAATAGTTTATCCCCTTAATCAAAAATAATTAATAACTTTCAGCTTTCTTTATATTACTTATTTAAGGCCTATGGAAGCCCTAAGCCTGGAATGAGAGTGCATATTAAATGTGGTTTTCCTCCCTTTTTCAAAGGTAAATTAACCCAAATAACTCCTTCAAAGTCCAGGCTGTTGTAACTACATCATCTTGACAGCAATTAGGAGAGCAGGATCAGAAGATGGGGGCAACATGCAAAAGACACCAGAGTTTCCTTATACAAATGTGAAGAGATCCCCATTGATCTGGCAAAAACTAATATTTTCTGATAAGGCTAAAAATCTCCCAATCAGTGCTGAGAGCAAGAAAGTCCTTTTCCCAAGAGATTTCATTTTATTCCTCTATTCCTGAGCACACACAAGGCACCACAAGGAGACTCTCTCTCTCCTTTCATGTAATTGCCTACCGTGACTTTTCCAATTCTCTACTCTGGGCTTCCATTGCTCATCTTCCTTGCAAATTGAGGCACTGAGGGGATTTACAGGGAAAGCAGGGAAAAGATCTATGAAAATAAAGGCTTTCTGATTCTAGTTTGCAATAATAATCCCAAAACCAATCACTAATATGTACTGACAATTTAAGGCACAGTGCTAAGAGGGTACATGAGCTCAGTTACTGCTCAGTGCAACCCTGAGAGGTGAGTATTATAACTCTCCCCATTTTGCAGGTGAGGAAACTCAGGCACAGAGTAATTTCATCAAATTTTACAACCAACAACGTTTTGTACCACTTTTATGTACCATTGGGAAAAACTTGCCAATCAATCTATGACACAGGTAAAAAAAACATATCTGGAATACAGAGATGTTGACATGTAGGGGGAAAAGTGTCTTACAAATAAAATACGTAAATAATTTTCACAAGACCATGGGTTTGAATGAAATGAATGCTGCCCCCTGAGTCCCAGCTGACTGCACCAGGGACTAATGCGGGAACCAGCAGCCTCTGCAGGTGGCTTACAGGAAGCCCTGCCCAATAAGAAGCTCATTATTGAGTGGTGGCAAAAAGATCCAAACAAATACTCTTTGGGAAGCATAAAGTGGAGGTAAACCAAGAGAAGTTGAGTAATTTCAACTCAGAATATTGTTTCAAGCAAAGCTGAGGAAGTGTTCTGGGCCTGTATGAAGCCCACTATCTATATGTATCTTCGAAATACTCGTTGGCTATTTGGATAAACGAGCTGACTTCTCATGACATCCCATTTTCCCATTTAGTAATTCCTTCCTAAGAAATACTCTTCATTTTAATCATAAGAAAACAGTCTAAAGCAAGGCCCACTGCCATCACCTTCAAGTCTGATAAATTAACCCAAAACAGATCAAAATGGTGAATAGTAAGAAAATCTTTAGGAAGTTGGAAATGTGAAAAAGAAAACAAAGCAACCATGAACATGTGATCTTGGAGAAAAGAAGATAGGTCAGCAGCTGTTCATGAAGAATGGAAAATATCATGATGCTCTAAATGGATCAGACCTGAGCTCTGCTACTTGGGGGAGCCATGGTGCTGTTCCTAAAACCTTCCCACCTCAGCCATGTGCTGTAGGATGGAGAAAAACACCTTATGCAAAATAGTCAATTTTCAGCTGGCCAGTGATCTAAACCTGAATACAAAAGGATGAGCTAGACAAATGAGATTTTCTTATTAGAAGTATAACATTCCGGGAGACAGAAGAAGCTGAATGATGTTTTGGGGACAGGGGGCTATAGTGGGCATGGGAATGGACAATCAAAATCATTTGCTGATACCCCAATGTTTAGAGCAGCAATGTCCACAATAGCCAAAATATGGAAAGAGGCCACATGTCCATCAACAGACGAATGGATAGAGAAGATGTGGGGTGTGTGTGTGTGTGTGTGTGTGTGTGTGTGTGTGTGTAAAATGGAATGCTGGAATATTAGTCAGCCATAAAAAATGAAATCTTAACCATTTGCAACAATCTGTATGGAACTAGAGGGTAAGCAAAGTAAGTCAACCAGAGAAATACAACTATATGATTTCACTCATATGGGATTTAAGAAACAAAACAGAGGATCATAGCGAAGAGAGGGGAAAATAAAATAAGGCAAAATCAGAGAGGGAGACAAACCAGAAGAGACTCTTAACTATAGGGAACAAACTGAGGGTTGGTGGAGGGGGGATGGGGTAACTGGGTGACAGGCAATAAGGCAGGCACATGATGTAATGAGCTCAGGGTGTTACATGCAACTGATGAATCACTGAACTCTACCTCTGAAACTAACAATACATTATATGTTAATTAATTGAATTTAAATAAAATTCCAAAAAATCAGGTGCAGATAGAAGTTATAAAGAGATGTAACCATGATAAGTGACCAGTTACAGAACAGCCAACACCAAGGAAGATTATTCTTGAGTTCTAGTCCATGTCCCTTTCAATAAACCTTTTATTTTCCCTGAGATATGTCTAAGCAGGGTCTCTCTCAACCAAAGCGGACTTAAGATGCAACAGCACCACCCACACAAGACTGAGCATGGAAGCAAATAATGAAGCCAGGCTGCACCTTTTCAACAGGGGCCAGGATGTCATTAACATCAGAAAAGGCTTGGGGCTTGGCAAAATGTGTCACCATCACAGTGCTCAGGTCTAGAAACCTGTGCTTGGTAAGGCAGGCAGATTTACATGTCTATTTCTATTTCTCTTCCTTTATTTGCATGTTCCTTTCCTGAGGCCATAACAAGGTGTCCAGAGAACACTTGGGCATAGGGACAAAGTACATGGTTCTATGAGCAAAGATAAGCAAGATATTTTTTAACTAGAGTGGTTCCTCACACCCTCTCCATTCAAGGATGGTAAACAGCCTTTTATCACCATTTTGCTTTCAGCACAGGATAAGGAGAAGCCAGCAAGGGGGACCCAGCATGGAAACTGTGGCTCCTCTCCAGTCTACAGCCTTAATAATGCCAATCTTTCTCTCCTATCCCCATTACCAACATTTAGTCCAATTCAGTTAGGGTTTTCCAGAGACAGTCTGGGTTTCTGTTATACCTGCTGACCTAGTGTAATTACTCACATTCACTCTTAAGGTATCCCAATTTGGCAATGGACAATAAATTATGCAGTCACCCTAAGTTTGGTCCAAGCCCCCATCTTCTCCCATTTTATGTATCATTGGAGGGGGGAAAAAAAGAGAGAGAGAAACCTGTCAATCAATTACAAGTGTGCAAAAAAGTTCAGTTTGCAGAGATACTGAAATGAGGAAAAGTTAATCTTACAGTAATATATGTAATTGTTGGGGCACCTAGGGGGTGCAGTCAGTTAAGCATCCAGCTCTTGATTTGGGTTCAGGTCATGATCTCAGGGTCATGGGATCAAGCCCCGCATCAGGCTCCACACTCAGCTCAGACCCTGTTTGAAATTCTGTCTCTCCCTCTCCCTTTGCCCCTCCCTCTGCTTGCACTCGTTCACACACACTCTCTCTCTCTAAAATAAATAAATAAAATCTTCTAAAAAATTTATAATTGTTATAGACCACAAAAGTTATCGGTGTTGAAGGCAAGACTTAGACCCAGGCAGTCTGATCCCAGTCCTGATTTACACATATTCTCCTGACATAACTACTACTGGCCCTGAATCAGTTCAACAGTCTCCCAAATGATCTCCATGCTTGGATTCCTCTAACCCTCTTCATCTTGTATACAGAAAGGGTAACCCTGAGATGGCAGCAAACAACACATGTTTATCAGATCTGAGAAAGGAAAATGTTTCTAGCTTAAGCAAGCCTAAAAAAAATGAAAGTAAATTTAGCTTCAAATTCACTGCGACAGAATTAATCATTGTGAGCCAACTATATCATTATAATGTCAAATGTACTCTTTGTAACCGTCTATGAGAATTAGCCCTTTTCAGAGAACAATAAATAGAGGTTCAGCCAAGTATAATAATTTGCAAAGCAAGAACCTAGCAGACCCAGGATTTCAACTTAGTTCTGTTTGAATGCAGAACTCATACCCTTTTCTCCTCTCTTGCTCTGTTTCCCAGACTCTGAAGCCAGGGGAGGAGAGAGGCAGATAAGAGCCTGGAGAAGACAACCGTGCAGCACTGATTATTACAGCTGAGTCAGCACAAGCCCAAACGACCAAAGGTGCCTGCCGCCCGGGGCAAAGAGATGGGCAAATGTAAGCAATCGGTGCAACCGGACGGTTCAGCCCACGCAGGATCCTTTAGCAATATGGTTTAATGTTTTAACAGCCTAAGCGGCTTGTCAGCATAAGGCAGGTGACTCCCGGGCACTGTGATTTTAAGCAGGTGACTCCGTGACCCCTGTATGCCTGTTCCCTTACATGTATCATGAAGACAGTCCAATCGCCTCTGCGGTAATGTTGCAAGGCTTAAAGAAATCATGTGTAGAGCTCACTCTGCACGGATCTCTGGCACATGAGGAATGACCAGTCCTATTATGAAAGCCCTTTCACAAGCAGACTTTCTACAGCCGCTTCCTTCCTTTCTTGACTCCGTTATCTGCATCATGGCTCAACTTCTGTTACTTTACCTGCCTCTGGCTCTTCTCTGCATACCCCGCCCACTCATGAAGGCCATAAAAGCTTACTGACTACCTAGTCAGGCCAGCTGGGGAAACAGCGGTGTGTAAGAAAATCTTTGGCCTCACAGAGCTTACAATCTTATATTTGTAGGAGAGGGAGGAACACAGACCATAAATAAATACACAAACAAACAACACAGGGTAAATCATCAGGTAAACTACTAAATAATGCAAGAACGGGGCAGAGAATAATCCCCGGGGAGGGGGAGAATCAGATAAAATAACTGGAGAAAGCCCGGTCTGAAGATCTAACACTGAATGCGAGAGGTGAATGAAGGAAGGGAACACCGCCCGAGATCATAGGGAACGGTGTTTCAGAGGGAGGGCACAGCACGTGCCCCAGTGCACGAACAAGCAGTGCCTTAGAAGACCGGCAACACAGCTCTACTGCCTAGTATAGTTATTGGTTTACATGCCAATTTTGCCACCAAACTATGAGCCCCCTGAGAGTAGCCCCCTGTATCTCCTTTCTGCATTTACTCGGCCATACAGCATTCATTAATGAGGTGCATCTATATGCTCAGAATTCTCTTAAGCAGTGGATTTATAGGGAAGAACAAGTCAACATAGTTTCCACCTCCAGGGAGCTTACACCAAACAGCACTGGGCACAGATTAAGTGCTCAGAAAATGAACTAAAGGAACAGTATTTGCTTGGTTTTTGGGTTATGGAGTTCTATACATGCTGAGTTCTAGGCTTTCTACAGCCCATCCTCCTTCCTCATTTGCCTAAACGATCACCATCAGCCCTCCCCTTCTCCTTACCAAACTGGTGACAATGACTCCTCTAATCTCCCCACCTTCTCTCTGCCCTCTGCTTTTGCCTGCAGCCCACTCCCCCTGGAATGCCCTCCCCACTTTCATCTTTTTCACCAGACCGACTTGAGTATTATTTCACAAAATGTCATAAGTATCCTGATTTTACCACTTGCTCAAACGTGTACAAGTCTCTCGAGCTCTTCAGGCAAAATCCTTCCATCGAGTGACAGAAAGCGATAGATCAAGTGACAATACCACACTGAGTAGTAAAGAGAATTGAAGGACAAATGATCTGAGGTTACTTACATAATTTCTCTTCCTCCCCCAAATACGAGACATTATTTCAGGGACTTTCTGGGCATTGTGCCTGCAAAACTGGGCTAGGATACGGGGGCAGCAAAATTCTCACTACTCTGGGCCTGTGCACTCCACCACTCGCCCATAAAAGATAAGTTTCATTTACAGTAAACAAAACCAATTTGGGACACTTAAAGGTCTTCCCCACACAGGTCAATAGTTTAGCATCTAAATTATCTGAGATAAATTTCCTTTTCTAACAGCAGAAATTGCAGCTATACTTCATCTTAAAAAAAAAAAAAAAACTTATTCTTTTAGGCAAGAAGGCACATATAGGTGAGTCACAACTTCCAAGCACAGCCTCCACAGCCTCATTTGGCTGAGAAGGACTTGCACAGAACCTTTAGTCCTTCACTTCTAAAAGCCACGCATCCATCTTTCTCCTCCTACGACCTGAGAGAGGAGAAAATTAAGCTGGAGCCATCCGTTTTAAAGTACACAAGAGCAAGGGCATGGGTCTAACCAGATTCCTCCGACAGTATTGTTCCCCTCTCAGTTCCTGGACAGAAGCTCTGGGCTTCACAGAGAACCGCACAACGATTCTACAGTTGTGGACCTGGCGGGCAGTGTTTCCCACAGTGTCTCTGCTTCTCTTACAACAGAGCTCTATGAACTTCACCCTGCCATTATGAGAGGGAAAATGTACAAAAAAGGCAACAATATCATGCTTAGAATTACCATTAGCTATTTAAAATTTAAACTGTGCCCTCAACCAAGATTTCCCCTAAGACATGACCGATGGAATGGGCTCTGTGTCACAATCTCTGCGCCCACCGTGGCCGTGCCTTGCTATATATCACACTGCCATGTAATGCAGCACCCTGTTCTCCTAGCTGACTATTTGGACATGGCAACATGGCCTTTAACTGTGAAAAGAGCCCTACCAATGGTTAGATCTTTACTGGGGTGCTGAGTTCACAGAACATTCTCTCTGAAAGTTTCAAAGCCAGCCCAGGTCTATAATAAGAAGTATACAGTACAGTGATTAAATGTCTTGTCTTCAGCAACCAGGACTAGGGTTCAGACCCAACTATTTTTTACAAGCTAAATAATTTTGGGCCAGTCACTTAACCACTCTAGGCTCTTACAAGCTCCTTATCAGACACTGCAAATCCTCACACGATCTGGCCCCGTCTACCTCAGACTACTATTAGTACCACCACTTTCCCCTCTTTAACTACTTGACACGCTGAGCTCACTCCCTCCTCAGGGTCTTTGCACTGACTGTCTTCTCTGCCCAATACACTCTTCCCCAGACTTTCATCTGGCTGGCTACTTTTCGTTACTCAGTTCTCAGCTCAAATATCAAAAAGTCACCTCCAGAATCTCATAAACATAATGTTGAGAATGCGAGTCCACACTGTACAATTCCATTTACGTAAAGTACAAAAAGGCACAAGGCCGTGGAATGGTGGTGTAAGTGTGGGGACGGGTTACCCTTTCCAGGGTGGAGGTAGCAACAAGTAGGAGCACCAGGGGGCCCTCTGGGTTACCGCTAAATGATGAGCTTTTTAATCTGGATCTGGTGACCTGGGCATGTCCAATTTGTGGGAACTCATTAAGCTGTTCACTTATAGTATGCACATTTTTAGTGCATGCGTTACATCGCAATAAAAAAAAACAGACCAAAACAAAACTACAAAACCTAACTTTGTCAAACTGGGTTTCCCATGACCATCTGATCTACACTCACCTTCTTGGCTAAGCTAGTCATTCTCCATCCCATGATCCTGTTTTATTCTCTTCATAGCCTTTGTCTCTGGCTGAAATCAAATTATTATTTATGTATGAACAGCCAAGCCCTTCCCCACCCTTATGAAAATAAAGTATGATGTGCTCATGTACTCTGCCTACTTCGTTCACTTACCCCAAATATCAGCACCTAGAAAAGTACGGTCCTCCACATAGGCTGAATAAAAAATATATGAAAATAAGAAGTGGCTAAAGGGGGCCCTCTAAAAATACAACATCAGTCATAAGCCAAAACACTGAAGCCAAGAGCAGAGGAAATAAAAAATGTCAATGACATTAAACCTCTGGAATAGGTGTCAAATGTTAAATTTAGCTGCGGGGCGGGGGGGGGGGGGTAAAGTATCATTCTAGGAGTACCTTTGTGAGTGGTTAAAGTTACTTCTCTAAAGCAGAAACGGGCCTTTTACCTCTTACACCCAACAGCTTTGCCTAAGGTCCGGTACAAAGTAGGTCTGAGTCAAGAATGGCAACAGATTTCTGAGATCTTAGTGAGGATTTTTAGGTTTTGTGGAAAAGGGGGGGGGGTCATGTTCAATTGTAATATTTGCACAGTCAAGGAAACATGTAGGCACAACATCAAAGGAGACTCAGATGGAATAGATACTAAAAGGTAGCCAAGAATTTGAAGAGTTCCTTACAAGTCATGAGCAATACTCACCTATTATTATCAATTTTTTTTTAAGATTATTTATTTATTTATTTATTAGACAGAGACAGCCAGCGAGAGAGGGAACACAAGCAGAGGGAGTGGGAGAGGAAAAAGCAGGCTCCTAGCAGAGGAGCCTGAAGTGGGGCTCGATCCCATAACGCCGGGATCACGCCCTGAGCCAAAGGCAGACGCTTAACCGCTGTGCCACCCAGGCGCCCCTATTATTATCAATTCTAAGATGGTTATAAAGACATAATAAAAGTGTGTCAGTAGTTCTAAGACTTCGATGTGATATAGTTCCTACCTGGCAAGCAGACTAACCTAAATATTGACAATAATGCCTTTTCATGAGGAAGTCTACACTCACCAAGCAACAGTCTGGTATAATAGAAACTTAAACTACCCTGGAATCAGTTCTGCCACAAACTCTCTTTACAAACTTGAACAAGTCATTGAACTTCCTTAGGCCTCAATTTTCCCACCTGTGAAATGAGCTGGTCGGACTAGATGCCTGCTAATGTCAAGCTTGTAAGACGGTGTCTTGGACGCTATCTGCTCTCCCAAACTTAAAAAAATTCTCATCTTTGAAACCTTGTGTTTACAGGATAACACAGCATCCACAAGTAATGTAAATCAACACTACTAGATGGAGTGAGGTAATGGATCCTTTCACCTAGTCTTCTTACCAAACCAAGGCTATCTGTCCCCACCCAGATTCTCTATAGAGTGTTGTGTTCAGGCTCTCATTTCTTGGTTAGGCAGGACGCCCAATCACACCTCAGCTAAACACTTAGGTTTCTCTGCACAATTACTTGCTTTGCTTGAGTTTTCACTGCCCTGGGCCCCATGTTTCTCATCAATTCAAGTCTACACTCATAGTTAGCACCACAGTTCTTGTTTTTTGTAACACTTAAATAATGAATAGGACTTGATCACCTGGAGGTATTCTTCTCACTCTATTACAATAGTTATTAGTGATTTTAATTAGACAAAACTGCCATTCCTTTTGCTATCCCACCATACTGTTGAGTGCCTATTAAGGCTATTACAGTAATACGTATTAGCACCTTTTAAATTTACATTAACAAAAACAGAGAAATGAGAAGTCAGGAAATGAAAAGAGAAGGGGGGAAACAAAACCTTGCATGTGTTATAATTAGCTAAGCTTAGAGTAACTCAAAAAATCATTAGTAGGTATCTTTTCATTTTTTTTATAAAAACTATACTATGCATATCCTGGTTAAATTTGCATGAGTGATAATTTGCCTCTCATAAATTAAAAATGAGAAAATGAACAAGGACGTTGCTCTATGCGGCTGAGCCCCACACTGCCCTTTTTTAAAAGAGGAAAGAGGTTATTTACGGAGAATCAGAAATTGAGCAGTTGAGCGATTTCTGCAAGAGTCATCACCAAATCAAAACTCCCCAAAGGGTTCTGAATTCTTTGACTCTTGCCATTCTGCAGAAGGGAGAATCTACTGGAAGCCAAGCTCGAACAGCACCCGGGCCTCCGTAGGTTTCTAGTCTCCATAAAGGAGAAGAAAGTGGACAGGGACAATGCTGTGACGTGTTTGTAATGGGACGGAGTGCTCCTTGAAAGAAGGTAGCGCGTTTCCCACTTTTCTCCTTGACCCCCACATTTCACCAACTCAAGCGCCCTGACGTCGGCAAAACCAGTCACCCTGTAGAAAGCTCCTCAGGGAGGTGAGTTACTAATACCAGCCAGGCTGAGTTAGGTTTCTAGGCACATTCATCACGTGGCCTAACAAATGCGCTCAGAGGTCAAGAGGTTTCCAAAGCTGAACTGACCAAGCGGGTAATAAAACCTCAGGACTCCAAAACCCGGCCCGAGGAACTTCTTGACTGGCCACGCAGCGCCAGGTGCGGTGCCGGCGCTCTCCACGTGAGCCCAGGGAACCGACGCCAGCCACTGCTGAGAGCTAGGCGTCGCCCCCCTAGGCCCCGGGGCCACATCCAAGCGGGGGCTAGGGGTCCCCAGTGCGCCCGGCGCAGCTCCCCGCGTCGCTTCCAGGGCTGCAGAGCCCGCGCCGCCCCGCCCTCGCCGCCAGGAGAGAAGAGGCGGCGGCGAGGAGGGCCGCGGGGCTCCTGCCACAGGGCGCGCTCACCTGGGACCTGACCGCCAGCAGCGGGGGCCGGAGCACCAGGTCTCGCAGAAGTTTCCGGGCCTGCGCTGCTGCGGGGGACGCCATCTTAAACAGGAAACCGGGCGCGGGGGAGCCAAGTGCGCGCGGGCCGCGGAGGTCGGAGAGGGAGGAGGCAGGAGGGAGGAGAGGGGCGGGCCCGACCGCGCCCCCGTTCCCTCCTCCCCGCCGCTCCCGAGCGCCCGGCCCCCTGCGTCCGGCCCCGCCCCTCTTTGTGGTCAGAGGGAAAGACTGGCAGAAGTGGGTTCTCTGGCTCTACATTCCTTTCGGGCTCTGGGATCTCTTAGGGATAGTAAGAATTGATTAAGAGCACGTTAGGGGTGCTCCTTCCCTGTGGCAGGCACTACAGATTAGGCAGTGAGGAAGGCTGACAAATTCTCTGCTCTCACAGAGTTTAGAGTCTAGTGAGAGAAGTAGGTATTAACAGTGATGCAAAGAAGGATTTAAGTTACTATCACCAATACGCAAAACACAGAGGATTTTTAGGGCTGAGAAACTGCTCTTTATGATACCAGAATGGTGAATACATGTCAGTATGTATCCATTCAAACCTGTAGAATATACAACACCTATTGTGTATCCACTGCAACAAATACACCACTCTGGTGGAAATATATTGACCAGCAGGGAGAGGCTAGGCATTTGAGTGTGTGTTTGTGGGGGGAGGGGAGCGGTGGTAATAAGGGAAATCTCTGTACTTTCTGTTGAATTCTACTGTGAACCTAAAGCTGTTCTTTAAAAAATAAAGTCTTAAAATTAAGAAAAAAAAAAGTACTATCATGGACAATTCCTTACTTGGGGGTATAGCAATTAAAAAGGGAGAAATGTGAGGCACCTGGGTGGCTCAATCAGTTAAGTCTATGACTTCCACTCAGGTCAGGATTCCAGGGTGCTGAGATCAAGCCCCCCGTCCTGCAGGGAGTTTGCTTCTCCCTCTGCCCCTCCACCCACTTGTGCCCACACTCTCTCTCTCTCTCTCTCTCTCAAGTAAGTAAATAAAATCTACAAAAAAATAAATAAATATAAGGGGAGGAATGAAATATTTACCCTTAGAGTTTCCTGCATGAGTTGCATTTTCATTTTCGAATAAGCAAAGAAGCCAGTATTCTAATGAAAAGTCCATCTTATAAAGAACTCTTAATGAAGCAGGAAGGAGAGAAAGAGTCCAGAAATCACCATTCTATTCTTTTAAATAGTGATTAATGCAGGCCACACTCATTAGTGAGTGGAACTGTTCAAAGGAAAGTTTGTGGGGAACTTGACAATGAGGGGATCAGGCTGTTAGAGCCCTACCTCCCTACCTCCCTAAAATTTACCATCTCAGAATCCTTGAGGCTAGAAGGCTGAAATCCAGCACTGCAGCACTCTCTCCAGGGAGCCTAGGGAAGAATCCACTGCAGGCCTCTTCCAGCTTCTGGATGCTGCCCTGGGGTTCCTGGGCTAGTGGCCACATCACTTCAATCTCTGCTCCGTTTGCACTAGAATCTGTGGGGCTCTCCCAGACTTCCTCTGCCTCTCTAAGTATACATATGCTTGCATTTGGAGTCCACCCAGGTATCCTAGGGTACGTTCTTCTTCAGATCCTTAAAGGAATCACATCTTTTTCCATATAAAGTAATATTCATAGGTTCTAGCATTTGGAGGTGGACATAACTTTTGGGGGGTCACCATTCATTCCACTGCATGTGTCTTCAGCGGGAATGCACTTTGAAGCACATGGCGTCACTTACAATGTTTTCTTGCCATTAAAGTTATTTGAGCTTAATAAAGACTGTCAAGTTTATGATCATTTACAGGCATACTGGGAATAGAGAAATAATGTGAAAGGTCTCTCTAATGAGGCAAAACTGAAATGTGGAACAGTCTTAGGACAACAGATACGGGTTTTGTGTGTGTGTAAATCAATGGTATTTGAAAAGGGGAAGGAGACTGTTCTAGAGTAAAAGAGATTTAAGGACATAACCTTAACTGATTAAGGACACAATTTGAGATGCTTGTTTGGACCCTAATTAGATCAAAGCAACTCTACAAAGACCTCTTTGGGTCCGTCGGGAGAATCTGATTTTGGACTGGTATTAGATGATCTCAAGGCATTAGAATGAATTTGAATAGCTGTGGCAATGGCGTTCTAGTTGTGTCAGGCATGTCTTCCTTGGGTCCTGCCTCTGGCCTCCCCAGCTCCGTGTTCACTCGAGCTGTTGCTGTTGTACTCAGAGTTGTGCAGGTGAAAGAAACATGACAGCACCTCCCCTAAACTGCACCACGGATCTCTCACTTTCTGCTCTGGGCTGCTCAGGGCTTCTCTGTTGCCTGCTGAAGGACATCTGTGGGGAAACGTTCCACCCATTTTTTTCTGGTTCTGAAGCATTCCATTGCACACCCGGGAGTGTAAGAATGTTAACACCCACCCCATGGGGCATCCCTGACCAAGGCATGGGAGCCAGTGGATAAATACTCCCCATTTCAGTCACTCAAGACACAATTTGAATGAAGTCCCACAATTCCTCAGGGTTCTTAACAGAATCAAGCCCAGGTGCCCACAGGTACATACTTGGATTGGCTTTGCCTCTTCCTTGGTTTCACTGTTCTCAGTTCCACATTGTTCCTTGGGATCATTTCCCAAAATAACAACGTACATGCAAGTACTTGTTTTAGGCTCTGCTTTTGGAGAGAACCTAGGCTGAGACTGTGGTTATGACAGAAATTAATCACCTAAAAGGCATGCGTCTTGAAGTATTTAGAGGTGAAATGTCACAATGCCCAGGTTTTATTTCAATAACATAAAAGCAGAAAGAGAAGGAAAGGGGTAGATGAAGCAAATGTGGTGAAATTCTTAGATTGTTGAAAGTGAGTGTCATGTCTATAGGAGAATATTCTTGTGACATTTCCCCTGTTAAGCACATCCATCCTCTTTGCTCAATGGACAGACAATGCTGTGTCTCTGACTGAGTTAGGACAATGCATTTGCCTATAATTTCAATAAATGCCAGGCCTAGTCACTCTTTTTTAATTTGTTTTGCTTTATACTGCCTTATTTACAGCAGTTTCTTCCATTGATACTGACATTTAATCCCCAAGGAGTACTGATATGTATCAATACTATGTTGTGACAGTACCTTGCACAGTGAACTGGTTTTACATGTCTCAATTAGACCTCACCACAACCCTGTGATATTTTCTCTCTTCCTTTCCTTTTTCATTTACTTTTTTTTCTCATTATTCTCTCCCTCTCATCCTTCCTCCTCGTTGCCCCTTTCCTCCCATCCCTTTTCTTTGCTTTCATCCTTTAACTTTAGAAATAAAACTGCTAGTTAGCTTACCAGTTTAAAAAAAAAAAAAAAAGAGGGGGGGTTTATTTGGGAATAGCAGAAAGTTGCAATCCAGGACAAGGGAGCTAGAGCAAAAATCATTAGCAAATCCACCAAATAAAAGAGAGGAATACTCTTTCATAGGGGATAGGACCTGGGAGGCTATTATAAACAAAAGTAATTGAAATAAACTGGGTGTTGTAAATATAGTGGCTTCTCATTGGCTGAGCTGTGACTGTCTCTCATTGGCTGGGCTGTTACCAGGGGCAGAGGAAAACCTTTCTTCCTCCTGCTGGGGTAGGCAAGTAGTACCTAAAGTAGTATCCTGAGCAAGGTCCATCTCTTCTGTTCCATCTGCAATTGGCAGGGAGCGGTAGGGCATCAGCGCACCCTCTTCCAGCCTCCCAGCTTTATTTTAGTGAGGTTTCCCTTTATTAATCCTCTCTCCCTCTTCCCTTCATCCCCCCCCCAACCTTTCTTAATTGCAACAATTTTTTTTGTAAATTAGCTTATAAATTTGATAGTTCGAATTCAAATTCCAGTTCAATCACATCCTATCTCTGTGACCTCAGGTAAGTTACTTGAGCTCTAAGCCTAAATTTGCTCATTCATTAAATAGGCATAATAACTCACTTTATAGGCATAATAACTGCACTTTAGCAGTGAGGTAAGTGCTTATTTGTTTACTGGGCTTGGCCTCTGGCAGATGGAAAGTAATCAAAATTATTTTCTGTTATTGTTATCACTGTTACATATTACTCTCTTTAAATGTAGCTGTGACTATGACCAATGTGATTGCTACATTCATGGTGTTAATAAAGGAGCTATTGTGAAAACTGAAATATGCAGCTAGTAAATGGCAGAACCAGGGTTTAAATTTAGACCTGGTTGTTTATCTTTTTAAAAGATTTATTTATTTTTTTATTTGGGAAGCAGGGGGGAGAGGGAAAGGGATAGAGAGAATCTCAGGAAGACTCTACACAGAGTGTGGAGCCCAACAAGGGGCTCAATCTCACAACCCTGAGGTCGTGACCTGAGCCGATATTAAGAGTAAGATGCCTAATTGACTGAGCCATCCAGGCACCCCTAGATCTGATTGTTTTTAAGTCAGATGACAAAACTAAATTTAGTAATGAGTTTGATTTCCTTTATTCAAGGGGAAACAATTCATTGATTAGGGTAATACAGTGCCTCACAAGCAGTGGCATATTTTTCTGGAAGGATTTAGGGCGAGAGGGAGTTTTACACAGCATTAGTAAAGGCAACATGGAAATTGGGCTTCCTTGGCTAGAAGGTTGGGGATCCTCTTATAAGGCTAACAGGTCCCATTTTGTTGGGTAACATAAGCTAGCTAAAGTTGAGTTGGAGGGTTGTTATTGGTGTGTGTTAGGTTTCCCTGACAGGGAAATATTTCTCCCAAGAGCAGGCTGACTTTGGTTTCGATTTGTGATGTGGGCTGGGCCACTGGGGTGGCTGCTATTTTGTGGGTCCCAATATACAAATTAACTTGATCACAAGGTAATAGCCTTCTTCATTACTTTGTTTAATGTTTTAGACCCAACTATCAATCAGGATTTCTTTTGAAAGTAATCTCAGAATTCCCAATAATTGTATGTTGTCACATCTGTATCTATCTAAAGAGTGTCCCAATTTATGACATAGGTTATGTTCTTGTCCTCTGACAGTCTGACTACTATCAGCTATACTTTGATAATTGAATATGATTTAATACTTCTCTTAGCTACATGCCTCTTTTCTGGAAAGTCTGACTCAACATAATGTTTTTCCAAGACCTTGATTATTTAACACAAAGATGTGCTGGGGAAAGTCCATAATTTCACATGCTTTCTAGTTGCCTGAGTGGGTAGGTGAGTTCTTCATGCCTTTGACAGGAAAAGTGAATGAGACAAGTAAGAATTGCAGAATGCCCTGATGATTTCATGAATAATGGCAACTATTCAGCATGATTCTGCCCCACATCTCTCCTTGCTCAGTAACAGGTATTTCTACCTGCAGCATCTCTTTCTGATCTATGGGTTGTGGAGGTGTAAGATGTATGGGTCCGTGAAACAATAGAAGAAAATAAGTTGGTCTCTGCCTCCTTTCCTGGCACAGAGGTCCTCAAACCTTTGGAATTTCCTGGGTTATAAGAGCGTCTTCTGTTCCAATGAGGCAACTCTTGGTGGGTTCCTGGATATCCTCAGGATGGGGGCAGGTCACCAGAAAGACTAAGCCGTGATTGGAAGCTTGAAACTTTCAGCCCACCTCCCATCTTTGGGGAAGGGGAGAGTGCTGGAGTGAACGATTGATCGGGTCTACACAATAAATCCCTCCATAAAAATCTCAATAGTACCAGTGTCTGGGATGGTGCACATCACCACATGTTGGAGGGGGGCACACCCCAACTCCATGGGGACAGGAGTTCCTATGTTCAAGACCCTTCTGGACCTCACCCTATGTATCTCTGCATCTGGCTATTCATCTGTATCCTTTTTCACATCCTTCATTGCATAATATACTGATAAAAGTAAGTAAATATTTCTGAGTTCTGTGAGCTGTTCTAGCAAATGACCAAACCCAGGAAGGGGGTCATGGGAACCTCCGATTTAGAGCTGGTTGGTCAGAAGTACAGGTGACATCCTGGGATTTATGATTGGCATCTGAGGTAGGGGGCAGGGGCAGTGTTGTGGGACTGAGCCCTTAACCTGTAGGACTTGCACTGTGGTTAGTGTCAGAATTGAATTGAATTGAATTGGAGTTGAATTGAATTGAATTGTGGGACACACCCAGCTGGAGCCAGAAAGAATTGTCTGATGTGGGGAAAACCTCAGTCTGTTCAAAGGGAGAGTTTGGTATTCTAAAGAAAATCAGATTAAACTACTAAAAACAACTGACATGGAAGTATGGATTTATTATAACATATTTGATTATAACTCAAAATACAAGTTGTATTTCTAAGCCAGAAAAAAAAAAAAAAGAAATCTATTTGAGCTCCAATTCTGAAAGGCAAAATTTTGAAAGTTCAAAATGGGATATTTCCTGCGACCTAACTGAATAAAAGCAATTCACTTGTTTGATCCAATTCGTTCTAACTTGTCCATCTGACTAATTTCATGTGGCAAGGGCAGAAAGGCCTAGTCTGACCGTGTACCAGGGGTTTTAGTCAGGACTCCTTTGTTGTAAGAGACAGAAACTGAAACCAAACCCATGGTATCCATTGGCCGACATAAAACACCCCAGGAGGAAAGAGTGAGTGCCCATTCTTAAAGATAACTGGCATCACGGCCGCAAACATCCTGAGGAATCTCTTCATCGCTGAGTTTCTCTCAGCTTGACTTCTTTCAAAACAGTTTCTTTTAAAAGATGAGGAATTTAGGTACTCGGAGCTCTAGTATCACATCCTTAACTTCTCTTGATTAGATGAAAAAGAGCCCTCATCCCCCAGCTCAAATTCTAAAAATATCTAAGATTCTGATGAGTCAGGCCATTGGGGTCCCAGTTCCATTCCTGAACAAATCTCTCGAGGCCAAAGACACTTGCCTTCCCGCTTTAGGTTGGGTTCAAGTACAAGTGGTTTTATTAAGGAAGTTCTCCCAGTGGGAAATGTTAAGGGAATGGAGGAAAGAGGAAGAGGAAAACAGTCAATCAAAACTAATTTCAGAAGACTCGCTGGCCAACCTCTGATCTCACAAGGAACTCAGGAGCATATTCGCATATCAGAGTTTGTTCCCATCTTGAAGGAAGAGGGCTGGGCTTTTGCAACTGCACACTTGTCATTGACCACAGGTTGTCCTGAGTAAATATAATCTCCTAGATATTTTTAGCTCTGGCTCCCTAGAGGTGAGGCAGCTCTAGTAGCCCAAGGGCAAACCACTGAAGAAGGTTGCAGGTAACCAGCTATTTGCAGCATAGCCCAGGGATGTTGGGGACTGGGCACACAGCATTGACTGGTGTCTGCCATATGTGCCCATCCCTGAGTGGCCAAAGTGTTGGTTCTCTGTGATTGGCAACTCCAAGGAGAACCATGTTTTTGAGCCAAGAAAAAACAGTTTACCGAAAGAGGGAAGATCCTGTTACATGAAGAATAAAGAGGTGATAGGCAGACAGAGTAATGAAAGTCAATTCTGTATAGCCTCAACTCATTTGGACTCAACAAATTTAACCCCAAGCATGTTGAGTCAAGTTCATATAAACACACATGAAGGAAAGAATTATTACATATACTGAGAATCTTCTATGTCACTAACCACTATTTTTGTTAACAGCTTTATCAAGGTATAATTAGATACAATAAATGGCACATATTTGAAGTGTAAGTGTGATAAAATCTGACATAGGTGTACACCCATGTAACCATCACAGCCATCAAGATAATGAGCATCTCCATTATCCCAGAAACTTCCGTTCTTGTCCATCAATCCCGCCCCTCCTGATTCCTCCATCCTCAAGCAATCCCACATGTGCTTTATGGCATGATAGATTATTTTTTACTTTCTAGAATTTTACATAAATGGAACCCTACTGTGTGTCCTCTTTGTTCTTGGTCCAGCATAATTACTTTGGGATTAATCATGTTGTTTTGTGCATAACTCGTTCATTCCTTCTATTGCTGAGAAGCATTCCATTGTAAAGATACAATTTGTTAATCTGTTCACCTATTGATGGAATCTAGCACTTTTATATACCATATATATCATATTTATATGTCATATTCTTTCATCGGTGCTATAAGGTAGGTTTAATGCCCATTTTACAAAAGAGGGGTCTATGCTCAGAAAGATGAACTAAGTTACCTGATAAGTCAGCTTCTAAATAGTGGAGCTTAGATCTCAGGTTTTTTCCCCTTAGCAAAGCCTATGCTTTTTTCTACTCTTCCCACCCTTCTAAGAACATAAATAGACACCAGCTGATTGTTATTCACTTTAATTGGTAAAATGTATATATTCAGAAGTTTTCCAATTTTATGCTCTTACTTAAAGACTTACCTTTAGCTTTGATGCTTTCCTTATGCCACAACTGGGAAATAACTAATTCTCCTCTCTCTTTCCTCTTAAAATTAATAAAACAAAGTAATTCAGTAGGATGCTTCCTCGAGATTGCCCAATGAGTGGTCACTGACCCTATTCAGATGCCTTGACATTTCAGAGTAAAATGGGAAATGATACTAGATAAAAGCAATGGGTATTTCAGCAGATTTCTCCATGACAAAACTTCACATCTCACTTCTTAGAAAACACCACTGCACCCACACTAGCACCTTAAATTTATAAATTTACACTTTGGACTTGTGTATGACCAGTCCCCCCAGTTCAGTTGTTAACTCTTGGAACACATCCACCAAACCAAATCTGTATAAAATCTGGATGTCCAAGCTCAAAGCTTTAAATTCACTCAACCCAGAGGGTATACACTCTAACTTGCCAACCTAAAGTCTTTTAACAATGAGATGCCTAAGAATACAGTTTGAGAGATTTTACCTATGTTATAATAACCTCATAAAGCAGTGGGAGCTGAAGAGCTCGTCAGACAAGGAGCCAGAGGGAAGATGAGCAAAGTCTAGGTTATTAAGAATGCAGCATATTTTGTTGGATTTCTGCCCATATCCCCTATGTCCTCACCTCTCTCCCCTACATCTTCTCCTCTTTAATCAGAAAGCTACTTACTGAAATCCTTTCAGTTCTCTCTGGCTGAGGTCATTTGTCTGCCTTTGGGAACAGGCTTGGCCAGCATGCGGGACAAGCCAAATGTGCAGAAAGGTTAATTCCCTTAGAAGCAATCCTCGACTGTTAACAGATTGTTGGTGGATAAATACTCCAGCTCCCTCGCCTCTTGGGTGGGATAATTCTGAAGGTGTTCTATTTTATCTCATAGAGTTTCTCAGTGGGATTGAGCCCCACTTAATGTAACAGTCACCTGCTCAGTAAATCACCCATTATTGTCTTCCTTCCCTTCTCTGTCTCACTTCCAACACTTCTATCTGTGCTTCCTGGAATCACTTCCCAAATAAACTTCTTGCACCAAAATCCTTGTCTAAGAGGCTGCAGCTGGGGAAAGCCAAGCAAAGGCAGATGTTAGAGGAGTAACAGCGACCACTGTAGCCAGTGCACGGCATAGTGAGTTCAGTGCCTCAAATACATTTACCTATTCAATACCCATAGAGAATGTAAAAGGGAAGTGAGTTTAGTCCCCTGTGACTAATGAGGAAATCAAGTCTTTTTTTTTTTTTAAGATTTTATTTATTTATTTGTCAGAGACAGAGAGAGCACAAGCAGGGAGAGCTGCAGGCAGAGGGAGAAGCAGGCTCCCCACTGAGCAAGGAGCCCAATGTGGGACTTGATCCCAAGACCCTGAGATCATGACCTGAGCTGAAGGCAGCTGCTTAACTGACTGAGCCACCCAGGCATCCCAAAATCAAGTGACTTGAAAAGTCAAGACTTGCTCAAGTTCATGCATTAAGTAGCAAAGTCAGGTCTCCCCAGGTCTGGGTGACTCCCAACTCTGTTTTAGACACTATCAAAACTCTCAGGCCAGCCCCCTCGGCGTCATGGAGTGAGCAATTAATACAAGCTTACCTAGTGGTCCTGGGAAATGTCAACATCTTTTTCTTACCTGGATGATAGTGCCCAGGAAAGGACTGGGTAGGTTGTAGCTCCCAGCAGAAACTAGTGAAATGGAAAAGATTTTTTTCTTTATTTGTTGTGACTCTTTTGAAGCCTTGACATGCAGTTTAAAATGAGCATTAGCTCTCCTAGCTGTGTTTGCAGAAGTAATATCAAAATGATACCCTATTCACATTTCTGTCTACCATTCATTCTGGCCTCACTGGTGTGCTGATGAAATTACTCTAAGTGAACATTCTCATTCTGTGCTTCTCATTATTGAGGAAGGAAACTCAAGGAGTTCCCAATATATTTTATTTTTTTTAATATGATACACACACACTGTTTTCGTTGTTCTTGAATATATGCAATTTATCTATCAGAGCAGTTTCCATTTCTTATTCATTCTTATTCTTATTTTTCATGCATATGCCAGAGAGAAGGAATTTTAATCACTGAAGGAGCATTTGTATAATAAAAGTGATCTCTGTAATTCCTTCAGCGAAGAACAGGAATAAATGATCTATAGATTCTTAATACATTGCTCCAAATATGAGTTTCAATTTGCACAGAAGTTTCAATAAATTGTTCTGTGTCCCTAAAGACCTACAGATGCCTCATGGGATATATTTCAAAGGATTCCATTTAGAAAGAATTTTATGAGTAATACATTCTTTGCACTTGTCTCCCCTCTTTTAATGGCTAACAACATTGAATAATACAAGCATGTTGTTTTTCTTTTCCTTTTAATAAGAGGTCCAGCATGAACTTCCCTCAAAAGTTTTTGAATTTTTCAGAATTTAGCACAAACTTTTCATTCAAGGATTTAAAAGCACAACACAACAACAGTTGAGACCAAATGAGAGCTTAAACTTGTTCAACAATTAACTTTATACTTAAGAGGTAACACCATTACACTTAGTTTTTGTCTATTGCACCTTTACAATATGCCTATGACACAAGTATTATATCCATTTCTTAGGCTATAACTGAGGCTTAGAAAGGGTAAGTACTTTATTAAAGGTCACACAATCATCACAATGTTTTAATGTTACCTGCAAGTTTTGTCATTTTGTACCTTTATAATCCAGTCTACTTAGACTTATCATGTAGACACTGCCCTGCAGGTTAGTCTAAGCATCAAATATTTTGTCTCTAAAACTTCGCACTTGTTCCAAAGGCATTAAGTAGTTTATTCTTTACATTATGTGGCTGAAGACTTTTTCATACTATTTTGCTGGATATAAGGAGAGGTAACTAACATTTTTGAGACGTCTCAATCAATTTTAACCTATTACACAAATAAACCTATTACACAAAAAAACCTATTACATCAAATTTTTCCTGTTTTTGTTGTTTGGGTGGTTAAGAAGAGCACAGAATCTATTTACATATGCTGATGATTCATTTCTGGCTTTTCTGTGGTCTGATAGTATTGTTGGAAGACTGTTTAAAACATTAATTATCATGCATAGAGTAAAGAACTATTTTTCCTCTTAAATTTTAATTTTAGATTTTTTTTAGCCTAAGGTTGTTATGAAGCTTCATGTCTGATATCTGGAAACTTCATTCGACTTTAACATCAATAGAGTATCTTTTTTGTAATTGTTTCTAAAATTTCATAAGAAAAAGGAGAGGGAGGAAGCCATCAAGCTTTTTTACCTTGCTGGACCTCTAACCTATGCCAGACATGTTCCAAGGTGTTACTTCCTTTCATTGTATTGTTATAACAGCCATGAGAAGCAGGTTCTAATGTACCTCAGACGTTTCACCAAGGCTCTGCATGGTCAGGGAAGTTGCCCAAGCTGAAGCCATTGGGAAGAGGCAGGGTGGGGACTGGAATCCTAACTGTCTAACTTCATGGCTCAGGGGTTTTCCATTCCAGTATATCCCAAAACATGGACAGCCCAGAAAACTGATTTCAAAAATGATGACAGGTATTACGTGAAAATAAGGCTTACATGTAGGCCAAATTAATTTGGGGAGCAACAAAGTTAACCCGAGTTCTTCACTCCAGGATTTTTTCAGAGCCCATACCATGCTAATTCACAAACTCAATCTGGATGGCAGCAGGCAAAATTCTAAAATTGCCCCCAAGATTACAAACCCTGGGTCCTATATAATCTCCTCCCCTCGAGCAAGGGTGGGATATGTGAAATTGATGGGCCACTGCTCCTGTAAATAGGCTACAATATATGGCAAATATGAAGGGTCCCAAATCAGTTGATAGGAGTTCATCAAAAAGGAGATTTTCCTGGGTGGGCCTGACTTAATCAGGTGAAAGCCCTCGAAGGAGAGACTGGGTCATCCTGCTGACCGTGAAAAACAAACAGGCATGTGTGATTGCCTATAGAGAGGGCTCTCTCCAGTTGCTGAGGGCCTGAATCCAAACTCCACAAGGAACTGAATTCTGGCAATTACCACATGAGCTTGGAAGAGGGCCTGAGTTCCGGAAAAGAACATAGCTCGACCAACACTATGATTTCACTCCTGTGAAAATCTGTGCAGAAATTCAGCTAGACCAAGCATGGACTTCTGAGTCACGGAAGCTACGGGTGTTGTTTTATGCTGCTAAGTTTGTGGTAATGTATTGTGCAGTATTGAAAACTAATGTGAAGAAAGAATACTTAATTATTAAGAAATCTTTTCTTTCTAACTTTTTTCCCAGTGTATCTCACAAAACTGGTGTTTTGTTGGGTCACCTGGGTGGCTCAGTCTGTTAAGCATCTGACTCTAGATTTCGGCTCAGGTCATGGCATAGGGTCATGAGATCAAGCCCCATGCTGGGCTCCACACTGAGTGGGGAATCTGCTTGAGATTCTCTCTCTCCCTCTCTCTCTCTGCCCCTTCCCTCCCCTCTCCCCCTCCCTCTCTAAAAAAAAAAAAGAATAAAAAAGACTGATATTTTGTAAAATTAACTTTTAGGAAATGCTACATTTTTTTTCTCCATTTACATTTTTTAATTAAGTTCAATTAAGTCTCACACTTAGGTCTTTCATCCATTTTGAGTTTATCTTTGTGTATGGTATAAGAGAATGGTCCAGTTTCATTCTTCTGCATGTGGCTGTCCAATTTTCCCAACACCATTTATTGAAGAGACTGTCTTTTTTCCATTGGATGTTCTTTCCTGATTTGTTGAAGATTAGTTGACCATAGAGTTGAGGGTCCATTTCTGGAGTCTCTATTCTGTTTCATTGATCTGTGTGTCATTTTTGTGCCAATACCATGCTGTCTTGATGGTCACAGCTTTGTAATATAGCTTGAAGTCAGACATTGTGATAACCCCAGCTTTGATTTTCTTTTTCAATATTCCCCTGGTGATTTGGGGTGTTTTCTGGTTCCATACAAATTATAGGATTGTTTGTTCCAGCTCTGTGAAAAATGTTGATGGTATTTTGATAGGGATTGCATTGAATTTGTAGATTGCTCTGGGCAGGATAGACAGGAAATGCTGCATTTTAAATGACCTTCGTCTTTCCCTTGGAGAAAGAGTAATGGTCAGCATACAACATTTGCTTCCAGGAACAGGCAGACTTTGTTCCAATTAAGAGAAGGATCCCCTTTAGGGGACCAGACTGATGCAGGATGAGTGTTGAAGCTGATGAAATAACAACAGGTTCAAAAGAAAATGTCAAAGTTTAATTTCTGGGATGGTTAATTTTATGTGTCAACTTGACTGGACCACAGGGATTTGAATTTGGTTAGACATTATCTCTGGACGTGTCTGCAGAGATATTTCCAGATGAGATTAACATTTGAATAGGTAGACTGAGTAGAGAAGATTGTCCTCCCCAGCATGGGTGGGCCTCGTTCAATCCACTGAAGGGCTGAATAGAATAAAAGGCTGAGTAAGAAAGAATTGTCTGTCTCTACTTGACGGTCTTCAAGCTGGGGAATTCACGCTGGATCTTAGACCATTGGCTCTCCTGGTTTTCAGGCCCTTGAACCTGAACTGTAATCATACTATCAGTTCTCCTGGATGTCCAACTGGCTAATTGTACATCTTGGACTTCTCAGCCTCCATAATCATGTGAACCAATTCCTCATAACACATACATACATACATGTATATTTATATTTATAAATATAATGTATAAATATAACCATCCTGTTGGTTCTATTTCTCCAGAGAGCCTAGACTGTTGTGGCTGGGTTCATAGTGACAGAGGGTGGTGAGGACCTAGTGCAATGAGTGGGCTACTTGGACAGTTCTTTATATGGTGATATTTATCCTGGGAAATCATTGCAGGTTGAGGCACTCTCCTTCTCAGCCTGACCAGTTCTGAAATATAAACGATCATTGCCCCAGAGTTGATGATGATACCTTCCAAAAACACTGGAGGAATCCAAAATTCCAATAACACACAAGGAGAAGCACAAGAGTCAGAAAGACCATTTTGAGTGGGCCTGTTTATCCCCCTCTTGTAAATAAGCCCCATTCGTGATGGTTTGCAAATGAAATTAGAGAGGGGCATGTCCTAGATGATTCCTAGGTTTCTGATTGCAAACCAGATGGCTAGTTGGTGGTGGCCATCATTGAAAAGGGGACATAGGTTTAGTAGAGAAAAGTCATGGGTTAAGTCATGTTTATCTTGAGATGCCTTTGAGATATCCGAAAAGGAGATGTCAAAAAGGCGATGAAATATGTGGTCACTACTAGGCTAGAAGTATACATATGTGGGCCACCTGCAAAAAGGTTATCACCAAAGCTGTGACTGTGGAGGAAATCCAGGGAGGGGGTAAAAAAAAAAAAAAGCCCTGAAGTTCCTGAGGAATTCCTATAGCTGATGGACTGATAGAGAAGGATAAATCTGAAAAGGTGACAAGAACCTTTGGGAAAGCATAAGATGATGACCTTTGAGCTCCTACTCAAAGGATAATTAAGCTTCTGACTAGACATAGTAGGACAGACATTCAGGGATGGAGGGGATGTAAGGAGCTGAATCACTCAGGACGTGAGCAGGGCAGATGTATGGAAGAGCAAGTTACATAGTTTGATTGTTGAGCCTGAGAGGGAGACAGGACGACAAAGGGAATGGCTGTCATAGGATGAGCAGTCTCCAATGTCATCGTTAGGGTTTGTACTCATTCAGCAGACATGTGGTTTTTAAACTTGGGAGGCTGAGTGTCAGGGCTCCGGACATCCTGTCTACACCTCAACTGCAGCGCCTTTGCTTTTTCTTTTCAGATGTGGCTTAGACAGTATTTTGAGATCCAAATCTCTGTTATTTTTCCTCTGTATTTCACTCTATTCAAATAGAAATTTGCTCTGTGCTCAATTACCTGTTTTGTTTTTCCATTCGTAGAGGCCAGGGGTTGGAATCATAAATTGCCCAGAAGTACCCGGCAGGTAATGCAAACAGGTAAGTGCATTGGGTGCAGGAAAATCAAGGAACAATGAGGTCTGTGGTAAATTGGAGAGCACTTACCTCCTTTAAAGGATTCAGATTCAAGCTTAAACAAACAAATACTGTGTAAGCCACACAAAGCCTATCTGGGGCTGTAGTTAACCCAAGTATTACCTGTTTATGACCTCAGGACTAAACTTTGGAAGAAATAGGTAAAGAAAGTGGCAAAAAATTAAAAGGTACCAAATTTGCAGGTATTCTAGAATGTGCTAAAGAAGCAAAGGAGAGATCACAGCTGTCACTTTCCATACCCTAAGGTGGGTGGGATTCGTCCACATGGGGGGGGGCACCAAAAGGAGGGTTTAGAAGGTTCCTGAATTCCTCCTGTCTGGGCTGCCAAGGAAGTAATAAGACCTCAAGGCAATGGCTGTGCATGGACAGACATGATGTGGAAGCAGCAGAGAGCCTTTGCATTGAAAGCGGTCAGGTGGACAGGGACAGTGGAGCACTCAGAAGAAACTCCTTGGGACCCACACATGATTACAGACCAAAGAACCCCTCTATCCTCAAGTTGGCTCTGTGCTCAACCCTGGAAATATGGGGGAGGTGACAGTTTAGGCTAAAGTGGTTTTCTTGCTCCTAGAAAATTGAGGGACTAGGGCGCCAGGGTGGCTCAGTCAGTCAAGTGTCTGTCTTTGGCTCAGGTTATGATCTTGGGGTCCTGGGATCAAGCCCCAGTCAGGCTCCCTGTTCAGTAAGGAGTGTGCTTCTCCCTCTCCCTATTTTCAGTTCTGTCAGTTTACCCCTACCAATTTATGAAGACTTGGGAATATTTGCCATCAGGCTATGCCAGTGGTTTCAACCAGGGATGATTTTGTCTCCCAGGGGACACCTGGCAATGTCTGGTTGTCACAGCTGGGGAATGCTACTGGCATCTTGGGCAGAGGCCATAGATGTGGCTAACCATTCTATGTGCTCAGATAGCCCTACACCACAAAGAATTATCCAGCCTAAATGTCAGCTGTGCTGAGGTTGAGAAACTCCGGGTTTTGTGGAACAGTCTAAGAAAAATATTCCCATTACTGTATGATACATATATCTTAAATCTGTGTAATAATGCATACTTTTCTAGAAATTGTTTGTTAGATTGGACAGTGAACTTTTTCAAGTCAACTGGTTTTTACCTCTGAATTTCTAGAACTCAGCACATCATAGATGTTCGATAATTACTCAAGGAAAGATGAAACTATAGCTAGTATTTACTGAGCTCTTAGCATGTGTCTGGCACTTCTTTAATATCTGACTTCATAGCAACTCAAAATTAGATGCTATTTTTATCACTTCATTTTACAGATGAAAATAAGAAGATTGGAGAGAAAAGTCACTTTCTAGAAAGAAAAGGAGCCAGTACTGGGAACCTTACATAGCTGACTCTAATTTTTGTTTTATTTTCCATCACACAGCACCATATCTCTTTTAACATGGACCCAAATTGTGTTGGCCATAATCAAATTTCCAATTACCCAAATGCCAGAATAAATGCCTTTATAAGCTTCATAAACTACCCCCCCCACTTTTTTTTGGTTTTGTTTATTGCCACTCTCTAAACTTGCTATTGCTATATGCACATTGAATTTATAAAGTACCATATTAGTCAGGAACATTCTATTTTTTTATAGCACAAACATTTCCAGATACATTCCTGGGATTTATGCATTAATATCACCAGTTGGATGGTGTGTTTCATATTATTTCGGTAGATAAGAAATCCTTAAAGGGAGGCTTGATGATAACAGTGAGCAAAGATTGCCACTCCTCTCCCCATTTAAAAAAATCCATTCTATTATTTGGGGGTGAAATGTAAACCAGCACATTTTCATTTCATTCCCTGCTTATATTGTTCTCTCAGTAACTTTTTTTAGGAGGGAAAAAAAAAGTTAACCGAGATGGGGAAAATTCAATAGCAACGTACAGTAGAGTCTGAAGAATGTATACTGTCACTTACCACCATTTGGCTGTCTGATGGTTGATCGCTTTCTGAGAGCTCTAAGAACAGGAGATCAATACGCTGCAAAAGTCTGTTTTAGCATTGCAGGAACTTTTACCACACTCGAGTGCTATCAGCAGGTGGCTAGAATAGACTAATCCTGCAAACAATTCATTAAAAAAAACCTTCCACATTTGCCACCACCTGGCCCCAATCTACCTTTCCCATCCTATCTTTTGTCCCCATCTACACTCCTACCTCATAATACCAAATATTATTGACTGAATATGCCCTAAATATTCACCCGCCGGGACGTTCAGATCTGTTGGTTTCGAGTGTTCTACTCTCTTAGGTGAAGACCAGTGGGTTGTTCAAAACCAAACTCAAACGTCATGTCACAGGTAAGGCTTCTCCTCAACTGCTTCTCTCTGACCAGTCCTCATTCATTCATTCATTCATTCACTCACTCACTCACTCACTCAACCAAGTTTTCCTGAGCTCTGTATCAGGTACTATTGAGAAAGTAGCAAATAACACAGAGATGGTTCCAGCCCTCATGGAGCTTACGGCTTAAGCAAATCCAGGAAAAATTAATTGCTGCCTTTCTTGGATTCCCACACTGTTGCTTTTCTGTCTACTTGTATTCTATTACGGCTTTGTTTATTATGGGCACACCTCTAAGCATCATGGGCAGTTTAACATCTTTTTCATCTTTTTGTTCCCGGGGTCACATTCCGTCCTTCCCACACATGAGACACTCAATCAACTCGTGTGTAGGAGAGTCAGATTTTCTACGTGATACCTCAGAAAAACCCAGTAAGTGAATAAAAGACTCCCATGGCTTTAAGCAATTTCTTGATACCAATCTCTCCCTTCTCTCCAACTATTGTTCCAGATTTGTAGTAGAAAAATAAGGAAACAGAATTGTCCCTACAGGAACACATGGTTTCTTCTGGTTTTAACCGCCCCAGGATTTAACCTCATTCATTCTGGATCTGTGCTATCCAATACATATGGCTGTTGAGCAACTGAAGTATGGCTAGTCTGAGTTGAGATATGCTGTCAATGAAATCCACTGGATATCTGAGAAATACTTTTGTGTTTATTACATATCAAATTGGTAATGTTTTAATCATATTGGTTTAAATAAACTATATTATTAAAATTAATTTTACTGGTTTCTTTTTACTTTTTTAAATGTGGCTATTGGAAAATTTTTAATTGCATATGTGGCTGGTAGTATACTTCTATTGCTATATATTTCTACTGGACATGCTGTTCTAGATTCTTGCTTTCCCAGTGTTCTGACCTGGAACAATTCCTTCTGAGGAACTCCCATATCCTCCTGGCATTTGAGGTGAAAGTCCTTCATGCTGGCATTTTTTATATCTAGTGTTTTACCCAGTACCTTGGTGTCCTAAAGTGTCATACTATCGATGCTGGCAAAACACAAGGATCTGGATTCTTGCCTTTGTTTTCCCCAAGACTGCTCCTGTCAGCTCTGCAAGGGCTTCCTAGTTGTCCTCTTGGAAATATCTGGACTTACATGACATCTGTCTCTTTCCCTGAAAGAAGCCTCAGCTTCTCCACCTAAACTTAATGGCAGAAGAGCTGCAGATGAGAGAGACCAGCTCTCTCCCAGGAAGGAAAATACGGCTTGATATTTGAATCAAGTATTTCCTCCATATTTACGTATTAATTAAATGAAAACTTAAAAACCCTGAACCATATTGGAGTCCATATCATGGGAAATGAAACTTGATTTTATTCTCCTTCTCATGGCCCAAAGGCATGGAAGGAAACCATGCTTTGTTACTGTCTCTTTCTCTTGCAATGCTACAGGATTTTTCGGAGACAGAATGTTTCAGTAAGCTTCACATGGACACAGGCTTTCTTGAAAAATAAGGAAACATAATTGTCCATACACATCCACTCAGTGGGTAAATTTTAGTTTTGTGGACCCAGAGTGACTCAACCATTAAGCCCAGCCACTCATAACTTTCCCAGGATTTAAAATCTCAAGCCATGAGAATTCTACTTTTCTCCTGCAAAAGGATGGCATGAAAGGATCTCCCGTAGGATTACTTGTTACACAAATGTCAGGGCTCTCAGGGGGTTCCAACTCAAGATGATGACATAGGAATTTCCTGAACTCACCTCCTCCCACAGATACACTGAGTCTACAGCTACAAAGGGAATAATTTCCTCTTCGGAACACCTAAATCTGGATGATTGATGAATATACATTGGGCTGAGGAGAAAACCACACTGAAGTGGGTAGGAGAAGCTGGGACACAATTTCACTGTTATAGATCTTCTGAGTACAGCAACCCACTACAAGGAGAAAAGTCAAAACCTAGAGCACCTCCCCAAAGAGCAAAGGATTTGAATTCCACATGGTAACCTTAGCTTTTAGGACCTGTGCTTGAGAGAAGACCCCCAAAACATCTAACTTTAGAAACGAATGAAAGTTGTGTCTTAAGACCTACAGGATTGTAGCAATCTGGGAGAGAGCTCCCAAAGGGTCATGTTCTTGGACTTACTCTCCCAAGGACCCAGCTCAGAGGTAGCAGATTGCACCCAGACTTGAAGTGAAGGAAGCTCACCTACTTATATTAAAGTCCCAGCTGCAAGGGCAAGCATCTAATTTAACACATACATCTAAGAGCCTTACTCAACACTCTCCAGGGGTGGAGACTAGCACTGTCCATCTTGGCACTCTGCTTTGCTCCAGCTCACCAGTGAAGGAAGCTCACCTACTTATATTAAAGTCCCAGCTACAAGGGCAAGCATCTAATTTAACACATACATCTAAGAGCCTTACTCAACACTCTCTAGGGATGGAGACTAGCACTGTCCATCTTGGCACTCTGCTTTGCTCCAGCTCACCAGTATCTCCCAAAAATGAGAGTATATACTTGTTTGGTGCCCTAGTTTTTGCAACTGCTGCCCAAAGGACACTGCCAGATCACCTAACCAATGGAACTTATGCTTGTGGTCCTACAAGAATGTATATGTTTGCATACTTTTAAAAGTTGCTACTTGAGGGTCTGGCTACCAAATAGTCTGAATCTAGGTGCTAAGATCCTTCCTTGAGGGACACTAACAGATCTTGGCACATCCTCACCTACTGGAAGCTAGTAACAATATCATAGGCTGCTTGGACAAGCACAAAGAGTTGAGAGATGGCAACAGGTGGGGCAGGGTTAAATGACAAGGGTCTTCTCCTATGCAAGTCCACTCCTTCAAGACTGGGAGAGGTGGTTGTTTTATCTACTGTATACAGACCTACAAAGAGTCAAGCACAATGAAGGAATGGAGCATTATGTTCCAAATGAAAGAACAAGAAAAAATTTCATTAAAAAACCTTAATGTAATGGAGATAAGTAATTTATTTGATAAAGAATTCAAAATAATAGCCATAAAGATGCTCACTGAACTAGGGAGAAGAATGGGTGAACACAGTAATAACTTCAACAAAGAGATGTAAAATACAAGAAAGTACCCAGTAGAAGTTACAGAGCTAAAGAATGCAATAAAGCAACTTAAAAATATACTAGAAGGGTTCAACAACAGACAGATGAAGCAGAAGAAGGAATCAGTTGACTTGAAAACAAAGCATTGGAACTCATCCAATCAGAGTAGCAAAAAGGAAAAAGAATTTTGAAAAGGTGAAGATAGCTTAAGGGACTTATGGGACAAGGTCAAACGGATTTATGTTCACATTATAGGGATCCCGGGGGGGGGGGGGAGTCAGAAATCTTGTTTGAGGAAATAATAGGTGAAAACTTCCCTGATCTGGGGAAGGAAACAGACATCCAGATCCAGGAATCCCAGAGAGTTCCAAATAAGATGAAATTAAAGAGACCCGCACAAAGAGACATTATAATTTTTTTTTGAGAAGATAACTGCCAATTGTTATTTAATGTTGACTCTAAAATTTAGAGCATGATAAAGAGTTGGAGAATAAAAAGTAAGGAAAGATTATATATATATATATGTGTGTATATATATATATATCTCACATTATATTACAACAAAACAAATAAACAAAAAGAATAGCCTTCCTGTTCCATCCTATTCTAACAGTGAATTGGATGGTCAAAAGTTACAAACTTCGATTTATAAAATAAATAAGTCCTGAGGCTGTAATGTACAACACAGTGCCTACAATTAATAATACTGTATTGTATATTTGAAAATTGCTAAGAGAGTAGATGTTAAAAATTCTTATCACAAAGAAAAGAAAAAAACTTGTGATCATTTCACTATATATACATAGGACACATAATAATTAAAATGGCAAAAGTTAAAGGCAAGGAGAGAAAACTAAAAGAAGCAAGAGACAAACCACTTGTTCTGTACAAGGGAACCCTCCATTAGACTATCAGCAGATTTTACGGCAGAAACTTTATAAGCCAGGACAAAGTGGCATGATATATTCAAAGTGCTTAAAGGAAAACTCCAAACCAAGAATACCTAGCAAAGTTATCGTTCAAAATCGAAGGTGAGATAGTTTTCCAGACAAGCAAAAGCTAAAGGAATTCCTCACCACTAAATCAGTCTTACAAGAATGTTAGAGGGTTTTCCTTAAGCAGAAAAGAGAGCCTACTAATTGGTAACAAGAAAATACATGAAGGAATAAATGTTACTGGAAAGGTACATATATAGTAAAGATAGTAAATTAATCTCTTATAAAACCAGAATGAAGATTAGAAGGCAGAAGTGGCACAGATAATTATGAATACAATAATTAGTTAATGGCTATACAAGCAAAATGTGTTATCCAAAATACAAAGCACAAAGCATGGGATGGGAAGTAAAAATGTTGAGCTTGACAATTGGGTCAAATGTTAAGTTACAAATTAAAATAAACTATTAGAGATATAAATTGTTATAGGTAAGGTTCATGGTAACCACAAAACAAAAACCTATAGCAAATACACAAACAAGAAAGAAAAAGTAATATCAAGTCATCAAACCACAAAGTAATAAAGCAGGAGAAAATGAAAGGAACATAGCGAAAGAAAGAACCCGGACCGCTGTCTGACATTATACACAACTATTAACTCAAAACAGATTGAGGACTTACATGTAAGACCTGAAATTATAAAACTCCTAGAAGAAAGCAGAGGTAATCTCCTTGACTAAGGTCTTGGCAATTTTTTTTTGAATCTGACATCAGAAGCAGAAGCAACAAAAGCAAAAATACATAAGTGAAGCTCCACATTACTGAAAAGCTTCTGCACAGTGGAGGCAACCATCAACAAAATGAAAAGGCAACCTACTGCATGGAAGATAATATTTGCAAGTCATATATTTTGTAAGGGGCTGATATCCAAAAACTATGAAGGACTTACATAACACAATAGCAAAAAACAAAAAATATGACAAAAAATGGGCAGATCTGAACAGACATTTTCCCAAAGAAGACATCCGGCTGGCTAACAGGCACATGAAAAGATGCTCAATGCCATTAATCATCAGAGAAATGCAAATCACAACCACAATGAGATACCACTAGTCAAAATGGCTAGTATTAAAAAATAAGAAATAACAAGCGTAGGCCAGGATGCGGAGAAAAGGGAACCCTTGGGCACTGTTGGTGGGAATGTAAATTGGTGCAGCCACTGTGAAAAACAGTATCGAGGTTCCTCAAAAAATTAAAAATAGAAATACCATGTGATCTAGCTCTTCCAACTTCTGGGTCTTTATCCAAATAAAATGCAAATATAACTTTAAAAGATTCATGCAACCCTGCGTTCATTGCAGAATTATTTAAATTGGCCAAGATATGGAAACAACCTAAGTGCCCATCAATGGATGAATGGATAAAGAAAATATTGTATATATAAACAGTGGAATATTGTTTAGCCATAAAAAAGAATGAAATCTTGCCATATGCAACAACATGAAACTTGAAGATATTTTGCTAAAAGAAATAAGCCAGACAAAGAGAAATGTATCATCTCTCTTAAATGTAGAATCGGAAAACAAAACGAAAACAGAGACTAAACTTGTAGAGAGCAGAGAACAGATTGGTAGTTGCCAGGGGAAGGGGGTGGGTGGTAGGAAAGATACATAAAGAGGGTACAGATATATTTTTAAATGTTTTTAAAAAGAAAAACAAACAAAACACAATCAATACGAAATATTTCCTTCCTTCACTACTCCACTCATCATGAGGTTGTACTGCACACAGACTGTCTTTATTAAAGCTTCTTGAATGAATCCTTTTGAAAATAGTGCTTAAAAAAAAATCTTTTTTGTATTTCATATAATGTCAAATGATTGCGCATGGATGCTGGCCCTGCCCTTTTAATTCCTAATGCATAATACTATCAACAAGCTGGGTCCCCCCGCCTGCCCCTGCATTGTTGTTTATTCCATTTGCTTCCCTGGCAAATGTGACGGCTGTTATTTTCCTCAAATGAGTTTAAATTGTGAATTACATCAGTTCGCCACAGCCAAACCTCTTCTTGATTGCAGAATTCAAATGTCCCCCCTCTACATTAAAATGAAATTCATAAAATGCTGCCAACTGTTTTCCCAACTCTTCCAAAATGGAATATATCCAAAATGCTATGGAGCATTCTGATAGATTACACCACATTAAGAGACATAAACATTTAAAATCACTTACATCTTCTTTGCTGTTTGGGGGAAACTTTCACATTGAGTCATGGAGGTGGTGGGTGAGGATGAGCGTCTATCTGTTGATGGCTGTTTGTGTTCCTTTGAGGGTAAGGATGAGTTTTGCCAACTTTCAATAGTACACCACTGAGATTTCTGTTATTTGTGATCAGGTATTAGAAGCTGCTTTGCTTGTGAGTGAGGACAGAGGTGTTAGGGATGGCCATTTAAAAATATTAATGGTTTATTTTTTTAAAGCAGTTTCCTTCAGAGCAAAATTGAGAGGAAGACACTGAGATTTCCCATATACTCCTTGCCCCCACATATGTAAAGCCTTCCCCATGATCAACATCCCCACCAGAATGAAAGATCTGTTATATTTGTGAACCTGCATTGGCACATCGTAATCACCCAAAGTCCCTCCTTTATATCAGGGCGCATTCATGGTGTTGTACACTCTGTGGGTTTGGACAAATGTATAATGATATCTATGCATCCTTATGGTATCACACAGGGTAGTTTCACTGCCCTGAAAATCCTCTGTCCTCTGCCTATTCATCCTCCTACCACCCTCTCCCTTCCAGATGCTGATAACCACGAGTCGTTTTACTGTCTCAAAAATTTTGCTTTTTCCAGAATGTCATGTATTTGGCATTCTACAGTATGTAACTTTTTCAGATTGGGTTCTTTTACTTAGTCCCATGCATTTAAGTTTCCTCCGTGTTTTTCCCCCCGTAGTTTGATAGCTCAGGGTTTTGTTTTTGTTTTCATTTTGTTTTGTTTTTATCACACTGAATAATATTCCATTGTCTGGATGTTTCACAGTTTATTATCCATTCAGGTAGTGAAGGACATCTTGATTACTCCCCGTTTCAGCAACTATGAAAAAAAGGTGCTACAAACATCATGGTGTAGTTTTTGTACAGACATAAATTTTCAGCTCCTTTGGGTAAATATCAAGGAGCATGATTGCTAGATTGTATGGTGAGAGTTTGTTCACTTTGAGACTAACCCACCAAACTGTTTCCCAAAGGGGTGGTACCATTTTGCATTTCCGCTAACAATGTATAAGAGTTCCTGGGGCTCCACACCCTCATCAGCGTGTGGTGTTTTCAGTGTTCTGGATTTGGCCATTCTAATAGGTGTACAGTAGTACCTCACTGTTGTTTTAATTTGCGTTTCCCTGATGATATATAAAGTGAGAGAGTCATTTTTTTAAAGATTTTATTTATTCATTTGAATAAAGAGAGAGAGCACAGGCAGGCAGAGCAGCAGAGGGAGAGTGAGAAGCAGGATCCCCGCTGAGCAGGGAGCCCAATGCGGGGCTTGATCCCAGGGCCCTGGGATCATGACCTGAGCCAAAGGCAAACACTTGACTGACTGAGCCACCCAAGTGCCCGAGACAGTCATTTTAATAGCCATGTGATCTTGTGCTTTTTTTTTTTTTAACTTCGGCATCCTTGTTTGTAAATTGCAAGTGACAATACATGTGCAGAAGAATGAAACTGGACCATTTTCTTATACCATACACAAAAATAAATTCAATATGGATGAAAGACCTAAACGTGAGACAGGAAACCATCAAAATGCTAGAGGAGAACACAGGCAGCAACCTCTTTGACATTGGCCGTAATAACTTCTTACTAGGCATGTCTCTGGAGGCCAGGAAAACAAAAGCAAAAATGAACTATTGGTAATTCATCACAATAAAATCTTCTGCACAGCAAAGGAAACAATCAACAAAACTAAAAGGCAACCTACAGAATGGGAGAAGATATTTGCAAATGATATATCTGATAAAGGGTTAGTATCCAAAATCTGTAAAGAACTTAACAAACTCAATACCGCCCCCCAAAAATGACCCAGTTAAGAAATGGATAGAAGACAAGAATAGACATTTTTCCAAAGAAGACATCCAGATGGCCAACAGACACATGAAAAGATGCTCAACATCCCTCATCATCAGGGAAATACAAATCAAAACCACAATGAGATACCACCTCACACCTGTCAGAATGGCTAAAATGAACAACACAGGAAACAACAGATGTCGGCAAGGATGTGGAGAAAGGGGAACCCTCTTACGCTGATGGTGGGAATGTAAGCTGGTGCAGCCACTCTGGAAAACAGTATGGAAGTTCCTCAAAAAGTTGAAAATAGAGCTACCCTACGACTCAGCGATTACACTACTAAGTATTTACCCAAAGGATACAAAAACACAGATTTGAAGGGGTACATGCACCCTAATGTTTATAGCAGCATTATCAACAATAGCCAAACTATGGAAAGAGCCCAAATGCCCATCGACTAATGAATGGATAAAGAAGAGGTGGTGTGTGTGTGTGTATGTGTGTATATATATATAATGGAATATTATTCAGCCATAAAAACAATGAAATCTTGCCATTTGGAGCCAGAGAGGACATGGATGGAGCCAGAGAGTATTATGCTAAGTGAAATAAGTCAGTCAGAGGAAGACAAATACCCATATCATTCCACTCAAATGTGGAATTTAAGGAATAAAACAGATGAACATATAGGAAGGAAAAAAAAGAGAGACGGAAGCAAACCATAAGAGACTCTTAGCCATAGAGAACAAACTGAGGGTTGATGAAAGGAGGTGGGTGGTGGGATGGGCTAAATGGGGGATGGGTATTAAGGAGGGCACATGTTATGATGACCACTGGGTGTTACATGTAAGTGATGGATTACTAAATTCTACTCCTGAAGTCAAAAATAAATAAATAAATAAACAAACAAATAAATAAATAAAATAAATTTAAAAACTGACAGTACATGGCTTGCTAGATTTAGGGGGCAACGATAAATAACGAATGTAAAGCATATCAATCAAACAGTCTCTCAACAATGAAACTATTGCGAGGATCCACAAAATGACAGTATCCAAGTGCCACACAAGCCAGGTCCCACGGCCTTTCGGATTTCATGAATTAAAAAAATTTCAATTTTTTTTTTAAGATTTTATTTATTTATTTGACAGAGAGAGACAGCCAGCGAGAGAGGGAACACAAGCAGGGGGAGTGGGAGAGGAAGAAGCAGGCTCATAGCGGAGGAGCCTGATGTGGGACTCGATCCCAGAATGCTGGGATCACGCCCTGAGCCGAAGGCAGACGCTCAACGACTGTGCCACCCAGGCGCCCCTTCAATTTTTGTTTTGATGGAGCTGAAAGCAAGCTCACAAACTTTTATCTTGTTAAGTGAAGACAATGAAGAAGAATGCCAAGCCAACCATCAGTAACTCTCATCATTTCTTCTAGAAGAAATAAATTTTGCAACAATAAAAAAGGAAGGGCATAATCTAAGAAACACCACTATCCTTTAAATTAAATGAAGGCAGCTTTGTGAAAAAAGTCCTCACTTTTCATTTCACTTTCAATGGTAAACAAATTCATCCGAAGCAGGCACTGCTGGAGCTGACGAATCTTCAGGGAAGCCTGGAACCTCTTTCCGTGTTCATTGTCGTAAGCCATGTTTCTCTCCGGTGGCTGGGCTCCTCTTGTTTTCTGAATGATCGACCTGTCAGTCTTATTAGGGAAATATGATGACGGTGAGGCTTTTTCTTCCTCTACGGAGGTTGAGTTTAAATTCCCCTCTTAAGTGCATGCCTGTCAGGCTGTAGTGCTTTCTGATCTATTTTCAGTGGCTCTCCATCTGACCTGAAAACATGCACATGGTTGCTTGTTCACTGATGTTCCCATCTGTACAGATCTGCTTGTATTCTCAGATCCGCCACACTTTATTTTATCAACTTTTATTTTCTCTTCCCATTTTCAGAATATTGCATGTGAACTCCCTGAAAATATTATCATCTTTGGCTTTGTTTATGATTTTTTTTTTTTTTTTTGGAAATGATGATGGCCACCGGTATTAATCTCTGCTCCATGTTTTGCAATGATTCTTTCCTTTATTTTTTGGGTGATAAGTGCTACAAAGTTGCACAATTGGTTTAACATATGTATCAACAGAAGAAGTGTGCGTCTGTAACCATGGAAAAACACATGGGATTGTCTCCTTAATAGTGGAATACTTGGAGGAAGACTGTCATATTGTTATAGGATTAGAATTCTGTACTAAAAGATAGGTTTTTTGATAATGTATAGACTAAGACCCTTAGTGTCAGGTAGGAAAATTAATATCTAAAGGGAGGAGAGATCTACCATTGGTCACATAGAGAGTTAGACCTTGGAAAAATGACTAAGAGCTATGTCGCAAAGGATATTATGTTAGTGATTGGGCCATTAAAAAATGTTTACTCTTCTGGAATTATTTAACTAGCATTGCACTTACAGGTTTGGGTTACGGCCCATCTACAATGTAAGTGTGATTGTCCTGAGACTTAAGGATTTACATGAAACTGGGATCAGTCATAGAACAGAGTCCAAAAGAGAAATAGCCCATCAAACATAAATGTTGAATTTGCACCCTGAAGCCAGTTTCTGGTTAAAGATTAAGCACGTACTGGCTGTTCGGTGCTCGGGGGAAGCAGTATCTGGTAATGACTAAAGGTCTGAACTTTGGTGCTAGAAGAAACAGAGCTTGAGCCTTGGTTCCAAAACTTATTATTTGCATGAATTTTAATAATTTGTTTCATCTGTTTAATCCTTAGTTTCTAATCTCTGAAATAATAATATTAACTTCAAGGTGTCACAACAGTTAATTCTGTGATAATAAACAAGTAGAATGTGAATATTTATTGGAGTAATGTTGTATCTAGGCTACATCTCTGAGAAATTTTTGCACAAACAGGATACTAACAGAGCTTTGTAAAATCAAAATTCGGTGATCAGATGACAAAATTACAGGGATAATTGTGTAAAAAGTGTGAACAGGATGAAATATAGAGTGGAACCATACAGGATGGTTTATGGCATCATATGTAATGGTATATGATATATGATGATATATAACAGGGTGTGGCAAACTATAATCCATGGGTCTGCTGCCTACTTTTGTAAATAGGGTGTTTTTTAAAAAAGATTTTATTTATTTATTTGACAGAGAAAAAGAGGGAGAGAGAGAACAGAAGCAGGGGGAGCAGTAGGCAGAGGGAGAGGGAGAAGCAGGCTCTCTGCTGAGCAGAGAACTCAGCCTCGAACCCAGGCTCGAACCCAGGACCCTGGGATCATGACCTGAGGCGAAGGCAGATGCTTAACTGACTAAGCCACCCAGGTTCACTTTCTTATTTACTGGGAAGGCAGCAAGGCAACAAGCAGCCTTTATGTCCTTAGCATTCAGTGCAGTGCCCAGCTCAGTGTTCTGCACATACTAAGCAACCTACACATTGTATAGTGTGTTTTTACTACCAATTTCCTTTAACTTTAGTAAAAATACAGAGTATAGGAAGGTGCCCAGAGTACCCTCTAACATGGGTTCTGTAAAGAACTAATTGCATTCCTAAAACCTGATTTGTGAAACCACTTTCCCAGCACTAACCTTGCTGGCTTAGCTCAGTGGTTCTCAAACTTGAGATGGCTGGATCCCACAACCCCCAGACTTCTGACTCAATAGATCCAGTGTGAGGGCTGAGAATTTGCTTTTCTACCAAGTCCCCAGGTGATGTCCATGCTGCATTTGAGGACTGCACATGTGGATTGTGCACAGGCTGATTGGATTGCAATCTCTACAAGGCCCTGGATAGATGCCTTTTATTCATTGAAGTGTATTCGTCCTCTGTCACAGGGCCTCTGTCACTCGTCTTTACTCAGCACTCAATACATATTTGTCACATGGATGAATAAAAAGCTACTACCTGCTCTACAACCGTTAGGAACTCATGAATCCTGAGAAAGGACAGCCAACAGAGCCTGCTCGGAAGAGCCTTGCTGAGATGTCAGCACAAGACAAATTGCACCTGGATTACATCTGGACACTCATCTGCTGTGTATCCCCAAGTCCTTCACAGATATATGAAAAAATCTATTGCAAATAAAAGTGGGCACTCACTTGCAATTTTCCTCTCCATGAATGCTGCTTTGTGAGCTAGACCAGGGGGTCAACAAACTTCTTCTGGAAGGACCAGACCATAAGTATTTCAGGCTTTGCAGGCAAAGAGGCAAAATTAAGACCATTATATAGGTACTTATACAACCATTTAAAGTGCAAAGAATCAAATGATTCTTAGTTTGAGGACCGTTGAAAGATGGGCAGCTGGCTGGATTTGGCCCCAGCGGCTATACTTTGTCAGTTCTTGAGTTAGACATAAAAGAAGATGGGAGGGAGATTGGGGTGGACAAAGGGTCTGAAGGGTAGGAAAAAGAAGTTAAAAAGGCAAAACCTAAATAGAAACCCATTTTATCCTTCTTAAGCCTGCTGTAACTGGCATCTGGTTGTTCGGTGTTGCAATAAACGTAACATTAGGTAGCCACTGTCTCGTTTACCTCAGTTGAGCTCATTATCTCAGTTACTGGTCTAAGTAATCTGATACAGCAAACAGCTCTGCTTCAAAGTATGTATGAAGAAAATGCACTCTCTACTTCGTTATCACAAATATAGCTGGTCCTTTACATCTCTTTGCAGTCTGCCATCACTGAGAAAGCTGCCTGGCGCATCCCAGAATCCATTACTCCTGGTGCATTATCCCACCTCGGAGCTTGCCTGTGCCTGGGTGCGTACGCTCACTACTGTTCACATATCCATGTTAGCCCTTCTCCCACCCACTCCCCTTCAGTGTCCTGAAAGCACGTAGTTGAGTCCAGCTAAAACACAGATGGCTGCCAGTCATTGTGAATCGTATCTAATGGGTGAGAAGCTTGGTTCCAAGGCTCTACCTTTGGTTGCATCAGTTTCTGCAAAGATTATTGGAAAACACAAAATCCTGCTTAGAACCCCTTGTGGTATGCTCTGAAGGACAGACTCTGTTACTTTGACTTTGTTGTTATTATTGACATCATTGCTGGTCGGTTTCCTGGGTAAGCAGACTCTGAGACAGAGATTAGTACGTGGGAAGTTTATTGGGTGCTGCTTGGGATCAATACCTGTTGAATAGTGAAAGAAACAGGATTGGCAAGAGAATAATTTCTAGAGGGGCTTAAGGGGTGAGCTGTCAGTAGCCAAACTTCTCAGCCACAGAAGGAATGAATACTTCAGTTTTATGTCTGGGAGGCACATCACAATTTCCACCAAATATTTTTCCAATGTATTTTTTTCCATAAAAATAAAATAAATGTTTATATATAGAAATATTAGATATTTCTTTTTTTTTTCCTTTTTTCTTTTTTTTTTTAAAGATTTTATTTATTCATTCGACAGAGATAGCCAGCGAGAGAGGGAACACAAGCAGGGGGAGTGAGAGAGGAAGAAGTAGGCTCATAGCGGAAGAGCCTGATGTGGGGCTCGATCCCATAACGCCGGGATCACGCCCTGAGCCGAAGGCAAATGCTTAACCGCTGTGCCACCCAGGCGCCCCAAAATATAAGATATTTCTATATCTCTCCCTAAGTGATAAGGGCATATTTAAAAAAAACATATACATAATACCATGATCATACTCAAGTTTATTAATAGTTCAGTTTCCAATTGTCTGGTACATATCATATGACTATGTAACTATATAACACTATATATAACATTATATATAATATGTATCATATAACTGTATGTAACTATGTATGACATATCAGATAACTACATGAACTGTACATAATTGATTTATTTGCAATTTGTTTGATTTGGGGTTTAAGTAAGGTCCCTAAATTATAAACAATTGATAGCTCTTAAATCTCTTTTAATCTGTAATTTTTCCTTCATTTTTTTCTTGAAATTTATTCATTGAATAAATTTGGTAAACCTCTGTCCTACAGTTTCCCACAATAAACCTTCATTTAAGATAAGACTTCATGATTAGGAAAGTAATAAATGTACATTACAGATAATTTAGAAAATATAGAAAAGTATAAAAAAGAAAAAAAATTAACCTTCTTGAAAGCTCTGATAGATTAGCACTGCAAATATATGGATACATTTCTTTATAGCACTGTTTCTTAAAGTCTGTTCACTGGACACTGCTTCCACGCTGTGCCCCTCCAAAACAGGGTCATCTGCTCTATTAGTTTTCTACTGTTGCTGTAGCAAATTGCCACAAACTCAATGGTTTGAGACACCATCTATTTATTATCTCATAGCTCTTTCAAAAGTGCTTCTGATCATAAGTTCCATGGGTTGAGCTGGGTACTCTTCTTAGGGATTCACAAGATTGAAATTAAGGTGTTGGCTGGCTTAAAAAAAAAAAAAAAAGCTGATGTCTCTGAGGGGATGGAGTGGTGGGTGGGTGGGTGAGTGGTTGGGAAATCTCCTTCTAGACTCAGATTGTTGGGAGAAGAAAGTTCCATGTGGTTATAGGATGGAGGATCCTGTTTCCTTGTTGGCTATCAGCTAAGGGGCATTCTCAGCTTTTAGGGGAAGGAGATAGAAGAGCTGTCTTGAAACACCTAATGGAGTGTACCACGAACGAAGGCTTACGCTGGTTTTGGAGAACACTGAAACAGCAATCCTTAAACTCTAGCTTTCATTAGCACCACCTGGGAAGATTCTCGGTGTAGATCTATCTATAGGCTCTATCCACAGGAGATTCCAATTCAGTAGGGGGGAGGGACATGAAGTTGAATTTTAAACAAACTGCACAGCTGATTCTGATACATGAGTTTCAAGAAACTTATTCATACATTTATTTATACATTTATTCATCAGTGATTTATTGAACATCCACAATATACCAGGCACTGTAATAAGTACGGGGATACAGGAGTGAATAAAACAGACAAGCTTCCTCTCCTTAAGGGGCTTATATTCTAGAGAGGAAAGATAGACTCTGAATAAGTACATTAGGAAAACGTGTAGTGTGTCAGGTAGTGATGTAGAGAAAATAAAAAGCAGGAAGAGAGTGCTGGGGAGGGAGATGAAGCTGGTTTTCAAATAGGTGATGTTAAAGGAAACAGCTAAATGAAGGTAGAAGGAGAGCAAATCTTGTGGTTTTTCTGGGGGAGGTATGCTCCACTCAGGGGATCAGCAAGTGCAAAAGAACTTAGGGAAGTGTGTGCCAGGAAAGCTTAAGGAATAACAAGACGCCAGGATGACGTTGGAAGCTGAGCTGGGGGAGAAGAGCTGATGTTATCCGGTGAGTTGAGATATCCTGTTTATGCAACAGGACCATGAGGCAGGGCAGAGTCCTTTGGAAAAGCCATGGATACGTATACTCCAAGAAGAAAGATCTTTGGGTCACGTGGGGAGGTTATGTTCAAGTATATTGATATGTCCTTTACAGGGAGAGTTCAAATATCTGACTGGGGGTTGAATCAAGCCATTGGTTTTTGAACCTGACTGTTGAACCTTGAGGAGGTAGAAGTGGGTATCTGCTCCCTGCTTGTATCCTTGCCCTCGTCTCTGCTCTTTGTACCTTGTTTTTTTGTCTTTGATAAATTACCACGCTATTTGCAGTTTTGATGAGATTGACAATTGGTCAGTCCTTCCCTGACCAAGAATTATGAATGTGACCCAGGTTAGGTGAGTCACATGCTTTCCCATTGGAAGTTAATCTCCAGTTGAGTGACACATGCATGGATGACAGTAGGACCCAATTCGTTCTAAGTCCTGTGGAGAAACCACCCTTGAGCTGTTGCTACCTATGCCCTTGGAACTGTAGCAGTTCCTATGGGTTAAAAGGCCTATTTTCAGCTTTTCCTTTAATTCTGTAAGCCACATCATAATCTTCCAAAATATTTATTTTTCCTTAAGTAAGCTAGAGTTGGTTTTTGTTCCTTGTACCAAAAGAGATTAATGAAAATACTTATTCTATGTAGTTTATAAACACTCGACTAGGGGCACCTGGGTGGCTCAGTTGTTAAGCATCCCGTTCTTGATTCTGCTCAGGTCATGATCTCAGGGTCTTGAGATACAGCCTGGCATTGGGCTCCTTGCTGGGCATGGAGCCTGCTTAAGATCCTCTCTCTCCCCCTCCCTTCACCCCTCCCCCCACTCTCCCTTTCTTAAAAATAAATAAATAAAAGCACTTGAAGAGATGATTGCTAAAGTATCCTCCCTCCCTATCCTCCACATCCTAGAAGACGGTTCTTTTGGGAAAAAAATCATGCCACAATTCCAGTTGAGCAGCCCTAAGATCCGTTCAATCAAAGTCTGGTGCTTTTCCCAAGTTCTTGCCCATACTGCCTCAAAGGATTTTGCTTCCTTGCTTTAGGGCTGGCAAAAAAAAACCAAAAAAAACAAAAAATACACACACATGCAAAAACAAAACAAAAAGCAAAAAACCTAATGTTACTTCACTGCTTTGTGATCAAAGACAAAGGCAGGCAGAAGTGGGGGGGATGGCTCTACATTCCTCTTGGGGCTCTGGGATCTCTTAGGAATAGTAAGGATTTATTAAAACACCTTAGGGGGGCTCCTTCCGTGTGGCAGGCACTACAGATTAGGTAGTGAGGAAGGTTGACAGATTTTCTGTGCTCACGGAGCTTGGAGTCTAATGGAGGGGAGAGATATGAAACAATGATGCATATAAGGATTTAAATTAATCTCATGAATAGGCAAAACGCAGAGGATTTTTAGGGCAGTGAAACTGCTCTTTTTGATACTATAATGGTGGATACATGCCACTATACATTCATCCAAACCTATAGAATATACAACACCTTGAGTGAATCTTAATATAAACTATGGACTTTCAATTATAATGTGTCAATGTACAAATAGGATATACAATGTATAAACGTGTCAGTCGTAACAAATATACCACTCTGGTGGAGGATATTCATCGGTGGGAGGGTAATAAGGGAAATATTTGTACCTTTTGCTCAATTCGTCTGTGACCCTAAAGATGTTCTTAAAATTTTTTTCTAAACTTTTCTAAACTTAAAAAAAAATTATTCTCATGCCATACTTGGGAGTATAGCAATTAAAGGGGAGGAATGAAATACTTATCCTTAGTGTTTCCTGCAGGAGTTGCATTTTAGAATAAGCAAAGAACCCATATTCTAATGAAAATTTCATCTTTATAAAGAACTGTTAATAAAGCGGAAAGGAAAGAATCCAGAAATCACCATTCTATTCTCTTAAATAGTGATTAATGCAGGCCACACTCTTTAGTGAGTGGAACTGTTCAAAGGAAAGTTTGTGGGGAACTTGACAATGAGGGGATCAGGCTGTTAGAGCCCTACCTCCCTACCTCCCTAAAATTTACCATCTCAGAATCCTTGAGGCTAGAAGGCTGAAATCCAGCACTGCAGCACTCCCTCCAGGGAGCCTAGGGAAGAATCCACTGCAGGCCTCTTCCAGCTTCTGGATGCTGCCCTGGGGTTCCTGGGCTAGTGGCCACATCACTTCAATCTCTGCTCCGTTTGCACTAGAATCTGTGGGGCTCTCCCAGACTTCCTCTGCCTCTCTAAGTATACATATGCTTGCATTTGGAGTCCACCCAGGTATCCTAGGGTACGTTCTTCTTCAGATCCTTAAAGGAATCACATCTTTTTCCATATAAAGTAATATTCATAGGTTCTGGCATTTGGAGGTGGACATAACTTTTGGGGGGTCACCATTCATTCCACTGCATGTGTCTTCAGCGGGAATGCACTTTGAAGCACATGGCGTCACTTACAGTGTTTTCTTGCCATTAAAGTCATTTGAGCTTAATAAAGACTGTCAAGTTTATGATCATTTACAGGCATACTGGGAATAGAGAAATAATGTGAAAGGTCTCTCTAATGAGGCAAAACTGAAATGTGGAACAGTCTTAGGACAACAGATACGGGTTATGTGTGTGTGTAAATCAATGGTATTTGAAAAGGGGAAGGAGGACTGTTCTAGAGTAAAAGAGATTTAAGGACATAACCTTAACTGATTAAGGACACAATTTGAGATGCTTGTTTGGACCCTAATTAGATCAAAGCAACTCTACAAAGACCTCTTTGGGTCCGTCGGGAGAATCTGATTTTGGACTGGTGTTAGATGATCTCAAGGCATTAGAATGAATTTGATTAGCTGTGGCAATGGCGTTCTAGTTGTGTCAGGCATGTCTTCCTTGGGTCCTGCCTCTGGCCTCCCCAGCTCCATGTTCACTCGAGCTGTTGCTGTTGTACTCAGAGTTGTGCAGGTGAAAGAAACATGACAGCACCTCCCCTAAAGTGCACCACGGATCTCTCACTTTCTGCTCTGGGCTGCTCAGGGCTTCTCTGTTGCCTGCTGAAGGACATCTGTGGGGAAACATTCCACCCATTTTTTTCTGGTTCTGAAGCATTCCACTGCACACCTGGGAGTGTAAGAATGTTAACACCCACCCCACGGGGCATCCCTGACCAAGGCATGGGAGCCAGTGGATAAATACTCCCCATTTCAGTCACTTAAGGCACAATTTGAAGGAAGTCCCACAATTCCTCAGGGTTCTTAACAGAATCAAGCCCAGGTACATACTTGGATTGGCTTTGCCTCTTCCTTGGTTTCACTGTTCTCAGTTCCACATTGTTCCTTGGGATTGTTTCCCAAAATAACAACTTGCATGCAAGCCCTTGTTTTTGGCTCTCCTTTAGGGGTGAACCTAGGCTGAGACTGTGGTTATGACAGAAATTGATCATTTAAAAGGCATGCATATTGAAGTATGCATGAAGTATGAAGAGGTGAAATGTCATGATGCCCAGGTTTTATTTCAACAACATAAAAGCAGAAAGAGAAGGAAAGGGATAGATGAAGCAAATGTGTCGAAATTATCAGATTGTTGAAAGTGAGTGTCGTGTCTATAGGAGAATATTCTTGTGTATTTTTAAATGTTAGAACAAAAAGTTAAAAAATCAACATTTTTCCAAGGGCCATGAGGCAGAAGAATGGAGTCTTCCAAGAGCCTGTGCAGAGAGCTTGGCCTAGGCAGAGGATCAAAAAGACTTTTCTGATGAAGTGGCTTTTAAGCTGTGGCTTAAAGGACAAAATGGATTTTTCAGATCCTTTGCCTCAAGGCACTTAAGGTACCTGGGTGTACCTTCCCACAGTTCCAGGATGGCTTCTGGAATCTTGCTTAGCACATTGGATACCAAGTCTGCCACCCATGTACTTGTAGGGCTGCCTTCCTTTTTAGCTGTTACTGCTTCCAAATGGCCCATTTCCCCTGTGTTGAATCTCTCCTGTAGGTGGTAAATCACTTTGTGTGAAATATATTCATTCACCTGTGGCCACCCACTGCATCTGTAAGTGACTCTTTGAGACATGATTGTTTCTTTTCTTTGCTGCGAATGGTAGTGGGGAAATGGGAGGGCTATTTTAAAGTGGCCCAATGTGGAATGAAGTGCCTGGTAAACCGGCGTGAACAACTGCCTTCCTTGGCTATTTTTGTCATTAAAACGCTTAGATCTATTTGATGCCCACGAATCAAGCCAGGTCTTCTGTGCTGTCATTTTGTGCTTGTGAATGGAGCTGCAGGGAGAAACATTTCCCGTTAGAGCACATCCATCCTCTTTGCTCAACAGACAAAGGAGGATTTCAGTGCTGTTTCTCTGAGTTAGGAGAATGCATTTTGCCTATAATTTCAATAAATAACAGGCCAAGTCATTCTTTTTAATTTGCTTTGCTTTATACTGCCTTATTTCCAGTAGGTTCCTCCATCGATACTGACACTTAATCCCCAAGGAGTACTGATATGTATCAATACTATGTTGTGACAGTACCGTGCACACTGAACTGGCTTTACGTGTCTCAATTAGACCTCACCACAACCCTGTGATATTTTCTCTCTTCTTTCTCTTTTTCATTTACTTTTTTCCCCTCATTAATCCCTCCCTTCTGGTTGCCCCTTTCCTCCCATCCCTTTTCTTTGCTTTCATCCTTTAACTTTAGAAATAAAACAGCTAGTTAGCTTACCAGCAAACCACCCCCCAAAAAAGGGGGGATTTATTTGGGAATAACAGAGAGTTGCAATCCAGGAGAAGGGAGCTAGAGCAAAAATCATAAGCAAGAAAAGGACACCATTTATAGAGGAAAGGATCCAGGAGGCTATTAAAACAAAAACTCATTGAAATAAACTGGATGTTGTAAATATAGTGGCTTCTCATTGGCTGAGCCGTGACTGTCTCTCATTGGCTGGGCTGTTACCAGGGGCAGAGGAAAACCTTTCTTCCTCCTGCTGGGGTAGGCAAGTAGTACCTAAAGTAGTATCCTGAGCAAGGTCCATCTCTTCTGTTCCATCTGCAATTGGCAGGGAGCGGTAGGGCATCAGTGCACCCTCTTCCAGCCTCCCAGCTTTATTTTAGTGAGGTTTCCCTTTATTAATCCTCTCTCCTTCTTCCCCTCATTTCTCCCCTTCTCCTACCTTTCTTAATTGCAATAATTTTTTCTTTTTTTTGTAAATTAGCTTACAAATTTGGTAGTTCGAATTCAAATCCCAGTTCAAGTCCTGTCTGTGTGACCTGGGTAAGTTACATGAGCTCCAAGCCTAAATTTGCCCATTCATAAAATGGGCATAATAACTGTTCTTTTACAGTGAGGTAAGTGCTTATTTGTTTACTGGGTTCAGTCTCTGGCTGATGAAAAGTAATCAAAATTGTTTTCTATTGTTGTTATCACGGTTACATATTCCTCTTTTTCATTGTAGCATAAGTATGACCGATGTGATTGCTACATCCCTGGTGTTTATAATGGAGCTATTGAGAAAATGGAAACATGCAGCTAGTAAATGGCAGAGCCAGGGTTTAAATTTAGACCTGGTTGTTTATTTTTTTAAAAGAGTGATATATTTTTATTTGGGAGAGAGTGAGGGGGGAGGGGCTGAGGGAAAGGAGGAGAGAGAATCTCAAGTAGACTCCCTGCTGAGTGAGGACTCCAACCTGGGGCTTTATCTCACAGCCCTGAGATCATGACCTGAGCTGAAATCAAGACTTGGACACTTAACTGACTGAACCACCCAGATGCCCCTATACCTGATTGTTTTTAAGTGTCAAATGCCAAAATTAAATTTAGTAATGAGTTGATGTCTTTTATTCAAGGGGAAACAATCCATGAAATGGGGGAATACAGTGCCTCACAAGCAGTGGCACATTTTTCTGGAAGGGTTTAGGGCAAGAGTGAGTTTTACACAGCATTAGCAAAGGTGGTGTGGAAATTGGGCTTGGTTGACTAAGAGTTTGGGGATTCTCTTACAAGGCTAGCAAGTCCTGTTTTCTTGGGTAAGGTAAGTTAGCTAATGCTGAGTTGAAGGGTTGTGATTGGTGTGTGTTAGGTTTCCCTGACAGGGAAATATTTCTCCCAAGAGCAGGCTGACTTTGGTTTCGATTTGTGATGTGGGCTGGGCCACTGGGGTGGCTGCTATTTTGTGGGTCCCAATATACAAATTAACTTGATCACAAGGTAATAGCCTTCTTCATTACTTTGTTTAATGTTTTAGACCCAACTATCCATCAGGATTTCTTTTGAAAGTAATCTCAGAATTCCCAATAATCATATGTTGTCACATCTGTATCTATCTAAAGAGTGTCCCAATTTATGACATAGGTTATGTTCTTGCCCTCTGACAGTCTGATTACTATCAGCTATACTTTGATAATTGAATATAATTTAATACTTCTCTTAGCTACATGCCTCTTTTCTGGAAAGTCTGACTCAACATAATGTTTTTCCAAGACCTTGATTATTTAACACAAAGATGTGCTGGGAAAAGTCCATAATTTCACATGCTTTCTAGTTGCCTGAGTGGGTAGGTGAGTTCTTCATGCCTTTGACAGGAAAAGTGAGTGAGACAAGTAAGAATTGCAGAATGCCCTGATGATTTCATGAATAATGGCAACTATTCAGCATGATTCTGCCCCACATCTCTCTTTGCTCAGTAACAGGTATTTCTACCTGCAGCATCTCTTCCTGATCTATGGGTTGTGAAGGTGTAAGGTGTATGGGTCCGTGAAACAATAGAAGAAAATAAGTTGGTCTCTGCCTCATTTCCTGGCACAGAGGTCCTCAAACCTTTGGAATTTCCTGGGTATAGGAGCTTCTTCTGTTCCAATGAGGCAACTCTTGGTGCATTACTTGATATCCTCAGGATGGGGGCAGGTCACTAGAAAGACTAAGCTGTGATTGGAAGCTTGAAACTTTCAGCCCACCTCTCATCTTTGGGGAAGGGGAGAGTGCTGGAGTGAACGATTGGTTGGGTCTACACGATAAATCCCTCCATAAAAATCTCAATAGTACTGGGTTCAAACAGTGTCCAGATTGGTGAACATCACCATGGGGACAGGAGTTCCTATGTTCAGGACCCTTCCGGACCTCACCCTATGTATCTCTGCGTCTGGCTATTCATCTGTATCCTTTATCACATCCTTTATTGCATAATATACTGATAAAAGTAAGTAAATATTTCTGAGTTCTGTGAGCTGTTCTAGCAAATAACCAAACCCAGGAAGTGGGTCATGGGAACCTCTGATTTAGAGCTGGTTGGTCAGAAGTACAGGTGACATCCTGGGATTTATGATTGGCATCTGAGGTGGGGGGCAGGGGCAGTGTTGTGGGACTGAACCCTTTACCTGTAGAGTCTGAGCTGCGGTTAGTGTCAGAATTGTATTGAATTGAGTTGTAGGACACACCCAGCTGGAATCAGAAAGAATTGCTTGGTGTGAGGAAAACCTCCACACGTCTTTTGTCAGAAGTATAGTGAGAGTGAGTAGAAAAGAAGCACCCAGACTGTTTTCCTACACAGGGTCCTCTGGCCACGTCCACACTGTGGTCACACTGCGCAAATAAAGATTCACATACACGAGTCACTACTTGCTTATACGTTATACGCCTTCATCTAATATAACACAGCAGTTAAGAATGGGGAGCTTAGCACTACCAAGACCCATTCTTTATCTTTTACTAGCTGTGTGACCTTTCAAGCCCGTGTTTATCATCTGTGAAATTAACAATGGTAATGACTTAATGGTGTGATTGTAAAGAATTAATAAGAAAATTCCCATGAAGTATTTTGTGCAGAGTTTGGTGTATAGGAAAAAGTTGTTATTATTCACTTATTTGTTAAATATTTTTTGAAAACCTAATATGTACTGGATCTAGCCCCAGTGGAAAGGCAAAGGCAAGCTCTGTTTAATTTACCCTCAAAGAGTTCACAGAAGATTATAAAAATATTTTTAGATAGCAAGGCAGAATTATGGTAAAATTGTGATTGCTCAAAATGCCCCATCCACGGAGTTGTAGTGATACATGTCAATTGTGTAGTTTGACAAGGCATTTAATTTGGTCTTCTGCATAACTGTAACTGGTTTCAGATCTGATAGTTTCTTTTTACATTCAAATTCTGATGCTTCCATTCATCCTGAAGGATTATCTTTCAAGCAACACTGTGCAAATTTTGTTAGAACATTATCAAATAACCTAATGCAATTAGAGCCAATCATTGCTGATGTGATCAATTTCAAAACCTCTAGCCTTTGAATATAACACAGAATAATTTATGGTTACACTCCACTGGATTTCTCAAATTAGATTCCATGTTATTTTAGCTGAGTAGGAACTTATAGAGCCCCAAGGCTAGGAAAATGTAAGCAACTGAAAAAAGAGAAAGAATGTAGACTGACAGCTTTACCAAAAGGTGATCTAATGTGAAATTTCATGAAAACTGGACAGTCACAAAGTGTTATGATACCACACAATTTCAAATCGATACTGACCATAAACTGGGTTTGTTAATTACTACAATCTCATACTGCTGTGCAGAGATCAAACAGGGAAGAAAAAGAAAATGGTCATAAACCAAAGACTCAGAGGGGTGCATGCCAACTTTACTAAAAAATATTTGCTGGCTTCAGGGCAAAGCGGTGCATACCCCAGGATTAACAGCATCTTTACCTCATCAGCAATGGTGATAGAAGAAGCCACATGGTTTTTGTTTCTTTATTTGCACAAGAGAGAACATTGGAAAATTATTCTGTACCTTGGATTTAAACATCAAAACCAAAATGTCTTGGCCAAACTGCGTTGATGCCTCAGTTTCCTTTTAGTGAGCACATAAATTTAAATGAAATACTGCATAAGACATTGGGAAATCCATTCATCTGGTAAGTCAAGTAATTCATAGAAGGGACCCTTGAAGATGTGGCTTAGAGAGCAGAAGGTATATGATGCTGGAAATTTCCTGTTTGCAGGGACAAACAATAAGTACATCTTTCCTGAGTGCTGGTTTGGTTCGCCTTCTTCCTTCCTAACATTATCCAGGTTACTCAAATCTTTCCCCCTATTTTAAATGAAACGATCCATCTTCATCTCTTTTCTAGCTAATCTGAGTAGTTTAGCACCAGCATGTATTTCCAGACTAATTTTGCAGCTATCCGCATTGTCCTCATTCTTCTCTCTGGGTCTCTAGGACTGCTTGCTTTCCCCTAATCCTATCTTACTGTGATCCCAATTGGCATTCTCTATTTATTTTCTTTTTTTGTTTGTTTGTTGTTTGTTTTGATATGTGATAAATTCCTACTCATCCTCTAAGTCCCATTTCTAATATTCCCTCCTCTCTGAGACCTTGGCTATATTCCAGTTACATGTCCTGTTTACCTTATCTTATGGTTATTCATTGGGTTAGGTCTGCCCAAGTGGACTGTGGACTCCACAAGGGACAGGACAGTATCTCATTCATTTTTGTACCTTCCATAGGGGCATAATAGGTGCTAATAGCAGAACTGGTTGGATAGATGGATAAACAAACAAGTAAATGACATTTCCCATAATCCTCTAGAGCTATTTAAAAAGAAGCAGCAGACGAAGCAGAAGCAGAAGAGACAGCCACCAAAGAAGTTTTTCACTGGGCTGAAACTATCTAGTTTGCTTAGGAAAACTGATCAGATTCAACAGGTGATTACTCATCTCTTTATTCTAGTCCATCTCTGACTAATTCTGTACAGGATTAGCCCTGATGGCTGTGTGTGAGGCTGTAGTTCTCCACTGGCAATGGCATCTGAATATTGTTATTTCGAACACAGGCATTGCCGACGATGATTTTTGTGTCTATTGTCCATCTCCTATATATTGGTGGCAACTCTTGCACGTTCTGCAAGAATGCTGAAACATGTTAACCGAGAGTCCACTGGATGTTATCTAAGTATCTACACTCTCAGTAGAAGGGGATGGCCCTAAAGTCTAGTTACATAAGAGCCACTACCAAAAAAAAAAAAAAAAAAATCTAGGCAAAATTGCAGGCTGTTTGGTTGATTTAAAAAAAGTATTTTAGAGTGGATTTTTTCCCAGCATACTGAGAATGCTCATTCCTATATTGTAATACACCATGATATATTTATTAGAAGTAGACCAGAAGGGAATGTTGGATATGAGCTCATTCCTTCATTCACTCACTCATTTCCTCAAAAAATATTTACATTTCTTCAATACTTAATGTATAGTAGATATTCGGTGAATATGACTTGAAGCGAATTTATTCATGCATTCACTCTTGCATTAATATTTATGGGATAGTCCCCTCAGGGCAGACACTGTTAAGTGTTCGGGATATATTGGTAGACCAATGCAGATAGTCTTTGCCCTCATGGTGCTTAAAATAATTGATCTATTTTATAGGTTCCCCTCTGAATGATAGTTGCCCCTGTTCTTAAACATTCTAGTGAATGAGGCGTTTAACGAGTAGTTTTCAATCCTCGCTGAGCTTTAGAGGTGCTTCTTTAAGACACGCAGGCCTAACCCAGGCCAATTAAATCAAAATCAGTGTGGGTGGGATCCAGGCATAGCTGCTCTTCAAAACTTCCCAAATTGAGAATACTTAAGTGATTCCCCACCCTTTTGGGCTATCACTGTTATAGGGTAAGTTGTCTTCCTTCTCCCCGCAAATTCATGTGTTTGAGTCCTGACCCCAAGGACCTCAGAATGTGATCTTATTTGGAGAAAGGGTCTTTAAAGATGTAATCAAGTTAAAATGAGATCATTAGGATGGGCTCTCATTCAAGAACACCACTGTCCTTATATAAAGGAGCTATTTACAGACAGACACCCACATAGGGGAGCACCAAGTGAAGGGAAGGCAGAGATTGGGGGTAATGCTTTTATAAGACATAGAATGCCAAGGAAGGCCAGCAACCCACCAGAAGCTAGGGGAGAGGGATGAGAAGATCCTCCCTCACACCCTCAGAGGGAACCAACTCTGATGATGCCTTAACTTGGGCTTTCAGCCTCCAGAGCTATGACGTCATACATGTCTGTCGTTTAAGCCCCCCAGTCCGTGGTGCGTTGTGACAGCCGCCCTCACAAACAAGCACAGTCATCGTCTTGATAACCGCAGCGTTTTTTCAGAGTTAACTTAACATTTTACAGTTGCCTTTCCTCTCTTTTCCCTCCTGAAAATGGGCCCATCCAGCCTCTGAACCCGGGCGGGATACATGTGTTGTGTCTTCTCTTTCCACGCTGGGTAGGTTATCTTGCTTAAGAATCGAAGTGTTGAAATGTCAATGACCGGCCGCCCGGAGCCAGAGCCGCAGAGCCTGACTCCATGATGAATAATCAATGTGCAATGATTCCACTTGCCAAGCAAAGCGCGGCCGACAGGAGCTGCTTCTGGCCGATCGATAAAGTCCTCGAAGACACTTGTTTCAGGAGCTCTTTACATTCCGCATCATCATTTGATTTGCTCTGACAACATTCAAGTCTTGCCTCTTTAAGTTATTGTTTCAGCAAATTCAATTTACAATTACTTTCAATATAAAAAGCTTAAGAGATTCAGTTTAATGCCTTATTAGCCGTAAAATCAACCGCTGTTTCAACTGCACGGTACGAGGAGCCTGGCGAAGTTCCTTTCCAAGTCTGTGACCATGACAGCCCCCAGTGGCACAGCGGTCCCGTCCTGCTTCCTAAGCGCCTAATCCCTGGACCCGAATTTGAATTACATTTCCCTCCAGTGTCAGCGATTCCTGGGGTGAAAACAAGCCAATTGGAAGATATTACTCCCAGTAGAGAACGTTTGCTCCTCAGGTGTGGTCCGTGCAACAGAAAGCTTCCAAAGCTCCTAATGACGCAGAGTTTATTTTTAAATCAAGGGACACAATGGCTGTTCCAACAGCCTGGCTTCACGGGAGGCGGGCGCGGGGAAGAGTTTATTGCTACGCCACTTAAATTATTTACAGCCATGTGTTTTTGTGTTTCTTGATCACGAAATGTTATAAGGGAAGTAAATCCCCCCTACTTGAAATATAACCGACCTTACCGTGGAACACGGGGTTCCACAAGCTCTTGCGGCACCTGCCTCGCGCACCTCCGTTTCCGACACCCACCCCTCGCTCATGGCCCTCCTGCCCCGCGAGCATGGCAGCCTGATCCCCCATTTACATTTACCCCTAGCATGTTGTTCCCTTACATTGTTTGCCTGGCTCCTTTTTTCTTAACAGTCCGCTTTCCAATTAAATGTCACCAAACCAGACAAGCCTTCTCTGTCCATCTTCTCCCACGTCTGTCCACCTCAATCCGTCTTCATCCCTTTATCCTGCTTGGCTTTTATCACAGGGAGCCCTCACCTCCCTGCATGGGAAATTATTATTTATTTCACTGTTTTTAATCTTCGGTCTTTCCCCTCTCTAGCTTCAAACACTAGAACGTAAACTCCATGGGAAAGGGGACCATTTGATGTTCATCTCTGGCTTTCCATGGTGTGCACTCAGCAAATCGTTCTTGGAGGAGGAAATAGCTAAAGCCGTCCTTGGCTCATTGCTGCATAACAGACTATCCCCAATGAAGCAGCTGAAAGCAAAACTTAGGGATCCCCTGAAACAAAAAACCGGCAGTTGTGCCTGCTGGTTTGGGTGGGTTTGGCCGGGATGGGGCTTCTCTCTACATACTCTTTTACCTCGTATTCTGTCATTTCTTCAGGCATGATGGTCCAAGGTTTTAGAAAGATGAGAGCAGGACCTTCAAAGCCTCTTGAGGCCAAGGCTATGGAAGCACAAAGGGTGTGGAATACACACACACTCTCGCCAGATTCTCTTGGTTAAAGGAAGTTGCAAGGCCAGCCAAAATCCAAGCGAGTAGAGAGATAGGCTTGGCCTCCTGATAGGAGTGACGATGGAGCATGGGCAGAGGGAACGTCATTAGAACATTATAACATTATAATGGCGTCATTATAACAATGAGCTGCCCCAAACCCCAAAAGATGCTTTTGTGTACACACTCCCCCTGACCTACATATGAGTACAAGTTTTGGGGATACAGAAAGCATGTTGTGTGCATTCTCACCTCAGTCGTTTGCATTTCTGCAGCCACTTACAGTACCGCACAAACCACAGACCCTCCGTAAATGCCTCATGGTTTTGATGTCACTGCTGTATCTAGGATAAGCTTCACTCTTACACTCCCATCAGTGGGCATGCAGGGATTCTCCAAAGACCTCGGGTACATCATTTCAAGAACATGAGAGTGGATTCTGGGATAAATTATATGGATTTTAAATCGGATGTTAAATATTTTTTAATTGCTTTTGCAAGTGAAGAATTGATCTCAACAGGACAGAGCAAAAGCAGATCATTTTTATTGAACTCATAGTGAACTGATTAAAAGACATAGTTGTTAGGAGAAAAATACTTTAACTTCCTATTTTACTACAGATTATTTTTTCTTTCTAAGATTTTTTGGGTTAATATAGTAAGTAAAGGAGATAGTGAATTTTATTTAGCAACGTGCAGAATGGCTTGAGGGCATTTAAAAAACACATTTCTTAGAATATTTCTTTCTTCAGATGATTGCAAAGCTTATTTTGATCAAGAAAATGTGTCACATTACATGATGATTTTTATGTTGACTGCGCAACAGTCCAGTGGCTAGGAAATTAACATCGATATTGACTTAGATCTTAATTTTCTGAAAGAAATGTTGAAATGTAAGTCACTGCTTAAATTCTTAAAACATAACAAAACACACAAGTTTACTTTAGAAAATTTCTATAATACAGAAGGGAAGAGAGAAGAAAGTAGTCACCCAATCTCCTGAAGTCTCGTCTTGACTGTTTAAGGTATAATAACCAATATTTAATTAAATTTTGAACTCTTCTTTTTGAATTCAGGAGATAAATAGATTTGGATACATTTTTGGACAATTCCTTCCCTATCCAAAAGACAGCCACCAAATAGATTTTGGATAACACAGAATCCCTTGTTACCTGAATTTACTGTGAACTCCCAGTAACCGAGAACAGATTTCTATAGTTGATGTACTTATATACAGGTTATCTCTGCTCTAAAGAAATTGGTATCCTACTGGTCCCATGGTCTATATTGTTTACAAGTTACTTTTTTTCCACTGAAGAATATATTTGGAAAAGAAGATTCCAGTGGGGAGCATGATTTATCAACCTAAGTCCCCCCCCCCCAATAAACACAAAACAATTAGGCAGGAAAACCAAAGCCTTGGAGAATTTTTGGCATAGAATCTTGTCACATGATCTCTTTACAAACTTCATGTGCAGTCCATGGAGAGAAATGTGTGTAGACCAGCAAAAACCACGGTGTCATAAATATTCTGTTCTGAGCACTATTAGGGTGATGTTGGGGTTCAGGGAGTTCCTATGAAGACTTCACAGAGCAGCAAAAAATGTATTTAAAAATGTCATATCCCCTACTTAAGGGCGACCTTCAGACATAGGATTGTCATTCAATATTACCCACATTCTTTTTAGGCTTAGTTTACAAAACTAAAGAAAAAAAAAAGTAACACAAGGTTTAGTAATTGTTAAGTAATCTCTCTCTTTTTTTAAAAGGCTTTTTTATTTATTGGGGGGGGAGTGCAAAGGGAGAGGGAGAGGGAGAAAATCTCAAGCAGACTCCCCACTGAGCGCAGAGCTGGACATGGGGCTGGGTACCACAACCCCTAGATCATGACCTGAGCTGAAACCAAGAGTCTGACGTCCAACTGACTAAGCCACCCCAATGCCACCCCTTGTGTTACTTCTTTATAATACAAGTGACACATGTCAATGTCAGAAAAATTTTAAATACTTGCTAGGAAAGGGATAAAGAGTACCCATACTTCCAATTTTTGGCAAAGATTGCTATTTAATATTTTGGTGTATATTCCAGATCTTTTGTATGCAACTATATTGTTTTTCCAAAGCAATATAGTGATTTATATACTATTTGTAATCTGACTTTGTCTTTTAACAATTCGAAAAAAAAATTCTCTACAGCTTTATTTTACATGGTTTTATAGTACTTTACATATGGCCGTGCAGTAGTAAATTAACTGATCACCTGTTATTAGATATTCTGATGGTCTTCACTTTTTTACTTTCACAAAAATGCTGTGATGGACATCTGTGCATTTCTTTTGGCTAACTTGCCTAATTGCTTAATTAAAAGTAATTCATAGACATGAGATTTATAGAAGAAAAATATATGCGTTTTAATGTTTTCAATCAAATTACCAAGTTACCATTCAAACTGTCCCATTTTATACCTTACTTGAAATGTATGGTAACGCCCTATTTTCCACAAATACTGGACTTTTCTCAAGTAATGGTTTTATCCCATTGTTATTTTAATTTTCATTTATTTAGTTATTATTAATAAGGCTGAACATATTTGCAATTTTATATTTATTGTCTACTAATAGACCAAAGGAAGAGTTAATAGTAAATTAAAAGTAGAGAACTTAATTAAATTAGGACATAAAGCACTTATTGGCTGGCCCCCAAATGACTGATTTAGTATATTAATAGAGGAATTTTAAAATAAACTTTAGCTTAGCTATGTTGGAATAATGTGCAACTTTGAAAAGAATTCAGTTGTCTCCTATGTATTGAACAGAAAAAAATTTATAAGAGACATTATTAAGTGATAAAAAGCATTTTGCAGAATAATCCATACAGTAAAATTCCATTAATGTAAAAAAAATCATAAGGCAGAACTTAGGGTTTTTTATAATTAAAATTTGTTTATTTAATAATTAAACATATAATTTAATTTTACATTTTATTTACTTATTTAAATTAAAAATGTACAAAAGATTATCTGTGCTGAGACTCCCTCCTCCCTCTGTTTCAGCCCCTTGATTCCCCTCCCTGGAGGTTGTCAAATTTGTTTTTCCTTTTTAATCCTTTTGGATATGTTTTCCTGTGTTTAAAAGAATAAAAATGAATGCATACAATACACAACGTTCTGTACCTTGCTTTTTTCATTTGATAATGTATTTGAGACCCTGTGATATTTAGATATAAAGAGTCCCTGTCATGGTCTCAAAGATTTCTATTACATGGATGAATCATTTGCTAGTCTCCTAGTAATAGATATTAAGTTTTTTCCTAATCTTTTGCTAGTACTAAAAATGCTGTAAATATATATATTTATATTCATATATATTATATATAATATATATTTATATATATACATACACATATATGTACATATATATTTATGTTCATATATATTATATATAATATATAAAATAACATATACAATAAAATAGTATATAATATATCATATATATTTTTATATATTTATTTATTTATAAAATTTCAAAATGGATTGAAATGTCTGGAAGCTTTAAAACAAAAAGGACTACTGCTGTGGAGAGGGAGTGGGGAAAGGAGTGTGCTGGGGAGGATTTCACTGCTCATTTCATGCACTTTTCTGATGGCCTCATTTCTTTTCTCTGTTTTACTACTTTTAATTTTCAGATGTATTTAAAAACAATCGGTTTTAAAATGATTTAGACTCAGAATCATGATTTGGATAGACAAATTCTTTTTTACAAAAATTAACTCTTTTTTAAAAAAATTAACAATTTTTTTTATTTTGTTAAGGGGGGCAGAGGGAGAGAGAGAATCTTTTTTTTTTTTTTAAGATTTTATTTATTTGAGAGAGAGAGAGAGAGAATGAGCAGGGGTGGGGGAGGAGCAGAGGGAGAAGCAGACTCCCTACTGAACGGGGAGCCCAGTGAGGGGCACGATCCTAGGACCCTGAGATCATGATCTGGGCTGAAATCAAGAGTCAGATGTTCAACGAACTGAGCCACCCAGGCGCCCCTGCACAAATTCTTTTGGGAAGTTGCCGCTGGAAAGAAATTGCGGTGTAAAGTCCTTCATTTCCAAACCTCCTCTTAGGGGTGGTAGTTAGGCAGATACATATTAGCACACAGAGAAAAAAAAAAAGAAGTTCTTGTCCTTCGGATCCTCAGTTTGGGAAAGAAATAAGGCTTAAAACTTAATTATATTCTTTTGACTGTCAAATTCTCAGCTGGAAGCCAGGATGAGTAAAGGCTGGGGGGTCAGAATTTCAGTAGTTGTAGGGAATTACACACACGCAGACATTTAATTTCTATGTAACACAGTATCTAGAGGCACATTTGTAAATCAACAAGTGATTCCCCTTGAACATAAATACTTTTAAAATGATTTATCTTGTCATGTTGACATCCAGACTTTTTACTGGATCTTAATATTTCATATTGTAATGCTTGACCAGATTAAATATTGAACATTAGCAAGAGTACAAGCATTTATGAAAAATGACATAATTTATTTTGTGAAACCAATTCCAAATACATGAAAACATGGGGCTTGAATCAATTCATCAAGAATATCAATAAGCTGATAAAGCAGGGGCATTTTCATTTCAATCATAATCTTTAAGCCATATTCACAGAAAAATTACTTATTAAAGCAGCCATATGTGTGATTAATGGGTTGGTAGTGGTACTAATTACTCATTAGAATGCTAGGACTAAAATATCCTAGGACTTGAAAAAATATAGTGATTTTCATTAAAAGTGTTGGCTAGGTCCCAAAGTCTCAATGGGCTCCTGTTCTGAGCTGAAAGGACAGGGTTTTGATCTAAAATGAAAGAAGGTGTAAATTGACAATAACATAGTGAAATCCTTCTTTTGTGTGTGTTTATTTGAGATATGGGTCTCACTGTTATTTGAGATAAATAATAAGCTCACATTTGTTTACAGATATCTTCAAAGTTAAAACTTCGGAATGTGTATTTTTTTTAACCTATTGAATGCTTGATCATCTACAGATAAATGTTTCTTCATTCTGCACTCGCTCTAATTGTCTGGGTGCTGTTTTACAATGGTGGCTATTTGGCTATTTAAGCAATAACCAAACTTTGAAATTCACAAATTCAATTGAGCATCAAATTAACAGTATCAATCATCATTAGAAGACAAATAGTGCATGTAAGAATGACTTTCTTACATATTAAAAATATTTTCTCCATCATTACAGCTGAACACTGCAGCTCAGAGTGAGGATAGATATTAGGTAGAGGAAAACGTGCTAAGTAAAGGTAAATGTTCTGAAACAAATTAAAAAAAAATAAGATACAATCTGAAGGAAGCCAGATTATTTAATGTTTTGGATGCCATGATCATGTTAAAATTCTAAGTATTAGCTATAATTTTCACACAAGTAACATCATTAATTTTCATGAGCTAACAAAGCACCCCACCTCACAAAACACTTTTATTTTAATTAAGCACCATAGTGAGAAGTGCTGTGAATCACAGAAGCGTTTGCTTTCGACAATGGATACAGAAAAGAGAGCTTGATTCTTTAATCTTCATAAAAAATTTTAAGAAAGATTCAAAATATATTAAAGAATAGCTTAAAAACATTGAAACACCAAGTTAACATTTTGAGATATGAGAGAATTTGACCTTGTGAGTAATGGATCTAGTGAAATTTTTGCCTGTGTTGAAAAAGGAGAATTTAGCAATTCTACCACTTCTCTATTCATAGGATAGTGGGGAAAGGCTGCAAAAGCTCCCACCCACCAATAAAGAATAAGAAATAACAGAATGAGAGTACCTGGGTGGCTTAGTGGGTTAAGCAACTGACTCTTGATTTCAGCTCGGGTCATGATCTCAGGGTCCTGGGATTGAGCCCCCCATAGGGGAGTCTGCTTGAGTATTCTTTCTCCCTTTCCCTCTGCCCTCCCCCCCCCCAGCCGTCTCCCTCTCTCTCTTTCTGAAATAAATAAGTAAATCTTAAAAAAACACAAAGAAATAACAGAATGATGTAAAGAAAGTGTGGACATTAATTTGGATCTTTTGCCATCCGTAAATCTAATTCAATGTATACTTTTAAATAAGAAGATTTAGTATAAATAGTAAATACTATACACATTTAATTGAATGTGTAACAATGCACAGTACCCTTTCTTCAGAAGGTTAATTATAATTTTATTTCCTTTATACTTTGGGGTGTTTGATTAAAATAATTTGTCATTCTATAGTGACAACTGGTTAGGATTTCACTGATAATGGAAAATGGCAATAATTATACTTGAGATCATCAACTCTTGACCTCTGAAAAGACCACAGGAAAATCTGTTGGTCATGCAAAGCTATTATCAAAATGATTGCCGTAAGAGAGAATAGCACCTTCGCAAAGTCTTTGTACTGTGTGAAACTGCGAAGTGGCAGGGAGGACATGCAGAGAGTTTTAGCATATGGGCCAGGGAATTTTAAGGTGAATCTTGGTTGTGCCAGGGCAAAATCTATGATGTAATAGCTTTGGATGAGTTGGCACAGTAAACTGAGGGTCTTGAAGCAGCCTTAATGAGGAAGATGTTAGTCTAAGTATCTTAGTTTTTACACTCTTACTCTTCTAAGGGTAGGTGTTTCCTGGAACAAGCCTCTAATATTTGTGCTTAGTATTTTTTAATGTAGGGAAAGTATGTCCATCCCAGAATTGTTTAACATGGGGTCAGGGAAGAACATAGAGGCAGTATTGTTTAACCTGGGAATAAGGAATATATTGTGTGATAGGCAGCCTCTCAGATGGCCCCGATGCTTTCTGGCTATTACTATTCACGCCCATTTGTAATTCTCTCCCTTTGAGTGTGGTCTGGACTTAATGGCTTCCAATGAACAGAATAGAAGAAAAATGATAGATTGTCGCCTCTGAGATTAGGTTACAAATGACTTCCATATTGCTACTCTTTCTCTCGCTCCTTCTTACAGCCCTTGCTCTGGGGGAAACAACCTGATGTGTTACGAGTAACCCCAAGGAGAAGTCCATGTGACAAGCAAGTGATGACTCCAGCCAACAGGTAAAAACAACAGGAGTCCTGCCAGCAGTGTGTATGAGCTTGGTCATGGATCCTTCCCCACTTAAGGTGTGAGATTACTACAGCCTGTGAGCAACCCTCACACAGAGGTGTCTGTGCCCACATTCCTGACCTTCATAAGCCATGAGATCATGAATATTTGCTAGTCTAGTTTACTATGTTCAGGGGAATTTGTTATGCAGCAATGGATATCAACCAATACATGTTGGTTTCACCTTTCAGGATGCAGGCGTATACTTTCACCTGAAATTTCCACTTATTTCAGAATAAGCAGATTTATCAGCTCAAATGTTAGTTACCTTCACTAATTATATTCTAGAGCAATATTGAGACTTGAGAGAGATGCTTTATGTATTATGTTCATTATACGCTTTTCTTCATTCTGCTCTATAGCAACTGGCCATATCTGAAGTAGATAGTAACTACCCTATGGTGGGACAGTAGGGGGGATTAATGCTTCCTTGATGAGCACACTGGGTTAGTGACTTGAAAAGAGTGTTGAAGTTTCTACTTCAGCTTGGTCTCTGGCACTTGGTGGGTCTCAAGACTACTTGAGAAAAGCAGGTGGATGCTTGGGACCTGCTTCAGATGCAGAGTTCACCAGCTTTGGCTTCAAAGCAGCATTGCAATGAGTCGTGACCCCTCCCACTGTCTGTGATTTTCTCGCACACCAACCACAGACTAGATGCTTGTAGGGAACAGTTTTCTCCTCTGCCCAGGGAAATTCAGGTCTTGGAAGGCGGACATCTTTTCAGAACTTTATCATTGTTTAAATTTAAAAGAAAAACCCGTCAAGCATGTTTTTTTTGAGAAATTTACAAAGGGACATATGATCACAAGCTGGGATAAGGAACACTGGAGTACAAACCCAGACAAAAATGACTCCTAAGGTACTTTGGGAAGGGACAGTTGCCAATATTGTCCTGAAAGATTTCAAGTTATCAGGTTTCTCCTCGCCACTTTTAACAAACTAATGAATTGGACTATTCCTGGTGGGGGTGAGAGGCAGGCAAGAGCAGTCAGAATGCATTTGGGTTCTGCATGTTTCTTGGTTGACTTTGGTCTTAAATTTTTAGACAGAGCAGTAGCTGAATTCCATTTCTTCCAAATATTCAACTTATTTTGGGCCATACACATTAGCTTTGACTGTTTGCTTTTGGGTTTGTGGAATTTTTAAGCTCTTTTCATCTTTACTTTTCTTTACTCTGTCTACCAACATTTGTGCCCATCAATTACCCATCTGTCCCCCTGATTTTGCAATTTCTATGAACATGTTGAACAAGGAAAAAGAAACATTGGGTGGTTGTCCATGGATAATTATGCATGGAAGTAACTTTGCCATGCATTAGCCCATTGGTCCTCATAAGAGCTGAAGGACAATATAATCTTCCTGTCACTCCTTACTAGCTCTGTAGCCTTGCTTTTTCTACTTCCTGGGCCTTGTTTTCTTTTTCTGCAGAGTCTTCTGCCAACACAGGGAACTTAACTGATATATAATTGACACTGAGAACCTTTGCAAGAAAGCCATGGTTCATAGGCTGGAAACCCTGTTCATGTTTTCTAATTTGCTATATTCTTTTTTCACGAATGGGCCTCACATCTACTTGGGTGTGCTGCTACTAAGTCTCTTATAAAATTAACTTCAGAAAAGCTTCAGGCCCCCAAATGTCTGTATTCCCATATTGCTCTGGGGCTGAGGCATCAAAGCTTCAGTGTGAATCATTATATCAAAGGGAAAGGTGTTGAGCCTTCATTAGCTTACACTCTAGTGTTTAAGAGTCTCCTGAGTAGTCCAGAAATTCTAATCAGGTTTTGGGGCCAGATTCTGGATGAGGGTATTCACTGGGACAGGATGTATTTAGAGATTTGGATGTGGACAAGACAGAGCTTTGTGAAGGAAGGTCGGTAATGGTAGGCACCTGGGCATCAGAGTTTTAATTAAAAGGCCAGATCATAGTGCCCTGGTTCCCAAATCAGCTGCACATTGGAATTACCTGAAGATCTTTTTAAAAAGACTGAAGCTGGCTTCTACTCCAGACTTTTATTTTTTTTAAAGATTTTATTTATTTATTCGACAGAGAGAGAGACAGCCAGCAAGAGGGAACACAAGCAGGGGGCGTGGGAGAGGAAGAAGCAGGCTCCTAGCGGAGGAGCCTGATGTGGGGCTCGATCCCACAACGCCGGAATCAGGCCCTGGGCCGAAGGCAGACGCTTAACCGCTGTGCCACCCAGGCGCCCCTCTACTCCAGACATTTTGACTCCACTGTGTGAAGTGTAACCTGGCATCAAGATTAAAAAAAAAAAAAAAAATCACTCACCATCAATTCTAGTGTATAGCAAAATTTGAGAACCACCAGAGTAATGGTTAAAGGCATAAGCTTTACTTTGTTCAAATTCCCATTTTACTCTGAGACTTTGGGAAAGTTATTCAACCTCTCTTTGGTTTTCTTTCTTTTTCTCTTCCTTCCTTCCTTTTACTTTTGTAAATTAGAGATAATAGTAACACCTGGCACATACGGCTATTATTAACATTGAATATAAGCTTAGCACAGTGCCTAGCATGTAATAAGTACTCAGAAGATATTAGCTAGTATTACTACTACCAGAGTTTCAGTGTTAGAAGGAGGCTTGCTGGTGGTCGGAGGGGAGGCATACTTAGGAACCAAGACAGTGTGTGGTGGAGGGAAATGTGGCTTTCCTCCTTACCTGGCTTTTCTGTATCCCTGCTTCCAGGAATCAGGCAGTGGGAATATTTGAGAAATCTGCTGTCTATCATTCCCCAGGGGTTCTGACTTGCAAGGGCTCATCAATCAACCCATTTGACTTATTACCAGGATGTGTAATTTTGAGGTTTGTGTCAAAGGAACAGCCTCATTATGGTTGTTCTAATTACAGGAAAATCAGATAATGCATATTACACATATATTTTTATGGCAGGTCATTTAGAAAACAAGCTTAGTTTCTAGTAATTTAACAAAGGAAGAGGGGGTGGTCTAATGAGTACTGAAATTATTATTTTAAGTGCATGTTTAACTGAAAACTTATGGCTCCAAATATTTCAAATCTGTGCTGAAAACAGCTGAAAATATACCCAGAACTTTCAGGATTTAATTTGCAGATAGATGTATATTTTAGATTTGTGTTGTCCTTTATTTCATTTTTAACCAGAGCTAAGCATTTTGTAGACACTCCTATCTTTGTCAGCAGATGGCTGCATTCACACTAATGAAGTGTCTTTTTAAATCAAACTTTTTATTTTGAGACAATTGTGATTATTTCAAAATGTAGGTAGATTCACAAGCAGTTGAAAGAAATATCATTTACCTTTTACCCAGTTTCTCCAATGGCAAAATATTGCAAAGGTATAGCACAATATCACAGCCAGGATATTGATATTGATACAATCAAAAACCATTTGCATGACTATAGATGTCTTCATGTCACCCTTCTATAGACTTAACAACCTCCCTCCAGCCCTTACTCCCTCCCTAATGCCTGGCAAACACTAACTGCTCTCCATTTCTAGAATTATGTCATTTCTAGGATGTTATACGGATGGCATTATTTAGCACGTAACCTTTTGGAAATGACTTTTTCACTCAGTATAGCTTGGTATACTGGTGAGTTGGGAATTGTTCCCTTCTCTTCTATTTTCAGGAAGAGACTATATACAATCAGTGTTACTCCTTCTTCAAATGTTTGATAGAATTCTCCAGTGAAACAGTTTGGGCCTGGAGATTTCTTTTCTGGGAATTTTAAAAGTATGAATTCAATTTCCTCAATAGCCATAGGGCTATTCAAATGGTCTACTTCATACTAAGTGTGTTGTGGCAGCTCGGGCTCTTCTTGAAGAATTGGTCCATTTCATACAAATTGTCAAATTTATGTGTGCAGAGTTGTTCGTAACGTTCCCTTATTTTGCTTTTGCTGTCTGCAGGGTCTGTAGTGCTGTCCCCTGTTGTGTTCCTGCTATTGGGAATTTGTGCCTCTTATTCTTTCTCAGTATTATCATGACAAAGTATTATCAGTATTATCATGATATGTGATTTTCAGATATATCCTTCCATTCTGTGGGTTGTCTTTTCATTTTCTTGATCATGTCTTCTGAAGCACAAAGCATGTCTTTTTTCACACAAAAAAATTTCAATTTGTTGAATTCCAAATTATGTTTTTTTGTCTGATTGTGTGTGCTTTAAGTGTTCTAAGAAACCACTGCATAATCTAAAGTCATGAAGATTTACACTTATGTTTTTTTCTAAGACTTTTATAGTTTCAGCTCTTACATTTACATCCTGATCCACTTGTATAGTTTCTTGTGAGTGGTGTGAGTTACTGTGCTCAATTTCATCTTTTGCGTGTAAATACCTTTCTTCTGATTAATGTTTCCAGGATATACATTTTTCCATAATCTTAATTTCAGTCTGTCTGCAGTGTTACATTTAAAGTGAGTTTCTTGTAGACAGTGTAATTTCTATCCTCTAATTGGTGTATTTAGACCATTTACATTTAATTAAATTATTGTTATGTTAGTGCTTAAACCTGTCATTTTATTTGTGTTTGCTGTTTGTTCTCTCTGTTTTTTTTTGTTTTGTTTCTCTGTTTTCTTTTTTCTGCCTTTCTATTTGTACTTTTTCTAGAATTCAATTTTTTATTATCTATAGTGTTTTTGAGTGTATCTTTTTGTACAGCTTTTTAGCAGTTATTCTGAGTATTACATTACATATACATGACTTATCACAGTCTATTGGAATCGTCATTTTGCTAGCTTGAGTGAAGTTTAGAAAATTTCCTTCCTTTATATTCTTTTATTTTCCCTCATGTGTAATATAATTGTCTTAAACATTTCCTGTTAGTATCTTTAAAACCACATCCAATGCATTATAATTTTGGTTTCAATCATCAAATATAGATTAGAGATTTGAGAAGGAGAAGGAAATTCTCACATTTATCCATATTTTTACATACCATGTTCTTTCTTCCTTCCTGATATTTCAGAGTTCCTTCTTTTATTATTTTCTTTCTGTTTAGAAAACTTCCTTTAGTCATTATTTTGGGGTAGGACTGCTAGAGACAAATTATCTTAGTTGTCCTTTATTAGAGAAATGTCTTGATTTCTCCTTAATTTATGAAGGATGATTTCTCTGGATAGAAGATTCTGGTTTGGCATTTCTTTCTTTCTTTCTTTTAGCCCTTGAAAAATGTGGGAATTCCTTTTGGTCTCCATTGTTGATGAGAAATTCATTATCATCCAAATTGTTTTCCACTAGGTGTCATTTCCCTCACTGCATTCAAGATATTTTCTTTGTATTTACTTTTAAAAGTTTGACCATGATGTGTCATCCTGGTGTTATGGACTGAACTGTGTCTCTCCCAAATTAATATTTTGAAACCCTAATGCCCAATGTAACTGCATTTGAATATGGGGACTTTATGGAGGTAAGTAAGGTTAAAAGAGGTCATAAGGGTGGATTCCTATTTGGACAGGACTGGTGTTCTTATGAGAAAGAGATATCAGATCTCTCTCTCTCTGTGCGTGCACAAGGGAAAAGCCATGTGAGGACGGGGTGAGAAAATAGATAACAGGGGGGAAAAGGGAGGAAGAAAATCCTCACCAGACACTCATTTGCTGGGACTTTGATCTTAGACTTATGAGAAAGAGATATCAGATCTCTCTCTCTCTCTCTCTCTCTCCCTCTCTCCCCCCATCTCTTTCTCTCTCCATCTCTCTGTGCATGCACAAAGGAAAAGCCATGTGAGGACAGAGAAAAGCCAGGAGGAAAATCCTCACCAGATACTCATTTGCTGGGACTTTGATCTTAGACTTCTAGCATCCAAAACTATGAGAAAATTAATTTCTGTTGTTTAAGCCATCCAGTGTGCTATGTTCTCTTCTGTTATGGTAGCCTCAGCAGACTAATACAGTTAGTGTGGAATTTTTTAAATTTATCCTGTTTGGGACTCACTTAGGTTCTTGAGTCTGTAGGTTTATGTCTTTTGCCAAATCAGGAAGATTTCAGCCATTATTTTCTCAAATATTTTTTTAGTCCTGCATCCTTTTCCTATCCTTCTGGGACTCCAGTGACATGATCCAATGGCTAGATCTTTTGTTATAGTCCCATAGATTCCTGAGGCTCTTTTCATTAATTTTTTAAATCTGTTTCTTTCTGTTAAGGTTGGCTAATTTATATTGCTTTTTTTTCAAGTTCAATATTCTTTCATCTATCCTTTCCACTCTGATTTTCAGCCCATCCATGGAGCTTTTAAATTTTGGTTATTGTATTTTAGGTTTAAAATTCCATTTGTTGTTACTGTATTCAGGTTTAAAATTTCCATTTTGTTTTTCTTACATCTTCTATTTCTTCAGAAAGACTTCATTCCTTTGCTGAGGCTTTTTATTTTTCCCATTTCTTCTAAGTGTATTCTTACTTGCTCATCAAAGCATTTTTATGATGGCTGCTTTAAACATTTTTTCATGTGATTTTAACATCTATGTCAGCATTGTGTTGGCATTTATTGATGTTTTTTATTAAATTCAGGATATTCCTGGTTCTTAGTATGATGCGTGATTTTTTATTAAAACATGGACATTTGGGGTTTTATAAATATTTGGGTATTTCTGAATCTTATTTAAGCCTTCTGTTTTAGCTGGCTTTTCCTGACACTACTGGGCAAGGTGGGAGTTCCTGCTCCTCACTAGTCTTCTAGTGTGGAACGGGGAGGCTGGTTACTGTTCTTTTGGGGATGAAATCTTGGCAACCTGCTCTGCTTTTTGTTACTGCTTTAGCGGAATGTTTGGGGTGCCTTGTTCAGCCTGGCAGGGGTGACATCTAGGTTTCCCCATCAGCCTTTGCTGTTACAGGTTGTGAAGGGGCCATGGTGTTTTTTTGTGGTGTGTGGCTGGAGTACAGCAGTTATTTTCTGAAAGGTTTCTGTCTTGCTAGGCTGCCCTTTTGCTGGCCTTTGGTTGGAGACAGAAGAATTTAGTTGGAATTTCTTTTGTCTCTGACTATTAGAATTTCTGACTGCTGGTTTCTTCTGGCTAGAATATATAAAGCAAAGCAATACCCCCCACTCCAAAAAAAAAAAAAAAAACAAAACAACAACAACAACAAAAACACACCGAACTTGAAAATACCCAAACCAGACAAACCCAGGAAATTTATCACAGTGTGTTTCTTGGGTCCGAAGGCCCCCAGCTCATCTGTCTTCTAGCTACCTTTCAGAATTTCCTTATGTTTCCTCTATATGTAATGCACAGGGTTTTTAGTTATACTTAGAAGGAGGAATCAGAAAAAGTATTTCTACTCCATCTTTCCTGTCATGGAAGTCCCTTGAACTCTGTCATTTTAATGGCTAATGATTTTTAATTCATTATAATGTGCATTTTGGGTTTTTTTAGAGTAGTCACAAGACAAATGCAAATTTCCTTTTCACGTGTTCATCACCTAGTCAGGAAAGTTCCCTAGAACATGTACCAAGTAACCTTCGGCAATAAAGTTAGCATCGCAGTCTCCCAAAAAGAATTTGTTGGCAAATATATAATACATACAATTCAAGACTGGCCTTATACTACTGCATTTAAATCCGTGCATATCGTGCGGTTTTTATATCTTAAATAGCTTGTTAACGTACTACCAGCAATCCATTCCATTTGGAATTAAAACCTTTCTGTGGACATTAAGTAGCTATAGAAAAAGCAGAAATCAGCACTTTAAAATTGGTTTAGTTTATAACCAAATGTCAACTAATTACTCCAGTAAGTTGAAAATTCTTGCTTATATTTACCAGGGTTATGTTCATTTTCAGAGAAAAAAAATCCCGTGTCATAAAATCTCTCTCTTTCCCTCCCACCTTCTTGTTATAAAAAGTTAAGTGTTTCCTCGTCTGGGTTTTACTATAGGAGACACATAAATGACCAGATTTATTAAGCATAGACTTCTTGAGAGCATTCAGGAAAAGTGAAGGGTACAGCCTTCGGTCAGTGGACAACTCCTTATGGAGCTGCAAAGCCTGATCTGTTAGCCCCTGTCTGGGGTGGGGTGGGGGCACTGCCAGAGGCCTCCACCAGGGAATTGTTTGGCTCTGTCTATTCTCTAGTCTTTCCTTTGACTGGGATTATGTCCAAGGCATGCCCAGATTTCCTGTCTTCTGCTTCTCTCTCCTCAGTTTGTCACACCTCAGGAAATCCCTTTCTTACCTATCCCCACGCCTTTGTTGAGCCCTGATCCACCCTCCTTTTCCCTTTGACCTCCAATGACTTCCAAAGTCCCCAAATCACAGTTACTTATTCACAAAAATGGGAGGAAAGACCTCAAGAGACTAAAGTGCTTTTGCTAAGACATACATATTAATAGTGAAACGGAGGATAAAAACTCCCATTCTCTGACAAAAAGTATTTCTATCTTCATTACATTTCTATAATTCTCTCTTTCTCTTTTTGTAAAATTTCTATAATCTCCCTGGGGGCAGAGAAGGGAGGAATAAAATACCACTAACGATGGGTGATCAATGGTAAGAATTAACCCAACCCAATCAAGAAAAGGAAAGTCATACATAGATGAACAAAATATGACAAAGTAACTTGTGTCTTATAATTCAAATTCCCTTGGAATTATCTAGAAGCCAATTCACCTGGTGTCAGAATCTGGAAAGAGGTTGGTTGGGTCTTCGTTGGTATTCCCATAGCAGTAGTCTAAAACATACACCACTAGTTGATATTTGCTGTAAAATAAACCAACTCTTTTGTCTGAAAGTGACAGGAAGCCAACAGAAAAATACCTGAAACAAAGGAAAAGTCACTGGCTCATGTATTCAAGAAATAGGTTTGAGGCATGGGTGTTTAAAAGTTGTGGTCGGGAATTTATCTCTGTACATCCCTTGGCCCTGTCTTCCTGTGTTGGCTTAATTTCCAAGTAGGCTTGCCTTTTTCAATTTTTATTATTTATTTATTCTTATTTTTTATGAGCAGCACCAGCCTTGAATCTTAAAAGCTTAGACACTCTAGGGGAATGAAGGTCTTCCTTCCCAATAGTCCTGGTAAGAGTCATGCGGATTTTCTGACTGGAACTCCTAAGGTCCTGTGTTCATCTCTAGACCAATCAATCAATTGGGGACTGAAATGCTCAGACTTGCCTAAATTCCTGGTTACATTCCTTAACCCCAGAGATGAAGTCAGTTCTATTTAAACTACGTAAATGGAGAGAAGGGTTGGAGTATTTGCCCTAAAGGTATATTGACATGCTATCACCAACAAAAGCAAGGAATGCCATGAGGGTAGGTCAACATGTATCTGTTGCCCACCGAGGAGGTCATAATGTGACTAGAGAATGAGGCTGGGGAGAATTAATCCCACGAACACCAAAACTTTCCTTGTGATTCCTGGTTTAAGTATCTCTTCTGAGTTGGGGATAGGATCCTAAAGATTCAGATTTCTCCCCAAATCGGCTTTAGAATCCTCCTAAAATTTTCATCTATCACATCCCTTTTGTTTTAGGAATCTGTGTGTCATCCTTGCCCAGGGGCCATGCCAATCTTCTCTGCATCATTCCAATTTTGGTATATGTGCTGCTGAATTGAACACATGCACCCCTTTTGTTTTAAAACTATTTTTTTTTCAAAGCATGAGCCTTCAAGACACATTTTTTTTTAAAAAAGAAATTATTATTCAGTTTTATTTCTTCCACTTTGTTTAGCCGTGTACATCAAAGCAATATCAACCCATTGTGAATATAGTTTATTCTAGCAAAGTTACTAGATAGGTAAGTTTGGGAGGCTAGGCTGGAAATGTAACCAATTCTCATAAGTATTTTTTTTAATGGAAAAATGAACTTCATGTTCCACCCAACTAATTTACAAATTAACCATTGGAATACAATCCATTTGCAAGCACATACTGCTAAGAAGTCTAACAGATGCATCAATGAATTTTAATTACATGGGATCATTTGATTAACTTAGTCTTCCCTCTCTATTCCAATAACCAGGTATCTTCCTGGAGCAAAGTTACAACAGATATGATCAGTTATATGAGTTGGGGCAATCGTATTTATTTGGATAGATGACCTAGATATAACCATGCCTAATATAGAACTCACTTCCCTTCCTGGTGAGCATAGATGGAGATTAGGAAGGTACTCTCATGTTCAGCGAGTTTATTAGAAAATCTTGTTTCCAAACAGATAAAAATATTTTAATGACTCTTAAGATAGGCACAATCTTTGAGCTTATGGTTTTGGAGAAGCCCTTTAAAGAATGTAATTCTCAGAAGTCCCCAGGGGTTCAGAAAAGCAGCGTTTGTATTGGTCCCCCTTATGTGCTACCTTTGGTTTCCAGACTTGCAAGACTGATGTTAATGTTAAAGTACATTTCAACCTTTTGGAGAGAATTCACCGATCCATCCATCTATTCATTCAATAAGTATACACAGATATAGGATTCCAAAAGATGGGGCCAGCCAGGCCATTGGGCCCCAACACTTAAGCTTAAAGGGAACTTGACTTTTGACATCTGATCAGCTACGCATACTCATGGGAGTAGCATGAGGTCTCGCACAAATGCTGAGCCCAGCTGAACTCTGAGGGATCCTGGAATAGCTAAGTAGAAGGTTGAAAGAGTGTCCTCAGTCTGAATCTATAACTTGCTTGATTCCAAGGGAAGATCTCAGGAAGTGGTATAGATATTTTGGTGGGAAAATATGGAAATAAATAAGGATGAGTCTCAGGAATCTGCAGTCTGATGGGGAGATTGATATGGAAAAATTCATTATCATATCAGACAGAAAAAAATAGTTGTTATGCTGAAAATGTAAGCTTAGGGCCAAGGAAGGATTCATGAGACCTTTGCCCTGCATTCTTGACCTTGTCTGTAAGCTGGACAGCCTATGGCTCCTGCCACCTCTGTGGTGGGTATCTTATTCTGTATGATTCTAAACAGGGAGTACCCCCTTGACCCAGAGACTCACAAAGTGGTTAATGGTACCTCTAGGCCAAAAAAAAAAAAAAAATGCCCAAGAGTTTTATTAAGTAGTTAGATCCAAACATTTTAAAATATATGACATGTTTATACTCTAACAACTTAGTAGCTATTTGAAAAAATACACATATGCTGAACAACAAAAAAAATGGTTTATTTCATTTTTAAATAACCAGTTATTTACTGATAGATGGGTGTGCCTGTTGGGTACCACACCACTTCTGAAACCTTGGTGCTGAATAGAACACTGCCACCCTTATTTCCTGTTCCATGGCAAGTTTTGCCTGGCACTGGCTTTTTTTGTTGTTGTTGTTAAAGATTTAATTTATTAATTTTTGAGAGAGAGTGCATGAGCAGGGAGGAGGGGCAGAGGGCGAAGCAGACTCCCCACTGAGCAGGAAACCAATGAGGAACTTGATCCCAGGACCCCAGGATCATGACCTGAGCCGAAGGCAGACGCCTAACTGACTGAGTCACCCAGGTGCCCCAGGCACTGCCTTTTTATCAGAGCAGCTGCTGAAAACTCAGCTTTGCAAAGGTAGGGTGTCATCAAAAGGAGCTGGAGTTTATGTTGAAGCCGTGAACTACCACAGCTACAAATTCATGCAATGGTGACAGATCTTGAGTGTTTCTGTGTTTCTTTTACAAATACGAAATACTGTGTCGTGCTCTTGTGTTTGCTCTAGTGTCCTGTGCACAGTCTGAGAACTCAGACCTTAGCTTTCTCTTTCTCCTAGTGATGTCCATGCCCGCCAATCCCCAAGTCTTATGTTCGTGTTTGGACAAGGAGCTTTCTGCTAGATCAAAAATATGGACTCAGAGAGTTACCAGTAAACATCAGTTATGTTGAATTGAACTACACTATGGAGATGAACTATCCAATATGGAGAGGATAACAGAATACACTTATTACTTAAATTTAGAGTCAGTATAGCTTGATGTATTTGTATTTTTCATGATTCAGAAGCACTTCCAAGTCTTGAGGTCTTCACTATGATTATTCGTTAACATGGTCCTAATGAGTTCAGCGGGGCCCAGTTTATAGATTTATGTTCTCGGAAAACCAGTTTTAAATTAGCTGTACTATGCAATATATTATTTCCCTAATTCCAGTAACTTTAAATTGGAATGGAGCTGCAAATGACTTTGGAATAGCTATGTTTTCTGGCAGTGTTGAAAGAGAATGAGACATAGGTTGTGGGAACAAGAAATCCTTATGAAAATGGAGACCCAATAGATTTGCCACAGTTTTTCTGTTGTTTTTGTTTTTTTCAGGATGGGATGCATATAAAGGGAGTAATGTTTCTGAAACAAAATGTAGTTCTTTTTCTCATTTAAGTAAATCTTGCCCTATGGTTCCCCACCTGTAAAATCCATAGCATTTGTTGGCTTAGGGGAAGGACAGCTACCATCCAGAACAAAGACATCATTTGGGCTCTGAACCTCAGAGAGAATATTCTGGAGTCCAAACCGCAATGGTTATCCAACTTTAGTAAGCATCAGAAGCAATTGAAGGATTGCCAAGAGACAGATTACTGGGCCTTATTACAGAAACCCATTCAGAGTTTCTGGTTCAGTGTATGTTGGGTGGGCCCCCAGAATTTACATTGCTGATAAACTCCCAGGTGATGTTGATGCTGCTGATTTTCAGACCACACTTTGAGAACCACTGCCCTTGAGTGACAATAGTTCTTGAAAGTCAAATGTACTGAGAAAGATAGGGAATTTGTAAATCTCAGAGCTTTCATTTCTATATCAAAAGCAAAGCCTAGAGTTCTAAACCTGGAGTTTTATCACAAATAGATGTTAGTAGGAATCACCAGACAGGATGAGAAGTCCCTTCTGCTGATGCAGAAAAGGGGCAAAGGATTGAGAAAGGAGACAAAATGACAATAAAGAGACAGAATATTCTCACGCTCTTTCCCTAACACCACTTTACAGAGTCTAATTTAAATGGCATGAAAGAACAATCATTAGTTAATGTGGGGAAATTGAGTATTATCCAAAGATGGTGCCCATTTTCTTGCCTTGAGAGGTGTCAGACCTCTCATAAAAACTCCGCTAGGGTGTTTCAGGGTTCCATCTCATCACTATTTGATTTTTTCCTATGCATGAAAATATTCTAACTTCAGAACCCAAGGTACAGCCTCATGAACAGTTTTGCATACATGGGCAGTGAATTCACCGGAGACTTTAAATAAGATATCATTCTACTGCTGAATGAACCAATGTTTTCCAAAGCATCAAATATCTTCCCACTACTTTTTTTTTTTTTTTTTTGTGAACAGAAGGTGTAACAAGTCTTTTAATTGTTAACTTTTAATTGTTCCTTTTGTTTCCCACTGAGGACAAAAGCTATAGCCTTTTTGCAATGGGCACAACCCTGTAATGGCATTCTCTCCTGTTTGGATATGACAGATACCCTCTCAGGAACTAAACTCATTTCTGCCCGATGTACTTGAGACTTGGAGAAGTAAACCACAATTTATCTCCTCTAAATAGCACTCCCCATTTCAGAGCATGAGGCAGATAACCTCAGTGTGAACTTTGCCTATGGATGTTTATCTACAGCTTCCAAGTAATATGGATTTATTCTGGTAATATACAGACCATTTTGCAGATAATGTCGAGAGCAAACATTTTATTACTGATTTCTTGTAAATTACACATGGCTGTGTTTTAATGGATTTTCCTTCCAAGCCTCAGTCTCATAACATGAGTAGTTATACAGATTTTTATTATGATCTTGAATATTGACTTTTAATTATACACCGGTTAACAAAACAAATAAGGCTGTCATTTCCATCAAGGGAGTGCTAAGGATGGAGGGTCCCTTTTGACATCCCTCTTGCCTTCCCATCCTAGTACTACTTACTTTAACATCACCCACACCAGGCATAAAAATGTAAAAATCTCACATTACTTTAAGAAGACCCTGGAGCAGTTTTTAATTATGTTTATCGCAGAGGATACAAGGCTTACGGTAATGATAGCTGAAGGGCACACTAACAACCATATTCAAGGGTAAAAAAGGCTGTTCAAAGGGGTATATGAGACATTTCCATCTCTGTAGAAGACAGACTGGAAAAAAATACATTTAAATTGAAGCCAATAAAGGTAGACAATGGAATGATCTTCCCGACCACAGTGTTATCTGGGGAAACAAGTCATTAAAAAATCCAGAACACTCTTTCTGATACATTTTGGTTCTTAAGATGGTCTTATAAAGGATGCAGCATCTGAGAGCAATGGCCCAAGAGTCCTGCAAATCTGAAGTCAGCACCTAGAAATGCTGACCCCTCTAACACTGCTCCCGTTCCAAGACTCAGTGAGCTCATCCTTGGAGATAAGAAGAGGTGGTGAGGATCTTCTATCAGATGTGATATTTTTAGGTTCTGTTTCTAAGTATGAACAGGGTTAAAGGCTTTTGAATTTCTTTCCCGGCTATTCAGGCAAGAAAATAGGTCAAGAGCTCAGTAAGACCAAGGAGATCAGTGGTTTATTTCTGTATGGCAGTTAACATTCTCCTTAACCCTTTCTCCCAAGAATATTCTGAAATATCTCCTGTGACGAAATATTAGAGGCGAAGACAAAGTCAGGATATTGATGTCTAAATGAGTGTTGGTTGTTTAATAAATCTTGGTAGGAGATATGAATGAGAGATACATGAGATTTTGATAATGGCATAGTTGGGATCAAATCAGGTTAATGTATTTTATTGAGAAAATTTTATATAGAAAATCAGAGTAAGGAAGAACCTCAGAAATGAAATTTAATCCATTTTAAAAAAGTAACGGGGCAACTGAATAACTTGGTGTTTTTTGTTTGTTTGTTTGTTTGTTTTGGCCTTCTAAATAATAGTATCAGAATTGGGCAGTAAAACCAGTACAAAGGTGTTTCTATTACATTATACTCTTTTGGAATGCCAGTTCTCTCTGCAACGTATCTTTTGGAAAAACCTAGAGATTTTTTGTTTGTTTTTCATTCCTATACACAACAACAACAGCTAAAACCCTGAGCCAGTTATTTATCTCAATCTGGGAAAAATAGAAACTACTCTAACGTTTTACCTAGTATTAAAAATTCTTCCATTATTTCTGGGGCCACCCATGCCAACGTGGCAAGTGAAGTAATTACGATTGTGTTAATTGCTTAAAAATTTTTTCACTACAGAAAATAGTTTTGTCACTGTTGTAAAGTAACACTTTCACAGATGATAGCTAAAGAGAAAAGTTGTTGCTGGAAATACATATCAACTACTCCACGAGTCAATGGGGTCCTTCAATTTTATCAGTTGACTGTTTCCTGATGGTTGAAATGGAATGAAATCTTCACCATATTGAGAAAGATTGGGAGTCCATAGTCCCTCTGAATGGAAAAAGCATATATTTTGGGAGCAAAGATAAAAGTGGGCCATTTTTCTCAGCGTGAAAGTTGTCTTAACGCTTTTGGAGAAAGAAGCAGCTGCCCCATAAACTTTCAGCCACTCTGGCCAATTATCATAAGTTCCTTCTCTCCTGACAATGGAATCCACTCTGCAGGAATAAAAGAACGCAAACAAACTGCAACCTGCGGAAGCCATGTTTATTTCAGAGTCTCAAGGAGCCATGTGTTGTTAAACAAAATATAAAATGTGCAATAAACTTCAGGTATAAAGGACTTTGTTGGCTATAAAGTTTTATTTTACAGCTGTCCTCCTATGGCTACACACGTTCAAGATCAGTAAAGTATTAAAATATTTGGGATGGCAGGACACGAAACCTAATTCCAGAAATACAGCAGTGAGAAAGAATGACGAGGGGCAGACACAGAGTGGCTAGACTGTCATCTGTTTAAAGTCCATCATTTCAGTACGTACTCAATTAAAAAGGAAATAGAGGGTAGAGTGAGCCTCCTTAACTGACCATCTCCATTACTCTCCACACAGACACCAGCTGAAACCGAGAATGACAACTTTAAGTCAGAATCTTGTGACAATGAGTGGAACGTAGGCACTTCCATCTTAAACAGTGAGAACGCCGAAGAATTTTCCTGAGGCCCAAATTGTTTTCATAAGACTGTGGTAACTCAGAAAAATGCATACTGTTTTGAATTTCCCAAAATGTGCAGGCAGGCAAGGATTTTTATTTTTAAATAGAAAACCCCTTACATACTGTCTGAAGAAAGCCTTTGTTACTGAAATCAGTCTCTCTGTGGAAAATTATAGTTTTCAGGGGAGCTATCCCTTCTAATCAGACTCAAGGCTGGTTTGGACATTGCAAAATTGCATTATATTCCCTGAGGATAGGAATAACTAAATAAGGGAAGAAAAATCTTTTTTTTTTTTTTTAATAATGATTTTTTATTATATTATGTTAGTCACCATACAGTACATCCCCGGTTTTCGATGTAAGGCTCGATGATTCATTAGTTGTGTATAACACCCAGTGCACCATGCAATATGTGCCCTCCTTACTACCCATCACCGGTCTATCCCATTCCCCCACCCCCCTCCCCTCTGTAGCCCTCAGTTTGTTTCTCATAGTCCATAGTCTCTCATGTTTCATTCCCCCTTCTGATTACCCCCCCCTTTCTTTATCCCTTTCTTCCCCTACTGATCATTCTAGTTCTTATGTTCCATAGATGAGAGAAATCATATGATAGTTGTCTTTCTCTGCTTGACTTATTTCACTAAGCATTATCTCCTCCAGTGCCGTCCATGTTGTAGCAAATGTTGAGAACTCATTCTTTCTGATAGCTGAGTAATATTCCATTGTATATATGGACCACAACTTCTTAATCCAGTCATCTGTTGCAGGGCATCTCGGCTCCTTCCACGATTTAGCTATTGTGGACATTGCTGCTATGAACATTGGGGTGCATATGGCCCTTCTCTTCACTACGTCTGTATCTTTGGGGTAAACACCCAGTAGTGCAATGGCTGGATCATAGGGTAGCTCAATTTTTAACTTTTTAAGGGACCTCCACACGGTTTTCCAGAGTGGCTGTACCAACTTGCATTCCCACCAACAATGTAGGAGGGATCCCCTTTCTCCACATCCTCTCCAACAATTGTTGTTTCTTGCCTTGTCTATTTTTGCCATTCTAACTGGCGTAAGGTGGTATCTCAGTGTGGTTTTGATTTGAATTTCCTTGATGGCTAATGATTTTGAACATTTTTTCATGTGTCTGTTAGCCATTTGTATGTCTTCATTGGAAAAGTGTCTGTTCATATCTTCTGCCCATTTTTTGATTTGTTTATTTGTTTCTCGTGTATTGAGTTTGAGAAGTTCTTTGTAGATCTTGGATACCAGTCCTTTATCTGTAGTGTCATTTGCAAATATCTTCTCCCATTCCGTGGGCTGCCTCTTAGTTTTTCTGACTGTTTCCTTGGATGTGCAGAAACTTTTAATCTTGATGAAGTCCCATAAATTCATTTTATCTTTTGTTTCTCTTGCCTTTGGGGATGTGTCATGAAAAAGGTTGCTTTGGCCGATGTCGTAGAGGTTGCTGCCTATGTTCTCCTCTAGAATTTTGATGGATTCCTGTCTCACATCGAGGTCTTTCATCCATTTGGAGTTTATTTTTGTGTATGGTGTGAGATAGTGGTCAAGTTTCATTCTTTTGCATGTAGCTGTCCAATTTTCCCAGCACCATTTATTGAAGAGACTGTCTTTTTCCCACCGGATGTTTTTTCCTGCTTTATCAAATATTAGTTGCCCAAAGAGCTGAGGGTCCATTTCTGGGCTCTCTATTCTGTTCCATTGGTCTATGTGTCTGTTTTTGTGCCAGTACCATGCTGTGGGAAGAAAAATCTTAAACCCAAAAGGATGATGGTGTTTTCCACTGAACCACTTGCAAAATAGGAAAATTAGAAAATTCTTTTGGATCTCTGTCAGACTTAAGAACGTAATTAGGATGGCGTTGACAAAAGCCACCGTCTTCATTGCTTTTGGAGTATCGCTGTGATAGTTGAACTTGATTTTTCAAATTCTAGCTTTCTGGTAGGCACGTTTGGTTTGTTGAGGTTTTTGTTGTTCCTGTGAATATGTATGTGTATGTCTGTGTGGGGGGGAAGTTCTAATTATGATATTCTCAGTTTCTAGCACAGTGCCTGGTACAGTACCTCTTCATGAATATATCGTAAGGGAAGACATTCTAGATGACTTACATTTGTGCCATATTTAACAAGTTATAGTTATTCATTATAGAAAAGATTAAAAGATAATAGAAAAATAGAAAAAAAATTAAATTCACCCATAATCTTACCATCTAATTTGGATTAATTTATATTAATATTTTGGTATGATTCCAATTATCTAATTAGTATATGCATACATGTACACACACAAATACACTTAGAAACACAGGATCACACACACGTGCACACACACACACATAGATATACATATACATATATGTATATATATATCAGGCACTCAAATTGTATCAAACCAAATATTCAATTACGTATTCTCTTTTCAACTGAACTTTAATGAGTTGGGAGATATTTCATCGAATGTAAAATTGTTTATAGAGTTCACAGGGCCTGCTCACTAAACTCTCAAACTATGAACTTTGCAAACTGAGGTTGAAGAAGCTTCCCTATGTTTCTCTTACCGGCTAGTAATAACATTTATTGAGCACTTACGAAGAGCCAGAAAGTCTGCTAAGCCCTTGATTCATAGTACCCTGTTTTAATCTTCACAATAGCTTTTTGAAGTGAATGTTATTTAGATGATCTATCATTTATCTATGATTTATATTTATTTTTTGAGATAAAGTTGGTATATAGCATTATATAAGTTTCAGATATAGAACATTATAATTCAACATCTTTATTCATCACAAAATGATCACCTCAAAAGTCGGGTTACCATCTGTCACCCATTTCACCATCCCCCACCCTCTTTCCTTCTGGTATCCACCAGTCTGTTCTTTATGTCTATAAATTTGCTTTTGTTGTTTTGTTTGTTCATTTGTTTTGTTCAGATTCCATATATGAGTGAAGTCATACTGCTTGTGTTTTTCTCCTGACTTATTTCACTTAACATAATAGCCTCAATGCCCATCCATGTAGCCACAAATGACAAGGGTTCATTCTTTTTCTGGCTGCGTAGTATTCTATCGTGCTTCTATACCATGTCTGCTTTACCCATTCATTCATAGACGGGCATTTAGATTGTTTCCATATCTTGGCTAATGTAAATAATACTGCTATGAATATAGGGGTGCATATATCTTTCCAAATCTATTCCAAAATAGGTATTCTATATCTATTCCAGACATAGAATAGCTGGATCAGTAGACCTATCAGATGATAGTTCTATTCTTAACTTTTCGATGAATCTCCATACTGTTTTCTATTGTGTCTACACCAATTTACATTCTTACCAGCAGTGTACATAAGTTCTCTTTCCTCCACATCCTTGCCAACACTTATTATTTCTTATCTTTTTGATGATAGCAATCTAGCCAGTATGACGTGATATCTCATTGTGGATTCGATTTGCATTTTCCTAAGTATTAGTGATGTTGAACATCTTTTCATGTGCCTGTTGGCCATTGGTATGTGTCTTCTTTGGGAACATATTTATTCAGATCCTCTGCCCATTTTTTAATTGGGTTGTTATATGAACTCTTTATAAATTTTGAGTATTAACCCCTTGTCAGATATGTAATTTGCTTAGATTCTTCTGTTTAAAACCCAGAGAGTATAAGTAATTTGCCCAAGTTCACCCAGCAGTAGGTGGCACAGCTGGGTTTCAAACCCAAGACTGTGAAATCCAGACCCTGAGCTCTGAACCCTGGAGCTTAGTACTGACTTGACTATTAGACTGTGTTACACATCTGGACACATGTTGAGCCCTTTCACTTTTGATCAGTTAGTCTTGTTGATCATCTTTCTGAAATATCCCATTTTCTGTTTTCCCATCAGTGTCTTAACTCATTGGTTTTCAATCAGGGACAGTTTGCCCTCCAGGAAGACATTTGGCAACACGTGGGGACTTTTTTGGTTGTAGCCTGACAGGGGATACTACTGACATCTACTAAGTAGAGGCCAGGGATGCTGTTAAATATCCCAAAACACCCAGGCTCCCACAGCAAAGAATTATGTTAATAGTACCAAGTTAATAGTACCCAAGATGTTAATAGTACCAAGGTTGAGAAGCCCTGCCATAGCTCATTTCCACAGCCTCTCTTATCTAAACAGAAACAGCCTCCTAGCTAGTTTCTCTATCTTAAGTTTCATTCTCATCGGCCATGCTGGCATGGTTATCTCCTTAAACGCAGATAAGATCATGCCAGCTCTTGCTCTGTTTAGCTAGGTAGCTCTAGAGGACTGTTCCTGTTCAAATACAGATTCAAACTGTTCTAGATTGTATGACTTCAGGAAAGTGATTTAACCTCTCTGAATTTCAACTCCATTACCTGTAAAATAAGGGAATAATAGCTACTCCTAAATTTGACAGTGTTTTTGTGAGGATATCAACATGTCATGGCTGACACTAGGTAAGTCCTCAATAAATGTTATCCACGATTAAGAAAGAAACTGTTGAAGGGTCCACCCACTCATCCATCCACTCGTTGGTTGCAACACACAGTAGTTAAGACAACAAGCTCTGAAATCAGATTTCCTTAGTTCAGAACCAGGTTCCAAAACCAAATTCGTGTAACCTTGAAGCCTTAATTTCCTTGCCTCTAAAATAAGTATAATAACATTACACAATTGATGAAAGTATCGTGAGGACTGAATACGGGGAGCGCCTCTAACATGTTGCTTGCTGTGTATAAGACCTGAAGAAGTGTAGCTCTCACCGGCTGTATTGTTGAGTATCTGTTCTGTGATTGGTCTTCTTCACATTGTGCCTGCATCCTGAGCGGTACATGTGTCCTCATCTCTCATTAGATAAAGAGCTTGTTTGAAAAAAGTAGCTTAAAAAAAATTTCCCCTTCACACCAACACTGGAAATATAGGTGATAAAAATACCATTTCTGTCAACATCTGCCTGTGTTTCGTAAAGTTCTGCCGGTCGGTATTTCTCTCAGAAGATAGGACCTATGCATCTACTAATGTGGGAAATACGGTCAATCAAAAGGAGTCTGCTGTTCGCCTGCAGTGGAAGACTCCACCATTTCCAACCCACCTTCTAAGCGGCCTCTCTGGGCATAATATAATCAAAAGAAATCTCTTCAAGATTATGATAATGGCTCTCAGCTCTCTCCATTACCCTAGAGCTGAAGAGACGATAGTGACCTATTTCTGTTTCAGAAGGAACTCAGCGACTACTTAATTTTACATGTGAATTTTGAATGCTCTGTATTTTGTTCAAATCCAGATTACATTCTTCTCACTAAGCAAGTGATCCAATCTGATTAGTAGAATACATTCTCCTCTGTTGCCCAACATTGCCAAAGGCAAGGTATTACTTAGGGAACCAGCCCCTCCCCCCAACATATACACACTTAATGCAAAATAAATAGATCTGTACAATCATTATTGAGCTAAAATAGCACTTAGAAATGTATTTTTTATTGTGAAAAATGGCCAAATAAGAGTTGTTGACTATTTGTAGCCCTGTAATGTAAGTCAGATAAATTGGTGCCCAGAAGTCTGACATTTCAAAAGCCTGAGAATATGTTGCATTTTTTCTGATATGCCATTTTTGTAATTCCCCCCACTATTTTCCTGTAGCAAGAAGCAATTCTTCTGTTCCCAGGCAGTTCAATTAGAGCATTGTAAAAGTTGTCAGAATGACTTCAACGTAAGAGCCCCTGAGCAATAGGTATAATTTTGGAGAAGAATAAGTTCTCTTCTTACCACCCCGCTGTGGGCACTGGTGTTAACTAATCTGGAAAAATAATGTACCATCTGAATCTTCTCAACTTAGTTAATCTGCCCAGAGACTGAGAAACATTCTCTGTCACCTAGAGCAGACTCTCTGCTTGGGTCAGCTCAGCACCCTGGTGCCCTTTTTTAGCCAACAGCACCCTCATTGTGTTCTCAATGTATATGTATTAGGTGGCTCTACCTCTGGGTGGTTTAGAAGATGCCCACAAAGATACCCTGCTCAAGCATGGGCAGGCCTTAGAGGTTGACCTCTAGTGAATAGAATGCAGCAGAAATGACACTGTGTGACATTTGAGACCAGTTCAGGGGTCAGCAAATCTTTTCTATAAAGGGCTAGGTAGTAAATATTTTTGGCTTTTCAGGCCATACCCATATTGTCTCTGTCACAACTACAGAGGTCTGTCTCTGTAACATGGAGCACGAATGGGTTGGCTGTATTATGATGGAACATTATAAGATTAGGTGGAGGGCCAGATTTGATCCACAGGCTGTAATTTGCCAATCTGTGGGTTAGGCCATAAAAGATGATGTGGCTTCTGCTTAACTCTCTCTCTTATCAAATAAACTTAAAAAAAAAAAAAGTTTTAGGTCCAGAGCAAAATTGAACAGAAGGTACATAGATTTCCCATATATCCCCTGTCCCCACACAACCAAAAACTTCCCCATTGTCAAAATCCCCCACCAGAGTGGGACATTTATTATAACTGATGAACCTATATTGACATGTCATTACCACTGAAAGTCCATAGCTTACATTGGTGTTCCCTTTTGGTGCTGTACATTCTGCGGATTTGGATAAATGTATAGTGACACGTATTCACTATTGTGTATCACAGAAAATAGTCTCACTGTCCTGAAAATCCTCTGTGCTTCACCTTTCCCTCCTTTCCTCCTCCCAAACTCTGGCAACCATTGATCTTTTTACCATCTCCATAGTTTTTTTTTTCCCTCCCAGAATGTAATTAAACATTATGTAGCATTTTCGTATTGGTTTCTTTCATTTAGTAATATATATTTAAGGTTACTCAATGTCTTTTTATGGCTTGATAGCTCATCTCTTTTTAGTGCCGTATAATATTCCATTGTATAGATATACCAAAGTTTATCCATTCACCTACTGAAGGATAAATTTGGGCAATTATGAACAAAGCTGTTATAAACACTGTGTGCAGGTATTTTTGTAGACATAGTTTTCAGTTCATTTAGGTAAACACCAACGAGCACAATTGTTGGATCATAAGATATGAGTATGTCTAGTTTTGGGAAAAGACTACTAAACTGTCTTTCAAAATGGCTGTGCCATTTTTGCATTCCCACCAGCAAAAAATGAGAGTTCTTATTGCTCCACATCTTTGGCAGCATGCGGAATTGTCAGTGTTCCGGATTTTGGCCACTCTAATACATGGGTAGTATATATCTCATTGTTACTTTAATTTGCATTTTCCTGATGACGTATGGCTTGGAACAACACATTTATGTTTCATATACTTTTCATATACTTATTTGCCACCTGTCTATCTTTTGTGGACACCTCACTCTTCAAGCCACCATTTCTAGCCATTCTGAAGCCAACGGCCAGGAAAGTTCATAAAAAAAAAATAGAGAGAGATAGAAGGAGACGCTCAAGGAGACTGAGTTGTCCCAGTCTTTCCTCACGGATATATGAGAAGGAAGTCTTCAAGATGAGTCCAGCTTAGCCAAAATCTATCTGACTGTAACCATATTGTAAGACCCACAGTGAGAGTTGAGAGATGATGAGATGGCCATATGACCCAGTTCCACTCTTTCACTGTTTCGACTTCCTGCTCATATTGCTTTGTGCAGGGATGCTTGTGCATCTCACTTTGATCCAATAAGACTCAATTTCTTGATCTTCACAGTGGGCAAGAGTGGAGGAGCAGTCTTTTTGCTTTTTTTCTAACTGAAGAGCATGTAAGCCTGGGGCTACTAGTGCACATTCTGACACCATAGAGGAAGAGCCTGTCTAAGACAATAACCAATGAAAAACCAGCAGGGGAGAGAGAGAGAGAAAACCACTAATGGCATAATTCAGGTACCTGTATGGAGCTATTCTTGAGGGTTTACCCTGGCTATTTCAGTTATAAGAGCCACTTGGAGATGGTGGTTGTCAGAGATGGGGAGTAGAGGGGGAGTGAAATGGGTGAAGGGGGCCAAAATGTACAAACTTCCAGTTATAGAATAAATAAGTTGTGGGAATGCAATATACAGCATGGCAAATTGTATATTTCAAAGTTGCTAAAAGAGTAGATCTCAAAAACTCTCATTGCAAGAAAAAAAATCTGTAACTCCTGTAGGGAAATGGATGTGGTGATCATTTCACAATATATACACATAACAAATTATTATGTTGTATGCCTGAAAATAATATAACTGTACATGTCAATAAAAAAGTGCCAATTGTTATATATATTCATAAATCTAAGTGTACAGATTGATGAATTTTTAAAGAAATGGACACGACCATGTATTGGAGCAAGGTCAGGAAACCAAACTTCACAGCTCTCCCAACCCTCTGACTCTTGCCTACTTTCAACTTGTCCCCAGAAATAATTACTATCTTGAATTTTGATAGCATATATAGTTTTTCCTTTTTTAGTGCTTTGTACAAATGTAATCAGATACTATATACTTTTTCATCTGACTTCTTTTATCCAACATTCTGCTTATGAGATTTCTCCATTCTGTTGTGTATAGATGTAGATTATTCATTTGCATTGCTGTGTAATTTTCAATTGTGTGAATATTAACACAACTTATTTATCTAGTCTGTGATTGGTGGACATTTCCAGTTTTTTGTCTATCATGAATAGCGATGCCATGAATATCTTTGAACATGACTTTTCAGTGAACATTTGCACACATTTATAATGCAAATGTACCTCTTAATGAAACCACTGGCTTATGGGAAATGCATATGGTAGGCTTTATTAGAAACTGCCAAATGGTTGTCCTAAATGGATGTTCTTCCAGCAATGTGTGAGAGTTCTGATTACTCCACTTTCTTGTCAACATTGAGCATTTTCCATCTTACCCATTTTTATTATTCTGTTGGGGTGGTGTAATATTGCATTGTGGTTTTAACTTACATTTCCTAGATGCCTCATGTAGTTAGGCACCTTTAATTTATGTTTATTGACCATCTCGATATCTTCTCTGATGAAGTGTTCGAGTCTTTTGCCCATTTTTCTATTTGTTATCTCTCTTTTTCTTATTGATTTATAAGAGCTCGTTATATATTCCAAATGTATATTCTTTTTGAGGAAATATAGATATGCTAGCACATTTTAAAATGTGTGTTTGAATTGAGACTTCATCACTTAAAACTGGCTTCTTACAGAATGTGGCTTGGCTGAGACATTATTTGGACACCAGAGCAATAGTCCCTTCGCTGTTCCGTAAAAGGAAAGGACCAGACATGATGGCTTGGTTGAATGATAGTTAAGAATTCTTCAGACTTTCCTAGGTAGATTTTTATTATTAACTACAACTTAATCAGGCACAAGCATAGAGTGGCAGCCCATGTCCTTTTCTCTGCTAAAACGGGAGAGTCAGAGAGGAAGGGATATTTAAAATGGACTGCATGGATGAATTCCCTGCATTTTCTATCTTCTCCATTTGCCTTTTAAAGTAATTTGCACTAGAATGCACTGCATTATTGCTCTTTGCTCCCATGTCTGTCAGTGTCTCTGATGACTCTCAGGTTGGTTCTTAATGATCCTTCAGAAGCCCACATGAAGAAAACAATGCATTCCTGACAGAGCAGCCAATGGAACTTCTAGCCTATATGATTTTTCAGGGAGTTGCCTAATCTTGTCAGAAACTCTCAAATTCTTCCTTTCTTTCATGCTATTAACAGCAAGATGTAAATCAAACACAACGTATCTTTTCCACTCTCTTCTAAAATCTACCTTCATCTCCAGGTAACACATGTATATGTGGATTTTTAAGGCTTTCTCTCAGTCTTGTTATTAATTCACCCTTGATGTTCATGCTGGTAGAGGAGTCCATTATCAACTAAAAAAAAAAAAAGGTAGCTAGAGGACTGGGAAGAAATAGAAATTGACAAACCAGTTAAAATGGCAAATCTAAAATAAACATTCATCGATAAATAAGATCACATCCATCACAGGATTATTAATATACTTGGCTTTTTAGAATTCAGATACACTGAAGGTCTAAGAGATTAGACAATGCACAGGAAATATTAACCACTTTCCAGACTTTCAAGTAGATTTTATACCAATCATAAAAACATTAGTCAGTGCCTACAAATAGTTAAACTTAAATTTTCTGCTTATAAATGTAAATAGTGAGATAACAATGACTTTCAACACATCAAGCATGGGAACCTAGTTCAATTCTCCTTTTCAACATGTTGCCATTAAGTCTTAAGACCAGTTAGAGTGAGTTTTTGCATGGGATATGACTTGTATCTTAGAGGAAGGGAAGCACAAAGGATTAGAGATAAATACTCACTCTTCCTTACCCATACCCCCTAACAGCCAGGCCAGTAAAAAGTTACATCAGTCTTTTAGGGTTGATGCATTCTAAGGAAATCAACTTCGCTCATGTGGTTATATTGATACTGCCTGTAGTTTATCAGGCATGGTGAGGTGCCTTGCCTTTACCTTGGTAAAGGAAAACAAGATGATCTGATTGCAAAACCCGTCAACATTGATATCTGATCATGTCTAGACAGTTGATTGTTCTGCCTCTTAGGATCATAGTCAACTGCCTTGCATCAATAATTTGATATGGGGGCATTTTTAAGATGCTACACTTTCCTGTCATCCCTGGCTGTGCCAAACATCTACCTTTCCATATTCATTATGACCTGGTAACTCAGTGGGCTTAGTTACACTTGGTTTAATTAAAGTTTCTCAAGAAGGAGCCAAGAGGGCTCATCAGCTTAAAATACTATGTAATGGGCAAATTAGAAAAATGTTAATTAAATTTTAAGCATCTAAAATAGTCGCCTAATTTGGATTCATTGTAATAAAATTTGAAAGCAATTGCCACATCTAAATTTAGGTACTAGTTTTTAAAAATCTGGTATCATTCAAATTTATATTAAAAGATGGCATCATTAATACTTTTTGGAAGAATGGGAAGAAAGTGAAGTGACAAAGAGCAACAAAAGAGTCACAGGTTAATAATACCGACCAAAAGGATCATTATACTGCCCCCTATACATTTATATAAACATTGCTTTACCTACAGACTAATCTTGTGGCATTAGATTGAGCAAACATTTCTATACCCATTATAGATAAAGGGACATTAGATGATTTGAATAAATTCTTTTTTAATAACAGAGCTAGACTTAGAATTGAAGTCTCTAACTTCTCCATTTGAATAGACAATGAAAATACATCAAAGATTTTATTTTTTTGTCAGAGAAAGAGAGAGAGAAAGAGAGAGAGAGAGTGCACAAACAGGGGGAGCGGCAGGCAGAGAGAGAAGTGGGCTCCTCACTGATCAAGGAACCCAATGTGGGACTCTATCCCAGGACCTTGGGATCACGACCTGAGCTGAAGGCCAACACTTAGCCAACTGAGCCACCCAGGCATCCCTGAGTAAGCAATGAAAATATATCAAAACAAAAACAAACCCTCTAGAAGATTAAAATTAACTTTGAGAAACAAAATTATTATTTGCGTCATTTCTGGTCGATTGATAATAATATCATGTAGAGCTATAGCTTGTTTTGTTTTTATACCATGCACTGTGCTACTGACTCTCTGTGAAGTAGGAATTATTCCCACTTTTCAGGTAATTTGCCAAAAGTTACATCTGGTGTCCACCAGAGGAAATATTATCAATATCCTATGAATAAACACATAAACTAATAACAATAAAAACTCCTGTAGAACCTAGTGCCAAGATCTTGGTTTCTAATACTATTCTCCAAACAAACAAACAAACAAACAAACAAACAAACAAAAAGTAAGCGTTTGCTTTTTTTTTTTTTTTTTTTTGGAAAATAGCTGATTCAAGGGTGGGCTTAAGAAATAAATAAGATAAGCCTGGAGTATTTTGAAGAGTCAGGAAGTAAGCGGGTGCCCTGGGGGAAAAAACAAACAACCCACAATGATAGGGGTATATCAAAGGGATACAGAAATCAATTAAAAGAGTTCCCAATAGCCAACAATGAATAATTTGAGCAAAAAAATAAAGTAATATCAGATTATAACCCAAAGTACAAAACAATGTCCATGAGTCTATACTGATATAAATTAATGATAGAATAAATAAATAAATTGGAGGGAATAGATAAATCTCCTCTGCAGAAGATTCTAAATATTTTACACAGATATTTTGCTCTCAGGAAGGTAGATCATAACTCACCACTCCTTAAGTGTGAGCCATGCGCAGTGATTTCCTTCTAAAGAGGACAGTGTGGAAAGAGGGAAAGTAACTCTACAGTGAGAAAACTGACAAGCACTACCTTAGCCAAGTGATCGAGCTTGATGTCATCAATAATAAGTCATGTCGCTGGCATGTACCTTGGTATAATGTGATGAGAATGGCTTTTTACCTCTGTGGTCTTTCTTCCAAAACTCATAGGCCCAGTCTCATCATGAGAAAAACATCAGACAAAACCCAGTGGGGGAACAGCCTACAAAATACATGATCCGTGCTCCTTGAAATACTCAAGGTTATTACAAATTTGGCTGAGAAATTGTCCCAACCAAAAGGAGCCTAAAGAGACACAATAATTTCATGGAATGTGACATCTGAGATGGAATCCTAGAACAGAAAAAGATACTAAGTAAAAATTAAGGAGATCTGAATGAAGTATGGTATTTAGTCAATAATTATTTAGTCAAAAATAACACATCAGTATTGGTTCATTAATTGTGACAAATGTACCATACTTATATAAGATATTAGCAATAGAGGAAGGATATGAAATACATGGAAATGGTTGTACTATCTTTGTAACTTTGCTTTATATCTGAATCTATTCTATAAAACAAAGTTTATTTCAAAAGCCTGTAGATTTGGAATAAAAAAAGAGGAGAGAAAAGTAAACCAGTCAGAAGAAAATCCACTTATTCACTAGTTAATTCATCTTTTGATTGGCTTGTTCATTTATTGAAATTTTTCATTATTCAACAAATATTCTTTCATGTATACTTTGTGGCAGTGTAGCCCTGGGTTATAAAGACTTTTCAGTTCTACAATGGGCATCTTCTCTCTCCAGTTACTGGCACTACTCTGGGAATAAATTTTATATCATGTTAAGTAGTAGCTGTGCAGTAGACTGATGCCATTTGGTAGAATTCATAAAAGAAAGGAGAGAAGTATTGGAGGTAGGTGGCTACTTGAAGATTACTGTGGTTGGAGAATTTCCTATAATTGAATTCTGATTAAAGATTAAATTGCATAGACTGGTCCATTGAAAAATGGCTTTAATTATTACTATTATTTTTTGACTACATGTTTTCCAATGCACTGTAATATTATTTAGAATTTACAATGACTACCTACTACTGGTTGACTATGCCAGCATCACTTTCTGATAGTGGCAAATAGTTAAACCACTTTAGGAAGCTCACCTCTTTTGGCCTGCAAAATACTTCAACAGAAGTTGATATCATTTCCTAAGTCCCATACTTCAAAAGAAATGATTGAATTATTCTCATGGTCGTTTTGCTTTCTGCCAAGACTATACTCTGGTCATCAAACTCATTTTACCACTGAGAAATATTGAACATAAAAATGAAGTTCCTGAAGCATTTGGATACCCATTTATTTTGTAGTGACCACTGTAATGTTGATGAAGGAAAACTGGAAATACATCCTCAACTTGATGATCTAATGGCTGTTCTCCAAGCCTGTGGAAAAACCAGGTAGCATAAATCTGTGTTTTTTGAAAATACCACATTGTGTTCTTGAGGACTTCAGCATGGAAATGATCTCCAGTGTAAAATCGGTATGAGATGTATGGAACTCTCTACAAGGAATATTGGATTATTGCACTCTGTAGCTTTGAAAGCCATCTTTCTTGGATGGCAGCAGAAAGCTTCAATATACTTGCATGAATTATAGATGATACCCAGTACTCTTGTTAAAGTAGCTACAGGATGCTTTTCTAAGAAAGACCCTTCAGCCTGTGGATGTTGTTATGCATCTGTCACACTAAAGATTTGCCTTTGGAAATACCTTATTATTCTAGACATTTTTCAATAAATTGAGAATAGTACTCACAAGATGATTTTCTTTTCTTTCTGTTTAGTATTTTTCTTTTAATTCTCAGAGAGGCAGAGACATGTATTTAACCTGGAAATGAAGTCATGGCTTTTAAACAATTAGCCCGGAAGAGGAATTGATTTCAAAGAAAGGCTGTCTATGAAGGGGTGGGAGACAAAACCCACATTGATTCTGGAGTACAGCTTCTTAACAGTTCAGACTTTTAGGTGCCTTAAAATGAACGTCTTTACTGTCAGTAGAGAAATGGGGTAACACAGAGATGAGAGGCTCCAAATCAACATGCTCCTTTTCAAAGACACACTGCTAGCTTAATTCACATTCTTTTCCATAACTCTTTTTGGATATTCTGTCTTAATACTATATACATATCCAGCATGGACACTTATACCATGAACTTTTATCATTTTAGTTATTTTCTTTGGGGACAGACTAAACAAATAAATAGTCAATGGCTTTTAGGAAGTACCTATTATTTAAAAGCCAATGAAATAAAATTAGACTCCCTGAATATTTAAAGAGAAAACCATTTACTGGAAAAGTGGGATTTTATATTGTTAATCATATTCATTTTTACTGTAGCAAAGTTTTACTTTTTAATGCCTTAAAATGATTTTCCCATTAATTATAAGTTGATAGCATCTACAAGGAAGGGGACCAAATAAATGTGTATGATATTAGGTCATGTAGATTGATAATGATGGGTTTTTTTTGGGGGGGGGGACAAGATAAACAGAAAGTACACTAGGTGTGCAATCTTATTAAATTATATTGTTTTGAAAGGATATTATACAGTGAAGTTACACATTGGAAGTATGCAGAGACAATGAGTGCAGAGGACCCTAGAGATTCTAGCTTCTTCTCTGGGGTTAACTAGTTGTGTGACTGAAGGTAAGTTACTTCGTTTCCTCAACTTCAGCATTCTCATTTGTAGTAAGTTTTTCATAGACTTGTGAATGATTGAATTTTAGAATAATGGAGTTAAAAGAAACATAAGTATAATTCCAGGGCATTCTCATTAAGTCTTACTAAATATCAAGAGCTATGTGAATTGGGATAAAAAAAAAAGATTCCAAATAGAATAAAAAATGGGTGCTTTAAGAATGTATGCAGTCCTAGTTTCAGCTCTAATATGCCAAGTGCTTGACAGTCACTTGTCAACCACTCCCACCCTTACAACAACAAAAAGATGAACAAAATGAAAATCAATAACTTCTTAGAGTCATTAGAGTATTGAGTTTAAGGCAAATCATCATCTCAAAGTCTGGAGAGACAAAGGAATACAGAGAATCACATCCAAGATAAATTTACCTGGAGAAGAAGGCACTGGAGCAAAGAACTGGTAAGAATGAATTGCTGAAGGCTGAATGTGGACTAAATTGAAACCTTAGGAGGCCCAATCTTAAGGGAGTTCTCACACCCTTATGGATTTTATCTTGAGGAAGCTCACCAGATTTTCGTGTTGAGGATCCTAGGAAAAAACCCTCCTGTTTTACTCAGGTGGAAGGGGAAAAGGACTCTTTTTGAAATACCCCCAGGGCATTCTCCATAACAAAGGCTTAATCTTCAACTTTACAAGGACATTATTTGACGTGGGGGGGAGTGGGATTAGACCGCAAAGGTATGAACTAGAAATCAGTGAAAGAAAGAAAGCTGGAAAAATCCCAAAATATTTAGAACCTAAACCACAAAATGAAACAAGATGAAACCAGAGAGGGAGACAAACAGTAAGAGAATCTTAATCATAGGAAACAAACTGAGGGTTGCTGGAGGGGAGGGAGATGGGGGGATGGGGTAACTGGGTGATAGACATTGAGGAGCGCACGTGATGTGAGCACTGGGTATTATATAAGACTAATGAATCACTGACCTCTACCTCTGAAGCCAATAATACACTATATGTTAATTAATTGAATTTAAATTTAAAAATTAAAGTAAATAAATAAACAAAAGCAAAACAAAACAGAAAAGAACCTAAACCACATACTTTTAAATAACACATAAGTCAAAGAAGAAGTTTCAAGAAAAATTTATGAATATTTTGAAGTAAATGGAACGGAATATACAACTTACCAAATTTGTGGGATACTGTGAAAGCAGTGCTTAGAGCAAAAATTACAGCATCAAATGCATATGTTAGAAAGGAAGAAATCAATCATTTAAACTTATACCTTAGGAAAGTAGAGAAAGAAGAGCAATTAAGCTTAAAATAAGCAGATAAAAGGACATAAGCAATCAATATAGTTAAAAACAGGAAGTAAGTAGGGAAAAATAAATGAAACAAAAATCTGGTCTTTGAAATGATCAATAAAATTGATAAACCCATAGCTAGGCTAACCAAGAAAAAAAGAGGGAAGACACAGATTGCTAATATCAGAAAGGAAAGATGGGTCATCCCTATCGATACCATGGACGTTAAAAGGATAATAAGGAAATATTGCAAACAAATCTACACTGACAAATTTGATAATTTAGATAAAACAAACTAATTCCTTGGAAGACATAACCATCAACACTCATGGAAAGAATAATAGATTATCTAAATCTGTATCTTTAAAGAAATTTATAAATAATTAGTAACCTTTCAAGAAAGAAAGCACCAGGCTCAAATGGCTTCCTAGGGGATTCTGCCAAACAATTGAGGAAGAAATGATACCAGTTCTCTATAATATCTTCCAAAAAAAACAAGCACAGAGTACAATTTCTAACTTATTCGATGAGGCAAGCCTATTGTAAGCATATCCTTGATATCCTAATACCAAGACCAGAGAAAGATGTTACAAGTAATGAAAATACAGCTGACTATACATTATGAACATAGATGCAAAAATTCTCAACAACATATTAGCAAATTAAATCCAACAATGTATAAAAATAATTATATATCATGATAAGTGGCATTTATTTCAGGTATGCAAGACTAGTCCATCATTCAAAATTCAAAATCAATTAATGTGATTCACCACATTAACCAACTAATGAAAAAACATAATTATATTAATTGATGTGGAAAAAGCATTTGACAAAATTCAACATCCATTTATGATAAAAACTTTTAGAAAACTAGGAATAGAAAGGAGCAAGAAAGGAGCATCCTCCACTTGATGTAGAACATATGAAAAAATACAACTATCATCAAACTTAATTGTGAGAAACTAGATGCTTTCCTTTTATTATCAGGAGCAATGCAAAAATGCTCCCCCCTGCCACTCTTATTCAACAGCCTGCTGGTAATCCTAGCTAGTGCAATAACACAAGAAAAGGAAATAAATGGTATAAAGATTGGGAAGAAAAAAATAACTTTGTCTTTGTAAAATAAATTTGCAGATAACATGTGAACATGTCTATTTAGAAAATTCCCAAGAGTCACCACCAAACCCCGCCCCCCTGGAACTAATAAGTGATTATAGCAAAGGTGTAGGATATAAGGTTAATATATGTAAGTCAATTACTATTGTATATACCACCAATGAACAATTGAAAATTGAAATTGAAAACATTATGAAATTAAAAAATTATTTATCAAAATTGAAAAATTGTGCATTATATATTTGCAGCACAAGTAAAAAGAAATAGTAGACAGAAATCTAAAAAAATATGAGGTCTATGCTATATATGGAAAACTATAAAACTCTAATACAAGAAATCAAAAAAGATCTAAATAAATGGAGAGATAGTTTATGTTCCTGGATAGGAAGACTCAATATTGCCAAGATATCAATTCTTCCAAAGTCGTTTGTAGATTCAAGTTAATCCCAATCAATTCCCAGCAAGCTATTTTGTGGATATTGGCAAACTTATTCTATAGTTTATATGGAAATGTAGAAGACCTAGAATAGCCAACACAATACTGAAACAAAAAAGAGCATAGTTTGGGGACTGACACTATCTGACTTCAGGTAGTATTAGAAAGCTATGGTAATAAAGACAGTGTGATATTGGTGAAAGAGTAGACAAATAGATCAATGGGACAGACGAGTCCAGACATAGACTCAAGCAAATATAGTTAACTGATCCTGTGTAATATGCAAAATTCACTTGAGAAAAAATAGTCTTTTTAATAAATGTTCATTGAAAAGTTGGGCAACTGTATGTAGAAAAACAAATTTAGACACAGACCTTATACTTCTCATAAAAATTAACCCGAAATGGATCATAAGTCTAAATGTAATACTAAAAGTGTAAAAATTTTAGAAGATAACATAGGAGAAAATCTAGCTGGCCATGGGTTTGGCAATGAGGTTTTAGATATAACATCAAAATCATGATCTATGAAAGAAAAATTTGTTAGCTTGTATCTTATTCAATTTAAAAACTACTTCTCTGTAAAAGGCTATTTTTTAAGTTAATGAAAAGCCACAGATTGGGATAAGATATTTTTAAAACATATATTTTTAAAAACATGTATCCCAAATATAGAAAGAACTCTATGTAATAGGCAAAAGATCTGAACAGGCAGCTCACCAAATAAGATACACAAATGGGAAATAAGCATATGAAAAATGCTCAGCATCATATGATATTAGGGAATAGTAAACTAAAACAACAATGAGATCCCTCTCTTATATACATATTATAATGGTTAAACTCCAAAAGACTGGCAATACCAAATACTATTAAAACTTCAGACCAGTAAGAGCTTTCATGAATTACTAGTAAGAAGGTAAAATGATACAGCCACTTTGTAAGACAGTTTGTCAGTTTCCTACAAAGCAAAACACATAACTACCATATAATCTGTAATTGGGCTAATTGAGTTGAAACCTAGTTAAGTTGAAAACCTATGTATACACAAACACCAGCACACAAATGTTTATAGCAGGTTTATTCATAGCATCAGAAACTGAAAGCAAGCAAATGTGCTTCAGTAGATGAATGAGTAAACCATGTGAATGTACATTCATACAATGGAATATTATTTGGCAATAAAAAAGAATTGAGTCATGGAAAGATATGAAGGAAACTTAAATGCATTTTTGGTACATGAAAAAAGTGTCTGAAAAAGCTATATACTGTATAATTCCAATTATGATGCCCCGAGATACAATAAAGCTATAGAGACAATTAAAATATCAGCGGTTGACTGGGTTTGGGGAGAAAGGAAGAACAAGTAAAGCATAGGGGATTTGGGGGACTATGAAATTATTCTGTAAGATATTGTAGTTTTGGATACATGATATTATGCATTTGTCAAAAGCTATAGAACTTTACAACATAAAGAGTGACTATAATATATACAAATTTAAAATATAATTTAGGAAGTCGGGATCCCAGGAACACTGCAGACTTGACAAGAAAATCTAAATATGTTACAAAGTGTGAGCTAAACTTACTGAGGTAGAGAGAGTAAAGGATGCTAGTCTAAGTAACTTTGAAAATGAATAGAATTTGGACAACTAAAGGCAAAGGAAATCACGCAAAGGGAACTGCACAAAAGCACTGTACTCTAGTTGATACCGTTGTATCATGGGATTCTGGTTAATAATTCAGATACTGCTATACATGTATACTGAAGATGAACAATCAAGTCAAAGATGGCAAATAATGGGAGCCAGATTTCTCACAGTTGGAGTGGGAATTTACAGATAACTAGGGGAGGAGCCTGGAATGATCAATGTGATAATGGATTAAAGTTAGAGACATCAGGAGGAACCTGTGTTTAACTTAACATAGATACAAATTGTTGCATATGGAAATATTTATAGATACCTGTATATACATGGGTTCGTGTACATACATATATTTCTTTGCTCTGTAAACTGAGAGGGCCTAAAAGAAATGACACCTCCGTAGCAATGAGCACACTTAGCAGCGGATCTTGGTTTCTAACGTCATTTTATCATAAAAGTAACAAGAGCTCCTTGGTGATTTGTCTGATTATAAGCCAGGAGGGGAAAATATACCAGATGAGCCTGAAGCATCTTGTACCCCAGAAAGTAAGCAAGGGCTCAGAAAAATACGTATCATATTGATGGCGGTATGTCAAAGAACAAAGGAGCTTACTACAAGAGCTCTCAATGGTCAATGCTGGAAAAATTTGAGCAAGAAAATAAATAAAATAGCATTAGATTATATCTGAAAGTATAAAATAAATATTCATGAGAATATACATAATATAAATGATAGTTACATAAATTAATAAGTGGAGAGAGAATAGATAAATCTCTTATGCAGAAGAATTTCAAATAAATTATGTAGGTATTACACTTTAAGAAAGGGAACCAAAACTCCCTATTCCTTGTGAGCTGTGCATAGTGACTTCCTTCCAAAATTACAGTATGGAAAGGTGGGAAAAAGGAATAAATTTACAGTATAGAAACCTGACAAACACTGCTTCATCCAGGTTATCAAGGTCAGTATCAGTAGCCATAAATCATGTGGCTCATATGTACACTTAGTATAATGTAATGGAAACAGCACTTTGTCTCTGTGCCCTCTCTCCCCAAAACTTGTAACCTCAGTGTAATTGTGAGTAAAATATCTGACAAACCCAATAGGGGAATATTCTGCAAAATACCTCACTCATACTTTTCAAAACTATCAAGGTCATCAAAACAAAGGATGTCTGAGAAACTGTCCCAGCTAAGAGGAGCCCAAAGAGATAAGAGAACTAAGTGTAATGCGGTAGCCTGAATGGGATCCTCAAACAGAAAAGGACATTAGGTAAAATTAAGGAAATCTGAATAATATATGGGATTTAGTTAATAATGCATCAATATTAGTTTTATAATTATGACAAATGTACCATACCAATGTAAAATATGAATAGTAGGGGTAACTGTGTACAGTGCTGGCTGGGGAGAATACGTGGGGATTTCCTGTGCTGTCTGCTCAGTGTTTCTGTTAATCTTAAGCTGTTTGAAAAATCTATTAGTAAAAAACCATTTATTATCATTGAGAAAATTTGATACATAATAATATTAACTTATGGTACAGCTTAGAAGAGTAATTTTCATTTTGGTTGTTATTTTATAAAGTTCTTAATTTAAGTAATGCTTTAAAGATGAACTGTTCTACCCAGCACATTCACAATGTGATTTGATTTACAAATATTTTACTTGCAAATATATAATTTTACAGTATCGTAGCTGTTGGGCAAATCGAGGTATTCCTGAATAGAAATGATTGATGTACACAGAATTTTCCAAGAGAATCCAGCTAAGTATTTCTTGTGTATGATTCTTTAGAGGACACAATTTATTCAAAATTTAGGGATCTCCTCCCCAAATTCTGTATTTGTAGGTTATTATAATCAGTGATGAGTACACGTACACTGAATTCTACGCAGTGTTATAATCAAGACATCTTGGATGAACTCCGTTATGAAATAAGTTATTTTTAAGTAGTGTTATAAGTTTAAATCTTGACATGCTAATGTACTAAAAATGAATTATACAAATTGCTTAATTTCCATAAATTTTCTTACCTACAAAGTGGGTTATTAAGATACTAACCTCTTTTTTTTCCTGTATAAATTAAGACAATCAGTGTAAAGCTCTTAGCACTGAGCTTAGCATTTTTTAATATTAGCTGTTGATACTATTATTACCTTGTAGTGCATAAAACATGCAAGGGATTAAAAACAGCATAGGAGATTTATCATACTTTACATTTGCAGAGACCCCTTGGGCTTTCTAAATGCCTGATGCATAGGAAAGCACTTTAAAAGCCTCTAATGTTCTTTGCAAATGTAAGAAATTAATATTTTCTTAGGCTTTTTGCAGCTCACATCAACTTCACAATGGTTCTGAAAGGTCTGCAGGAAAAATATTTGTCTTGATTTTACAAATGAGGCATCGACATTCACATGATTTGCCAGTTGGGTCCCTCGCCTCGATTCTGCCATCTTGGACAAGTCACTTAGCCTCTCTGAGCATGACCTTCTTCAGTTATAAAATAGAGGTATTGCCATTTACATTTGGGATGGTTATTGAGTGAGCTAATGCACATTATGCAGTTAGCTTCATGCCTTATTTTCTAAGATTGCTGTAATAATAATAATTAATAATTGCATAAATATTACATAATATGTAAATAATATTTATTATATATAATTTCAGCAATTTTAGAAATAGGGCACGAAGCTAAGTGCTTAATGTGCATTAGCTCACTCATATATTAATAATATTAATTATATACAATAATAATTATTATTGTGTTATATTTTTGTTGTCTGTTTTTCTGCAACCATGTTCAGTCTCTCAAGGGCAGGCAAGACTGGGTGGATAATAGAGACAGGATCACCATCTAATTTTCATCGTTCAAGACTGAATTTGAGCAGAGAATTGTGGCTTCTAGATATCAGATTTCATTTTTATTTTTTAAATTTTTTAATTTAAATTCAATTAGCCAACATATAGTGCATCATTAGTTTCAGATATAGTGTTGAATAATTTATTAGTTGTGTAAAACACCCAGTGCTCACCACATCATGTGGCTCCGGATTTTATTTATTTGCCTTAGCATTCTATTGAACACCTCCCATAGCCAACCTCTGGATGAGGTCCTGTGACCTATGGAAAGATGAATACAACGTAAATTTTGCCCTCAGTGAGATACCAGAACTGTAATAAATAACTTAAAGGTCATGTAGGGAGAGGATGTAACAAGGTTGTAGGAGCAGGCAGGATCACTTCATACCTGTACCAGGTGAGAGAGCATGCCGGAATAGGTGGCCCTCGAATGGGGCTTTGAACAAGGAATAGAGTTAGTGTGGCATGAAATTGTGATTTCAATTGTGTGACAGACCATATTTCATTCTTCCAATAATTATCAAAGAAATCATTATTTTAATAATAAAGATAAATGAGCTATCGAGTCTGTCCTGCTACTACATGTGTTCCCACGACGTTAATTCGTTCAAATGCAGTTGTAAACAGGGAATGAGGTCAGTTTACACATGAAAGCGATGCTGGAGTCATAGGTGCTTTTTCGCAGGGAAGGGCAGCTGGAACAATGGGGACAGCTATAACCTTCAGCAGCAAAAGGAAAAGCCTTTAGTTCTGTGCTCTGCATATGGGAGACTTCAATTCCATTTTATTTTGTTTTCTTTATTTTCTTTTTTCTTTTCTCTTTCTTTTCTTTTTTTTTTGTTCAATTCCATTTTAAAGAAAATTAAAAAGAAGTGCCGACATCCAACGTCCTCCCCTTCAACCTTGCTGAGCTCGTTTTTTTTTTTTTTTAAGATTTTATTTATTTATTTATTTGCCAGAGAGAGAGACAGCCAGCGAGAGAGGGAACACAAGCAGGGGGAGTGGGAGAGGAAGAAGCAGGCTTCCAGCAGAGGAGCCTGATATGGGGCTCGATCCCAGAACGCTGGGATCATGCCCTGAGCCGAAGGCAAACGCTTAACGACTGAGCCCCCCAGGCGCCCCTGAGCTCTTGTCTTATAACAGGTTGCACTTCCTTCTGCGTCCACCTTAGCAGCAGCCCTGCTTTCCATGGCCACTGACTCTGCCCACAGGCCAGCATCAGTCTCTCTGAGCTGCCTTCTTAAGTTGTTCACATTCTCCTCCAAGGTACCAGTTGTTGGTTTTTTTTTTATTAATTTGGTTATGAAGTTGAATGGATTTGAATCACCCTTAACTGCTTTTTCCCCACATGTGCATTATTTTTAATTTCTATTTTATGGGAGACAGAAGTTTTGTTCAGAACTCATATATCATGTTCTACCTAGTACCACCCTTAGATCTTGGTTAAGAGGAAACCTCTGGGCCCCAGGCTTTAGATGCCCACCTCTGGCTTTCCACAGGGTGAGGGTTCATGTGGCTAGGGTGTTGGGTCTCCATGGAGCTTATGCACCCTTTGTCTAGAACAAGCCGTTGACATCTGGACCTAGGATTCCCTGCCCAGGTGGTCCTGCTTCTATTTACAGAGCCTGCATGAGCTTCTAACTGAATCTCTCTTGCCTGGGATGGACCATGCTGCCTGTGGGGCAGACCTACACCTGCAGGGTATTTGAGGACAGTTAATTTGCAGGCAGTGCTGATGGGATGTGGTTGCACAGGCCCTCAGGGTATGAAATGAAACTGTGTGGGTGAGAGAAGGGTGAGGAGACCAGGGCTTGGGGGCTGGAGGATGGCTGCCTGTATGCTACCTCTTTCAGCTTCAGAACACCAAGGACTCTGAAAATTCTAAAGTCAAACCCGACCTTCTGTGTCTTTATGAGGATATATTTGTCAATGTAAGAAGAAAGAATATATTAATTTAATATTTAGTGTGCTATGTGAGGTTTAAATATTTAGCTATATGATCTGTGGACCTCCACTTGTAATCTTACCCTGGACCCTGTCAGGGTCGGGGGTGGGCCTTGTTAACAGCAAAAATACTCATGCTAGGAATTTGAGCACCAGAGACATGAATTTTCCATCTGGTTTGAATGAGCCTCCAACCTAGCTAGTAATTATAATGGATTTAAAGGAAATGGTAATGTACATTAGGATACTCACTTCCAGTGATTTTCATAGCACCGTCAGGGCATCTTATAAATGTTGCTGTTATTATGCTGCTGATCAATATCCCTCACCTCCTCCCCCACACCCCCCATTCTGGTGAAAATAGGGCTGCCATACCCTAACCATGAGTTAGCTACATGACTCACTCTGGGTCAGTCATTGTCTTTCCAGGACTTTCTTGACTGGAGGTGGCAGGATCACTCCTCCTTTCCCGTGGACATTGAGTTATAAGGCAGTGACTCCAGCTTTCTGGAGCTGTATGCACTCTCAGATGAATGGCCTGAGAAAATAAGGCCAGCAAGAAAAGGAGTCAAGGGGAGATCCTAGTTGCCATCTAGTGCCAGCCAGCCTAGTATCTGCCTTTTGCGCTTTATTCATGTATTACCACATTGTTTAAATTAGTTTCAAATGGCCTTCTGTCACTTTAGCCAGATTTCTGACCAGCATGAGTACCTCCTGGCCGTAGAAGCTTAGATCATTGTGCTGGAAGTGGAAACCTCTCAGTGGTTCTCACTCATTGATCATGTCCAATAGTGGTTTGATACCACTGATCATTAGTGGGGAGGGAGTTTTGCCCCCAGGGAATGTCTGGCAAGTGTGGGGGCATTTTTGATTGTCACAACTGGGGAGATGGACATGAATGGAAAGAGAACAAGGATATTGCTATATATCTTAAAACGCACAAGCCAGCCCCATATGACAAAGAATTATCTGGCCTCAGATATTAGTAGTGCCAAGGCTGAGAAGCCCTATGATAAAGAAAATAAATTGGGAGAGAGATGGGAAAGCTGTGTTCTTTTTTTTTTTTTTTTTAAGATTTTATTTATTTATTTGACAGAGATAGAGATAGCCAGCGAGAGAGGGAACACAAGCAGGGGGAGTGGGAGAGGAAGAAGCAGGCTCATAGCAGAAGAGCCTGATGTGGGGCTTGATCCCATAATGCCGGGATCACACCCTGATCCAAAGGCAGATGCTTAACCGCTGTGCTATCCAGGCACCCCGGGAAAGCTGTGTTCTAATCACATTTCTGTCCTTAACCATTGTGCAACCTTGAGCTACTTACTTCATTATTTTGGGCAGACCTTCTTGCCTGCATTACTTGAAGAGGGTGAAATAAATTATTTTTAGGGTTCTCCCACCCCCAACACTTACTGTGTTTTATTATCTTTTACAAAAATGTGTTTGTTTTGCCTCCCTGGCCCCTTTTTCTATCAGTACAGTCTCCTCTATGAATTATCATTCCCTATAGCTGTTCTTACTGCCCTCATTCTTTCTTCAAACTCGATGCTATACAGACCCAATCTGCAATATACGGAGTTATCTCTAAGGACACTACATAAAACAATATTCAAGAGCTTTACACTCAGAGTGACATTTAAGGATAGAAACAGTCAGATAAAAAGCTAAGTTTCTGATATGCTCTAAAATGAATTCTCTGAATCTGCATTTCTAAAGTCTAGTAGAAATGGTTGCTTCAGTCATTATGCATGGCAAGGTAAATCCCCAAAGCCAGGAGGATTTCATTGAAACCTTTCCTTGTTTCTGTGAGCTACAAAATATTTTCCCCTTCCTTGATGATGAACTTCCCCCTGAAATCTCTTTCATTTGTGACTTAAATATTCTTGGCGACGTCCTTTACCTTCCAAGTCAACTAACGGCAAGGACAAGGTGACAAAGTCTTCTACTGGGGAATGTGAGTGGGGTGCATGTACAAGGTTATATGGTCAATGACATCAGTGGAAAACCTTGAGCAGTTGTTGGCACTCAATTACATCTGGGAAAAAAAAGACATAATCATTCTAAGACTAAAATGCTTATAAAATAGATATCAAAGTGAGAACAGTACGGGGGGGGTCATGAAATTCAGGGATGGAAATGGGTGGAGAAGTATTTATTCTAGAATACCTGCAGTGTGCTTTGTTCTCTGCCAATAATGGGGGAGGATTGAAAAACTAGAACACAGCTCTTACTCTTGAACTTCTATTTTACTTGAGAACACAAGCCATATATGGAGCAATTAGAACAAAAATGAAGCAGTGGGTGTTGTGGAGGAGTTTATAAATTTGGTGAAGGAGTTGTACATTGTAAGAAGGAACAGGCAGGATGGAGGGGGCCTGTGGTTTAGACCTGAAGAAAGAGAATTTTATCAAAATTATTTTAGCCAATATTTCCTGTTCTGGAAATGCTGTATTCATTCATTGCAGATTTTTAGTTAGTTTATTCAATAAATACAGAGTGTCTTCTATATTATAGGCAATATTCCTATTGCGCTGTGAATAAAATTCACACTTAATGGAGGAGACTGATAAACGAAATAAGATAAATAATTTGCAGATGGCATTAAGTTCTATTAAAAACATAAGTAGGGAAAGGAACAAAGAATTTGTGGTAAGATGACATTTAAGCAAACGCCTAAGTGGTGTGGGAGTTAGTCATGTGGATATCTTAGGGAAGAGCATCCAAGATAGAGGAAAAGCCAGTGCAGAGACCCTGAGGCATGGGTTTGACTGGCATACTTGAACGATAGCAAAGAGAACAGTAAGGCTGGAATTGATGGATGGAGGGAAGAGAAAGTAGAAGACACAAGGTCAGAGAGGGACAACGGGAGTCAGGTCATACAGGACAATGGAAAATGCTGTCAAGAATTTTGACTTCTTCCGTGATTGTGTTTCTTTGTGTTTGGAAGCTGTTGAGAGATTTTGAAGAGAGAGATGTAATATGACTTATGTCTTAAGAGGATCACTCTAGCTGCTGTGTTAAAAATAGATGGTAAAACAGGGAGGCTGTGGAAGCCATTTATGAGGCCATCAGCATATTCCAGGTGAGAGATGGTGGTAGCCGTAGAATTGATGAAAGAGTGGTCATGTTGTGGAGATATTTTTGGAGGCAAAGGCAACAGAATTTACTGATAGATTGGGCATGAGATGTAAAAGAAAGAATAATCAAGGGAACGCCAAGATTTTGGTCATGTATGGATAAATTTCGGAAAGCCAAAGCATGAGGACAATGCCATACTTCTCCAAATGCGGGCTATAAATATCCATACTTTTCCAATTTAGATACCAGAGGTCACATACTAATTGTTTTCTGGTATGCAGTTTGGACCATGCATAAACCACTTCCTGCATATTTACTCACAGATACTAACATCTTGTTGTGACCCACTTAGAGTTGGTTGGAATCTGGGTATTTTTGGTTCGCTTCATTTCATTTTTATGAGTACTCGGCCTTTTATGACAGCTTAGAAGTTGAGGTAGGTCTGTCCCACCCACGTTGTTTTAGTTAAGCTTTCTATTTTTAGATGACCTTAGTTTTACATATGGTTTTAAGAAGCAATACAGAGAGATCTTATATACACTTCACTCAGTTTTTCCAAGTGGTAAAGTCTTGCCAAAATATGCAGTGTCACAACTAAGGTTTTAACCTGGATGCTGTCAAGCTACAAAACAATTCCAGCACCATGAAGATCCCTAATTTTGTGCCCTTTTAAACTACACCTATTTCTCTTCCCCTGCTCTCTCTCCTCTGCCTGGCATTCATAGCCTCTCTACTGTCTGCTGTTTATACCACACTTAGAACACTACAATCACCATAAGAAAACCCCCATGACATTAGAATGTGCTTAGAGAAGACCTATTTAGAATGGGAAGACCCACAGAAGCATGATATATGAGAAAAATGACTGAGAATATTTATCATAAAGAAAATCAAACTCAGACTCCCCCAAAATTGAGCCCTTTTTAAAATTTTGAAGGTTTACCATGTGCCTGGGGGTTTAGGGTTGTTCTGTTGGACCAAAGGATGCGGCTTCTTTAAAAGAGATTCCATTTTCAGTTTTAGGAAGGATTTTTCAGATTGAGGGACACTGGTACTGATTACCTCAGGAGGTGGCCAGTCCTCTCTAGGTTCAAGTAAATAGAGGGTCAGCAATCACTAGCTAATAATTCAAGATATTTCTAGGGGTCTGAACTGTATAATTTCCTTTCAACACTGACATTGTGTAAAGTTTTCTTTTTCTTTTTTTTTTTTTTTAGTGGCTTTATTTAATTTCTTTTTCTTTTTTTCACTTAGTTTTTTTCTAATTGAAAAAATATTTTGTGTGATATTATAGACTAAGATGCAGCTGTAAGAAATAACACAGAGAGATTCCACGCACGGATGGTAACAGTTTGCAAAATTATAGTATGGTATGCTAACTCAGATGTTGGCACCGATACAATTTAGTAACCTTATTTAGATTTCCCCAGCTTTATCTGTGTTCGTTTGTGTGTTCTATGCAATTTTGTCCTGGGTTTAGGTTCTTGTATCCACCGTCACAGTCACCATACTGAAGGTTCCAACACCACAAGGATCTCTTACGTTGCTCTCTTCTAACCACATCTGCTCCCTCTTGTTATCCTACCACTCCACTCTCTTCCACCACTTAAAAATTCTGTCATTTCAAGAATGTTACAAAAACGGAATCTCCCAAATGTATCCTTCTTTTATTCAACATAATTCCTTGAGAATCGTTTATATTGTTGCTGGTATCAATGGTTTGTCTCCTTTATTGCTGAGTTGTAGTCCACGGAGTGGACGTGCCACAGTTTGTTTAACCATGCACCTGCTGAGGGCCGTCTGGACTGATTCCAGTTCTTAGCTATCACGAACAGAACGACTGTGACTGTTCATGTACAGATTTTTTGGATAAACATGAATTTTCATTTCCCTAGGAAACTTCTACAGGCTTACAGCTGCTGGGTCTATGGTAGTTGCATGTATAGGTTTTTAAAGGAACTGCTGAGCTCTTTTCCAGAGAAGCTGTACCATTTTACATTCCTGGTTTCTCTCTCTCTCTCTCTCTTAAATTGTGGTTTATCTTTTGTTCATGGAATTCTAATTGGGCTAAATGAACCTCAATGTGGGAAGGATTTTAGAAACCTTGCTGAGACATAAAAAAAGTAAAGTGTGTTCTGTACTAATTTGGAGAAAAGAAAATCCTGTTTAACTAAACCCCTTATATAATAAGGTCATAAAAGAGGCTACATAATAACACAGAGAGTATAGTTCTTTTGGATTTTCAAAAGGCTTTGTTAAAATTTCACGTGAGTCCAGCTCTGCTTAAAACCAAAGCCATGGGGATTAAAGGAGAGATATAAAGAATCATAGGTCTAATTGACTATGAGTAGAACAGCCCACTTTATGCCTGGATTCTTGTGTACTTACAGCAGCTTATAGCATCCTCCACCTAGAGTTACTGGATGCCCTCGTTGAGGTGGTTAGCTTTACCGAACCTGCCCTGGTGTCCTAGAACAGCTAGTGTGAACAGAATGAGATGGACTGCAAAGGGACAGGAGGATGTTGAGATAGAAAGTATCCCACCTTCATCACATCCCATCAGAGGGACTTTTAGGGATTAAAAATAGATTGGAATCATTGTTTTCATCTTGGGAACAAGGAGCATATATTATTAATTATAATACTTAGAGAGTTGCAGCCACTATTTTTGAGTGCCTACTATATGCCAGAAGCTACGCTACATAAATTATATACATTATATGCAAAATTCAAATAAACCTGCAAAGGAGTTATTTTTTTTTCTAATTTATAAACGAGGGAGTTTAGGTCATCAGGAGTTAATCCCATGCATTTATTAGACTACTGGATGAAACTGATCCAAGAGATACTATTAATTTCCACGTTGCCATTACTCTAAGAGACCCTCAATTGCCATTTTTCACCTACTCTTAGTGACCTTTCTGTCATGGTGACTCATCATTGACTGAAGGAGGCAGGAGAAGAGTTGGGGAACGGGTGGTAGAGGTACAGTGGCATAGGGTACACAAAGATAATAATCAGTTATAATAATAATATTCCTATTATGCTATCATTTATTAAGGTTCTGCTGTATGTCCTTCCTTGTGATAGTACTAGCATTTCGTAAGTGCCACCATGAAATCAGTTAACATTGACTCTTAATTTATATAAAATAATGGTGTTGGCTAGAGCGTGCCAATGGTGCTTAATAAACATTTTTTTTTTAAACCTGGCTTTCTGTTATCCCTCCTTTATAACAGGAAAGCAATATAATTTTGTGAGGTCCAGAGAAATAACCACCATAGCTTGTACTTAGAGCTTGACAACGCCCTTCTATAGAACAGCAAAGGTACTCGATAATTATATGTTAAATGAAAAAATAAATCCCAGAGTCACATGGCAGGGGCAATAAGAAAGAGACTTAAAATGGGGAAAAATGAAGATAAATTCTTGAGTTGAATTTATCAGGCACACATGAAATATGAGATGGCAAACAGTACTCCACTGTTTTCTTACCACTTCTTGGGGAAGGCCTGTGTAATTCATCTGATGCTTCCTTCCTGTGACTTATGCTGTCATCCCAGAACCGCGGTAATGGAGGTTTACAGCACTCGGTATCGACATATAGTCTTTCTCCACTGTTTGTAATCCCTTTCTACTCTGCTGCTTTCCCAGCAGAGAGGGTTAATCCCCAAAAGGCACCCCATAGGGGAACGTTTCAAGTGACATCGTTCCAGATAAACAATGTCAGAAATGCAGTCAACCCAATGGGCAGTGCACAGTGAATTTCCACTCGCCATTTAGCTGCTGGCCGCCAGGGAAGTATGGCATGCCTGGGACTGGGACTGCATAGACCCAAACTTTGCAAAATGAACTGTATTTGTTTTCATCAAAGAACCCTCCTTCTACTCTCTTCTAATCAGAAAAACATTTAGTGAGTACTTGCTTTGTGGTCAGATACATGTAACCCCTTTGTCTTCACGACACATTTAATTCCTCCCAGACTCTATTAGGGAGCAACTATTATTGTCTCCAGTTTTCATTTGGGGAAAACTGTGTCTAAAGGAACAGAAATAGTTTAAGATTGCATAACTAATAAGTGTCGAGGCCTTGTTTAAACCAAAGACTATCTGATACCAGCGACTGTACCCTTGTTACCACACAGCACGCTCTCTTGTATGGAAACTGTGCTTGACACCTGCTTACTTACTGGCAGATTTTATAGTCATTCCTAGTAGGCAGCCACCTAGGGAGTTGTGTTGTCCCTATAGAGAAAACGTCGAGAATGTAGTTTATAACTTGAACCAAATCTCTACGTGTCAGAGCGAGTGCCAGGAAAATAAGACACTGGTTTATTTCCCTGCTTTTTCCCGATCTTTTATTCTGGTCTTAAAACGGCTTGGTTGTAACTAATAAATGTTATTGGGTGAATAAATGTTCATCCAATATACCATTTTTGACATAAATAATGTAATGTCCAAACAATGCAGGAGGTGCCTTAAATAAAACATGTGAATGCTGGGTCTTTCTTGTAATAATTTGAAAAATATCAATAATGTTGTCAGTTTAAAAACAGAACATGCTATCTGGCCTTTTCATCTTCCTGGCTACGTTAGAAAAGGAAAAATGTGCCCCTTCATCATATAGAAGAAGTGTACTCCCCACCCATTGTCTGAAGAGTTGCTTTAGGAGCAGTATATTTGATTTAATTAATTGATTTTTGTACTATATTTAATTTTAGAAATGAGAATATGAATATGTGTGTCTTGTTTCTAAAACCTTAAAAAAGGTGATGTGGTTTAGCCGGTAAGAATGTTGGCTTTAGAATCAGATTATTTGAATTTGAATCTCAACTTACAGATTTTGGACCACACACTTATCTCCTGTGAACCTCTGTTTTCTCATCTATAAAGTAGAGATAATTACACACACCTCAGAAAGTTGCTGTGAGGATTACATAAGATAATACAGGGGTATCAATTTACTAACCGACTTAAATTTCATGGAGGTACAAGCAGGAGAGAGCTTTATTCTTTTTTTTCCCCCAACTACACTTGTCAATTCCTTGCTACTTAAAGCCTACTGAGTTGGAGCTTATGACCTTAGGTAACACTCTGTGATAAGAATAATTTCATTTTGGTAATTGTCTGAGTTTGAGTTTCCCTCACAAAATGACCTTGACACAAGAATTTGGGTACAGTCAGTCTATCCGGAAGGTGGTTCCAGGTAGTACAAGTGAAACATGAGGAAAGAGAGAAGAAAGAAAAGCCAAAAAACAAAAAGCTATGTTCTGATCAAGTGGCTCCCATGAGTAACTGGGCCTCAAAGTCTCTGAAGTACCTCCTGGAACATACTGAGAACATTCTCTTTAGAAGAAGGTTGGGGGGGGTGTATATGTCTCCCCTCCCCACTTTACTGGTGCAGTGAACATACCCTCTAGTTACTTTGACCATTGGATGGCTCAGAGCTGCTGCCATACCCCATCACTGCTTCCCCTGAGAACTGTCCTTGGTTAAGCCCACCTTCTCATTCCATTTGCCAATAGCCATTGACTAATTGATGTAGGGATAAGAGAAGGCCAGCCCTCCACCTCACTAGAGAACAATTCTGCTGGGTAGTTTATGCTATAGAGCTCTCCTCCATCCATGGATTACGCCAAGGTTAGACTTACGTGTCTTGACTAGCTTGACTCTTTTCCCATCCCTTTTCTCTTTCATTTCCTCCTTTATCGGTTTACCTTGAGACCTCTCCATCCCTGTATCTGAATCTTTGTCTTGATATCTGCTTCTAGGGAACTTGGTTTAAGACAGGCACATTCAGGGCAACTAATCAAAATGCTCAGTTCCCATTGGTTGAAGATTTGGTGACACTGCTTTTCTCTGGCTCACATACAGCCTGTTTCTGGTGGGTTCCCCTGCTCCGCTCATGGATCCATCTCGGACATGGCCCTGTCAGAATGGTTTGAGCCAGGTCATCGAGTTACTTGGTGCATGGGACCCTTGCCATGCTGAGGGGGCTGTTCCCACTACTGCTCTCTCCTTTCCCTGTTGTGTGGTTGGATCCAGCCAGCTTCCCCTCCCATCTTCTGAAAACTTCAAACAGGAATTGAATATCAGCTTCTTGTTTCATATATGCCCCCATATTTAGGGAGCATATGTAAAACTCCTTTAAAAATCTTGTCACTGATACCTGTACTGGGAGGTGGAGACAGGAATAGGTGGGGAACACTAAGATTTTCTGTAGACCTGAAAGGAGTCTGCCAGGAAATGAGACATTAGTCTTCTCACCTCATAATTCATTTTCAGTCTCTCCTTGGAAACCCTGGGATGGCTACCAGGCCAACAATCATTCTGATTTAAACAATCTCTCTTAACTCTTGTCTCTTGCTTGGATAGGCTGGCTTGGTGATGGGGGTGAGTGTCAGAGAACCAGTTCAGTCACCTTTTTTTGAATAAAGTGCTACCTACTGCTTCTTGGGACTTTGACACTTAGTTGATTTCTGGAAGCCCCAGAAAACATTCTGTGTTATATTCTTTTATATACTTAAATTAATACTTAAACACTCACCAAATGGTAGCTGTTATTTCTATTATAAAATCAGTTTTTAGCATCTTTGAAAAGCCATCCTATCGTAGTGTTTATTTTAATGATGTGACTCAGCATGTTTGATAAAAAAAGACCATGAATCTAAGAATCAGGAGACTTGGGTCATTGTGCCCTCAGCTCTGTGACCTTTTCCAAATCATTTCACCTTCTAAGATTTTGAATTTACAACCACCAAATTAACCAAATAGGATAATAAAAGATGTTTTCCAGGGTTGTCATAAGTCTGAAATGAAGAGAAACATGCAAAAACATATTTGAGACTGAAATAGTGAAATATCAGGTAATAATTAGTAAAACAACCCACTTTTAAGGGAACCCACCAAAAAGGCAGTTTTCCCTTCCCTTTGCATATGCCACTCTGACAAGCTGCTGTGGCTGAGACCTGACTCATTTCGGCAAACAGATGCCATGCTAAATGATGACAAAGTGATAAATATATGTAAATATTTCATATGGAATTGAAGTCAATATGGACAAATGCAAAAGATGTAGCTCCAAGACTGGGACAGCTGGGCTAAGCATAGTCACAGCAGAAAAAGATAGGGTTGTCAGAGTGGACCATAACTAAAAACAAGGCTTGTGTTGTTATTTAAAAACTTACCAGGAACTATTAATAGTCATGAACCATGAATAATTTTGTCATTTGTCTCAGACTCCATGATGTAGCTTACTTGGGCCAGTGTATAGTATAGAGTAAAATGGGCTGGTTTCTAATTCCTTCCCCTGGTGTCATTGGACTTACCATCACCTCTTCATGTTCTTTGTTGGTCAAGTTGACATGTTTATATATATATACACACATATATATATATGACATATATATATATATGACAGAGAGTTACAAATGATGTGAAATTCTGTATGTGAAGGTGTTTTGAAAAGCATAGTTATGCTGTAGAGGTGTAAAGTAATAGTAAACAAGTGATAAAACAGGATAGAAAAGCCTAGAAGAAAGTGAGAAATCAACATGAAAAAGAGAAAGTCAGAAGGTGTCTTAATTTATGACATCACCGTGCACCATGCAGAAGAACAAACATCTTTAAATTTCAGAGAGAGACAGAGAGGAAGACAGGGAGGGAGAGAGGGAGAGAAAGTTTGAATGGGCTCAATGAGACAAAAACAAAGATAGAGTCCCAGTGTTGGACTAGACGATTGGAGGGGACTGTGCTCGCTGCAGTTTTGAAAGCATGTTGTGTGGGGTATGGGCGTGTGTTCTGTGCAGAAACATCACTTTTATGACATCTCACAGGTGTTACCCTTCTAAAGAGCCCGTGACCAGCACATGAAATCAGCTACTTAAACAAAAACCAGTAACGAGTCAAACCATTTCTGAAAAATGAAAAAGCTCTTTGTTGTGGAGAATTTCCAACATAGACAAAATAAACAGAACAGAATATTGAACCTTTTTTTATATCCATCACCCAGCTTCAATATTATCACCATTCTGAAAAGACTATTCCTTTAAGAAACATATGCTTTTTGGGGCGCCTGGGTGGCACAGCGGTTAAGCGTCTGCCTTCGGCTCAGGGCGTGATCCCGGCGTTATGGGATCGAGCCCCACATCAGGCTCCTCCGCTATGAGCCTGCTTCTTCCTCTCCCACTCCCCCTGCTTGTGTTCCCTCTCTCGCTGGCTGTCTCTATCTCTGTCGAATAAATAAATAGAATCTTTAAAAAAAAAAAAAAAAGAAACATATGCTTTTTAATTTTAAGAATTTTACCTGGAAATAATTTCAAATCAGATTAGTACAGGTAGAGTAATATAGGTAGTATAGTACAAATCGAATATTCTCAAGTAAGGTAAGAATAATGTACAGAATACCCAGAGACTTCTGATCCAGGTTCACCTATTGTTCCTATTTTATTTCTTTTCTTTTACCATTGGCACATGTGCTCTCTCTTGCTCTCTTTCTTTCCTTCTTTTCCTTCTTTTCTTTTTAAGATTTTATGCGGCGCCTGGCTGGCTCAGTCATTGAGCGTCTGCCTTCGGCTCAGGGCGTGATCCCAGAGTTGTCCTGGGATCGAGCCCCACATCGGTCTCCTCCGCTGGGAGCCTGCTTCTTCCTCTCCCGCTCCCCCTGCTTGTGTTCCCTCTCTCGCTGACTGTCTCTCTCTCTCTCAAATAAGATTTTATTTATTTATTTGAGAGAGAGAGAGAGAACACACACATGAGCGGGTCAGGGGCAGAGGAGGAGGGAAAGGGACCAGCAGACTGAACATGGAGGCTGATGTGGGGGCACAGGGCTCTATCTCAGACCCTGAGATCATGACCTGAGCCCAAATCAAGAGTCAGATGCTTAACCGACTGAGCCACTCAGGTACCCCTCTTTCTTCCCTTTTCTTTAACATATTTTTTTTCTTTTTCTCAGTCATTTGAGCATAATATATACCTGTCATGGACATATACCTAAAAATATTTCACCATGTATTTCCTAAAAGTAGAAATATCCTCTTACATAACCTTACATAACCTCTTACAATTTCATAAATTTATATTGATGCAATTTTATAATATTCCAAGCATATTAGTTAACCCAAAGATGTCTTATATCACATTTTTCCTTTTTCATGCAGGACCCAGTCTAGCGTCAAGTATTGCATTTCATTCTCATGTCTCTTTGCATCCTTTATTTTTATGAAAAAAAAAAATATTGGTGGGGGACCACCCTGCCCTAGGCAGGCAGGGTGGGTCTGCTGGGTGGGTGTCTTTATGATAATCACCTGTGACCAGCAAATAATAACCAGCCCCTAAAAAGGAAGTAAGCCATTGAAGGTGTTATCAATAGAGATGTTAAAAGGATTTAAGTTCGTTGGTTAGCTTTCTATAAAAGACCAACCCTACAGGCCCTCCTTGGCAACCCTGTTAGGACCCCTCTCACTCTTGAGAGCTTTTTCTGTATCTTCATTTAATGAACTTCTATTGCTTTACTCACTCAAAAAAAATTTTATTGATTGATTTAAGAGAGAGAAGGAGAGAGAGAAAGCCTGCAAGCATGAGTTGGGGAGGTGGGGCAGAGGGAGAAGCCAGCTCCCTGCTGAGCAGGGAGCCTGATGTGGGGCTCGATCCCAGGACCCTGAGATCAAGACCTGAGCTAAATAAAGTCAGCCGCTCCACTGACTGAGCCACCCAGGTACAGTGGGTGTGCTTCCTCTAACATGGAACATTTCCACAGCCTTTCTTTGTTTCTTTGCAATGTTCATCATCTAAAATCCTACAGTCTTATGGTTTTCAATATACAGGTCTCTCACCTCCTGGGTTCAAGTTATTACTACATATTTAGTTCTTTTTGATGCAATTGTAAATGAGATTTTTTTCTTTGTCTCTTTTTTGATAATTATTATAGTATATAGAAACACAACAGATTTTTATGTGTTGATTTTTTTATGCTGCAACTTTACTAAATTCATTTATTAGTTTTAACATTTTTTGATGGAATCTTGAGCGTTTTCTATATATAATATGTCATTTGCAAATATTGACAATTTTACTTCTTCGTTTCCATATGGATAGTTTTTATTTCTTTTTCTGACTTCATTGCTCTGGCTAGGACTTCTGATACTATGTTGAACAGAAGCAGTGAGAGTGGACATCCTTGTCTTGTTCTTGATCTTACAGGAAAGACTTTCAGATTTTCACCACTGAGTATGCTGTTAGATGTGGGCTTGCCATGTCTGGCCTTTATTATGCTGAAATACATTCCCTCTTTACCTGCTTTGTTGAGTTTTTATCATAAATGATCAAATGCTTTTTCTGCATGTATCTGAGATGATATGATTTTTTATTCTTCATTTTGTTAATGTGTCATATCACATTGACTGATTTGCAAATGTTCAATCATCCTTGCATCCCTGGAATGAATCCTACTTGAATAAGACTTTAATGAGAGAAACTGAAGAAGACATAAATAGATGGAAAGCTATTCCATGCTCATGGATTAGAAGAATCGGTATTATTAAAATGTCCATACTACCCAAAGCAATTTACAGATTCACTGTAATTCCTATAAAAATTCCAATGACATTTTTCAAAGAAATAGAACAAGTAATCCTAAAATTTGCATAAAATCACACACACACACACACACACACACGCACGACACATAAAACCCAAATAAAGAACACTAAGAAAGAAGAACAAGAAAGAGGTACCAAGTTTCCTGATTCAATCTATACTACAAAGCTATGATAATTAAAACAGAATGGTATTGTCATAAAAACAGACACATAAATTACTGGAACAAAATAGAAAGTCCAGAACAAAACTATGCGTATATGGTCAATTAAATTATGACAAAGGAGTCAAGAATATGCAATGCAGGAAAGGACGGTCTCTTCAATAAATGGTGTTGGGAAAACTGGATAGCCATGTGAAAAAGAATAAATCTCAACCACTATCTTATACCATACATAAAAATTAACTCATTGGGGCACCTGGGTGGCTCAGTCGTTAAGCGTCTGCCTTCAGCTCAGGGTGTCATTCTGGTGTTATGGGATTGAGCCCCACATTAGGCTCCTCCGCTGGGAGCCTGCTTCTTCCTCTCCCACTCCCCCTGCTTGTGTTCCCTCTCTTGCTGGCTGTCTCTCTCTCTGTCAAATAAATAAATAAAATCTAAAAAAAATAAAATAAAATAAAAATAAAAATTAACTCAGCATGAGTTAAAGATTTGAATGTAAGACCTGAAAACTTAAAACTCCTAGAAGAAAACATGGGCACTAAACCTCTTGACATAGGTCTTAGCAATGAGTTTTGGAATTTGACACCAAAAGCAAAAGCAAGAGCAAAAATAAACAAGTGGGACTACATCTTATTAAAAAGCTTCAGCACAACAGAGGAAACCATCATTAAAATAACAAGGCAACCTACTGAAAGAGAGAAAGTATTTGCAAGTCATATATCTGATAAGACATTAATATGCAAAGCATATAAAGAACTATACAACTCAATACAAAAACAAAACCAATTTGTCTAAAATGCATAGCAGATCTGAATAGATATTTTCCCAAAGAAGACATACAGATGGCCAACAGGTACATAAAAAGATGCTTAACATCATAATCATGAGGGAGATGCAAATCAAAACCACAATGAGATAACAGCTCACATCTGTTAGAATGGCTATTATCAAAAAAACAAAACAAAACAAAACAAAACCAAGAAATAACAAGTATTCACAAGTATGTGAAGAAATGGGAGCCTTGTGAACTGTTGGTGGGAATGTAAATTGGTGCAGCCATTGAGGGAAACAGTATGGAGGTTCCTCACAAAATTAAAAACAGAACTATCATGGGATCCAGCAATTCCACTTCTGATAATTTATCTGAAGAAAATGAAAACATTAACTCAAAGAAAATATATACACCTCCAAATTCACTGCATCATTATTTATGATAGCTAAGATATGGAAAAAACCAAGTGTCCATCAATGGATGAATGGATAAATTGTGGTATATACGCACACATATTATTTAGCCTCCCAAAAGAATAAAATCTTGTCATTTGCTACAACATGGTGGGGCCTTGAGGGCATTACGGTGAGTAAAATAAGTCAGACAGAGAAATACAAATACACTGTATGATCTCTCTTACATGTGGAATTTAGAAAGAAAAAAGAAAAAAGCTTATAGATGCAGAGAACAGATTGGTGGTTGTCAGAGCTGGGAGGTGGGGAGTGAGTGAAGGGGGGTTCAAAAGGTAAAAAGAAATGAAATCAAACAAACAAACAAAGCAAACAGCCTCCGCCCCCAAACTGCAGTCCTCTTCCATACCATGTGTTTTAGTAGAATGTTCCTCATTTGGACTTTGTCTAATGTTTCCTTATCGTTCGATTCAGGCTATGCATTCTTGTCCAGAGCACTGCATAGGTGATGGCATGTCTCAGGTGTCACAGTGGGAGGCAGGACCCCCATCTGTTTGTGTTTGGGAGTTTTAATTTTGATCACTTTGTCAAGGTGCTGTCTGATGTCTCCACTGTACAACCGATATTTTTACCCTTGCAACATAGAAACAGTCTATGGGAGATACTTTAAGAACGTGTATATATTCTGCTGCTTATCAAGTTATCCCTCTACATTTGAGTATCCATTCATAAACCCACTTCGTAAATTGCAAAAATGCTGCTTTTTCTAACCCAGGGCTTTTCCCCCATTTATTAGCAGCATGCGGCATTATGCTATAAGCAAGAACCTTCTCTGTTCACTCATTCATTCATTCATTCATATCTATTATCAATGTGGAATAGTATATTCTTTTTCACAAAATGGTTTTTAATTGCTTACTGTATTTAATTATTTTGGTGCTGAAATCGTCTCATATTTGGCTAGTGGGAGCATCTTTAAGCTGGCTTCTGTGTTCTTAGACATGCTGCCATCAATTCTTTGAGCACTTACTTTTTCACACAATAAGATGCGCCAGGCTCTTCTTGTACCTATTCATCCAAGCCCCTGTATCAGTCACGGCTTTGAGTATCCTGGTTCCTTTCAGTGGGGAATCATTTAGCTGCCTAGCTCTAAGCACTAGGTGTGCTCATTGCTGCTGGGGTGTGGCATTTGGCCCTTTCAATGCACAGAGCTAGGAATTATATGCATGTACATACATATTTATATACCGATGTTTACATACATATATGCTTAAACATGTACACATATACATGCATATACATTCATACACATATCTTTGAAATCATGAATTCACGTCAAATCCCCAATTTCCAAACTACAGGGTTCTTTCTTGTCTTTCCCCATTTCATGTCTTTTTTTTTTTAAGATTTTGTTTAATTTAGGGAGAGAGAGAGCATGCAAGCAGAAGGGCAGAGGGAGAGGTAGAGAGAGAGAGAGAATCTCACAAGCGGGCTCTGCACTGAGCACAGAGCCTTAAAGGAGCTCGATTCCATGACCCTGAGATCACGACCTGAGCCGAAACCAAGAGTTGGAAGCTCAACTGACTGAGCCACCCAGGTGCTCCCCACTTCATGTCTTTATGTACCTTCTTCCTCACTGGAACTCCTGGCTCCCAAATTTATTCATTTGCTCAATCTTGTAATACGTCCAAGATAGTTTCATAATTGCTTCACCCCTACCATTACAAAGAACAACCGTTGTTAAAAACTGCTCAGGATTAGTTTGCAATTCTTGCCCTCACCCCACTCCACTCTACCCCACTGGAAGCATATAGTCAGTTACTTGGATTAGTTCATCCTTCCTTCCTTCTTTCCTTCTTTTCTCCCTCTCTTCCTTTCTCTCTTTCTATGTCACTTAAGAGTGGTTATGACAATCATTTGAAATACAATTGAATTTATGTGGTTCAGTTTGCTTTTGGTTTTAGTCTTCTTCCACCCTCCTTCCTTTCTCTCTTTCTTTCTTTCGTCCATTCGTTCTTTCTTTCATTTATATGTAGAAAATTAAAAGCTTCAGAAAGTCAAACTATACACAAAAAGGAATATTCAGAGTTATCCCTTCTTTCCATATCTCTTTCACTCCTTCTCCAGCCCCACATAAGAATGTACTATGAACAAAAATATGCACACTAAACACATTGATATGGTTTCATATGCAGGAACCAGAAGAGATGGAATGGAGTTAAAGGTGGCTTAATTGATCAACTGATCAAGATGGGGCCATGCACGATAGCTTGGTGATGATGATGTTCATGAACTGAGGGACACGTCTGACTGCACTGCCAAGTACTTCAGGTTACAATTTTTTTCCCAAAGCCCCAAAGACATACAGCAGCACTGCCCAATGTGTGCTCTGCAGAACGCTAGTCTCATGAGACATTCACTAGGGGAAAACATGTTCCTGGTGAAATTAAAAATGGGTAACATTAGACATCTGATTCCCTTGGAAGTCTTTCTGTCAAGAAACTGTTTCTATGAATTGGACTTTTTTTGTTTAACTTACAGAAACTGTAGAAAAGTGATTGCTGGGATCTGAGGGATGGGGGAATAGGAAGAGCTTAATAAAAGTGAAAATGTTCAGATGAATAAGGTCTGAAGAACTAATAAAAACATTCTGACTGTAGTTGGTCACACTGTACTGTATAACTGAAATTCGCTAAGAAAATAGAACTGTAACATTCTCCCATACACACACAAAATAAATATGTCAGGTGAGGGATGTGTTAATTAACTACATGGGGGGATCCTTTCACGATGTATGTGTATATCACATCATCACGCGGTATACTCATTCATCTTTCAGAAGCAGTCTTCAGGGGAGCTAATTTCGGGAAGTGTGGGTCCATTCTCATTTGTTCGTCCGTAAGCATTTACTGACCGTTACCTCGGTGCTAGGCGCTGTTTTTGGTGCTGTGGATGGGCAGCCAACAAAACAAATGAAGTACCCATCCTTGTGAAATGTATATTTCATGAGGGTTTAGGGGGGTGGTGAGGCAGACAGAAATACCACATCTGGCAGTGACAGCTAGTATCCACTAATGTATCTACTCAGTAAAGATGAATAAAGCCTGCCAATTTCCTTTCTTCCTTTGGGAAGCCTTCAAAATGACTTCAAAATGCTCAACTCGAAGGAAAAAAAAAGTGGAAGGATACATGCCTCAACCAACCCAGATGCTAAGCATCAGGTCAAGAGGGAACATATCAAGGGGCTTCACCCAACTACTCCATCTGCATACATCTAAGTACAAGCCAAAAATTAAGGGTATAAAATTTAAAAAAAATCAAGGGAGAAATTCTTGAGTTTTTAATCATATTCCCATGTTGATAAAATATTTATGAGCTCTCCTTCAATTAATTAGAATAAACTATGTAACACTGCAGGAAACAAATTGAAAATTTAATAAAGTAAGTTCACTTCCAATTTCTTTTGAAGAAAGAAGCTAATTATATTTAGTTCTGTAATTATAACTTTAATTAAAATATAATGCAAAATATTCCATAAAGTGAAAACAGTGCTGAGTAATAAAATGGGGCCTTTAAGACAATTTGCTGTTTAGATGAAAATTTATAATTTAAAATGAAGACTTCAGTGTACCATTTTCCAAAAACTTCATGCTTTCAGTATAAATGTAATTTAACAACCTTCTTGTAAAGACTAATCAATGTTTATTTACTGATTTAAATCTATTTCCTTCTATTTCTTGTGTGCAAAAATCTTCTTTTCCTTTGTTTTGGTCATGTTCCTTGTTAAGAAGATACCGCTATTTCCCGCTTCCCTATCATAATTGGCAGCACATTCCTTTTGAGTTTGGGCATGGCTTGAAACTTTCAACCACTTGAAACTTAGAAGTGCAGATGCTCTTAGAAGGGTGCTCACCTATCAGTCCCCTTCACCTGGCTGGCACGGAGATGATCGGATTGCTGCAGGCGGACATCCAGGTAGAAGGAAATTTAGATCCTCTGAAATGAAATTAGGAAGGTGATGAAATAACTTTCTGGTGATGTTTTTAATAATTATTTGCTCTCAAACACCTCTCAGAGGAATACAGTCGACTAAGAGGGGTGCCCAGACATCAGACTTAAATTGCAAAGTCTCCTGGAATTCGGGGCCATTTGCCATGATGTTTCATATCCGTTTCTAAAGGCCCATTAGACTGCCCTTTAATTTGAAAGCTATCTGCTTTTACCCAAATCACAGAGGTTTATGGAAGGGAAATGCCAAGCTTGAAAAGCTCATACCTTTTCAACTCAACATCTCTTTATACTTTTTAGCATTCAAGGATTCACGTGGTTTCATCCGAATCGATTTAAAATGACTAAAAAATATTTATTAAGTGCATACTGTATAAAGATAGTATAATTTCTGTGCAAAAATATCTCCCCGAGGAGTGTCAAAAGTCAGATTGCTATATCACACTGTCCCCTGACCTCATATTTAGTTTCAGTATGATCGGCGTTGACCCCTGTGACTTTAACTCAGTTGGTCTGAGAAACATAGTGGGTATTTAGAGTCTTCTAGAGTTGAGTAATATGGTTCTTAACTCTAAGACATTAGAACCCTAGTGGCTGACGTTGAGTGAATGAGGGAGTCCCGGCCACCAGTCGGTCTGTCTTTCCTTCCATGCAGAGCTTGCCTTGCCCTGTAGGAGGGGAATTGAGAGCTGAAGTAAGGACGGACTGAGTAGGGAGAGGGGGGTCATCAGCAATTTGCATGTGGAGAATAAAATACCTTTTGCCTATGATTGGGGTCACAGGAACTTGCAGATGGTTCCCTTTACTACGAGATAATCAAGCAAAGATGTTGACTGGGGGCTGCTGGCCTGCAGGGCAATGATGCCTTCAGAGTTATTCTCTCTTGCTGTTCTGTGTTAGGGTCCACAACCTTGAGTACCCTTCCGATGACACTCGAGAACATTCCAGAACACTCTCTTGATCTTTCCAGAAAGGTCTGGTGGCTTTGGGCAGGAACTTTATATGTTTCTCTGTGTCTCACGTGGGGTCTGCACATACTGCGTGCTCTAATTTTTACTGCCTGTTTAATTGCAATCAATAAAACTATTCAAAACATTATTTGGGAAAGTTTGGCTTATTCTAATAAGTCAAACCACAGCAGGGACGCGTTTAGAGGAGCCCATCAGCTCTCCGGGCCCTTATCCCAGCTTACATCCCTGATATAATGGATGTAAACAGGTTGACGAGCATCTTTTCCTATCTTTTGCTATACGTGGGTTTCAGTGTTTGTAACCCAAACGGTATACTAAACACAACACTCTGCATCTTCTTTTCAGGTTTTGTAAAAGCATGCACTTGCCGGCAGAGCCTGTCTGCTGTTAGCACAGAAACCTAGTGAGGGTGTCCTACTGGAGGCAGCATCTATGCCATTACAGCTGCAGAACAGAGCGGTTGAAAAAGGGGGAGGATGAGAGCGTGCATTTTACCCCTTAGGGGATAGTTGACGGGCTGGAGGCATTTTTGGTTGTCATACCTGTAGGGGGTAGCTCTGGTGTCTAGGGGGTAGAGGGCAGGGATTGCTGTGAAACATTCTTCAGTGCACAGGACAGCGTCCTCTCCTCACAGGCAAAGAATTATCCCACCCAAAATGTCCATGGTGTCAGGATTGAAAAACTCTAGAATGGAGGAACTTTGAGGACGCTGAACCCAAAAGGGTAAAGGAGGGGTTTGTTCTCATGCTTGTGGGGAATCCTGCTGGGAAAGAATATAGAACCATACATCTTTTCTACACAGTGCGTTTCCCATTTATAATGTACTTTCCTGTTTCTAATGTGCTCTCTTATTATTATGGGTTATATGTTTATGACCCCCCCCCCCAATTCATCTCTCAAAATCTTCACATCCAGTGTGATGGTATTAGGAGGTGAGGCCTTTGGGAGGTGATTGGGTCGTTAGGGTGGAGCCCTCAAGCCTGGGATTCATGCCCTGAGAAAAGGGACTTGGGAGAGCTCTTCTCTCCTGCCCTCTGCCCACCGTATGAAGACACAAGGAGAAGTCAGCGGTCTGCATCCCAGGAGAGCACCCTCATCAGAATCCGACCATTCTGGTAATTTCGATCTGGGACTTCCAGCCTCCAGGACCGTGGGAAATAAAATTCTGTTGTTTAAGCCACCAGATCCATGGCTGTTTGTTACGGCAGCCGGAATTGACAAGACATTTACCTCATCCCCGCTCTAGGGCTTACAAATCAAGTGCAAGTTCCCTCTTTAAACCTTTGCTTCTCGTGGGTTAAAGGGACCTAGTAACAGCATCAGCCTCACAGGACTACTGCACGAATTCAGGGAGATGGTGCACCCGAAGACGTAGCTCTTTGCTGGGCCAGGATGTGCTCAATATGCATACGTTGTTCCTATTGTTTAGGATTCAGGGTTTTACTGGGTAAACAGAAATCACTGCAGGTGTTCCGCTACAAAGAGACTGAATTCTGGGGATTAGAGATTTGTGCAATTTTTGGAAAGTGTGAGGGAGGAAAGGTCAGGAAAGCCATTTCTTTCTTCCTTTTTAAAAATTTTTAGAAAGATTTTATTTATTTGAGAGAGAGAGAACACAAGGGGGAGTGGAGGGCCAGAGGCAGAGAGGGAGGGAGAGGCAGACTCCCTGCTGAGCAGGGAGCCCAACGTGGGGCTCGATCCCAGGACCCTGGGATCATGACCTGAGTCGAAGGCAGACGCTTAACGAACTGAGCCACCCAGGCGCCCCTGGAAAGCCATTTCGAATCCCCTCAGCCTGTAGCCCTGAACTGTCTGGTGTGGGCACTCCCTGCGAGCTGCTGGGATTCTGAAGAGCTCTGGGAAGCCCCATGGAGCCGCGCAGCCCCCATATTAGGGGCGAGAGCCCGGAGTCCTGCAGCGCTGACGCAGGTGAGGCATGGGAGTTTACTTGGAAGCTGCTGAGAACATCACAGCTGTCACATCGCCTTTTCCTGGTAATCCACTGCTTTCCCTTCTGTTCCCCACATCTTCTACAATTGATTTTTCCTGGCAGAAGCCAACTGGAAGGTGTTCCATGAAAGGGATTTGGGGACTTGTTCTGGCTTCTTCTGTGCAATGCAGAGGACACCCCAGAAGGGATGGCAATGACATCAAAGTGACAACAGACAATTTGACAGACGTTTTTAGTGCTCTTATCCCTGCGGTTCTTCGAAGTAGGTGTTAGCCTCACTTTTTAGATGAGAAAATTGCCACTCGGGGAGGTGATGTGATTCTTCTCAAAGCCTAATTTGTGGCGACCTGAACTCCAAATTCAATCCTCCTTCCACGCTACCATCTCCTAGATGTAGTCCAAAATTTAGCTACCATTTTGGAGTCGTTAAAAAAAATTAAAGCCTTATTTTCTGAAATGTCTTTCTCTCATAGGTCTTAATATCTTTATTATTCATTTGTGTTAAAATGTGAAATCCTCTTTTAAAGTAACAATAAAGTAGTAGAGCAAAGTAGCCATAAAGACATTATTGATTATTTATACCTTTGACAAAAAATCTTCTTCCTCAAATTAGAGTATTACATCAAAAAGACCTTATTGTCCCTGTGGCTAGTTTCCCTATAGAGGAATGGAAATGGAAAGAGGGTGGATTTTAGATCTTGACCTGGGTTTTGTGATTTCTTTCTAAGTGATTTCGAACAAGCTACCAGACTCCCCGAGCTCTAGTATTCTCATAAACAGAATGGAGATGACATCCTATGTCTTAGAGGTGTGATACAAAGATTAACGAAATAGGGTAATGCCAAGAAAGCATAGACAATGCTCCTTATTTCTTTCCACACTTGTTTGAAAAATATTTGAGGTGCATCACTCTGTTAGGTGCTAAACATCATGAGGATAGATGATGTCCCGGCTCCCATGGTATATATAATCTAGTGGGTTTAGACATTATACACAAATAAATTACATATTAATGAGATAGCACAGAACTTCACAATCACATAAAGAAACAGGGTGATAGGCCAGGGCGTAGGGGTGTGGAAGGGCATTGTAGGTGGTTAATCCACCTTGAGGAGGTGGGTATTTGATCTAAGACTTGAAGCATTAAATTAATTTTTTCTTCAAATTTGGGCTGAAAGACCTGACTTGTGCCGGGCACTGTTCTAGGCACTGGAGGTAAAGCGATGAACAAAACTGGCAGTCTCTGTCCTCCGTTCTAGTGAGGGGAGATAGGCAACAGACAAATCACATAAGTAATTATATAGTATCTCAGAGGATGCTCCATTCTATCAGATAAGTAAATAGATAAGTAGAGAACACGTCACTGCTAAGAAGACATTTGAGCAGACCCTGAAGGACTCCTAGATGAGCCACGAGAATATCTAGAAGAAGACCACTTGAGGCAGTTGGAAAAGCAAATGCAGAAGCTGTGAGGCAGGAGCATGCCCGTTGGTTTGAGGAAAGCTAGGAACCTAAGTGACTGGAGTAGAGGGAACAAGGGAGAGGGTGGTAGAAGAGAAGCTCCGAGAGGTAAGCAGGGGTTCAGACCACATGTAGCTTTGTAGTTTATTGTAAAAACATTGCCTTTTGCTTTGAGTGAGACGGATGATTCTTCCTGTGGAAAACAGACTGTAGGGAACAAGTGTGAGAGAGTAAACATCCATTCGGATGCTAGAGCAATTTTCCAAGTGAGTCATGATGGTGGCTTGAGCCAGAATGGTAGTGGGGATGGTGGATGGTGGTGATAAGTAGTGGGATTCTAGATCAATTTTGAGGGTTTGAGAGAAGAACCACCCATTTGGATGCTAGAGCAATTCTCCAAGTGAGTCATGATGGTGGCTTGAGCCAGAATGGTAGTGGAGATGGTGATAAGTAGTGGGATTCTAGATAAATTTTGAGGGTAAGGCCAACAGGAGGCATAGAGTGAAAGATTGAATATTGGATACAAAATGAAGGAAGAGTCAAGGTTGTCTCCAAGATTTGGGGCCAGAGCAGTTCAGAAGATGAAGTTCTCATGTATGGAAATGGGGAAGCAAGTTTCAGGGTGAGAATCAAAAGTTCTATTAAGGTCTTGTTAAGTTTCAGAAGCTTATTAGACATCGACATGTAAGTGGAAGTCTGAGGTTTATGGAAAAGTCAAAGATAGAGATCTCAGTTGGAGAGTTGAAAGTATGTAGATGGTATTTAAACCCACAAAACTAAATGAGATCACTGAGGATGAGGTCCTAAGTCTAAGGTCTGAGAAACTGCAATTTACAAGTGGAGCAGACAAAGGGGAGCCAACTGGAAGGATCATTAGTAAGGTAGGAGACTGTCAAGGGAAGGAACTGCTTCAAGAAGGAAGGTTGGTCAATTGTGTCAAATGCTGGGAATAATTCAGGTAAGGCAAAGACTGAAAATCCTTGGACTTAGCAAAGTGAGGTCATTGGTGATGTTGACATGAGCAGTTTTGGTATAGTGATATAAGCGTAAACTGGATTGAGGTAGGATGAAGAAAGATTGTGAGGGGGCGCCTGGGTGGCACAGCGGTTGAGCGTCTGCCTTCGGCTCAGAGCGTGATCCCGGAGTTCTGGGATCGAGCCCCACATCAGGCTCTTCCACTATGAGCCTGCTTCTTCCTCTCCCACTCCGCCTGCTTGTGTTCGCTCTCTCGCTGGCTGTCTCTCTCTCTGTCGAATAAATAAATAAAATCTTAAAAAAAAAAAAAGAAAGATTGTGAGAAAAGCAATTAAACTCTCTTTGAAGAGCAAAGAAATGGGAAATAACTTGGAGGTAGGGGGGCAGTTGTGTGGTAAAAAGAGGGTACACTGTCGCTTTAGAGTCACCAGAAGTTCAAAGTGCAAAGGTGCTTCAGAATCTCCTGGAGACTTTGTTAAAATGAGATCTCTGGCCCCATCCCAATTTCAAAAGCGCATCAGAATCTCTTGAGGGGCAGGATGGTGAAAACAAGACATCTGGGTTGACCCTAGAGTTACTGACTCCTTAGATCAAAGGTGGGGCCCAAGAACTTGCCTTTCCATCATGATTTCAGATGATGCAGATGCTGCTGGTCCAGGGAAAGCATTTTGATTATCACTGCTCGTGAGTATCGATTCCTTTGCTGACTCATCCATTTAAAATATGACCAGATCCTTCTATGTCTTTCTGCCACTCTAACACTAAATGAATCTACTGTATTTATTGCTCACTATCTAAATTCCCCTCGGTATAGTCATTGTAGGAGAGGAGATGTCTCTTCCTTGCTCACCATGGTTCTCCCTGTGTTTGGCATATATTTGAAACTAAAAAAAAAATTTTTTTCTTGAAATAAATTAATAAATGAAAAAAAATGAATGAATGGATGAAAAGTTCCAGCAATGAGAAGCATTGTTTTATACAAGTTTGGGAATGTGTAATGTCCCCTTGGAATTGTTTGTGAAGAAATAAGTTGTATTTTTCCAAATGGCAAGTGAAATATTAAGAGCTGGTTAAATTTCAACCCCCAAACACCCTGAGGGAGCTGAGCTGGTTATTTACATTTCAAAATTCATGGTAACAAGCCCAGAGATCCCTAATGTGGCTGTTATGTGGTGTTTCAAATATGACCACATAACTTTCAAAGAATATGCTGCTTGGAAAGCAATGGATCATTTTGTCATTAACTATTTACATGTAGGTAGCCAACCGTCGCCATTTGAGAAACCTCCATAGTGTAAGAGAAGACAATGGAACCCTGTTTGGGCTCCAGTACACTAATTAGGCTGTAAGCCTACCCATCTGAAGCAGGCTTCCTCTAGTACATCTAGGTTTTGCCTGAGAGACATTTAAGGCCCATTCAGGAGAAGAATTTATCTGTCAATCCAAGTCTCTTTAAAACAAAAACAAAAACAACCAAAACAGGGCAGCCAGGTTCCCTGTTAAAGTTTTTGTGGAGTGTTAAATGAAAACATCTCTACTTGATAGTCATCATTTCGCAATGACCATTTCATCACTCAGACAACATGAATAAAAGATATTACTTTTAGTCATTAGCAACTCGGTCAGGGAAAAGAGAAAAATTGGGCATTTAAGAACATTTTACTTTTCTGTCACTTCAGACTAAATGACATTCTTAAATGATGGCTAGTCAAACCTACAGAATCTATTAGTAACTTGAAAATAAGTGTGAAGGGATGCCAAAACCCAAAGGAATCTTAAACTTCCATTTATCAGGCTTGTCACATCATTGCTACTGGTAATAAAAGCATTTTTGTTTTATGTTGCAATGTCTACTGAGAATAATATTTTTTTGCACCAGAGTAAAAAGTGATATTGCAACATTCATCACATTTTTTGATATAAAATACCCTAAAAAGGTTGAAAATTGACGTTCATTATTTTAAGGCTCATTTAAAAGCCTGGTACATTTATAGAAGTTGTCCTGGTTGCTTTTTATAAAGTTCCAGTATTCAAGAGTCATTCAATTTTCAGAAGCATTTCCTTACATGGATTTCATGGATTTTGTGGGTTTCTAGCCGTAAATGCTCAGATTTTAATGGTGGTGGTAGTATGTGACCAATTTATTGAAACATTTGTTTTCTTAAAATCACTCAGCTGCTGGTCCTGTTGCATTATTATAACCCAAAAAACGAAGGAACTGTCATTTTTCAAGTTCTGTAAGATTTGATCAAAGCCCAAACTTATGCTGTTTTCTATTCCTGCCTCCCCCCTCACCCCCCTCCCCGCCTCAGGGTGTCTAAAGCACTGATCCAATGAAAGAAAGCTCAATCTAAGAGGTGAAAGAGAAACCAAACTCTAGGCACAGTTGAAATCCTTTGCCACATTTATATGTACATCGATTTTTACATGACTGCATTCAGAAACAAAATACCATCTTCTGTGATCAATTCATTCAGGGTTCCCTTCTCAGATAAATTAAAAACAACGTGTATCTGAAACAGCAGCTCTCTCTTTTAGCTGGAGTTCTGAAGCATCTCTCAAGAAACAAACATGTATTTATACCTCCCTCATTTGATGGACAGTCAGGACAACAGTTAAATTCTCTGACACTGTTGGGAATTTGCGAAATAAAGCAGGTGCAATTTCTCAAAGAAATTCAAGTTTAAGAAAAACTGTCACATTGAAGAAGCAAAGATTCTAATTCTGCTACTTACTCATCTCCCAAATAGGAGCACAGGAACAGGGAGGTATGACATGACTTAATAACTTTGAGGGTGCTGTGGGGGGTATTCATGTACCTCTCTCCATGATTGTGGCCATAACTTGAGCGTGCAGTATTTCCCAGAGCATAGCACACATATCTTCTGGTGAAATGTATGTTGATTTAAAGAGGTCCATGAACCAATGCATTTTATTTTATTGGTATTGGGGAACATGATAAAAAAAAAAAAAAAGACATGACTACTGCTGATTGACCTGTGAGCCGGACCTGGACACTCAGGGTTCCTCATCCTGTTTCCTGTCCTTGGAATGTGGGTTCTGCTTCCTTCCTTGTCCCAGAAGCTGCTGGCAAGGACATAGCCTTGAGACAGTGATGTGATGTTGAAAACACCTGCACAACATACGTGACTGAGCCCAGTTAGGGACTCTTTATAAATTCTTAGGATTTGGAGGGTGGGTGTGGGGATCCATTCAACTTGCTGCTGCCCAAGACAAGCCTCATATGTAAGTTCTTTTTGCTCCTACTAAGATTGCCACTTACAAACCTGGAGTGGCCTGCCTCTGTCTTCAGTCTCTCTCTGCCCTCTGCATATGGGGGTAGATTGTAGATTACCCCAGGAAATCTTCCAAGAGAGTTGTGAACCTACAACAGGTTAAAGATTTATTTCTATGTGTATTAAAATATTGCTAAAACCTCTTTTATTTTGATTTCATAGATAATATTCTTAGGGCAAAGTTAAGAAAAAGCTGATTGAAAAGATAATTAGAGAAAATTTTGACGAAAATAATAGAATGGTGTATTCAGGGTAAGGGTAAAGAAATGTGAAGGACTGGGGAATGGGAAATACTTCTGAGGCATAATTGTTTTTCTTTCTCTTAGGATATCCATGTGATATATCCAACATTTATAAGTTATTTGGAGAAAAGAGTGAGAGGAGAGAAAGGGAGGGAGGGGGAGAAATACGCCTGCTGTTAGAAAGGTGTAGCTATTGGAAATTTATCAGGGAGTGAAAAAGAAGACACATTAAAAACTGTGAAAAAAGAGGAGCACTTGGGTGGCTAAGTTGGTTAAGTGTCCAACTCTTGATTTCAGATCAGGTTGTGATCCCAGGGTTATAGGATTGAGCCCCGTGTCAGGGTCTGTGTTCAGCGGGAGTCTGCTTGGGCTCTCTCTCTCTGCCCCTCCCCCCCACTGCATGCTTGCTCTCTCTGTCTCTCTCAAATAACAAATAAATAAATAAATCTTTTTAAAAAACTGAAAAATTGAAAACATATACAATATATGGAGAATAATATACCAAGCACCAGTGTATTATCCCCATCACCCAACTCAATGACAAACAACTCATGGCCCATCTTGTTTCATCTGTATCCTCTATCCTCTCAGATCATCTTGAATCATCCCAGAGTTCATATCATTCGGTCTATAAATAGTTTACATGTATCTTTAAAATATAGGGACTCATTTTAAAAACAAAGTAGGCTTCCAATCTCTAGTCCAGAACCTACAAGTTGCCAGTCTTAGGACCTAAGAAGTAAAAAGCCAAATAAACTGAAAAATCAATTCTTCTATCTGTCAGAGAAGTGAGGTCACAGGTAAACCACTGCCCCAATATTGGAGAGGCAGACAAGCAGATACAGAGAATCATAATTACTGGAGCAGAAACCCACAAGCAAAACCCTCCTTGGGAACCAGTGCCAGGAAGGAAAACCTGAACTGTTCCTGATGAATTGCCAGAGGCTCAGTGTGGACGCTCTGAGAATTAAAAAGTCCAAATCCCCACATTTGTGTGATTTTGGAATTTGGAATTTTGTGAATTTTACTTCCTCCAGTAGCTCTATCAAGTTCTCACAGGTAAATATGTGAGAAAAAGTTCCACATGCTTCCAGCAAGGGGGAGGGGAAAGGCACCATTTTGAAACACACCAGAGCATTCTGTTCTTAACAAGACCTGCCCTCAAGAGAAACTATTTTACCAGAGCCTAACTAATCGAGGCAGAGGGAATTACCCAACCTCAACTAGCTCTAGTCTTCTAAGTAGGGAAAGGGAAACACCTAACTCCAGGCCCCTGTAGCCGTCCTACCTCACCTAAGTAAGGAGAAATCCCTGAGAAGTATTTGTGAAGTTCACAGTCCAGAAGCACATGCTTGACAAAAGACTGAGACTTACTTGTAGGACCATAGAACATTTCTGTCCCCTTCCCTTATTACTCCATCACTAAAGGCCTTTTAACTGTGGTCTCTTTTACTCAATACATCCTGTACACTCTTCAATAAGAAATTACAAGGCATACTAAAAGGAAAAAAGACAATTGGAAGAGACAGAGCAAGCATTAGAACCACAGTCAGGTCTGACAGGAATGTTGGAATGATCATTCCAGGATTTTAAAACTACAATCAATATGCGAGGTGCCTTAGTGGAAAAAGTAGACAACGTGAAAGAATAGGTGGCTAATGTAAACAGATATATGGAAATTCTAAGAAAGAATCCAAAAGAAATACTAAATATCAAAAACACTGTAACCTTTGACACCTTTGATGAAGGACACCTTTGATGGTTTCCTTAGTAGTCTGGACATGGCCAAGGAAAGAATCTCTCAGCTGGAGGATATGACAATAGCTACTTTCAAAATTGAGAAGCAAAGAGAAAAAAGAACAACAGAAAGAAAACAGAATATCCAAGAACTGTAGAAGAATTACAAAAGGTGTAACATACACGAAATGGAAATATCAGAAGAAGGAAGAGAGAAAAGAACAGAAGCGATATTTGAAACAGTGCTGAATGAGAATTTCCCTCCAGGTAATGTCACACACCAGACCACAAACCAGGAAACTCAGAGAACACCAGCCAGGATAAATGACAAAATATATATATATATACACACACACACACACACACACACACACACACCCCAAAGTGTATCATATTCAACCTTCATAAAATGAAAGAGAAAGAAAATGTCTTAGAAAAACCAGAAAAAAAAATCTTGCCTACAGAAAGCAAAGATCAGAATTATATTCTGGGACAAGCCTATGGTTTTGGCATAGCTTGCTTGTCTTGGATTGCAATTCTCTGTTATTCCTGAATAAACCCATTTTTTAGTAAAACAAACAAACAAAAGAAGAATTACATTCTACTTCTCATAAACCATGCAAGCAAAAAGAGAGTGGGGTGAAATATTTAAAGTGTTACAAGGAAAAAAAAAATAAAAACATCAACCTAGAATTCTGTATCTTGTAAAATTATCCTTCAAAAGTGAAAAAGAAATAATGACTTTGACAAAAAAATAAAAATTGAGGGAATTTGTTGCTAGTAGACCTGTCTGGCAAGCAATGTTAAAAATTCTTTAGATAGAAAAAAAATGATATACACAGAACTTGGAGCTGCATATTAGAAGGAAGAACGTCAGAGAATGAATAAGTGAAGGTAAAATAAAAACTTTTATTTTTATTATTCTCAATTGATCTAACAGATAAGAGTTTATTCAAAATAATAATAGCAAATGTATTCAAATATATATGCATATATGTTTGAACTATATAAATGAGCTATATACATAGCAGTTAATGTATATTGCAGACAAGTTTAGACAACCACTAAAAATATGTTTAAAAAAAGAAGTATAATTCATATGCTAAGATAGGAGAGAAAATGGAATCATATGAAATGCTCAAAGAAAGCTACAAGTGGCAGGAAAAGATAAAAAAATAGATAACAAAGAACAAATGCAACACATAGAAATCAGTAACAAATGTGGTAAATATTAATCCTACTATCTCAATGCTTGCTTTAAATGTCAATACACCAATTAAAAGACAGATATTACCAGCATGGATCAAAAAAATTAGACCTAACTTAAATACAGAGACACATATAAATTTAACGTAAAAGGGTAGAGAAAAGTATATCAGGCTAACACTAATTCAAAGAAGTAGGAGTAGCTATACCAATTTCAGATAGAGCAGACTTTAGAGCAAGGAAAGTTATGGAGTTTAAAGTGGGGCATTCCATAATGATAAAGAGGTCAACAATCCAAGAGAAGATAAGAACCCTTAATGTGTATGCACCTAAAAACAGAACATCAAAATACATGAAGCAGAAACTAAGAAAACTGCAAGGAGAAGTGGGTAAATCCACTAACAATGTTAGAGATGTTAGCATCCTTCTATCATCAATGGACACATCTAGCAGGCAGAAAACGGTTGGACTCAACAGGACAACACTACTGGATACAGCGGACACCTATAGACAACTCCGTCTAACAACAGCAGATTACACATTCTTCTTAAGCTGAAACATTCACTAAGATAGATCACATTCTGGGCCAGAAAACATGCCTTAACAGATTTTAAAAATAGGAACTATACAATGTCTGCATAATGGGATTAAAGTAGAAATCCGTAAAGTAGACTATCCAAGATAGCTGTGACGTCCCCAATGCCATGTGATAGGGAACACCACTACCAAAGGCGCACTTCATGAAAGAAATAATTAATAAGCTGGACTTCATTAAAATTAAAAACTTCTTCCCTGTGCAATATAATGCCAGGTGAACGAGAAGACAAGCCGCTGACTGGGAGAAAAATATTTGCAAAACATGCATCTGATAAAGGGCTGTAGTCTAAAATAGACCAAGAACTCTTAAAACTCAAGGATAAGAAAACAACCTGATTAAAAAATGGGGCACAGACGTTAACACACACCAAAGAAGATATACAGATGGCAAATAAACATATGAAAAGTGCTCCCTATCACACGGCATTGGGGAAATGCAAATTAGGACAACAATGAGATACTGTTACGCACTAATTAGAACAACACGGACAGCAACTAGTGCTGGCGAGGATGTGAGGAATCAGGAACCCTCACCCACTGCTGGTGGGAATGCAACGTGGTACAGCCACTATGGAAGACAGCTTGGCAGTTTCTTACAAAGCTAAACATACTCTTACCATATAACCCAGCAAGTTGGTATTTCCTTGGTATTTCCCCAAGAAACTGAAAACTTATGCATGTAGCTATTTATAGCAGTTTTATTCGTAATTGTCAAAACTTAGAAGCAATCAAGATGTAATTCAGTAAGTGAATGGACAAGCTGGCAATCCAGACAGTGGAATATTATTGGGTGCTTAAAAAAATGAGCTATCAAGTCATGATAAGATGTGAAGGAACCTTAAATTAATACTCCTAAGTCAAAAAAGCCAATCTGAAAAAGTTACATATTGTATGACGCCTACTATGTGACATTTTGGGAAACGTGAGATTATTTAGGACAGTAAAAAGATGACCAGAGGATGGATAAGAAGAGATGACCAGGCAGAGCACAAGGAATTTTTTAGGGCAGTGAAATAATTCTCTATGATCGTACGATGGTGGGTACATATCATTTACGTTTATCAAAATTCGGAGAATGTACAACATCAAGAGTGAACCATAATGTCAATTATGGACTTTGGTGCTGATGTGTCAATGTAGGCTCATCAGTTATAACCCGTGTGCCTCTCTGGTGGGGGATGGGGCTAGCAGACGAAGTTGTTCGTGGCTGGGGGTGGGGGGACTGTAATTGAGAACTCTCTATACTTTCTGCTCAGTTTTGTTGTGAGTCTAAAACTGCTCTAAAAAGTGAATTTATTAATAACAAAAAGTGATAGTGTAAGTCTTACAGGAAACAAATGCAGGACTTTTATAGGCAATGAAACGCCCGTTCAACGTCCCTGATTGCCTTGCGAATTTATTTTTGATTTTTACAGTTGTTTGATTCGAATTCTAAATGAGTTGTGTACATTGCCATTAGTTGATTGGCTCTTTTAATTTATGGATTATCCCCTCCCTCTATTACTTTTTCCTTAGTATTTACTGGTTGAATTAATGTAAAGCTTCCTAGGTCTGGATAATGTGGATTGTATCCCCGTGGTATCATTTGACCAGTTTCTCTGTTCCTTTGTATTTCTGAGTGGGTGATGATATATCTAGAATTAGATTTCATTAGATTCAGTTTTGATTTGGGGGAAAAGAATATTTTAGGTGGTACCCTGTGTATCTCTCAGGAGCCCATAAGGAGCTGGTCTGGCCTTATTTTGTGGCATTAGAGACCATTGATGCTTATCAAAATCATTATTTCGTTGAGTATTGTAAAATGATGATATTCTAATTCTACCAGTCCTTCTGCAATTATTAGCTGAAATACCTCTATAAAAGGAACTTTCCCAGGGTGCCTGAGTGACTCAGTTGGTTAAGCGATAGACTCTTGGTTTTGGCTCAGAGCGTGATCTGTCGGTTGTGGAATTAAGCCCTGCATTGGGCTCTATGATCAGTACGGAGTTTGCTTCAGATTTTCTCTCCCTCTCCCTCTCATTCACTCTCTCTCTCTCAAATAAATAAATAAAATCATTAAAAAAAAAAAAAAAAGAAAAGGCGTTCCCCCTCATCAATTATTAGTTACCTGGAAATAGGGTCCGCACAAGAAAGACAGAATGCATCTTTGACTGTTTGCCTCTCATTTGTTAGTTTTCAAAATAATGTGGCTGTTTCTTTGGCGGTGACCAACAGTGTGACAGGTGTCATACTCAATCTCTTTATGGCAAAATAGCGTCATTGAATTGTTCCTTGAGTCAATTATCAGTTGTATTCTAGCAATGTATTTTATTTATTATTATTATTATTTATTTTAAAGAAAATAAAAGACAATTTTTAAGCTACTGCAGAGCCTTTAATATTGGGACTTACAACGTCTTTGGCAGCCTGGCGTGGAACATGAGTGAAGGGGTTCAGGTGAAGGCTGTGGCCAATGGGAGTTCAGTTCTCTCTGAGGGTGGCAGCTGCGCCCTGACTACCAATACACCCTATAGGAAGTTGTGTGGTAAGGGGAGCTGGATGGCCGGGCCTTCAAAAGAAGCTGGTGATCTGAATCTTCGAGTGATGTCTCCTGACCCTAAAGGTTGTTAAATAATGTAGAATTTAAAAACACCACCACAGAAGGTCAAAGAAAACACATCTGCAAATGTGTCTAGCATATGGCCCGCCAACACATTATTTATTCTCTAGGTAGTTTCATGCACTATTTTCATTTCTATTGCCTTCTATATTTTCCTTTTGGAAGTTGAAGGAACACGTGCTCTGCTCTTTATTCCCCAGTCTCACTCCAAAGTCTAGATTGTAGTCCTACCTTAGGAAAAGCCGATCTGGCCCGAATGATTCACTTTCCTGGTAGGACGCTGGGGCTCCGAGAGGGGAGATATCCTGTATAAAGTCGACTGACTTTGTGGATAATCCGAACCTTGAATCCAGATCTGATGTTGTCATAGTGCACCTTCCACTGGGTACCTCAGGCTTATTAGCAATAGTCCAGCACCATCCTCTCCTCTCCCCCCTAGAAGCATCTACTCTCCCAGGCCATGGTCTCCCATCACTGGTCCTACTGCTTGGAAGTAGCGAAGGAAGAAGGGAACTAACACTGACCTAGAACCGGCAGCACTCTGGACCCTGTCCTACATGCATTCTTTTTGTTACCCTAATAATTAACCATCACACAAAATCCCCAAGATGTGAATACTATTGTCTTTTAGCACTGATGAAAAAAGAGGCTCAGAGATTTAAGTAACTTTCTCTGGGCTGTAAGAGTACTACAGAACAGATCCAGGTCTGTGTGACCTTCAAACCTGTGTTTATTTCATAACCTCACACTGCCTCCCACCTCCAAGCTCCCAATGACACCCAATGTCATTTGCTTAATTTCTGCAACACCATAACCCAAGCCAGATGGCTTCGGCGGTAGTGCTGCTTTCCTAGAGGACAGCCAAGGGCCACGAACAGCATGCTGTCCTGGAGGCTTCTCTCCCATCATTGCTACCAGTCTCTTTGCCCCTCTTCTAATCGCCTTCCCAGAACTCGTTTACTCGCCAGAAGAAATTCACTGCCTGAGTTAGGGTCCTGGCAAGAGACAGACAAACATTCAAATGCAGAATGACCCCCACGTGGTAGTGTATCATGAGGGGATCATTACATAGGTAAGGGCAGTGTGGAGAGAAACTGGAGGAGAGATAGAAGCACCCCGTGGCTAGCATCAGCTGGGAGCAGGTACCCCCAGCCAGTAGCAACATTGGCCTTGAAGAACCCAGCCCCTGCTGCCTCATAGTGTAGCGGGGAAGGAGCTGCAGAAAAAATGTGGTGAAGTCTCTCCCTTTCATCCATCCCACCATCCATCCATCCATCCATCCATCCATCCATCCATCCATCCATCCACAAAATACAGAGAAAGGCAGAGAGTGGAACCGGAGGGGCAAACAAAGAATATCCAGATATTTCCTCTGCTTTTCTACAGGCTGCTGCCACTGCGGTAGATAGGAACCGGGTTCTGAAGGGCACCTCTGTTGAAAAAGATCAGAATGCCTCCCTCTCAGTCCCAGCCTCACTTCTGTCTCCCTGGCTGGAGTCCCAGCCAGCTTGCATCCAGACACACCTTCAGCTCTGCACTGGCAGACGTGAGAGTCTCCACCATCTGGGTCAGGCAAGCAGGGTTTTCAAGTTCATCCTCTAGAATCTGGAGTAGAAAAGCTCTATTCTTTCCCCAGCACATCTGCACTGTTAACATCTGTCCATTGCTCCTCTTTCCAGAAACCTGACCTGTGTTTTCCCTCCACTCTCTTGTTGTCTCTGGCCCTGCTCTTTTTCTCGAAACCCCAGGGATAATTCTCTCTTAAGCCCCTCTGCTTCCAGGCCTGGAGTGCCAGCAAATCAAGTTATTTTCATTTTATGAATATGCATATACAAAACCCAAGATATTTTCCTAAGAAATTGCAAATCTGATCTGCAGAGAATGTGTTGCTATTTCTGCCAGTGGATAGAAGCATTGCTAAATTACACCAAGGGTAAGCTAGTTATGTGCTCTCAGAAAGCATTTTGCCTTTTGGGGGGTGCAGAACTACTTTTTCAGGATGCTGTTGTGGCTTGGAAATTTGAAACCAGAAAAAGCTGGGTTTTAGCCCTCCTTCAAAATACTGAGAAAAGGTGATGTACAACTTTTTTCAGGGAGATGGATCAGTTCAGTATTTTGCTTCAGAAATCCCAGTTTCTTGCCTTGACCACATCAGAGCTAGCATTTCCTTCCTCATGTTAAGACCTCTCTGTTGCAGTCAGCAAAAACGTTACAATTGGAAACATTTTAAGTTTCTATGCTTTTTCCTTCTCCTCTTACACTTGCGGGACATACAATCCTAGGCATGCAAAAGTATCTAGTTTGTTTCCCCCAGCAACAGCAAGGTACAGACAGGAACGAAAGAAAAAGACCAAGAGCAAAGGGTAGGAGTCTTAGCCATGGAATCACTTCCCAGATTGAAAGCTTACGCCAGTCAGAATTTTCTGGCAGTTAACCAAGCTAGGCCAGTACAAAGTTACTTATGTGGCTGCTCTCATGCCTTCCATTCTTTTCCAAAGCAGAAGGACACCTGGACTTGCCACTTTTCTCTGCCCCTCCCGTTTCTGCGGCTGAAGTCATGAAGAGTCATGTGTTCTAGCCTCTGACACATAGATCTGGGTCTGTGTCTTGGTTCTGCCACTTGTTAGTGACATCCTTCACCTCGCAGAGTCTTAGATTCCCTACCTATAAAATCAGGAAAATAACAGTCCCCCTGGAGAAGCATTCTGTGATGATGAAATGAGGCAGTGCATTTAGCCCCATGCCTGAAATACAGTGAGTGTTCAATAAGGGTCACCTAGTACTGTGAATTGCCATTTAGTTCCCAACGCGTGCCACCTACGGACATACCCTCCCTCCCCAGATGGACCTTGCTCAAAATCTGATAGACATTTCCACTGAATTTCTGTCTTTAGCATCCTCTGCCCTAATGTTTTGGTTTCATCTCCTTTACAGAATTCTCTAGGCCCTCCCTTCAATGAGCGCTATTCTAAAACGCTCTTCCTCTTTCTTCAAGCCTTCATACACTGAAGTGCTAGCACGTCTAATAGAGGGCCAGAGCCCCCTGGGTCCTCTCCATGCAAACTAGTAAAGCCTCCATCTGCTTTTACCTTTTGTCACTGTTGGTCTAAGACCCAGCCCAATGTCATTCTGTTACATGCGTTTAGGAAGTGTTCACTTCATTTTAACCTTAAATTCTGTGCTCTTTCCTCTTTCATGTGCCGTCTCACTGCTGCCTTGTCTTGAACCATATTCTGATCATTTTCCTATGTTGTCTAACACAGTCTGTGCAGAAGCAGAATATAAATCGTAATCTTCAATGCTAAATGCGCTACTTATTTTTTATCGGAATTATTCGGCACCTGTACTAAGGAGTGTGGACTTTTTAATTTCTAGTTCGTTTATTGGTGAACGGAAAATATCCTTTAAAAACCGATCAAAATAAAAGGTTTTTAACTTTGAAAAGAACTTTAAAATTTAAATCTTTTCAAGTTTATAAAATTTGTGTGAGTTATAAAGAATAGAGGTTCAATGAATGCCTGTGTACCCACCACTCAGTTTATGGGGAAAAATATTACTTTTTCTCTGAAACCCCCTTAAGGGCCCACCCCTGAAAACATGGCTTCCTCTTCTCTTCAGAGGTAAGACTCTCCACCGAATTTATTTTACTCCAATGATTAAATGAATATGTCACAACTTCTGCTTGCATTTTACTGTTGATGGACATTGAGTTCTTGCCAGTGTTTTTAAAATTAGACTTTTGTTTTGAGATAATTATAGTCTCACATGTAGTTAGTTACAAGAAAGAATACAGAGCTCCCATACAACTTTACCCAGTTTTCCCCCAAATGTGATAACTTGTAAAGCTCTAGTACGACGCCATGGCCAGGATATTAACACTGATGTACATTTCCATCAGCCCAAGGATAGCCACGCTGACGTTTCCCAAACACTACTGCCCAAACACTACCGCTGTCCTTAACCTGAGACTACCAATAATCTGTTCTCCATTTCTGGAATTTTCTCTTTTCAAAAATTTTTTTCTAAATGGAATCATACAGTATATAACCTTTCAGGATTGTTTTTTCCCATTCAGCCTAATTTTCTGGAAATACATCCAGCCAGTTGCACGTAACAATACTTCAGTTTCTTTTACTGCTGAGTCATAGCGTGGTATGAACAGACCATAGTTTGTTTAGCCACTTCCCTGTTCAGCAGCATCAGGTATTTCCAGTTTTTGGCTTTTACAAATAAAGCTGCTATGAACATTTGGGCCCAGGTTTGGATGGGACCCTAAATCTTCATTTCTCTATGGTAAGTGCCCAGGAGAGCAATTGCTGGGTCAGATAACAATTATATTTTTAGTTGTCCAAGAGAATGCAAAACAGTTTTTCCAGAGCGGCTGTGCCATTTCCATTCCTACCAGCAATGCTTGAATGATTCACTTTCTTCTCATTCTCCCCGGTTTCTTGTGTCGTCATTTTGCTTTATTTTATCTGTTCTGATAAGTGGATGGTGGAACCACACCATGGCCTTGATTTGCATTTCCATTAGGGCTAATGATGCCAGACATCTTTTCATGTGCTTATTTATCATCATTATGTCTTCTTTGGTGCAATGTCTTTTCAGGTCTTTTGCCCCTGTTCCATTGGAATTGTTTGGTTTTTGAATGTGGAGTTTTAAGACTTCTTTAAGGATTCTTGGATACCTGATCTTTGGTGGCTATGTGGTTTGGGAATACTTTCTCTCAATCTCTAGTTTGTCTTTTTATCTTCTTAATAGGGTCCTTAGGTCCTGACCAGTTTGCCATCTGTTCACTGCCCATAGTTATATAGATCTGCCCCATGCCCTCCAGAGTTTTAGTTGCACTTGGTGGAAGAAATAGAAAGGACTCTTATCTACTCTTTCTTCCCAGAAGTGTAAGTGACACGGTTCTTTTTTTTTTTTTCTTACACCTAGGCTGTGCTGTCCAATGTATTTGCCACAGGTACATGTGGATATTTCAATTAACATGAATTAAAATAAAATAAAATGTTCATCTCTTTTGTCACAGTAGCCACATTTCAAGTGCTCAAATAGCCACATGTGGCAAGTGGCTACTATACCAGACAATCAGATGATAGAATATTTCCTTCGACATCAAAGTAACTACGAGGCAGCACTGGCCTAAAGGTTATGCCTCAGAGCAGAGTTGCTGAGTTGAAGAGTATAAGCTTCTTAGCATTTATTAGGTAATGCTAAAGGTGTTTTCCGAAGTATTGTATTGATTTGTGCTTCCATCAGCTGTGGATACGAATCCCTATTGTTCCACATTTGTGTTAACACTGGGTACTCTCCGGCTTCAAACATCTTGCTGTATTGATGAGAGTGAAAATGATAAGGTATCATTTTCACATTTACTAAGGAGAATGGATGTCTTTTTATGTACTTGTTTATTGTTATGAAAGAAGCTATTCAGATCTTTTGCCCATTTTTCTGTCGGGTTGTTCATTAGTTTTCTTATTAGTTTATGGGAATTTTAAAAATATGACGGATACGAATCTTTTGTCAAGCGGGAGGACTGAAAAGTGTCTACTCTGCTTTGTAGCTGTCATTTACTCTGTGATGTTTATTATTTAGTATAGGATAGGCTTAGCTGGGGTAACAAATACATCTTGGGTCTCAGTGGAGTAACCAAGTCTGGTGTTAGTAGTGAGGACCTCCATCTTGAAGCTGTCCCTTAGGAAACGTATGGCCTTCCAAGTTGCTGAGGTAAGGGAAGCACAGCTGGAGGGCTGTACAAATTGTTTTTAAGTGCTAAGCCTGGAAGTGGTTTATGTCACAACTATTCAAATTACATCTAATCATGAGGCCCTGGTGTAATGCAAGGGAGGCTGGGAAGCGTAGAGCAAGACAATGACATTTGGGAGTACTCATGGTTTCTGCTTCAGGGTGTTTCATATGAACAGATGATCTTCATTTTAAGGTAATGGAGCGTAAGTCTCTTTCTTCATGGTTTCTACTTCCGGAGTGTTTAAGAAAGCCTTCTGAGCATGTGCATGCTGGGGAGGGGGAGGCGGAGGGGCAGAGGCAGAGGGAGAGGGAGACAGAGAATCCCAAGCAGGCTCCACACCCAACTCAGAGCTCATCAAGGGGGGACCTCAGGGGAGTTCAATCTCATGACCCTGAGATCATGACCCCAGCCAAAATCAAGAGCTGGACACTTAATTGACTGAGCCACCGAGGCACCCCTGCCTTATTTTAAATATTAGATTTTTATAAAGATACCTGGTAAGGCAGAGATCTCCACTATGTGTTTCCTGTGATGGGCTGTTTTGACTATTCTTTTCTTTGCCCTACTATTTAAATTTCACAATTTTCTTGTCAAGTTTCAAAGTAAAACCTACTGGGAGTGAACGTGTGGATCGATTTGGGAAGAAGTGGTATCTTTACAATCTTGAGTTTTCCTGTCTATGAGCCATGGTACATCTCTACATCTATCTATTTAGCTCTCATTTAATATGTTTCAATAAAGTTTCACAGCCTTTTGATGTTGGTAATGTCTTGTACATCTTTGGTTTGATTGATTTGTCGGTGTTATTGCAAATGCTATCTTTTTTAAAAATTACATATTTCAAGTGCTTTTCATGTAAGGAAATTTAATTTCTTTTCTATATGTGTGCTCTTTTCTATTTTTAGATGTTTCCTCCTGGCTTCCATCCAGAAACAAGGTTTAAATGGCTAATTTTATTTTCTATCCTAAGAGGTACAGTTTTATGTCTAGTTTATTGCCGAGGGTGTGATTTTTAAGCTCAGGTATGTGTGTAGACTCTCCTTTTAGGCCTCTGACTCTGAACGACTATTCTCAGGTCTTCACTCCCTGTGAGGCCTTCAAAAATGAAGCCCAAAGTTATCTGGGCTTAGAAGACGCCTTGGGGGTGAAAGTGAGCTGTTCTCTGCTTACCATGTTGAACTTCTGTTTTCCCTTAACTGTAGGTCTCTGGAGAATCCTTATCTTCTTGCTGATTTGTTAATGCAGTAAAAGAGAAGTTCGTATTTTTCTTTATTTTCATTTAGTTTTAGTCAAGGGGGTTGGTTTATTTGATCTGGCCCACTGCCAGGCACTGAAGTTGAGGAAGATGTACTAATATGTAGATGATTTAAATCCCTTTAAAACACAATATTTATAATAAATCTGAAAAGGTAGCCCTTATAATTTTTTAAAGGCTTACTTTAAATGACTTAGTTCAACTGAATTACAAATCTCTGTAGCCAAATTATTGCTATTCAAGCTTCTTTAACTGATTATTATACCTCCAGCCCCATTTTTCTTTCTTCTTTGGCTGTTAAATTAATACAGAGCTCTAAGGGTTGCGGTCAACAAAGTTACCTTATCCTATTTGTTACATGGATTGACAATTTAAAAAACTTCACTCAGCCTCCAAACACCATGTACATTCTGAGACAGAGTTGATGCTATCCTTGATAGATCTTGCAAAGTCCAATTGTCTCTAGTACAAAGTCTCCTGCTTTCCCTGCCACTTAATCAACACGTGGCTATTGAGTTTCTACCACAAATCTGTTATGTGGTAATGGCAAGCTTGTTCTGATAACCACCAGGTGTTAAGCCAGATTTTCCCTAGGGTGAGAATCTGACTAAACCGATCTCCTGTGATTACCCTACTTCTGCCCTCCTTTCCACAGATTCCCTGTAAGCATTTCTCAGGGAGGGAGACTAAAGTGTGTACAAAAGTGTGTACCTAATTGCTTGAGATTTCTTTTCTGTGAATGGTCTAGCCAACACACAAAACACAGCGATAATAATTTAAGCCCTTAAGAAAGCTCTGGCAATTGAGTTAAGGAAAATTTAAAATGATCAATATATGTGGTGCTGTATCATTATAATTAATATTAAAATACTTAAAACAATATCCCAGTTTATTAACTTCTTTCTTGCTAAGTGAACATTAATGGCTCACAGGTATCATATGGATGTATGATCTCATCATTAGTGATCTGTTATAAATCTTGTTCTATGATTTCAAAAGAATCTGACAAATATTTCTCATGAAGTTCATATCTGCTCAGATCATTAAAACACTTCCCTTTTGAGTGGCTGATAAAGTTAATTGATACATATTTTCACATAATTGATCTCTGTTTGCTGTTGAGAAAGAAAATAGAGATGAGGAGATGGGGGGAAAAATCCATAATTTAATTACTCACAGATAACCGCTATAGTACTTTCAAAAATGTTTTATTATAAAATAGTTTAAAATTTACAGAAAGGTTGTAAGAATCAGAAAACACCCATGTTCTCCTCACCTAGATTATATATACATAATAATACGTAGACTATACATAAAAATCCAATTATATGGAGATTATAATATATTTATTATTTATATTATCTATTTCTATATTATGCATTCATATATTTTATATAGGATATAGTTGTCTTTTATATATACACCTATATGTATATATATATTTATTATTATTTTTCCGAATCATTGGAGTGGAAGTTGCATCTGTCTTACCCCTCTACCTCTGAGTGTTCCAGGATATATTTCTTAAGAAAAAAGACTTTCCATTACACAGCCATAATTCAATGATAAATTTAGAAAGTTTAGCATTAATACAATACCCTCAATTAAAATGCAGACTGTTTTTAAATTTTATCAGTTTTTTTCAATAATGTTGCTTGTAACAATTTCCCCTCATTCAGGATTCCATCAAGAATTAGTTATATAAGGACACCTGGGTGGCTTAGTCAGTTGAGCATCTGCCTTTGGCTCAGGTCATGATCCCAGGGTCCTGGGATCGAGCCCCTGCATTGGGCTCCCTGCTCAACGGGGAGTCTGCTTATTCCTCTGCCCCTCCACCCACTGTGCTTGTTCTCTCTCTCTCTCTCACTTTCAAATAGATAAATAAAATCTTAAAAGATAAAAAGAATCATGTATATAATTTAGGAGTCATGTCTCTTTGGTCTTTTTAAATTTGAAACATTTCCTTAGCCTTTCTTTATCTTTCGACATTGAGGTTTTTGTGGAGAAGAGGCCAGTTGATTTCTAGAATGCATCTCAATTTGTCTGATATTTCTTTTTTTTTTTTTTTTAAAGATATTTATTTATTTATTTATTTATTTATTTATTTATTTATTTATTTATTTATTTGACAGAGATAGAGACAGCCAGAGAGACAGGGAACACAAGCAGGGGGAGTGGGAGAGGAAGAAGCAGGCTCATAGCGGAGGAGCCTGATGTGGGGCTCGATCCCACAACGCCGGGATCACGCCCTGAGCCGAAGGCAGACGCGCAACCGCTGTGCCACCCAGGCGCCCCGTGATATTTCTTAATTTTGAAAGGGCTTTGAAAGAGTTGTATAAACTCACTGTCAACCTTGCCTTCCCATTTTCTCTTGAGATCCTAATTCAGTCTGACTTTTATCCATACTTTTACTCTAAGATTGCCTGTTTTTAGGTCATCGGTGATCTTCATGTCACAAAATTCAATGGACAATTCTCAGTTCTCCTCCTATCCAAACTCTTAGCAGAATTTGCTAGAATTCATCTCCTCCTCTTTGAGAGTACCATGCTTTCTTCACTAGGTTTCCTTCACACAGCTATTTCTTTTATCTCCTTCCTCAATGATCCTCTTTTCTGAGTAAGTTTTACTAGACTCTCCTAATCTTCCAGGACCCTAAATGATGGAATTCCACAGAGCTCAGGCCTCAGACCTCCTTGCCTTCTTCATTCATTTTTCAAAGTAGTCTCAACTACATAGAAAATGGATTGATATACCATTTATATGTCATCCCAAATCTATGATACCAGCCTAAGCTTCAGTCCCAAGCTCTACATCATGTATCCAACTGTCTACCCCCCATTTAGAGCTCTGATAGGCATCTCAAACTTAACATGTCCCTTATCAAAACTCTTGATTATTCTTCTAAAACCTGCCAATCTTTTTGTTCTGCTCAGAATGAAAACTGAAATTCCCAGTATGTAATGTGATTTCCCACTAATTCACTTATTTCATATCCTATGCCTCTCCCTTTACTTACTGTATCCCACCGCGCCAAGTATACTTGTACCTCAAGACCTTTATACTTGCTATCCCCTGTGAATCCACTTTCCCCAGATAACTACACGGCTTATTGTCTCTCTGTTTTTGAGGAAATAATCCCTCATCAGACAGGTGTTTCCTAACCACTTTACGTAATGAAATGTTACCCGCACGAGCCCTATCACTCTTTATTCAGTTTTCCCATTTTATTTTTCTTGATTGCACTTATTATTATCTTAAATATGGTTTTTTTTCTCTCTATTTTCTCTCTCACTGAAAAATTAACTCTGTGTGCATAGAGGCTGCTTTGTTTTACCCTCTATTGCAACTCTTAGAATAGTCTTTGGCTCATAGCAGGCATTCTGTAAATATTTGTGAGGTGAATGAGTTCATATCCTCTCAGATCTTCTCTACCTATAGAATGTCTACTTAAAAATTATTTGGATAACACCCTCTCCATGGTTCCGTCAATTGCTTTTTTAGTAGTATGTCCTGAATATCTTTCTATATCACCAAATATAGATCTAAATACTTTTTAATCATTTTTAAGAGTATCTCAATTTATGGAGGTGCCATGGCTGATTTGTTCAAACTCAACTGAGGGACAGTTGGGTTGTTTTCAGTTTTTTGCTATTTCAAACAGTGCTATAATGAATAACCTTATACTGAAGTCTTTTTGTAATCCAATTCGTCAAACAACTATTGAGTATCTGCTATGTACAATTCACTGGTCTGAACAATGGGATGGGAGAGCGGAGACAAATATGACATGGTTCTTGCATTCAGGGAACTCATGACCTACTCAGAGAGACAGAGGATGATAAATAAAGATCATGTGTTTTAGAGAATTATGAGGACTGTAAGGACTGTAAAGAGGTACAATATACCAGCAGAATTCAGGTATGGGAACTACCCGACATAAAGGATGATACAGAAAAGCTTTCTGGAAGGTCTATGTATTTAAACTGAGCTTTGATAAAGGTTTCATTCAACCGGCAGAGGGACAGGAGTGGAGAGAGAGAGCCACATATCAGAAGATGGTGGGAACTATTCTTGGACAAGTGAGCTCTCTGGTTTGTCTAGAATACAAGGGAGGTGAGTGATAAGGCCAGACAGGTAGGTGGAGGGAGGAGCACATACCAGATTAAAAAAAAAAAATCATTTGACAAAGGACACAGGTATAGAAAATAACGTAGAAATGGATCCATTTGACTTACCTATCAGAACTTTTCCTTTTTGAGAAAAAAGTTTCTCTTACCCAGTGGGAATGCAGGTTCACTTTTTCCAGATGTTCTGATATTTGAAGAGAAGCTGAAAGATCTTTTTAAAATATGAAACTTCCTGACTTTAACTGTTAGCCATCAACTCAGACTTTTTTTCAAAACTTCTTTTTGTGAACCACAGAAACAAAATAAAAATGATAATAATGTGACTCTCAATCCACTTAACGGGCCATATCTGTTCTTTGACTCACCAGTTTGTAAATTCTGCCTGAAGAGACTATGTCCTCTAATTTGGGGGACTTCCTTCTTTTTGGACCTTGAACCATAGCAAAAAGTTCCATTTTACATGGCAACCTACTATGAACACAAATAAACATATGGATAAAGCAAAACTCTTAGAAAACAATACTTGATCCCAGTCCTTAATCCCGTCTAGTTCAGTCTAATCTAACCTAGTCTAAAAATGTTTGTCTTGATTTACTAAGTTAATGGTCAGGACTTACACTGACAAACTGTATTAAAAACACTCTCCTGACTATGATGATTCTTTTGCCATCTAAACTTATGTTATTTTGTAATATGTCTTAAGAGTTGCCTCCTCAGGTGTTCAGGATTTAGAGAGCCAAATAGAATATGAATAGCTGTGGGCAGGACCTACTCTTTTTTCTCAGATCCGCAGTCTCAGCAAACCTAGCAGTTACTCAACAAGGGGATGTTGGGGCTGGGAACTCTGGGAGTTTCCACAAGTCACCTTTTATATTCTGTGTTCCAATGGCTTTGGATCTGAAACCCTATTCCCTGATTTAGCTGGAGAAGATGGTCAGTGGGTTTCCATGAAGAAACCATTTGTGACCAGCTCCCCCAGTTCTTCTCCAACAATGTGCCCATGAACCTCTCCTCAAATTTGAGATCCTCTTGATCTTGAGGCCAAATTAACTTGACTGACTACTCCTCCAGCTCCGATCCCAACTTCAGTCCAGGCCCTGACTGGTGGATTCATTGTGAAGAACAAGTCATAAAAAGCCCTACTGTTTCAAACCTTGTGTGATCAGAACCTATTCTGGTTACTAAGAAACACAAATAATTGTCGTTACCTTGAAATTAAATGTAGCCTAGAACATTCAATATTTGTCAGGTCATGTTGCAAATGAGCTACTGTATTCATAATGGATGTGTCACCATCATAAATATGACAAAAGGACATTTTCAAAAAGATGATTATCCACACTGACAGGAGAGAAATACAAGCTCAAGAAATTAACATTCTCCCCACTGCCTTGTCTCTCTTTGCTTTGCATTATTTAGGGATCTCTAGTGACTTGACTGAAGTCCTCCCTGCCCCCCAAAACCCGCAGTGTGCTGAGCTTTTGGAATATACACCACCCTGATATCAAAGGAAGGACCCCTGTTGGAGGAGTTGACATTTCCCCTCTCATCTCTGGGTTAATGGAAAGACCTGTATTCAAAGGCACCTTTGTCTCAGCGGGAGCACCGTAAGACATCTTTGGTATTGATTTATATTGGTTGCAGGAACATGCTGGATCAAAGCCGAGGAGAGCAGGAGAAAGAAGCCAGATGCAGAGTAGATCCAAGGGAAGAACTGAAATATAGAACTTTTTACTTTGTTTAGCTAAACCGTGTAATAATAACTGGCCAACATTTATTATGTATTATTATATTCTTTATATTTGTAGTATATTATTTATTACAACACTTATTTTTTATTATTATTATTTATTATTGAGTACTCACCATACACAAAACCAGCATCTCCAATCCTCCTGCTCATGTGACTCTCCTGGGGAGTTTGTGAAACTACTCTTGTGCTGGCCTCACCCCCAAGACTGATTTAATTGGTCATGAGTGGGGCCCAGGCAATGGCATTTTTTCACAGCTCCCAGGCGATTTTAATATGAAGACAGGGTCGAGATCCACTGTGTTAGCTACTACTTAAAAGCTTTTTATTCAATCCTCATAATAGGTCTATAAGGTTGCTATTATCATTATCCTCAATTTTCAGATGAGAGCATAAAAGTATAGAGAAGTTAAGCATTCTGCCCATGGTCAGACAGGCTAGTGAGGGATGGAATCCAAATGTGAAGCCAGGTAGTTGGATTCCAGAATGCAAAGCAAGTTTAATGCAAAGATCAAGGGAGCAAAGAATACTTCCTGTCAGCTGTTGGGGGCAAAAGTAGCAGGATGACTACAAAGGGAGACAAGAAGTAGAGAAGTGAGATGTTTAAAGCATCAGCAGGGCTGGCTTCATGGGTGTACAACATAGGCATGGGCTCAGAAGGGTCCCAGGCTCGGTTTAATCCTCTGCTGTCGCTGTCTTGAAATTCTTAGTACGTTTTGAACAAGAAACCCCATATTTTCATTTTGCACTAGTCCCTACAAGCTATGTAGCCTGTCTTGGGTAGCAGACTCATGGAAATAGAATAGTGGGCATTTTCCCTAGTTTGAATCATGTGTGTGATGAGGTGGGTGATTGCTTGCTGGACTAATTTCAGTAAAGCAGAGACCGTCCCCCTCCCTTCTTTGAGAGCGCTTTTCCTAGAGCCGAAAGAGCCGCAGCGACAGCTCTGACAAGGAGCCGCACGATTCCGAGTTGCATGTGCTCAGATGCAAGAGGTTCTTGGGCACAAAGAACAAACAGCAATGCTGTCCGAGATAGGTTCTTCCATTTTGCTCAATCATCATTGATAACATTTCTGAGTGCTTTCTGTGTTCTAAGCACAGTTTTCCTTATCTACATGCATTGTTTCCTTTAATCATTGCCACTCCATGAGATGAATACTATTATCTTATCCCCTTTTTTTGGATGAAGGAAATGGGATACAGAAGTTAAATAACTTAGCCAAGGTCACAGAGCCACATAAGAAGAGGAACTAGAGTTGTAACCAGACTGAGCGCTTCCCCACTATTCTGTGTTGATACTTGGAATATAAGGGGTCAGTTCATTGTGTGTTCACCCGAGTTTCTGACCATTGCACTCTCCAGAGATGCTCCTTAACAATCTTCTCTCATAATTTCCTTACATGGAGGGGAGTGGGTAGTGTAGGAAACATTTTTTAAAAACTAGGAGTTAGGGGGCGCCTGAGCGGTTCAGTTGGTTAAGCGTCTGTCTTCGGCTCAGGTCATGATCTCAGGGTCCTGGGATCGAGTCCTGCATCAGGCTTCCTGCTAAGAGGAGAGCCTGCTTCTCCCTCTCCCTCTGCAGCTCCCCCTGCTTGTGTGCTCTCTCTCTCTCTGTCAAATAAATAAATAAGATCTTTAAAACAAACTCAAGACTTAGGAGGCCCACGTTTTTGTCCATTTCCATTCCTACAGAGTCTCCGTTTCCCGGCTTGTAAACAGAAGACATATGTGAGTTGGGTTGGAAATGGGAGTGAGGGGAGATAATAGCTACTTAAATTATCAATAGGATTGTCAGACAATGCTGTACAAACGTGATCTGTTGTGAAACGGATTCTCCCTACCCCATACAGTGTGGGCTATTTACTGAGTTCCTAAGTGTGACTTGTGATGGCTTGGTCAACTATCTCCCCTCCTGTTTGAATTCCACACTTCCTTTAATACTGAGAGCCAGATCCCATCTATTTCATTAGCTTCTTTTTCTGGAATTCTATAAAACTGAATCATAACGAGGCTGGTGATTCTAAGAGTAGCTAATCTTTATGGAGCACTTCTGATATGCTGGACACAGTGACAGCCCTTCTTTGCATCAGCTCATTTACTGTAACCTTTACAACAACACAATGAGATAGGTAGATTTGACAGGTGAGAAGACTAAAACTAAAGGAGGAGTAATACCTTATTTAGTATCACCCAGATACCAATCCAAGAGCCAGGATCAAACCCTATTTTGCATGGCTCTCATGCCCAGGCTCTTAAACACTGCCGAGGTAAACCATTTAGTGAGTATTTCTATTATTATGTAAATATATTATGTGTACATATTTATGTTACGTACAAATATTAGATTTGACTTATATTATTATTGCATGTTGATATAGCTCCACTTATGTAGTACTTAATTTACATTGTTATTGTATATTGATTTAGAACATATGTCGTATGCTAGTTTCCAAGCTCCTAGAGGAAGCTATATTTTAGACTTAATGTTTTCTGCAGCATTTAATATCGTGTCTTTCATGGGTGTCTTTCACGTCAAAATTAACGTGGAAAATATACAACAATACTTGATCTCATGTCAATTTAAACATCTACAAAATATTTTGCATGAGACCATGATTTTTCTTAGTTTGACATAAGTTTTTTGTTGTCCATGCTTTTCGAATTTTATTTAGAAAAATAGGTTAGTTAGTTTTAGTCCCAAAAAAAGAGCCGTTTATATTGTTATGCATTTTTTTTTCACATCCCAGGTATGTCTAAATGTTCTACCTGCCCTAAGCCATTTAATCTTCATAAATGTAGTGAATGTATCACCTCTTTCTGCCTGATTTACCCTTAGGTATTTACATTTCCTCCTTATAGCACCAGTGTTTCAGTGAAAGAGGGCTTTTCTCCAGCTCCCAGGTGGAGTCTGATTTGTCTCCCATCTCTCCAATAGTAACTGGTGTAGGAACTCAGGCCTAAGATGACCAACCATTCCTGGACAAAAGAATTGCTTCAGGAGATAGCTAATGACTCAGTGCAAGCAAAGGGGATTGAAGGCGATGTTTGCTGGGGACATTCGAAAAAGAGAAGACCACTGAAAAAGATGGCCTCCCTTGGCTGTGTACGTTGTCTTGGCAGACCATGGCAGCCTTCGCCCTACAAGCTTAAGCATGAAGCCCGCAGAGAGATAAGAGAATTCAAGGAGGAACCGAGCCTGGTTCCTGATTAGTCTGCCCTATCTGTAGATGTTTTCAGATATGTGAGCCTCTAAACTCCCTGTATCACTTAAGCTGGGTTGAAATGAGTTTTCTGTTCCTTATCTCCAAAACCATCCTAACTCTTACATGAATATTGGTATGTTATGTATCAATATTAATATAAGAGGATACACCAAGAATCAAAATATGATAGTAATAAAAATACTCACTTATGACATTTGCAGAGTGCTTAATACTTAAAAGTGTGCCTATTATACATTTTCATCTCACTGAGTTTCTAGAAGCCTCATAAGTTAGGACACAGATATGATTGCAGTAGAGTTACACCTTACTTAGGAGAGAGGTTCTAAATATACGGGGAGAAAATTGTGCATAGTCAGAATTATCTTTGGGACACCCATCCTTCAGTAAGTACAACCCAGCCAGCCACCTACCCCTTCCTGTTCAAGCATTCATTCTAACAGTCAGAATTTTTTATTGAGTGTCTTCAATGTGCCACAAATGGGCACAGAGTGATGAGAAGGTCTCTGATGTCCGGAAAGTTACTTTCCAGTGGGTGAGACAATTTTTAAATGATTAAGATAATAGTAGTTACAAGAAAATTGGGATTATAGTGATTAATAAGGAGCAAGAGGTTTTTATGAAGATAGTCAGGAAAAGGTTTTCTGAGGAGCTGACTGAGTCCTGAAGGACTGAGAATGAGCTAATCTGTTGATAAGTAGTCAAGGGAGCATTCTAAGTAGAAAGAAGAGTAACAATGGCAAAGACCTCAGTTGAGAAGATGTTTGATGTGTTTGAGGAACAGAAGAACAGTTTACCTAGATAGTAGTGAGTAATGGGGAAAGGGTAGAAGGTGAATTCATCACAGAAGATGAATTCACAGAAGAAGGCAATTATTAGAGCATGAAAAAAGTTTTTTCTCAGGCATAGGGTAGGAATTTGGATTTTATACTAATAGAAATAGAAGGGAAACCATTAAAAGGCTTTGAGTAAGGTAGTGGCATTCTCTGATCTGAGGTTTAAAAAGAATCATTATGACAAGGGCTAAGAGAGGAAAACAAATGTGTCTGCGGGCTATCCAAGTTCAGAAAGTTATAGTGGTATGTGGTAGGGTGATGGTAATGAAGGAGAGAAGTGGTTTGAAATGAAATGTAGTCTGGAAAAAACCTAGAGAACTTGATGATGTTTGGGTTGGGAGTAGGTAAAGGAAAGGAAGGCATCAATTAAGTGTTTGTCTTAATTACCTGGGGGTAGAGGGATGCCATGTACATGAACAGGACTACAGCATGAACATCGGGGTGAGAACTAAGAGCTCTTTAGGACCCATCAAGTTTGAGATGCATGGTTTACATGGTGTACAGTTGAGAAAGAGGACACAAAGAACATGAATGACCTGTCCAAAGTCACACGACAAATAAATGGAGAACATAAACTTGACCCCAGATCTGTCTGAAGATACAGGTGTAACTGTTAGCCTACACTATTTTAACAGTGACTGACAACTCATGAGTTGTCATTAGATTGTAAAACACCTCACAAATAGTAATGAATACATGCTTACAAGCTTAACAATGGTAGCAAGAACTTTTAATTGTTTGTAAGTATCTCTATTGACAAGCTTCACAGAGCCAAGATGGGAATGTCAATAGTGCTACAAGGCGAAGTTGGTTGATGGAATGAGTAGCAAATATTTCCTTCCTTGGCTACTTTTCCTATTTGTTGGTTATCATCACCACCAGTGGTTCAACTGTAGAAATTCCTTTTGTCATGTAACTACGGAAACTATATCCAGTAGTTGCGTTACGTGACTAAATTCACTATAAGAGGATAGGAGCAGAAGGTGAAGTCAGACAATGATACAAACTACTTTCACCTGGCATTTGCATACTACAACCTTACTATGCAGAATGCTAGTCTATGTTTTAATCTTATTGAGCCCTTAGATGAGCCTCCTCAGTTAGGTTATACACATATTGTTACAATTACTGTTATACAAGTACTTGTATACAATTACTATTACAGTGGAGTTGCATATTACTTGGTGGTTGGGTTTTAAAGTACATAAGCAGGAAATTGTGTCTAGTCAAAATTACCCTTGAGAATTCTTTCAAAAAGTCCAACACAGCTGGTTTCCCCCACATGTTAGAATCTGTTGCTATTTCTTCCATTTACACTTGGTGAAGTGGATGGCTTCTCTTTGGGGCTATGTCATACCACAAAGTAGAGACACACTCAGTACAGCAAGAAGCTCATTTCTTCCTTCCTTTTTTGTCTTCCTCCCTGTCTCTTTCCCTTCCTTCCTTACACAAATTTATGGCCTCCTACATGTCAGGTATTAATGAAGACACTGGAAATACAGTGAGGAACCAGAGAGATAGGGTTTTGAACTCATGAGGCCTGTAGTGTAGCATGCATTGTGAGAAGCACACAGAATGCTGGAACAATAGTCCAGACCTTAGCCTTATATTAAAAAAAAAAAAAAAAAAAAAAGGCTCCCAATGTCTCCATTGCTTAATCTCTTGCTATTGAGATCCTTGACTCTTGGTCAATATTGGCCTGGGCATATCTGTTCAGCAGGAAGGACCCGCTTTCACCTTATTCAACTCTTACCTTTCCAACTTCCCTGGAGATTCTATTATATGCCTACAACCCGGGGAGGGGATTGTCTTTGTTACTGAGGATAAACCTACTTAAGTGAATGTTCCCCTGCAGAACCATTTATCTTCCCTTCCAATTTATACTGTAGACATGGCGCTCGTCCAAAGCACAGTGATTTATTAGGGTTTCTATTTAGGACTGTGTTTAAAGACACGATGCCCTACATTGTGGGATTGTTAAACTAAGAAATTCCCATATAATTAAATTGAAAGCAGAACAATTGGTGTGGGGGAAGAGAGTTGTCTAAAGTACATACAGTTTTTACTGTGAGACCATGGGACCCTTTGTGTCATGTCAGGCTACCCTCTTCTATTACTGGATAAAAGTAGAAAATTTAAGCAATGTGACTTCATTTATCTGAATGTGCTGTGTTGTAGAGTGGCTTTAAATGTTTTCAAGTAGTTGCCTCTGTAATTTTATAATGACTTGGTTTAATGTCATGGTCATTGAAATTTTTACATTTGCCTGAAGTAAGCTATGAAAGGAAACCAATGATTACTTACAGACAAGGGCCTTTTACAAATTGGTTTTTTAAAAAAGAGAGACATGAAAAAATGAAGTCTCCTGTATCTAAGGCAGTATCTTTAGATAGAAAGAGTACAAGATTGCTGTGCCCTTAATTTACGTGGAACCTCAGACATGCTGTCACATTTCTGGGCCTCGGTTTCTGTCAGGGTAAGTCACACCAGCAGGAATAACTAACAACCTTGAAATCTCAGTGGTTTAACACAACAAAAGTTTATTTCTCCCTCGCTTCAGTCTAAGGAATGTGTTTTGTGGGGGTGAGTTCTGGCCTTTCCAGGTTGGTGGCTCCGCCATTTTTAGAAGATAGTTTCAAATTAATACTATTTAAAAGTTTGTTATTGGCTAACACCGTTGCCTCATGAGGAAACCATCTTTGACACTAAACTTGTTCTTTGCTTTTAGGATTTTTTTCATCTTATCTTTCTTCTACTCTAGTCGGTGACTACAACTTTAACTTGAATAGTAAGAAATGAACCTTAACTCTTTGATACTAAATCATTAGCTTCCAAAAAAATGCTTAGGCTATAACCGACCACTAATTATGTAACATTTCATGCTCCTTAATTTCTTCAGTATTTAAAATGACAAATGTAGTAACTCTTTAATTCAGTGATTCTGGAAGTATTCTTCACACAACCTCAGCCACAAAAACAAAGACGTCTGGTTGCTTCAGGAGAAAGTCATTTTTTCCTGAAAGTCTTTCCCCAATTACTTTAGAGAATTCCGTTTTTTAAATTAATTATTATTATTATTATTATTTATTTATTATTTTTTTTTTGAGAGAGAGAGAGAGAGAGAGAGACAGAGTAGGCGTCAAGGGCAGAAGGCAAGGGAGAGAGAGAATCTTAAGCAGGCTCCATGCCTGGCGCTGAGCCTGATAAGGGGTTTGATCTCACGGCTCTGAGATTATGACCTGAGCCAAAATCAAGAGTTGGATGCATAGCTGACTGAGTCACCCAGACACCCCTGGAATTACAATATTTTAAAAAATATCTAAATTCTTCTCTCTTTTCTTTTTCTTCTAAGAAAAAGAAACTAAAATACCAAGGTTTTTTTTGTTTTTCCTTTTGGTTAAATGGAATATCTGTTAACATCTCAAGCAACATATTTTGGATAATGCCACTGTAGGTAGTAGGGAGAATTAGAAGATTGTAAAATATGGCAAGGAAATGAAGAAAATAGTGTTTGGAATGGATTAATTTTATAAATGTAAGGGATAGGCTGATAAAGGAAGGGACCAGAGGGACGTTCAAATACACTTGGGGTCTTTAATTAAAAAAACAAAAATAACCAGTCAAATTTTAAAAAATTAAATGAAAATCAGAGGACTGTTGCATATGCTATTTACAAAGAAAAAAAATCTAAGGAAAAGAGTGAGAGAGAATGCAATGGTGGAAAGGGGAAACTAGGTACCTAGTCAACACTTGAACACCACGGGGTAGGGGCGCTGACCCCTTCTCTCCTTCGCTCAAATTCCCATATAGCTTTTGAGTCCCCCAAACCTTAACTCTTAATAGTCTTCTGTTGAGCAGAAGCCATACTGGTAACATCACAGGTTTTGTATGTTATATGTATTAAATAATGTATTCTTACAATAAAGGGAATAGAAAATGTTATTAAGAAAATCATAAGGAAGAGAAAATCATTTACAGTACTGTACTGTATTTATTGAAAAAAATATTCGTACAAGTGCACCCACGCAGTTCAAACCCGTGTTGTTCAAGGGTCAACTGTATTAAACTAGAGAGCAGAGTGGTTAAAGGCAACGGTGTTGAGTCAAACACCTTGGGATTTTTTTCCTGGCTCTGCCTTACAACCTGTAGGACATAGGGAAGGTCACTTTACCTCTGTGATGCTAAGCTTATTCACTTTAACACACAGGCGTAGTTATGGTGTCTACTGATAGATTAAAAAGCACACTGTAAGTACTTACAAAAGAAGTTTTATTTTCCTTTTTTATTATTATTATGTTATGTTAGTCACCATACACTACATCGTTAGTTTTTGATGTAGCGTTCCATGGTTCATTATTTGCATATAACACCCAGTGCTCATTACAACACATGCCCTCCTTAATACCCATAACCACACTAACCCATCCTCCTGCCCCCCTCGCCTCTGAAACCCTCAGATTGTTTCCCAGTGTCCATAGTCTCTCATGGTTTGTCTCCCCCTCCGATTCCCCCCACTTTAGTTTTCCCTTCCTTCCTGTAATGTCCTCCCTGCTATTCCTTATGTTCCACATATGAGTGAAACCATATGATAATTGTCTTTCTCTGCTTGACTTATTTCACTTAGCATAATCCCCTCCAGTTCCATCCATGTCGATGCAAATGGTGGTTATTCATCCTTTCTGATAGCTGAGTATTATTCCATTGTATATATGAACCACATCTTCTTTCTCCATTCATCTGTTGAAGGGCATCTCAGCTTCTTCCACAGTTTGACTATTGTGGACATTGCTGCTATGAACATTGGGGTGCATGTGGCCCTTTTTTTCACTACAGCAGTATCTTTGTGGTAAATAACCAGTAGTGTAATTGCTGGGTCATAGGGTAGCTCTATTTTTAACTTTTTGAGGAACCTCCATACTGTTTTCCAAAGTGGCTGTACCAACTTGCATTCCCACCAACAGTATAAGAGGGTTCCTCTTTCTCCACATCCTCTCCAACATTTGTTGTTTCTTGCCTTGTTAATTTTTGCCATTCTAACTCGTATAAGGTGGTATATCAATGTGGTTTTGATCTGAATTTCCCTGATGGCTTATGATGTTGAACATTTTTTCATGTGTCTGTTAGCTATTTGTATGTCTTCCTTGGAGAAGTGTCTGTTCATGTCTTCTTCCCACTTTTTGACTTGATTATTTGTTTTTTGGGTGTTGAGTTTGATAAGTTCTTTATAGATCTTGGATACCAGCCCTTTATCTGTAATGTCACTTGCAAATATCTTTTCCTATTCTGTGGGCTGCCTCTTAGTTTTGTTGACTGTTTCCTTTGCTGTGCAGAAGCTTTTTATCTTGATGAAGTCCCAAAAGTTCATTTTTGCTTTTGTTTTCCTTGCCTTTGAAGACGTGTCATGAAAGAAGTTGGTGTGGCCAATGTCAAAGAGGTTATTGACTATATTCTCGTCTCGGATTTTGCTGGATTCCTATCTCACATTGAGGTCTTTCATCCATTTAGAGCTTATCTTTGTGTATGGTGTAAGGGAATGGTCCAGTTTCATTCTTCTGTATATAGCTGTCCAATTTTCCCAACACTGTTTATTGAAGAGACTGTCTTTTTCCATTGGATATTTTTTCCTGCTTTGTCAAAGATTAGTTGACCATAGAGTTGAGGGTCCATTTCTGGAGTCTCTATTGTGTTCCATTGGTCTCTGTGTCTGTTTTTGTGCCAGTACCATGCTGTCTTTGTGATCACAGCTTTGTAATATGGCATGAAGGAAGGCAAAGTGATGTCCCCAGCTCTGTTTTTCTTTTTCAACATTTCCTTGGTTAATCAGGGTCTTTTCCGCTTCCATACAAATTTTAGGATTGTTTGTTCCAGCTCTTTGAAAAATGCCAATGGTATTTTGATAGGGATGGCGTTGAAAGTATGGGTTGCTCTGGGCAGGATAGACATTTTAACAATGTTTATTCTTCCAATCCATGAGCATGGAATGGTTTTCTATCTTTTTGTGTCTTCTTCAATTTCTTTCACAAGTGTTCTGTAGTTTCTAGAGTACAGGTCCTTTACCTCTTTGGTTAGGTTCATTCCTAGGTATCTATGGTTTTTGGTGGTATTGTAAATTGAATCGATTCCCTAATTTCTCCTTCTACAGTTACATTGTTAGTGTATAGAAAAGCAACTGATTTCTGTGCATTGATTTTGTATCCTGCCCATTACTGAATTGGTGTATGAGTTCTAGTAATTTGGGGGTGGAGTCTTTTGTGTTTTCCACATAAAGTATCATGTATCTGCGAAGAGAGTTTGACTTCTTCTTTGCCAATTTGGATGCCTTTTATTTCTTTTTGTTGTCTGATTGCTGATACTAGGACTTCTAGTACTATATTGAACAACAGTGGCAAGTGTGGGCATCCTTGTCATGTTCCTGATCTTAAGGGAAAAGTTCTCAGCTTTTCCCCATCGAGAATTATATTCGCTGTGGGCTTTTCATAGATGGTTTTTACGAAATTGAGGAATGTTCCCACTATCACTGCACTCTGAAGAGTTTTAATCAGGAAAGGATGGTATATTTTGTCAAATGCTTTTTCTGCATTGAGAGGATCATAGGGTACTTGTCTTTTGTTAATGTGTTCTATCACTTCGATTGATTTGCAAATGTTGAGCCACCCTTGCATCCCATGAATAAATCCCACCTGGTCCTGATGGATAATCCTTTTAATGTACTGTTGGATCAAATTGGCTACGATCTTGTTGAGAGTTTTGGCATCCATATTCATCAGGGATATTGGTCTGTAATTTTCCTTTTTGATGGGGTCTTTGCCTGGTTTTGGGATCAAGGTAATGCTGGCCTCATAGAACGAGTTTGGAAGTTTTCCTTCTGTTTCTATTTTTTGAAACAGCTTCAGGAGAATAGGTATTATTTCTTCTTTAAATGTTTGGTAGAATTCCCCTGGGAATCCGTCTGGCCCTGGGTTCTTGTTTTTTGGGAGGTTTTTGATCACTGCTTCAATTTCGTTACTGGTTATTGGTCTATTCAGATTGTCAGTTTCTTCCTATTTCAGTCTTGGTAGTTTATACGTTTCCAGGAAAGCATCAATTTCTTCCAGGTTGCTTAATTTATTGGCATATAGTTGCTGATAATAATTTCTAACAATTGTTTCTATTTCCTTGGTGTTAGTCGTGATCTCTCCCCTTTCATTCATAATTTTATTAATTTGGGTCCTTTCTCTTTTCTTTTGGGTAAGTCTGGCCAGAGGCTTATCAATCTTGTTAATTCTTTCAGATAACCAGCTTCTAGTTTCATTGATCTGCTCTACTGTTTTTTCTGGTTTCTATTTCATTGATTTCTGCTCTCATCTTTATTATTTTCTTTCTTTTGCTTGGTTTAGGTTTTATTTGCTGTTCTTTCTCCAGTTCCTTTAGGTGTAAGGTGTGCATTCGGGATTTTTCTACTTCTTGAGAAAGGCTTGAATGGCTATGTATTTCTCCCTTAGGACCACCTTTGCAGTATCCCATAGGGTTTAGACCAATGTGTTTTTGTTCTCATTGGTGTCCATGAATTGTTTAAGTTCTTCCTTAATTTCCTTGTTGACCCAAACATTCTTTAGCAGGATGGTCTTTAACTTCCAACTGTTTGAATTCCTTCCAATTTTTTTCTTGTGATTGAGTTCCAGTTTCATAGCATTGTGATCTGAAAATAAGCAGGGAATAATCTCAGTCTTTTGGTATTGGTTGAGACCTGATTTGTGACCCAGTATATGGTTTATTCTGGAGAAAGTTCTGTGTACATTCTAGAAGAATGAGTATTCTCTTGTTTTAGGGTGGAATGTTCTGTATATATCTATGAAATACATCTGGGCCAGTGTATCATTCAAAGCTCTTGTTTTGTTGTTGTTGTTGTTGTTATTTTTTGTTTGTTTGTTTGTTTTGGTTTGGTTTTCTTTGTTGATCTTCTGCTTAGATGACCTGTCCATTGCTGAGAGTGGAGTATTGAGGTCTCCTACTATTAATGTATTATTATCAATATGATTCTTTATCTTGGTTAACAGTTGGTTTATGTAGTTGGGTGCTCCCATGTTGGGATCATAGATATTTACAATTGTTAGATCTTCTTGTTGGATCGACCCTTTAAGAATGATATAATGTCCCTCTGTAGCTTTTCTACAGTCTTTAACTTAAAATCTAATTTGTCTGATATGAAAATTGCTACCCCAGCTTTCATTTGATGTCCGTTGGCAAGAAAAATGTTCTTCATCCCCTCACTTTCAGTCTGGATGTATCTTTACGTTCAAAATGAGTCTCTTGTAGACAGCATATGAATGGGTCTTGTCTTTTTATCCAATCTGCAACTCTGTGCTGTTTCATGGGAGTATTTAAGCCATTCACATTGCGAGTGATTATTGAAAGATATGATTTTAGTGCCATCATGTTGCCTGTGAAGCCCTTGTTTCTATAGATTGTTTCCTTAGATCTAAGATTTGCTAGTTTTACTATTATTTGTCAAGGTGTTTCTGTTCTCTTTGATCTTGAGATGGGTCCTCTCTGCCTCTTGGGCACAAATGCTTGTTTCCATCTCCAGATTAGGGAAGTTCTCAGCTATGATTTGCTCAGTGTATCTTCTAGCCTTCTCTCTCTCTCCACCCCCTTGGGGATCCCAATAATTCTGACATTGGAATGTTTCATGGTGTCATTAATCTCTTTCAGTCTGATTTCTTGGGCTTTAAGCTGTTTTTCTCAGGCCTCCTCAGTTTCCTTCTTTTCTCTCATCTTATCTTCTAGCTCACTAATTTGTTCTTCTGCCTCATTTACCCTGGCAGTCAGGGTATCCAGTTTAGACTGCATTTCATTCATAGCATTTTTAAGTTCGGCCTGATTAGATCTCATTTTTGCCCTTAGAGATTCTATATTGTCATGAATATTTTTCTCAAGCCTAGATATCGACTTCATAATTGTTACCCTGAAGTCTATTTCTGACATCTTGCTTATATCCATATCCATTAGGTCTTTGGCAGAGGCCATAGTCTCTGATTCTTTTCTCTGTTGAGGGTTCTTACTCTTGGTCATTCTGTTGGGGGGTGGTTGAGGGAATGTACAGAGTCCACAGTATTAACCACTACCCAAGCATTGGGTGAGATGCACCTGTTTTATAGGGACCCTAGGGTTGTTGTCCTCTTGTTCTTGCAGCCTGCCTTCTGGGGGAGGGGCCTACCACGCTGTTACTCAGGCAACCTGGCTTGGGCAGAGTTGCCCTGCCCCCTGTTGGGGAGATGGGCTCAGTGAAAACTGGTTTTTTGGGCTCTGGTTCTCTGGCGGCTTTCCCTGGTGGCTTTCTGTGTCTCTTCTGAGAGTCAGAGCAGAAGTGACTGCATGCAAACCTTTGTCCCAGAACAGAGAAATCGCAGTCTGCTCTTCACAGAGCTCTCCAGGACTACACAGTCTCTGTTTCTGTCTGCACTGCTGAAAACTACAGCCTCTGGGGTTGTGCACTCCCCAGCAACACTCCTAGCGGTGGAACCCAGGAACAGGCACGTCTCTGCTCTTTGTGCTTCTAAAACCATGAGCCCCTCCGCCCCCCATTCGCACACAGGTGCACACCCGCAGCTCCTGGATCCTGTCTGGGGTCTGAACTAAAGTCCTCCCCCCCCCACCCCCACTCCGCTACTGGTCTGCCAGTCTGTGGACACTTTTACGCTCCAGTGTCATATCACCTTCCCAGCGCCAGCTTGTGAGGGTTCCCTCCCCCTTCTGTTTATCTTCTGATATCTGCCTGCAGAATCATGCCTCTGGCTTTCATACCTCGAGACCACGGGAGATTTTCTGCTTGTAGAGATCCAGATACATCTTCTTACATCTCAGGCTGATTTTGTGGGTGTTCAGAATGGTTTGGTAGATATCCAGGTAAATTCAGGGGACCGGTTGAAATAGGGTCCCCTGCTCCTTTACCATCTTCCCCAAGAGCCACCAAGATATTTTATTGTTCTTATTGAATTTGGATTGCTTTCAGAAATTTAAAATGAAAATGAACTTTTGTTATAAATAAGATGCTTAGCTATTTAAAAACTTAAAAAAATCATGGAACCCCATTCTTCAAACTATTTCAAGGGATTAATATATCGTGATTAATACATTGCTGCATTCGAAAGGAAAACCCACCTACTTGCTCCTGTTCCTTTTCCATCCTGAAATGTTATTCAAAGAAGCTGTGTAGAATGCCAAGAGATCTACAGGTTGTTTTTTTAAAAAAAAAAACACAACAAACCATTGGATAAAACCAAACACCGGTGGCAATTTTTGAAATAAACTGTGAAAAGCTTATGGTATAAGCCGAAGATATATTTCCTCATAGGCTGTATCTAAATCGAGACAAATGAATATATCCTAACCAATGTAAAGCATCTGGAACTCCAAAAAAGCTGAATTCCACTGCTAGAGGGGTGGAAAAGTCAATGATCAATATGCCTGACTGTCAATATTAGGACTTAATTGTTTCCATTATCCCTAATGAAAATTCAGTTCCATAATATTTGTTGTAACTCTGCAGGGCAGGTGTTGGGTCTTATTCACTGTCATTTCCCCAGGGCTTCACTCAACATGTGCCACTTAATGATTCTCAATAAATGTCAGAGGGACAGATGAATGATGGAGGACACGGATAAAGCAATGAATGTTTGCACAAAGGGGGCGGTACAGGTGGATGTGGATAAATAGCATGAAAAAGAAACACTTAAAAAGAAGAATAAATACAATTTGGCTACAAATGCATACCTTAAGTGAAGGAACAAAATTTGATTTGTAAGAAGCAAGACAGCTGAATGATATGATTCTCTTCCGGTTTAAGAAGCCAGAATTCTCTAAATCTTTAAGCTTGGTTCCAGACTGCATTAATGGTAGTGCATTTGCTGGAAATTTGGAATTCAGGAAGGAAGGCCCACTTGGGAGAATATAAAAATACGTGCTTTGGGGTCTATGGTATTTGAAGATTGAACATTGGAGCAGAGCTATCTACTAGAGAGCTGGAGATATGGGATCAACTAGAATAGATAAGGATTAAATGTGTGGTTCTCAAGTCCTTTTTCTCTAGGCAAAGATAGTTTTGTGGCAAGGAGTGATTGACTAGCTGAGCATTTTTGCTATGCCTGGACCATCAGTCATGATGTTATACACAAGGAGTAGAGAACACTGGTTAATTGGGTAAATTGATTACATGGAAATCAGTGAACAGAGATTCTAAAATAATGACAATGATAATAGTTCGCATTTACTGAGCCTTTATAATGTGTCAGGTACGTTAGTGTTTTCGTGTATTTTTATATTTAATTCTTCCTGCACTTCTGTGATATAGATCGGGAATTGGCAAACTTTTCCTGTAAGGGCCAGATCATAAATATTTTAGGCTTTGTGGGCCATATAATTCTTGTCCTAGTTAGGACTCTGTGATTGTAGCAGGAAAACAATCATTGACAATATGTAAATGAATGGGCATGGCTTCGTTCCAATACACCTTTATTACACAAACGGACAATAGGCCAGATCTGCTAACCCTGGATGTAGATATCACTCCCATTTAATATCGTCTGATCTGCAGAGCCAAGATTCCAACGCAAGTCTTTGCCAGAGCCTGCTCTCTTAATCACTCCTTATATTGCTTGAAATCAAGTTTCAGAAAGGCACTCTCAGCAGAGGAATGGATTGGATAGGAAAAAATTAGTGGCAGAAGACAGGGAGACAAGATGGCAAAAGTCCAAATATGATCCACCAACCTCCAAGACCAGGGAGGTAAAGGTAGTAATGGATGGAAGAGAATGGGCGGAGGTCTACTGTTGGGATAGAATCCCTGGGATTTTGCAACTGATGGAATACAAGATGGTATGTTAGAATTGGGAATGTGTATATGAGGGTTGCAAAGCATTACATGAAACCAGCTCCTGATCTTGTGGTTGTATGTTGTAGCTAAAAAGAAGAGAAAACATCACTGCATCAAGATGAGCCAGCCTTGCTTTTGTGAATCAAAAAACTGCTTCTCCCCAGGCAGAAGAAAATACATGTAGTATGACCATCAGTTCAAATCTCCTGAGCAAACTCCCTGTTTTGACAGCGTTTCAACACTGTGTCAATTACAGGGCCATCTTCCCTACATGAAGCAGCCCTGACCTTGCAGTTAATCAGGGACTCACTTGGGTAACCACTTGGCAGTTGCCCCGAGGAGCTCCCTGTAAACCTATGACAAACTGTGTCGCTTGCATAAATGCTCTCATAGCTAGAGATTGTTTGTGGGGCCTGAAAGTACTTTTTGCACATTTTCAGATTAGTGCTGAGGCTTTTGCTAGTCATGTTGCCTATCACTGAGAGATGCCAGAGTCTGCAAATGGCGAAATGCCCAAGCTTTTTGCTCTCAGTGGAAACAAATCTTTCCTTTTCCCAGTCTCCTGCCTTTGGTCCCTACGTTACACCATTAGCCAGGGTCCACCTTGAATCAGAGCTGTGTATACACACGTTGGCCTCCTTAACTAGATTGCAGGTAAGTTGAACACCAAAGGGAGAGACTCATTTGTTCTTCTAGGCTTTGGGTTAACACAAAGGGAGTCTGCTAGTTGAATCGAACATCAGACCAAAAAGGCCATAGAAATCTCATGAGGATACAGGTGGGAGCTGAAGTACAATGAGGGCTTATGAACAGATTTTTAGAACCACTGCTGTAAAGATAAAGACGATGTTCACATTTTTACAAAATATTTACATGCCAGAGGAATTATGGAGCGAGGTGTACTTTCTTCTGTGGATGAACGAAATAATTGAATAGGAGACGTTTGTTAATTTTTTAGTATATGTATCTAAAAAGACTTCACCTGCTTGGAGAGTACAGAAAATAGGGCTGCTACAAAGATAGAAATGACATGGTTAGTCTCAGTAGAAGCTGAAAATGTAAGGCAGGTTTCCAATCTGCCTTACAGCAAAAGCATGGGCTAATGACAGGCTTAGTGAATTGGGCACACCCACCCCAAACTTTGTGTGGTTTGGTAGTTTGGGATTTCCCAAGAGCACAACTTGAGACCTGGATTTTGGCTTATTTGTTTATTTGGGAAGTAAACCCAGAAACTCCAGTGAAGGAATGGGGTAAGTGAGGAAGAGCGTAGAGGAAAGGCCATTAAAAGGAGTGTTGATGAGCGGGTTACAGATATAAACAGCTGAGCCTCAGTATTCCTGACCAGCCTCTGAGGAATCTTCTAGAAAACAGGTTAGAAGGGCCTCAAAGAGAAGCTTGGCTGTTTGCTAGCTTCTATACATCATTGGTTGATGTTTTTCCCAAGGCATGGGCTAGTGAGCTCCTGGGGCTAGTGAGCCCCAGGTGGCAAAGTGAAAAAAAGATTCAAGATGAAAGGTAGTCAGCTTGCCAGGAACTGTGCACTGTAGTGGCGGGTCAGCTCAGAGCTGGGCTGGGGGGATATCAGGCAGGGCAGCATATCAATAGCAGCTTCTCCATGTTGGAAGCTGGATACAAAAGGAATACAACAGTAGGAGAACCGTCTGTGGTGGTAAAGCCCTGGTCGGAGCACTTAGGGTCTAGGGTCAGTGATGGTCTCTGGGGTAGAGTGCAAAGTCATCAGTGCTACACTCCAAGGTCATTCCACTTAATCCTCATAACTACTCCATCATACCAGCCGGGGAGGAAACAGAGCCTTAGGGAGGAAAGCATAACTGGTCTGAGGTCATACAACTACCATCGCAAGTAACGACGTTTTTGTGCCAAGAGAGCATAACAGGTAGTCAACATGGGGTTGCTGTTCTTCATATTTAGGGAGATTCAGAATATTGTAATAATAGCAACAACGATGACAGTTCTTTGACTTTGTAGAGCACATGTCCATGCGCTTTATCAAACATCTTGTTTATCTTGCTTCATTCATGGGGAGGTATCTCTATTCTCTTTTTACAGGTGGGGAAGCTGAGGCTCCAACATACAATCATTTGCCCAGGAAGCCATGTAATTAAGTGCAGTCTGAGCGCAAGTTGAGTCTCTATCCAGCGTGCTTTCCCCGCCTCCCGGGAGGCAGCAGAAGATGAATGTGGCATGCAAACAGGGCAGTTCATGTTCCTTGTAGATATATACCTCCTCCTATTCAATTCCCAGGAACGTACCTTGAGGTTAAAGGATCTGTTTGCAGAAGTTTTGGAAAACCCCACCGTTGCAAAGGTAAACACGCAGCCTTAATGCATATTGCAGGCTCCCTAGTTGCAGGATGGAATTAGCAGACAGTTGATGTAACCACCTGCTGTCGTCTGAGGGGGAAGAAGGATTTAGAGGGCACGTGAGAATCTGGAGAAATGGTTCCATAGAAAGTTGAGAACCTTTGAAAAGAAGGCTCTGGTTGTTACAACTGGATGTGTATGAGTTTTCCCTCAGGGTTTAGAAGCGAACAAAATGAGATTTTACAAAATATTTACGTAGTGACAGTTTGCTGATCTATGCATTTGGAAGGGCTATTTCCTAATTTATGATACCTTGTTAGGCTCTGTAGCATCAAGGAATGCATTGGATTGCATTGGCTTTCTCTCATTTTGAGAAGATGAGTGGTAGAATTCTGAATGGCATTACAGATGAAATATTAGACATTTTGACTCTATGTAGTTGTCCCCGTGACCTATAGAAATGTGTAGTCTTGCCAAGGCAGGTCATATACAGCCTGAGGATGGGATGGCTCACAGTCCCAAAGGCATTGATGTGCATTCAGTTTTAAAGGCACACGAAGCCATCAGGTCAATCGGATCTTCCCCTTTGTGTATTTGACCATCTGGGGTTTTTTCTGACACTTTTATGAGAAGTAATTAAATGCCAGGCCTACATTATTGGACTTAAAAAAAAAGTCAGAGTGATATAAAAAAAAATGAAAAAACCCCCCAACTCTTCTTGGGGTTCTTCCTGTTACAAAAATCAAACCAAAAGGGGCAAGAACACAATGGTAAAAGTAAAAGAAAACTGTTATCAGAAACTGGTATCAAATTACGTATGCGTAATTGCTCACTTGGTGTTGATATGTTTTACAAAGCAGCAGAAAGAGATTGTCGTCTGGTTAAGGCTGCATCAGGATGAATTTTTACACAGTATACATACGCTGAGCACGGCTGGGCTATTCTTTGAGTTCGCTCTTTTGGTTATCTGTTGTTGCCTAATGAAATAACACCACACTTGGAGGCTTCTACAAAAACGATTTGATTCTCGTGCTCCCAAATCACAGTTCGGCCGCTCCACTCGGGCTGGAGGCTCTCCTCTCAAGACGGCCTCATTCCCATAGCTGGTGGGTTGGTGAGGGCTGCCGGCAGTGCCCTCCTGGAGCTCCTGGCTGGGGTCTTGGTTCTCATCCACATGTGCCTCTCGACGGGACCAGGTTGGACTTGTCACAGCATGGCTGTTTCGGGATGGTCAGATCTTTCCCAATAGCAGGCTTCCTCCACAGTACGAAAGCAGAAGACGTAGACTTTCTTTAACCTTAAGCACAGGGGCCCCGGGGTGGCTCAGTCGGTGAAGCACCTGCCTTCAGCTCAGGTCATGGTCCTGGGGTCCTGGGATCGAGCTCTGCGTCAGGCTCCCTGCTCAGCGTGAAGTCTGCTTCTCCTTCTCCCTCTGCCCCTCTCCCCTGTTCATGCTCTTTCTCTCGCTTGCTCTCTCTCTCAAGTAAATTAAAAAATTCTTAAAAAAAAAAAAAACAAACTTAAGCACAAAAGAGGCACATCATCATTCCTGTTGCATTTTGCTGGTCACCGAATTCAAGGGCAGGGGCAAGAAATGGGCATGAATCCCTGTAATGTCCTTCATTAGGGGCCAGTAAACTACGTGAGCTCTGTGTATTATAATTGAGGACCAGTTTTTGAACTTCCCTTTGGGAATCTGATTTGTGTGCAAAGATGTGAGATCGATGCCCTGCCATGGTGATCAGGGATAGGGTGTGCGCCCATCCTTGCAGGTGCAGAAGGATGCAATTTGGGGAGAAGTGTAAGATTAGACATTTAGGAGCTGCTTGAGTACTGTCCAACAAACCGTTTTAAGAACTCCATAGCATTACTGTTCACATCCATAAAATGCCATGAACAACACGAGGCCTATTAACTACTTGAAATGAATGTTTCGCACAAATTATTTGAATAATTCCCCCCTTATGCTTTTGAAGGGGCAAGCGTTGGAGATTATAGGCGATTTGGTTTAAACACAAAGTACTAAATCCTCCATTTCTCTGAAAGAATTGTGGAAACTTGGTTAAAAAATTTAGTGCACTATTATCATTCAGTGTGATGTGCATGGCATCCTTTCCCCTAGGTGGGGAACAACCGTAGCCTAGAAACAGAGGAAAATGTCTTTCATTAAAATTCAGAGTGAAGTATTAGGGAATATGCCTCCATCAAACATAGTTATCCTGGCCAGCATCATTAACATTGATAATTTGTTACTTAAGTCTCTGGAAATGTATCAAAGTTAGGGTCTCTACCCTTGCTAATGGGACTTGTAAAGCAAGTCTTGGAAGTTCGTATCCTAAAGCAACATACCCGTTGATCAAAGTTTCAGGACCTATGAGTTTAATGGTCATTCTCATAATTAAGATTTCTGCCTGATGTTAATTTCCCTAGGGACTGCCCGACTTCTTAGAAGGGCTATTTCCTAATTTATGATACCTTGCTAGGCTCTGTAGCATCAAGGAAGATTGCTAAGCATGTGTAGTCTGAATCACGACAAAATGAGGGTAGCCAACAATTATGGAGCGCTCCCTCTCTGCCACACACTGGTAAAGTTATTATCATAATCTCCAGTTTTTCAAAAGAAAAAAATCAAAATATACATGAATTATGTAAATTATCAGAGCCGGGACTCAAACTCATACAGCTTTATTCCCAGGTCTGAGTGCTTGACTCCAGTAGCAACACCTGTGATGACCACCATTCTAGATGGGTGGTTCTCGCGTGTGGTCCACAGGACTTGTGAAATTGCAGAACCTTGATGCCCTTGCAGATCTCTTGGATCAGAAACTCTGAGCGTGGGGCCCAGTGATGTGTGTTTTCTCCCTCCCACGCTCAAGTTTGAGAATCACTTATTTTGACTTTAACTTCCAGAAAAATGTTATAAATCACAGGGTTCACTGATGCATGCTATGACACCACGGGCTTCTCGAGGCATCTAGTACTCAACAGAGATCAATGTACTTCAGGGAAATGATCCACGTCCAATGAACATGCCAGCTATGGTGTGACTTTATGATCATGTCTTTCACCGTTGGGTTGGAATCTGAATTGGCTGTGTTTCCCGACTCTCCAGTTGATTCTATGCTTCGGTTTCCTCCTCGTATTAAAATATAGATAATGATGCTTGCTTTCTTCCCGCACAGAAATAGTCTAAGAATTAATGAGCTATATTAAACTCTTTCAGTTCCTGGAAGAAAGGCAGTATATAAACAGTATATTAATATTTTAAACAGGTTAACTTTTTCTATGTGAATAGAAGTCTTTTTTCTTTTGATGATCAAACATGTTGCCTTTTCCCCAAAGAATTTTTTTGATTTTTCAATTTCTTCTTTAAAGGCACCAACCAGATTTCTTTCTCAACCCCAGAGGAAAGAATAGCTAGATAAGAAAGCATTTTTTTTCTGAAAAGAGCTGAAGTTTTTAAATCCAGGTTTTACAAATAAGAAGAAGCAGTGTGGTCCTATACCAGGAACGCTGAGTTAGAAATCCAGTAACACCAAGGTTAAGCCCTCTCTGTTACATGTTAGGGTACAAATTAGGGTGGCCTCTTCCTCTTTCTTGGCTTCAGCTTATGGAACTGTAAAAAAGTGACAGTATAGCACAGAATTAAAGAATACAGGCCCTGGCTCCAAAGAACTGATTGTAAATCCTGACTTGGCTATTCCCCAGCTGTGTGACCTTAAGTTAGTTACTTACCCTCTCTGATTTTTCATCTCCTTATACGCATAATAAGGATAGTGATAGGATTAAAAAAGGCAAGCGATTTAAAATGCTCAGTTCAGTGCCTGGCACTCAACAGTAAGTGCCAGCTGTTGCGATCATTAATAAAAATTCAGGCGTAGACTAGACGATCCCAAAGAGGACTTGCCACTTTGTGATTTTAGGATAACTTCTGCAAGTTTCTTACAGGATCTCCAGTTGCTTTCTTTCTTAAGGGTTCAACATTCATCATGTATTTATTGAGCATCTACTACATGCTGGGACCATTCGAAGCACTAGGGCTACATTGAGCAGAGATAAGTCTTTTCCCTTCGGCAGTTTGCATGCCAGGGGGAGCTGACCTTTCTGGAACTATTCCAGGTACAGAGAAGTACTCCATACATTTTGGTTCCATCGAACGGAATTCCGTTTTTGGACTGAAAAATTTCAACACGGACAAGAAACTATTTTTCTTAGCCGTCACCTCTTCAAAGAGATTAAGATTTCCCTTTGACGAGTGCTCTGCTTATTTATTTATTTGTTTTTTGTGCAGTGATGGCTCACCGCTCAGTGCATGTATAAAGAATTATGGGAAGGAGGGAGGCATCTCTACTTTATCTTGCCTGGCTTGGGGGGAGACTTGAAAAATTAGGGTAGATTGGAAAGGAGGGCACGGCGGCTTGTTTAGTAGGAGGCAAAAGGCGTTTAGAAATCCATCTCTTCAGTTGCCAATTCCTGTTTACAGGTTAGGAAGAAAGGTGTTTTGAAATTCAGCTACCTATCTGTGTCAGGGGGTATTTATCTAGAGGTTTTGGGACATCTGAAATGATGCTGTTGCAGCCTGTTGGGAGGAAGCTGTTGTGAAACCTTTCTGGATTCAGGCAGAGTCTTCCTCCTGCTACTTTGTCTCCATGGCCCGGAACAACACTGGAGATCTCAGCGGATGTAAAGATTTTTAAGCAGGAAGGAGCGCGCTTCTTTTATTTCTTCCAGCATAAATTAAACATCACAGCAGACATCGGGCTGGGAAAAGTTACAGGAAACTAAAGTACTTCCAGCACTTTATTAATGCAGTCTGGCCAATGGGTTCCAGGGGGCGGTGAGATCAGCAGCAGGTAGGAGCCCTGGGTGATCGGCAGCCAGCCCCACAGACAGGCTAGGGCTCGGGGGGCAGGGTGGTTATTGTCCTGGCTTGAGATGCTGTATCATATCCAGGTCTGGAGACGGGAATCGGAAACACGGGCAGAAAGACAGGACCAAAGAGCCTTATCAGCAACTTGCAGCAGCACCAAGCCCCGGTCTAGACAAGCCGGGGAGTGTCAGGACCAGAAGCCAGGCTGGGCTGGAGAGGGAAGGGGCCAAAACAGTGCACGGGCTGGAGTTGAGGGTGTGCCAGCATGCTTGTCCACCTGCAAAAGGGAGTGTAGTTATGACGAGGCCAGCTGGCAAAAGAAGGTCAAGCAGAGATTATTAGGACAAACCAGAGACAACTTGGGTGTCCCAGCAGATGCATTAGTTTCCTGGGGCAGCCGTAACAAACGACCTGAAACCTGGTAGCTAACAAAAGATATTCAACCTCTCACAGTCCAGAGCCTAGAAGTCTAAAAATCAAGGTGTTTGCGGTGTTGGTTTCTTCTGGAGGCTCTGAGGGAGGTGTTCCATGCCTCTTTCCCAGCTTCTGGTGGCCATATGGCAGTCCTTAGGGTTCCTTGGCTCATGGATACATCACTCCAATCTCTGCCACCCTCTTCACATCACTCACCTTCTCCTCTTCTGATAGGTACACCTGTCACTGGAGTTAGGGGCCACCCTAAATTCAGCATGATCTCATCTTGAGATTCTTAATCATATCTACGAAGAGCCTTTTACCAAATAAAGTTACCTTTATAGATCCAGGGGTTAAGACTTTGTCATATCTTTTTTTGAGGCCACTATTCAACTCACTATCATAGATATGGAGTCAGAAAACTTGGGTTTGAATCCCAATCAATAATATGACAATAACTACACTTTTTTTTTTTTTACCATTTGTCGGACACTCATTCATGATCAACAAATATTTATTGATCATCTGCTGTACACCAGGGAGTCTTCTAGATTCTGGGACCTCAGTGATAAACAACACTGGCAGAAATCTCTGTCCTCATGGAGGCTGCACTCTAGCAGAGGTGGGGGGAGATAGACAAACCAATAATAAATAAACTGAAGTGTATGGTATGTCTGATGGTGACATTAAGAGACTGAATGAGGGGACATGGATAGGAAGTTCTGGTGGTGAGAAGGTTGAAATTTTATTTTAATTTTTTAAATTTATTTATTTGAGAGAGACAGAATAGGTGAGAGCATGAGCGGGGACGGGGGAGAGGCAGAGGGAGAAGCAGACTCCCTGCCGAGTGGGGAGCCAGACGCAGGGCTCCATCCCAGGACCCTGAGACCATGACCTGAGCCAAAGGCAGAGGCTTCACTGACTGAGCCACCCAGGTGCCCTGAGAAGGTTGCAATTTTAAATAGGATGGTCCAGGAAAGCTTCAGTAAAAGCTACCGTATGAGCAAAATCTTCAAGGAGGGAAGGCAGTTAGCCTGGTAGACACCAGAAGAAAGAGTCTGCCAGGTAGAGGGAACAGTGGAGTGCAAAGAACTCGGGGCTGCAGGCTGGAGAGTAAGCAGTCCAGCCAGGCAGAAGGGGAGTGGGCAAGATGGAAGGGTCGACGTAGACAAAGTGAAAGAGATGACAGCAGTCAGATCGAGCCCCTTCAGCTGGCTCTCCAGTGGAAGGACTTTGACATTTGCTTGGAGGGGAATGAGGAGCCCCTGGGAATTTTGAGAAGAGGGGTGGCATGATGTGGTTTCCTGATCGGAGGATCACTTCTGCATCTGTCTTGAAAACAGAGTCCCGTGGAGGCAGGGGCAGAGCTGGGAGACCCTTACTGCCCTACTCCACGAGAAGGATAGCCGGGGCTTGGGCCAGTGGAGGCTGGGAGAAATGATGGGCTTCAGCATGTATTCTGGAGCTGGGACTGCTAGAATATGCTGATGGTTGAAGTGAGAAATGAAGGAAAGGAGTCAAGGATCCCTCCAAGGTTTGGGGCCTGAAAGCTGGAAGCATGTACTGAGAGGGGGGTGCTAATCACTGCACATGCATTAGACAACGCACTGCTCAGCCCAGTAAGGCTGGTAATCTCACTGTACCCATTTTATAGATGAAGAGACTGAGTCTTTCAACACTTAAGTAAACTGTGAAGACCGTAAGTACCTGAAATAGGACTTGGACCCAGATCTTCGGTATTTATTATCCCAGACTCCTCATTCCCAAGGCCCCAGTTTTTCCCTCTATGAAGAGGATCTGATTATCTTAATTACAGCCGCAAGATGTAGTTGTTGATGTAAGGGTTGTATGAGAGTGAACATAAAAATGCCTCATAAACTCCAAGGTACTATACAATTCTGTATGCTAGCTAGTAACACAATATCCCAAACTTTGTGATATAAAATAACAGTTTATTATTATCTCTCATAGTTTGGGAGGTGGACAGGGATCAGCTTGGTGGTTCTTGCTTGAATGTGTCCCATAGTTGCAGTCGGCAGTGCTGGGCTCAGACCATCCCAGAGGGCTTCTGCCCTTACAGGGCTGGTGGGTGATACGAACTGTTGGTTAGGACCTCAGCTGGGATTGTGGGTTAGAACACTACACACAGCCTCTCATGTGGCCGGGGCTTCCTCACAGCCTGGTGGCGGCACCCCAAGAGCAAACATCCTTAAGAAGAAGAATCAGGTAGAAGCCGTATTGTTTTTTATGATGGAGTGTGGGAGGTCACATAGAATCACTTGCGCCTTCCTGTATGGATTAAGGCAGTCACAGGGTTCCATTAGGATCTAAGGAAGGGATATAGACCCCACCTCTTGATAGGGGAGTAGCAAAGTCACGTGCAAGTCATATATTAAGAGAAGTCTGTGGGATGAGAGATATGGTTGTGACCATCTTTGGGAAATATGACCTACACTGAAGTGGAAGATATTGTAAAGGAAGTTCATCAAGGAAAGGGGTTTGACAAAATGAGACACACTGGGGTGAAGCCAGGCACAAGTAATCGGAAAGAGAAAATTAGAGCAGGCTACTAGGAACGGCCTCCCAGGGTGGGAGCAGACTAAGCAGACAGCATCACACAGTCAGATGATGATGGATGTCTGGGCCCAGATCAGGGAAATTCTGCTCATTGTTGCATTTTTTCCCTATCTTTTTATCTGATGTGTTCCTAAATTTATAAGAAGAGCCCCAGGTAATAATGTTATAGAAAAAAATAAAGGCGTAGGGAAACATATCAAGAACACAATTCCCCATCTTCCCGCTGTACGTACCAGAACCAGTGTGAAAGTGCTGGTGTTGGGTCCTGTTGTCTGCCTGCTGGGGGCCCAGGACAGAGCATAAGGGCTTTGGGCCTGAAAATCCCACAGACATTGCTTTAAAGTTTCTTTTAGCTGGGTGATCTGATCAAGTTACTTAACTTCCCTGCACATCAAATTCCCAGTCTGGAAAATGCTGATAATGATGAAATAATCATATAATGGGCCCCAGGGGCTAGAAAACAGGAAGTTGTCCATGCAGAGTAGCTTGTAAAATCACTATTAAATAAATGTATTAATGTTTTTACAAAAATGATCTCACAAAAACAGCATGTATGCTGTTTTGTGTCTGCTTTGTTCATATGACAGCTGTATCTTGAACATCTTTAAGACTCTGGAAACAGACACCTACAGCCGTCACTGTATTTATGAGACGCACACCTCCTCAGTGTGAACTACAATTTGTTTAGCTGTTTCTAATCATTGGCTATTTAGCTTTTTAAAAACTTACTTTTAACCTCTTATATATACCACTGTAAAAACCAACGTTAATACTTGCCTAATTATTTTCTTACTGCTTGGCACGTCTGTTTAATAAACAAATGAATATTGACAAATTTCTAGAAGTGAATTTGCTGGACTCAAACTATCCCATTCAAGATTTTTTTTTAATTTACTTTTTATTATGTAAAATTTCAAAATAAGAAAAAACCGGAATGGATTGTGTAATGAACATCAGTGTAAGACTAGCATCTGTATTTAGCCTGTTAGCATTTTGCTACATGTGCTTGACCTGTATTTTTCTTAAGCATTGAAAAATAAAACATATCCATCATGACATTTTACCCTAATACTATAGTATGCTTTTCATAAAAATGGGGACATTTTCCTATATAACCATATAATCATACATAACAAAATTAAGTATAATTTCCTAATATCATCTGATACAGTTTATTTAGAAATTTCCCAGTTGTATAAAATCCATTTTACATCCTTCTATGGTACTTTTTTTTCAAGTCAGATCCCGGGCAAGAGCCTGAATTACCTAGGGTCATTATTGTTTCTTGAGTGTCTTTTAATCTCAAGTCATCCCTACCACCTGTTTCTCCCATTGAACATTGACTTGTTGAAGAACTCAAGCTAGCTGAACTTTTCCCCTGCTGATCGTTCAAACCGCCGTTTAAAGAAAAATCTCGGAAGTGAAATTGTTGGACCAGAAGGCCATCGTGGTTTTAGGCAGTCCTCCTGGTGTGAGCACTTCACGGCCTTCAGAACTGCGGCTCCCACGTGAGGTCTTGCATGGGAGGCAGGTGCTTTCAATGAAAAGGGTTGGCTTTGGCAGGCCCCGCCCACCCATCCAGCAGGGATCCAAGGGTCTGTTGTTCAGGGCAAAGCTTCCTGAGGGTAGGGGGGACCACGGTAAATGAGTACCAGAAAGGACACTCCGGTTTAATGGAAAAGGTGGCCTGAAGTCCAAGACGAGAAAAGATGTTTTGAGATTTCATTCCACTCCATTCAGAGGCCGGTGAGTTTCTCCTGGGCACGTTTTTATTCCTGCTGGTGGGCTGGCTGAAGGAGAGCTGCATTGTCACAGACGTGCATTGAAATTCTAGTTGCCTGTGAGTAGGGTGACTCGTTACCTTGAAAAAAACCACTTAAAATCCCATTTTATTTGGCACTTTGATGTATGCCAGGGACTGAGTCCTTTTTGGAGGACTCAGCTGTCTTTCCCCTGCTGGGGGTGGAGATACTGCTGCTGAGAGGTGAGCAGGTCTGTTATTCTCCAAGACAGGTCTTCTCAGACACTTATGTGCATAAGAATCCTCTGAAGGGCAAGGAGAGTTTGAAATAACCAGAGACTCTCCTAAGATTCTGATTCCATAGATGAGACCCCGGAATCAACCGTTTTTAACAGCCAGCCTAAGACGTTTTGACTCAGGTGGTCCAGGGACCATCATTGAAGAAATCTGATCCTGAAGCCTCAGTTTACTTGTCAGTGAAAGGTAACATTTTATAGGGATTGCTATGTGCCAGATATCCTTCTAGCTACTTTACACACGTTGACTGTCAATCCTCACAGACACCCTATGAGCTTAATACTCTTTATATACCCATATTTTACAGATGAAGGAATCAAGGCTCAGAGAGGTTAAACGACTTGCCCAATGTTCACATTGCTACTAGGCAGCAAAACCAGGATATGATAATACATGTGGGGTATGGTGGTATAAAATTTAAATTGATTTGAGGGCCCCTGCGTGGCTCAGTCAGTTAAGCGTCTGCTTTTGGCTCAGGTCAGGATCCCAGGGTACTGGGATCGAGTCCCGCATCAGGTTCCCTGCTCAGCTGGGAGTCTGCTTCTGCCTCTGCCTGCTGCTCCCCTTGCTTGTGCTCTCAACCTCTTTTTCTCTCTCTGTCAAATAAATAAAATCTTTAAAAAAACCCTTAAATTGATTTGTAAATTCAAAAATTCTGAGAGTAAAAGGTTACTACTATTTGGTGGCGTGCAAAGAATAGTTCCCATTACAGTTAAAGAAAAATGTCTGAGATTCTGTTATTCTATTCAGACCGAGGTCGACTCTCCACAGAGTGGGTGAATGCTTGGCAAATAGCACTCAATACTGGCTTGTTGAATGAATAAATAAACATGTTCTAATGTATTTCAAAACTCTGCAAATGTTAGTCCTTAAGCCCTTACACAGATGATACACTTCTACGTGTCCTCTCTTAATTTTTCTTCTTGGTACGGTTCTGCTCTCTCCATACAATACCATCAGCAGGAAAGCCAGCCGATTAGTCATGGAAACCATGCATTGCTAAGTGACCTGGCTGCTTTCGTTTTCTCCCGTCCATCTGCCTTGTTGAGATGGTGGGAAAATCTTTGAATTTGGACGACTTCAGTGCAGAGTCCTAATACTGATCGAGTCACTGAGACTGTCTGGTCCCTTTGTCACTTAAGGCTTCTACTTTGCTCACATAAAGAAAAGTTCTTAAAATCACAGGTTTGCATTTAAATTTCAGCTCCGACAAGAGGGAAATGGGCTAAATTCTTTGACGGCGAGTTGCCACCTGTAGCAGGTGAAGTGATGTTGTCGGTAATTAGCAGTGAAGGCTTGAGAGATGTTTTGCCCGTGTTTGAGTCTCTGCTTAATTGTTTATCAGCTCTGCAAGCCTTGGGAAAATAACTTGGCTTATCTGGAAAATGGGGCAAATAATATCTACTTGAGAGGATTAGCATGAGGATAGAAAAAGCAGTAAAGCATTTTAGCACAGTGCCCACCATATAGTAAGTTAATACTCACACTAGCCAAGTTATTGCCTTGAACATGAGGTCATCATACCTGTTCTTTTGGAAAGAATGTTTGTTAATTACTGTGATGTCTTGTAACTGCTCTATAAATAGTAACTGTTATGACTACTTTCACTGCCCGATGATGTTAAATTCGGAGATTTACAAGACTTTTTCCAGTGCTAACATTCTGCGCTTTTTAAGAAATAACGAAATTAGTGACCTGCCATTTTAACTTTGAAAGATAGGGCCCTCCCATAAGAAATAACCACATGACGTTTCTGAGGCTGTTTGGGGAATGAGGAGCTCTGAACTCAGGGCTGCCTTCCAGAAAACAAGCTGCCAACTTTAGAGGTGAGGATGGATATAGGTGTTTCCAGTGAGAAATTTTACTACCTGAAGATTAGACAAGATCATTGAGATCTGCTATTCTTTCAACTAATGGAAATGTCAGCCTTTTGAGTGTGGTTCTACTATTCAGTCTAGGGATAAGAAACACACAGCCCTCAAGGAACTTTTAGAAACCAAAAGTGAGTCTTTGTCCTGTTGTGAGCTCACTGTGGTGAGCCTATGCAGCTTCTCCCCCGCACCTTAGGACAGGCTGCTGTCCTAAATAGATACCCAGGTAAATTTGAATTTCAGGTGACCAATGACTTTTTAGTATAAATCTCTCTCTCTATGTCTGTATGGACAAGTATGACCCAAATATTATAAATATTTATGGGCTAAATATGGCAACCATAGGCTGTCTTGCCGGACAGTGGTTCTCCATCTTTATTATGCATATAAATCACCTGAGAATTGTATTAAATGCAGATTCCACTTCAGGAGTTGAGATGTTGACGCTACTATTTTGAGAATCACATCTGAGGGGCAAAAGTGAAGGGTAAAGTCTCTCAGACTTGCCAGAGTAGAAGAATCGCCTGGTGCTGATTGAAAGTACAGACGCTTTTCCCATAACAACACACCACAGACTGGGCGGTTTAAATAAGGGCAGGGCTGGAAATCCAAGGTCAAGGTAACCGCAGGGTTTAGTTTCTTCTGAGGGCTTTCTCCTTGGCTTGTGGACTGCCGCCCTCTGGCTGTCTCTTCACATGATTTTTTTCCTGTGCCTGTGTGCCATTGGCCTCTCTCTGAGTGTCCTAGACTCTTCTTATAAGGATGCCAATCAGATTGGCCTAGGACCTACCCTAACAGCCCTGTTTTAACTTAATTATTTCTTGAAAGTGACCATCTCCAAATAAAGTCACATGTTGAGGGAGTGGGGGTTGGGTTTTCAACATAGGAATTCGGGGAGGACACAGTTTAGTCCTTAACTGTATCTGGGACTCCCTGAGACAGAATTCCTATGGGAGCGGTTTTCAGAGACTCAATTTCACCAGCTAGACGCTCTGAAGAAGAATATCCCGGGTAAGTTTCACCAGGCAACATTTGAGCGTGAACCAGAATCACATGAAGAAGTTGTTAAGCCCTCCGAGTTTTGGATTTGAGAGGCAAGAGTGAAACTCCTGATTCGGCTTTTCTAACCAGCAGTCATTCTTAAGAACTACAACCTTAGACAAATCCCCAAAGCCCTCTGCGAACCAGGGACAGGGGTAACCTACTCCATGTGGTTGTAGTGTGGATTTCCTGAGATCAACAGGCCAAAGCTCTGGAGGCTCTGGAGCCCTGGGTTAGGTGAAAATGAAGTATAGTGATGCATTTTCTACAAACTGGGAAGCAGGAAACAAAGTCAATATATTTTCATAAATAGAAAAACATTGATTTAAAAAAAAAACACCTTTCTTCTGATTCTGTACTTGAGAGTCCATGAAGTGTATTTCATTCTTGTCCCCATAGTGGTCTTTATTGAATCACACATTATCAGACCCCACGAGGCCATTTTTCCAGAAGTGTTGGCGCTCAAAGATCAAATCTACATAGGTCTAGGATGGAAAAGAGTTGAAGGGGCGCCAAATTATGTGAATAAGCCTTCATTCTCCTAAGAAAGTGTTTTCTTGTTACAATGAAAATTCCTGAGCCATGAGTTACTTTGCTGTTAGTCATGTTAATAAACATATAAACAAAGTCTTGCACAAAGAGAGATCAATAGCTTTTTAATTTTTTTTTTTTTTTTTTTTTTTTTTTTTTTTTTTTTACAAATCTCTTAAGATGTGTGGCTCACCCTTTCTGGCATATTAGAAATGTAGAATTTGGCCAATCAAGATAAAGAGAGAAGTCTTGAGCAAAGGGACCTTTCTTTATATGGCAGTTTCATTAGGGTCTGTCATTAAAAACCACTACTTTGTAACTTTCTCTTTTTTCCTGAAATGAGATATAAGTGATTGGTTGGTAAGCAATTTTCAAGGTCTTGTTTATAATAATGGGACCATAAGTTGGTGATTTTATTGTCATAAGCAACAGGTTGGTGCATCTCTTGGGACTCCAAGAAATCAGCTGGGAGACGGATTCTGCTGTTGTGTGCTCTTAAACGTGTTGTTTTCAGAGTTTCATCTCCCCTTTAGTGCACTGGGTTGAAGAATGCTAGCTACTAGGACTTACATGAAAATTAAATGTGTGCGAAGTCACTACTATGCGTTCACTGAAGCATAATAGCTTCATATGTGACAGGTGTTTTGTTACTTATATGAAAACACATTGAAGTATGTTGTCATTATTTTTTTTTTTGTTCATTTTAACTTTTCTTCCCTCCTTTTTCTCTTTCTAACTAACTGAACAATCAAAACATGAGGCCTGTTTTCAACTGAGGTACTTTGTCCAGAAACATTGTGAGTAAGCTTTTTGTTTGTTTTGTTTTTAACCTTGAATTGATAAGGAAACTGAGACCCAGAGTTTAAATATCTAGACCTAGGTCAACCAGTCGGCTGTGACAGAATGGAATTCAAACATAGGATTTTGACTGCAAATGTTATTTTCCTGGGTTTATGCCCTTTCAGTTGTTCTTGGATTCAAGGTTGACAGTCCTGGGTTTCAATGTTGAGAACTGATACAGGGAAAATATACAATTCGTTGATGTTAATTTAGGGGCAAAGCATCTAGCCGATTAGTAGGTCTCTACGTTTCATCGATAATAGTCTTTGGCTATTGTGTTTATTAATAATTCTGTCAGAGATTTATCAGTTTCATATGTTAGAATTCCTGGTTAAGAGGTAAAGTATGGTGGAAAAGTAGAACAAATCTGTTGAAAACTGGAATGTGGTATTCAAAACATCTAATCAGCCTGGATCCTGGGGTATTAGTCTAAGTGTTGACACCAGTTGTTGAATTGAAGAAGTTCTGGACAGCTGGGGTTGAGGTTGGATACTTGGGCTATTTACCAGCCAAAAAATATTTAAACTGTTTAACCACTGGCATAGCAATGCCAGTGTGAACAGGATGGATATCTACTCAGATTGAAAGCCTGGGTCCCTAAATAGCCCCATTCCCCTGGATAGTTAATGAAAATTGATGTTCCTGGTTCAAAGACAAATTTGCAGCACCAACATTTTTTATTTTCCTGGGCTACTAAGAGCTGTGAAGTAAAGGTTAAAATTAGGGTTTTAATCTAAAAATGCCAGCTAGTCTTAATCATAAATATGCATCATCATTGCCTATGCAGTTTTCCCAAAATTCATGTGCCTTTGAATTTCACTATGATTCTGATTCAGTAAGAGTGGGCTGTGTCCCTGGAATCTGCGTTTTTAAGAGTCTTCCCTAGATGCATCTGCTATATTGGATATCTCCTATTTTACCCTCTAGATGCACACTCAACTTTTTTTAGTCATACTCTAGTCTCAGAAGGCCAAGCTCTGTGAACTGCCTTGGTGAACTCCCCTGCCTTCTGGTTTCCTATTGGGAGGAAACAATGGGAAGCCATGGTGGGATATGGAAGGAGGTAAGGAGAGGAAGGCAGGTTTATTTTATTCCCTTGGCCCCTTCCTTAACGGATCACTTTGGACTGGCTTTCACTTTGACCAAAGATCACAGCTCCTTCAAAGGTGGCCCTCTTCATGTATCTTTCTTTCCAAGTTCTTATAACTGTTCCCTCTCTTGACCCGTTCCAACAAAGGGATGGGGACAGCTCTGTTGGCACTAATATCAGGGCACTGTTACAGCGTTTATAGTCTTCTTACACCCTTTGTAAACGTTTTCTTTATTAAAGCTATCCCTATCATTCTATTTGATTGTGCCATTTATTTCCTGGTGGGACCCTTAAAAAAAAAAGTTTTATTTATTTATTTTAGAGAGAGAGAGAGAGAGAGAGAGAAATAGCATGTGCAGGGGAGGCGTAGAAGGAGACAGAAAGGGAGAAAAAATCTCTGGCAGACACCCTGCTGAGCGCAGAGCCTGAAGCAGGGCTGGATCTCAGGACCCTGAGATCATGATCTGAGCCAAAACCAAGAATCCGATGCTTAACCAATTGAGCAAACCACGTGCCCCAGTGGGGCCCTTTCTAATTGGCTCTGCCTTATCTAGTTCCCCAACTTTTCAATGAACTTCGATGATCTTTAAGAAACCTCCTATTACCAATATTCTGACTCTATCCGCATAGTTCGGATAAGTGAGAGGGAACTCTGTCATGGTTGATCTCTTCAAGGTACAATAAGAGGTATGGAAAACCAGCTGGAATTCTAATATTTACCTTCTAGCATCTTGTTCCCCTTTGTGTGAAATGCCTGAAGAAAGTCTGACCAATGCTAGATGGCAAAGAACAAATAAATTGAGGATGATCCTAGGGACAAAGAACTTAAGTGGACTTTGTAAGTTTTATTCAAATTATACAGTATGGTTAACATGAAAGGAGTTTGCTCTCAAGGAGAAATACTTAAAGAGGCCTTAACTAGGTCTCTGTTTGGCAGCAGAATTTTATGACTCTCAGTATTTGCATGGTCAATTAATCCCTTAAAGTGATGACTAGTAGGCAATTTATTTGGACGGTACAAGAGGCTAATTGGTAATATTGTTACACAAAATCTTATGGGCAAAAATGATGCCTGTCTTTTAAAAAATGTGCCTTTGGTATTTGAAGGGAGAGCTCTAGTGCCTTGGGCCTCAGAGGAATTCAGCCTGCTGATGTCAGAATTAATGAAGAATATGGAAACTTACGTGTAGGATGGATGGAGTGAAAATGCATTAAAGATTAATGACATTATACTAGTGGGAGAGCCACATTTTCTGGTGATCAAAGACTCCGAGGCTTTCATCTGAAGTGCCTGGGAGAATGTTGAACATTTGGCATTTGTCATATAGCCTTTGGTTAAAATTTTTATTTTATTTTTTTAATTTTATTATTATTTATTATTTATTATTATTATTATTTTTATTTTATTTTATCAGCCTGCTATTCAGCAAGACGCTCCAAGAATTATCCCCCTGCCTTCAAGCTCCGATCTGTTCATTCATTCAAGAAATGTTTTTTGAGTACCTACTCTGTGCCAGGCCCCCTTAAAAAACCTAAACCTGATGAGCCCAACACATACGTTGCCATGCAATGTAGTGACATGGACATGTTTACTTAAATAATGGAATGAGAACACATTTACATTCTGAGGTAGAATAATTACATTTCTTGTAATATTATGTATTAGGATAACTAGAAATCTTCCAGTTGTAAAATAACTCCAAACATTGGATGAAATATAACAAGAAACATTTGAGCATGGGAAAAAGTCAGGGAAATTCTCAGAAGCTAGAGGAAAAAACCCTGAGAACAAGAGAGGGGAGTATTTGCTCCAGTTATGGTTGCCTTGTGCGTAGAGCAGAGGGGGGAGCTTCTCACAGGGAGCACAGAAAAGGGAACAGTTCACCAAGAGTGTGAATTTGCAGATACGCTGGGCAGTAGAATTTTTTTTTTAAATATTTTGTTTATTTATTAGAGAGAGAGAGACAGCTAGCGAGAGAGGGAACACAGGCAGGGGGAGTGGGAGAGGAAGAAGCAGGCTCCCAGCGGAGGAGCCTGATGTGGGGCTCGATCCCAGGACTCCGGGATCATGCCCTGAGCTGAAGGCAGACGCTTAACAACTGAGCCACGCAGGCGCCTCCTGGACAGTAGAATTTAAGCCCCACAACTAAGGTAATGTTCTGAAGGAAAACAAGATGGTGCCCTGAGAACATCCAGCTAAATAATCAATCTGGCTACAGTTGGCCAGGCATGTCTTATGGAGGCTTCACTGGTGACACTGTGCTTGGAGTGGGATCTGAGGGCTGAGTTGGACTGGTGCAGTGTAGGTCAGGGGTGAGGAGTCCTCGCAGAATGCTGACCATGTGAAAAGTCGTGTGGGCCAGAGTGGTCATGGTGTGTGGGAAGGACTGAAAGCCATACTATGGCTGCAGGAATGTAACAGGAAAATCTGTGCTGTTCCCAACTGGAAAGCTAAGCTCCTAAAGGTTCCATCTTTATATATACATGGTTTAAAGATTTTATTTATTTGAGAGAGAGAGAGTGAGAGAAAGAGAGAGCACGAAAGGGGGGACGGTCCGAGGGAGAAGCAGACTCCCTGCTGAGCAGGGAGCCCTACATGGGGCTCAATCCTGGGAATCCAGGATCATAACCTGAGCTGAAGGCAGCCGTTTAATCAACTGAGCCACCCGGGCTCCTGGGTTCTATCTTTATAGGCAGGATTTTCACCCCCATCCGAAATGCAATGGGCAACTACTGAGGGTTTTAAACAGTGTCTTAACATTAGAATTATTATTTTAAAATCTCCTTCTTGCCACTTTGTATAGTAGGGGGTGTAGCAGGGTAAGAGTGGAAGATGATCCTGGGAGAGAACACATGGCTTAAACCCTGGTGGGGACCACAGCATCATGAACAGAACACTGTGAACCGTAGGGAGGGGAGACAGCTCCCAGAGAAGGACGTAGGACTTTGTCCAAGGCTTCGGTTTTGTGTCTGGTATTTAAAAGGAGTAGACAGAACACTCCACTCCAGGAAACCTGCACTGTACAGGTGCATGGATTTTTCTAGTTCAAGCATTTAAAAACAAAACATGGAATACAGAATAACTAAACAAACCACCATGACCATCAAATATCTGTTTTTATGGGGGTGCCTGGGTGACTCAGTCGGTTGATTGTCTGGCTCTTGGTTTTGGCTCTGGTTGTGATCTCAGGGTCGTCAGATCAAGCCCTTCGGGCTCTGGGCTGGGTGTGATGGCTGCTTAGGATTCTTTCTCTTCCTCTGCCCCTCCCCCGCACACTCCTTGAAAGCTCTGTTTCTCTAAAAAAAAAAAAAAATATATATATATATATATATATATATATATATATATATATATATATATTACGGAACAAAGGAGAAAAGTTTATTTGCTTTAAGCTTGAGAGCAGAAGTGGTTATAGAATGTAGCTATAAATTGATTTCAGGACGAATGCATGGCAAAGGTTTTGTTGTTGTTGTTGTTGTTGTCGTCTTGTCATTCTTCCACCCTGCCCTAATTTCTCACCATGCACCTCCATGGACCATTTTTCCTCTGGCTCCGTCTCTTCCCCCAGTGACTGAGATCCTTCCCCTCCTTCTTTCCCTGTCTTCATGTGGATAATTTTTATTTCTTTCAGATTTTAACTTAATAAGAAAAACTAACACCCCTGGCAGGTTATGTCTCCCGGCTGTGCTAAGCACTTCTAGGCAGACAGTTTTTTAGTCCTTACAGTGACTGTGAGCTAGGTACACACATACCCATCTGTGGATGAGAAAGCAGACTCAGGTACGCCAAATCCCATGGTAAAGGGTCCAACGGTTAAGAGTAGAACAAGGATTTAAACCCAAGCATTCCACACGCAAAACAAACAGTTGATTTAGGCAACTTTAGATTATGTATCACCCGGGATCTTGTTAGAATACAAATTCTGATTTTGCGGGTCCCGATTTTGCTGATCCGTGGATCCCGCTTTGAGTAGCACTAGTGGGAATATTTATGACATGAAACAGTGAATGAAAGAATTCAAGGAAAGAACACGCTGAGATGCGTATGTTAATGATTTCTTTGTTTGGAGATGCTATTTCAGCCTCGCGCTCACGGTTGTTTGAGTAGTAATTTCTCAGTTAAGTATTGATTGGGCACGTGCTACGAATGAGGCACCATGGAAGACACACATATGAATGAGATGTGACCTCTCTTCTGGGCCGGAAGCCCGGGACGGCGCCGGGAGGCAGGCGAGGACTCTGGCTCAGCAGTAGGTTCCTGGAGTACGCTCCCTGCCAGCCAGCTCCCCCTCCCGCTAGTCATCACGAAACTAACCACCACTGCCAATCTTGGTGCTAAGCAGTGTTTCACATTTCACTTGTTTCCCTCAACATCCCTATACTCGAGATACTCTTGCGTTTCCCCTTTTGCACATGGAAAAACTGTGGCAGAGAGCAGTTGAGTAGCTTACCCAGAGACAAAAGTGGGCTGCTGACATTGGAATCGAAGTGGTACTAATGACAGAGCCCCATTTCTTTATCATGATGATCTTCTTGGCATCTGGAACCATGAAGCAGCAAATAGAGTTAAAATGTAAAATATAGAATACTATATGAAAACGCTGGGATTTTCACATTGATAAAGATTTCCCTTTGTCAGTCTTGTTTCATATATATTTTTTTAAAGATTTTATTTATTTATTCGACAGGATAGAGACAGCCAGCGAGAGACGGAACACAAGCAGGGGGAGTGGGAGAGGAAGAAGCAGGCTTCCAGCGGAGGAGCCTGATGTGGGGCTCGATCCCATAACGCCGGTATCACGCCCTGAGCCAAAGGCAGCCGCTTAACCGCTGTGCCACCCAGGCGCCCCAGTCTTGTTTCATATTTTTTAATGCAAAAGAAAGAAAACATAACAGGTGGTTTTGACATTCCCTTTACCCCTCCATATTTCTATTTCCTCTACCACCATCTTCTAAGTTAGGGAGGCATACTTTGGGTCGTTGTTTTCTATTTCTAGAAATTTTTTTTCTATTTTCTGTTTTATATTTCTAAACAATGTATTTGGTATTTGAGTATACAAAATATTCAGAAATTACAGTGTGCTGTATATACATTTCTTTCACTCAGCATTAGGTTTTTGATAGCTGTCTGTGCTGCATCACATAGGTATAGCTTTTTCATTTTAAATTCTGCATTCCATCTTAATTATCTGTTTTACTATTGGTGGATATTTAGGTTTTTTATGATACGATTTCATGAATGCTGGTGTGAACATTCTCAAGCAGTCTTCTGGGATACAAGTGCAAGAGTTTTTGTAGGGTATATACTTAGGAATGAAGCTGTCAGGTGGTAGATTATGTCCTTTTTTAGAAGTTACTGGTAAGTTGGCCAAATTATGCTCAAAAGTGGTTGTAGCAGCTCAGTTCCTTCCAGAAGCAGACACCGTTATCAACACTTTATGAGGTCAGACATTTCCCCCCCTGTTTGAGAGTATGAAATGGTATGCTATTATTACTTTAATTTGCAGTACTTTGGTTGCTAGTTGAAGTTAAGCTGTGTGTGTGTGTGTGTGTGTGTGTGTGTGGCTATTGGGTTTCTACTTTGCCTGTTTGTATCATTGGCTCATTTTTTTCTAACTCGTTTGTGGAAGCTTTTACCTGTTCTGAATACTGTTTCCTGTTTATGTATGCATTACAAGTAACTATTTGTATTCCTTTGCTTCTTCATAGTAATCTTAAACCATGTATAAGCTGATGCTTTTCATTTGGGCAAATTTTGTTTTCTCTTTTGTGAATCGTACTTTTCCTTTATTATAAAAGTGTCTTTGGTAGAGGCAGCATAGCAGAATGTTTAGGAGCTTTGTTTCTGGAGCCAGGCTACCTGGGATAGAAGCTGGGTTGTCCCTTCCTCTCCTATCCCAACCCATCCTCTCCATCTTATCACATTGCCTTCACGAAGACCTTCAGTACAGGGCTGAACAGGAGAGGTGTTGGAAGAGGTGGGGTCAGTGGAGTTCCTTGTGAAATAGCAGTATTGCCATGATTGGGAATTATAGAATTCTTTTTCGGGTCTGTCCTCTGGAGAGGGGCTGAAGTAAGGAAAGCTTTTGTTGCTGATGCCATATCCTTGTATGGGTTTTGGTCAAGGAATCTTTTGCGGGGAGTCATCATACTATTTGTGAGAGTAGCAGACTCAAGTCTGAAATGCCATAAGCTATTTCAGGTCTAACTCTAACCTGCTGTTTGACTTCATATGGTTTTTTGTTTGTTTGTTTTTTGTTTTTTTCAGTTGTCATTTTATTTATCAATGTCCCTAACTAGATTCATGAGGATAATGCCCAAGTCAATATTATGGTTCAAAAAGCCTAATATAGTCTCTGGAATTTTTAAGGTAGATATTTAGTAGACCCTGGAATGATTAAATTAATGATCTCACTTTACCTCTCTTCTTAATAATATCTGTAAAATGAGGTCAGTAGAACTTGCTCTATCTCCCACTATGAGTTGGGAAGATTACAGCAAAATGTGCTTTGAAAAGCCACCCACAGTTCATGCCAACCACAGTACATGGCGGATAGTGGCAGGCAAGGAATCATAAGTAGGTAATATATTTGCCTGTTTCCAGGACTAAAATGTGAATTCTCTGAGAATAGGAATCTTGTCTGACTTGTTTGTGGCTGTGACCCAGGCACCTAGAATACCGCCGGGAACACAGATATTTGTTGGATGAATGGAGTAGAGTAGAATTTAATCAAGATATCTTTAGTAGACTCAGAGAAAGTAAAGGAAATTATAAAGTCGAATTCAGTGGTCTGCTCTGAGAATGTATATATGAGTCAGAGTGTATATGGGAAAATTAGAAAAGAAGAAAGTAAAAGAAAAAAATGAATGTGAAAACTAAATGAGAATGAAGGAGACATTGTCTAGGACTTAAGAAAATCCTAGACTGAAAAGGTCAATTCAATGTTTGGGGTTGTCTTTCAAACTGAACAGGATCGATTAAATGACCAATTTGATTGCATAAAACTGGTCATTAAGATGGTAAGGGAACCACAATTTAACTGTAAATGCTCGATTTAGTATTTGTAAGTCTATGAAGAGAAATGAGAGCAAGAAGTCTGCAGCTCTCTGACCTTTTGCATTCTGCAGAAGTGCTTTCAGGGTTGGATAGTTGCCTATGCTCTGAAAACAATAATAATGTAACCTGAAGAACTTTGAATTTATACTTGGATTTTGTCTATCCTAATATTCTCTGTATTCTCATAAAAGTAGCTTTAGTAGACATCTGTTGTTTTTGTTTGTCTTGCATCTATTTCTTTCTTTCTTTCTTTCTTTTTCTCTCTCCTAACAATATCCCAATTTGTTCTGGGGAATATTCTGGTCTCATTCATTTGATTTGTGCGAGGATAGATTACTTTTCTCTTTCCAAGAATGGCCATGTGACCCAGGCCGGGGCAGTCAACATAGACCATCATTCTGGTCACAATGTTTGACTCAGAGATGGAGCATAAGACCCAAGGTAGGCAAAGACTCTCAATCTGGGGACTTTGGCTCTAATTGTTGTGAAGGGGAAGGCATCTTTCAACTAGGGCTGCTGCACTGACGGTGATTCAATAGAAAGAAGCTAAAAGAGAGAGAGAGAGAGACAGAGAGAGAAGCTGCCCGAGAGAAGAGGACTCAAAGAAAAGGAAGAAAATAGAGAAAAACTGAATCCTAGTGATGTTGTGGAGCATCTGAATCCTTTTTGCTTGAAGCTTTTCTAGTCATTTCTGTCAGGTCAGCCAGGAAATTCCTACTTCATTGAATTTCAGTGGGGGTTCATTTACAATTCAGAAGAGTCTTGATTAATATATTTTGATTTTCAAAAAACTTTTCAACGGAATCCAGAGCACAGTGTTCAGACCTGGGCTAGTTGACAGTCGGGAGGATATATCATACACCTTTTCCTAGGTAATCAGTTATTAAAAACATATCTTTAGAAATTTAACTTCTCATTGGTGTTTGTGTATCTATAGCTGGAGGTGAGTGCATATGTAGAGCTAGAATTAGATGATCTCAAGGTTATTTTCAGGTCAAAAATTTAAAATTCAGAGACAGCTTTTCTTCTAAAGACCTTATGATCTCTCTCATATTTGCTGGAAGCTTCTGATGACCAAGGCTACCTCTTATAAAGTTCCAGAGTGTACCCCACCATCCATCCCCCCCCCTTATCTCTGCTGAAGTTTCCTAATGCTCTGATAACAGAAGGGGGCACTGCCACTGTGAAGATGATGATGATGATGATGATGATGATGAAAAAAGTAGCTACCATTTTGAATCCTCCCAACACCAAGAACTTCACATAAGTCATTTCACTTAATCTTTCCAAGAACCCAGTGAGGTAGGCATTAATGTGCAATATGTAATCATTGACCCAGCATGAGAATCTTGGGTTTATTCAATTTAACTTTACCCCACCTACCCTGCAAGCACAGATAGCCTCTCCATCATTACCCTAATTAATGTCCAAAGTCTCTTCACCATTTGAGGGGCATACAGGTGCCTAAGAAATTGAGAGGTATATTCCTGGAGTGTCACTGGGCCAAATGAGTTGAAATCTACCAAGTCTTTTATGATAAATACATATCACTCTTGCTGGCTGTTGATAGGTGACGCCATGTTCTTTTGGCTTTCAAGGGAAGATCACCTGACAGGTTCTTCCTTCAGTGATGGCTGGGCAACTAGTGATGAGGGTGACGGATTATCTATATGACCCACTAGTCTATGTGAACAGTGCTACTCCAAGTGATCTTTCCATCAATTTGCATACCCGGATCTTCCTGGGTAAATGTCTTCAAACTTGTAATGCAGCTATCCCTAGGATTGGATCCTAACCTCCCAGAGCTTTTAAAAGAAATTTTAAGTAGTTCTTCCACTTTCCTTTGATCCCTCTGCTGCCCCCTCCTTCTCCGCCTTCTTATTCTCTTTGCAAATGTTTTCTCTTCTTGTTCTTTCACAGTTGACAGGAAAGAGTCAAACTCACAGCACAAATTATTAGCAACCAAAAAAAAAAAAGATGTCTTTTCTTCAAAATCAAGAACATAAACTTGAAACCATGCCAGAAGGTGAAAGGATATTCTTGAATTACTCTTCCAGTTTCATAAAAAAATGAAAAGAAAAAAGAGTTGACTTTCTTTATTAAAACATTGTGCATGTTCTTATTCTAAGACCATTTCAATCCTCATCAATCCTCATTTTACAGATGAGGAAACTGAGGCAAAGAGAATTTAAATAGTCAAAGGTTACAGACTGAAGAAGCTATAGAGTCAAACCTAGATGGGACTGAGAATCAAATCCTGCTATGATCTTTCAGGAAATGGGATGATGTATTTTTAGTAAAATGATCTTAGAAAAATGTTGCAAATAATGGCTTTTAAAAAAGATTCTCTTTTCCGCAGGTTGTTAGGGAATGAGCCAATAAAACATTTAGATGTCCATGTAAATCCCCAAATATATATAACCAACGTATAATAGTCTTTCAGGGTGAACATAGTTCTCTGAAATTTGTAATTTATAGACAAACCCCTAGGTATTTGTTTTTGCTCTCAGTTTAAAAAGGACTTTGATATGGTCTGTATGTAACCTTACTGATTAAACTTTGCAACCGATATCCATTTATAACGCCTTCATAGTTTTATTTTTCAAAAGCTAGTGGGCTATGTGTTAACTATTTTAAATAATTTTCGTCCTTATATAATAGCCATGAACATACTACTTTGTGATCCTGTAGAAAATGGAAATAATTCTTTCCGTATGAACAGCTATTGGCTTTTCACATTTCCCATGAAAAATTTTTCATGACTAGAAAGTTTCTCCTCACCAATTCTTGATACGTCTTTCTGCTTCATTTCTTTGTCAGGATATAGGAAACAAAGCGTGTGTATTTAGTATCCTAAGAGAATCAGGCCACACCCAAAGTAAAATAGTTAATTCTACAAGGTTCAACTTGCATGTGATGACTTACAAGCCCGATAGTGAAATCGGCTTTTGATTAGCCATTCTGAACTGCAGAAACTGAGTATCACTTTGTACAGAAAGCTTGACTTTCAAAATAAGCAAGTGCCTGACATCTTGTTCTCTAACTACGTGTCTTGGCTAACTGGTATAATTGTCACTTCGCAGTAACTAATATTTCTTCTGTCGTACATTTTCTTTCACGGCCTGAGGACTAAGGCACTGGATGGATGGGAGTGCCAAGGTTTCGTACTGCAGCTCGACGTAGACAGCACGTCAGTTACCGCCCACCGGATGTTAGAAATAGTGTGGATATAATGTGTCAGGCTCAACCCGCGGGACTCCGGGTAACATTAGAAAGCTTCTCCCTGTTTTTTCCATAAAGAGTGAGGAGGGTTTTGTGGTGTCTTGTTTGGTTCTGCTTCAAGTCCATCATAAAAGACCCCGTATGATACAGTGGTTGTACCCAAGTTGGGAGAGAGTGCTAATGTGATAAATGCCAAAACGAAAATGAAAATCTAACATGACAAGCCAAAAAGGTGGAGAATTCACTGGAGATTAATTCTGATCACAATAAAGGTTAAGAGGCATCAAAAATCCAATAATGATACCAGGTGATTTGGATTAAGATCTACTCAGGAGGGGAGAAAAACATAGAAGTCTTGGGTGACAACGAGCCCCGTTTATATCATGTAGCCACTTAGATACCACAGCCATAGGGACAGGCTTTGAGCCACTACATAGAGTGTTGTCAGGTGATATTTAGAATGTGAGCTCCTTTCCTAAGGCAGTTTTGGCAGGTGGGAATAGACTAAAATTCTAAGGTGGCTTTATCCAAGGAGGACCTGGGGATGTGGTTCAGAGATGTGGAGACCATGTTTTCTCCTCCTACAGTCTGCTGATATTGCAAACTCAACATGTTATAAATGGAATTGAATATCATTGTCCCTCAAACTTGTTTCTTCTATGAAGTTGTAAAAGGAAGCACCATGGTTAGGATGAAAAGGGGTAATGTACCCCTTAGCTTGGAACCTGGCACACAGTAAGGTCTCAGTAAGTAAGGAGCTTAGAGGTATAATAATTACTATATATCATTTGATTTACTCCTTTAAGAACTTCATAAGGTAAGTACTGCTATCACTTCCATTTTCAGATGAGAAAACCGAGTGTCACAGAAGTCAGGTGGTTGAACCAAGACAATGGTTTGTAGGCTTCAGAATTAGGTGGCAAGCTGAGGTCTCTGTGACCTCTGAGAAAGCTTGTTGTATTAACCAATAATCTCTACTGGCTCTCAAGAGCGTCTAATATGATTGGATAAAGACGATGAAGTGGGAAGAGTTTATAGTTCCTACATTCTTTCTAGCTGACCCAAAGACTTGTTGCTTTGCTTTGGGTTTTTAAAGCTTCCAAAGCCACTCTGTCATACTTCGAATGTTCTTCTCAACTGGAGAGAGAGGGAACTGCATTAGCTGTTAAATTGGAAACATGGCCATATTCTATTTTCTGAGTGAACTTTTTAGCACTTCAAAGACTTGAAGTACAGTTTAATGGTGTTCTAGCTGTCACCGGAATTAAAAGTCGAGTGCTATTGTGTGCTGGTTTTTGTCCCCCCTTTGGCTGATATTTAGAGAAGTAATTATTCTACTTGAGGCTTGCAAGGATGTGTGTACCATGAAACAAACAATAAAGATAGACCTCTTGAGGGTGCCATGGATTATTTATTTCCCCTTAATATTCCTTACTGAGAACAGCTCACTGCCTACATTTTTTTGACCCACTATAACTTTTTCCTTAATAGAAAGGTAGAAAAGACCTTAGATCTAACTCTCCCAAATTTATATCATCACTAAATCATGCTGTAAACAGCAACAAAAAAAGTCTTCTAGTCCTTAAAGTTGCCAACACAGGGGAGCAAAATCAGAGTTAGCTATTGCCAGGCGCTGATTAAACACAGCCGAAGTGGTCATTCTCCAAAGAGGTTCATGGGGTAAACCAAACAGACTCACAATTGCCCAATGAGGAATTTACCCCCATTCTATGTACCCTCCTTTTGGCCATACCAAGGGGTAGACATCTTTCCCCTGTTTAGATTTCCCAAGCAGTTTGTGCTTGTATTTTGCCAGTTGAGGTTTGTTGATTGTTGACCTTGCCTCCCTCTCTGCTTTCTTCCCTTTTATCACACGTGTTGAGTAGTCCTTACGTGCTAGGTTCCCTCAGGGGAACAGGGGTAGAGAAGAGGCTCAGATCCTGACCTTGCGGCGTGAACTGACTAGTGTTCTATCTTCTGTATTATTAACACCACTCCTGGTTTGAGACATTCAGGAGATGCTTAGTAGATACTGGGTAACTTGATATGCTTAAGCATGAGGCAAGAAGATGAGGAAGCTCTGATTTCCTCCCAGTAATTGTCTCCACCTGTGGCACGTGGAACAGGAGCAGCAGCAGTTTTAACTTCCTCTAAGTCAGGAATACTGTGTTCTGGGAGACGTGAGTCAGATAGGTAAGAATGGGTGATGGGAACTGAGCTGTAAGATGACAAGGAGTTGTGGGACTTGTGGTAACTAAAGATGGTATGCTACATCTAAAAGTATCCAGATTCAAATCTCTGAAAACAAAACAAAACAGAACAAAACAATGCCTACAGGCTTATAGGCTGCTGGCTGATGGGCTCTGTTTAAAGAGAAACTGGGGCATGTTCAGAGGAAAGCATCATGGATATCAAGGGTTTAATCATGTCTTATGGGAAAGAGTTGGAGCTGGATACTTTATCCCACATAAGTGAGATCTCAAATAGAAGATACCATTTTCTTCAGATATCTGAAAGACCGACCAGAGTGGCACAGGACTTATTCAGTGTCTGAGGCTAATATCTGGAATTCAGAGGGAGAGAGAGATTTTGCTTGAATAAATTTGCTTGCGTTTTTCAATGGATTGTGATGAATAACGAATTCCTGTCACTGAAAGTTGGTTAAGACTTAGCTTGAAGAACTTACAGCTGGCGTGTTGAAGAGGGGTTGAAATTGAGGGTATTTATGATCTTTATCAATTTTTCTAGTTATTGATTCCATGAAGGTCAAGGTGTAGAGAGACATTCTGTGTGCATGGATAAGCGTGAGCATCTTTCCAGAAGCAGTTCCTCGCAGATGCAGTAGATGAGCACTTTGTCCACTATGCCAGTGGTGTGCTGGATATGTACTGAATGGAGGTACAGATGCCTTCAGTCTTAGGAATCTGTCAAATCTCAAGCTGGACATGTGTAGACCACTGGAAAAATATTATGGACCTCATAGCTTAACTGTCGTCAGTAATTGATGAATATTTAGAAAACATGTTCACTCTCTTATTAAATAAATAATACCTTTAAAGTCTAAAGAAAAAGAAATTAATAGGTTATCTGCCTAGGGAATTGTTATATATCCTAGCATAACAAATTACCCCAAACCACTGTGGTTTGAAATAACAATAATCTTTTATTATTCCATGGCTTCTGTATATTTGGAATCCCCTGAGTGGCCTGGCTGAGCAGTTTCGATTCAGGGCACCTCATGAGCTCATAATATATCAGCATTGGTAGGTTTGACTGAGTCTGGAGAATTTGCTTCCGAAGTGGTTCACTCGCATGGCTGGTGAGTTGGTGCTTTCCACTTGGCCTTCTGCAGAGGTTTGAGTGTGTTCATAGGATGGGGATTAGTTTTCCCTAGACTGACAGATCCAAAAGAAAACAAGGCAGAAGCCACAACACCTTTATTGACCTCAGAAATCACACTCCTTTGTTTTGCAATATCCTATTGGTTTTACAAGCCAGCCCTATCCACTGTGGGAGGGACTACACAAGGGCATAAAAACAGAAGACAAGAACCACAAAGGACTGTCTTGGAGGCTGGCTACTCCATCTCATCAGCCCTACTCTTGTGGATTCGTGTCTCAAATATTCATCCACATTTGAAATCTCTTAGTCAAGGAAAGTTTCATCATAATTCTCTTTTAGGATTTTGGGTTTTTTTTTTTTTTTAAGTCGTTCATTCTGAAGTTACTCATACTCATAAGGGTGTTTTGAAGGACAGCCTGACAACTTCATCCTGGATCTCTCGGAGTGCAATTCTTCCCACAGTCTTTTGTACTTAACAACTAAAGGACAAGTGGGTTGGGAAAAACTCCTAAAAGCAGATATTGAACAATCTAATATTATTGGTCCTTTGTTTGAAATTTTTAACTAAGGGTTGAAAATTTTCAGTTCTTATAATCTCTGGTATATAATTAAAACATATTTACATAGAGAGAGAAATTAATAGGTTATTTGCCTAGCAAATTACATTTATATATGTGAAATTCATATTGTCCTTCATTGCTTTCAGACATTTAATCTACTGCTCAAATCCTGACTCTACTATTTTCTCAGTAAGAGAGTCATAAAAGGAAGATTTTATTGAGTCCATTCCATCAGCTTTTTGATGGGTTTACTAAACCTATCAAAGAATTGCTGTGTCAGAATATATCACTTTTTAAAAATAGGTGCTTGGATGAGATATTTTTGTTTTCCTGGTTACAATTTTGCAGCACTGTTGGTTGCTAATTTTTTTCTCTTCTACCACAGATTGTTATAGTATTTAACGTTTATGTGTTCTCTCTTAGTACCAACTGGGGCCATGGCCAAAATTCTGATTGGGAGTGGGTGGTGGGGTTGGAAACTATATATACGATGGCTGAACAGCTGTGATAATCTATGTTTTTGAGGCAATAATCATGAATAATGCAAACTTAGCTATTAAAATAGCACGGGGGATGACATCTTGTTGGGTGGGAATTTTAAGGAAAAGTTACAGTTTTAGAGTTATAATGATAATACCTATGGCTAGGTGTCAACATTATTACTCACTGTGCACTCAGTTTGAGGATAAAAATGTAACATCTTTAATTTAACCCCTGAAGAACAGGTGACAGAAAATCTATATGATGTTGTTTTCTTTGAGAAGTCTTCCCTAAATTGGGTCAATGCTCTTGCTGAGTGCTCCCATATCTCCCTGTATTTATCCGCTGTTAGCAGTTATGATGACTCATTGACTTGTTGGTATCTCTCACAAGAACATTGACTCAATGAGACAGGGTCACTATTAAATTCCCAGCAATTGCTTTCCTTTGGGTATCAACAGAAAGCCCCAGACTTACTGAGAAGAGAGTGTTCCTCAATGTTTCCACCACAAGTACCAGGCACATAAGCACTTTGTTGTGATGAGACCTCCTGGAGTCACCTGTTCTCCCAAACAATTCACTCTCGGAGGGACAGAAATATAGTAGTTGACATGAGCTGTCTGTAGGTAAAAGACGTGCTAAGGATGTGGAACTTGAAGCCTTTGACTACTGACTTGGCTTAGATAAGAAGAGAGAAGGGGGGAAGGCATCCCAGCCAGCCAAACTGTAGGAGCAAAGAGAAAGAATGGATATGGAGAAACTAAAGAGGCAAGTAACTGGTGGCAGCATTTGAACCCCCGTTTTCTAAACACGAACAGCACAGCTTACCATTATGCTGCATTGCTGTCTTATAAATGCTATTTTATGCCATTCTTTATACCATTATATACTAAGTCAGTTTCAAACACTGGGCAGGGTAAGACATCTCCAAACCATCTGGAGAAGGCAGAAGGAGTTGATGTTTTTAGCATCCATATATTGGTTGAGCAGATTCTACCCACCTGGGTGATAAACTTAGGTGTAACAATAAAGCCGTTTAAGCAACAAAAGAAAGATAACAAGTGACTCAATGTGATTTCTGAAAATAGCAGATACATTAATCGGTAAAGACAACGATTTTCTTGAAATGAATCCTAAAGCGGAAATTAACGTAGGGTTCTTACACAAAGAATATGGAGACAAAGTAGTATGTCATTGTTTAATCCCTAGCTATTCAAAGATTAAAGTGTTATTGGTTCATTGGCTATACAGTGTTCACAACAGATACAAGTAACAGGTATCTCACATTTTGCTTTCATTAAGTAATCATATGCCTTTCAACCCCACACCTCCATAGTTGCTGGTGTTCTTTCTGTCTTTCCCAAACACAAACACATACGGTGTTCATACATGTGCAAAGGCAAAACACCCAGGCTCTCCAGACGTGAAATTTTACATGATGCCTGATGTGTTTAAAAGAACACTTTGTGTTGGTGTCTTTGCACTGAGGTCATTTTCTCTGTTGAAAATTTAAATGCATGCAAAATATCATTCCGAATATGATTTATTATTAATTGCCGCTAAGATTTACTGTAAGCCTTACTATGTGTCAGGCCCTGGTGCCAAGCACTTTACAAGTGTAATCTAATTTAACTGACCAGTATTTGTATAAATTAATAGTGGTCTGGAGAGAGTGGAGGCAATTTATTCACCTCCTTGCTTGGAATTCACATTAGAAGCAAGGTCATTACTTCCTTATCTCCCTGTTGAATGAAAATAAGTGGGCTAGGACATTGGTTTGTGTTTCCTCCCCAGATCCATATCATTCAGGATCTGTCTGCAACTGTGACAAGGGGGCTGTGAGTTTCTGTCCCTGCCAGATGTTTCAGGCCATGGTCGGAGGCAGACAAATGTGTCCAGTGGAGCAGTCACCACTTGTACTGGTGCCCTTGTCTTTGGCAGATCTAAATAGCCTCACCGAGCAGTTGGGAAATGCTGGGGCTGTTCCCTGGTTGGGATAGTGGTTAGGGCCCCTCACTTAACACAATGGTTTAAAAAACAACAAATAATTTTTTTTCACACTTTAGTCCCAAGAATTAAAAAAAAAAACCCAAATATTCAAAATTTCTAAATCATAAATATTTAGGTAATTAGTGGTAAGTAAATTCCCTAAAGTTAAACTGGTCAAATTAGGAACGCTGGGTTTCCACTTGGTGAATAATTCTTATGCTAAAGCACAGATTCCCGTTTCCCAACTGCCAGTGAGACCTCAGAACCATAACCATCCTTAATTTGTGTATGTTCTTGTGGGTTAATTGCAGTAAGGTACTATGGTATGGGTTTCATCTTAATATTGATGCCGTAGCCTCAGTTGAAATAATTTTCATCATTCTATTTGGTCAGATAGATTTCTGGGTATGTTACATAAATGTTAGACCTTTGAGTATAGTGGGATGGTATGCTAAATGTTCATCAAATAAAAGAAGTTAAAAAAAGCCCAAAGAATTACCAGTCTGGGATTTTCACCTAGAAACATAACGATCCAGTTCTATGACTGGGCTGGCTCCACGGGAAGGCAGAATCTCTTCTGGCCAGCTGTTGCTTCCGTAGCTGTCTTGGCTGTCACTGGCAGGAGAAAATGCTTTTCCCTCAGGCAGAAAAGAATTTGGAATTTGGGGAAGCATAGAGGAAAAGGTCGAGCCTGATGGGAAAGGGCATTTGAAGCAGCTGGTGAATGCTACTTTTGCTCCTATGAATCACTGGCTACTTCATATCCTAGAACATATCTATACAAATCTCTGAAGTCTCCATACAAGTGTTGGCCTTGGTTATTCAAAATTCACATCGTCAGCTATGCACTGATGACCTCCAAGGTTTACAGCAGATAACAATAGTCAACTTTCTCAGAGAAGGTGAAAGAATGAGTCACTTAGCTAGTGAGTGAACCTAGCTAACTGCCCAGCATCAAGATCTCCATGGGGCTGTGATATTTGTCTATTTCCTATATTTAGTGACATTTATCAATTGATTAAAACAATACCAGCAATGTTGTTTCTTTGGGAAAATGGCTCCCAGGTGAAGGTGAATTGGAATAAAGGTTGAAAGGTGGGTTATTGGTGAAATGAGGATATTCAGAGGAATCATGTTTCTTAGCGTGATTGAAAAGGAAGCAGTGACACTGGATTCATCAGCTTGAGCATCTGTGATGATCTCATTATGTATTTTGTTCTCATTGTCAGGACGTGGATGTCATTTAACGTGTGTGCTTTAGTAGACAGTTTTATTTTAGTGTAAATAACAACATGTTTAGCAGAGTAATCACCATTTGGGATGGGACAAAATAAATAAAAAATGACTTAGCCTTCAATGATCCTCATCTTCTAAGCACTTAGACCAAACCTGACACTGGTGTCTTTACCCAACTGTGACACTTTGTATTTTCCAAAATTAAATTAAGAGGGAGAGTTAAAAAGGAAAAAAAATAAAAGAGGAAAGAATCAGCATAATGCTGGTTAGAAGCCAACCTTGCACTTACAGACAAAGAAAGAAGGACAGACGTGACATCATTGAAAATGAATAAGGACGTTCAAAAGTTTTCATAAAAGCATGAGAAAACTAGAAAACGTTATCCAAATCAACTTTTTCAGAACCTTGGAAATTAACAAAGGCTTGTAGCCCTGTGGGGAATGTTCATGAAAAGAAAGACAGGTAAATCTTCATAAGAAGAGAGAGCTTTGTTACATTTTAACTTGCCCTATTCCCACGTCCCTCTCTGTAACTCCACAATAACATTGAAAACCAGCAGACCACACTCTTGGTAAAAGCAAGGGGACAGATTGTGGCTGGAGCTGCTTCAAAGCCATATTACTAGAGAACTGTCATTATTTCACCTGTCTGATGGTTCCTGGGATGACCCCAGTTACAAAGCGGCCTTATTTGACCTGACTCACAGCTCACCCACTGTAGAAAGCCTTAGTGAGGAAAGACTTTTTCCTGGGACATCTGTCAAAAATGTGTAAGGGTGATGGTTTAACTTTGTGCTTTCCTGAGGCAATGGCCAACAATTGAGGCAAACAATAGGCTAACCAAAAACACTTAATAGGAAGAGCAGGGAAATGAGAAGTTTATAAAGGCTTTGGAAAACTCTTACCTATTTCTGGGAATTTAGAAAGCCATACACATTTATAGGTCTGTGCACAGTCCCAGGACTGCATGAATGCTTGGGAAAGACCTGAGTTACATGTCCTAAGCTCTCACCTCTGGCTAACTTTGATGTTCTGGGCAAGCATGAAGTGAAGACTATGGTAAAATTGTCAAATGGCTGACTGAGTGTTAAGATGTGCCTGGGTGGCACAGTTGGTTAGGTGTCTGACTCTTGGTTTTGGCTCAGGTCACGGTCTCAGGGTCATGGGGTAGAACCCCATGTCAGGCTCCATGCTCAGCGCAGAGCCTGCTTGAGATTCTCTCTCTCTCTCCAGCTCTGCCTCTCCCATGTGTGCACTCTCTCTCTCTAAAATAAATAAATAAATTTAAAAAAGGAGATGTGCCCCAACACGCACATGGTGCTCCTCAGCAAAGACTAGGATGCCTATCTGTTTTTGGTGTTTAAAATCTGTTTAATAATTAGCAATCGCTAAGCTAACTGAGCAGAAATTTCATCGACCAAATAAGGCAAAGAATACAGATTTTACAGAATTAGTTCAGAAGCACCACTAGACAAATAATAAGCAGCAGCAATAATAAGCCCGGGGTGGAGATTATGATTTTTAGAGTTTCCACGATATGTTATTTAAATGTCCAGTTTTCAACAAAAATTATGAGACATGCAAAGAAACAAGAATGTATAGCTCATCAACTCATATATGCTCAGCTCCATCAACTGATGAACAGATAAAGAAGGTATCATGCTCACGCACACACACACACACACACACACACACACACACACACATGACTATTACTCAGCCATAAAAAAGAACAAAATCTTGCCATTTGCAACAACACGGATGGAGCTAAAGAACAATATACTAAATGAAGTAAGTCAGAGAAAGATAAATACCATGTGATTTCACTCGTGGGGAATTTAGGAAACAACACAAAGAAATCATGGGAAAAAAGAGAGAGAGGTAAACAATGAAACAGACTCTTAACTATGGAGAACAAACCGATGGTTACCAGAGGGAAAGGGAAAGGGAGGAAGGAACGGAGGACAGAAAAGCTCAAACATGAGAAATAAGCAATTGATTAAACTCTGTGAGAAATCCCAGGTGTTGGACTAAGTAGATAAACATTTTAAACTGGCTATTTTAAATAAGTTAAAAAAACTGAAGGAAACCGTGTTTGTGAAAGTAAAGAAAATATGAGAACACCTTCTTACCAAATAGAAACTACCAATAATAATATAGAGGTTATAAAAAAAAGAACTAAGTAGAAATTCTGGAGTCAAAAAGTATAATAACTAAAATTTTAAAATTCCCTAGAAGGGCTCATTGGAAGAATTGAGTAGGTAGAAGAAAGGACCATTGCATTTAAAGGTAGGACAACTGCGATTATTATCCAGTCTGAGGAATAGAAAAGAAAAGGAAGGAAGGTAAACAGAGCCTCAGAGACCCAATGGACATTCACATATATTGACATACACTCACTGTGAAGCCCAGGAGAGAAGAGAGTAAAATTAGAAAGGGTATCTGAAGAAATATGGCTAACGCTGCCCAAATTTAATGAAAAACATTTACTTATACATCCAAGAAGTTCAATAAGCTCCAAGTAAGATACCCTCAAAGAGAGTCACACGTAGATAAAACATAAACGGTTGAAAGGCAGACACAAACAGAGAATCTTGAAAGCAGCAAGGGAGAAGTGACCCCTCATTTAAAGGGATTATCAATAAGTTAATCACTGATTTCTCATCAGAAGCTGTGTAGGCTGGAAACAGTGTGGTGATGTATTCAATGTGTCCAGAGAAAAAGACTGTCAACCAATAAATCCATCAAAACTATCCTTTAAAAATTAAGGACAAATTAAGACCCTCTGAGATAAACAAAAATAGAATGCTGTATTTAAAAATTCACTAAATATGGACCAAAAACCTAAATGTAAGATCTAAAACTTGGAGGAAAACATAGGTCTAAATCTTTATGACCTTGTATTAGGCAATAGTTTCTTAGTTATGATACCTAAAGCATAAGCAATCAAAGAAATAAACAGATCAAAGGACACCATCAAAAAAGTAAAAATATTTGTGTATACACACACACACACACCTTCACACACACACACGCAGGATAATATACTCTTTTGCTATACATGTTGAGTTAATTTTTGTATATGACATGAAGTGTCAAGCTTCCTTCTTTTGCATGTAGATATTCAGTTGCCCCAGTACCATTTGTTGAAAAGACCATTCTTTCCCAATTGAATTATATTGACACCCTTGTTGAAAATCAATTGACCATAAAGGTATGAGTTCATTTCTGGATACCTAATTCTATCCCCTTAATTTATATGTATATCCTTACGTCGTTACCACACAGTCTTGATTATCGTAATCATTAAGTTTTGACATTGAGGCTCAGAGATATTTAAGATGTGGACTTGAGAGAAGTGATCATCAGTTCAACAGGCAGCTGACACAAAGACACACATGGCATCTTTACTTTCAATGCCCCAACTGGGAAATTTCCCACAATGCATTTTGCAAATTGGGTCCACGTCAAGATAGAAAGCCAGCAATACTAGCTTGTTTGACAGAACGAACAAAGAAACATCATGTGGGAGTGTGACATTTCTATAACGAGTCACCCAACTATCACTGCAGTACTTTTTGCTGTAACCGCTTATCAACTCTTTTGTCATTTTTTCTATGAATTGATTCACTTAAATCTAATTCATTCATTCATTCATTCATTCATTCATTCATTTTTATAGTCTTGAAGTCTTTTACTTTTTTATATACTTATCATGCCATGAATTCATAGGGAATGGGTTCCAGCAGCTCAGGCTCCTTTCCATTGGTTCTCACAAAGTGTGCTTTTCTGGGTGGAGCAGGCTGGCACTTCTTTTGAACCCAAGTAACTTTCCCTTTGGCTTCCTTCTTTTCCTAAGCATTTTTCCTTCCTGCACTTGGGGAAGCTGTCTCGGCTCTTTGAGCGCTTAACATGCTTTGTGTTGGTCATTTGGCAAATTACAGGAAGATGGAGTTTCCAGCCAAGAGGTAAATGCCCGATTGTTTTAAATGACAGATCTGTATTAAACACATTGTAAGAAATGTTATCTGCGAAATCATGGGTTTTAAGTGTTCGCAATATTTCTTCTAATACATGTTAAAATAAATACAAATTATTGAAAATAAGATTGTACTCTTAACACCTAAATTTTTTTAGGAGCCATAAGGCATATGAATAACCAATTTTAGGAGACACTGTTGTTTATAGAGAGCCTTCTTTGGATTTATTTGGCCAGATTTCTAATTCCATTATATTAGTTTTGTGATCCTTAGTGAACAATGCAAAATTCAGTGACCTTATCTGAAAAATGTGAGCAAAATATGTCACCCATATTAGCTATCATTTACCGGGGGCCTCCTGGAAGACTGATCTTAGGATGACCTACCAGAAATTACATGGCCAGGTTTTTCATTGCCCATTATGGATTGAATTTTGTCCTCCCAAAAGATATGTTGAAATCTTATCCCCTGGTACCTGTTAATATGATCTTATAATAGGGTCTTTCCAAATGTAATAAGGTTAAGATAAGGTCATACTGGATTAGAATGGGCCCTAAATCTAATGACTGGTGTCCTTATAAGATGGGGGAAATTTGGATTCATTGTGAGAACGCCACATGACAATGGAGACAGAGATTGGAGTGATGGGTCCATAAACCAAGAAACACAAGGATTGCCAGAAGCTAGAAGTAGCAAGGAAGGATTCTTCTCCAGAGCCTTTGGTGGGAGCATGGCCTATGACACCTTCATTTCAGTCTTCTACCCTTCAGGCTAAGAAAATAAATTTCAGTTGTTTTAAGCCATCTGGTTTATAGAAATTTGTTACACATTTCTAGAGAAGTAATTCAGCTTTTTTTTTTTTTTTTTTTTTTTATGTAGGGTAGATTAAGGTAGGGATTTCTCATTTTCATTCGCTGCTGATTTTCAGATCCTGGACCAGTTCCTCACATTTGGCAAATACAGTTGACCCTTGAACAACCTGAGTTTAAATTTCACAGGTCTACTTACATGTGGATTTTTTTTTATATATAAATTCAGTATAGTACATGTATTTTCTCTTATGATTTCTGTAGTAACTATTTTTTCTAGCTTCCTTTATGGTAAGAATACAGTATGTAACACATATAACTTTAAAAAAGTATGTGTCAATTGACTGTTGATGTTCTCAGTAAGTCTTCCAGTCAGTAGTAGTCTATTAGTAGGTAAGTTTTGGGGAAATCAAAAGTTATACATGGATTTTTCAACTCTGTGGGGTTTAGTACCCTTACCCCCTGCATCGTTAGGGTCAACTGTACTCAGTTCATACTTTTTAGAGTGATTGAATCAATAGGCCTCTTTACAATCCTAAGAGTTATACATTCATTGTATTATTGCATAAACCAAGCCTAAAAGAATTTACGAAACACGTCTAGGGTTACGCTGCTAGTAGGTAGTGGACAAGGATTCAAATTTAGGTAATCCAATCCCCAAATATCTGTCATTTTCACCATACTCTGCCTACTGCAAAATACAGAACTGGAATCAAGTGATTTTAGAAAGTCCTTTGAAGGGGCGCCTGGGTGGCACAGCGGTTAAGCGTCTGCCTTCAGCTCAGGGGGTGATCCCGGCGTTATGGGATCGAGCCCCACATCAGGCTTCTCTGCTATGAGCCTGCTTCTTCCTCTCCTACTCCCCCTGCTTGTGTTCCCTCTCTCACTGGCTGTCTCTATCTCTGTCTAATAAATAAATAAAATCTTAAAAAAAAAAAAGTCCTTTGAAGCTGAGAGCCATGGTTCTATGATAACATATAAGCTTTTTAGAGATCATTGCTAACTATTAAGCCATGGCTTGGAAAAATATTTATTGAGGTTAGGACCCCTAGAGAGAAAGGTAATAACAACTAGTTTTCATTTTTTTTGTTCAGTAAATATTTATTAAGCACTTACTATGCACCAGACCCGTACATATTTTACTTGATAGATCGCTTCGTATACTTTTACATTAGTCTAGCCAAGTTGAAATAATTACCATTTCCATTTTACGTATGAAGAAACGGAAGCAAAGTAAAGTCATACAACTTGCTGAATGTCACAGCTAGGAAGTAGCCAAATGTAGATTCAATCCAGACTTTGAAATTACAAACTTCTATTACCTGAAATGCTTGCACCCTCTCTTTGTATATTGCGCCCTTTCCACAAGTCCTAGTTCAGCATCTTGCAGCCCAGAAAGCCTTTCTCTAATGTTATACATCTTATGGTGTGTTCCTTGTATGTACCACTCATCTGGCACTTCTCTCTCCTTGGCGGAGTCCTGGTCCACCTCTAGAGCTACCCCATTAGCCTCCTAGGCTTACACACAACAGATACATAAACAACATGGCTTGAGTTAGTTAATGGTGCCAAGGAAGGTGCTCTGTGGGTACCTGTGCATATTTTCCAAACTTTCCAAATTTTCCAGGATGACCACGTTCTGAACTGTTTCAAACTACCATGTTGCTTCTCAACTTCTCAAAAAGTTTTTAATCATTTACATGAATATCTCTTGAGGTGCTTGTTAAAAACACATTTTCCTGGGCTTCACTTCAGACTTACTGAATCAGAGTATCTCCAGGAGGGATCTTCCCAAATTCAACGTATGTTGTTCTCATTGTTTGCAACTGCTCCCAGTTTAATGACCTCATTGGAAAAATTCTCTTGTGTTTCAGGTGTTAGCTTAGATGTCCCCATCTCTAAGAATATTTCTTTTCACCCCAGGCTAAAAGTGAAATGTTCCTCCTTCATGTTCCCATTGAGCTCTTTGGTATTCAGCACCCTGTATGCTCTAATATCTTTGTGTCTTTACTTATAAGCCTATTTTTCACATCCCTGTGAACTCCTTGGGACCAAGGACTTTCACTGTCGTATCCCAAGCACTTACACAGTCCCTGGCATATAGCAGTTGGTCAATAATAGACAAATAGACAAGAAAGAAAGAGATAATGAAATTGATGAGCAATTAGGAATGCTTACTTTCTACTCAAATTTCTGCCAAGAACACATAGGGATAGAATATGTCTTCTTTATTTAGTGTTAGCATGGAGATCATATTTTGTCCTCCACACTCAGCCATTTTCTCAGTTGCAGGATTTGAGTTAGAATTAATAGCCATAGAAAAGCAGAAGGAAACAACAAGAGTTGATGGGGTTGTTTGTCTTATTCATCTAGTCTGAAAAGGACACAAATGCAGTAAATTTAGATGTTAATGGAACAACACCCATAGCCTCCTAAATAGTTCTGGGCAAGGTTGACATGGCTTCTGTTGAAATGCATGAAGAAACCCAGTAATGACAAACACATAATTTTGCAAATCACAGTATTTCAAACAAAACACACCCCTTTGGCAATACAGGCTAGCTACAAATTAAGGGAGCCAACGTTCCTTTCTTTTAAAATCTAGGACGTTTTCTTTCTCTGATAACCCCATAGCGGGTGTTCCATTCATTTGTAGGCTCTTAAATGCTTACAGATTGGAATTAAGTAACTAGTAGCCTTCACACTCATGTATGTGAAAAAGAAAAAAAGAATGCCTTTGGGATTCCTTTCCTTTGTTGTCCACATATTTACACAAACTTGTCTTTGGAGAGGACAGGAAAGTCTGCTTATTCACCCAAACAGTGAGTTAGGTGTTTTGGTGAGTTGGTGGTTTGTAGAAAGATTCTTGGTTCATGATAGAAAATATTCTTAGGTTTGGTCTTGAATTTGTCTCTAGTCAGCTGGCCTTTGAGAAGACACTTGATTTCTATTATATTTTTTAATGTCCTTGTTTGTCAGAGGAACAAAATTCCAGCTACTTTTTTAGCCTGTATTTTTATTCAGAGAATTTAATAAGACAATGTACTAATGAGGGTTTATCTTCTATTTAGTAACCAGTTGCTTAATAAATACCAAGAATAAATAAGTAAATGAACCAATGTGTATAAAGGAGCTTTGGAACTATAAAATTACCCAAGAATATGAAGCCTGCCAAAGGGTCAGAAATTTCCAAAGGAAATTATTTCTGCAGGGTTCTGGCTTCTTCCTACTTAGCCAGAATCTGTTAAGCTCATCATCTGAGCACTGTGCTCTGTCAGACTAGTCTCGAGAGAAAAGGGCCACACATTGGATACATTTCGATGAAGGGAGAAACATTAATGACTTACCATAGGAAAGAATGATTGGAGCCCAGGTAGAATGTTTCAGGGTGGGCCCATAGATTGTCATACCTTGAGGTCTGAGGCAACAAAAAGGTGGTAGGGATGGGTAGGAAGAACAGAGAGGAACCTAAGCTGAAAGGCAGCTTCTTGTGCCAATAGAGAAAATTTCCATCTTCTACATAGCGTTCTGTGCATGGGCTTTGGGGTCATAACCAGTGGTGTGCTGGTTAATATTGAACAATCAATTCTTCAGGGTGGGGAAAAAAAAAAAAAAGCCGAGATTATAGTACTAGCTGATTTCCATGGTGTAAACACACCCACTATGGCTGATTTCCAGCCACTGATGGTTCAACAACGGGGTCATAAAATTTCTGAAAATTTAACAATCAGCTCTCATGAGTCAGTGTAAGCCAACTCAGGCAAAACAGTGGCTAAGGTAACTATGAGGTTACAAAAACTTTTTATAAAAGAGTTTTAAGGGAAGAGAGAATTTGCTAACAGACTCGCATGTTCCCATTACCTAGCTTCAGTAATTATCAAACCATACAAATTCTTGTTTCATCTGTATCCCACCTGCTCCTTCCAACCCCAAATGGGTTATTTTGAAGCCTGTACTTCAAATGCATCTCTAAAAGATACAGGCTCTTTAAAAATGCAACCACACTACAAAAAACACTAGCAATAATTCCTTAAAACCACCAGCTATACACTCGGCATTCAAATTTGCCTTATTTCCTGTACTTTGGCGGGGAGTCTAATGCGGGGCTTGATCCTGGAACCCTGGGATCATGACCTGAGCTGAAGGCAGACAATTAGCCTATCCCAGTCAGGATCCCGACAGTTGCATTTAGTTGACACACCTTTTCAGCTCTTTTAACCTACATGTTCCCTCTTCCTTTCTCCACCCTCTTTATTTTCTTTATCATTTATTTTTAGGGGAAAGCAGGTCACTTGTCTAACAGTTTTCCACAGGCTGAATTTTGCTGATTTTACTTCCATCGTGTTGCTAACATGTTCTCCTGTCCCCTGTCTTTCTTCTATAAAACATAATTGAATCTAAAGGCTTGATCTGATTTAGATCTTTCTCTCTCTCTCTTGCTGTGTGTGTGGTGGGGGGAGAGGAGATTACGTGCAGCAACAAAGGTCTTTCATGGCGTAGGGTAGAACTTTCCCATTGCCTCCTATTAGGGGACACATCGTGTCTGGTTTTCTCTCCTTTAGTGATATTAAGATCGATCAGTGGGTTCAGCCTGAAATGGATGACATTCAACGTTGCCAAACAAACAAACCAAAAAACAAACCCTACTCCAAATCTGAAATACATATTTTCTTTCTCAGTCTTGAAGACGTCTTTTCACCACAAAAACATAAATCAATATACAAGTATGAACACTTACTAAATCAACCCATCTATTTTATTCATGATCACTTCACATCTGAAAGCTCTTGCTGTGTTTATTTTCTTTGGACTGAATCTGGGGCTTTGACTAGGAAGCTATAAATCCAGTTTTTGATGAATGACAACTTCGCCCCTAATGCCAGATTGGAAAGCGTTCCTTGCTAGTTTTTCTTCTTAATATTGCTTTGGTAAGTAGTGAGCATTCAGTTGCATTCCTCTCGGGGTCATGGAACCAGACATTTAGTTTCCACCTTCTAGAAACTTTTGACTCCAATGTCTGATTTTTGACGGACCCCGTATTACCGGCCCGTGCAAATCTGCAGGGTTGTAGAGGGAGCACCCGAGGGTGCCTGCGGTGGGGGCCCATGAACAAGGTCAATCACCTGGAGTCTGGCTGCTGCTTCTCACTTTCTCCAGCTACCGGTTAGGCCTTAATACACTTAGAAGGTTGCTCTTCTAATTTGAACTGTGTGAGACTTTGGCTGGAGGGTAGTTCTGTGTCCCAGTGATAAAAGAACACATAAAACAACCCAGTGCCTGATCACTCTCCCTGGCTGTCAGTGAATCATGTCTAATAGTATCTCCATGCAGTTGAGCCAATTTGCTTGCAATGGCACCCTTTTCCGTGGGCTTGCTGCTCAGCAGGCCCTGAAGCAATCTATGAATAACTTCCCAACAGATGCTGTTTATGAATTGAAGCAAATGGCTTCCCTGTTTCTCTTTTTTCTCACTTCAATAATTTTCAGTTACATTACGATGAATATTTATAGTCCTGTAGCAGTGCATAAAAATGGAGAACAAGCAGACCTGGGCATTGTTTCCTACGTGAGTGCTGTTCTAATGGGTTTTGGCTGACTGGTTTTAATAATGTTCTGCTGATGGACTGAAAAGAGGATGCAAATTGTAGATCAGTCATTTTCATTTGCTGTTTTAACAGGATGGGCATTGATGGAGCGCGGGCTGCATCCTCGCTCACCTACGACCCCTTCACTCGCCACGACATCCTGGCGTGTAGTATGTGTCTCCTCTTTATACTGCGTTTGAGGAATTCCAAATACTTGACTTCAACAGAGACCCTGACGCTAATGTAAAGGGCTCATTAGGTTTATCTCGCCACTGTCTGCAGGTATTACCATGGGTGACCCGAGTGACTAAGTGCATTAGAAGCTGCAGCCCAACTAATACAATATTCCTAGGAATTAACATGTAAATCACAGGGAATATATTGGTTTTGATTTGCTGGCTGCTTCTACAGAAAGGGACTGGGCCACATTTTTGCTCTAAAAGCACTTTTCCAGAAGGTCTCGTAATTCCATGTTTTCTCAAATATCACAGAAAGGAGAAGACTTCCATCTAAACATACCTCTGACATTTGATTCTAAGGGAGCTGCTCTGTCTTCAGTGGCTTATGTTTCAAAGAGCTGATACACCTTACTTACGTTTTCTATTTACAATAATGTGTTAGTTAACTAGCCTATATTTTCCAAACCATTGACTCTGTCATATTGGCCCACATACAAATAATTGCCTGTTTGGCTATTTGCTTATAAATAAGCATGTTGAAAATTATATGTAAATATGTATATGCATGCATAGTGAATATATACGGAGGCCTCCCCAAATATTCAAATTGTCCCGTTTTCTACTCTTGCATTATGAAATACTTACCAACTCCTGAAATGAAACCGTGTTTATTATGCATGCAAACTCACAATCTTTACCACCTATCATTTGTATGCCGTACACAGAAGGTTGTGCTGTAACACAACAATAAAAAATAAAAAAGGCAATTTGAAGAGGAGTATGTTTCTTGCTCTAACTGCATAAGATGCCAGGAGTGATTTTCCTTTGAAAAGAAGTATAACCCACAATCCGGAAATATTCTAAAAATTAATGAAAAGCTGAAGAATTTAATATCGGTAGAGAAATGTTATTTTTAAAGAAACTAATATACAGCATAATGTCCCAAAGTGATTATCCTGACACAAAAATACAAAAATAAGACACTCCGGAAAGGCTTCCAGGCCTGGAGCAAAAGGACTAAGAATAGACTGAGGTCCCTACTTTTACGGAACAATTCACCATAGTACTTTTCTATTTGTTTTAAGTAATAGTAATACATTGTCTAAGTCATAAATGTCAGTAGCACATGAAGCTAATGTGAAAATGGTTCTCCTTTCTAGGCTAACTATGGTTAACACAGACTTGTTTATAATTCTAGTTGCTTATATTGAATATGTAGCATTCACACAGGAATGCCTTTCTTCAAGGGCAATATGTTCTCCTTCACTGTTGGAAATTTCTAGGGTTTTTTTTTTTTCCCAATTGTTTTGTGGTCAACCACTGTCCTAATTTCTAGGTGGGCAAGCCTCTTTTTCAGTTTGTTTCTTCCATATTATTCCTTCGCCCAAGAGTAACTTAGAGTCTCCTAAGTATTCCTTTTAAAAAGGAGGAGGAGGCTTTGGGGGACGTTTTTACTTGCTGATGATCTCAGTAGTGGCCACAACATCAGGAAATGAGTCCACTTCTGCAAAAATATAGTTTGGGTATGGAAAGTTGTGTGTGGGAAACAGGTCTGGAATGTTCCAAGGTTACACTGGCCCTGCGGGACTTTGAATCTGGGTCTGTGTGACACCAAAGACCATCCTCTGGATTAGTGTGCTCCACCCGCCTGTCACAGTATGTCCTTGGTGGCTGGAGGTTGGAAGAGCTCATTGATAGGGAAGGCCATCCATCACATAGGTGGCATGCTCCGGATATTTTTTTAAAGATTTTATTTACTTATCTGAGAGACAGAGAGAGTAAGAGAGTGAATGAGAAAGCACAAGCAGGGGGAGCTGCAGAGGGAGAGGGAAAAGCAGGCTCCCCACTGAGCAGGGAGTCTAATGCGGGGCTTGATCCTGGAACCCTGGGATCATGACCTGAGCTGAAGGCAGACAATTAACTGACTGAACCACCCAGGTGCCCCTGGCATGCTCCAGATTAATGAGACATTCCAGATCAACCTGTTCCTACCAACTGACTCCTCCCTTCCTGGCTGGAAGGGCTGTCATTGTTTCCACATCAGAAATTGGGACAGCAGGAATTGTAAGAGTTATTTGTATGATGTTTACATCTGTAGCTGTCCAAAAAGTCTAGAAATGTAGGCAAATATATCACTACTATAATGGCATGAAAGAAATCTTCAAATTATAGAGAATAAAATGTATCTATGTTTCCAGACTCTGTGGACATCCTATGGAGATAACTTGAAGAGAAGATTTTTTTTTTCCTTTTTGAAAGTGTGCTTTGATACATTGTGGTATTAAGTATATTATTCTTTGAGTCCCACATTCATGGTGACTAAATTGCTTTGTTACGTTTTTCATGTCTATCCTGTCTTACCTGGTCTCATCTGTCCTGTCATATCCCATACCCTACATAATTCATTTATGCATTCATCTCTTCATCGATTGACAAATTATATTTGTTGAGCAATTACTGGCAGGCACTGTAGTGAGCACGAGGGATTCCCTAGCAAATAAGATAAGCTTGAACCACCCCAGGGGAATACTACCTCTAATGGGGTTTCTAGACAAGCACAAAACATACTATGACACAGTGAGATAAATGTTAGAATAAGTAAGGGGGAGAATATGTAAATGTGTCTGGATAGGTGGGTTTGGGGCAGGGGAGGATGGCATATAAAAAGAGACCAGGGGCGCCTGGGTGGCTCAGTCAGTTAAGCAACTGACTCTTGCTTTGGCTCAGGTCATGACCTCAGGGTTGTGAGATGGAGCCTGATGCCAGGCTCCCTGCTGAGTGGAGAGTGTCTGGAGATCCTCTCTCCCTCTGCCTCTGCCCCTCCACCCTCTTGCACTCTCTCTCTCTCTCTCTCAAAATCACTAAATAGAATCTAAAGAGAGAAAGAGAGACCAGAAGGATAGGTAAGAGTTGGCAGTGGAATGTGTAAAAATGATATAAAAAATGTTCCAGGCCGGGACCAGGGTATGTAAGGGCCAAGTGGAAGAAAAGATGATGGCCTTGTGAAGAAATGAAAGGTCTGTATGTCTCGTGTCAGTGATTGGGAGGACTGAGCGAAGACAGAGACAGACAAAAGACAACTTTAGAGATGAAGTCTGGAGAGATAAGTCTGGTGGGGTGTGAATTTAAGAGACCGTGAAAGCCAGGGTAAATATCTTAGGTTCCATTATTCTGAAGGTAATGGGAAGTCATGATGGGTTTTAAGTGGAGTTATGACATGAAATTTTCATTTTGGAGAGATCACTGTGAACCCAGCATGGCAGGTACATTGGGAAAGCAAGACCTTAGGTAGAAGGGTACTTAGCATGCTATTGTGGTCCATTTGAGAGGTCTTGGTTCAGACCACCTCCAGAGAAGTAGACAGACTAGCATGTTCAGTGGGAAACCACTGTACTGCTAACCAGCATTTTCCTCAACTCGATGTTCAAGATGCTTCCTGTTACAGAGCTTCTCCCTCAGTTAAACATTAAAACTGAGGGGCGCCTGGGTGGCTCAGTCCTTAGGTGTCTGCCTTCGGCTCAGGGCGTGATCCCAGCGTTCTGGGATCCAGCCCCACATGGGGCTCCCTGCTCCACTGGGAGCTTCTTCTATCTTCCTCTTCTTCCTCTCTTCCTCTCCCACTCCCCCTGCTTGTGTTTCCTCTCTCGCTGGCTGTCTCTTTCTCTGTCAAATAACTAAAATCTTAAAAATTAAAACTGAGCAGGGTCCATAGGAATTCTTTATAGTCTCCTGAAAACACTTCCCCTTTTGTTCTTCCTGACTTTTCATATTGTTCTTGTCTCCCTTGTTTGTCTTATCCCTATTCTCTGTGAATCTTTTATATAAATTTGTATGAATTTATAAATTTCATATGAATTTGTTATATCTTGAAGTGCTGTGGGGAAGGGTATAGGCTTGGGTGTTGGACATACATGGGTTTACATCCTGGCCCTGCTACTAAATGTCTAAATGGCTTAGGACAAGTCTCTTAACCTCGTGAGCCTCAATTTCTTTACTGTTAAAATGGGCATCATCATCATTATCTTTACCTTCCAGCTTTAGAGCCAAACACCCACCTACCACAATTAACCTTAACGACCTCTGATGGTTCATCAGGCCTGGAGGCAAGTCCATGATTTATAACAAGCACCTCCAGGCAATTCTAAATCATATGTGAGAAATGGGGCATTAGTCTGTGTTCCTTTTTCATTCAGCGTAAATATAGATTCAAACACTTTAAGGTAACCTAAACTAAAAATTCCATTGTTGGGAAAATCAGACTTCGTAAAACATTAATACCACTTGGCAATAAATTAACACCAATGGGCAATTACATGTAAACCTTGTATTATTTTACTAACATAACCCAATAACTAGACGTTAGATGTAGTTAAAAATGATTATTGCCCCAGTCATTAAAGCATGCATTTTTAAAGAGCACATTTTAAACACCACAGAAAGTAACTCATGGCAATTTCTCATGGAAATTGCTTTTTTGTTTCTGGACAAAGAGTTCAGAGCCAATCAAAAACCAATCAATATAAACACTAATGTAAATCATAATTAAGGACGACAAATAGATTCTTGTACAATGTTAAATAATGTATTTATAAAAACAAAAATCCAAAGTGACACTGAAAAACCAAACCATCAGTGTCTAGAGGATATGTGCTGGCGACATTCCTGCTAATTTTTGTAGAATTTTTTATGGTTACTAGCAACTGACCGTAAGTGCCTTATTTGGGGTTGCAAAGGCTGGAAGTGCTAGTCTTGTGACATTTTAAAGGGAGTTTAGGTTTTCATGTATACATGATTCATTTTAGCCAACTCTTGATATTCATTTTCTGTATTGATAGGGTCACGTGGTTCCGAGACTTTTCTGTGGGACAGGGAGGGAGACCTGTGATGTGTACGGGGCTGTAAGAATTTGAAGGGCTGGTGGACATCTCTCGTGTGAGACTTCGCTGAAATCAATGCCTGTAAGAACTCACACAAAACAAGAACATAGATGCTGTCCATTTCAAAGCAAGGGTTAATAGGGAAAAAAACATAGGCAACAAAAGCTTAGAATAATTTTGGATAATATTTTTAATAGGAAGGTATCATTTGGGAGGTAAACAGGGATGTCATACGACAGGAGGCATGCCTGTTCTGTTGTGCTCCAATGAACATCGTTCCCCCTGGGAAGTAATTATTCCCATAGTATCCAATACTGAAAATGAAGGTAGGCGCGCCTGGGTGGCTCACTCGATTAAGCGTCTGCCTTTGGCTCAGGTCATGATCCCAGGGTCCTGGGATCCAGCGCTGCATGGGGCTGCCTGCTCAGCGGGGAGCCTGCTTCTCCCTCTCCTCCCCATCCTGCTCTCTTTCATTATCTCTGTCACTATCTCTCTCTCTCAAATAAAATCTAAAAACAAAACAAAGAAAAACAAAAAAAAAAACAAAACAAAACAGAAAATGAAGGTAAAACACCAGTGCATTCAGACCTTATAGGAATGTCGTGATGATTAATTTGTAGTAAAGAGGCTCAGCATCTGGAAGGAAGATATAAATTCATTGGACTTTGTACAGGTAGTTAGTTATATTTAAATAGGAGCCATGCATTAGAAGCATAGCATCCCTTCCAAGCTTCCAGGATTTCTAACGAGTTATTTAATTTTTTATACTTCTAATGTGCTGTCTGATCAATAAAGTATAGATGAAAGGTACTGTACAAAGTTACAGCTTATATTATTAAAGAAACACAAATTTAAGTTGATGACTCCAGTTTGTGCTACTTCAAAGTAAATTTCCGGTTCAAGTCACCAGCTGTTTATTTTGTATTTTGCTCTTTGAAGGTAATTTTCAAAGGGATCTACGTAACTAATGGAGGCATGCAGAGATCATTGTCTTCAAAATTGAGTCCATAATGTAGCTTCAAGTCTCAGTCTGAATTTGCCTGTAGAAATGATTTGTGGGCTCTGGGCTCTTTGCTTTCAGGAGGCATCTGGGAAGGCTGAGGACATGTGTGAATCCGACCTTTTGAACGCAAAGCAGAGCTGTACCAAAATCAACTGGCAAGATTGCCTTGTCAGGAGCAATGATGAAGTGCCTGTTCCTCTCTACCACAGAGAAAGTTAAGTAGCAGGATTCTCTTATTAGTCTAGTTAGCCTTCTGCACTCAGCCAATCCTCAGGCTAAGTTTGCTTTGCTCCTTGCATTACTTGGCTGGAAAAGGTCCCCTTAAATCAGTTGTGATTTAAACTGTTGACTTCTTAGGTGCAGGGGTAATTCTTCGAGGCATACACTTCTCATGGGCTTGGTAGATACGCTTGGGAAAACCGACAACATGTTTCAAGCTCTAGATTTCTTTGATTTCTTTCTCTCTCTCTCTCTCTCTCTCTTTTTTTTTTTTTTGGTCCCAGCTCTACTCAAGCTGATAAGAACTATTTACTATATCTACTATGAGTGCTCTGTCCTCACAATTTAAATATATCATCTGATTTATTCTATGCAAGAACTCTAGAAGAGAAGACTCTGCAATGTTTTCCTCCTTTTATGGATGAATAAACTGAAGCTCAGAATGATTAAATAATTTGCTCAAGACCATAAAGCCAATGTTTAAGTCAAGGTATGATAGACCTCAAAGTTTTACCATAACCTATAACCCCTACCTGCTAATTGCGAATACCTGGCAGGTGATGTCATTTCTGTGGGTGCATTTTTACCATCTATACAGTGAAAGGTTCACAGTAAGTTCCTTCTAGGGCTTCCTGCAACAATATAAAATCTTGATTCCATTACTTCAATACTGTTCAATAGAATGTAATTTAGTGTAATAACTGACTTTTTTTGGTCTCATCCTTATTCAAGGGGTTTAGTTAATAAATTACTAAGCACTTTATGAGGATCTGTTATGGAGGGGGTTTGGCCTATCCGTTAGGGTTTCTTGTGGCAAGAACCTGGGAAACAACATTTTTTGAATATTTCTGATATACTATTCTTCTCTGCAGAGGGAAAAAAAAGTCCTTCCAAACCTAAAAAGTTAGGCAGATTCATTAATTATAAAACTTTTAATGCTCACATTTTATTATAGAAATTCTCATGGCAGATTTTTTTTTTTAAGGAGCTTGCAAGGACTGATTTGCAGTGAACTGTAACAATCAGCTAAAAATTTATTTTTAAATGATACTTGTTGCATCTCTAGGACCTACCCTGGGAAGACAAAGAACAGAGACCTTTCTTAACTCAATTAAGAACACCACAAGTGATATCTCCATTTCCCTGTGTTTTCTCCCAGCATGAGATGACTCAGCCAGAAATAGCATGATAATATCGCAGATGTTCCTTTGCTCGGATAGCTGGTTATTGCTTATCTCAATGATATTTTAATACAAACACACAACTGTTCACCCTGTTTTATGGCTGTCAGAATTTTGCTTCATATTTAACAAATGGAAGTTTATGAGCAGATGTATCATTGACTCAGATTTACTTTTCCCTCATTAAGTTGCATGGAAAAGCTAACTGCTGGAGAGGGTATTAGCCGCATCTGCACTGATAGACTATTGGATTCAGGTTGTTCATCTGGTCTGTCAGTTCTCACCAGCTTCCTACCCCTGCGAGAGCTTCATTCTCCCTTGTTAAGACCAAAAGATCAAAACAACACAAACATGTCCTCCGTTCCCGACAGTGAACTATGTTTAATAGCCTCACACTCTCCCTTTGCTCCAGGTACTACTTGGCAGAAATACCCAGACATTTTCCTCCCCATCGTCATGTACAAGTGGTGGTGTGTGTCTGGCTGATGCACTCAGAAGCGCTTTGGAACCAGCCACACGTGGCCTCGAGTTCTGACTCCCTATTAATTTAGTTTTATGACCTTGGTCAATTCACCGACACTTTGATCTGGTCCCTTTCTGTCCTCCAGCCTCGTCTTGGGCTTCCATCTAATCACACGTCTGTCACCTTGTCCTTTTAATTGTTTTCCTGCAGCAAGATGCAGGCTTTGTCTCACCCGGTGGAGGCTGGTTCACCTGGGACAATCATCTTGAGTGGCCCTGAGCGAGGTGCAAGGCTGTTAGCAATCACTTCCACCTACTGGAAAGTCAGTCTCCAGATCCATGGAGATGAGGCAGAAGGTTATTGAAACAAACAAACAAAGCAGACAAGTGAGACTGGCACCCTGAGAGCCTTCCAGAGGACCTGCTGCAATTCCTCCTCCAATCACAGTATGATCAGCAGCTGGGAAACTTCGTAGGGACAATTTAGGCCCCCAAATTTTATAGCTCTAACTGAACATTGAGAAGTCTGGGTGCAGGCCAAAATCCTATTTATGATCTTTGAGACCCAACCAGAGGCAATTACAAGGCTTTGCCCAGCAGGCCTGATCAGGGCGAGCTGCCCTCCCCACACCAGAGTTGGCACTGGCAGCGACTGCACTTTTCTGGAGGGAGCTGCTGTCAAGGTCTCGGGAACCTGAATCAGCCTCGCGCTGATGCAGGTCTGTATTCCTGCCCCAGACACCTCTGCTGAGACCTCCTGATCAGGCTCATGACCAAGGCATTTTTCTCTCCTTTGACTTGGTACCTTTCCCCTGGACACTTTTCTCCTCCTCTCTCTTCCTGCGTTGGCCCATGGGCCCATGAGAATTCAGGAGCCTTTTGTTCAGTGCTCCTCAGCCACGAGATGACTCCCCCATCTGCATTGCCCACCTCTGCCCCTTGCCCCCTTCCCTAGGGAAAATGGAACAATAGGGAGACTGGGAGACCACACCTCTCTTGTGTCTTATTCTGCTACAGTAAGTGCATAAAGGCTTGATTGTTACGGTTATTTTGCTCATTGTCCTAATTGGCCAACTTGACACCTGATGGCTCAACAGATAGGCTGTCTTTCCTGTTCTGCACACATGAAAAATAAAAACTAAGAAAAGCTAAAATTTACTGAACAATAATTCAGTACTAGGCACTGTAATTTAAGAGCTTTACAAAAATTAATTTAACAAAATTTGAAAGTAGTTACCATTTCTATTCCCATTTTGTAATTAATCTCAGACAATAAGGGGTTAAATTGCCTTATCTTACATGGCTAACAAGTGAGAAAACCAGGATTGAATGTTGGTGATGTGGGTTCAGAGCCTGCACTCCTAACTTCTGGGCTAAATAACATCTCCTTTACTTCCCTTAAAAGGACCTGAGTCCTCTGCCTGTGATTCTGCTATAGTCCCATTGATCATGTGACTGTGCTGCTATGAAATCAGGGCTGTCATTTCCCTCCTTTCCTTTTGTGCATAAGGTCTACCCATACATTCATCCTGCTACCTTCTCTTCATCTGTCATATTTCAACTTAAGGACCATTTTCTCCAAGAAACTCTCCTTGAGTCCTCTCTGCATGTATTCTCATGGCATCCTGTACTTCTTCCTTGAGCACTTATCACAATCGCATTCAAATAATTATGTGCTAATCTCAGGTTCCCTGCAGGTAAAGGTCATGACTTTCCTGGTCATTACTGTACTTCCACAGTGAGGTGCAATGCAAAACTCATCACAGAGCTGAATGCAAAAATTGTGGTTGAATAAATCAAAATTTTCTGTGTATAAGTTTCCTCCTTTATAGAAAAAGAAGAACTATTTTCTGGTGCTTTTGTGAAGATATAGTATATCTAAGTATTATTGTATTATAGATATTATATATCTATAATATATCTCATACTATGGAAAGTGATGCTTGGCAGATAGCAGTTGTTCAATAAATACTAGTTATGTTCAATACAGTAGCAATAGTATTCTTCGAAATGTTTTCTTCCTTCTCCGTGGGACGATTATTTATCCCCGATCCTTTGAAGTTAGGCTAGCCCTAGTGACTTACTTTGGCAAGTGAAAGATATACATCATTTTTGAGTAGAGACTTTGAGAGTCATTGGTGGTTCTTCAGTGCTCCCTTTTTCCCTCTGTCACGAGGCCAACCAAGTCCCAGACACGGGCTGCTCCTTCAAAGATGAAGCATGCGTGAGGTGATATGCAACCTAGCTTCAGTTGACATAGATGTGAAGCTCAATCTGGAAATAAAACTTTGCGAGCCAATGAGATTTGAGGTTTGTTCTGCACAATAGTAAAAGTTAGCAGAAACTAACGGATACATTTAGCTCGATGTCAGTGCCAATACAGCCATGTGTATATAGTAATTCTTTTTGAAAGTTATTTTTGAGGACCCTCATTTCAGTATCAAATGTTCCCTTAACAATTTGAGACACACACCTGAATAAATATGCAAAATAAAGGTAATAGCTAGCATTTGTCACTTATGGTAATTTAGGAAATTTTATAAGTGCTTTGGAAATATTAACCCTCAAAAACTTTGTGAGACCAAGTAGAAACTATAGCACCCTTTTCACAGATGAGGAAACTAAGAAACAGTGCTGTCAGATTACACATTCCGAGGCCAGACAACTAGTTAACGACAGAACCAGAATTTGAGCCCAAGTGTTCTAATTTCAAAGCCTATACTTTATCACTATACTACATTGTGTCACATAGAAATTCAAAAATGTGCATGCATGAGTAGAAAACAGACAACTCTAAAATGCTAAGAAGAATGTACATCATTGATTGAGTCTGATTTAGTTTCTTAATATAGAAAATGGAAGAATGGACTGTATTGAGATTCTTGCCAGATGTCAAGTTCTGCCATTTCACTTTATTTTCTTTTCTTCCATAAGATGAGTAGAATGATTCTGACAAGCAAAGGATCAGTCCCAATTATTGGAATCTTCCACTTGCTGCCCCATAGAAGAGTGTGAGTGGACCAACGATTCGAATCCACAGGTGCTCGGAAAGCACACCTTCATAAGAGTTGTTCTTGAAGGGCTTATTCCGACCCCACCTTCAGTTACTGACTTAAAGCTTCCAGGGCATCTACAGTAAATACCCAAATAACCACTCTGACATTGGCTAGATGGCCCAGAATTTCAAGAAAGTCAATACCTAAGTGAGATTTCTGAGTTTTCCTTGATAACTCATGGAAAGATTTGGGCTTTCATTTTGTGGAAAGTGTAAAGAAGATGAATATAAACACATTTTGAATCATTTCGGAGGTGAATGAATAGTTGAGGGAAAGCCAAATGTTGGAGTTTTTGGAAGCAATGAGTTTTGAGTCTTCCAGGTCTGGTTTCGAATCCCAGCTCTGCCCCTGGGTGATGCTGAAGCATGTCACTTACAGTCCCCAAGTTCTGGGCTCCTCATCTATAAACTGAGCATGATGAATTCCTAAATTATATGGTTACTAAGAAAGCTAAATTTAATTTTGTCTTTAGCATATAATAAATGCCCAATAAATTAATAAAGTAGCTATTATTTATAATTAACTATTAAGTAAGGAACAGATTTCTTTAAAGAATAATTCTACATTATAATATGCTGGCTAGTTACTTATTAACCCAAATATCTCCCAGAGGACTTTTCCATGGATTGGAAATATCATGAATGTTACTGTAGAACTGGCTCCTTCTTAAAGATGTTAATGATATTTGGAAAAGAGGTAAAACCCAGCATGCCCCAACTGTGATTCAACACAGTTTCTAAGCAGGGTCCAGAGAAGTGGATATCTCAAGGAAGAAACTATATTAGCATAACAACAAAATCAGGTAAAGCAGAGACAATAAAATAGAGCAAAACGAATAGATTTTATAAATATAAAGTGAAAACTAAACCACTCCGGCAATTACAGCTTTCATATGATTTATGCCTTTAATTTGTCTAAATCAGTGACCCATGGAGTATTGGCATAAAAATTTCAAATTCAGCAAAAACCTAAATCACTATAAGGAAACAGTGAATTTTTATTAGTTATCTTTCTTTCATTGACTTCCCCCAAACAAAATGAATTCTTCCTGGAGTGAGGCAAAATGAAGTATTATACTTTATGAAGATATTATCGATTGGTGATTCTCAGCGTCCAATATGTCACTGAAACACAGAAACACAACTTGACTGTGAAATCGACAGTGTAGAATTACTATTCAAAGCCTTTGCCCCTTTTCTTCTGTTTAACATTAACACTAGATATCACTTTTATCTGGTAGAAAGCAACAGAAATGGACTCTAGCTAACTTGGGTTAAAAACAAAACAAAACAAAAACTTCTTGGAGCACCTGGGTGGCTCCGTGGGTTAAGATTCCACCCAAGAGAATTCCCAGGATGAGCCAAATAACCCAAGAGAGGAATAAACAGCAGTAAGTGCAGGAATAGGAGGAAAGTTGAAAGCAGCCAGATGGAAAAGAGGCATTGCTGGTATCATGGGAGCTACAGTTAGAAGCTCCCCATGGGAGAGTGTCTCAGGCTCAGCCACGAAACCCCAACAACTTTCTGGGTTTAATTCTTCGTGGCTCAGAGGCCCATATGGGGAAGAAGCTGTGGAGGATGGGCAGGGGAACAAGAGAAGCCAACCACAGCTCCTTTAATCACTACAGATTTCTCTGTTTTAAGTAGACTGAACTAGGGAAAGGAAGTTAATATCCCCTCTATCTTCATTTTTTAGTGCAGGTGGTGAAAGTAAAGCCTTCCTTTCCCAACATCCCTTTTTTTAGGCTGTGCCAACTGGATGCTCCAGAGGAAGGTTTCCGAAAGCAGAAATAAGGTGGAGATGCACTTTGGCTTCTGCTCTGTCTGCACGGATGCCCCCAACAGGAAGCCTTGAGTGTTCTGTTGATGTGCTCCAGTGAGTAATCCTGAGATTATGGTTTTAGGCTAGGGTCAAGGGCACACCATCTGTCTTCTTGGCACAATGTGGATCTAGGAAGGAGGGTGTTGGCTGTGAAACCAATAGTCGTAATGGCAGTGTCTTTCTGGTATCTCCGTTGGTTCTGGGCTGGAGTTGGCTCTTCCAGGTAGTTTCCCAGTGCCACTACCTTCCTGACAGAGGTGGAGGCCATAAGTCTCATTTCGAACCCGTTCTTTTCTAAAGTAGTGTTTCTCAACCTTCAAGAATAATGTAAAAGTAAGTTAGAATGTCCCTGAGACTAAACAATTTAGGTACTGAAATGAGACCATTCTTGTGACTGGAAAGGATAAGAGAAGCTAAGGGACTTCTCCAACTCTTTAGGTAAGAATAAGAAAGCATGAGCACACAGTACAGATTGACAGAGACAGTGGGAGGAAATATTTCATCCTTGTACACTGTTTAGTCCAGCTTTTCTCTTATATCAGTTACACAAACAACAGAGTAATTTGTAGACCCAAAGAAACAAATCTAGTATGAAAACAATGTCATTACAGAGTAGATACCATAATTAGAAACACTAAATAAGAGAATCAACATTGAAAATTGGATTATTGACATAGAGGGTTGACTACGTATAATCATTGTGAATCCTGATGAGATTAAAACAAGAAGAATGTTAACACATAAAGAAGACTACAACAAACAACATACAAATAACTGATCTCTCTGAGGTGGATATGTGCCCCAAAAACAAAAATAAAACAAAACACAACAAAAAAGATACATTCAAAGATATAACACAAAAGAATTTCTCTGACCTGAAGAAAGAACTATATCTGCAGATCAATGAGCACACGTTGATCCAGGAACATATTCAGGGTTTTGGGTTTCTAGGCAGAAGAAGAAATCATGTACTGGAAAAAATCTGGCTGGCCTCAGACTTTCCCACAGTAATATCCAATGCCAGAAGACAGAAAGAATGTCTGCAGGGTTTTGACTGAGAGAGAGTGCCACTCAAGGAACTATTTCCTGCCGGAGTCACTCTTATTTCCAATGGTTACAGAAAGATATCAACGAAACATAAGAGAAATTGGAGAAAGTAGAGTCTATAAGCCCTTGTTGGGGAAAAAAAAATCTTGAAAACCAAAAAAAACCAGCCAGTGGAAAGACCAATCAGACTAGGAATTCAGGAATGACAATGCCGGCAATGATCAAAGGTCCAGAGGGTGGTATGGATTGGATTTCAATATAAATGTAATATCAGCATAGATATAGAAGAGGAACTTGGTCAATATCCCTGCTACCCTTCTTTCATGGTACAGTTTGTAAAAATGATGCCTTCTTTTCCTAGAATTCCTTGATTTAGACTACCAAGTGGATGCTCCAGAGGAAGGTTTCAGAAAGCAGAAATAAGTTATAGGTGTACTTTGGCTCCTGCTCCGTCTGCGTGCATCCCCCCTGATGGGGAGCCTTGAGTGTTCTGTTGATGTGCTCCAGTGAGTAATCCTGAGATTATGGTTTCAGGCTAGGGCCAAGGGCATGCCATTTGTCTTTTAGGCACAATGTGCATCTAGGAAGCAGAGTGTGGGCTGTGAAACCAATAGTCGTAATGGCAGTGGTTTTCTGGTATCTCTGCTGGTTCTGGCCTGGAGTTGGCACTTCCAGTAGTTTCCCAGTGCCCCACCTTCCTGACAGTGGTGGAGGCCATAAGTCTCATTTTGACCTCATTCTTTTCTAAAGTAGTGTTTCATGCTTTAATAATGCTCAGTAACCTTCCATAATGTTGACATTTTGGGTCAAATAATTCTGATCTGGAGGCTGTGCTTTACATTGTGAGATGATGAGTCTCTATCCATGAGGTACCCATAGCACTTCTCCTCCTCCCCCCACCCCCTGTTGTAATAACTCAGCATGTCTCCAGACATTGCCAAATGTTCCCTGGTCACCAAAATCACCTCCTGCTGGAGCCACTCCCCTAAAATCATGCATCCTGTTTGTTCTACAGCCATTCTGATCCTCCTGTTCCTTTCTGTATCGTGTAAGATTTCAAACAGACAACAAACAAACAAACAAAGGTTTCAAATAGTTCCACAGAGCAAGAATTTGGAGCCAAACTCATGGCATGGCTTCCTATCCCTGGAAGAGTAGGGCTCTGTTTAAGGAGACTGGATTACTTTCTACCTGGGTATGTAGCATGAACAGTGGCTGAACACAGTATTACCCCAAATTCTCATTCTGTGATCTTTGAGGAGTCTTCCATCCCCATCAATCTTGAGGTTTAGGTCTTGGGATGTTAGAAAATCATATAGCAGAAGCATATTCTAGGTAGGGAATTTACTTTCCTTACCCTGATGTCCAGTACGTTATTTTGTAAAGTTTATTTGTATTATTAGTAATACTCTAATAAGTATAGTTCTTATCTTTATTTGATAAATTATAAGATGATTATCTCTTATTCTAATTCCCTCTCTCTTTCCTCTATTGAATTTTGGGTAAGACTTTTTATAGCATAATTTTTCAAATTATAAATTATAATATGGGTTCATTTCAGAAAATCTGAAAAAATAGAGACAATACAGCAAGCATTACCCATGATCCAACTGGCCACAGGGGCCGATTTTTATGTTTTGTTGGATTTTCTTTAAAAGGAAAACAAAAAAACATTATTTTTGTATGTGTGCATGCTTATGTTTTTGATCATATGCTTTTCAAACAAAATTGCCATGTTAGCATGGATGATATAGTTTCCATCCTGCTTATTCACATAGCTGTATTTTATGTAATATTCCACATAACATCATCATGAAAAATCATGAATTTTCTTCCCACCATTCTAAGTTTGTGCTTTTCAGAACCCATCTTCTTCATCTGGTCTGTGCCATTCACTTATTCAATAGGTATTTACCGAGTAGTTCCAATATGGCAGATGCTGGCTTAGGTACTGAGTGAGGATACAAAGCAAAGCAAGAAATGGTTCCTGCCCTCAAGGAGCTTTTCCACTTAAGACACATGAAGAAACAATGTCAGTGCCATTTTCATTGCTGTCTGCCTCTGAAGCAGTTTCTTTGCAATTATTTAAAAATAGGTATTAAGCTCCTAATGGCACAAAGGACTGATTTAGGCAGGAAGCTAGAATTCTCAGGCAGACATGCCTATACAGAGACACATCTCTAAGTCAGTGAGCTGTTCACATCAATCAGAGGTTAAAGGCAGCACATTTTAGTGGAAGAAGGTGGGGATTGGTATCTAATTGGGGGGAGGAGAGCTGGGAAAGTGATCAGAGGCCCAGTTCAATCAATTATTTGCCCAGGCAAACCACAGGGAAATTTTGAAGCAAAAAAGTTAAGAGAAAAGGACCAACTAGTGGCACCAGCTGGTGGAACATATTTTATGCAGAATGTTACCTGTTGCTTCAAATTTCAGTGTCTGCACTGTTTCTTAAAACTTGCATAGTAACCCAGAGGGGAGGTGGGTGGGGGATTGGTGAAATCGGTGATGGGGATTAAGGAGCGCAGTTGTCTCGATGAGCACTAAGCGATGTATGGAAGTGTTGAATCGCTATATTGTACACCTGAAAGTAATATAACCCTATTATAACACTATGTGTTCACTCTACTGGAATTAAAATTTAAAAAAATTTAAAAACCCAAAAAACAAAAAAATCAGAATAGTCACTGAAGTCATTTGCATCCATGCCCTACTTTCAAGCAGCCATACACTTCCGCCATCACAGACATGTCTGACTTGAACTCACCAGATGTGTGGAAAGAGTTCTGAGGGTTAAAAACCCTGAAGGTTAAGAAGGCTTGAAATATCACTGCAATTCTCTATATCAAGGGTATAAATGAGCTAAACAATAGTGCAGTTGGCTTTTGCTGCCATATAATCATGAAATTATGCTGTTCCAAGATATCTCAGAAATAATCCCTGACCAGAGTCTTCTATCTGTGAGAAAGAACCATGCCTACTTCGTGTGGATCTGTGGGGCTGATACAAGATCCAGGTTATATGTCTCCTTGCTTCTGCTCAGCCTACATGCGCTCTCACTGTGGGCGTCAGTTGCTTGTTCAGCTTCCTGTTAGAGTAGCCCCAGTGGAGGCTCCTGTTCTTATGGTTCTAAAGTTTTTATGAACTTCACTCCTCTGGGATGGAAACCAGATTACTGTATGAAAATCATTGTGCTTGCTATGGTAGAAGCCATACCAGTTCCGGGGTAGCTCCATACCCACAGACCTCTGGCTTTCCCAGTAGCCACCCAGAAGGTTCAGGGAAGGTAATAACCCATAAACCAAAGGTACAGGAAAGATAATAGTCCATGGGGAAGACTTTGACCAGTAAGTGATGGTAGAGGGAGACAAGCCAGTAGATAAAGTGCTGCTACTTGTCCCCTCAAGAGAGTGGGCTATAGCCTTGTGGCATGGCTTCTGAGTGACTGGCTGTGTTGGAGGGAGGCTGAGACTGACTTGGAACACTCTGCCCCAGCCTTGCTTTCCCTTCCTCCCTGCCTCACTCCCCCATTTTCCCCTCATTCTTTCCTAGAATTAAACAACCCTCCATAAAGTATGGACACATTTTCAAAAAATGTGTCCTACCAATTATGATTGGACAGTTACAGATAACTCTTACTTTTGAACTTTAATTTCACAAATATAAATAAGAGATTTGTAGGTCATCTCCCTGAACATTATTGCAAAAACAACAGATGTCACCTCTAACTAGCAGTGATATTGTAGCAGAATTTAGTGGCAGCAATTTTCATATAGGGTCACTGTGCCAGGGGGGTAGAAAAGGTAGAATTCAAGACCATCCGTCTGTGGTTGGAGCCTGTTAGAGAACTGTATTATAGGATGCTACTGTTAGGTCAGTGGGCATCACTGTTGGGGGAAAAACATACATATTTTTATGAAAGAGCTCAATACACCAAAACATAAATTTTCTGATGGAAGTGGGCTTTGTGCATTCCCAGTCCCTAGCATCTGACCCTGCAAAATATATCACTGAAAAGAAAAAAAAAGAAAAAAGAAAGAAAAAGAAAAGAACGATGCATCATACTGGGCCATACCACCTTCCAAGCAGCCACCTAGATATTTCTATCAAGGTCTAACATTTACCTATTCAACCACATTTTCCAAGATGGAAATGGCACCAAAAGGGAAAACTGTGCAGGCATAAATTCATCATACACGCTTGATACTCAATGGGATGTTTTCACATTAAAATAAGTTCCCTAAAGCGAAAACCAACATTGTACTAGATGACGGAAATTGAGGATATTGGCTGCTGAGAAATCTTTGAAAGACTATCTGAGGTATGTAATATCAGTATAACCATATTGCCAATTTCACTGCTGTCAAATAACTTAAAATGCCTTCCAGAAGCAGTAAGTTAAATCCCTAAATCTTATCCCCTGTGGATTTAGAAAGCAAACCAGAGCTCCCACATCCAGGCCACTGCTCTATCTGTTGGGGCAGTATTTGCAGCACCAATAAAAGATGTGCTTATTTCTTGATATAGTCCCAGCCCCCAGATTATTTACTGCAACTTTTCTTTGGCAGCTTATTTCCTTTGAGTAGTCGTTTATTATAAAAACCAAAGGGAAATAAAAAATATATAAATTTTTTAAACTACCTCTTTTCAACTCCCTCATTACAGCCCACTGAGGTTTTAGAAGCATGTGCATTAGTGGAGTGTTTGCAGTATTCTTGACTTGAAGTTCTAATTTATGTGCTCTTAAATGTACACTAATCATCAGCACACTAACTATTAATATTGTACGCTGAGGATTTTCCTTCCAACTACTATTCCAGGCAAAAGGAATATTCTCAAAAACAATATTCATTGACTTCCCTAAACAGGCAGGTCAGGTTGGAACATGGGCCACTGGCATTGATGTGTGGATGGTAGTATTATTAGAAGTTATTTACTACATAAAATGCCAACCTTGCCAATTTTTAAATGTTAATGGCCTTATGGTGAAAAAGAAAGGTTTATGCACTCCACTGAGGGATTTCAGAATTTTGTAATCTTGGCATGGGAATGGCTTGATTGTCCAATAAGTCATTTTTACTTCTCTCTTAATTATATGTGGTTTATGAACTTTTATAAATTTGAAAGCAAAACTTTCTGGAATGTTGAATATAATAATTGAGTCTAAAAGACAGAATTTAATATGCTGGTTTTACTGATTTTGGGGGAGGACAGATTTCTCTGTTGATCCTGGGGGAAAAATGAACCAAAATAAATTTTAAATGGATTATGTGGATTTGTCTAAGCAAATCCAGAATGTTCAGCTGCATTTATAGGAATTTCTAATTGACTCACTATAACTTGAATATATCATCTTTAGCAAATTAGAAAGAGTTGCCCAGGGCCCAGCTTATTCTAAGAGACTTTGCTGAAATGTCTATAAAAGTTCTATTTCATTACTTAATTTTTTATTTATTGTGTGTGAAACTACTTTTTTAAAATGTTCAACTCAAAATACATCCCATCTTTGAATAATATGCCTTAGATGTATTTTACCTTAATTGTTGGCATTCTAATTTCAATATTTCAGGAGGCTAGCCTTAAAGTCTTTAAGATATGTTTAAAACTTCCTTAAATTATTCATGAGATGCCACTATAGTTAATAATATGTTATATGCATATTATCTGTATGGATGATAATCAATTCTAAATCATTACCTAAACACTTGCTTGATAATAGAAAAGATACATACTTTCCTTATCACAACTTACTTACAGTTTCAGAAGATTTAGGGAAGTACATTACCATCACAAAGTTGAGTTCAGGGAATGTGTAGAAATTCCTGTGACTATGCATAATATTCCATTTGTAATTTTCATTCACCTCTTTGAGAAACATATTTTCAGCAATGATTAAGTTGTAAGCTAATAAAAATGCAGAAATAATTTAGTAATTGTAGAAGATAACTAACCACCCACTAGTACAAAGAAATTGAAAATAGACAAAAATTACTCATGTTAGTATCATCAAAGATAATCATTGCAACTTTGGTATATCTATTTTTAGTCTTTTATCTATAAAGGCCCTGTTTTTGTTTTTAACAGTGCTGTGTTCAAATATATAATGAAATTCCATTCCATGTTATACTAATGTTATAGATGTTTTTCAATGTAATTTCAATTCTATAATGGTAGCATGAAGATGTCCGGTAATTCCTCCTACAAAAAACAGTTTAAAAAGACCCATATATAGAATTTGCCATCTGTATATCTTCTTCAGTGAGATGTCTTTTTATGTCTTTTGCCCATTTTCTAATTGATTATTTGTTAAGGTTATCTATATATTCAAGATATGAGTCCATTGGGAAAATACAAATAAAACCATAATGAGATAGCCCTGCACACCAATTAGCATGGCTAAAATAAAGAATTCTCAACACCAAATGTTGGTGAGAGTGGAAAAACTGGATTACTCATGCTGATGGGAATGAGAAATGGTATAGTCACTCTTGAAAGCAGTTTGGTAATTTCTTTTAAAACTAATCTGCAATTAAAAAAACTAATAGGCAATTACCATATGACTTAGCAATTATACTCTTGGGCATTTATCCCAGATAAATGAAAACTTATGTTCACACACACACATGCATGCACAAATACACACAAACCCAACAAGCTATACACAAATGTTCACAGTAGCTTGATTCATAATAGCTGGAAACATCCCAGATATCCTGCCCCAAGTGACTGACTAAACAAACTGTGTGTATATTTACTCCCATTGAACACTACTCAACAGTAAGAAGGAAATAACTGTTGATAAATGGCACAAACTGAATGAATCTCTGGGAAAATATGCTAAGTGGAAAAAGTCAATCCCAGAAGACTATGTATTGTATGATTCTATCTATGTAACATTTTGAAATGACAGTATTCTAGAAATGGAGTGCAGAGTAGTGGTTGCCAGGGCTTAAGAAGGGATGAGGGCAGGAGGAAGGTAGATGTGTCATGGAAGGACAACACAAGAGATCCTTCTGATGGAACCATTGAGTATCTTGACTATGGTGCTGGATACACAGACCTATAACATTTTATAGAAAAAAATATATATGTACACAAAGAAAACTGAAGAAATATGAGTAAGATCAGTGTATTGTATTACCATCAATATCCTGGGTATGATATTGTATTGTAGTTTTCCATAATGTTACCATTGAGGGAAATTGAGTAAAGCATATATGTGATCTCTCTGTGTGATCCCTTACAACTTCATATTAATTACAATTATCTTAATAAAAACTATCCCTACCTCCCTTACCAGTTGGAAGGAGCAGATGATAGAGTTCAGAACACAGAAAAGTTTGACCTTTACAGAAAAAATTCTGGTGCAGAAATCCAAAATCTGAGTATAAACTCTCACCAAATCCCTAGCTGATCACAAAACTACATATGCTTGAAATAAGAGAGAGCAGAAAGAATTGAAATAGAAACTAGAGGGTCAGCTTCTGTTGCAATTCAAAACTACTGCTGGTGAGGTTTTGAGTTTGCTGCAATTTTGACCAAGTGTATTTTCCAAATCACACACAACTCAAATGACAGAGAGTAGAATCCTTCCTGATCTTAGATCAGAGGTATGAAGTTTAGTTTGGAAAAACAATTGGAAATTTAGAAGAAAGCCCCCAGAAAAAGAGAACCACAGAGAGAATGAACCCTAAAATCTGAATGTATTTCCCAAATCTTTGGATGACAGCTAAACTATGCAGGCACAGGGGACTCCCAGGGGTCAAGCCAAACAAGCAGCATCTGGAAGCCAAAGAAAATTGGTCAAATGCCAGCTGCTGCACCTAGCAGGGAGGACTATTTCACAGTTTGATTCTAAGAAAGTAAATGACCCACTAGAACAAAAAATAAAACAAATCAGTAATCGTCAGTGTATCCCAGAGACATCACAAGGTGTAATCTACAACACATAGCTTCAAACCAAAAATTGTAGTTTTAAACAATATGTAGTTTTGAACCAAAATGCTTCTTTGCCTGACTATGAATGACAGTCAATAGAAACTGACACTGAGTAAGCCCCGATGATGTACTGAGCAAAGATTTCAAAGAGGTAATTTTAAATACATTCAGATAGTTAAAAGAAAATATAATATTAATGAGTAAACAGATAGGAGATCTCTCAACAGAGAAGTGTAAGCTATAAGAAAAAACCGAAGGGAAATTTTTAAGCTATAAAGTACAAGCCTGCGTATGAACTTATTATATGAGCAAAACAGAAAATTAGAAATAGCAGAAGAAGAAAATCAGTGAAATTAAAGTTAGATCAGTGGACATTACCCAAATGAACAAAATGGAGAAAAATATTTAGTAAAAATGAACAAAATTCCAAAGAACTATGGTGCCATATTGAGCACTCTAATATATGTGCTAATGGGATCCCACAAGGCAAGGCAGGGAGAGAAAGTGATAGAAAGAAAATATTTGAAAAAAATAATGGTCAAATCTTCCGAAATTTGTAAAGAAAACCCATTAACTTAGAGGTCCAAGATGCTCAAATAAGATGAACACACACAACAATCCAATCTCAGTATACCATAGTGAAACACTGAAAACAAAGGATATCGAGAAAATCTTGAAAGCAGTAAGAGAGAAAAGACATATTACATGCAGTGAACCAACGATATGATCAACAACTGACATTACCAGAGCTGATGCAGGCCAGAAGATACTGGAGTTATACAGTCTTACTCCTGAATAGTTAAAGAAAACCGAAAACTGGCAGCCCAGAAATCTATAGCTAGTGCAAGTATTCTGCAAATCTAAACACGACATAGAATTCCTTGACAAAAACCTAGAAAATGCATTGCCAGGAGACTGGCACTATAAGAAATACTAAAGGAAGCTTAGACTAAGGGAAATTACACCAGGTGATAACATGGACATTCAGAAAGAATAAAGAAGCACTGGAAAAGATACACATGTAGTGGAATATAAACTATTATACAAGTAACTTTTTTCTCTTCTTTATTTTTAAAAAAAGGGCAGTGTAGAGTTTAAAGTTACATTGGTATAACACATATGAAAACAATAGTGTGAAAGAGAGAGTAAATGGAATTACACTGTTTCAAGATTCTGATATTCTAGTAAAAGCAATACTTCAATATTAAATATAATAGTCTTGAGTTAACAATGCGTGTTGTTATTCCCAAGCATCTAATAAAAATAAATACAGAGAACATAGTTAAAAGGTAATATATTAAAATGATGTACTACAATATTTCCACAAAACCAAAGAAGATTGGAGAGGAAGAAGAGAGGAACAAAAAGCAAATGAAACAAATAGGACATAAGTAGCACAATGGCAGACTGAAGTCCTGTTATGTAATAATCACAATAAATATAAGTAGGTTAGCTATTCAAATTAAAAAGCAAAGCTTGTTTGATGGATTTAAAAAGATCCAACTATGTGCTATCTATGAGAGATGTACTTTAAATACAGAGACACAAATTGGAAGTAAAAGGGTGGAAAATGATGCAATATTCAAAAATAAGTGCAAGAGGAGGATGAATATATTTAAATATATTAGAGGAATAGTAGAGACAGTGATATTTAATCAAAGAAGATGAATACTACAGGAAGATAAAACAGGTATAGAAGTCTACGTATCTAGGGGCGCCTGGGTGGCACAGCGGTTAAGCGTCTGCCTTCAGCTCAGGGCGTGATCCTGGTGTTATGGGATCGAGCCCCACATCAGGCTCTTCCGCTGGGAGCCTGCTTCTTCCTCTCCCACTCCCCCTGCTTGTGTTCCCTCTCTCGCTGGCTGTCTCTATCTCTGTCGAATAAATAAATAAAATCTTTAAAAAAAAAAAAAAGAAGTCTATGTATCTAATGAGATAGCTTCACAGTACACAAAGCAAAAAATGACAGAACTGAATAAAAAATAGACAATTTAATAATTATTAGCAAGTACAGTTAGACACTCCAATATTCCTTCCTCAGTAACTGACAGGACAAATAGAACATCCATAAGGTTATAAAAGACTTGAACAATATGAACCAATTTGACCAAAATGATATTTTTTTTCAAAAGACTACACTGTGACAGCAGAATATACATTCTTTTCATGAACACGTGGAATATTGACCAAGACACACTAAATGCAGGGCCATAAAAGAAGTCTCGATAAGTACAAAAATATTGAAATCATACACAGAATGTTCTCTAATTAGAATAGACAGAAAAGAACAAATGATTCCACTTATATGTGATATCTAGAGTAGTAAAATTCATAGGGACAGAGAGTAGTAGAATGGTGGTGTCCAGGGTCTGGGGGGAAAGGAAGAATGGAGAGGTATTGATCAATGGTACAGAATATCAGTTTGGGGAGTTAAAAAAGTCCTAGAGATGAACACAACTTGGGGAGTTAAAGTCCTAGAGACGAACACAACTATTACACAAGAGTAATAGTTGCACAATATGTGAATATATTTAATGCCACTGAGCTGTACATTTAAAAATGGCTAAAGTGGCAAAATTTGTTATGTGTTATTTACCACAGTTAAAAAATAAATTATAGGGGTACCTGGGTGGCTCAGAGTGTCTGCCTTCAACTCAGGTCATAATCTCTGGGTCCCGGGATCAAGCCCCTTGTCAGGCTTCCTGCCCGGTGGGGAGTCTGCTTCTCTCTCTCTCTCTTAAATAAGTAAATAAAATCTTTAAAACAATTATAAGAAGAGATGGAAATCATTTTGAATGTAATAAAAATGAAAAGAAATCATATACAATTTTGTGGAATGTAGCTGAAACAATGCTCAGCAGCACTTTTATAGATTTAAGTGCTTATATTTAAAAGAAGAAGCATGTCAACTCAAGCTCTAAACTTGCACCAAAGGGAACTAGCAAAAAGGAGCAAATTAAATTCAGTAAGAAGTGATGAAATAATATAAATAAAAGCAGAAATCAGTGTAAGGAAATATTAACACTTTCATGCCAATAAGTTTGAAACTTTCTATGAAATGGACAAATACCTTGAAAAATACATTTTACTGGGTGCCTGAATGTTTCAGTCAGTTAAGAGTCTGCCTTCAGCTCAGGTTATGCTCCCAGAGTCCTGAGATCGAGTCCTGTATCGGGGATCCCTGCTCAGTGGGGAGTCTGCTTCTCTCTCTGACCCCCCCACCGCCGCTGCCATTGCTCATGCTCTTTCTCTCGAATAAATAAATAAAAATCTTAAAAAAAAAGAAAAATACAGTTTACCAAAACAACCTCAAAAAGAAATAGAACATCTAAATAACCCTATGTCCATTAAAGATATTGATTTCATAATTTAAAAATGTTCAGTGAAGAAAAATGTAGAACCATGTGGCTTCACTAGGGAAGTCCACGTTTAATGAAGGAAGTGTACTAGTCTTTCACAAACTCTTTCAAAAAATAGGAGAGTTCACTGGCCAACACATTTTTGGGGGCCAGTATTACACTGATACCAAAACCAGATTAAGATAATCCAAGAAAAACTACACACATAGAGATGCAAAAATTCTTAATGTAATCTTAGGAAATCAAATTCAGCATTATATAAAAAGAAAAGATAATCACAACAAAGAGAGTATAATCCCAAGAATTCAAGATTTGTTTAGCTTTCAAATATTAATGAATATAATGTATCACATTAAAAGAATAAAGGGAAAAAAAGATTATTTGATCATCTCCATGTAGTAGAAAAAAATTTAACATACATTTGTGCTACAAAAAACTCATAAAACCAGCATTAGAAAAGTACTTTTTCAACATGGTAAAGAACATCTACAAATAGTCACAGCAAGCATTATACTTAAAGACTGCGCATGTTTTGCCTAAAATCTGGAATGAGTCAAGAATGTCTGCTTTTACCACTTCTCTACAGTGTTGTACTGGAAGTCCGAATCAGTGCAAGAAGACAAGAAAAAGAAAGAAGAGGCATCTATATTGAAAAGCAAGAAAGAAAACTATCTTTTTTGCAGATGACAGTATCATGTGTGTAGAATCCTAAGAAATATATCTTCAAAGCTATTAGAACTAGCAAATTAAGTAACTTTATGCAGCATGACGCCATATAAAAAATGATTTCTATTTCTAATACATATGACGAACAGTTGGAAAATGAAATTAAATGTACAGTTGCATTTATAATGACACCTAAAATAAGTAGAGTTCTTGGGAATCATTTTAACAAAGATTGATGTGTAGGATGTGTATACTAAATATCACAAAGCATTGCTCAGATAAATTAAAGATGAACTAAATGAGAAAGATACCATATTCACAGATTGAAGACTCCATTTTATTAAGATGTCAATTCTCCAGTATCGATCCAGTTCCACTCTTAACCAAAATTCTGTCAGAATTTTTGTAGAAAGTGACAAACTCTTTCTGAATTTATATGGAATTAAAAGGGCCTGGAATTGCTTACAGAATTTGGAAAAGGATAAATTTGAAGGACTTATACTACTTGATTTTAAGCCCTTGTATAATTCTTAGTATAAATCTACAGTGAACAAGGCATGCCATGGTCACAGTTGAAAAAATAGATAAATTAGAGGAATAGAATAGCATCTAAAACTGAATCCATGCATACATGGTCAACTGATTTTTTACAAAGGTGCCAAGTTAATTCAATGGGGGAGAGAAGAATATTTTCAATGAATATTCCCAGTATAGTTGATGTGATAGGTAAAATAATATTCCCCAACCCAAGGGTGTCCACATCCCAATCCTCAGAACCTGTGAGTATGTTTGGGTACATGGCAAAGAGGAATAGAGATTACACATGGAATTAAATTTGTTAATCAGCTGCCCTTACCATGGGAAGAGGATACTACATTATCCAGGTGGACCCAGTATTATCACAAGCATCCTTTAAAGAGGAAGAGGGAAAAAGAGAAAACTAGAGAGAGAGACTGGGCCCAATGTTGCTGGTTTTGAAGATGGAAGAAGAGGGCTTCATAAGCCAAGGAATATGGGCAACCTCTGTAAGCTACAAAGGACAGGGAAATGGATTTTCCCTTAGAGCCCCCAGAAAGGGACACAGCTCTGCTGATGACTTGATTTTGACTCAGTGAGATTTATGTTGAACTGTGAGATAATAAATTTGTGTTGTTTGAAAACAATACCTTTGTGTCAGTTTGCTACAACTATAGAAAAATAATATAATTGGATATCTGTATGTGGGAGGAGGGAATCTCAGCCCTTACTTTATATCATTCACAAATTGAATGGTAATGAATCATAAACCTAAATGTAAGACCTGAAAGGATAAAACTTCTGGACAAAAATGTGGAAAATCTTTTTGTCTTTGTGTTCTTGGTTTAACCAAAGATTTCTTAGGTATGATACAAAAAGCATAAACAATAAAAGAGGAAAAATTGATAAATTGGACTTCATTAAAATGTAAAAACAATTTCTTTTTGAAAAAATAAAAAAGATAATTGACAGATTGGTAGAAATATTGCAAAGTCATATATCTAAGAACTTGTATCTTATATGAAGAACTTAGAAAACATAGAACCCAATGGTAAATGGGCAAAAATTGGGCCAGACGCTTCAGTGAGGAAGAGATATGATAACCAACAAGCACATTGGAAATGCTCCATGTCACCGGCCATTTGAAAATCAAATTAACAAAGAAAAATCACTGGACACCCACTAGAATGGCCAAAATTAAAGTGACTTGTTCTAAGTCTTTGTAAGGAAGTGGAACTAATGAAACGAAATCCCTGCCGTTGGAAATGCAAAAATGTTATAGCCACTTTGGAAAACACATTGTTGTTTCCTGTAGAGTTATATAGACGCTTACTTTTATGACTTATTGGCTCTTTTCCTGGTTGTCTACCCTCCCCCAAATGAAACATAGTTCTACGCTAGGATCTGTAGTACTCTTATGAATATTTATAGCAGCATTATTTGTAACATCTAAAAATTAGAGTAAACTAAAATTTCCATCCCCTAGTGAATGGATAAACAAAGTATGGTATCTCCAAACAAGAGAATACTATTCAGCAAGATAAAGGAGCAAACTCCTGATACGTGTAATGATGTACGTGAGTCTCCAGCTTAGCTGCTAAATGAAAGAACTTAGATACAAAAGATTATGTTCTTTATGGTGTCACTCGTATGAAATTCTAGAAAAGGAAAAACTATATGACAAAACACTTTTGGTTGGTGGTTGCCAAGGGTCAGGGGAGGAGATTGATTAAAAGGGGGTAGGAGGAAACTTACTGAAATGGGGAAAATATTCTCTGTGTTAGATGGGTGGTAGTTACAAGTCTATTTTTGGGAGAAACTTGCCAGACCAGACACTTAAAACTGGTGCATTATATTATATGCAAATCTACTTCAGTGAAGCTCTTAAGTGATTAAGGTATAATGAATTTACAGTATTTGTCATGTTAGGCTCTAATATAATTAACACTAATCACTAATAATGAATAACACTTACTGACCTTATTCAGGGTTCATAGTTCCTGATTTTACTTTTTTTAATTATCAGACTCCATTTCCTTATGGAAGTATTGGAAATAACCAAGATTGGTCATGCAAAACACATCAACTGATGTGCATGGGAAATCAATCAATTGAAAGGGGCATAAGCCAGTGATGGAGAGTCCTGGTGTAAACAGCAGGTATAGGTGAATTGGGGCATAAACTGTGTATCGTTCCTGGAAGTAGTAACAGTAATGTCTACCTCAAGATTGTTGAAAGGATTAAATGAATGAGGCATGTGAAATGTTTATCAGAGGGCTTGACCCATAATTCATCCTCAGTACAAAGTAGTTACCTTCATGAAATCTGCGCTTTTCCATAGAGAAATGTACATCAAGACAGTAGTGGTCAGATGTTTTTTTCTGCCTGTCCAGCATATCTTCCTTTTCCTCAGGTAACTAATCATATTCTTCTTTGGGGCAACTACCCTTTTCACAGTCAACGAGGTCTTGGTTAGGCAGTTAATCCCAGGCAGGCCCTCTGGCAGAGCCAGTCATGATATTTGATCTCTGTGCTTCAGTGAATAGATTGGGAGGGGCCCTTGATCCAAGCTAGGCTAATTAGAAACTTTTCTAAGACCTAGTCACTCAGTGAGTAAAGTCAGTGTTGGGGTTACTCATTGCCGTTTTCTGTGCCTTTTCTCTGGAAAAGTCAGTCAGAGACAACAGCCCTTCCCATGGCAGAAGAGTGGGAAGCTAAGCATAGCAGAGCCCTAGGGACACTGTGTTTCTGGTATCAGCTAAATATCTGACTTTGCAGTTTTGTGAGTGAATAAAATATCTCCTCCACACCCTTTTTGCCTACACGAGTTTGATCTGAGTTTACAACCATTTATAACCAAAAGAATCCAGTCTTTCAAAGTTTGGTTTTAACAAGAACATTTTTTCATGTACACCATCATTTTCATCTCTTACGGTTTGTTTTTTCTTATTTATTTGAAATATTCTTAGGATCCATTAGTGATGAATGATAAATTTTGTATATTGCATGATACACCAGATTTAAAAGAAAATATTATTGGTCCATTGCCTATGAGGCTATGTGATATTTCTGGCATTCAGGCCCACTGAGGCAATTTGCATTTGAACTTACTATAAGCAATGCATACATACATCCCTGGCCAGTCTTTTGGAACAAACCATGAAAAATTTTGGAGAGTTTCAAATGTTTACTAAAACTTAGACATACCATGTTGATTGTTCTAAATCTAAGACAATTGGCCCTCATCAAACTTAATGTACTTCATTTATGTTCTTTAAAAAATCCTTATTCATGGGCGTGCTGATAATTTCCTTTTCCTAGGAAATGATGTCATTTGACTCCCAGTTCTGCTACTTACTGGCTGTGAGACCCTGAGCCACTTTCCTAATTTCTCTGTATCTGTTTCCTCATCTGTAAATTTAGGGTGATAATTGTCCCTGTTTTGCAGGAAGGTTGTAAGGATTAAATGAAGTAGTATCTGTAAAGGGCTTAGAAGAGTGCCTGAAATTTAGCGAGGGCTATACAACTGTTTGTTGTCACTATTGTCACATCCATTTTCCTTGTTGAAGTTGTGTTTTGATAGGGTGAGGAGAGGGGTATATAAAAGATAGGCTGCAAAATTTCTCACAGCCATTGTCATGAGTGATGGGAACAATGAATTAATTAAATTGAATGGATGAGAAATTTCACTAGTATACACCATAAGGGCATTCATTCGCAGTGCATCTTCCTTAGCATGTGTCTTGCCTAGGATAGGGGCTCAATATGGGTCAAATAAAATTGATTCTTGGTAGCGCATAACCAAAGCACACATAATAACCTTGTTTACCTTATGATATTGGGAAGTCTGGGTCTTCACAGGTGACTGGCTTAGGTAATTATAGTTATCTCCTCTGTGAGTAAAACGTTGACAATAACAGCAAAAAATTAGCCATAGAATGAAAGCGTTTCTACAATGAATTATAGCTTTCTCTGCCATCTTAAATAGTATTTTGAACACAATTTTGTGTCATGTGTAAGATAGCTTAGGGTTATCTTTTTTTGCTATTACTGAACCATGTGGACAACAGTGGTGTCTTGAGATGCCCTTACTAATCCCAGCAAGCTGGACTTTTTGGATACTTGTGTAGATGCTATATTATTTTCTTTCTTGCTGAAAGTGTGTCTTAGCTTCTCTTTTCTAATTTTTTTTTGGTAACACCTTATGTACCAAGAAATGAAATAACTAAAATTATTCAAATTGTGTCTAAAATAAGAGTAAGATATGGGGTGCCTGGGTGGCTCAGTTGGTTAATTGTCTGACTCTTGATTTCGGCTCAGGCCATGATTGCTGGGTGGTGGGATGGAGCCCTGCGTCAGGGCTCCCTGCTCAGCAGGGAGTCTGCTCGAGATTCTCTCTCTCTGCCCCTCCCCCTGCTCACTTTCTCTCTCTCAAATAAATAAATAAATAAATCTTTAAAAAAATAAAATAAGAGCAATTAAGTCATTAGTGAGTATACTTTTCTAAGAGTAAAACACATTAGTTCCTTTATATTATACATTTTAGTGTCTCAGGGATCTGTTTGGGTTCTCATTTACCCCAATCCTCCCACCTATGGGTTTGTTAAAAAAAAAAATATTCTCAGGGCACCTGGGTGGCACGGTTGTTGGGCGTCTGCCTTCGGCTCAGGGCGTGATCCCCGCGTTATGGGATCGAGCCCCACATCAGGCTCCTCCCTGTGAGCCTGCTTCTTCCTCTCCCACTCCCCCTGCTTGTGTTCCCTCTCTCGCTGGCTGTCTCTGTCTCTCTGTCAAATAGACAAATAAAATCTTTAAAAAAAAAAATGTTCTCAATCTGGATGAAGTATTGTCATGAGGCATCTCATAATTCCGTGAACCCAACTGGGAGTACTGTATTTATTGTTAGTTTTTAAAATAGGTGATATGGATCATTTGTCTTTTCTTTGATTACATAATGTTTTAACAGGAAAACATTAAGATTTAAGGTTAACAAATTCCTAAACAATATCTATAATATGCCACTTGGATATGCAGTGGGTTTTTCAATATTATAAAAATTTAGTTTTTGATATGAATTGTCTTGGTGTTATAGTTTTGCTGAACATCCAATATGACCAAATTTGCATTTAATTCTTTTAAATATGTAATATAGTCCACTTCACAGTGACTTAAACATAAGGTAGGATTTGAGGTAAAGGCTTCACCAGGACCACTTGTAATCAGAAATGAGTGATAATGAGAAAAAAAAATGAATGTATCACTTGTGGTCAACTGTATTCTAGCAAAGTGAATCTCCTTTACTTTGAAAGGCAAAAGCTAGTATCTAAAATAAAGGATGAGAGAAGTAAGTGACACCAACAATATACAGGCTTGGTGGAGAGCTTTGAATTTTTTTTTTCCACCATTGGGGTTCTAGGCAACAGCAATGGGGGTAAATGGCATTTTCTTAAAGGCTGGTATGTTTCAGAGAAGTCTTTCACAATATGGAGAAGTCATAACTTTCACCATTAGTTTAAACAAAGGGGTCTGATCTTGCCACCTGTAAGTCACATAATTCTCATTTTATGTTAATAGAAGTTATGCCTAATTATCAAGGGTAGAGTAGATTTCTAAATTATAGTCTCTTCTAAAAGAGTTATGAGTGTAACCTCCATTAACACTGGCGAATGTTAAGAAGGCAACTCTTTGAATGTTGAAATAAAAATATGTCCCTCTAGTGGAGGGTTATATTTTATCCATAACTGAGTAATTTTGACTCAAGTGACCTATATTGAGAAATAGATTTAATAGTAGAATGATTGTGGATTGATGGATTCCTGCCAGGCAAGAACAGAAAGTTCAGAGCATTAACTGGAGGAATATAGGACATGATGTTATTATCAAAATTATCAGGAATAGAAAATATAATAGAAGGGAAAAAATAGTGTGAACTGTTTTCCTCCCTTACCCCTCCGGATGTACAAGCTAATGTTTTCTTAAAAGGAGTTTTTGTCTCAGATTTCTCTCTTGAAATATTCAGTGTTTTATAGGCTCTCATCTAATGAGAAATAAACCAAAAAGCTTTTGTTTACTTTTGTAACAGTCACCGTGTCTTCAGCGTATAATTCTCTGAAGCTTATTTGTGGGTGTTCTAAGAAGATGGGCTGCTTCATCTGTGATAAGGCCAGAGCACACAGTAATCTTCCAATTTAAAGTTCAGATAAGAATGTCTTCTAGTCCTCAGAAGTAAGCTAACGGTCTCTCTCTAATGGAATTACTACTTCATAGAATTGCTTGTTTAGGGAGAAAGGGCTCTTGGTTCTCTCCTTTCTTCCTTCTCCACTTTTCCTTCCTACCTGTGTCCTGCCCCACACTTCCTCTCCCCCTTATTCTTTTTCCTTCCTTCTCTCTCCCTCTCTTCCTCCGGGTTTGCTTTACTTCTGCTTCCCCTCCCCTTCTTTCTCCCACGTTAGTTCCTGTAACATCGCTAAAAAAGTGTCCCAAATTTTAAGCACTCTGAAATTTTTATGATAGAAAAATGCATCTGAAATTTAACTTGATTCTTAACAAAAAAGAATTGCAGATTCAATTTCATATAATAACTTGCTACTATTTTATGACTTTAAGTTTGTAGGACGTAGCTAGTATCATCTGAATTAGGTGGTAACATGAAAATCAACTGACTGATGAGCAAAGAAACCACCAAACAACCTATATGTCTTCAATATGTGATGCAATACAAACTGACAATAGTTTAAAGACTTTTATGAGCTGTATCACTGATGTTTTTCTGTGCTGGGTGATAAAAGTGATTTAGATGTGTTTGTGGCGCACTATACTATTTTTACAGGGAATTTTAAGATGGGCAATCATCGAGCCACAAGCATTCCTCTGAAAAGTGCCGAGTTCTCAATTGTATAAACTTGGCTTCTGAGTAAATATGGCCTTTGTCTTTGAACTCAGGACTTGTATCTGCGCCATCATCGCGTGCGTGACCTAATCGTTTCTGGGCTTCGCGGGTATAAATCACACATTCTGACATTTGATAGCACAGATGCCCTCCTTAACATCTGATATTCTTTTAAGGATATAGACTGATTTCCTACATAAGCATTCGTGGAAAATATAGGACTCACTAATACCATTAAGTCAATAAAATTTTTTTTTAAAAGTAATTACACACTTAAAAGAACTCGATCCAAGTTGAAGCTGAATTTTCTTTGCCCTTTCAAATTCTGGGCCTGATTTTATTTAAATCAGTGACTACCGATTGGGCTAAATACATACCTATGAGTTCATCAAATGTTGGTTTAAAGAGAGGAGCAATAAACAGTCTCCAATGATCTCTAATTTCCTGGCACTCATATCCTGTCTCTCTCTTCAATGAAAGAAATTTTTAAAAATGGAGGGGGGGGGCGGGGCACCCGAGTTGCTCAGTGGGTTGAGCGCCTGACTCTTGATTTTGTCCCAGGTCCTGATCTCTGGATTGTGAGATAGAGCCTCACCTCAGGGTCCACGCTCAGCAGGGAGTCAGCTTGAGATTCTCCCTCTCTCTTTGCCCCTCCCCCCCAATGCTCTCTCTCAAAAAAATAAATCTTTTAAAAAAATTGGAAGTTGAATAGAAAATCGGAAGCTGCAGCAGTCTTCTAGACACCGGTAGACTTGCCTTCCCAGTTACTCATAGCAGTAAACTCTGTGTACCTTGAGTGGGTTTGTCTTGTTTCAGGTCTATCTTAAAATCTGTATTTAGTGATATGAAGGGATTTCCAAGATAAACTGTAAAATGCAAAGGAGCAAGGAAGAAGCAAGTATACAGACATACGCAAATGCACACACACAGAATTTTGTGTGTACGTCTATATTATGTGTACAAACAGATTCGATGTCTCTGAAAGGATGCATAAGAAATTGGCAATGAGGGGCACCTGGGTGGCACAGCGGTTAAGCGTCTGCCTTCGGCTCAGGGCGTGATCCCGGCGCTCTGGGATCGAGCCCCACATCAGGCTCCTCCGCTATGAGCCTGCTTCTTCCTCTCCCACTCCCCCTGCTTGTGTTCCCTCTCTCACTGGCTGTCTCTCTGTCAAATAAATAAATAAAATCTTAAAAAAAAAAGAGAGAAATTGGCAATGAGGTTGCCTTTAGAATGAGTCAAGGGAAGAAGATGAATTTAATTTTCACCGTATGTACTTATTTAAATTTAAAAAGAAGTTTCAAAGTGCCTTTCTTCATACAACTATACTAAGCTGGTATAAAGTTGATCTTCTCAATTAGATGTCTCCTAATTATACAGCAAGTCTGAAGTAAATTGCTTACCTCAACACCTTAGTGAGACTCATAAACACACACATATATGCATATATATGTATATGTTGATTTATTTATAATGTGACAGATAGAAAATGACCAGAGTATGCTGATAATTAGGGTCTAAGTATTGGCTTTTTCACTGTAGGTCTACTGGGGCTGCACTGAGAAGGAAATCTAGAAGACTCTGAAGTCAACAAGACATTTTTATAAAACCAACTGTAAGCTTGTGTATACGTATGTCTCATAGGAATCTTAAGGAATGTCTGAACATATTAAATCATATACAAGAATACTGTACTCTATTTGAACCTCCAATGGCAACTAATGCTCTCACTTTAAAAGAAAATTTTGAAGAACTGATGAGAAAACATACAGTCTTTAGTAGTTAGATATGGTTTAGTAAAAAACCACCCATAACAATGACTTAAATTAACAAGCATTTATTTGGCTCCTAATTCTGCTGGTCAGTTCTAATGCGCTGGCCAGCCCTCATGTGTTTGCAGTCATTCGGAAGTCGCCACAGGAAAATGGCAGGCTGGCTCCGCTTATGAGCTTGGGGTCTTGCACATGTCTGGGACCTCAACTGGTAGAATTAGCTGGATGGCCTCTTACTTATATTGTCTGTCCTCCTCCTGAGGTTGTTCTCATGGCCGGGACAGAGTCCCCAAAGACAAAATGACAGCTCACATGACCTCTTGAGACCCAAACCTAGTGGTAGCACTTTGCTTCTGTTGCTGCCTGGGACTGGGGAATAGACTCCACTTCTTGGTGGAGGGACTTCAAAGCCATTATGCCAGGAGTATTGGTCCTAAAAAGGAGACCACCATGCCCACATGGTTTTGAGCTTTGGACCAAGGATCCTGGGTTGGGTGAAATGTATATATTTTTAAAGTAAAAACATGTTTCTCCAGTTTGAAAAAGAGCAACGTTAAACTTTGGTTTGAAAATGTATCATAGTAATTTTGTATCATTTATTTACTTTGACCATCTCATACCACAGTAGTAGTAGCTGACATTTACTGAGCACTCATAATATACCAAATACTCTACAACTCATTAGGTATTTTACATACATATACTTTTCTTGTTTTCTTTTTTTTTTTTTAAAGATTTTATTTATTTATTTGAGAGGGAGAGAAGGAGAACACAAGCAGGGGGAGTGGCAGGCAGAGGGAGACGGAGAAGCAGGCTCTTCACTGAGCAGAGAGCCTGATGTGGGGCTCCATCCCAGAACCCTGGGATCATGACCTGAGCCAAAAGTGGACACTTAACTGAGCCACCCAGGTGCCCTACCTTTCATTTTTAACATGACAGTATAAGATGGATATCATTCCCATTTACCAGACAAGTACACTAAGGTTCATTGGTTGACCGTAAGTGGCAGATCAGGCCACTGATTCCAGATTCGTGTGACTATGACATTCAGACCTTTCCATAGTACAATGCAGTCCCATATCTGGGATTAATTTTTGTGAATTCCAATATTGGTGCACTGCATTGGGGTCAGGGATGGGAGATAAAAGAGAATGAAAGAGAAAATAATTTAAATAATATGGGTAGGGGCGCCTGGGTGGTGCAGTCATTAAGCGTCTGTCTGCCTTCGGCTCAGGGCATGATCCCAGCGTTCTGGGATCGAGCCCCACATCAGGCTTCTCTGCTAGGAGCCTGCTTCTTCCTCTCCCACTCCCCCTGCTTGTGTTCCCGCTCTCACTGGCTGTCTCTCTCTGTCAAATAAATATATAAAATCTTTAAAAGATAAATAAATAAAAATAAATAAGTAAATAATATGGGTAATCCAACCAGCCATTTTATCCAGTGAGTATGCATTCTACAGGGACTCGGAACTATAAATCTGCTATTACCTCAGGTCACTAGAGCTCCCAGATGCATGTGAGGCTGCTGTGTTTCTGCTCCTTTTGTCTCCCCTTAATAATATGGCTATAAATGCAACCTCGCTTCTTTATCTCATGTTAAATAGGGAAGAAAAATGATAGATTTCGTGATAGAGGAAAAACCATATATCTTGTACAGACTGTGAGTTGTAATTCCATCTCTGATGTGCTGCACTATTCAGGACCTTTCAAAGATAATTCTGAGTCTACATACTTCTCATTTTAAGAACAAAGTTCTGACATTAAACCTCAAATGATTGCAAATTCAGTTAACTTTGTTTTATTATCTGGAGAAGTGGATTTTAATGTTTGTGTAATAAAATGCCTTTCTAAAGTGGAATATAGAATATTATTCTGCAATCTTCAGGTGTGTTAATCCAGTTAAGCCTACCCAAAAAATAAATGACAACACTGTCATATTGCTACTGCAATGCTATGAAAACCCTACTCAACCCATTTTGTAGAAGAATTAGATTTTGCTTTGTGTTTTACGAATGAGTCGCTAGTTAATTTATAAAAAATATTCTGCAGGAACGTGATAGTTCTGTTATTAATTATACTTAGCTGTTGATTAACATAAAGTTAACATGAAGAACAATATATAAATTGAAGTGAACAGACACTATTATCACAGCATTTTGTATTTTAATACTAAATTTTTATTGAAATACAGTTTATGTAGAGAAATATACATGCAGATGAAAGTGTACAGCTCAATATATTTTCACAAACTCGACAAATTTGTGTGAAGTGCATTCATAAACCAGCACATCACAAGACCTCATGCTTCTTTCCAGACATGACTCCACCCGCATCCCAGAGTAGCCATGATTCTGAATTTTGAACAGTGAAGATTCATTTTTTTGACATTGTACTTTATATAATGGAATCATAGGGCATGTGCACTTTTGTGTGTCTGACTTCTTTTCCTAATTAATTATTTTTATTAAAGTATAGTTGACATGTAATAACGTATTTATTTCGGGTATATAGCATCATGATTCAACATTTATATACATTACACAACGATCACCATGACAAGTGACCATCTGTCACCATACAAAGCTATTATGGTTTTATTGACTAGATTCCTTATACTTTACATCCCCATGACTTACTTATTTTATAAGTAGAAGTTTGTACCTCTTAATCCCCCTGAACTATTTTGCGCATCTCCCCACCATCCTCCCCTCTGGCAACCACCAGTTTGTTCTCTGTATTTCTGTTTTATTTGTTTATTCATTTGTTTCAATTTTTAGATCCAACATTTAAGTGAGATTATATGGTATCTGTCTTTGTCTGTCTGACTTATTTCACTTTGAAAATACCCTCAAGATCCATCTATATTGTCACAAATGGCAAGATCTCATTCTTTTTATGGCTGAGTGGTATTCCATTTTATATATCTACCGTGTCTTTTTCATCCATTCATCTGGCGACAGATACATTTTGCTTCCATATCTTGGCTATTGTGAATAATCCGGATATGAACATAGAGGTGTATATATCATTTCTAACAGGTGTTTTTGTTTTCTTTGGATAAATGCCTAGAAATGGAATTACTGGCTTGTATGATCTTTTTATTTTTAATTTTTTGAGGAATCTCCATAATGTTTTCCATAGTGGCTGCACCAATATACAGTCCCACCCACAATGTACCAGGGTTCTCTTTTCTCCACATCCTCACCAACACTTGTTATTTCTTGTTTGTTTGTTTTTTTCCCATCATTCTGACAAGGTGAGATAATGTCTCATTGTGGTTTTGATTTGCATTTCCCCTATGGTTAGTGATGTTGAACATCTTTTGATGTGTACGTTGGCCATCTGTATGTCTTCTTTGGACAACTATCTATTTCGATCCTCTGCCCATTTTTAAAACATATTGTTTGGTTTTGTTGTTGTCGTTGTTGAATTGTGTCAGTTCTTTATATGTGTTAGAAATGAACTTCTTATTGAATATATCATTTGCAAATATCTTCTGTCATTCAGTAGGTTGCCTTTTCATTTTGTTGATTCTTTTTTTCACTGTGCAAAATCGTCTTAGTTTGATGTAGTCTCAATAGTTTATTTTTGCTCTTGTTTCCCATGTGAGAGGAGGCAGATTCAGAAAAAGATTGCTAAAGCCTATGTCCCAGAATTTACTTGTGTCCTTTTAGGAATTTTATGGTTCTGGGTCTTATAATTGTCTTTTTTAAAAGTTTTTATTTAAATTCCATTTAATTAGCATGCAGTATAATATTAGTTTCAAGTATATAATTTAGTGATTCAACACTTCCATACAACACCCAGTGCTCATCACAACAAGTGCACTCCGTAATCCCCATCACCTATTTAAACCATTCCCTCACCCACCTCCCCTCTGGTAACCATCAATTTGTTCTCTATAGTTAGGAAACGATGAATGAACATAGGAGAAAAAAGAGAGAGGTAAACCAAGAAGTAGACTCTTAACTATAGTTAGGTCTTTAATGCATGTTGAGTTTATTTTTGTGCGTAGTGTAACATAGGAGTCTGGTTTCTTCTTTTGCATGTAGTTGTCTAGTTTCCCAAATACCATGTACTAAAGAGACTTGTCTTTTTCCCATTGTATATTTCTGGCTCCTTTGTCATAGATTAATTGACCGTATAAGCATGAGTTTATTTCTGGGCTCTCTATTCTATTCCATTAATCTATGTATCTATTTTTGTGCCAGTACCATACCATTTTGATTATTATAGGTTTGTAGCGTAGTTTGAAATCTGGGATTGTAATACCTCCAGCTTTGTTCTTTCTCAAGATTTCTTTGGCTATTCTCTGGTTTCATACACATTTTAGCATTCTTTGTCCTATCTGACTTCTTTCTACTCAGTGTTAAGTTTGTAAATATCATGATCCGTGAGAGTTCATATCATGGCAGATGGCTCCTTCTCATTGCTAAGGGGTGAATATTCCATTATTATTCCATTCCACTAGGATGAACATCTGCATGGTTTCCAGTTTGGGGCTGTGAGAAGTAATGCTGCTATGAATACTTGAATACTTGTTTTATAAATGTGTGCCCATTTCTGTTGTAAATATACTTAGGAATGGAATTTTTGGGACATGGATTGTGCACGTTTTCAACTTTGGCAGAAAATGTCAGTTTTCAAAAGTGGTTGCTTCTTCCCACTCGCATTGGAAATATATGACAGTTCCTAACACTTGCTATTTTTTACCTCTTTCTAAAAGCCAGTGCCATTACCTCTTACCTAAAATCCTGTAATAATTGAAGATTCCTATGATTATTATGTATAATCAATTGCAAGGTTTTAGGTTAACAATTCCAAGAAGATAATTATTTAAAAAAAAAAAAACAAAACCTCTGATCATTACAGGGAAGATACACTGCAACCCACCTTTATGAAAACAGAACAAAAAAAGTTATAGATTTAACTTAAAAGTGAAGGCAGCTGGTTTCTGTTCATTTTTTGGCCTTCTTCCTCATCTTATCTAACAGTTAGTAATGACTAACCCATGCTTTATATTCATTAAAAAAACTTTTTAATAATCTTTCCTTTTTATCAGTGTATTCAATGACTTTAGTTTTCTTTCCTAAATATGATCATGGTCTGATGAAAGTTAGAAAACAATACTTTCAAAGCAGTCTGTACATTACAATCCTCATACCAGTTTTATGTAGAAGAAAACATCTGTGGTTTCCTTTTCTTAGGATACGCTTAAGTTTCCCTATACACGCAAGTTCCCTTTTTGCAACTCAAGAAATAAAGCATTTCTCAAATAATAAGCCTCTAGATAGTGTGTGATTTTTGGAGAATTAAAATTTTCATTAATATTTGATTAGGGAGTTATGATTTATAAAGTCAATAGTAGCATTTTTGTGAATTGGTCAATAAATTATAAATAAGAAAAAGTTAAAATAATACAAGTTATAGGAAGATAGTATTTATTATTCTACATAAACAATTGTGGTAAGACTTTAAAAGTTGGTATTTCTCAGTTGTATGCATTGTATGTATTGCAAAGGGCTTTATAAATCAAGAATATAGCCATTTTCAGATGTTATTCATTATTTTGTTTTGATTGTGTGAGTTGGTTAATTTCTGTAACCTTAATGGAAAGGTCAAAAGGAGTATTGTACCTTGTACAGTTTAACCACTAATTATTTTAATTATTCCTTTAAATAGTCATTTAAAATGAGACTATTCATATTCATATGCAGGTCATGACTTTTCTGAACAGTGTATTTTAATCTTATGGGTGAAGAGCAAAGGGTATGAGCAGAATGTCTTTTAAACATGTAAGCCGTCTTTGGGGGAAGACCAAAAGATAAAAAAATCACCTAAAACAAATACCAAACAGTATGGAAAACACTAAGATCGCTAAAGAAAAGGAAACATTAAATGTAACTTTTCTTAGGCATTACCGTATTAACATGTTTAGCAACCTACATGGCTTTTAAGTTCCCAATGAATGATAACCAAAAGAAAAAAACCCCTGCTAAGTGTGTTATTGGTTCTGTTTTACAAATGAAGATATTGAAATCCAAAGGAATTAGAACAAATAATTTACCATATCACACAGCTAATGGTTTTCACATAAAGGATTCTAATTATTAAAAAATAGAAATGCCATTTTTTAACTGACATAGACATGCAGAGGAATTTAGCGAAGGCAAAGCGATCAACATAAATGAGGAAAGGGATTGTGATGACAGCAGGAAGATGTCCTGGAGGAAGTGACCTCAGCAAGCAAACTTTACATTAAAGGGATTCTTGGGGATATCTCACGACATTGAAAGCTTAAGGTTCAAATGTTGGAAGGTGATTCATACTTAGAAAGGAATATGAGAATTTGCCAAGACAGAAAAGATGTTGGCTCAGGATTGTAAGTTCTGTGATGAGAAGAGGAAGGCAAGCACTACTTAAATTACTCTTGATACATTTTTTTTATAAATAAATAAAACATTTTGTCTTACTCAGCTTGGGCTGTCATGACAAAATACCATAGACTGAGTGACTTAAACAAGGAGGTGCTGGCAAGACAGGTTCACTTCTGATGCCTCTCTTCTTGTTTTGTAAATGACCATCATCCTCCTGTGTGATCACACGGATTCTTGTTTGTGAGCTTGCACACAGGAGACGGACAGCTCTCTTCATCTTCTTAAAAGGCAATCCTAATCAATCCTAACAGATTAGGGCCCCACCCAAGCTATCCCTTGTACAGCTCATTTATCAATCCATTCCTAGCCCCTCGTGGTCAGAAGTAGCCCCATGGACATTACCTCACACTTCCAGAAATCAAGTGGCTTCTGGTAGGAATTTCATGACATGATGTCTCAAAAGTTTTCAGGAAGGAAGCAAGAGGGATATGAAGCGTGGCAAAAACTTCAGAAAGGAATTCCTGGCTACTTAATGATGTTGAAAGGTAAAGGATAAAATGTTAGAAAGGGATCCACCCTTGGAAAGAAGTGAGTCCCTGTGAACTTGTACAATCAAAACTTGGAAGAAACCATCATCATATCAGTGACTGGAGTGGAAGAAGGAGGATATAAAGTGCTGTAAAATAGGTATCACATATATTATCAGTGATTATATATATGTATATATTATCTCTAGATTTCATAAGAATATGACTATCAAAGGTGATTAGATGAGCAGAACCTGAGATTTCTAAATTAAGTCTGTGGGCCCTGAAATGTCTAAAGTCATCCCAGGCTTGTAGAATCCCCTGGCTCTCAGCAGAAGCGAAAGCAAATTCTCCATGGTGCATAGTATCCTCAGGGTAGCCACCCACATTCCCAATTGATTCAGATCAATCCACAGGAAATCATAAACCACCATAAGTGAGAGTCAGCAAAAGCAAGCAAGCAATCTAATTGAGATACCTAATTATTTGATATAGGGATATCAGATATAGAATATAAATTACTGTGTGAACACTTTAAAAAAATGAAAGATGCAATAAAATGAGTAAGCAACTTTTGAAGTTATCAAAAATAACCAGATATTTGATAAGTAAAAGTCTATTTTTGCCTCTGGTATGCCCAGCTTTTTAACATTGGAACTGTTCTAGAAGACAAAGGTACATGCTTTCTATGTATAAATACATACAGAAAAAATTATTTGAAAGTCTATTAGGAGAATGATATCACCAAGATGGCAATGTTGTTGCTCCTGACTTTGCTCCCCCCTCGCAAGAAGGACAACTAACAACTATTCAAAAACAAGACATCGCTGAAAGAATCCTAGAACACAGGGGGTGAGACTAAAGCACCTTGCATCACAGAGAACAAGGCAAACTGCATTAGAAGGGTAAGAGAAGCAGCTATATGTTGACCCCATTGTTCCTCCCCAGGCCAGTGGAGCACCATGTGGAGAGGTCTTCCTTGAGCCTTCCATGTCTCAAATTCAATTCAAAAAGAGAACCCATGGTGTACAACCAATAATCAGCATTGTGGCTTGCTTTCCAGCAGTCCCTACTCTGATCTTGCACCACAGGAATTGCAAGGGTATCTGCAGGGAATCTGATTGTGACAGAGAGGGGCTTACAAGTAACAGTACTTGGATCATACCTGCAGTACCCAAGTTATAATCCCAACCAGCAGCTTTGTTCATCTATAGAGCCAAGTTGAGAGCTCACTCTAACCAGGGAAGTCAGCAAAGCACAGACGTGCCTGATCAGCCCTGGAGGTTTGCCCGTGTCCAGGCAAGAAGCTGAATCCCAGCCCCATACACTGTGGAAAGTGTCTTCTGGCTCTCTCTCACTAGAAGGGCTGGCAACTTCTGAAAGCTGTGTGGTCCAGTGGTGCTTGAGCTAAGAGGTGGGAAGCCAGAGGCAGATTGTTCGAAGGGCAAAGCCAGTACTAGATGTGAAGATTTCCCATGTGATGCACAAACAAGGCAATTAATTCAAAGCCTAGGCAAGGCTTACACTCAGCTCCTGCTAACTGGAGACCCTGTCTGGGAAATTCAGAGTAGCCTGGAGTGGCCCTTCCCTCTTCCACCCAGGCAAGAGTACTGGGACATAGCCCCTACCTGCTGTGGTGTCCTTCACCCTATCTGACCAGAAGGTCTGTTGAGAACTCCTGGAAGCTGTCTGACCTAGTGACACAAGCTGAGAGAGGAGTGAGCAGAGCTCATGGTTTGCAGTGGCCATGTTTGGCTAGGGTACTGAGAGTGCAGTTTAACTGAGTTAAGACAGCAAACAAAGAGCTTTACCAGCTTTAGAGGGAACATTCCTCAATAAAATAAAGGCCATATATAACAAGCCCACAGTTAGGATTATACCCAATGGTGAAAGGTTGAGAGATTTCCCTCTAAGATCAGGAGCAAGACAAGTGTGCCCCCTCTCACCACTCTAACTTAACATACTACTAGAAGTCCCAGCTAGAAAAACCAGGCAAGAAAAAGAAATAAAAGTTGTCAGAATTGGAAAGGAAGAAGTAAAACTTTTTTCTATTTGTAGATGACATGATTTTATAAATAGAAAATCATGAAGAATCAACCAGAAAACTGTTAGATATAGTCAATGAATTCCATCAAGTTGTAGATACAAAAATCAGTAGTGTTTCCATGCACTAGTAATTAATTTTCTGAAAAAAGAAATAAATCAATTTCACCTGCAATAGCATCAAAAACAATAAAATGTTTAGGAATAAATTTAACTAAGGAGGTGAAAGATTTCTACTCTGAAAACAGTAAGACATTGATGAAAACACTGAAGATGCAAATAAATGGAAAGGTATCTTGTGTTCATGGATTAGAAGAATTAATATTGTTAAAATGTAAACAGTACCAAAAGCCATCTAGAGTTTCAGTGCAAGCCCTATCAGGATTCTGATGACATTTTTTATAGAAATAGAAAAAAAAGAATATTAAAATTTATATAGAACCACAAATGACCCTGAATAACCAAAGGAATCCTGAGAAAGAAGAACCAAGCAAGAGGCATCATACGTTCTGATTTCAAACTGTACTATAAAGCTATGGTCATCAAAACAGTATGGTATTGTCATAAAAACAAATAGTCCAATAGAACAGAATTGAGAGCCCAGAAATAAACCAAGCGTATATAGTCAACTAATATTTGACAAGGGAGCCAAGAATAATGAATGGAGAAAAGAGTCTTTTCAGTAGATGGTGCTTGAATAGTTGGATATTCATATGTAAAACAATTAAATGGCACCCATACCTTACACCACACACAAAAATTAACGTGGATTAAAGACTTAAATGTAAGACCTGAAACCATGAAATTTCTAGAAGAAAACATAAGAATAAAGCTCCTTGACATGCGTCTTGGTAATGATTTTTTGGATATGATAGCTAAAGCACAAATAACAAAATGAAAAAGAAGTATCAAGCTAAAAAGCTTCTGCTCAAGAAAAGAAAACATCAATAAGGTGAAAAGACAACCTATAGTATGGGAAAAATATTTACAAACCATATATCTGATAAGGGGTTAATATCCAAAATATACAAAGAACTCAAATAAGTAAATAGCAAAAACCCCCAAATAACCCAATTAAAAAATGGGCAAAGAAACTGAATAGACCTTTCTTCAAAGAAGACAGACAAATGGCCAATAAATACATGAAAAGGTGTTCACCATCACTAATCATCAGGGAAATGCAAATCAAAGCCATAATAGATATCACCTCACACCTGTTAGGATGGCTATTATGGAAAAAAACAAAACTGTTGGCAAGGTTGAGAAGAAAAGGGAACCCTTCTGCAGAGTTGGTGGGAAGGTAAATTGATGCAGCAGCTGTGGAAGACAATATAGAAGTTACTAAAAACTATTAAATATAATAACCATATGATACAGCAATGCCACTTCTGGATATATATCTGAAGGAGTTGAAATTGAGATTATCAAAAGCTATCCACACTCCCATGTTCGCTGCAGCATTATTCGCCATAGCCAAGACATGGGAACAACCTACATGTCCATTAACAGATAAATAGATAAAGAAAATGTGATGTGTTCATACAATGGAGTATTATTTAGCCTTAGAACGAAATCTTGCCATTTGTGGCATGGATGAAACTGGAGGACATCATGTTAAGTGAAATGAGTCAGACATGGAAGGCCAAGTACTACATAATACCACTTATATAAGGAATTTAAAATAGTCCAATGCATAAAAGTGGAGGTGGTTGTGAGGAGCTGGAGGAAGGAGGAAACAGGGAGGTATTAGTCAAAAGGTACAAAGTTTCAGTAATGCTAGATTAGTAAGTCCTCAAGATCTTGAGTACATCCCGGTCCCTGTAGTTAATGATGTCATATTGTATACTTAAAAATTTGCTAAGAGGATACATCTTATGTGTGTGGTGTTTTTATGACATATAAAAATAATAATAAAGAAAGAAGGTGTGAAGACACTTTTGGAAGTGATAGGTAGGTGTGTTTATGGCATAGTGATTTCATGGATGTACACTTACCTCCAAACTCATCAGGCTGTATGCACGAAATATGTAGAACTTTTTGTATGTCAGTATACTTCAATGAAGTGATTAAAAAAACACTTTATATAATTTTCCACATTAATGTGTTTAGGGATAAAAACCACATGATTTCAGTAGATATCAAATAAGCATTTAATACTTTCCACACTCATTTGCAAGAAAACTTTCATTAAATTATGAATAGAAAGAAATTTCTTTAATCTCTTAAAGTGTACCCGAAAACCCCCCCAAAAAACCTTACAGCAAACATAATTCTTAATTGTAAATCAGTAGAAGCATTAACTTTAAAACTAGGAAATAAGCCAAAGATGCTACTTTTACTGCAACTATATAATCCTATACTCAAGGTCCCAGACAGAGCAGCAAGAAGAGTAGAGACACCAAGAGAATAAGGATTGCAAAGGAAAAAAAAAAAAATGCTCTCATCGTTTTTTGGCATATAAATATAACAATACAATTTAGCAAGGTGGGTATAATACCAACAATAAAAATTTGCATTTATATACACCAGCCAAAAATTTATAAAACATAATTTTGAAAAGAAAATATTGCATTAGCAACAAAGAATATGTGGTTCCTAGGAATAAATTCAACAATAAATGTGCAAGACTCATGTGGAGAAAATTCTAACATTTTATTAGTTTATTTTAAAATGTAAATTAAAATATGTAATTATTTTATAAATAGGGTTAATACTGTAAAAATGTTAATTTCTTCCAAGTTGATCTATAGATTAAATGAAATTTTAATCCGAATCTCAACAGACTTTTGAGAAAAGCTTTACAAGCTTGTTTTAAATTTTAATGGAAGATCATATAGCCAAGAATAACCAAGAGACTTGTAAAGAAAAAAAAGAGAATGGTGAAAGTATTAACTCTACCAGATAGGAAGAATGATAATACATTTAGAGTAATTATCTTAGATTAATATGATAGGCAAATTGACCAATGGAACAGACTCAGAAGAGCCCCAAAAGAAGCCCAAATTTTTATGGCACTTTCATAAATGTTAGGGCCTTTGCAAATTAATGGAGAAAAGATGAACCTTTCAGTAAAGGGCGCTGGAACAATTCATTATTCAAACAGAAAAACAAACAAACAAAAATCAGCCCAGCAGGATGGGTTTCCTACACATGCCCATAAACAAAATCAGTGCTTGAATTAAAAACTTAAATGCAAAGGTAGTAGTATTTAAAATTTTAGAACATAATATTTAAAGTATCTTCATAGCTTTAGGATTTAAAAAAAAATTAACACAAAATTGTTAACCATTGTATTAGTTTCTCATGACTGCTGTAACAAATTACCACAAACTGGCCGGCTTACAACACAGAAATTTGTTCTCTTGCAATCTAGAATCTTGGAATCTAGAATTCTGAAATCAAGGCATCTGCAGAGCTGTATGCCTTCCACAGCCTCCAGGGAAGAATCCTTTCTTGTCTCTTCCAGTTTCTGCTGGTTGCTGGCAATATTTGGTATTCTTTGGTTTGCAGTGGCAGCGTTCTATTGTCTGCCTCTGTTGTCATGTGGTCTCCTTCTCTGTGCCTCCTCTCTTTCTGTGTCTAATTTTTCCTCTTATAAGAAAGACTAGTGACTGGTTTAGGGCCCACCCTAATCCAGTGTGACCGCATCTTAATTTAATCATATCCACAGAGACCCTATTTCCAAAGATGGTCACATTCATAAGTTCTGAGTGGACATGAATTTTGGGGAACACTATTCAACCCAGTTCAACCATGAAGGAAATTATTGATAAATCTTTTGACTATTTTCTGTAAAGAGAATGAGAAGATAAAAACTGAGAGAAGATGTTAATAATATAAATAATGGGTAACTTTATATAAATATACTATATGTAATATATAAATAACTGGTATGAATCAATAAGAAAGATAACACAATAGGAAAATTGGCTAGGGTCATGAATATGCAGTTCATAGAAAAGAAAACAAAATGGTAGATTGTCTAATGAATATATCCAAACCTTCTTAGTAAGCAAGGAATTTCAAATTAACATCATAATAAAATATTATTTTACTTATGGGATCTGACAATACCAAATGTTGGTGAGAATGCAGCATAATATATCTAGGAATAAACGTAACCAAAGAGGTGAAAGGCCTGTACTCTGAAAACTATAAAACATTGATAAAAGAATTTGAAGACAACACAAAGAAATGGAAAGACACTTCATGGTCATGGATTGGAAGAACAAATATTGTTAAAATGTCTTTACTCCTGAAAGCGATCTACAGACTTAATGTAATCCCTATCAAATTACCAACAGAATTTTCCAGAGAACTAGAACAAAAAATCCTAAAATTTAAATGGAAGTGCCAAAGACCCCAAATAGACAGCAATCCTGAAAAAGAAAAGTAAAGCTGGAGGTATCACAATTCCAGACTTCAAGTTGTATTGCAAAACTGTAGTAATGAAAACAGTGTGGTACTGGAACAAAAATATAGACATAGATCAATGGAACAGAATTAAAAAAAAATTCACACAATTATATGGTCAATTAATCTTCCACAAAATAGGAAAGAATATCCAATGTGAAAAGGACAGTCTTTTCAACAAATGGTGTTGGAAAAACTGGACAGCAACATGCAAAAGAATGAAACTGTACCACTTTCATACACCATACACAAAGATAATATCAAGATGGATTAATGACCTAAATGTGAAACCTGAAACCATAAAAATCCTGGAAGAGAGTGCAGTCAGTAATGTTGCTGACATTGGTGACAGCAACGTTTTCTAGCTACATCTCATGAGGCAAGGGAAATAAAAGCAGAAATAAACATGTGGGACTACGTCAAAATAAAAAGCATCCACACAGTGAAGGAAATAAACAATAAAACTAAAAGGCAACTTACTGAATGGGGAATCTTTGCACCTGACATGTATGATAAAGGATTAGTATCCAAAATATATAAAGAGCTGATAAAACTAAACACATAAAAAGCAAATAATCCAATTATAAAATGAGAAGACATGAAGAGACAGTTCTCCAAAACGGACATCCTGATGGCCGACAGACACTTGAAAAGATGCTCAACATCACTCATCATCAGGGAAGTGCAAATTAAAACTACAATGAGAAATTACCTGATACTATTCTGATGAATGGCTAAAATTAAAAACACAAGAAAAAACAAGTGTTCGATAGGGTGTGGAAAGATAGGAACTCTCTTGCACTATTGGTAGGAATACAAACTGGTGCAGCCACTGTGGACAACAGTACGGAGTTTCCTCAAAAACTTAAAAATGGAACTACCCTATGATCCAGCAATCACACTACTGGGTATTTACCCCCAAAATACAAAAACACTAATTCAAAGGGATCCATGCACCCCTATGTTTATTGCAGCATTATTTACAATAGCCAAACTATGGAAACAGTCCATGTGTCCGTCAATAGATGAGTGGATAGGGAAGATGTGGTGTATATATATATATAATGGAATATTATTCAGCCATAAAAAAGAATGAAATCTTGCTGTTTGCAACAATATGGATGGAGCTAGAGAGTCTAATGCTAAGTGAAATAAGTCAGTCAAAGAAAGACAAATACCATATGATATCACCATATGTGGAATTTAAGAAAAAAAAAATAACCAAGGGAAAGAAAGACAGAGACACACACACACAAACCAAGAAATAGACTCTATTATAGAGAACAAACTGATGGTTACCAGAGGGATGATAGGTGGAGGGAAGGGTGAGATGGGTGACAGAGATTAAGGTGTGCACTGGCTGGGATGCATGGAGTTGTTGAATCACTAAATTGCACATCTAAAATTAATATAGCATTGCATGCTTAAAAAATAAAATAAAAAATAAAAAGAATGTAACATAATAGAAACTCTTATACTTTACTAGTGAGATGGTTCATAAGAGCATTATTTTTAATAGAATGACGTTAGAAATAGCCCAATATTCTTTGGTGGGATAATAGCCATATGGTGATATATTCACTAAATGTACTATTGTACAACAATAAGAAATGAATTAACTGTAGGTACACATGACAGAAAGTTGAGGGTTCAACCATGCAAAACTCATTGATATGTACATATACAATCGATATGAGTTTTAAAAAGCAAGGGAATGATAAATATAAAATTCAAGATAATGGTAACCTTCAGGGAAGAGGCAGAAAGTTAAGACAGAAAAGGAACATACAAAGATATTGGTAATATTCTAGTTTTGGGTGGTAGGCTCATGTGTGTTCATTTTATTAGGCACCCTACAGGAGATGCATGTTACATATGCTTTGTGCGTAGCAAATAGTTCATGATATAAATAAAACAAAATTCGTATTTTTTTAAATGTTATGGTATGGGAACCCAGCTATATTCAACACTTTGTAACTAACCCCATTTTCACTGCAGGGTTGCTGGGCCAAGATTTAAGCAGTGATTAGAATGTACTGGCAAATCTTATAGCTCCTGGAGTCCCACTGTCTGTACCAGAATCCTGACCCTGCATTTATTAGCTGTAGGATTTGGGGGAAGTTTCTTAACTTCTCTTTACCTCCATGTCCTTGTCTTTAAAATGAGGATAAAAAGGAGCCCTGCTTTACAAGGTTGTTGTGAAGATTATGTGAAAGAAAGGGGCAAAGCTCTTAGTACACGGTTGCTTGAACACATAGTAAGTGCCTAGTGAATAGGACAGATGTAGATTAGATCAGAGGTCTAAAATGTGGTCACAAACCTGCTCTCTTGCACTTCTTTTTTTTTTTTAATGTTCAGTTAGCCAGCATATAGTACATCATAAGTCTTTGTTGTAGTGTTCAAGGATTCATTAGTTGTGTATAACACCCAGTGCTCAACCCAACATGTGTCCTCCTTAATACCCATCACCTGCTCACCCCATCCCCCCACCCCCTCCCTTCTGTAACCCTCAGTTTGCTTCCCAGAGTCCAGAGTCTCTCATGGTTTATCTCCCTCTCTGATTTCTTCCCGTTCACTTCTGCCATTGCCCTGAGCAGGCCTTGCCTGTAGGTAGCTGCTTTTCTCGTTGCATGGACTCCAGAATAAACACGCGAGCCCAATGCGTGATAAGGAGACAAGGTCAAGTGGGCCTGCAGTCTGAGGCAGAGCTGGCTGTCAAAGCCCAACCTAGATGCACCAATATCCATCCAATATGCAGTTAGAGAACCGAGAATAAGTGATTGTTTTTGAGGCTGGAATTCTTCGAGTATTTTGTTTGCAAAACTATGGGCATCTGGGTGGCTCAGTCAGTTAAGCATCTGACTTTGGCTCAGGCTATGATCTCAGGGTCCTGGGATCCAGCCCTTAGTTGGACTGCCCCCCTCAGGGGGAGTCTGCTGCTTCCTCTCCCTCTGCCCCTCCCTGTGCTTATGCTCTCCATCCCGCTTTCTCTCCCTCAAATAAAATTTTAAAAGTAGTTGACTGAAACGTGAGATACTATTATTGTTTTAGTAATAATTATTAAAGGAGTTCACTGATACATGCGATGCTACTGTTAAAATAATAATTATTATTGGTATTGAACATTTCGAAGATAGCCATCCCTGGATCTGCAGGGTTTATCTCCCTCAAGTTTTACCTAGACAGGTTCGATTTAGTGCCTTAAAACACTGGGAATTTTTAGTTTCTATCTTGAGCAGCTGCCTCGAGCATAAATATCTTGCGCTCATTGACCTTGTTCCCCTCTTGTAGCTCCAGAACGCGTAGACTGGGATCAGCTTTGCTTCGGCATGCTGCCATTGTCAAAAAGACCTGACAGTAGAGAAGAGACGCACCATCCCTGGTTCAGTAAACAGCCTTGTAACTAGCTCCTTGACATCTCTCGTATGAATGTCTCCGTTATTGTTAGAGCATCACACAGTTCATAAAACACCCGTGCACAAACTGTCTTACCGATCTGCATTGCACCCTGTCTGGTAGCCAGGGACAGGATTATGTTGCCTCCTGTGTAATGAAGGGCCCTAATCTCAGAGCAGTTACAGTGACTTGCCCAAGGCCACAGAGCTTTTAAATGGTGCAACTGGACTCAAATCTGCAACTTCTGATGCCAAATACTGGCTTTCTTTCCCTGCTTCATAGATGCCTATAATATGTCCAATTTTCTTGCTGGAGAATATACACTTTTCAACAGATTGTGTCACCAGAAGATCAGACCATTCTCTTATATCACACTGGGGCCATGGGGTTTGTGCTAAGGCAGAGGCGGCAGCAGCCTGGCCTTCCTGCATCAGCCGGGGGAAGTCAGATAAACATGCAGATTCCAAAGCAGTACCTTCTGAGACTCCAGGTCCTTGTTGATTTCTCAAAAGATCTGAAGGTAGGCTCTACAGATAGGGTTAGGGACAAATCCTCACCTAAAGTAACTTAGAAATACCTAAACTCATCAACTATCCCAGGCATTAATGAGAGATTGCAGAGTCAATGCACCGAGCCCTCTTTCCATAAACTTATTTGGAAATTAAGGTATCATGTGAAATGAATTGATAAATGAATTTAACATATTTTCTTTAAAACTTCGGCATGAGAAGGGGAAAAAAGTAATGGAGGCTTTCCAAGGGATTGCCTCTGTTAGAACGTTATCAGATGTTCTTGTTGGCGAAATTCTTTTAAGTAATGTTGCATTATTTTATATCATGCACCTGATTTTTACCAAGTGAGACCGTAAGAGTTTCTGAAACAGTTTTTTGTTGTGGGAAGAGAACCGGCTTCTGTGATTCAGTATTAGGGGTGAAGGCTTGGTCATTTGACCACCTAAACTGCTGTCTCATTTCCACAACTTGCTGGTTGAGTGACTTGAACAAGTGACAAGATCTCTAGACATAGGTTTGTTTGTTTGTTTGTTTCTTTCTTTCTTTTTTAAAGATTTTTAATTTATTTATTTGACACAGAGAGAGACAGCCAGCGAGAGAGGGAACACAAGCAGGGGGAGTGGGAGAGGAAGAAGCAGGCTCCCTGTGGAGGAGCCGATGCGGGCCTCAATTCCAGGACCCTGAGATCACGCCCTGAGCCGAAGGCAGACGCTTAACAACTGCGCCACCCAGGCGCCCCCATAGACATAGGTTTCTTATCTATGAAATGAAACAACTAATAAGACCTTCCTTGTAGTTTCTATGAAGATTAAACAAGATAATGCAAACACAGTGCTTAGAAAAGTAACTGGAACTCCTACGTGTTCAAATGCTAGCAATTTATTGTTCATTGTTTCTCAAGCAGACATTAGCTGAGTGTGACCTTTGCAAAGAGATTTTATCTGTGTCAGTTGCTTCATCTGAGCAGTGTATGATACAGATTGTTTTACCTGAATGTGATATGGTGGTTAAGAGACTGGATTTGAGTCAGATCGCTTCGGTTTCAGATTCCTTGGGCAAGTACCAGAACATCTCTAGGCTCTGATACCCTTTTTTCTTAAATGCTAAAAACAAGAGAATCTACCCTATACATTGTTTGGGAGATTGAATGAGAAAACGAATGGAAAACACTTAGAACAATGCCTTACAGGTGCCAATACTTAAAAAATGGTAGCGATAATACAGCAGTGAGGGAGTTGGAATAAAGAGCAGAAGTTTATTATGCTTGTCTCCCCTGGTCTAAAAAAGAGTTGACTCTCTAAACCTCTAATGAGAGTATTTTGGAATCAAGCCATTGACATCTTTGTGCTGTTAGTCGCCTGTCCCTGGGTTGTTAGTCTCTGGCTCCTGCTGTGTAGCTTGGCCTGCCCTTGGCTTCAGGCCCTCCCTCCCTAAAGGGGCATGTTTGGGGCTGAGCCAGAGTCCACACACACACACACACACACACACACGCACGCACGCACGCACACACACACACACACACACACACACACGGTCCCACAGCTCACAGCTGCTGCCAATATGTTGCTTAGAACACATTCTCCTTCAGAGAGTTCCTCTTAGCTGTCATTCCAGAGGTGTTTGGATGGAAGATGCCCCTCAAAAGCCCCTGCCTCCTGCATTAGAGTCTACGTTTCTGGCAATTCTGGAATTCCATTTCTGTGCCTCCCTTGTGCTAGCCCAGCCATGGTATTATCATCTCGAGCCCCTTATCTGCACCTCTTTCATCCCAGCCTGTAAAAATCCATGCTTATCTATCTTTAAAAGTCTAGCTAGAAACACTTCTTTCTTCACAATTAATCAGAATTTCTCTCCTGCACTGAAACTCATAACCTTTCAAAAAAAAAAAAAAAATCTGAACTCTCTACCATGACCTGTGAGATTCTATGTAATCTTGTGATCTGTTCTCGTCTCCTCTCTGGTACCATCTCCTGCTTCTATGCTTCAGTCAGACAAGCCTTCTGTCTGTTCCGTTAGGATTCCAAGTTCATGATCACCTTATTGCCTTAGTACTTACTGTTCAACTCTGCCTGGAAAGCTTTCTTCCAAAATCTTCATCTTTAAGCCCTCAAAAAGGACTTTCCTGACCTCCAATAAAAACCACTTTCATTCTGGTCACTCTTGCACAGTGGTTCAGCTGGAGGTGACTCTGCACCCCCAGGAGATACTTGGCAATGTCTGCAGGTATTGCCGGTTGTCCTAACTGAGAAGGTGCTACTGGTATTTAATAACCAGGGATGCGCTAAACACCCCACAACAAATAATTATCTGGCACAATATATCAGTCGTGCTAAAGTCGCAAAACAGTATCTAGCATGTTGTCTTGTTTTATTTTCTTTAAGGAATTTGGCATTCTTTGAAACTATCTTATTCACTCATTCTTTTTCTGGTTTTACCTATCTCCCGATTTAGGACACAAGCTCCATGAGAGCAGGAATCTTGTCTGTCTTGGTCAATGTGGCACCTCCAGTGTGTTATGATGCCTGACACTTGGTAGAAACTTTAAGAGTTTTAGTCGAATTAATAAAACAATCAGTAAATAAACTCTGGCAGAAATTTACCATGTATAGTACTTAACCACAATGGGTCATGCATGTGTGTGTCTGTGTGTTGGTTATTTGTGCTTGTTCTTAGATTACATGGTTAGTGGCAGGGATATGACCCCATAATGACAAGCATGATGAATAAACATAGGGTGGTTGAAATGAACTCATTAGAAGGAAGTACTCAAAGTAAGCATACTTTGCTTTTCCTGTATGTCTAAGTTTCTGTGTAGCAGGCCTCTGTATCATGGGCTGCGGGTTTTCTTTTCTTTTTTCTTTTATTTTTTAAATTTTATTTATGAGAGAGAGAGAGAGAGTGAACAGGGGGAGGAGCAGAGGGAGAGGGAGAGAGAGAATCTCAAGCAGACCCCATCCTAAGCATGGAGCCCGACGTAGGGTTCGATTCCAGGACCCCAAGATCATTACTTGAGTCAAAATCAAGAGTCAGATGCTCAACCAACTGAGCCACCCAGGAGCCCCTGGGCTGCTGGTTTTCTTAACTGTGCTCTGCTGAGTTTGCTGCAGTGTTCTTAGTACATTTAATTCTGATTTTATTGATAACTGTGTTTTTAGCTACCTAAAAAATTAATAAAACCCAACATACATTCTCATAATTTCTGAGAACACATTAGAATTCCCAACACCAAACTTTTGAAGCCAGGTTAACCAACAACTTTTATCCAGACTTTGGAATATCACCCCACACTCTCTGACCTACACACCCTACTTCTGTGCGTATGAGGTGTTTGAAATCCTGAGAACATGTTAATGAATTGGGATTAATTCTAAAGCATCATTGTATTAAAATTCAGAGGTGCACTTACCTGCTTTTTGACAACCAGGCAGGTGAGAGCAAGCTCAATGAAATGCCAGTGATGTCTCTTTGGTATAGTTCTCCTAAGAAGAGAATGGCACACAGTGTGGTGATAACAATGTGTGTAATATGCATTAGCACTGTCCTATTAAGCAATTATTTTAAGCGCTAGAGAATGTGGACTTGGGCTTTACTTGTTGTCATGGAATTGGAGCACTATGCACCCCTTGTCTGAAAGGCAGCCAGCCAAGTGTATGGCTGCGAGGCCTGATAAGTCTTCTGTGCGTTCATCACTGCTACATTTCTCCTGCAGTCTCTGTAAGCAGAAGACTAGATGCATTCCTGCATTCATAAAAACAGGGAGCTGCGCTGAAGGTTTCCCCCCTTCCTCTAGGAAGGAGGGCAAGGAATTCCAGAAGATCATGTAAGATCCTGGGTATATGAGATCAAGCTTGCTGATTGTGTTGTTTAACTTTTCTATACTCCTACTAAATCTTTCTCTGCTTGTACAAAAGGTACATCATCCTTTGCTGATGGTGATCTTGCCTATTTTTCATCTTGCCGTTGTCATTTTCTACTCTATGTATTTTGAAATTATGTTATTAGGTTTATACTAGTTTAGAACTGTATACCTTCTTAGTGAATTAAATTGTTTTTATGCTTAATATTAAATGGTTACTGTTTGTATGAAATTATTGTTCTTGTCCTAAAGGCTGTTGTGGCTAGTATGATTACTTCTATTACCCACCGTCTTTCAGTTAACATTTACCTGATATATCCTTTATCTTTTAACCCCTCTGAATCTTTAGATTTATCACCTATAAATGGCAGCTGCCAAAATTTTAGAAAACAGGCAATTTTGTATAACTAGACTAGAGAATTTGCTAGAAGGTTAAACCCATTTACAATTCATATGATTTCTAATATATCTGTACTTACTGCTGTCATCTTATTTATTCACTGTAAGTCTTGCTTTTCGTTCATTCTTTTTTTCCCCTTCTTTCTTCTCTTATTTTAGATTGATGAAATTTTGTTTCCTTCACTCCACTTTATCCCTTAATTTGTTTGGAACTTCTTGTCATATATTATTGTAGTAATGACCCATGCTGTTGTAACTGGCCTACCTATCTTAATGACATCTGAAGATAATCAGTATCTTTATCACCCTGCTGAATAACAGGAGCTTAGGGCAGTTTACTCAATCATCTTCCTCCCAACCTACATATTACCATTTTCTATGTTTTAGTTTTAATCCCTCCCAAATTAGACAATACTATTACATTCTTTACTGTTAATGATTTTTTATTTACCCACATATGTGCCAGTGTCTTCTCTCACATTTCTTCCTGCAACTTAGCCCTTCCATGTAATATAATTTTCCTTCTGCTTGATATACACCTATTAGAGTTTCTTTTAGTGAGAATCAGAGCCTTCAATAAATCACTCAGTTTTAGTGGTATGACTCTTACTCTCAGAAGAGTATGTGTGAGCAAACCCTTGATATTATTAATGATTATACCTTGAAGTAAATTTGACTGTTTTTCCATTTCAAGTTTTTGAATGCTGTAAACTAAAGAGAATGGAAAGATCACAAGTGGAGCTATTTAATAAACAGAAGCACAGTCATTACTATCAGGTTGATGGATGTTGTCATTTTTCTGATTAAAATTGGTCAAAATCAAGACCTTCTTATGGTTTATCCTAATATTATAGCTAGTCACATGTGACTATACAAATGCAGAGAAAACGAGACCCCAAGATTGGTGATAATCTTACTTATTTTTCAATATTTTAATTGATCCAAACTGCCTTTTTATTGGTGGACCTTACAAGAAAATATAAATTTGAACATAAAATTAAGCTAATAAAATATCACTTTAGTTCGTTTTACATTTTGAGGTTCTACAAAATATTTCATTTGAGAAAATAATTCCTTTAAACCGAACCAAAGGATGAAAGATGTATTTTATCATTACACATATAATCTTTACCTGTTTAATATTTTTTGCTATAGAACCTTAAACTATACTGTTATCATTTTGTAAATAAAGAGTAGGTATTCTCTGCTTATCTTAACTGACACAAACTTTTAGAAAAAACTTCTACAAAAATGTGAGTTAATGCAGACTTTTTCTCTCGTGGACCTATGCCTGACATTTCTCTCACCAAAAGTGAAGACTAAGTACAATTTACATTTTTAACTGCATCTGAAATTCTGTAACTCCTTTTACATACATACAGTGATGTACTCTTACTTAGAAGAGGATTTGATGTTTGCAATAAACCAGTCTAGACTAAGTGAATTATTATCAATCTGGTTAACAACAATAATTCATTGTTAAATTAATTGTTACACTGTTAGTTCTTAAAATTTCCTGTTTCCTGGTAAAATATAATATCTCTCTGGTTTACCTGCTTTTGACACAAAACGTTGGCATAATGATTTATTATGATAATATAGTCAAAATGACCTTTTTTGCCTATAATACACTTCCATTTCATATAGCTCCTGGAAATATAAATCATCACCCCTGTTATGCTTTTCATGTTACTTCCTTTATCTTTTCATGTATTTTTTAGAACTAAAGATCTAATTTTGATGAAAAAATAAAGAAAGGGCAACTGTTAAGCAAATTCAATCATTATGTAACTGGTCAGTAATTCTACTTTTAAAAATTTTATAATTTAATGATTCAACTAAAGCTTTATTTGTTAGAATTATTCTTTTATGGAAGGATTATTTAATATAGATTTTAGTTTAAAAAGAACAACAATGCCGATATCATTATCATTATCACCAATATTATCTTAAAAATAGTCATAGTCACTATTCTTTATATCGTATTCTTCTCTACAAGTTCACTTAAATTATTTCATTTAATCCTCAAAATCTGATGCAGGGAAGTAAATAGGACATGTAATACTCATCATCTTAGAGATGAGAACAATGAATTATATGCATTTTAAGTGACTTAATCAAGCTAAGACTTGATTCCAAGTCTTCTGTCTCTGCTTCGTGCTCTTCTCCCTCCCTCATGCAATCCCAATACTTGTGAAACCCAAACCTATCACCTGGAACAAGCAGTGAAATCTGTATAATGTATCGATACCTTATCGAAACAACCCTTGAATCTCAAAATAGAAGTAAATATGTGATTTTCATAGGTTCAACTCTTGTCACACCTTGGATATTAGCTATAGTTTGGATAGACTTAACCCTATACAGTCTGACGTGATAGTCACTAGTTATACATCACTGTTGAGCACTCGAAATGTAGAGTCTCAATGGTTGTAAATACCAGCAACACTGGATTTCAAAGACTTAGTATGACAAAAAGGAAGGAAAGTATCTCAATAATTTTTAATATCAATTACATGTCCAAATGAAAATATTTTGGATTTAATGTGATTAACATATTAAAAGTGATCTCACCTATTTTTTAAAAAATTCTTTCAACGTGGTTATTTGAAAATATACAATAAAATATGTGGCTTACATGCATGCTTCACATTATATTTTTATTGGACAATACTGTTGTAGAGTTTTCATTTTTCTTGGGTATGTTCCCCTGATTTTATTCTTTATTTAGTATGTTTTCCCTTTTAAAATGATTGAGACTTTTATGCCAGTATTTAGGCCTCATATTAACATAATCATCTGTTTATGTCCTGTATTTGGCACTCTACACTTTATTCTAGACCCTGTTATGCTACTTAAAAATTTATTAAGCCTTCCTAAATATTTGAAATGACTTTCAAATTAGAATTTCAGGTGTGTTCTAAAAATATAATGTGTTGTAAAAAAAAAAAAAAGTATAAAGGCAAAGAGAGAAGGTTAGATTACAAATCACTTTTATCCTGTAAAGATAGGAGAAAACTGAATGATAAAGTAAAATTAATGATAAGGTAAACTTAATGATAAAGTAAAATTTTACTGAATAATTACAGTAATCACAATAAGTTCTGCCTGAGTTTCTTCTCTACTGTAAATGTAATATACTTTCCCTATGTGTATATATATTATATATAATGTATAGTAAGTTCTCATATTAATTATAATTGTATGCTATATATAACAGGTACAATTAATATTAAACATATATAATATATATTAGGATCTTATATTAGGGAGAATATATACATATGTATAACTTTCCCAATATGTGTGTGTATGTGTGGGTTTATATACAAGTATATGCATATATCCCCGTGTTTTTCAAGGAACACTTGAGTTAGTGAACATACAACACTTAAAAGAGGGCCTGCCATAAGCAATAAGTATTAGTTTTTATTTTATTATAAATTTTGATTGAAAAAACCTCACATTTCAATATATTCCCAAATGAGCCATGGCACCAAAGAACTTCACAGCAAATATGATAGCAATTATTAATAAAAGAAAGTTGGAGAAACATGTCAAAATACTTTCTTGTCCTTCCTTTAACCTAAATATCCCTTCACTTTTGCAATCATAGTCTTCATATTTCTATTGTTCTTAAAATTTCACTACTGAAGAGGAAATGATAGATTATTACTTAGTCAAACTCCCTTACTTAACAAATGAAGAAGATGCCACCAAAAGAAGTTAAGAAATATGTCTTGCACTCAAATAGTAATTTAGGAGATGCAAGAGACATCTTATCAAGCAATTGCCACAGGTCAGGGCTGTGGAAAAACTTTGAAGACAGTATCTTATTTAATCCTCATAAGAGGCAAGCACAATTAGTACGTGTCCCCTCGCACAGGTTTGAAAATGGGAGCTGGAAGAAATTGAGTTGGTTGTCCAAAGTCACACATCAGGAAGACTGACAGCCAGTGGACAAACCTTGTCCAAAACTTGTGGACTTGAACTTGTGTTATATTGCTTCCCTTGTTAGTTATTTTATTTGTTCGTTTTTAAAGCAAAGTGACTAAACAAGGGCATTACAAACTAATTATCCCTGGTCAGTCTTGGATGAAGGTGAATTTAGGGCAGTTGTCCCCTCTAGACTCTCACTGGTAACAAATGACGACAGGGAAAGGAGGCAGCCCAAGACCCCTGCATGGAACTGCTTGACCTGTTCACTTCAGTGGGAATGAAAACACGGGATGAGAACTTAACAGGGTTATGATGGACAAAATATATAGACACACTTCCTTGAGGGACATGTAAATTGATATAAGGAGCAAACAGAGATGGAATGTGAAATAGGTTATGAAAATGACTTTCTGCTTCTTCCCTGTCTAGAGACAAAAAAGCTTAGCTTGAATTTTTCAACAGAATCATGAAGTTATAAAAACAATCTTTGGATCTTTAGTGTGACAGAGCCAGTGTTAATGGATTAAAATAATTTTAAAATTGGGTGAAGTCAATCAATTTAATTGCTTATTAAATGAAAACATCAACTTTTCCCTTTATTATTACACTGTTTTAAAATTTATCTTAAGTAATTTATCTGAAGTAATATGAGGTCTACTGGGCTTAAGGATTGGAACAGTCAAATTTGATTTTGGAGATGACATAAATTGTTCAGGTCCTTCCAGCTACCACAAATTCTCCACAAATAAATCATTCAATCCTAAAGTGAGGGAGTGGAAGGAAGAGTGGAAGATAAAATTTATTCAACCAAAAGTTTTCTTCTGCTTTACTGGATCCAATGAGTGCAAAATAAGAGTTCTGGAAGAGTCACCTAAGTGGCTAATCCTGGTAAGAGTGTCTATTCGTTTCCTATTCCTCTTACACCAAATTACCACAAACTTATGTTTTTAAAAGGGAAAGGTTTTTTATCTCACAATTCTGTACACCACAACTCTTACTGGACTGAACATCAAGATGTCTGCAGGACTGGGATGCTTCTGGGTGCTTTAGAGAAGAATCCATTTCTTTGCCTTTTCAGCTTCTAGAGCCTGCCTGCATTTTTTGGCTTGTGGCTCTGTTCCTTTATCTTGAAGGCCAGCAATGTAGCATCTTCAAATCTGTCACTAACTGTCTGTCTGACTGTCTTTCTCTTGCCTCCCTTTTCCACCTACCAGGACCCTAATGCAACCAGCCTTCACCACAGAAACACAATTGCCTTGGACCGTCCATTTCTTTCCTGTGACCAGACATTCCCCATCCCTCTCTTCTTACATCTCCTACCACCAAGTATTGGTAGCCACAGGTCCTACTTTAAATTAGTGTTGTTCTCATTCAGACAACATACCATTTTATTGTACACCATCATCACCCAAGAAACTTTATTTACCAGGAAACAGATTTTTCTGAGATATAATTTGTTTGGTCATCTGTCCTCTTGGATCTTTTGGTTAACCTGCACTCTTGGAATGATGCCTTTGGATTATTTCTCTTTATGATGGTTATGTTTTACCACTGGTGTCATTCATTCTACCCATATGCTATAATTTTTGCTATTCATAGACCTACCTGGCTGAATCCTAGTTCCTCATTTCCATCTTGCCACATGTATAATTGCTCACAATGTCTGTGTGTATACCAACGCATACAATAAATATCTGGGTGTATACATATGCTAACCATATCTGGGTACATGGACAGACACGCACAGTATCCGAATGTGTATAGAGATACACATACATGATTATATGTGGTGTATGGAGATAAGTCTTTGGCAAGAACACACTCACTTAAGTGAAGAATAATATCCAGGAATTGTACTATCTGTTCAGAAAATCTGAAAGATGAATTATGTGGAACCAGTTGTGGTCAAATTACATGGATAGTTGTTTTAAAAGACATTGGTTGACAGAGGACCAGTCTCTCTCTATAAATACCAAACCCTGGTCTCTGAGACCAAGACAGGTCTCACTGACAGAAGGTAAATCTTATCACAAGATCCGAGGGATATTTAATCACCAGTGAGTCAGTTCATAGAAGCATGTAGTCTTATATTAAAATGGATCACTACTGGTGAATTAATGGTAGACACTAGATATTATTTTATGTACTTAATCACTTAATATAAACCATGTTGTGAAAGAATTAAGCCTATAAGCATTATAGTCAGATTCAGTAAGTGGTAATTATTTTATGTTCAAATTTGGTAAATAATTTGATAAATCTCCTACCAGAATCCTGTGGAATTCCAAATAAATCAGTAGATTTTCAGTTTAGCTGTTTAGTACTCGTAATGAATTCTTAATGTCTAACAGCATCTACGGTTTACATTTGCCTGGGGTCTCTAAAACTTTATGAGATGAAATGATTTTTCTGGTCCATGGTGTATGGTTGTCATAGAATTAAAGTGTTTCATGAATTTCATATTTGAGTAAATTACTTCCATTCTTCAGTCTCTCGCGGGAAAGGAGAAATGGGTGGAGCTGCATTTAATGGTATGCTGTCTTGTCTAGATTGAATTTGTTATGAATTACAAGGGTCTCAATTGTACTCTCATGTGTCCTTAAAACAAACCACAAATTCTATGGGACACATATTTTGTTCTTTGCTGAACATTGAGTATATAAATGATGATTTAAGGGCCATGAAACTAAAGTCAGTATAAGGCTACAAATAGTATGTTAATTTTGTTTAGAAACATAAAAGACAGCTTGTTTTGAATATCCTTAAAAGTTTAATAAGAGTGCATTTCAAGGCACTATAGAAAAGCAGCTCACAGAAAAATAAATATGGATCCATTAGCTTTTGCTAAAATGTACCCAGATATCCAATTATGAAATTCTTGTAAAGTCAATGATTTTCTCCTTTTAGGATCACTTAAAACAAGTGGTAAGAATTATATTGTTATATAAATAGGGAGCATTCATGTATCTCAAATGGATTTCTGTCTAAACCTGGGAGATTGGAAAACTTAAGCATGAGTCTATTTGAATACTCTGGAGAATTCATCAGGAGAAATCAAAACAGCAGAGAAGAGTGAGTTGGCTGGCTGGCCTCTGGAGAACATTTTCTCTGAACTCAGATAACTAAGTTCCTTCAGCCAATCTCTACCGAGATCCTATTAGGACTATACTTTGTTCTAGGTACTGGGGCTGCAGTCCTGGACATGGTAGGCAATATCCCTGCCTGGTGGCGCTTATCCTCTTTGGGGTGACAGACAAAACTCAGAAACAATTTATTATGTAATATATTGTCACAGAGTTATTTATGGCGTTATGAGGAAAAATCAGGCAAGGTCAGGCCTCATGTTTAACTTACCTCACAAGGAACTTTATAAGTTCTATTTGCACAGGAATTTAAAGCTGCTTCTAAAAATACACAAAGCACAGAATAATCACATAAATACTTAAGGAAGTTGGGCATAAGGTTAAGAAAACTGTTATATTCTGGGGTTAAATTAGATTGTGGAAATGTAGATCTTATAGTCTGGTACAGTGGCTGCACGGGAGCCACACACTTGGTCCGAAACCTGTTGTTTCAAGCAAAGAAAAATATTCAAGCACTTTGTTAGATTGGCTATCACCAAAACGTGAACACCATCCAGGGGTTCATGAGAACATTTTGCTGACCGAGAAAGATTTTCTGGCATGGAATGGATACCATGCCATAGAGTAGATGACTCTTTGATATCACTCAGTGAAGATCGGTGGTTGACTACTTGAGACCAGCTTGACAACAGTAATTAAAGATCAAATTATCTCAGCCTCAGTGTTCATTTATTCTTGGACTTGGTGTGTGTGTGTGTGTGTGTGTGTGTGTGTGTGTGTGTGTGTGTGTGTGATGTGGGGAAATCTCTTAGACCTCTTTGAGAATTTAATGACAGCTGTGGACTCTGTCCCCTAAGTATGTCCGCCCATAATTTGGCACACAGTATCAGGATGTCAAGGAGTTTCTGAAGACCAAGCGAAAAATCCCAAGATGCCCATTTTCCTTTTATTATAATATTAGGAAAAAAGGAGAAACATACTTAGTGTTGTAGGCTCTGATTTAAACAAATTTTCATGTGCAAATATCATTTGGCCAGTTATTAATAGAACCATATGTTTTGAAAATTAAGATCTTCTAAGAAAAGTTAAGTAAGCAAGACACCGGCATCTCTGCCAGTATGTTAACAGGTTGGACAAGCCAACTCTCACATTGCACCTAAGTCCATTGCCATTTATGTCTACGCTGTCTAGGTGTCTCCTTTTTTCTTTCTATTTTATTCACTTTTATATTTTTAAGCAACATGGAAAGGATTTCTGTGACAGTGTGATATCTGCTTGTCAGTACGATTTCATATCCCAGGAAATTGAATTAACTAGCTAACTAATAGAATAGAATGGAACACAGTTTAACAAAATCCCTCTAGTTTAGCCAAAATTGAAACTCAAATCACAGAAAGATCTGTCATGGCAGTGAAAACAAGAAGACCAATCCAGATGGATAAATCTCTTAATTGCAAAGCATCAGTTTTTAACACTTTGGTGGGGCGCCATTAAGAGCATTTCAAATAATTTCACCTACAAGGACTTATTTGACCAAATCTACAACACTTACAGGCCTGACCTATCTAAACAAAATTAAATTAATCTGAATAAAAATGCTCATTGTGGCATGATATAACTTTACCCATTATTTTTTAGCAGTTCATTTTCTATTTGGTCTTGTTTTTCCATTTTCTTCCCTTCGGTATTCAAAACCTGTATTGGAAGCCAAAAAAACAGAGCGTGGAGGAGTCATTAGTTACCATGGAAGAGAAGTAAGGTCTCTGCATGGGGCACACAAGTCTTTGGTACTCGAGTGGTGGTACAAGTTAACAAATTGTAAATGCCTGCTTCTGTTTTAGAGTTCCACCATGGTAATACCCAGTAGGAGAGAAAAATACATTTTATTAAAAAACATAATTTCCTTTAGTGTAAATTCCTCTTCAGGTACATTACATAAGCCCTTGTTTTATGTAAGTGGATCTTTTGATATACAGCGGGTATGTTTCTTGAAAGTTCAGTACCCATGAGACATTTCTAACTTGAGCTCTGTTTTCACAGAGAATTTGACTACATGTTCAGAAAACTTTTAATTTGTGACTTGCTAGTGTGCTGATCATTGCTTAAGAGAATCATAAACTATAATCAAATAAATATATCATTGGCAGTACTAGTTTGGGAATATTCTCTAGGGTTGCCCATGTGTGAAGCAGCTTGAGGCAAATCAGTGCCTGAGATTCAAGGTGTCTTCCCTTATGACTGTTAACTTGGGCATGTATTCAAGCCACAGTTAATGTTCTGTCCCTTGGTATATTGAAATGTTGTCACTTCATTTTCCCAATCTTTCATTTGCATAGTATAACATGGGGTAAAAATAGTGCATGTGGCATAGAGCTGTGATAAGGATTAAATGAGTTGATGTATGTAAAACACACATGGAACAGCTCTGTATATAGACTGCACTCAATAGAGCTAGTAATCCTGAGGATCATACGCTTTCTCTCTCGATTGGCAAATTCATAGATTTCTCTTTGTATCTCAGCTCAGTCATAACTGCTTTGAAGGATGGCATCCTATCTTTCTGATGGGTCCCAATTTTGCACACATACTTTCATGAGTATCTTTTTTTTTTTTTTTCTGTAGTCCACCTGTGATTGCAAATGTGATGGGTGCTTCCTATGATGCTAAGGCTTCCTACCTAAAATGCCTCCAGGATCGCTCTGCTCTTCTGCCTCCAGATTTTTCCCAAAGCTCTGAACAGTTCTTAATATGCAGGGAAGGTAACACCCACGGCAAATCTCAACCACTGCAGGGTGAGAGTCTATATATAAATGTCTCAATCGCTCTGGTTTTGGAGAGACCCATTTTGAGACACATTCCATGTGGTTCTCAGGTGGTCCCAGGTAGGAACGAGCCTAGTTTCTTATAGCCATCTCCAGTTCAAAAATGCTGCTTCATTGGCTTTTTCTGCTCCCATTCTCCCTGCTTCCTGGGATCATCTCTCAAATAAATCAACCAAGACTTTGTCTCAGGCTCTTTTATGGCAGAATCCAACTTGACATGCAGAATGGAGCTTATATTTTCACTCAGGCCACCTCACCTGTAGTCTCGAAAATTGGTGAAAATTCGTTCTGTTCTTTTTTGTGTGCTGCAGTAACAAGGAGATAAACTGAGAAATCTAATTTTATTTATATAGAAAATCTATAAACCTAAGTAGATTTTCTTGAAATTTTTTAATGAATCTCCACATACTGAGTAAATACATTCTTAGGTATCCAAAAGATGCTTACTTTTTAATCTTATTAATCTTTCTATCAAAGAAAAAGTTCTATTTGTAATTTTAATTATATCCTCACTTGTCTATTTTCTAGGTTTGGGTATTGGGGCAGTTGTGATTTATGACCAATGAGTAATTTCATGTAGAAGCTGTGAATGAATGGAATCTATGGGAGAGATATAAACTGAAGGAAAGGAAAAGAAGATAAATTTTCACCCTGTGGCCAGGCTGATTGATCAGTCAGCCCAACGATGACTTCTGCTGTTCACCATTTGGCCAACTGAACCGACCAGTAATAGAGCATATCTTGACTTCGAGCTAGACAGTTCAAACCCCAGTTACCTACACCTCTTCTGCAAAATCAGTTTGTGTTGCTGCGTAGCTATTTTTCCATATCCTGTGTCTGTCTGTCTATCTTTGGCTATTATGAATGCTTTCTTTCACTTCTTCCTTGGAGGGACATGTATGAGATTAGTAGTTATTTTTCAATGAGCAAATTAATTAAGATAAGGATTCTTGCAACCCGATCCCCCCTTTATGGAAACTTTGATGCAACAATAATCCCCAAAGGGATGAATCTTAACCAGTATGGCTTTCATCATGCAAGCTAATAGCTTGTAGATTGGATTTAGCTGGAAGATATGTCAGTTTGACCTACACAGTGATGATGATGATTTTAGTTTTAATTACTTGTCATTTAAAGATCAAGGTGGGCTTTTTTATGCCTATTTTATTTTATTTTTTAATATTAATTTCAGTGTAGTTAACATACAATGGTATATTAATTTCTAAGGTATAGTGATGCAGCATTTCCATATAGTACTCAGTGCTCATCCAGATAAGTGTACTCTCAATCCCTTTCACCTACTGCACCTACCCCCCATGCACCTCTCCTCTGGTGACCATCAGTTCAAAGACCAAAATGTTTTAAACAAAAATGAATACTTCGAGCTTCTGAAATGTTGGAAACTAACACACCCAAGTCTCTATTCCTAGGATGCACACATAGCCTGGAGCTCAGTACCAGATGTCCTTCATCTGATGGTTTGACGTCACCACGGTCCCCCATACATGGCCACTTCTTGGTCCTTGACTTCTGTTTCCCTTGTTCATCTGCTTCACTCATGTATGCTATCAGCCTACCTCCTGAAAGATTTGAACTTGGGTCAAAGTTTTAATATTAGAGAGAACACAAATTAAAATAACTTTCCTTTTTTAAAGCCAACATAAATCTAGGATTCAGTGGTGCACTTTAAATCAGCTAATTCTAGAGCTTACTGGGACCTCATGATTTGGACCAAACTCCCTTAACTTACTGATATGGAAATCGAGAAACAGAGAAGTTAATTTCTACTTTAGGGTCACATAGCTAATGATAGAGTATGTCGGAGCTCAAGTGGTCTTCATTAGACTTGGAAGATGCTTCACTTATTCTCTTGCAGTAGAAAGGCCATAGGCTATGTCTCCAGGACTTTGGTTATTTTAAAAAACTATCATTTTTTAAGTCAAGGTATTTTTTAAAAACCCAATTACAAAACTAAGAATGTCTTTCAAACAGCCAAGAAATCAAACCATTATGTTTTGAAGCAGTCTGGGTAGATGTCATGAGCATCTTGTCGAGACGATAGATCAATAGGAAGGTGAGAGCACACCCTGTGTGAAAAAGGAATGTGTTAATAGAAATCAAATGTTTTAAAAAGGCTGGCTGTATTCTTCTCTTCTAAATATTACTTTTTTTGGTCATTATTAACCTTAGTATTTTGTTTTATTCTTCACATTTGAAATTTCTTCTACTGTAAGATTTAGGCTTTATATAAAAAGATAATATATTTTCTAATCTATTTTAAGACCTTCTTAAAGGTCACTCTGGGAATGATCTGAGAGCTTTAACAGGACATATGTACTCCAGTCCTCATTAGCTACTCAAGCAAAAACTCTTAAAATTCAAAGAATTCTGGGTTTGTATTAGGATAGAGGAAAGGGACCCTTTTCTATTTCACAAGCAATCCAAGAATTCAAAATTCCAGTGGATGGCCTGCAGAGCCCATTAAAAATTTCAAGATGTGACATGGCCTTGATTGCTGAATTGGCTGTGCATGGAGGTGAGAGGAGGGGAAGCTAGTGCCTCTCAGAGGTAATATAATCCATATTAAATAAGAGCTGTTCTCTAAGAATGCCAAGCTTTCAAGATACCAGGAAACTTAGGTCTCTTGTTTATGTATTTGTTTTCTGTGAACCAACCCACATGCTTCCCCTCCTCCAAAAAAACCCAAAAGAACAAAACACCCTGGGTCATATGTAACACATACTAGTTTATATCTAGTTTCAAATATGTGTTTCACATTATTCTAATACTCTCATAACTGGTCTCTCTGCTTCCACCTGTTAATTATTCTCAACCCATGAGCACAGTGTCCTGCTACAAAGGAGGTCATATCGTGTCACCCTTCTGCTCTAATCTTGCAATAACTTGTATCTTACTCAGAACAAAGATCTAAGTCTTTATGATGCCCTACAACCATGATTCTCAAAGGGTGGTCCCTGGACCAACATTATCAGCTTCAGAAACGTGTTAGACATGCATATTCTTAAGCCTGACTCCAGATCTACTGAATCAGAAAGGCTGGGGGTCTGGGAGGTCAACAATCTGTGTTTTAACAAGTCCTTCAAGTAATTATGATGCCCAGCTAAAGTTTGAGCACTATTGTAGTTACAAGACTCCATGGTATTTAGATCTCATTAACCCTGGACTTCATTACACTCCCACTCCTCACCCTACCCCAGCCACTCTGGCCTCCTTTTAGCCATGTGAGTATACTAAATCCACTCCTACTTCAGCGCCTTTGTACTTGTTGTTCCCTCTCCCCCAGACAGCCACACAGGTGGCTCTATCACTAACCTCAGGTCTTTTCTCAGATGTCATCCTCCTAAGTGAGGCACCATCCCAGCCCCCCACTATGTTAGTTTCCTAGGGGTGTCATTACAATGTGCCACAAACTGGGTGGCTTAAAACAGATATTTATTCTCCCACAGTTCTGGAGGCTAGAGGTCCTAAGTCAAGGTGTCAGCAGAGGCACGTTGCCTCAGAGACCCTGGATAGAATCCTTTCTTGCCTCTTGCCTCTAGCTTCTAGTGGTGGTCATAAATCCTTGCTGCCCTTTGGCTTGTAACTGCATCACTCCAACCTCTGCCTCTGTCATCACATAGCACCCACCCTCCCTGTGTGTATTGGCATTGTCTTCGTAGAAGGACACCAGTCGGATTGGATTAGGAGCCCACCCTACTCCAGCATGACCTCATCTTAACTAATGACAGCTGTAAAGACTATTTCTAAATAAGGTCACATTCTGAGGTACTGGAGGTTAGGACTTCAGTGTACCTTTTTGGGGGGATGTAATAGAACCCACAGCACCCAATCTATTAAAAATTGTGCACTGCCCACATCACTGCCTCTCTCATTTCTGTCATTGGTTTCTTGTCTTGCTGTTTATCACCTCTTAATAACCCTGTGTTTTAGTTGTCTATTTGGTTTACTCCTGACTCCCTCCTCTGGCAATGAAGTTCTGTAAGGTCAAGGACTCTTGTCTGTGTGGTTGGCATCCTCAGAGTCGCCACAGCTCTTACAACATTCATGGTACACAACAGGAGGTCAAAAAATATTTTTTGAATGAATGAAAATGAGGCTGTGAACATTTTATTATTAAGAAGTCTGATGATTTATCTTTAAAGCACAAAAAACAATCTCTGTTTTTTTTTTTTTCTCATCCCTTGGATGCTAAGTATGGAGAAAACTGTATGAAAGTATCATAAGAGAAAATCCATTCTGAAATTAATGGTAAGCTTGTGAGTGGACAGAGATTTCAATAAGGGGGGAAGAGCCAAGGGAAGCTTTAGGGCTGGGGGTCTTATTAGGTTATTAATTAAACTGGCAACCAGGAACAAGGCAATGGGCGGGTATCCAAAGTATAACTGGTGAAATCAGGGCATGGAGTGAAAGTCTCCTACACTGAGGTCTCTTGAAGTCATGAAGCCTCTATTCATTCATTCATTCATTCATTCATTCATTCAACAAATACTTGAATATCTAAGTGCCAACGTCTGGGCTTACAGCATGGCTGTAGGATTGGGTCTCTGAACTTATGGACACTGCCCTGTTATATGGGATTAAACATAAGTGAGAGCATAGTTGTACACATTGGCCTTTTCATGGGGCAAGGCCTGCTTGAACTGTCTTTGTACCCACCCCAAAGAAAATCAAGGTCTAGGCACAAAATAATACAGGCATTTAGTGGCCAGGTAGGAGGTCACCAAAATAGAAGCCTGGATTGGAATTTCAAAGGTAAGACTGCTCTTGCTCAGGACTTATTATTAAAGTCATTGCCAAAACTCCCCTAGAGTAATAGAATTAAGCGAAGGAGCTGATTAGTGAAGTAAGTTAAAATGTGAGGTTTTAATCTTGAACCCAGGTTTGCATTTCTGGTCTGCTTTTTATGAGTCATGTAACTTTGGAAAAGGTACCTACCTGTCTGAGTCTATTTTCTCATCTCTAAACTGGCTTAATCTTTCAGTGTTGTGAAATTAATACAGATAAAGAATATAAGCATTTAGCACAGTGACTGGTCCACAACAGGCACTAAGTGTTAAAGGAAAACACAAATCCAGATGTGGAATATTTAAATTTGGTGGATCTCTGCTTCCCTTTAGTGGCATCTGGGAATAAAAGAGATGGAGCCATAAACACACATGGAGCCAGAGATCTGAAAATGGAAAACATTTTCAAGAGATGGTCAATGGTGTCAGGAATGACATAGAAAATTATAAATTTCTCTTGTATTTTGTTTGTAGGGGAGTGTCTGAATTTGATCAGTTATAGAATTTGGAATGACAAATTTAAGGCGGGGTTCCTGACACACCACAGGGCCATGAACCATAATATTAAAGCATATATTTTCATCCTGGTATTGTTAAAATTAAGCAGAGTGGCTTTGGAGACTTTCTCTTTAGCAGCCTGCTTAACCATGTTGCTTACAAAAGACAGCAGTGAATTGAAACTGAACAGTAAGCTGTGCTCTCGCCATCTGTCTTGAAAGAAGTATGACATAGGAGAGGCTGTCATTCCCACTGTTTGTGAAGCAAAACCACTTATACATTTTTCCAGCCTTGGGTTGAGCACTCTGTGCAGAGTTGGAACCAAACAATTAAAAAGGGCTCCGAAGGTTATTTCCAGGGCTTGCATTTCAATAGGAATGCTTCTCCGGTGATGTTTAAGCTGTTTAATGGTAATTTACATTACTTTACTAGATTGGGCGAATTAAAACACTGAAGATAAGATACCCTCTTCCCTGCTCTCCTGTCCTCTGTTTTTCCTTCAAGTTTCCTCCAACTGATCATTGAAGTTTGAATAGGCTGTAGACGTGACCTGACCCACCAGTAAGTAACTACCATGGTCTTTGCTTTGCTAACGTGGTGACTTTTAAAAAACCAAACTGGTAGCCACAATCCAGTTTGAAGCTGAGAATAATAGCACTGTTTTTAAAATTCTGGACCTAGACCAAGTGTCCTTTTTTAGAGCAATTACGTCATCGGTATTTTAGAGATGGAGACAGGGAGTGAGTGAAAAGCCCAAGGACCCTCCATCCTCCTTTGCTAGATTCTCCAGCATGCTGTCAGGGTAGTTTGCTGGCCCCCTTCTGACTAAACGTAGAGATCTTTTCTTACAGGTAAAGCATTTGATATACATTTTTCCATTCTGGAAACATGAACAGTGGCCTTTTTAGGTCAGATATATAGGTCTACATTATGGATGGCACACAGTGCCTGCTTTTATAAACTGATTGCTGTTCTGTCCTTGCTTACCCTAGAGCAGAGGAGATGTTCAATCCAAAGAGGCATATTTCTGCTAAATAACCTTTGCTCAGCCTTACGTTCGTTATAACTTCACAGCATGTCTACAGCATTGGATTAAACCAAGTTTGGCGTCTATTTGGTAATTCCTTGAGCAGTAGATTTTTTTTTTTTTAATTTAAAGCAATACAGAAGAACTCTGCTTTAGTGCCAGTACCAGGGGGACTGTTTTATGAGGAGACATAATTTGACTTAGAATATTCCCCTTCTTCTAACAGTGTGCTGTATTTTAATAGCGCTCCCATATATTATGCAAACGAAACGTTTTACAGACTTGTCACAGATGGCAGTTGGAAGTGACTATTGGACGATCACTCCATACCACCCTCTTCTTAAAAACAACAAGCTTGATTTGCCTCCCCGTGGTCCCTAAGTTGAAGAGCATAAGCCACAGAATTAAGAGAGGAAAAAAAAAAACTTCTGAAGACTTAAGCAGGGGTGGAAAACAGAGTTCTTTAAAGAATGACTAGGAAAAATTGCCTGCCGGTGTGGTTCCTGAAGGAGAGAATTTCATGCCTCCACTAATAAGAATGATTATTTTTCACTATATATTATGCATTGTGCTCGGAGGAAGACGAGAGGACAGGGAAGCCAAGTGTTTGAAAGTGTTGGGGGCTATTTATTTCCTACAAAGTTGAGTGTTTCTCACTAACGAAATTGTGGGTCACATATTCCCATTCTAGTCTTTTCTTTTAGGCTTTCCCAGCAATTTTAGAGCACCCCCTAACAGCATGTTTCCTGGCATCCATTTTTGGCCGCGGGTGCCTTTCACACCTCCCCGTGCAAACAGCTCATGGCCTTCTGACCTCTATTTCCCGAAAGCAGAGCCTTTCCCCCATTTTTAAATATTACTCCTGTTTCTAAATCTGGTCACCATGATCATTTCCATGGAGTTCAGCTTATCTATTGAATGAGTCACACTTTGTTTTAGTGAATGCGATGCAGCTAAAAGAAATCCAGTTAAGCTAGTTCAAGTAGAAATGGGGGCTCTTGATAGCACACAGAAATTTCATAGACCTAGGGGACAGGAAATACTGTAATGTCAGGGCCTCATGGGAGATGAAACTGGAGAGTGAGTCTGGATCTAAACAGCCCTGGGCGACTCAGTAGTCATGGAGTTGACAGACTTCATTCAAATTCTTTGTCATCAAAATGCTTTGGCAGCCTTTCCCGTGTCCTTAATTTTTGGTCCTGCCGCCAACCCATATCATGGTTCACAGCCCCAAATCCAAATTCCTTGGAAGCAAATCTGTTGGCCTGACTCCTTTTCCCCTTTATTTCCCAGGTCAGTGGCCCACCTATGTTTGATCCTTCTTTGAGTTAGGTGTTTCTTTCTGGTCTAGTCAGATGCAGCTGGATTGGGGTGCACTGGGGTGCGGGGAGAGGATGGAAGAAGAGTCACATACTGTTGGAATATCAGAAGCTATGACCGGTGACAGGTAGTTTGGGTGAAGGGTGTGGGTCTATCTTCTAAGACAGGTAGTCACATTTGTTCCCAGGGATCATTGTGGGATAGACTAATAGACTAAATAGACCAGAGGTAGAGTTATCTGAAGAGGCTAAAGGTGGGCAAGGTGTTTTTCACTTATATCAAGAGCATATTGAGTAAGCATTTTTTATTTTGCTGAGTCTGTTCCTTACAGCAATTAAAAAATAAGAGACTTAATACACACATCTTGTATGTGTGTGTGTGTGTGTGCACGCGTGCTCACACATGCTTATACGTACACACATACAGTAGGAACAGAAGAGGAAGTAGTATAAACTTTTAGTGCCCAGAGAGACCTTACAGATTCCCTGACCGAACCCACACATTTCACAGATGAAGAAATCCAGACTCATAAAGTTTACATGGCTAGCTTAAGGGCACACAGCTATTAAATGGCAGAAAAGAAACAGATCTCTTGAGTCCTCACTCAATGAGCTTTATAACCCAGTTCTATTATATTTTTGTCTCCAGAAAGAAAGTCTTTATTAATTTAAACTGGCCTAAATATATATCATACCGTGTCATCGCATGGTTTGCTTATTACCTCTCCGGTCCTAGCTCAAAGGTCGTCACTGCAATGGTCTACCTGACAACTGCCTGAAGTCAGTCTCACTCTTTGTCCCCGCCGGGGTTTCTAGTGCAACATTGTTTTCATAGCTTTATTTCACTTACCCCAGTCTTTAATCACCTCATTGATTTGTTTTCTCATTTTTCTCCTTCACTAAAATAGAAGTTTCCATGAAGAGAAAGGTCATTTCCCTTCTTTACATCTGCATCCCCAAGTTCTGCAACCCTGCCCAGCATAGTAGACACACATAAATAATGAGTCACACCTGTATACATTTAATAAATATAAATAATTTTAAAAATAAATATTTGAGGGAAACACATAAACACTTTTCTTGTCTCCTGTTCCTGATTTTTGAGGTCATGCAAAGTTTAATATCTCTCCAAGATTAAATTTTTCTAAAGGTCTCTACATATTTTTGTATGCCATGTAACAATTTCAATCTGAAACAAAACCTGGAATTCATGGCAAAGGAAGCCAGCAACATCTGACTCAGATGTGACTTTACCTGTGTGGGTGTATTCCACATAAACTGTGAGTGTGTTCATGACAGAGTAACTTGGCTTCGAAATGCTGCACCCCAAATACTCTCTTTGTTTGTGAATGTTCCTGTGACTATCTGACAGTAAGAACTGTTCATTCTTATTTCTGGCTCTTGGCAGCCTACAGATGCTTCCTGTTAGTGCTCCTGGCAGGTTACTGGTGGGGCTTGTTGTTTATTGCCCTATCTATCAAGTCCTATTTATTTTTAAAATAAACTTTAAGTATACTGTAAACTCCCTTCACAAGCAGATTTTTCCTCCTCTTTTACACTTGACAAGACTCTAAAAGGAATAGTAACTCTGTCTCATAAATATTTGAACCTGAACCTTTTAGGAAAGAATTATACTTAAGATACTCAAGAACAGGAACAGTCTTCATCTAAAATCTCCCTTATAGCTACTCATTTTCTCCCTCTCTCTCCCTCTCTCTTTTCTCCCTCTCTCTCTTTTTCACTTGATCCCTTATTTTTTTAAATTGTATTATCTCATTCCTGCTTCTCTGTTGCACTTCCCTCCCCTCAGCATCCCACCCCAACTCCAATTCTCTAGTCAAAACCACCATCCATATCTTGCTTAAACACTGGTTATATATTGTAAATGTGTTTATCAAAAAGATTTAAATGCTTGCTATTTACAAGTTCATCAGGCCTACAACTCTTTCTTGGTCCTCCATCATGCAATCTACCATTCCTTTCATTGGTAAACTCTAATATTTTCTAGCATGAAGCTGATGAGAAAAGATAGTGACAAGGTATAACATAAAAGAGCTTGGAATTTAGAGTCATACTTACTCAGGTTCGATTCAAACACTACTACTTGTTAGCTGTGGCTTTGAGGATGTCTCCTAACTTCTCTTACTATATTTCCTCATTGAAAGGTGAGGACTAAGAACCCCTATCTGGGTAAATATTCCCAGCATTCTCTAAATATTTCCAGATCTTCTGAACACATTCCATCAGGGGCTTTTTTTTTTTTTTTCAATTTAGGCATAGTTATATGGCTTGTGTTGGCTTATAAAATCTGAATGGTAGTGACATGTTTCACTTGCGAACAGAAGTTTTTAGAGGCAGTGTGTCATTTACTATGGTCCCCTTTTTCAAGGAATCGAATATAGAGATATGTTGAGGAGGATCCTTTACTATCTGGGGCCTTGGCTGTCAACAATAAGCAGGGTCTTCTGCTGATCCATTGTGGGTATTTGGCATGAGATGTTGGGCTTGTTTATTACTGCAGCAAAACTTATCCTATCCTGACTGATACATTCGCTTTGCAAGGTTGTCTGGAGGATGAGTGACAATATCCCTAAAGTAGCAAGGTAAAATGCAGTCCATAAGTGGTAGCTGCCCTTCTCAGTAACATTATTATCCTCACTGTTACCACTGTTACTTTGTTAGATAATACGTGTTCTTTCTAATTCTGTGTTTTGATTTTTCCCATTATCTTACTGTGCTATAAATATGTATTTGCATTTCTGGCCATTCAGTAAAGTATAAAATCTTTGAAAAGGACAAGATATTTTATGCATCCTTGTTCAGGCATTCTCAGTGAGGTATGGCATCTGCTCCAACCACACACTACCATAGTAACCTAAGAGTAGCTACAGATAACACATTAAAAAAAATGGGTATATTGGTGTTGCAATAAAACTTAATTTATGAAAACAGGAAACAGGCTTCAGTTTGCTGACCCCTGATTTAGACTAGTCCTACTCTCCTCCTTCCTTTGGCTTTCCATCTCTCGTTCCTCATTTGTCTCTTTCTCATCTGGGTGGGCCCATACTACCTGCTGCCACAGGCAGATTTTTAGCTCATTGCAGACAGAAACAGCCGCCAGTAGCCACAAGCCTATGTCATATGGGAAGTCAATCTCTTTCTCCCTAGCATTCTTCTTGGGGAGTACGTCCAAGTCAGACCAATCTCTGTTGACGGGCATGGGAATTCCTGATAGGGCAGGCCTGAGCCATCTAACTATCCCTGTGATTAGAGAATGGTTGGGGTGCTGTGACTAGTGAGCCTTTCAGTACCAGCAGGGTTAGGGATGGGAGAAAGAGGGTGCTTGGTAGACACAGCAGGATGCTCCTTACAAGCCTCTTTTCACCGACATATGCAGAGAAGTAGGAAAGAACCAAGTTCGGAGGGCTATCCCTAACCGTTCCTCATTGTGTAGTACCCTTGAAACTTTATAGCCAGTCTCCCTGGTTATTCCTCAAAGACCTGTTGTGTGGTCCGGAAACAAAAGCACTGGTTGGGGTTTCTGAAGGATTGGATGTGAGAAGCAGGAAAGAGAGCAATCAAGGAAGACTCTTAAGTTTCTGTCATAAGCACTTGGGTGAATAGAGGTACCCTGCATTTAGATGGTTAAAAATCATTTCTTAAACTGTGGGAGGCAGGAGTTGGGGAAGCAGTAACATGGATAATCCCCAATTGGCTTGTAAGTATTTTTCTAATCTGAGAAAACTCACAAAACTTTATAAAAGGTAATAAACAAAGCAATAGGATGGTATATGAGTCAGGAGTCTCTGGAAGCTCTCCAAATTCCTCTCTGCAACATGGGGAACATCTGCAAATTCCTAATATGAGATGTCATAATAACGGAAAAAAAACCTTATTCTTATTATTCCTGGCCACATAAATTCTGCCTAAAAGGCATTACTGGCTACCACAGATACGTGTTGGGCACTCAAAAACTGAGTCATTTTGGTATACCCGTACTTCCTCTATTTTTACTTGGCTCAGAAAATTTAATGAAATTATACAAATCCCTGAAATCTAATATTTTTATGTGATAAGATTGTGTAAGAGGAGGGGGTGGAAGAGAAGTTTGGAAAATGTAGTGACAGATGGCAAGTGGGCTCAGGCACATAGTGTTCCTATATATAGGGGAGGGGACAATCTGGTTAATCAAGGGGAGGGGGGAGCATTTTTAAATTTAGATTCAAGTATTTTATATATTCAGCAACATAATTTACTGAAGCAGCCTAGCTGGATAGAACTTTTAAATATTTTTTGGTTGGGGGTGGGTTGTGTGATACATATTTTCAACAGTTTTACATATTCTTTTATGACGTCTGCATTTAAAAATCAGATGGTATCTACAGGTTTTGAGTATGTCTTTTAAGAGAGTGCTGAGAATATCTATTTCTAGAGAGAGTTCCTTCCAAGGAAATGTAATGACATTTTAAAAAATTAGGGTCATCACAGCTAATTTAGCAACACTGGAAAATTAAAGCAAATGCTCACAACGACGATAATTTTCTAGTTCAGTAGAATGAACAACTGATTGGCAATGGGGACACTGGTGATTGAGACCTAATTCTAGGTAACATAAAGCAAGGTAAGTTGTGTCACCTTGCACAAGTCATTTCAGTGCTTTGGGTCTTAATCTTATCTTTGGGATATTTTAAGTTTTGTTTCCATTGTTGGAGGCTGTCTCGTAATGCTAGGATCTTTTTGGTTCCACGTAACAGAAAGCCCTACTCAAAGGGCCTGAAACTATCACAGGGTAAGTCTAGTATGGGTTGGGTGGACTTTAAAGATGGTTTGATTAAGCGAAGGACATTTTTACCACTTGCACTCTTGGGTTTCCATGGCATCAGCCTCGTGCTAAGGCTGGCATCCCTTTAGGATCTCCCAGTGCCTGTCAATGACTTTGAGTCCATGACATGCTTCATTGTTCAGGTCTGGACAAAAAGAGAAAATCATTTCCTGAATGCATCTTAAAGGAATGGAGAAGTGTCTTTACAAACCTGTCCTCAAATATCGTTGGCACAAACTGACGTTTGTGCTCATCTCTGATCATGGCCAGGGAGTGGGGCTGCCCTGAGCCATAGAAGAGACTTCTCGAAACAGCAGTTAGCCCAAGCAAAAGGATTGTGTCTCACTGATTGAAAATCAAGAAGGGATGATGTATGTAAGGGAGGCAACCATGAAGTTTACTACCCATTTCTTGTTTAGAAAACCTAAGGTTCACCTAATCTAGACAGTTAAATAAGAACTATGAAAAAAAAAAAACACCCAAATTAATAATAGAGGTTTAGATTATAATTATCACATCAAGCACTTAGTAAGCATTCAATAAAGATGCATGCATTGGGCTAAACTTAAACTAGTTAAACACAGAGAACATGCCTCGTAGTTGGCAACTAATTAACAGAAACTGTAGGTATTTCTGGAGTTGCTATAGTGACCAGAGGTCTACTGCAGTAAGTTTTTGTTTTAGTACAGTCGTTTTCAAAGTTGGCTGCAAACTGGAACCACTTAGGGAGTTTTGAAAACTACCGTTGCCTGGGTCCCAGCTCCAGCAATCCTGGGTGTGATTGGTTTGGGGTGGAGGTCTGGACATTGAGAGCTTTTAAAACTCCCCAGTTTATTGTAGTTCGCAGTTAAGACTGGAACCTCCGGTTTGGGGCACCTAAGTGGGGGCATGCTCAGATACATTCTACCCCCTAGAGTCACATCCAAGTTTCCCTTGAACTCCTTTTTCTAATTCTCTTCTCTCCTACTCTAAACTAGTAACTACTAGATTCTCCTCTCTAAGCGGGACTCCCAGAGATACCACATGGTCCCCATTACAGTATGAAAAAACCTGAATGTGAGGGTGGAAACCAAGAGTGGGGAAGGCCTACTGTCAATATGGTGTGTTAGGAGAAAGGGACAAAGGGGTGGAAGAGAGAAAACAAGAAGCAGTGCAAAAAGCCTTTCTCTCTGGCACTGGGATGTGGTTGGTGATGCACATTTAGGCATTCTCAGACTCAGATTCCCACGCAAACACCCATACACACACAGACACATCATCTGAAATTCTTCCCTGCCTCCTCCCTGCTCAGCCCACTGCCAACCGCTTGCTCAGAATATTGCTGCAAATTCATAGAACACCTAAAACATGAATAAATGAGAAATGGCTATGTTTATTCATTCACTCACACTTTCATTTACTCATCTATTCTATAAATATTTATTGAGCACCTACTATGTGCCAGGTACATTGCCAGATGGTGAGTGAACAGCAATAAATAAAACAGGAGCTTATGGCACATACAAAGGCCCAGCATCTGGAAAGTATTCGGAACATGTGAGATGGCATAATGATTATCTTGTTCACCAGTTCTTGAGTTCTGTTCTTTGTGCCTTATTCATTGAATGGCTACCTGCTGGATGAATGAATACCTGAATGTATTACTGAGAAAATACCAGAGAGACTGGAGTTTGGTGAGTGTAGGAGTGGGTAGGGAGGACCAGAATGATATTTAGGTTGGAAATATGGGTATAACTTGGTTATGCTGGCCTACAGCCTGTGGTTTCAAAACAAAATCAGACATTATATTCTGTTCATTGGAAAACTATTGCCTATTTTCAAACAGAAAATGATAAAGACAGGGAGAGTCCAGAGGGATTAAAAAGAGCCATTTGGACAAAGAATAGGTTGTAAGAATATTGCACAAAGAGGGAACAAGATGTGCAAAAGCTGGGAGCCGAGAAAGGAGTGCTATGTCCGATGAAGAGAAAGGCACCATGCTTTACTTGAAGATATAGAGATGAAAGGTAGTCTAGTGGAGAGACAAACAAGTAGACAAATATTGCACAGAGCAGCAGATGCCGGAGCAATTACAGCGGGCACTGAATCTTCTGGGACTGCAGAGGAGGAGTGTCTAATCTAGACTTGGGAAGCCAAGAAATACTCCATGGAGAATGAAGTACCAAAACCGAATCTAAAAAAGTGGGTTGATTTAGGAGGTGGAAGGAAAAGAGGAAAGGTAGGTAGAAATGGAAGGAGGAACAGGGTGTTTCACACAGAAAATGTTGAATCTACAAAAGCATAGAGAACCACTTTAAAACTTAGAGCTTGGGGCACCTGGGTGGCTCAGTTGGTTAAGCATCCAACTCTTGATTTCAGCTCAGGTCATGATCTCAGGGTCCTGAGATTGAGCCTAGAGTTAGGCTCCGCCCACACAGCCCTGGGTGTGGAGTCTGCTGGAGATTCTCTCTCTCCCTTTCCCTTTGCCCCACCCCCCACTCCCGCTCATGCTCTCTCCCTCTAAATAAAATCTTTAAAAAAAATTAGAGCTAAATCTTAGTGATACATATAAATCAAAGGTAATTTTAAGAGTTTATACAGACTTAGTGTCAGGCACTCTGGTACATACCCTAACAATAATCTTTTGACTTAGGTATCAAGGAGGCGATTTAGGGGAACTTATTTGCATAAGATCTAACAATTAGTAAGTGGTGCGGCTGAAATCCAGAGTCTGTTCTCTTAGCTTTTCTATTATACTGTGTTACTGACAAAGTCAAAAAATAAAGAAAAGGAGGGAGGCCCAAGGAGATATGGATTATTTTTATATGTATATGTATAAATACACACACGTGCTTCTGTTTTTCTGTATTTTTTTTTCTATTCCTGGAAATTATCTTTTCCCCATAATTACAATTCAAACTAGAAAAAAAAGAGATAATCAGCCATATTGATACTAAAACAAAGACCAGTAAATAAATTTACTTGAAAACAGATTATATACAAACTTAGGGTGTCAAGAAAACTTAATGGGATTTAAGCCCATACCAGGAAAAGAGGATCTATGTTTGTCTGTTGTAATTAACCACTGGTACATGTAGGATTCTTTAGGAAAAAAACACAACATTCCTACAGTTAATTCTTTGTCTTGTATAGCAGGAAACTTACTGGTACAATAGTAAGATAAACCTAAGTTTACAAGCAACAAAGGGATGTGAAATATTTAGAAAAAGGAAAGTACTTTAGATTCATTATGTAGATTAAGATCATCTTTAGAGCAATAGTTACTGACACTGGAAAATGTGATATTTTCAAAGAAAAAAAGCAAATCATAAAACATACATTAAAGTACAATTTTAGAAAAGCAACAAAACCAAATAAGGATGTTTGGAAAAGTGCATGTACACTTAAATGTGAGTATTGGTAACTTTTCTGTGATAGGTTATAGATGACTTGGAAATTTTCCTATTTATATCTTGAGTTTTCTGCCTTTTAAAAATATGTGTATGTTACATTCATTAAAACAAAACAAAACAAAACAAAACAAAAAAACATAGACCCTGGATGGAGTCACTTACGCTAGGCCAAATCACCAAACCAGGGCTTAATACCTAACCTAATTGCAGTTTCAACCTTTCCCAAAAATGTAGTCTTAATGGAGTCAGAATTTTCTGGTCAGCACCAATGAGGTAATCTGTCACAGGGGTCTTCTCTATCCCCACCCCACAGGAAGATGAGGTAATCTACCTAAAAAGACCCCTGCCCTTTCCCTAAGGGAAGGTGACTTTGCCTGAAACAATCCTTCCTTTTCTTTTGCTAATAACTTCTTTGCCACCCTCCTTCTTATAAAACCTTCCATTTTGGACACCTCCTTCAAGTTCCCCTCCACTTGTTAGATGGGATGCTGTGAGATTCATGAATCACTTAATAAGGCCAATTAGATCTTTAGATTTACTTGGTTGAATTTTGTTGTGTAACACTTCATATGTAGAAAAAAACCCATCAAAGTACTTCAGTCCTAAAAATACATATGAAAAGATTATTAGCTTGAGTCAATGCTATAGTTGCTATAATTATGTCTTCAATTTCATTCCCTTTTTCTCATTGTCCTAATTTTTCTTTAGGGACCACACCTGCCTCATTCCATGCATCTCTTCTGGAGGAAGCTGATTTCTTTCTCTATCTGGGCATGAGCTATGCGGTGTGGCTCTAAGCCTAACAATGTGCTCTTGTCCCGCTGGCCAATGTAACCAGCTCAGCTGGTAACAAGAAGCAACAAGTGACCCAAGCTGAACTAAAAAGATATAAGAAGTGATTTGCTTGGGGAAGCTAAGAAAGACTCTTCCTTGCTCATCTGACAGAACTCAAAACATCCCTTTCTCTTGCTATTATGTGGATGAAGAAGCTCATAGCCCAGACAGCTGTTGGCAGCTATGTTTGATCCATGGTGGGGAACATGCCTTAGAATGGACAGCTTGAAAGGCAGAGAGAGAGTTGAAAATGAGCTAGGTCCTTGAAGGCTTAGTGGAGTTATTGAATCAAAGCCATGGAGTTTGGGAGGTGAGCCCCACTTGTGAACTCTCAACCTTTAAGAAATCATACATCTTCTTTATTATATACTCTAATTTGAACTGTTTTTGTTGTTATTTTCTGTTAACTGAAACCAAGAATATTCTACCTCCTTCTTTCTATGTTATCCTTGTCCTGGAAGGTTACTATCAGGTAATCAAGATCTTTCTTCCAACTTACTGAAAATTATTCGATGTCACTGGTTTTATTTTCCTTAACCTGGCTGGCATATTTTTGAACTGTGCTATCCAATACGGTATCTACAAACCATACGTATCTACTTAAATTGAAATTAATTAAAATTAAATTAAATTAAAAATTCATTGCCTCGGTTGTACTGGCCACATTTCAAATGCTTAATAGCTACATGTGGATAGTGGCTACCATCTTGGCTGGCACAAAGAAGATTTCCAGCATTACAGAAAGTGCTACTGGATAGTGCTGACTGAGAGAGAGAGAGAGACAGAGAGACAGAGAGACATTAAATGAAGAGACTTGTGTTCTAATGTCACCCAGGCACTAAACTCACCATATTCCCTTGGGTAAGCTTCTTCCCTTTCTTAAGTCTTATTTCCTCTAGAGCAGAGAGGTTGGACTAGGAGATTTTGGTGGAGGGTCTCTTCTAGGTTCAATATAATGAAATTCTAAGTGCTTTCTTTTAATTTTTAACATTTGTAGACTTTTCTTTATTCTTCAGGAATCAGCTGTGAGCTCTATCATCAGATGGTATTCGGATATCAAATACTGAAAACCAGGGCTAATAATTCAAGACGGTTTCATTTCTTCTCTTCTAGAGAAAAAAAAAAAGTCCAATACAAATTTAGAAGGCAGATGTGTATGGGTTTAAACAATGTATGGGCCAATTTTCTTGACTTAGTGTCCTAACAGTTGACCAACACAGGACAAGGCAGTCATCCAGAATATATCACCACTTTATAAAAACATGCTTTTGGCTACCAAAAGAATTGGCAAATGGTACTGGGGAGGGCACACCATCTACTTATTTCTAGAGAGAACAGTTCATTGTGCTTGCCATCTTGATAATGAACTCATAATTTACTTTTGATTGATTTATTATTATTCATTTATTTATGTAAACATTTGAGTGTATTCTATAAGTCAGATACCATATGTATGCTCAATTCTGAAGATAGAGTAGTAAATAAGATACTGGTTTCCCTTGCTGTCATGACTCTAGTAAGGAGATGACACAAACATCAAGCAAGTAATTCCAGAAATAGTAATTTACAATGGTGATGGAGGCTATAGAGATGATATCGTGAGGGCTACAAAAGCATGTACCAGGCAGACTTGATCTCTTTTGGGGCAGAAGACTACCTGGAAAAAGTTTCTCTGTCCCATTCAAAGGCCCAAGAGAAGACTGTAGTAGGAGACGAGAGTGAGAGTGTTATAAAAGATGAGGCCAGAGAAGTGGACCAGCTGATGCAGAGTCCTCTCAACCATGGGCATGAATTTGGGCTTTATTTTAAGCTCAATGGAAAGCCAATAAAAGGTTTTTAAATACAGGAGTGGCATAATCAACATGCACGTCAGACACATTCCCTCTCACTGCAGAGTAAGGACGGATGGGTGGGAAGTGAACATTTGAAGGCAAGTGAACTAGTTAGGAAAGTATCATCATAGTTCAGTTGAAAGATGATGGCAGTCTAAACAGCGTGTTTGAATGAAGAGGGGAGAATGGGCAGATGTAAGGCATAGACAGAAAGTCAAATTAATAGGAGGTGATAGGATGTGGGAGGTGGTGGAAAGGGAGAGGGGAAAGACAGTCTTCATTTCTGGCTTAAGCCATTGGGATTAGGCAACAGTGATGATGAACTATGAATGTGCAAGTTTTATGAAACACAGAAATCATGTTTTTATTTTTACAATTATCATCAAAGCAGTCATTTTCACGACCTTTATGTGCTTATAATATATGTTCATTTTCTTGTAATAGAGAGTCCACTTGGTCTCTAACACAACAGTTTATTACTTTGATTACAGAGAAGAAAGTGAAGCCGTTGTTTCAAACTTCTCTCCGTTCTAAAGAAGGATAAAGAGGATGAGAAGTGGAAGAACAAAAGAAATTACCTTATTCTTTCTTTCTCTTCTGCCTGGAAGACAGACAAGATAAGCATGAGGAATTATAATTGATAAAGTAATTGTAGAGATAGGCTGCTGGAGGTGAAAAATGAGACTGCAACATGAAGGTTATCTTTCCTTCCAGCCTGAGAAAAATTTTGTCTTCCATTTCCCTTTTCTTGCAGTTCCTGAAAATTCTGCCTTATGTATCCAGATCCAAATATAGAACAAAGTATCACTAGTTTTACAGAAAATGATTTAGCCTCTGTTCATTCTCTGTTACTATTAATGATTCTTATTCCCTCCTGAACAATAGCTTGGCTTTTTTATTTGTTTCTTTGTTTGCTTTTGTTTTGTTTTTTACCTTGTGGATGCTATGGATTTTTAAGAAATAGTTTTTCTCTTCTTAACTTCACTTGATAGTAGTAAAAGGAAGCTTAGAGTCCAAATAGTGCCTCCCATGTATCACTGGATGGTTTACATTTCATATTCAAACTTGACATCAGGCTCGCCTTTGTTTACTTGGTCTTTTCTCTTTATCACGTAAAATGTATTGTTTCTTGCTAATATTGCTTGCCTATAATTTCTTGATTAGAGTTTAGGTTCTGGGAATCTAAGAGAAGTCTGAATCATAGTCCTTCAACCTTATTAGAGGTGTGACATTAGCTCAAATACTTAACTTCTCTGAAATCTGAGTTTCTACCCATAAAGTAGAGATCACTGAAATATAGATCTATTAGCACTTTTGTAAGTGTTAAATGAGACACTGAATGTAAAGGCTCAGCCAGGGATTGATACATAGAAGAGCCCCCCCAAAATAGGTATTAATACAATAGCACCATTATCATCATCATTATATACTATTAATTATATTATTATTATATATTATATTATGTATTATATATATATCTCCTCAGTCATCATCAATATTATATATTATTATAACTCCTCCCTTATTGTACTTTATCTGCTTTCTCTTCATCATGCTTTTCTTCTTTTAGCTTAAATATATTTTGAAGCAATGCAGGTATAGACCAGAGAAATAAGGCAAGTATATGCACATCATTTAGGCCCCAAAGGTAAGACTGACAGGCTAAGCATATTGCTGTGTATCTGGTATAGGGCTCATAGGACTGCTTGTAGATTAGAAAATTTCAGGTGAGTCCTAGAAAAAAGAGTAAAATAACACAAATGATTTGCATACACAAATGGGAGAAAGATAGGGTAACATTATTACTTAGCCAGGGGAAAAGGTATATTGCCTTCTTATGAGCATGACTTAAAATAGGAGTTGTCAGCCAACTGATAGGTAGCCCCAATGACCAAAAAAAAAAAAAAAAAAAAGAAGAAGAAGAAGAAGAAGAAGAAGAAATTGGGCTTCAGTGCTACAGGAGGCATATAGATCAGAGAGAAGGTGCTGTGGCAATGATCCTTTCATCCCTGCCTCCATTTTCATTAGCCAATTGAAATGAAACAAGAAAAAACATCAGGGTTGGGAAATCACAAACCAAAATGTTATTTCAAGAATATGATTTAAATGGTGTACATGTAAGCCACTTTAATTTGCATTGGATTGGAACTTGGCATGTTTCTTAGTCCAGATGTAATTTATTTAAATTTCTTTAGTTGTTTTTCAATTTAGAAATATGCATAGACACAAAATGTTGCATGTCTCGAATTTTTTTCCTGCATATTTGTGAATTAAAATTAGCCAAATTATTATTAAGTGGACTGGTCTTAAGCTGAAGTAAGATGGCTTTTATTTCTTTTTTTAAAAAAAGATTTTATTGAAAGAGAATGGGGGAGCATGAATTGGGGGAGGGGCAGAGGGAGCCAGAGAAGCAGACTCCCTGCTGAGCATGGAGTGCCATGGGGCTCAATCCCAGGACCCAGATCATGACCTGAACCGAAGTTAGACTCTTAACTGACTGACCCACCCAGGTGCCCCTGATGGCTTTTATTTCTAATGCCAGGAAATGAGAAGTGTGGTAATCAGGAACACGAGGGATTTTCTTGTGGTACTTTATGCCTGGATGGGGGAGTTAGCCCCTTCAATGGGTTTCCCAGGTAACTTAATAACACAAAGTATCTGTGAGTTTTTTATTATTTTTTTAAAGACTTTTATGATCATTTGGAGAGGCAGGGAAGAGTCACACTCCATAGGATACAGTTTTCCACCAAGAAATTCACTTTGGGCATTTGTTCTTAGTCCTTCTCTTCCCGAGACACTAATATATTTCTGTCTCAGTCTCTCTGCCCACCACCATTTTCTTTTCCCCTCCTAGTTTTCTCCTTGTTACATCCTCTATCTCTATCTCACTTTTTATTATGCAGGATGATTTGCTAAATATTCTTGGCTATTTAAAGATTCTGAGTGTTTTGGCTTTTACCCCTAGTTATTTTCATTGGGCTTTTCTTAGGAATAGAAGTGGGTTTCTCCATGGGACAGAGTTCTAATGAATAGACTTTTCTCTTTCTTACATAAACAAATGTGCATATACACAGATACTGTGTTTGAAATGTGTATCTTTAGGAATTTGGCTTGAATCATGGTTCGAACGCCCAACTGCTTAGGTATCTTGAAGTAATGAAACTGGATGGGCTAACACAATAGTGCTGTAATCCTTCACCTTTTGAAATATTGTGCCTGCATGACAACATGGCTGAGTGGGACATAGCCGTAAGCCACATGAGTGATCAGTCTATAACCTCCGGCTTATAAGAATCCTAAGGGATTCCAGCAGCAATAATCAATGCTTTGGGTTTATTGTTGCTCTGATTTAAAAAACCTCCAATGGATTTCTATTACAAGGGGCTCTGAAAAAGCAGGAACTTAGTTTGATGTGCATACTGCTGTCTCCTCAGAGCTTAGGGCGGTGTATTGAATTTTTTATTCAATTAATACATGGATAATGCAATTTAAAGTCCTCATCAGTCAGCGTAGACTAGGTTATGCTGCAACAACAAATAGCTCCCACTTCTCAACGGTTTGAAGAATAAAATTTTTCTTATTCACTGTGTATATCCAATCTGGGTTGGTAGGGGGAAGGGGGGGCCTGTGCTCTTTGTGCTCATTCAAGGATCGAGGCTGATAGTGCTACTAGTCCCTGTTCTGGAGACAAAGGAGGGTGTTTCTTCAACAAGTAAATGCTCCAGCCTCAGAAAGACACCATCAATTCTGTGGATATTTCATTGGCCAGTACTTTATGGTCCACTCAACCATAAAGGAATCAGGAGACACAGTCCTACTATGGCCAGATGGTGGAAAGGCCACCTTCTTTCAAAGGTGTGATAGTAGTTTGCTGTCACAAAATAGTTGGGAGAAGAGACTACATCACCTTAAATGCCAATATTTCTTGATGCTTGTATTATTTAGGACAAATGGTCATTGGCTGCAGTACAATGGATTACAAGGTATTTGGAAGAAAAACATGGAACTATGTTGATATTCTGGTTCCATCACATACATATATAGAAAGTCATGTAAGCCTGAGAGAGCGAGTCTTTCTTCCGGTCTTTAAAAAAAAAAAAACAATGCTTATCTGAGTGCCTTGAACATAATCCTTTAGTACGTCTTTCAAGTTTATTAAATTGAATTAATTTGTAGATAAGTAACTATATTTGGCTTTAATTTAATCCTTAGAAAGGAAGAACATAATGGTTAGTTTTTCCAAAATGGTAGCCCTTATTAGTAACGTCCTTTTAATTTGAATGCATTAGGATAGCAAAACCAAAACCAAAAAAAAAAAAAAAAAAAAAAAAAAATCACAGGGCAAAGACTATCTTTCACACTTCTATATTTCAAAAGCCTGGAATGTACTCAATATATACCTATTGAATGAACAAATAATACTTTTTTGAGACTATCTTAATAGTAAAGAAATGAGAAAATGTAAGGGTTAATTTTGAGTGGTGGTTTTAACCATGAATTTTTTTTCATAATAATAGTTTTATTATATTGTTATTCACCTTACAGTACATCCCTGGTTTTTGATGTAAAGTTCGATGATTCATTAGTTGCGTATAACACCCAGTGCACCATGTAATACGTGCCCTCCTTACTACCCATCACCAGCCTATCCCATTCCCCCACCCCCTTCCCTCTGAAGCCCACAGTTTGTTTTTCAGAGTCCATAGTCTCTCACGCTTAACCATGAATTATTTTTTTAAGATTTTATTTATTTCTTTGAGAGAGAGGGAGTGTGTGTGTATGTGTGTGTGAGAGAGAGAGAGAGAGCATGAGCAGGGGGAGGTGCAGAGGGAGAGGGAGAAGCAGACTCCCTGCTGAGCATGGGATCATGACCTGAGCCAAAGGCAGATGCTTAACCTACTGAGCCACCCAGTCAGCTGCACCATGAAGTATTTTATATGAGCGTCTAAGACATGGGCTCTCGCACCAGATCATTGGAGTTGGAAACCTGCTCTATCACTTACAAGCTATATTACCCTGAGCAAATTTCTTAATCTCCCTGTTCCCCCGGGGTTCCTCATCCATGAAATGGAGATAAGAATAATAATATTTATCTTATAGGGTTAGTAAAAAGGATTAAATTATACCTTATAAGCAACATACTATAGAGTAGTGCTACTCATGACAAAGGTTTAATAAATGTTAGCTGCCGCACTGCTCTTATTTGTGTCTTGATACTGCACGGTCGGTGTACGATTTCTGCATGTATCACCAACACAACAGTGATGAACCACAGAAAGCAAACATGCACCACTAACTATAACTTTGGTGTTGTTATGTGTGTGATGTGTGGTGTGAAAGACCAGTGGGGAAGACTGACACAGCTGCAGGGGCTCTCACTCTTTCACTCCGCGTAACGTGATACAGGTGGTGGTTTCCAAAGTCGCACAGTGGCATCAACCGTTCTTTATTTTTTTTAAGATTTATTTATTTGAGGGGGGAGAGGGAGTGTGGAGTCCGACGTGGGGCTCAATCCCACCACCCATGAAATCGTGACCTGAGCCTACCCCAAGAGCCAGAGGCTCAACCCACTGAGACACCCAGGCGCCCCGCTGACTCTTCTTTGTAACGCCTGTGCAAGGCAGGGGTATCCTGAGGCATTTCAAAAGGTTTGTGAGGAGGGAAAATCATGAGAACCACCTTGATTTTGAAAAAAACATGAAAGACTAGAGCTATGACAGTGGAGATCGCATCGATCTTGTTCTCTGCCTTGTCCTTAAGCATCTAACACATAGTAGGTGTTTATAAGCAATTCATGAAACAACTGAATGAGTATTTCCGAGAATCAGTGCTCATGCCACCTGTAAGCGAAAACTAGGTCACCTTACGTGCATCATTAATGTTTAGATACAATCACACTCTAGTTCCAAAGAAAAGAGTGTCCGAACCATAGTACTAGAAACAAAATGTTCAGTTTCTGAGTGTTTCCTCTCACCACCCCAGCATGTTATTGGAGGGAGAGGAAGATTTTTAAAAAGCACTTTGAGCATATTTCTTTGTCAAAACCCAGTCTTCGATACTGAAAATGACATGTTTCTATTTATTAAACATGTTCAAAACCTCAGAAGGTTTTTATTGGGCTTATGCATATAAGCATCTATATTGTATTCCAAGTATGCCATATTCCCAGATTTAGCTGCCAAAACAATCGACAGACTTAAATTTGTATAAACCTAACGATATTTTTGGTTAACGTACTGGTTCAAAGAACATAAAGAGGTAAGAAATGGCCTGTAGTTCACTTTTGCATTTACTGTTAGAAGTCTAACACCCATTAACACTATCAGTATTTTGCAGAATGCTTTTTCTTTTGTTTCTCCTTCCCTCTTTACTCTTGGCAAATGAACGGTGTCAGTGAAAGCTCTAACATAACATACCAGGCAATATAGTGTTAAAGTGCTGCTTGAGTTGCTCAAGAGTTAGTGGGCAGGCATTACAATTCACTGTAGCTGTAATAGAGGGTAATGTCACTTTAAGACATGTGATACTTTACAGAGGAGGGATGTATTGAAACAGACTACTGCTACTTACAGCACCGTATAGCAGCCCTGCTCCTACATTTTGCTGCCTTACTCTGCCCCGAATGCACGGGACTGGGGATGGTCCGTCATTAACTGTAAACTGATTCTCATCAGGATCACTTCAAAGGTCTCATCAGGCAGAGGTGACGCCAGGAGATGATTTAAAGGTGAAAATGACAAGGTTTCCACCCCTCAAACCTTGGCTCCTTTTCTGACAATACAGTCTGAATGAACCCGATGTCTTCTTTACTGTGGAAATAGCATTGGAAGAGAAAAACATATTTTTTAATCCTGATAAAGAAGATTATTGGGAAGCTCTTTAAAAAAAAATCTCCAATTGTGCACAGATGGATTTTAGAAAGTGTTAGAGCTTTCCAATGAACACTAATAGAGTACTCTGCTCTTGGCTGGATTTTTCAGGTAAGAAGCCTCTTTAAGGATTTAAGATTCAGAAAGCAGATTTGTAACCTATTCAGTCATATCTAGAGAACTATATAAGGCTGGATGCATTATTTGGTGGAAAACACCTATTAACATAGAGACAACCTCTTGGTAAGAGAGTGAGCAATGAGAATGATATGCAGGAACCTTGGAAGTGATGCTGAGAATTAAAGAAAGTTAAATTAAAAAAGGAAAAAGAAGGAAAATACTGCAAATGTGAAGTCACAGTAATCTTTTTAAGTGCTAAAAGCTATGGGGGTGAAGAAATGAGCAAGAGAAAGCAGAGCCACTGAAAAACTGTTAAGTTTTGGTTGTGGTAGGCTTTTTTAAAGTTTAGATGAATTTCTAGTGCATTTTAACTGAAATTCACAAGTAGTCAATGCATGCCACAGTCACCTCTATTTTATCTTTCTATAATTTGTAGGGTATTTTGAAAAGGCCCCTAAACGCATTCATTTCAAGATTCACAGAAGGGGTGTTGCTATTTATCTCTACTGAAGAGAATGCATCTATGTTATACTGATAGTTCTGAAGACAATGAGGCTAGATCTGTTGTGTACCAAAGTAAACAGTGGGCAGTGAAACTAATTATAAAGTGAATGGTCCATCTGAATCACAGAGTGAGGCATGAAAGGCACCATGCTGTTGCAAATAATGTTTTCCTACTTTGCACTTAATTATGGTTGTCACCATTTGTCTATTATAGTCCTAAACCCCTCTTAAAGACTGCATCTCTCTCCTAAAGCCCATAAATTATCTTGTATTATGTCTGTATACACACACACACACACATATAATGTATATTTCTGCTTTCTGAATATCACAGTTTTTGAAAGAGGGCCAATTTCCATGAATAAAGAAACCACGCTGGAAGGTCACTAGCAGATTTAAATGTACAGTTGAAATACTTGTAGTGTATAATTTGACAGCGGAAAATTTTTTTAAAGGAACAATCTGGGTTCCAAAGCTCTCTCTAAGAGAAAAGAATATACTTAACTGGGTTCCTGTATAGAAAATGCTTCCGTATCACTGGCTGAGTAAGGATGATGCTTCAAGTTTGATTAATTTGGCAATATGAAATGCAGCATAAGGTGTTGTTTGAGAAATCGGACAATATGTAGCGCAGTTGAGCCTCTGTTGCTCCTAAGATCCTTATAGGTGCAGATAAGACTGTCAAAGTTTCAGCGCCTGAGGAAAGGTATCCGTTCATCCATAAATACATACACCACCTGCGTATGCACATTCATCACCACTACACAACAAATGCCACAATGGGATCTTAGGAGGCAAAGCAATATTGTAAATTATGGCTCGCTCTAGGATAGAAGCATAGATCTTGCATCTGAAACTCATTCTGGCTGAAGACAATTCCGTCTGATTTTAAGTCCAGCCAAAAAGACCGGTGCTATCAGGAGATTACAACATGCCTCTGAGAGATGATTACTTAGTTTAGAAGACAGCAGAATGATTAAAAATTCATGACTGTAGAATTAAAAAAAAAAAAAAGAATCCACTCTTCCCTTTCAGGCTTATGTCAGACTTACAATGAAGTTAGAACGAACAGGAGTATGCAGCTTTTCAATGCCTGAAATAACTATAGTTTAAAGATCATTGTGTAAAACAGGATGTATAGTCAGGATACTGTGTTTCAAACTGCCTAACTGATAGTCAAGAACTTTAATTTATTTATGTGTTTTGGCAGTCCTTGGAGTTTGGCTTTGCAGAATTTCACAAGGAATTCATGATCTCCTGGAGAAGGCTTTCCCTCAGTCCCACTTCATGGCATGACCTCTGCTGGGTTATTAATCGCAGCCAGCAAAGTAGCAAAGGGGACATGACGTCTGAGACCCTCCTTCTCTCATCAGTGGGACTGACTGAGCTGGGGGCTTGAAGCTGGGGGTAATCCTTGCTGTCTCATGTTCTCTTTAGAGAATGGCAATGGTCTCTGCGATGTCCTGGGTGCTGTATTTGTGGATAAGTGCTTGCGCAGTGCTCCTCTGCCATGGATCCCTTCAGCACACTTTCCAGCAGCACCACCTGCACAGACCAGGTAAGTCGGGAGCCGGCTACACTGCAGCCTCCAGTCTCACCGCTGTCACCTGAACAGATGGTTGAATGTAAGTGGCGGAAAGTGCTATAGAGTGTGGGCAGCTTGCCTCTGAATTCCAAGACACATACTGTTGGCTGGATGCTTTGGGGAAAGGTGAGGGGGATACTAAAACGCCTTAGAGGTATTGCTATGAATTTCTCAGGGAAAACACGGTTTTCTCTAAGAGTCTCCCTCCCCCCTTCCTCACACCTTAAAGAAGTGAAGTCATTGGTTTTTGGATACTTTGGCCAATAGCAAAATACTCTGCTGAAGGTGGGATAACTTGCCAGACTTGTTTTTTTATTGAGGCAAAATAGGATCTTTGCAACCAAAAAAATAATGTGTATGTATATCCCTGGGATATCTTATCTAGTGTAGATACTATAATCTCGGTGTGTACGGGGCTAAGAATTTTGTGGGGATGTCAGTGCCAAAATTAACTTTGGAAGTAGTTTGTTAATGAAAAAGAAATTTAAAAGTAACTTACTATTTCTCGTCTGGTTTAATTTGTCTCCTTTCCTTTCTCCCTTCCTTCACTTTCTGTTCTTCCAGTTTGTTCGGTGGTATTTCTCTCTCTCTCTCTTTCTTGGCACTTTCAGGAACAAGTTCCCTTTAGACTTACCCCCCCCCCCCAATTGAATTTTGATTTCCGGACGCATTTTGCTTTCTTCGTCTTTTTGTTTAAAGTATTACCCTTCCGTGGCCTCACTCTTCAGTCTGGATTTTTTCTCCTGCTTTGCCTTTCTAATTACTGTCCCCCAGCTCGATTGTCCTTACCCTCACCAGTTCTCTGAAAAGATTCCCTTCCATATTCTGTTTAGTTTCAGCCTTTGCATATTCGTTTACCCTCCACCTGCGCCCCCTCCCCCATCGCCAAGTCCGGGCTCTGGGGAGTAGTTGCGCGGCCAAGCTCCCGATCTTCAGTTCGGAAGTGCTCCCAGCCCTCCATCCCCTCTCCAAATTCCTTCCTGGCCTCCTCCCATACGTTCGGCTGGCTCCAGCTGCGCGGTCCAGCGTCCACGCCTTTGCCTTTTCCTGGCTCCGCAATCGGTCTGGGCACCAATCCTGGCTGGTCTGCACAATCGTCCAGCAACACCTCCCGGGGCGTTGCGTGCTGCCTCCCCAGGCTCTGCTTCCAGGCTGCGGACCGGACGGAAAGAGCGAGGGTGCAGCCCGGGGTCCTCCCGCGCGCACGCACCAGGCTGCGGGGGAGCGCGCGAGCGGGTTCGCTGCAGGAGCCCGGGCCACCCTCCATCCCAGGCGTGGGCTGGGGGGGGGGGGTGTCAGAGGGGGTGGGGGCGGGAGGAGGGGTCGGGCGGCCTCAGCCCCGGGCTGCGTCAGGGCCCCAGCCAACCTCACGCCCCACGCCCTGGGTCCTGGAGGGAAGGCGAGGGGGCGCTGGTGCCCCTGCAGGTGGGCATGGAAACCGCTCTGCAGCCCCTGCTGCGCGCTTTGTATTTCTGCCTCGTGGGTCCTCAGCCCCGAGAGGGTACCGCCAGACTCCGAGGCTTCGGTGCCCAGGTGGAGGGAGAACAAACGTGGGTTTTGGAATCTCCGATTTACCTCCAATCAGTTAATTACCAATCTGTTCAGGGAAAAATGTCTGATTTGTTACAGTCATACAAATAACGCGGGAATCTGCATTCATTGTAATACTTAACAGAAAGAATTCGTAACAAAAATAACTATTGTGAACGTTTCAGGCGCACTCTCACGTTGTCTTAATCCGTATACAAGTAGGTGTAATCGCCCCTACTCCCCCCACCCCCCGCACCACGCGCACCGCCCCCAATCCTTCTGTTGCCCAGGAGACTGAAGTTCTGAGGGATCGGGTGACTTGTGTGAGACCGCACAGCCAATAACTGCCATTGGAAGTCAGGTCGGTCTGATGTCACCTCCCTGGCCTGTTTCCCAAGGAGGGAATAATATCTCCCGGGGCACAGAATACTCACGCCGAGTAGTCTCTTGGAGGGGGTGTGAACCGGTTCCCATAATTTGTGAAAACGTCCAAGTTATGCTAATGCAGGGCCTCATTTCAACCGCAGACCCCTTCTAAAAGGGGGCCATGGGGGAACTTGGTGAGGGGTGGTGGCCCGTGGTGATGACAGAGCTCAGGACCGGCCCTCATCTCTGTTACTTAACCTGAAGTGGATTGACCTGGGGAAAGTCACCTTTCTTCTCTGGGCCTGGTTTCCCACTTAGAGATATTGTCCGGGTGTAAATAAAATAATTTTTGTGACAGTGCTTTGTAACCTGTGAAGTTCCTCATAAATATCAGTAATTCGGGCATCTGCACTTAATAGACTACAAAGGTATACGTTAAAGGTGCTGAATGAGTAAAGTTTTGCTGTTCACACAGTTAACGATCCACCTAGGACAAAACCTGGTTTTAATCCCGTGACTGTTTTTGTTTTTTTTTTTAATTATGCGATATCTGGTCGGAATATATCACTAACCGCTGCGTGTCTTATACACTCCACGTGTGTAGTCATGAAACGGGGTACACTTTGCAGTGAGCTTTCACTTAGACTATCTCTCTTAATCAGTTAATACAGGAGATTTGTTTTGGTCAGGGATAGTTATGGCTATGCCACTCGAAATAAGGAAACTCAAATCTTTATGGGGCTTGTTATCAAAATATTATAATTTCAAACTGAGGAACACATCATTAAGTTCTGACTAAAATTGAATTCAGTGTTTGTTTTCTCCACTGTCTACAAGTAGAAATCGCTTATTATCACCAATGCATGGTCGAGCTGTATGTCAGCTACCCCAAGAAATTGTAGCACCGAACCCAATTTCAGCCCCAAGGGTTTATACATTTGAGACCCATTCAGATTCATTGATGGAATTAAGAAACTATATGTACTCCTTTCTAGATGTGGAAAGATTAAAATGATATCAAACTGGGAAGTCCAATGGTTCTACGTAATAGGTCTATTCAACTTTCTTGGGTTTTCAACAATAGCTGCAAAGATTAAAGGGTTAGATCTTGGACACAGCAATATTCTAGATTATTGCAGTCAGAAATGCAATCTCCTTTAATGCAATCTGGTTTGATTTTAGGAGGAAATGTATGCTTTTTTTTGATGAGAATTGTGATGTTTCCCTTTGTGGGTCTTACATCTCCAGGGACACTAATGAAATGTGTATGGAAACAAGAGAGAAATCAGGGCCAGTTATCTGTGACAATCCACCCCTCAATGAGCAAATAAATAAATAAATAGCTGGATAAATGAGCAAAAAAGGAAAAACATAATCTCATTTTCTCAAATCAGTTAAAACAAGTGACATGATGAGAAAAAATGAGACACCAGGCAGACCCTGAGCTTTGCCACATTTGCCTAAGCTTGAAAAATCGCCTCTTTCATAAAGCAGGAGCGGGCGGACACCGCATGCATACCAAGTATCTGGGAAATGTGAAAAATGACAAATCTTTCCCTCAGAGCCCTGAATGGGGGGAGAGTGAAGGCTTTACAGCTGCCTCCTCACCTGCTTAGGAACGGCTGGCCCCCTCTTGCCGGCCTCTTACAGGCAGCTTTGCCATCCCCTACACAGTAAGATTGATGGTGTTCCCATCCCAAGCAGCCAATTTCAGTCTCTCAAGAAATAATCCACTACACTGACAGATGAGTGGAATTTGACGCGATGTTCCCCTCATCAGACTGAGACGCACCTGGATGGCACTAGCCAGCCGGGGTCCTGTCGGGGAACCGGTTAGAGATCTGGGCCAATTTCTGCTGTCAAAATGTAAAATTGGGACAATGTTTTTGTGAGGCCGTGAATCTGAGATCTGTCTTCTCAATGCAGTGGGTTAGTACACAAACAGAATGAGAATATGTTAACTAGAAAACAGACCCATTTTAATAGATTCCCCTGTAGCCCCTAAGTACTTTCTATTTTTCATATTTATGGTATTAGGAATGCACCATTTATTTTCACTTACTAGTTAAGAAGGATTAAACCAGTCAATCACATGGAAGTGAATTTTAAAATTGCGCAAATGAGTAAAACGTGCCGTAGATTAACAGATTTGTAATTTCAATAATTTAATATTTGGCTAAATCAAGTTTTTATTTTGGGAACGATGTAGGAAATTACCATAAAAACTTGAAGAATACTCGCGCCTTATATATATATAAATAGTAAAGCTAGAAGGGGACACATAATTTCAAAAAGACAGATTAAACAATGAAAACCCAAAAGCGGTGTGTTTCCTTGTTTCAGGTCATTAAAACAGACAGCTTCAACTCTTTAAAAGCATCCGGTGTGTAACAGGTGAAAAAAGATGAATGGTTTGCTGGATGTAACTTTCTAATTCAGAATGAGTTTTTCCCTCTTATGGATATATGAATTATGACAGTGATTTTAATGGTTACTTAATTTCGAGTGTGTGGGTATGTGTGTGCGTGGGGGGTTATTCTTGAAACTTAATAAAATATGGATCATTTCAAAATACTTTAGTAAGAAAAGATCCTTGGGATTCTTTAGTAATTTAAAATTATAAAGATAAATTACATGAGACAAGAAGTTATAAGTACCTAATGAATCATTTATTCTTGAGTTGCTGCTATTGTATTGACTGGTGTGTATGGAAATGATACACGGAAAGATTACTCTGAATAGAATTGTCTATGTAACTGTATTTGGCCTGATTTAAAACTATATTAAGCAAACTATGTATTTAGAGGTATTCATTTATGACTTAATTATGACATAATGAATATCACCATCCATTTAAAAGTGTGATTTTTTTGTTAAAATATTAAAAAGCATTCTTGTATATCTTATCTTTACCTTATTATTCGATATTACTTTATTGAAAGCTGCTTAAGGAATATGCATTGGAATACCAAGGCGCATTACAATAAAGGATTGTTTTACAACTGTAGTATAACAGAAATCGTCAGAACGACAGTGGTTGCATATTGGCTTTTTAAGAATTCTTACCAGTACTGGATTGCTAAGTGTAGTGAATTGACCTAAGGATTAGAGCAGACAGGTTGTTATTTGGTGTAAGCTGGTGCTAGTGATAATCCATTTATCATCTGATTGATGTTATTGACCTTGTCCGAGAGTCAGAGTGCAGCTTTGGACATTTGATAAGACCTCGAAGTATCAAAACCAAAGAGAGACGCAAATAAATATTTCCTGTCAATCCCCTGCATTTATAAGAGCATTATTACAACGCTATACAAATATTGTTACTTATGTGAGCCCGAGCCTATGGCCTCAATTGGTTGTTAAGGAAAATAGATATTACACCACACTGAAAACAAATATTTAGAAGTGGCACAAATGAACATTAGCCTTCAATTGTTAATTTCTTAAAGTTCATTTAAGATGGCAGCTTGAACTTTTTGAGAAACTCTTCCAGTTTTAAACTGTGTGAAAATCTCGGAGCTTGAGTATGTAAATTGGTGCACCATTTTTTGAAAACAGTTTGGCAGCGTCTCCCAAAATGTAAACTGTGCAAATCCTACGCAATTCCATTTCGAGACGCTTAGCCTAAGAAAGTGATTGCACAGGTGTGAAAAGTGTATGTAAAAGTCTAGTTAATTTAACGGCAAATAATTAGAGGGGGGTTTTGTCTACATCAAAAAGAGACTGGGAAAATAAATTGTTGTACACCGCACAATGGAATTCAATGTAGCCACTGCAAAGAAAGAGATGTATTTATGTGTACTCTTAAGGAAAGATGCCCATGGTACACTGTTGAGTGGGGAAAAGAAAAACAAAACACCAAGGAACAGAATACACAGTTTCAAAATAATTTTGGAAAACAAATATTAACACAGGAATAGAAAGATGTCAGAAGGGCTATAAACATCCTATACATAGTATCAGCTCAACCTGGTGGTAGGACTAGAATGACTTGGCCTTTTTATTTCCTATAGTTATGTGGTTTTTATTTTTTGTATTTTTAATTTTTTTAAGATTTATTTATTTATTTGAGAGAAACAGAGAGCGGGGGAGGGGCGGAGGGCGAGAATCCCGAAGGGGACTCCGCTCAGTGGGGAGCCACAGGTGAAGGGGGCTTGATTTCAGGACCCTGAGATCAGGACCTGAGCCAAAACCAAGAGCCAGCCAGTTAATCGACTGAGCCACCCGGGCGCCCCAATTATATGTTTTTAAGCTTTGTTTTTAATATGGGTATATATTACTTTTTCATAAAAAGCTGAAAATATTAACGATAATTTTATGGTAAAATTAGAAATGTATCAAACAGTGTTCTCAGTTTAAGGAGAAAGAAAGAAGAAGAGGTAGGAAAGTATTATGAGGCCCTTTTCCTTTTAAGAGCTTTAATCCAACAACATGTCTAGGCCAGCATTTTCCAGTTCAGAAAATACTGTACCCTCAAGATGCTGCTTGGAAAAAAGCTATTAAGTATTGGGGAAGTACTCATTGTCTGGTACGTTCTCCTCTTGGAGATCTGCAGTGCATGAAGTGTGTACAGGTTCTGGAAAGATTTGCAGATAGGAAACCTGATTGTGTTCAACTTAAATTTTCCAAACTTTTTTTTGTTGTTGTTTAATTTGGGCAATGTCTAAAGTGCCTATTTTTAGCATATGCATTGAGAAGTGTGAGCCACAGTGCTATCCATCTTCTTATCTCTCACTTTTAGTAAGGAACTTGACATATAATAGGGGCTCAAAAAATATTTGTTATGTTATTAAGGAAAGAAAGAATGAACGTTTTGGTAAAATCTCGAACTCTCCCTCATTAATTACTGCCTGTGTGTGGGTGCGTTTGTGTGGATAGGTGCCTATGTATCTGTGTGCGTGTTTATAACCTAGGGATACCACAAACGGAGGGTGGTATAAATATTAAATTGTCGGTAAAACATACGTATATATGTGTGCATTTGTGCAGTATCTTTGTGTAGCTATTTACTCTATTTACTATTTGACAGCAGTTCCGCTAACCAAAATAACCCAAAGAATATGTTTACAAATACAGTAAAAAGTTAAATCCCTAAGGTCTTCAGTCACCGCATGAGTTTTTTTTTCCTATAGATTTAGGAAATATTATAAGCATGGTCTTAAGGGACTGAAGAGAAACTTCTCTTAGCAAATAGGAAAAGGCTTTCTGCTTTCAAATTTTTTGATATCAAGAGAAAAATTTGCTTCATCTTTGTAGCAGGGAGAAATAACAACAGGCAGCAATTTTTCCTTCCTTTGGGGTAGCAAGAAAACGAATTATTTTGTTAACTAGTTGTGTAAACGAATTCGATTCTCTAAAGTTAATGTCCTCAAAACACTTAGGGAACCCTGGTGGCCTACTATTTCTTTCTCCTTCCTCATCTTTATATACAAAGGTCCAGAGAAAGAAAAGCGAATTGCTATAATCACAGCGATTTTCTCTCGGAAGATGGATAGATACGCTGAGTGATGGGACTATTCATTAAGCGGATTCTTCCTCCACTCAGGGAAGGAGTCAAACCAAACCTCACCCGGAGTCTAGAAGGGAGGAAGACCTCCATGCTCAGCCAAGGTCATTGTTCTGCTGATGTGATTACCTGTATTTACCTTTCCCTCACTAGACCTTCTCTTTTAGGCATGCTTCCACGTCACCCAAGAATAAATGCGAACTACCCAAGTCTGCATACATCCAAAGGATTTTTTGGTTCCCCCGTGGATAGAGAATGGATGGATTGAGTCATAGGCTTTGAAGTGAATCCAGAATGCCAGCTCCCAGGTTTAGATGAGCCACTTCACAGTGAGATGAAAAAACACTTCGATGCTCTCGAAATTGATAATATGTCTTAGATTCAGGTCAGCAGGCCAGTAGGTCACACTTCCCACTGAATGAATGTTGTGTAAGTATTCAATAAATATTTTCTCATCCACTGAGCAAGAACTTCACATCCTTTAAAAATGCAAATACTGGCAGAAAAGCACCACATTAAGCCTTTTTTATATCGAATGGCAATGAGGAAGGAGCATCACAGTAGGGGTAGGACACTGGGGCATTCGGGATCTGACATCAATTGTCCATTGCAAGCTTCCAGTAAGAGGGTAGAAGGAAGCGGTGGTTTTCATATTGTGCACAGAAGTTCCAAAGAGGCCATCTACGCATCCCGCAAACGTAAAGTATATTCTTGCCCATCATAGATGGACAAGGCAAATACCTTCGTGCGCCAGCCGGTTAACAAAGATGATTGGACCAGCCTGAGGACAACTCTAGCAGCTGAAGAGCCTGTGTGCATCGAGAGGGCACATGGCATCCTTAGCTATGCCTGAGATAGGCTCAGTGTGACCAGATCATCCCATGGTTCAAGGCAAGCTGGAGACTTTGAATTTTATACGTAATTTCCTTATCTTTTAAATGTCAAGTGGGCCAAACACAACTTGACTCAGACCTCTATCCCACCTGTGGGCTATTAGTGTGTGACCACAGACAAGATTATCTCCAGCTCCCACATTTTTTGATTTCCAATGAATTTATCAAATCCTTTTATGCAAGCAGGATAGAGAGAGGTGAAGGCAGTGGGGCTAAAAGGGGGAATTTTTGTGCACATCCTGTCTTGGCTTGTTTTAAAATTATCCCTGTGGTTTTGTCCCGTCCTGACTTACACCCCAAAAGCTGAAGTGCTGAGTGTCTGGGTATTTTGTATACAAGCTACTAACTGTAAACGGAGCTACTAACAGAGTCTGATAATCAAAGAGCATTTATATAATGAATCCGATGGCCTGAACAGAGGTCTCATTTGAATCTTAGTTAAAAATAAATTAATTTTCCTTTAAAGTTTGGCAGAAAGACTATACTATAAATGTAATGAAACAGAGGGAAGCATCAGGCAGCATAATGTTGCCTGGATAAAACCCTTAATTTAATACTTTATTAAAGTTCTCAAAATCTAGTCTGCAGTCCACTAGTGGGTTACAAATTTATCTTGAAACTCAACATTGTTTTTTTTTCTGTTCTTGTTCTTTTCAGATTTCACGTGCATTTATTTTGTATATGAGTACAGTCTACTTATTAGTATACCAACTGAATTATCATTCTATTAGAATGACATGTAACGAAGGTTTACTGAGCTTCCTTAATTCAGTATTCTATTAAGAAAACTGGCTGCCAGCTCTTGGAAACATTGCAAAGTGCCTGCATGCAAATAATTAGAATTCATGCAATTTTGGGAGGGATAATTTGTTACCAGTGTATCTTGAGTGTTGTTTGAGTTGTTGGTGATTTTGAATTGCTGTGGTCTCTGCGTTTTAATTATAAATTAGTGTTGGTTTAGTTTCATCATTATCAATTAAATTTGCTGTGGGCTGTTTCATTAACCCTATAGTCTATAAGGATGCATATTTGCATATTTTGAATTTTAGATTTGCGAAAGAATAGACTTTAAGACATTCCTGAATTGTGGTTCAGAAATGCTTTACCTCTATCCGTATTGGAAAACATGTATATGTAATCACTCTCAAACTTACTTCTATGGTGACACTTTTATAATGACACTGTTTATATACTGCCTGTGAACGTATGCAACATAATTCTCAAGGTACATAACATATTTGGTTTATTCTTATATCCATAGGGCATCATTTTATAGTATACGAACATGTTAATAGGCTCATCTTATTTTTTTTTTTAAGATTTTATTTATTTATTTGACAGAGATAGAGACAGCCAGCGAGAGAGGGAACACAAGCAGGGGGAGTGGGAGAGGAAGAAGCAGGCTCATAGCGGAGGAGCCTGATGTGGGGCTCGATCCCAGAACGCCAGGATCACGCCCTGAGCCGAAGGCAGACGCTTAACCGCTGTGCCACCCAGGCGCCCCTCATCTTATTTTATAAATATAATTAGTGATTCATAAATATATTTTTCCAAGTATTTATTAACTGAGCATTTTTCCACTGGGAAGTGGAAACAGATAGGAATTGGGTATTTTACCTCCTTGGTGTTCTATAGACAGAAAAGTTTGAATACCACTATCTCATGAAGAAATTGTAACAAGAGACCAGCCCTGATATAACTCTAAATTAAAAAATACGTGGCATGGTAAACAATAAAAATAGAACCATTTTTTTCCTGAAATATAATAAGATATAAGACAGGAGAAGGGGCTGTTTGGAAGCTCCTAGGATGAGGTCTTATTAGGTGAATTGTTTTTGTAGCTTCTTATATCTCTTTATCTGATGAAAATGCAAGATGCCGTGTACTTTACATGTGCTTGAGAAACTAGGTCACTGGGTGAACATTTGTAGGGCAACATTTTTGACAGCGACTCCCAGGATCGTTTGGAAGTAAGAGCAGATTTATGGCATACAAGCTGCCAATCTCCAGCCCTCCATCTATCACAGGCCCAGGTAATCAATCACAGTGATTGTTCCTGCAGAGCCAGATGTGATTTCAGAATCTTTCTCAGTCCCTCTCCAGGCCCCGCCTATCAATTGATTGACATTGGCGTGCACGTTCGGAGTCTTTGACCATCTCCATTGTGGGTTAATTGACTGACCATCTCCAGAATCTGTTCCCTATCCAAAAAAAAGTACACGCCATAAAATATTTCACTGAAAAATAAGAAAAGTGAACCAATTGCAATTAAGTGAAAATTTAAGTAGCCGCATGTGTCTCCTAACTACTTTTTACGATAATGCAGCTTTAGACAATTCTGTCCCCTTGTGAGAGTTATACAACTCTCTATTTCCTCTAGAATTTTTTATTCCTTTCTCCATTCTTCTGTATTTCTATGTCTAAGATGCAGAATGGCTTCTGATAGGAGCTCTAACAAAACAGGGTGCTCTGTGATCATAAAGCATGAAGCCACTTATTCTGAACAGAGTGGATTTGGGAAGCCCTCATGAAGGGGAGTGATTTTGTGTTGGGCTTCGTGTTGGATAGGAAGTCAGCTAGCAGGAGAGGATGGAGGGTGACTGGTTCAACCAAGGGGAGCAAAACACCTAAAGCTCGAGGCAGGTGGTAGGGGTACGGCAGGCTCATGACTTGGATGGCTATTGGCCTTAAGCCAGTTGGAGAAAGTTTGTATTATTCCAATTAAAGGGGAGGCAAGATTTATTTTCTTTGTTACCGTTTTGTAAACTAGGGGCTGCCTTATCAGTGTAGAGCGATGGTCGCAGGTGGAGAGCTGGGTACGATGGAAGGAAAGAGTCCCAGTATCTACAATTAAAATCTCTATGGAAAGCAAGTCAGCTAATTAACAAAAATCCAGCCACTGTACTCTGGCCAGATTCTCCGTGTCCCATAAGGTCTTTCACCCCTTTGAATTGTTGTTACCTTTGTGTAATAAAAGACAAAATATGTTACTACTGCCGACTTTAAAAGTCTGGTTATTATAGTAGAGAAAACCACATATCCCTAAATCAAAACCTGAGGATAATCATTTCCACTTTTAACATACAACAAATGTAATATTTGTTATTCGACAAATATTGATGGATCACTTAGTAGGTGCAGCGAACTACCCTCTCACACTAACGGTAGTGATGCCACTTTATTCTAATCACTGGTTTAACCCTGAGTTCCCCACTAGACTGTCAGCTCGGAAAGGGTAGGGAGCCAGCAGTGTTGCAGTGCCTGACACAGAGTCGGCCACATGGTGAGGGCCAAATAAATACCTGCCAAATGAATGAATGGACGAAGGGCCCTAAGCATTTGATGTTCCATTGAATCCTCACAATAAACGCGTGAGGTAGACCAGCTTTCCCTTTTGCCAATAAAAAATATCTTAAAAAAAAAAAAGTTAATTGATTTGTTCAAAGTCATCTAGCTTGAGGGGGTGCAAATTGAGAACTTTTCCAGCCTTGAATAACAGCTCAGTTTCCTGAGTGTCAGCGGTGGGTAGGCCCTAATATGGGCTGATTCTTATAACACGGCATATGATCTATACTACAACCCTACATGGGTGCTACTATTATCTCCATTGTACAAAACACCAAAAAATTGTGGATAATGGTAAGAAAGCTGAAAGGGAAACTTAGGTTTGGCATTGACTCTCAGTCAGGTGCTCTTTCCATCACAACCAAGTACTACTTTAGCACTTAGGAACATCAGCAAGCTAGTCCTGGTTTGTTTAGACTTTATTTTTATTTTTTATAATAATTTTTTATTATGTTATGTTAGTCACCATACAGTACATCATTAGTTTTTGATGTAGTGTTCCATGATTCATTGTTTGCGTATAACACCCAGTGCTCCATGCAATATGTGCCCTCCTTAATACCCATCACCGGCCTATCCCAATCCCCCATCCCGCTCCCCTCTGAAGCCCTCAGTTTGTTTCCCAGAGTCCACAGTCTCTCATGGTTCATTCTCCCTTCTGTTTACCCCCCTTCATTCTTCCCTTTCTTCTCCTACTGATCTCCCTGCTATTTCTTATGTTCCATAAATGAATGAAACCATATGATAATTGTCTTTTTCTGCTTGGCTTATTTCACTTAGCATAATCTCCTCCAGTCCCGTCCGTGTTGCTGCAAATGTTGGGTAGTCGTTCTTTCTGATGGCTGAGTAATATTCCATTGTATATATGGTGAGTTTAAATTACAAAACAAGGGATGCCTTGGTGGCTCAGTCGGTTGGGCAGCCAGTTATGATCCCAGAGTCCTGGGATGGAGTCCTACATTGGGCTCCTTTCTTAGCAGGGAGCTTGCTTCTCCCTCTGCCTCCCACTCCCCCTGCTTGTGCTCTCTCTCTCTCTCTCTGACAAATAAATAAAATCTTCTAAAAAAAATAAATTACAAAACATATTTCTATGTTGAGGGGCACTGTTCTGTGTTAGCAGGCAACTGTGTCTTGGGCACTTAGCTTGGCTATATCATGCAATAATTTTGAGTCGTGTGGCTGGCTGAGTAATGCTTTGTCTTAATGTTGCCGTGCAACAGGCCTGGCTGAAAACATGCTTTCTTTCCTTTTTGGGTAAGAGCACCTCATTTTCAAGTATTTTTTTTTTTTACAGTCTCCTGGTTTTCCTTTTTTTTTTTTTTTTTTTAGATTTTGGAGACCCTTTTTTGTGCTCCACATGACAAAGCAACAACATAGGATAAATCCACATTTATTAGACTCGGTCTTAGTGTAGATTTTCTGTTTTACTTCAAATGAAGTCACAAATCATTCACACTGGAAAAGAATTATCCCTAACTGCAATTTAACTTTTTGATAAGATTTTTTTGGCATTTATTATGTTGAGATGTTATAAATTATCTAGAATATTGTAAAGAGGGCTGACCTTTCTAGTAAGTGGTTTGATCATTTGCAGTAGTGTCTTTTTGCTAAAATATAGAATTTGCTGTCTTCCACATTAACCTGGCTAGTTTCATGGCCCAGTAACATGCTAGGTAGAAATTGCTTATAGAATCTGATCTGAAGTCTCCCTTTTAAATTTGTCTCACCAAAATAAATCTCTCTGTTTTTCCAGAACTATCCCTGTGGCTAGCGATGGCAAATTCCTGTTTCATAGCATAACTTTTCTTTGGTTATACCACTGCAGGCATTGCTAATCAACCCAGATTCAACCTCTGAATCCTTCCAGGTCTAACACTTCAGTCATTGAGTTGTTAAAGGAGATAGAGATGATTTCAAAAACAACCACAACCAGCCTGAAACAATCATCATTTAGCATCTATTATGTCGCATACTGTACAAAGTGCCTTATATGGACGTAGCTGTTTAATTTTGAGATGAACCATTCTGTCCGTTAAGGATCTAGGCTGTTTCTATATGTAATTTAATTCACCTCTCAAGGTGGGCCATGTTCTTCACGTAAAAATAATGATTTAAATAATTAAACAAGTTAATACACGAGGAGTACATGGAAAGTTTCCCGCAACAGGGTAAGTACCCTTTAACTCAGGGTAAGTGTAGTGTCTACATACATTTTTGAGAATTGGATAGAGTTGCCAATGGGTGTTTCACCTGACTTCACGCTCTTTGCCACCAGCTACTCTTGGCACAAAGAACCTATACAGATAGGAGCATCTTGGTGGTGATCTCTGATTTCATCTTATTTTATTTTTCTTTTCCCTTCCCCTATGATCCTCTGTTTAGTTTCTTAAATTTCACATATGAATGAAGTCATGTAATTGTCTTTCTCTGATTGACTTATTTCGCTTAGCATAATACCCTCTAGATCCATCCACATAGTTGCAAATGGTAAGATTCCATTTTTTGATGGTTGAGTAATATTCACTTGCATACACACACACACACCACATCTTTTTTATCCATGTATCTGTTGATGGACATCTGGACTCTTTCCATAGTTTAGCTATTGTGAATATTGCTGCTATAAACACTGGTGCCCCCTTCAGATCACTACCTTTGTATCTTTTGGGTAAATACCTAGTAGTGCAATTGCTGGTTCGTAGAGTAGCTCTGTTTTCAACTTTTTGGGGAAACTCCATACTGTTTTCCAGAGTATGGGGAACCTACATACTGTACCAGCTTGCATTCCCACCAGCAGTGTAAGAGGGTTCCTCTTTCTCCACATCCTTGCCAACATTTGTTGTTTCCTGACATGTGAATTTTGGCCATTCTGACCAGTGTGAGGTGGTATCTCATTGTGGTTTTGATTCGTATTGTCCTGATGCCGAGTGATGTTGAGCATTTTTTCGTGTGCCTGTTGGCATTTGGAGAGATGTCTGTTCGTGTCTTCTACCCATTTCTTGACTGGATTATTTGTTCTTTGGGTATTGAGTTTGATAAATTCTTTATAGATTTTGGGTATTAGCTTTTATGGCTAATCTCTATGTAATGGTTAACCATGAGTTCTAAGTCAGCAGGAACAGGTCAATACTTAGAGCACCCTTCCTTCCAACAGCATTTTCGTATGTAATCCATGATGAAGGGTCTGTAATCAGTAAGTTTAGTAGAGTCTGTGTGATGCCAAATAACGGTGAAGTTTGGGTAATTAATTCAAACATCTGTCCAATAACTCATTAACAGGAAATAGTCCAAAAGTCAGCATTGGTGCTCTGTGATTCTCAGAATGGATTATATCCTTATTATAACCATATTAAAAGAGCCATTGGTCAACTGAAATCTGATAGTATTTATCTATATTTCCTCAGGTGTTTTTTTTCTTTACATTAATTGTGTTCTTACAGTAACCTATGCACTCTTTATCACAGGGCCATTGACTACTGATAAACACAGTAGTACCTTAATGTTCACGGGCTTCATCCCAGGGGGCCATTTATGTGTCTCCATATGTGTACTCCATATTTTCTACTATGAATACAAAATATATCTTTGGGTATTAAAGATTGCCTAAGTATCACAAGGTCTGATATTCTGAGACTTAACAAAACAAACCAGAAAAAAAAATGAAGTGCCATGGTTAGTTTCTTGTTCGAAGACACTAGGGAATTCAAGTTAGTGTGAGAGAAGAGCCTATATGGTTAGAGACATGGATTAAAGATATTGTAAGATGATGATAAATTTGCAATTAGTGTTCCAGAGTCCCTTAAGAACTATACCCAATAGGCGAGAGCTCTCTTCTGAAGAGGTCAAAGCCTCACAGAAGCCTTGCTCTGTTATTTGATAAAACTGTATTATCTCTTTTTTACTGTCCTCATTAGCATACTTCAAAACTGCTGTTAAGTATTTCTTCTCTGGCAAGCAGAGCATGGAAGTAATTTTCCAATAGTGTAAAGGATTTATTAATTTTAATCTTTTCATGAGTCTCTTTATATTCAATTGTGACATTAATAGGTTGCCAAAACAAACTAGAGTTAATTGTATTTAATTAAATTGTTGAAAACAAGTAAGGGTAGTTTATTATTATTGTAAGCAGAAAGCTCTATTGATGTACCTGCTTGTGTGGATAAGATCTGGTGTAAAGTTCTTTCTTCTGGGTATTATTCATCCACACAAAGCAGGATAAAAATACTGATTAAAGAGAGTTGTCATTATAATAGAATATTTGGAGGGGAAGCTTCACATACTATCTATAATCTTAAACCCAGTGCTCAGTAAATGTACTGGGGTTCCAACCAAGGAAGACAGTCTTTTTACTAGGTTGCCTGAGGGGCTCCAAGACCATCTTTTCACCTCCCCATCTTTCCTTGGAGGAGTTGTTCGATGGTGGGAAGAGTCTAGGATCTGGCTCAAGGCTTTGGTGAAAAAAAAGTGCTTCAGATGAGACCAGAAGAAATAGGAAGAACTGTACCAACAGTTAGGGATGGAGTTCGGGCAGCAAAGAATTCGAGGCAAAGATAATAGCATCATGAAGGCAGACACATAATCCGAGGAAGATCGCAATATCAGGGAAATGGCACTCCTTTGTCATGGATTAATGCATGCAAATATTTTGAAGACAGAGTAAAAACTGACTTTGGAAGAAAAAAATATACAATTTAGCCTTAAAAAATTAACTCCTTAATTGTATCTAATGTATATATACATTCAATATAGATTTTTCTTTAGTAGTTATGATGTGCCTGGCATCGTGCTAAGATGCCATAGCATTTCATTAATCCTTACACTTAACCACCGTGAAGCAGCTACTCTTATTCTCTTTTTTCCACCAATGAGGGAAATGATGTTCAGAGAATTTAAATAACTTGCCCAAAGGGAGCAGGTAGTAAGTGTGAAGCCAGGATTTGAACTGAGGTAGTCTGGTTGGATTCCAGATTCCGAGCTCTTAATGACTATACTCCTGAAATTCTTAACTTCGGCCAGTATTGTTTTCATTGTGATGGAGAGCACTGAGATGGAAGTAAAGGCCCCTCAGAATTGGCCAGGTGATACTAGGGTAACCAGTCATCTCCAAATCTCAATGGCTCAAGGCAATCTTATATTTTAGCAAAGTTCATGTCTGACTCATGATGCTGTTGCCTGACGTGGTCTAGAAGCTTGTGCCCCCTGTTATCTTCAATCCAGAATTAAGAGCAACATCTATTTGAAATAGTATTGTTTCATGGCAGAAAAAAGAGAGAGCTTTGGAGGTAAGATCAGCAAATAAACCCTTCAGCCTGAAAGTGAGACATGTCATTCTGCTTACAGCTCACTGGGCAGCTCTGGGCATATGGCTCAACCCAACGGTAAGGGGCCACAGAATGGGCACCTATCACGAGCCCGGAAGGCCAATAGTGGGAGATATCGGGTGTACAGCATGCATGGCAACCAAAAAACGGCTTAGTGGTTAGGTCATGATATTGTCTTTGTTATAGTGCTCTTCCACTCTCAGATACCCAAGTTTAGATATCTTAGCTCATGTCAGTATTTGGAGAAGGCTTTGAAAAGTTCAGTCTCTCAGTCTAAAAACAAGAGGATGATTCCGTTAATGAGTCCAAAAAAAAAAAAAAAATCAAAACACAAAGTGACACCAAGCATCCAGTTTTGTTTTGTTTGTTCACACGGAGCGGACTTTTGAATAAGTGGGCGTTACCAGGCCCAGCTCCGTAGCTGAGTGAACGTGAGGCAAACCTTTGAGACGCTGGGAGTTCCTGACCTTTTCTTCTGCTGAGTCTCTTTCCCCCAGCAAACACCTAAGGTTCTCGCTTGCTCCTTCTCTCCTTCCCCCCCTCCACCCTCTCTCATTTGTATGAAGCTAATCTGTGAACTGATTTTCACTGCTAAGAATGGTCGCCTGTGAATAAAAGGTCACAGCGTTCACTACTACACTGTCTGGGAGGCTGTTGTTTTGTTCCAATGAAACTTTTATAGGGCATATTGAGTTAGTAGGTGATATTTTTACAATATCCTTGGTATTTTTTATTCTTATTTTCATTTTAGTACTGTATCTGTTTCTAGTTGTCGGGCACAGAAATCAGTTATGGATCAAATGCACCCATTTGTCAAGGATTAATGCATATAAATGCTTTGATGACAGCAAAAGACAAAGGCTTGTGAGGGTGGATGCTGACTTTGGAAGAAAAAAATTAATGAAGCTAGGAAAAAGTGATAGCAGGGAACATTGCAGTTTTAGGTGCTAAATGACTTATTTTCAAACCCTAGGAGTACAGTAATATTATTCCTCTCCCCCTTCTTTTAATAAAGCATTATCATAATCCATAGTGACCTCTGCTGAAGAAACATTTTAGGGTGAGTTAGGTTTCCTGAGAGCTGTTTTTTAAGGTGCAGGGTTTCTCCTTATTAGCTAAAAAATAAAAAAAGGCTGTGCTGATGGGAAGAAAGAGCTGTAATTCACTATTGTGAATCTAGAGAAAGAAAAGAAAGAACTAGGAAGACTAGCTTGGTCCATCAACACTTTATCTGTCACGAATGTCATTAACATGGATGGTTTAGGAAGACAACGCTCACATAGCAGGGTTAGTTTTGTGAAATGTGGTTTCAGTGTCTGACCTCCCACCTCTTGGAAGTGGGATAAGGCTAAGTCAATTATTTTGTCAAGATTTTAAAGGACTTTCTAGATTATCTCCTTGCCACACCTGCACACACACACACACACTCCCTCATACATCGTTAAGATATACTTAAGTAACTTAAGAGTTGGAAATTACTTTAGCAAACATCCAGACCAAGCTGTCATGAGACACTTTACTTGCCTCAAAATACCCCCTGCCAAGTGGTTGTTGATTCACTGGTTGAATCTTACCACCATACTGATTTAGGGCATGCTGAATTTGGACTTGTTCTCTGGCCTAGGTAAAATACTTTTTTTTTTTTTTAAAGATTTTATTTATTAATTTGACAGAGAGAAACAGCCAGCAAGAGAGGGAACACAGGCAGGGGGAGTGGGAGAGAAAGAAGCAGCCTCCCAGCGGAGGAGCCTGATGTGGGGCTCGATCCCAGACCGCTGGGATCACGCCCTGAGCCGAAGGCAGATGCTTAACGACTGCGCCACCCAGGTGCCCCAAATTCTTTTAATTATAAAACTGATCTACCCCTGTCCCAAAACCTCTTCCTTTCATAGTTTCCTTGATCTCAGTTCATAGCAATTCCTTCCTTCTGTTCTTCACATCAAAAGTTTTGGACTCTCTCTCAACTCCCTTTCTCCAGATTTCACACTTAATCTATCAGCAAAACGATTTCTCCTAACTTCAAAATATATCTAGACTCCAACCACTTCTCACCACCTCCACTGCTGTTCCTGGGCCAAGCCACTATTCCCCTGAGGTGGATTATTACAGAAACCTATCATGGTGTTACACAATCCAAGTTTCAGCTTCCTGTCACTAGAAAGATCATCAATCAAGAGAGGAGTTTGACTGGAAAGGAGTTTGAGCTTTATTCGGGACGCTGGCAACCTGGGGAGAAGGAGGACTCTTGTCCAAAAGCCAACTCCGAGGTTTCTGCCTGGCCCAGTGGTTTTTAAAGGGGTTTAGGGCAGTTAATCAGCAAAGGGAGTGCGGTGGCCTGCAGCATTTCTTGATCAACATGCCAGCTACAGACGTTATTTCGGTGCCCCGGGCTTATGTGAGGGGGTCCGGCTCTTGTTTCCCCGATGTGTAGGAGGACTGTTCTTCCCACAAAGGAGGGCAAGGTCAACAGATACACAAAGGGAGGTCAGGAAAATCATTTGTATGATCTAAAAGAAAGAAAAACATTTTGCTGAAAAAAATTGCTGGGCTGATCAGAAAGCCAAGGCCGCTTCCAACGGACAGGCTGGCCTCTGTGGCCTGGGAAAGTTCTGATCCTTCATTCCTCAAGGCCAGTGGTCTACAAATCTCAAAGAAAGTAAATTATTTCTGTTACATATCAAGGGCCTTAGGTCAGCAAGTAAGGAGCATGTTAGCTTGGAGTAAGTTAACCCTTAAGATAGGCTGGTCTGCTTTTACTTGTGCCCCCCTACAGAATATTCTCAATGGTAAGGTTAATAAGTCAGTCAGATTTTGTCACTCATCTGTCCAAAACTCTCAGTGGTTTCATATTTCTGTCAGGGAAAGTCCATGGCCCTGCACAATGTGCCCCCATGCTTTCTCCATTATTTTGGGGACAACTAGTACTGTCTTCTTTGCTATCTCTCCTGCATCCACACTGGACTCCCTGCTGCCCCTTCGAAGATACACACATCTATGTTCGTTGGCTCTTGTCTGCCTGCAGTGTGCTTCCCCAGATATCTGCAAGGTCCACATTCTCGGCCCCTTCAACTGTCTGCTCAAATATTGCCTGCTCTGTGACCTCTCAGCTGACCACTTTATTTATTTTAATTTCACTCTCCTCTCCGGTCTTAAGATCCCCCAACCATGTTCTACTTTCTCCAAATTCATTTGTTGACTTTTAACATACTATATCATTTGCTTATTTATTAAGTACAATGTTTGTCTTTCCCCATTAGAATGTAGGTTCCATAAGGGCAGAAATTTTCATCAGGTCTGTTCCCTAATGCATCAAAAGGCACAAGAAGTCTCTTAAGAAATACTTGTTGACTGACTGACTGACTGACTGAATGAATGAATGAATAAAAGAAATTTTAGGGCCTCATGAGTTAGAGACCATTTCCTCTGTTCCCCATCAAATGGTATATAATAAATATTCATTTTTTGCCCCCACAGCCTTCAGGTCTCCATCGAAAATGAAATTCTTTTCTAGCTTCAGTGGTCTGGTCCCCTGAACTGGCATGACTCTGTTGGCCATGGCGGTGAGCATGGGGGTTGGTCTGAAGCTCATAGCCTGTGGCCAAACCTTGTGACAAAAACCTGAGAAAGTAGGAACTTATCCTCATTTTTCAGATCAGGAAAAAGAAGTGCAGAGAGATTATGGAAATTGCCCAGTGTCATTTGGCAAATGACAGAGCTGGATTCAAACCCAAGCAATCTGAATCCACAGTCTGGGCTCCTAACCACTGTCCTATACTCTCACATGTGTGTACCTTGTTTCTGGAAAGGGGTATACAGTTAACTTGTGATATCACTCATAAGGAAAATTAATAACATTCTCAGACCCCATGGAAGGCACTTTCCTGAATTTCCTCTAAGACATAGAAAGTTTGTTGTCTTTTGTGTTAGTCTGTTTCAATACTGGGTAAGCTAAAATTATTAGCTAGATTTCTGCCCCTGATACTTAGTAGAATCTGGAGGAAATTGGGCTTAGGGAAGAATATCTGGATTGTTTTAAATTCTATGGTGGGAACAGAGCAAGCTCACTTTGTCTTCCATAGGAGAGCCTTTCGGATGTTTCTCCTTGGTTATTCTTTTTCCACACTAATTGATTGTCATATGAAATGGTGCAGCTGTGGGCTGAGATAGGACTATCAGTTGTGGAACCCCAGTTTTTATTTAAACAGCCCAAGGTCACAATAGCTCTTTCAGCAGCCCTGCCTCCCTGCCAGCTCAGATTGAATTTATCATCAGGAAGAACCCCCAGGTCTCTTTCACACATGCCACAGTGAAGACACATCTTCTTCAAGTCTCTGTTTTCACAGCTGGCTATTTGGACTCAAGCGTGGCCTTTAAATTTGTCCCTGTTACTTTCCATCTTGTTAGATTTCAACCTTCATTTTGTGTTATTGGAAACTTGAAACATTCCAGTTCTCTCATCTAGTACATTAACTGGACTTACCAGCTTAATGTTTTTGAATGAATAGAGAAATCTACAAGTTAAATATTAAAAAAATTTAATTTCTCACTGGTTGTTATATGCAACTGATGAATCATTGGACACTGCATCTAAAACGAATGATGTACTATATGTTGGCCAGTTGAATTTAAATTAAAAATACAGAAAAAAATTAATTTCTGTCCATCAACAGATGAAAGGATAAAGAAGATGTGAGATACACACACACACACACACACACACACGCACAATCAATATGGAATACTACTCAGCCATCAAAAAATGAAATCTTGCCATGTGCAATGATGCAGATGGAACTAGAGGGTATTATGCTAAGCGAAATAAGTCAATCAGAGAAAGACAATTACAATATATTCTCACTGATATGTGGAATTTAAGAAACAAAACAGGATCATCGGGGAAGAGAGAAAAAAATAAAACAAGATGAAATCAGAGAGGGAGATAAACCATAAGAGATTCTTAATCATAGGAAACAAACTGAGGGTTGCTGGAAGGGAGGGGGCTAGGGGAATGGGGTAACTGTGTGATGGACATTGTGGGGGAGCATGATGTAATGAGCACTGGGTGTTACGTGAGACCTCTACCTCTGAAGCTAGTAATACGTTATACGTTAATTAATTGAATTTAAATTCAAAAAATAACATTAATAATCAATTACATAATCAACCAGTATATTGCAAATAAACTTAAATTTTAAAAAATTAATTTCTAAACATAAATCAAGCACTACCACATTCCAGGAATGGAGATAGTATGCCACTAAGCCTTCATTTTGTGAATTTAAGATGGTTTTCAAGCTGCTTCTTCCACATGTGACCTACAAGATGGAAATTTAAAAATATTATTTAGAGTCTCTGATTGTTTTAGAGTAGTGGAGTGTAATAGAAACATAATGAGAACCACGTATATAATTTAAAATGTTCTAGTAGCCACATTTTAAAACATTTAAAAAAACAGGTAAAACTAATTTTAATAATACTTTCAACTCAGCATATCCAAAATCTTATTTCGTTGGTTTCCCGTGGTTGTGGTAACAAGTTACCACAAACTGGGTGGCTTAAAACAAAAGAAATGTATTCTCACACAGTACTGGAGACCAGATGTTCAAAATCCAGGTGTAGACAGAGCCACACCCTGGGAGCTCTTGGGGGAGAATTCCTCCTTTGCCTCCTCTAGCTTCTCCTGGTTATCGGTGTTCCTTGACTAGTGGCCACATCACTGCCATCTTTGTTTCCTTACTCACATTGCCCCCTCTTTGGTCTGTCAGACCTCTCGGCCTCACTTTTTACAGGGCACATGTCCTTGGATTAGGGCCTATCAGGATCATCCAGGATAAGTGCTCCTCTTGAGATCCTTTTTTTCTTTCCTCTCAAGAGTCTTAATCACATTTGTTTTGCCAATAAGGTACTATTCCCAGATTCTGGGGATGAGGACAAAGGCATATCTTTTGGGGCACCACCATCCAGCCCACTACAGTGATCATGCCCATATGTAATCAATATAAGGACTTGTTAATGAGATCATTCTTTTTTTCTGTACTAAATTTCTGAAATCTGGTGTGTGTTTTATACTCACAGCACATCTCAATCCAGGCACTAAATTTTCAGTGGACATAATTGATCTCTATTTAGATTTTATAAAATTTAGAGTTGAAAAAGTTGATTCACATACTTGAGTTCTCCCAAGCATATTTAAAAGTTTTCTGGTAAAGGGCACCTGGGTGGCTCAGTCAGTTAAGCATCTGACTCTTGGTTTCAGCTCAGGTCATGATCTCATGGGTGGTGAAATCAAGTCCCAGAGTTGAGATCCGTGTTCGGCAGGGAGTTTGCCTGTAAATTCTTTCCCTCTGCCCTTCCCCCCTCTCTCAAATAAATAAAGCTTTTTTTAAGAAAAGTTTTCCAGGGAGAAATCAAATATTAGTTTTAAAATTTAAATTAATTAAATTAAAAGTTTATTTCCTTGGTCTCACTAGTTACATCTCAAGCTCAGTAGCCAAATGTAGCTAGTGGTTACTCTGCTGTACAATTCAGGACTGAAGTTTACTTTAATTATTAAAATTTACTGATAATATATAATAGCTTATGTAATGTAATGCTGACTTAGCCTTAACTGGCATGAAGTGTTGTCATTTACAGTGCAAGTATTTGTGAGTACCTACAGTGTGTCAGGACCTGGGAACATGGTAATAAACAAGACAGGACCCCCTGCCCCCTCACCCCCCCATAGAAGTTCCTGTAGAACTCACATTGGTTTTCTTGCCTTGCCTATGCCCCAATTGTCAGATGTTTGTATGGGATGGTAGATAAGGAAACCAATGGGAAAATACATCTGAAGACATTTGGCCAAGAAGTCAGTTTACTTGGAAGTTTAGCACTCAGAACCTCAGCAGAACCATCAGGCATGATCTGAATACCCTTCTAAGTTCCTCCAGTTAACTTCTTTTCAGGGCGTTAACTTGGTGTTTTGTAAGATGAAGAAATAAGAGAATATATTCAAAATGTCAAGACAGTGACTGTAACTGGAAATAAAATGGATAGCATTATTAATAATGGCAAACAGTAATGTCACATCAGTAAAACAAGTTATAAAGATAAAACAAGTTCATGCTTTTTTTTTTTTTGACCAACACACAACTTAATGGAGTTTTAAGCCATATATCTTTTATATAGTGCATTTTGCCTGAGAGGTTTCCCAAATAAGATGCTGATTGTTTGCTCTTAATAGCAATCCTAGGCTGAAATGTACCCTTCTTAGGATGGGAAAGGATGTCCCCTTTTTAGTGGTTTTAAAAAGACCACAAGTCAGCTCATATATTACATTATAGCAGCTTAGATTCAATACCAGAAAGAACTGCACCAACAAAAAATACTGTGGCTGTTGAGATGGTCAAGTTACTAAAACACGTTGCTGATATTTGGCCAGCAAGTGTCAGTTCTAATCTTTGAAACTGTTTCCTCAGTCACTTCAGAAGTTCCCAACCAGAATCAAGTCCCAACAAATTTTTAAGAAAAAAAAAAATTAAGAAAAACAATTTTAAGAAGAAAAACATCCTTATTTAGGAGTAGAAACTAGCTTGTCTCCATTAGGAATATTTTAATACAATCATTCTTTGGAAAAAGATTAATATTCAGTATGGACTGGGGTCTGGAATTATCCATATTGAGAAATTGATGTTGAGGTCATTTTCCTACGATGTCTGGTGTGACGAGTGTCTTGTCCTACCTGGAAGGCTTTCATCCTCCCAACATTTGTGTGGTGCTGAGCTAGAGTTTTAGGAGCCAACAAAGAAGAAGAATACAAGTAGACCTCACCAAAGGTCTTATGATGTAGTGGGCAATGCCTAAAGAATGAACAATAACACCAGGCAAGGAGAAGTAGGTGCTGAATAAAGGAACGAGGAAGAGAAGAGTCATCATACTACCTGGTGTTGGGAGGAGAGCTCTTTGGTGGAGTAGATGGCAGGGGAGTGAGCCCGGAAGAAAGGTAAGAAGAATAATTCCATGTGTCAAGTTGTTCTTATTTGGATAGGCTTGCCATAAATCTGAATGCCTTGCACAGGGTGGCCAATAATTTAAAAGAGTTGTGAATAAATGAAACAGGTGATTTGAAAAGTTTTATTTAAAAAGACACTTTAGGGGATGCCGGGGGCGAGGGCTCAGTCGGTTAAGTGTCTGACCCTTGGTTTCAGCTCAGGTGGGTCATGAGATTGAGCTCCACATCAGGCCCCATGTGGCGTCTGCTTGAGATTCTCTCTCCCTCTCCCTCTGCCCCTCCCACTTGTGCCCTCTCTTTCTCTCTTTCTCAAATAAATAAAGGAATCTTAAAAAAAAAAAAAAAAAGACATATTAGGCTTCATTGTGTAAACGTCCATCCCAAATAATGCCGAGCTAAACTATTTTTGTCAGAGGGTTAGTTTCAATGACTTGTGTCTTCGGTTAGATTTCCCATGGCCTCTATTTTCAGTCCTGAGCTAAATACTGCTTGAGTCATATCCCATTGTGATAAACCGCGCCAGAATCGAGGAGCCACGGTTTTCATACTTAATCTCTAAATTATACCTATTTGTATTTTCTTATAGATTTTCCTTCTCTAAGCTCTAGGGTTTACTTACTCATTGTACACACTAAAAATTGAGTCTTGGTATTTTTTTTTCTCAGAGATTTCACTGTTTTTAATCTTAAGCCTCATGCAGGTACCTTTATGTCTTTTCAGATATTTGGGGGGTTCGAGCAGCCTCATCTTTGCAGAACAAACCGAGAACTTGCTCGGTCCGTACCTGAGGTTCATTAGTCGTAGCTCTCAAGATGCTTTCGAGTTTTTACAGTGCTTCAAAGGGCAGACAAGTGCTCTCTCTAAGTGACTAAGTGCACGGAATACTGACAGGAGATACGCAGGAAGATGTGCTCAAATTATCAAATGACAGCAGATTTAGTCTACTGTTGTTTTGACCTCTTGCTCTTCATCTGTCCCTCTTTCTGTCCCTCACCCCATGTGAGTTGTGGATATCTAGCTCCCACCCAAAAGCCCATCCCATCCCAGGAACACATCCCAAAGAAATACTGGTTGGATGGCAAAAGGTTTAGAAGGTAACATAGGCCTTTGCTGACATAGCTTTGGAGAGCTAATACAAAGGTAATTACACCTTATAAACACAGAGAGAGACTTTGCTAACATCTTCCTTTTCAGTGCAGTCCTCCCAAAAGCCATCTGTGTCCTTGTCCATGTTTTTCCAAAGCCCAAACCACTCCTCTCCCTGTCACCTGGTCTGCTTCCTTCCCCACACCCCTTGGCCCTCTCTTTCTTCTCCTTCCCCCATCCCGGGATCCTCTGTTATTTTCTTCAGGGCAACCTTAAGCCATTTCTCAGGTATAGAAATCTATTCCTCTGGAGCTTAACCCTCATACCCCCCTGCCCATTGCAGCAGAATGATCTTCCTCAAGACCCACACACATACCCAAGAACTTGGGGGATGTTAACGCTTGTTAATGAATCATTGGTTCTGTTGCTCTTCCTTCCTCACCTCTTCACCCTTATTCCTCTGTCTTCCCCTCCTGATTTTTCTTTCCACCCCTTTCCCTTTCTGTGTGTGGTACCTTCTCATTTCTCCCAAAATTTAGTCAGAAGAAAAAACATTTATATGTATGCTTTATATAGACAGTGAAAATATATATTTACTATAAAAATATATATACATACTAAATTTATACAATAATATGTATAATTATGTGTGTGTAATTACACAAAATACTAAATATATATGTATATAATACTAAATACATATACTTAACAGTCATTTAGGAAGGTAATGCCTGGTTGTGAAACACTTTTATGATAATGAAAAAGTGACTAAATTGCCTTCAATTTTCAGCAAAAATTGACAACATCTCTTGTAATTTTCCACATTTTTCCATTGACCTAGTTGCTGTTTGATTGTATGAAATTGGGGACTCGTACATTTTTCTATGTCTGAGCTTTCATACTCACTTCCTTTTCTGCCAACTTGCTCAGCTGTTCCAATCTTCACCTTCTCCCTGTCCTCACAGTTGGGGACTGTACTTTTACTTTCAACACCTGACATATCTGGAACAATCTATCTCAAAGTCATTCATCTTTATATCTTTCTTTTAGGAGCATTGGATTAGTAGTGGCTTATTTTTAAATTTTTTTTATTTTTCGCATGTGTGTTTTTTTAAGGCATTCACAATGCAAGTATTTAGCTTCTGACATGGGTATTGACTTTGCATAATATGTGAGATGTTTTTCTTTTAAACAAGAACATTCTCCATCCAGTTTTAATACTCCTTCTGATAGCATGGTGCTTTTCTATGCATATTAGCCAATACTAAAGAATTTTTCTTAAATAGACCACTTTATTCCTTTCTAGAGAAAGTAACTGGAATATGTTTCTTCGTCAAAACCTCTTTATTAGAGGACATCTTTATCAGTGTATAAATGCTGGAAATATAGTTTACAACCTCCATGGGGTTAGAGTAGATGGACAAATAGACATTATGTTTGGGTTTCCAATAACACCTTTCAATTTAGAGTTTCCTGTACTTTTCGTATCAGTCCTTTCACAGTGGGGTGGGCAGGTAACAGTATCACTGTCAAACAAATAAGAACATGACCAGACAAAAGAGGAGCAAAGCAATGTAGTCAGGAGCAAACATAGTCCTTGCGATTCCCCCCCCCCAACATAGTCTATAGACCTTTGACCTATAAACTAGAAGCAGAAATGACCTTTGGAGGTATAGCACTGCCTACTTGCTAACCCCTACCTACCTCTAGTGCCCATGACTTAATTTGTAAATTGAGCCAAGTAAATAGTACCTTGAACTTATAGCAAAAACGAAGCCTTGTGATTTTAGCATAAAAGAAGACTTAGATCCCCTAGAACTCTTCCTTTACTGGATAGATAATGATATTAATTGTGAGGATAACGATAATCAGCTTGAGAGTAGTAATAGCTAGCAAGCAACACTGATCATGTTCCAGAGTGCCAGCACAACTCTGATCTCCTTACTCGTGTACATTCATTTAATCCCCACCGTACGCTTACAAGGTACGACGGTTATTAATCCCATTTGACATAAAAGGATCCTGCAAGACGGTTCTTCAGATCTTGCCCAGCCACATCCTATGCCTCCTACATGGCGGGGAGCAGCATTTGAGCCCAAGTAGTTTGATTCCAGAGCCCAAGCTCTTGAAGATGACCTTGAATTGACTCTACTCCAGCTTGGCCTGAAAGAGTTTCTTGACAAAAGTGCTCCTTTCTGCCTTTAGTTCTTGTGTTCCTGGCCCTGGAAAATGAGAACGTCTCTACTATCCTTGTGTGTCCTTGATGAGTAAGGATTCCTTTTGTTGTAGGATCTAAGGTCCAAAGCTCTTCTGTCCCTGTGCACCTGACAGTTTGGAAGAGAGAGAGCCTAGGAACTCTATAGGTTGGGGAGGACAGGGATGCTGGAATGAATGTTTAGCTGCACGTGTGGGTGTGCAAGTATCTGATACTGTCTCTGAAAGGAAGAGTAAAAGAAAATCTATACTCCAAAGCAGGCATGGTAGTATCTATTCATTATTGTGTATACATCCATCCATACGGTGGTACCCAGCCTGGAGACATCTTAAGGCTTATTCACAAATTCTTTCTATATCTACCTGCAGATTATGCCTCTGGGTCACCCCTCCAACATTCACAGATAAGCCTGCTGAGACAGTGGACTTTGGCTTTCCCTTTATTCCACAATGACACTTGCTTGACTTGTTTTGTTTTTTAAGTCTTTAAGTATAATCCCATTCCCAGCTCTCATCTCATGTCAGACAAGATTTTCAGAAAACAAGCATCCCTTGGATTTGTCATCTAAAATCAGACCTTTCTTTCCAGAGATGCATGGTCCAGTCCAGCCTGTGGTCTTATCAGCCCAATGGCTGCAATTTCCTACATGCAATGTGGGGGCATTTCTCACTTAGCACGAAGCTTCTATTTCCTTTATAATCAGGTACTCTATTTTTAAACCCCAGACTCCCTTTGTATGTAATTTCCTCACATGTTTCCTTAAATTGACTATTTAACATATTTGCTAAAAAGAACACTGCCCATTATAACTATATCACCACTACTACTAACTTATTTCATCAGACCATCCATAATTTTTGTTTACCTGTTTAAAAGTCCCACCTTCTCTTTCCGAGCGTCCAGGATCAAAGAGCCTCTGACTAGAAATGACAAAATCCAAAAAAACCTGGCCATACCCAGTGCTGGTGAGAATGTGGAGCAACTCCATGGAAATGAAAAATGGCACAATTTCTTCAGAAAACAGTTTAGCAGTTTCTTATAAAATTAAACATCCGCTTTCTATATGACTCAGCAATCCGACTTCTAGGTATTTGCCCAAGAGAAATGAAACTTATGTTCACACAAAAACCATACATGAATATTTATAGACGTTCTCTTCACAATCATTAACAAGGAAGAAATACTCCAAACACCCGGTAATGAATGAGAGCACGTGAACAGCCCTGTGGCACGTACATCCACGCAATGGTAACGGCACAAGGCATCACGCCCAGAGAAAGAAGCCGGACATGAAAGGCACCATTCCTGCTTGATTCTGTTTATAGGACATCCTGGGATAGGCAGAATTAGAGAGACTGAATACTGGTCAGTCGTGTCCAGGCCGAGGCTTGGGAGTAGGCATGGACTATGCAGGAAATTTGGGGGACTGATGGAAATGCTCTATAGGGTGACGGTGGTAGTAGTTACTTGACTGGATTTGTCAAAACTCATAGAACAGTTCACCCAAGGGGATGAATTTTACTGTAAGTAAACTTTAAAATAATGAATAAAATATAAAGCCAAAAGATGTCCTGGCATATTTATAAATTGAATACATGTTCTGTGTGAAGTCATGGAGCCTGTCACCTCTTTATTTGGACCTTCTGTCTTTTGAGTTGGGTAAAAGTCTATGAGTCTACCAATTTGAGGGAGCGGCAGACGCTCTTTGGAGGTAGTTGACATTCAGATAGGGAGGGCGTGGCAGATTGCTGCAAGGTCAGGCTAGTTGTACAAGCATTGGTGAGGGCGGACCACTTACCTTTATTTTCTTCATCTATCTGTTCTGCCCCCAAATCTCATCCCTTTTCTCCCAACTAAATGTTAGAGCATGAAGTCTGCTTTGTGGATTCCCCCAAAAGGTATTGACTTCTAGGGCAATCCCTCCCATTCCTTAGTTGGTATGGTGTCCAGAAATCCAGAAAATTATATAACAAAACCATTTCTTCAAAGAAGAAGAACCTGGAGGCACCTGGGTGGTGCAGTCGTTGAGCATCTGCCTTCGGCTCAGGGCGTGATCCCAGCGTTCTGGGATCGAGCCCCACATCAGGCTCCTCTGCTGGGAGCCTGCTTCTTCCTCTCCCACTCCCCCTGCTTGTGTTCCTTCTCTCGCTGGCTGTCTCTGTCAAATAAATAAATAAAATCTTAAAAAAAAAAAAAAAAGAAGAACCTAGTCTGTTGTCATTCCAAAAGCAGTAAGATTTTGAATACTCGTCTGTCACATTGAATTTCGTTTTTATTTTTTCATTTGTACAATCATTCATTTACTGAGCACTTATCCAGCACCACTGAAGTGCCAAGTCCTGGGTCAGGAACTTAGGAAGTAGCACTAAGTCCTGCCCTCGAAGTCCACAGTCAGGTGGAGTGGACAGATGAGTGCCCGTTCGATGCAGCATGGTGACTGCAGCGGTGGCAGAGAGCTGGGAGGGGCAGTGATTAATTTCTGGCGGGGGGAGGTCAGGGAAGAATTAACAGAAATCACCGTAGCTACACTAAGTTTTGAAAGATGAGTATATTTTTTTTTACGGGCAGAGCAAGGTGGGTGAAGGGCACTCCCCGCAGAGGGAAGAACAAGTAGAAGGCACTGAGGCAGGAGCAAGCAGAGTGTATTCCGGGAAATGCAAGTAGCACAGAATTGCTGGAAGGTGACATCTAAAGGCGCTTGAGTCTGGAGATGATGCCGAAGACTTGATGGCCAGGTTTGCAGGGTCGTGTATACCGTGCCGAGGAATTCGTACTTTCATCTTGCAAGTCTGTGCTGGGTAACCCACAAGCCACAGGTCCCATATGACTCTACAGAAGCCCGCAATCTCGTTTCAGGTTGAAAGATTTGGAGAGCTACCCTCTTGTTGTTGTTTTTCAAAAACATCTAGGTATTAACTTTTTATGTGTAAACAGCTTCACCCTTTCCCGATGACATTCTTGTATTCAATAAAGGAGGTAATCCATTTTTGGAAGAATTTACAGTACTTGCATGAGATTTGCTAAAAACTATTTTCAGTGTTAGTGGGAAAACATTCAGCCCGTAAGTATTCTAATCTTTTCCTGTGGTGGGTGGAAGGGATCCTTTTAAATGGTTTTCAGAGGGGGAGAGACACAGTGAGATTTACATTTTAGAAAGATCACCCTAAAGGCAATGTGGAGAGGGAAGGTCTCTGGCAAGATATATTTTACAGCTCTGGAGTCTCAATTTTAAGCGAATCCTTTTTAAAACATCTTGTGGCCAGACAGGACAGAGGAAGAAAAACATATCCTCACTGTATGCCATTCTGGGCAAGTGGGAATGCAATCCCCACAAATTTGTGTGGTCTCTCTCCTTCTCTCTGACACAGACGAATAAGGAAAAGAAACACAAAGAAAACCACAAAGAACCTTTCCATATAATTGCATAAAAGCCTGATGTCACTTGAATTATTATATTATACATGACTGTCAACGGATTGTGCCATTAACAGACCACAGAAGCAGCAGTAGGAAATTCCAGAGCAATGCTGAATTTCGCCTACCGTATATTTAGCTTAATGTACTCTTGTTTTGCTTTGTGGAATACTTTACCATATTTTATCATAATTTTAAAGACCATCATTGTCACATTTAAGAACAATAGATCACGGAGTCTGAAAAGTCTTCCTTATGCCTTTTTAATGAGTCACTTTGGGAAGGTGATGGGAAAGAATCGTTTTGGAAAATTGAGACAAATAATTAAAAGCTTTCGAAAACCAAAGTTTTGCGTCACATGGCACTCCGGTTCATGTTGGGAAGGGCTAATTTCGGTATAAACAATGGGCAGGCCAATGAGCTCAGTGTAACAACTTATGAAATGCTTTGCTTTATCAGTCCTCTGTTCTGGACTGGAAGCTGTAGGAGGCCAAGGGCATGTCTCTCTCTCTACTCAGCTGAACCCACAGCTTTTGGACCAGAGGACGAAATCTAGCAGAAATACGGGAAGTAGAAATCACAGGAATGTATGATGCTGGGATGGCTGCAGTCTTGACCTAACCACTGGGTGCTTCAAAACACTGGTGAGATGAAGGAAGGGTCCGCTAGAAACTGCTATGGGTCAGAGGGAGATTGCTCAAACCTTCTGAGTTACAAGTCCTTTACAGTAGAGGCCGTCTCTTAAAAAAAAACATTGAAAACGACACACAAGGGTCACTGCTTACAGGGAAACATTTACATTAAATGTGGAAAAATAAACAACTCTAGTTTCTTGTTGATGTTTAACCAAGATGCTTTTGAATGAACCTCACACCCAGACGTCATTACTGTGGCCATTTCATTCTATAACCTCGCATCTTCGTTACAATGAGTTCATGTATTTGTTTTTGCGTTTTCATGAAAATGGGATGCTATGGTACCTACTTCTTCGTGGCCTAATTTTTTCTACTGATCTACAAATATCTGTCTACAGTTCACATATGACTTGCAGTGTGCAAGATTCTGCATTAGTATCTTACATCGACAGACTGTAAACTCTAGATGGGCAGGAACTATGCCTTCCTGGTCCTCAGCTCTGTAACCCGGGGCCTGTGTCAGCACTGGTTGGTTGATGGCTACTGTTTTTGTTTGGTTTGGTTTGGTTTGGTTTGGTTTTGTATTCTTTGCATGGTTTCTTATCTTCTGAATATACCATCATTCATTTGTTTAATCTTCTATAGTTAATCTCAAGCTTTTCAAAAAAACTTTTATGTGAATTCCGGTATAATTAACATACAGTGTTATATAAGTTCAGGTGTCCAATAGAGTGATTCAACATTTCCTTACATCACCAGGGGCTCATCATAAGTGACACCTTCATCCCCATTACCTATTTCCCCCATCGTCCCACCCACCACCCCCTTGGTAATCATCGGTTTGTTTCCTGTAGTTAAGAGTCTATTTCTTTACTACTGTCTCTCTCTCTCTTACTTTTTTCCCTTTTCTTGTTTGTTTCATTTCTTAAATGCCATACATGAGTGAAATCATATGGTATTTGTCTTTTTCTGTAGAGTCTTAAACCTTTTTTTTTTTTTGAGTCTTAAACTTTTAATGTTTTCACAGGAGCATCTATGAATCATTTCACTCATATCAGTATTAGGAATTATACATACAGAATAATACATAAATATATTCACCATGTAAAACTGGAAACATTACAAGTAAGGCCCAAGTACTCGTTACCAACCACGTTACCTGGCAGGGAGGGTCATAGTTAACAGTGGATTTGAAGCTTTCTAGATCACTTTCTCAGCCTTTCCATAATATATATGCATTCAGAAGAGTATATACTGTTGTCACATGAATGTATTTTATGTAAGTAATATAACGTTATTCTTATTATTCAACACATTTCTGCCCTCAATGATTATGTTGGATTTCATCTTTTTTTTTTTTTAGACTGTGTTTACTTATTTATTTGAGAGAGAGAGCACACATGAGTTGTGGAGGAGGGGCAAAAGGAGAGGGACAAGCATCCTCCCTGCTGAGCAGGGAGCCCACAGGGCATTTAGTCCTAGGACCCTGAAATCATGACCTGAGCAGAAGGCAGATGCTTAACCGACTGAACCACCCAGGAGCCCCTGGGTTTCATATTATACAATGATGGACAATTCATTTTTCTTCCTTCCTTCGTTCCTTCCTTTCTTTTTCTCCTTCTCCTTCTTCTTCTTCTTCTTCTTCTTCTTTTAATAATCCCTATACCCAATATAGGGCTTGAACTCATGACCCCAAGATTAAGAGTCACATGTTCTACCACCTGAGCCAGCGAGCTGCCCCCTCTTTCTTATTATTTTAAACAAATTTTTGGTGAAGAGCTGCATTCTTCCAGAAGCACACCTTGAAACAAGGATCGAGGGGCAGATATTTCATTTGGAGGTGATTGGTGATCTCATTGCAGGAAAGACCACTAGGAGAGTGGCGAAATAAGACAGGAAAGGGAGGGAAGCCAACAGTGTTGCTTCCATAGCAGATCATTGTTTGGGACAAGGGAGACTCAGTCCCATTGTGGCCTTTTGGGGGATTGTGTAGAGCATGACTTAGAGAAGTCCTGTGAGAGGTATGACGCTACCAACTCCAACTTCTCATTGGCTGTGGGTTACTCTTGGGGTACTGACCGCACAGCACTTCTGACATGCCCTGCGATTGGGCTGTGCAAGCCCCTACGCTCATGTCCATAGGAAGTTCTCAACTGGGGGCTCACCATAGGAAGCTGGGGTGTGCGAGAACATTGCTGAGGGTGTAGACAGGGAACAGAGAACATCTGCTACAAGATCCATGTGCCATCTTCTTGTGCATTTGTGTCCACATTTTAATAAGGATTTGGGGGGAAACAATTTCAAATTATTCTTTTAACACTTTTACCTGGGCTCTGTGTCTTAGTTCCTGAGTTTTCTTATGAAAAACGTTCACTGCAAGGCAATCTTGCTCACCTGCTCTATTGTTCAGTTCCACGCATAATTGTTTTATTCCTCTTAAGCGTCCTCTCCTGCTGAGTCAGCCATTCACTTTAATTGTCTTGAAACATTCTCTGGCTCTCCTAATAAACAATCCAACTCTGTAACATTTTCCCAGGGGAGGGTCACTGCTCCTATAGGTGGCTTTCAAGTGAATTAAGTGAAGAAACCCAGTCACTGCTTTAATGACTCTGAAGCTGAATGCAACCTGTGTGTCCAAGAAAATGTCTTTTTTTTTTTTTTTTTTTTTTTTTTAGCACTAAGCGGGATGTGTTTTTGCTGGTGCTCCAATGGTGGATTAATGATTTACCCATAGCTGCTACAGCTTCATCTTGAAAGGGTATGATGGCTTCCTCCAGTCCAGTGGCTCACAAAGCGTGGTCATCAAACCTACAGCATCAGTGTCACCTGGGAATTTGTTCAAGGTGCACATTCTCGGACCCTCCCTCCCTCCACATCTACCAAGTTGGAATCTCTGGGGTGGGACTTAACGATCTGTTTTAACAAGCGCTCCAGGAGATTTTGATGAGCACGAAATGTTCAGACCCACAGTTGTAGTCATTTATAATTTACATATGTCCAAGTGTTTGTGGCCAATTAATTTGTATAAGATAAAATTTCTTTTTTTGAGGAAAAGAGCAAATTCCTACCATTTTTAACAAGTTTTTCTTCTTTAATAACACATCACTAATGAAGGTGCCAGTGCCCTCAGTCTCTTCAAATTTATGGCTTATGCAACTCGGCAAATACAGAATATTATTTTGAAAATCATATTAAGTCAATGCCTCTGTTTCTTCCAATACATCAAGGATTATTGCAGTCATACAAATTGGTTATCTCATGATTATATCTTTTAAATTATTTTCATAAAATGGCATGATAATATTCGCAAGTATTATGGCTAGTAATTATGAAGGCATGTGTTTCTCTCTAAAGAAATCTATAATTCAAAACCAAAAAACTTTTATTCCAGTCCTCCCCTTCCTTTCCTTCCTATGTCATTGTTCACCCCATAGTGCCTTGCTGAGGTTCCCCTACATAACACACATTCTTCTTACTTGTAAAATAATCTGGTTAAAAAATAATGAAACTAACTTATTCGGTTTACCAAAATTCAGTTTGTTTCATTATTTTTTAGCTGGATTATTATAACTCATATAGATTATTTCATGCATCTTCACTCTATCTCTGTGAAGGACACATTTTTTTGTCTCCCATTTTCCCAATAGGAATAACCTAAATGTGGAGAGCTTCAGAAAATGAACTTGGATTGAAAAGTTTTGGAAGCTAACGTTTTGCTTGTTTCATCATTTGGTCTTTGAAAAACATGTATTGAGTGTCTGCTGGGTTAGGCATTATGGTAGGTGCTGGGGCTGTGTGGGGAAATAAGACAGACGCGAGCAAGCTTCCAGTCCAAAATGGGCAAAACCCGTATTCCCTGGTACTCTCTTCTCCGCAGACCAAGATTTTCCCAACGTTCTGTAAGAGTTGAACCTGTTGCTTCAAAATGTATCTTATCGGGAAGTTCAATATCTAGAAGATAAAATTTGAGTTACTCTAGTGAAAGAGAGTGTAGTGAACCCAAGAATGTATGGCCCATTGAACAGAGACATGGTTCGGAGTCTTCTAACCTAGCTCTGGACCTTTTATATAGCATGGTTTGACAGGAGATTGTAAACATCTATCACAGAGAGCTTTTGCTGGACACCATCAGTGTTGTCATCATATTCACAAATTTTGAATTATTTTCCAGTATTACAAAAATTCAGAAAAATCTAGGGCTCCAGCCTTTCCAGAAAAATTGGCAGCTCTGGTTACAGGTAACCTTCGTTTTCCCATAATTAGCTGGAATTTATCATAGACCCCACCACTCCCAGTTTTATGATTGCTCTTCTCTTATTCTAATTTATACCACCTGCCTTGAGTTTGTAGGATGTTTTGTTCATAGTCTTACCTTCCTATCTGAGAACCTAAACAACATGTACTATTCACACTTATTTGAGATGATAATAATCCTTTACATTCGTCTAGTTATTACATTCCTCTGAGTTATGCACAGTACATACTGTTTTCAATTCTAAATAATGGAAACATTGATTTTTATGTGTTTATATTTAAATGGCTATCCTAGTGCATAACCTAGATATAGGTGTATACTCATTTAATTCTCACAACACATCTCTAAGAAGAAAACTATTTTTCTCCTGCTTTACAGATGAGAGAGATACAGAGGCTGGTAACTTTGGTTCGAGTCTCCAAAACTTCAGGTGTACATGAATTCTCACTTTAATCACCACTTATATTGTGCTATTCTGAGTTTAGGTGTTAACAGGAGAGTGCAGTGTTTTCTATAAAAAAAAGTAGCAAGTTCTGACTTTTGCCCACCATTCACTCTGTACTACTTGCTGGAAGGGGAAGGCAGTGATGTGGAGGGAAAGAAGGGATGGCTAAAATTGTCTTGTCAAAAATTTCTCATTTTTGTTCACTTTAAATCCACCCAGTTCCCTCCTCTGAATCTCTTTAAATTCTTCTATTTGGGGTGAGTGAAGAAGTGTTTTTTTAAGAATTGATTGAAAGATTAACTTTACAAAAGAATTTCCCTTTAAAAGTAGAGAGCTCTCCAGATAGAATAGTCAACAGTATTGATTTTCTTTTTTTTAATAATAATTTTTATTATGTTATGTTAGTCACCATACAGTAACAGTATTGATTTTCTAAGAAATTATTCATAAATTTTTATTTTTGGTGAAATATGTATATATGTACTTTAATGTATTTTTATGAAAGATAATGAAGAGACAAGCCAAGCCAAAGCACACAAGCATTTAGTCTATTTCAAAAGCTACTCATTTCCTTTAATAAATATCAGAATTCTTCAAAGTAGGTTGGTTTTTCTTTTGCTACTGAAGAAAAAGCTGAATCTACAACATGAAAAATAAAAATGCAAGTTCATTATTCATAGAATTTTCTATGAGTTCTTTTTCTCTGGCCTCTAAAAGTAAGGCTAGAGTTTTGCTTTTCTTTCCCCTCTGAATCCTTAAAAGAGGCTGGGGCTGCTTGTAGGATTTAAACTATTTTTTTTCTCTCCTAGATTTCTTTCTTCTTGGGTCATTCTAATACATAGGCTCTTTGATGTTGCTTGCCAGAGTCAAAAGCTGCCTACATTGTTGCTGATGGAATTTATTTTAGAGTATGTTATTTCTGAGAGAAGCATATGGGAATTCTTCAAGAAAAATTCATTCCTGTTTTCTGATCTCGAACCCCTTCCCCCTCTTTCCAGCCACCCTTTTCACTCAGACATAAAGGTGAGAAAATTCATAGCCCTGCATTTTAGGATTCTGCTCTTTGAACATCCTGTATGACAAACATGTCATGCCTTAGATTTGGATGGGAATCTTTTTTATCAGTTTGCTAGTTCCTTCATTTAATAATTCATTCCATTTCTTTCTACTTCAGGTGCTCAAAGTGTTATGTACTCCTCCCTTTTGTCACTAATGCCCATTATATTTTTGACTTTATTTTTGGTTCTCTGATTACTACGTCATTCTTGAACCCTGCATCTGCATTGTAAAGTCAACAAGGGTAGGGACTTCTGTCCTTTCATTGCTCATTTGGAAACCCTAGTATCTAGTGAAGTGCTTATTAAATATTTACTGAGTGAATACAGGGGTAAGCACATTCTGTGCTCAGAATGTAAAATCTGGGTAAAATCTGAACCTTCTAGAGTGAGCTGGGGGGCCCTGGATAATACAGCCTCCAGTATTTTCCTTGACCTCATGTCCTACTATTTTCCTTCTGCCAACTTTCCTCTAGTTTTGAGCTGTGTTCTCTTATGGTTAAAGAAGCATACATACTCTCTTCAGGGAAATCTCATTATTTTACATTGATATTTTGATACTGACAGCTAGATAAGAGATAAAAAGGGAGAGGAAGTATGGTGTTTAAGAAACAACATGGAGTTTTGGAACTTAAAAGTTCAAACCATAGACCAGCCACTTACTAGGTGTTAGACTTTGAGCAAGTTTTTAAAACTTTCTGGATCTCATTTCTGAGTCTCTAAAATGGGAATAAAAATACTGTTGTTTTGGAAATGTTGTGAGGATTACACATAAAATGGCAAAATGCCTGGCATATAGAAGTTTTTGAGATAGTAATCATCATACTCAGCTAGTGCTGAGTACCAAATACCACATAATCACAAGGCATTAAATATTGGCTTCCCCCCCCCTCATGTTTCTGTGACTGGGGGCACCTTACAACTTATCTTAGCTGGCTCACTTATGTTACTAGGAGTCAACTGATCTTGGCTGGGAGATTTTCTCTGAGCTGTGGGACCAGCCAGCTCAGTTCACTATGTCTCACATGAACACTAGAGAGGGGAAAGATATCACGGGTGATTTGTATTTCTTTTGTATCATTTATTATTTATTATTCAGCTCCCAAATGATCTCTTAAGTCTTTTTCAACTCTCTAATTATTCATTTTATTAGTTTTCCAAGTCTTATTCCATTTTGAAAATGAAGTGCAAAATTAACAAAGGAGAACATTCTTGTCATGAGAACACCTTGTATCCTAGAGAAGGTCTCATTCACACATGATTATGAACTGTAAATAATCTGAATAGTGTTCTAGTGATATTGTCATAAATCAATTACTAAAGTTTTGGGAATTAGTTTAGTGACAGGTTTTAATTAACTTGCCCCATTGGCAGCATATTTTCCCTAATAAGTTTACAGTTCCTTTTAGATTTATAGTAATTCCTTCATTTTTTCTCTTCTCTCCATTACTTATGTAAGCTATATTCCCACGGAGGATACTCACTTTTGCAACCACAGTGTTGGATGGCATACAGTTATTTGGCAGTGGTTTTCAGGATTTGAAACAAATCCATATCTTTATTTAGTTTCTGTACTACATGAAAAACTGAAATGCAGGTCTAGATAATTTTTTGGACTTGTCACCTACGATAAATAAGTTTATATTTAAGTGACTGATTGCAGAGTATAAAATAATTCATCCTCAAAACAAAGACGTGGTAAATATACCCTTGAAAGTATTATAGCTTCCTTAATCCCAGAATTTACTTCTCCTTCAGATAACTCTGAAAGGGTGTGACATGGGAACTATCCCCTCCTTCAGCACAGGAAGCTTGTGTACACATTCAAGAGGGTGTCATCTGATGGTGACATCAACTCACATACCTAAACCCCGGTATGAAATAATTCTGAAACAATCTTCCAGTTGAAATAAAACACACAGAAAATACGAGGGAAAAAAATCAAGAATGGGCTCATCACAAAGAAACAACAGAGTAGTCCACTGATTTTTCCTGGAAGGCCACAAGGGAAAGTTTCTTTTATATGGGTAGCAGGTACTTTTAATAAAGACTGAAAACCCTCATCTCTGGAATGCACTAGAATTAACAGATTCTGGTCTTTCTTTTGGAGTGCCATGTAATTTCACAGGATTCAAACTGCAGTGGGAGAAATGTCCCTTTCTGGTAGCAGCCAACTGAGTTGTTTAAACAATTTGGTGACAAGGAACAGAAACTCACTCAAGTAATGGAGACAGGGATATATTAGATATATAGATATATTAGAAAAATTTACATATAAAGAACCACAGAATAAAACAACCAGGGTTCAGGAAGATACCAATTACTGGGTGATTCTGGATTTATAATAGCCCTGCAAACTTGAGAAACCTAAGATTCTGACTCCAACACTTTATTTCAAGAGAGGGGGACTCAGTTACTGCCAGGGCCACTCAGATTATGTGAACGCGTTAAGTTAGCCAGGTGTTTATAAGGGATGATGGCTGCAGCAGCCATCTTTTGACCATGAGGCAGACGCCAAGGTAATTGCAGAGAAATCAACCCAGAGCCTAGATGTCATAAAATCACTAAGGTAACAAAACTTTGACTGCCTTATTTCCTTTCTTCCCACTTTATGAAATATACCTGCTGTTTTTTGAGTACCCTGTTACTGCCAAATAGAAGCATTCTGGTACCTTCTCTCTGAAAATTATTAATACTGAATAATATTATAGTTATGGTTATGCGAATGTATTGGGCAAGACAGATACACATGGGATTTATGAACCTTGCAGATGGGCTTAAGGCAGGGCTGCCACTTACAGTTACATAGATTTTTCACTGAGCAATTCTAGGGAGTACCAATCACATGGTCCACAATGTATAACTCCTATGTGTTGACCCTGGCTTAGTTCCTCATTTTCTCTTTCTAACCACTCATATTCCCAGAAATTTCCTTTTTATAATACATAAGTTATTTAAAGAAAATAAACCCCAACTCTTTGCCTAAAGTGCCTAAGGTAGGAGCAAGTGGGGGTCTCTAATGAAGCAGGACTTTTCCCCTTGGGAGGAGCTTTTACTCAGCCACCAGGCAGGATGTATGCATGACGGGCAGTGTGATTTCAAGGCCTCTCATTATATGAGGACTGTAGGCTGCAGATGAGGAATTATGGTAGTGGAAGGTCAATCAAATGTATGGTTTTGTTGTTTGTTTGTTTGTTTGTTTTAATCCCTAAGAGAAAAGAGAATGGTAGTCTGTTTTTCTACACTGAAGAGGAATAGAAATGTGATTTGTGTTGGTGGGCACACAAGAATTCTGCATCTCAGTAATAGGATCTGGACAGAGCTTTCATATCTATAGAAGGCCTGGGGAAATGGTAATTCTGATTGTTTACTTGGAGCTTGAGGGAATACTTTGGGTAAAGGCTGGTAATGGAGCACAAGCAAAGAGAGTATATAGATGTTACTTTCTAAGACTAGAGAGAGGGAAGTTTTCCTCTGTCCTTCTCTCTTGGGTATTGGCACAGAAATTGAGTATCCCTCATAGATAGGGAGGGGAAGAAGCTGAGAGAAGGCATTGTGTGTGTGTGTGTGTGTGTGTGTGTCCCCTGAAATGACTTTTATCTCTCCCCAAATGAACTCTGAGATAGCGTTCATGATTATTTATTTCTCCTGCACCATAGAGAAAGGAGAGCAGAAATATCCAGATTCCCCCCAAATAGCTATTACTTTGGAGTGTTTTGTTTAAGAACGTGGACTCAGACCCAGATGGCCTGGTTCAAATCCTGACACCACCAATCACCAGCTGTGTGAATTTGGGGTAGTCACATAACCTCTCTGGGCCTCCGTTTTCTGCTAAGAAAAATGGCATATTTTGATGTTAATTCCCTCAAACACAGACTCTGACATAGTAATTCAAGTGCAAACCGTTTATTTGGGAAATGTTTCCGGGAAACATGGGTTGGAAGATGGGGAAGTAAGAGAAGGAAAGGAGAAAGTCAGTAAAGGATGCTTTATCAAAACACTGGGGGGAACTGGGGACTCAGGTTGAGTGCAGAAGAGACCTCAGATTTATCCCAGTCCAGGAGAAAACTCTAAGAAATTTATCACTAAACCTTGATGGTTGCTTATGTGTCATTTATTTCCTGGCACTTCCCAATCTCCCTGTGCTTGGGCCAAATATGTTCCCAAAGCAAGGGAAGAAAAGCCCTCAGTGTGTAGATGTGAAAGCCGAAGGAATATGGATATGGATACGGGCTGGATACTAACAGCATCTGCGACAGCGCATCCTAATACATAATTGGGTTCCTCTGAGCATTAGATGAGTTTACATGTGCGTGCTTAGAGGCATGCCTGGCACATAGTGAGCTCTAGCTCTGTACTGGAGCCGTTCCTATTGTTGTGCTCAAAACAGCCCTGTGGGTAAGAGCCAGGGTATGGAATTGGGCTGGATTCAAGTTCTGGCTCTAGCACTTACCACTTGGGAAGCCAGATTCTCAGTCTCTAAAGCAGGGGTGGGCATCAACAAACTTCTTGTGTAAAGTCTAGGTGGTAGTTTTTCATCTTGGTGAGAGCCCTATGGTGTCTGTCTTGACTACTCAACTTGCCTTTCTAGAGTGAAAGCAGCTTCCGAGAAGACATAAATGAATGAGTATGACTGTGTTCCAGTAAAACTGTACTTTCTAAAACAGGTGGTGGCTTGGATTTGGCCCATAGACCGTTGTTTCTCCCATGAGCCAAAGTGTCTGTTTCCACCGCTGTCTCATGTGAGATAAAGAACAGACCTTACTTCACAGGAGGCAGTAGAACATGGACATTAAAAGTAGAGGCTGTGTCAGTCTGCCTTGTTTCGGACCTCAGCTGGTGTACTTTTTGCTTTGGTGACTTTATGCAAAGCACTTATTCTCTCCAACCTTCATTTTTCTCATCTGCAAAATGGACATGATAAGAATATCTGCCTCCTAGAATTCTTGTGGGGATGAGATGAATTACTCCACATACCAGGCTTAGCATAGTGTGTGGCATATGATCAGAACTCAATAAATGTTTCACTACATTCATTTTGAATTCTTCCACTGCTCTGCTTTTTCATTGGAAGAATCCACTGGAATTCTAGGGAGGAAAGATAACAGGACAGTTCTTGAGATCCTTGCTAAGATTTGGATCTGGCACAAATATTGACTAGTTACATTTGAATAAACTATTAGAACTGCAAGGGCTTAGATCAGTAGTTCTTAAAGCTAGAGGTGATTTGCCTCTCGGGGGTCATTTGGCAATATCTGGGGATTTGTGTTTGTTCTAACTAGGGGAGAGGGGACTCCTGGCATCTTGTGGGTAGAGGCAAGGATACTGCTAAACATTCTACAATGTGCAGGATAGTTCTGCACAACAAAGATTTATCTGGGCCCAGATGTCACTAGTGCTGAGATTGAGAAAATCTGGTTTAGATTGGATATGTCACTTCTGAACTTTTACTCTCTAACATTTGGTACTGTGCATGTCACAATATTTCACATGATTTTTAACTTGTCATCATGATTTGTCAGTTCACAGGCTTCAAAAAGATGCATAGAAATATTTTGTCAAGATAAATAGATTTAGGTGTGGAGTATAATTTTTTTGAATGACACTATCGTTTTAAAAAATACACCAGGTGCCTGGGTGACAAAACCACATACTTCATTTTCTTCTAAAACAATTTTAACTGTTGAAGAATCTTTTTAACAATACAAATGATGTTCTTTACATTCTGTATCTTTCTATCAATCTAGGATAGCATTTGAGATGATAAAGGACAGCCTCCCAAATCCATCATCTTTGTTGTGATTTAAGGAAGACTTTTCTCCATAAATTACCAAGGTATCTGGCAATGAGAAGTGTGCAAGGCTATTATTTATACCTGTTTAACTCTCAATATTATGACAGCAGGATTTTTGAAATGGACTATCCCAATTCAAAATGCTTTTTGTTCTGAATTTCACCACATTGGAGTGATTGTTAATAGCTCTTCACTGTCGAGAAATCACCATGAACTCTTATTTTTAAGTGTTGAGATCTTCTCCCAACTTGACAGAGGAATCTGCTAGAGATTTTTTTATTTTAAAAAATCTACAGCTCTAAATAGGCTGTCTCCATCAATACATCCCTTCTCAATGACAGCATCTTGTTTTTGGCCTCAGCTTGTACCTGAATCTCCCCATATTTGCATGACCCCTTAGGCTTTCCAACGTCCTTACACTTTTCTAGCATTCTCCCCTAGTCCATGTGGAACCTTTGGGCTATGAAGAAAGGCATCTTTTACTCTGAGGAAATAATCTCCATAAAGCAGGACACAGAGTTTTGACTGGGAGATCTTAAAATGTGTACAATTTGTACACTCGTACAGGGCATTCCTAAAAGTTATGTCGTAACCAGACTTGTCCCCCAGCTTTCTATCCTGTGGGATCATCTGCATTTATTTTGTACGTTCACTTATTTGATCATTTATTCTTCCAGCCAACAAATATTTGTGGAGTTCCTTCTCTGTGCCTGACGTAACAGTGAACAAGACAAAGTCTCCTATCAGGTTCTGCATTGTGTCTAGCATTACCTAACTTTCAAAAAGGTAGAACCATGACTCCAACACAAATACAAAATGAACACACATCAAAGATTTTATTTAACTCATTAATTAATGAGGGAGCCAGTTATATTTAACAACTGGTTCAAGTGAGAATTGAATTTCCGAAGATTTATCATCTCCACTGCACCAGATTCATTTGTGTTGCCACAAGCAGGGCTCCTTTGCCTTGCTCTCTAAAGAAAACATTGATTTCACCAGCACCATCCATAAATTAACTTTTTCTTCTCAGAGTTGCAAAATAGACTGGTGAAAGACGATGAAAGGTATATACTCCCATAATTGGATTATCATTGGAGGATCCCTTAGACATCATCTAGCATTCTACAGCAGTTAGCTTTAGTTCATTAAAAGTCTTCACAATTTCCCCTAACCCTAGCCTAGACAACTTTCAAATATACAAACATTTCAGATAATGAGGACAGAAATAAATGACAGAAATAAAGTAGTGTGCTGTTGAAAGAGGGTGCTTGGGTGGTGGGTGGGACCTTCTTTAGACAGCAGAGCCAAGGAAAATCCCAAGGAGAATTGTTTCAAGTAGTACTCCGAGTAGATTGCCTATTTAAATTTAAACAGATGGGATAAGGACCTTATTCTACAGGTGACAGTGTCCATGTTTAAGGCCTGAGTAGGCTGCCAGTAGAGGTTCCTGGCACTTTTTCCAATAGCAATAAAAACAGAATCATATCTACCAACTAGTCTCCTACATCTCTGTGCATTCCTCCTCCCAAAATTTGCTGTCCCTATTTTAATGTATGTATTTATTTTACTTTTATCCAATGGAATCTGTTTCTGCTCTTTATTTTGCAAAATTTTATTTTACAGTAATTTGTGTGGCATAGGATTACCCAAATGGCAAATTAGGCTTTGAGCAACAAAGGGAGACCAAAAAGGAGAAATTTTTTTTTTTTTAAATAATATTATATTTTAAAAAGTAGCCATCAGATAAAAGAGAACTTTGTCTAGACTTTATCTATTTGAAGTTTTGGCATGATTTTAATTTTGATTAAGGTTTGCAAAGCCAGGGTTTGCAAACTACGGCTTGTACGGTTTGCAAACATGGGCCAAATATAGCCCCCTGCCTTTTTTTTGTAATTAAAATCTGATTAGGTAACAGCTACTCTCATTTGTTTACATATTGTCTGTGACTACTTTCACATTACAGCAGCAGAGGTGACCATTTGTGATGGAGACTGTGTGACCTGCAAAGCCTAAAATGCTCATTATTCAGCCCTTTGTGGGCAGAGTTTTGCCAGCTCCCGAGTCACAAAATTGGTCGGAATTAAGCATTTCATCCATTTGTTTGTTTGTTTATTTATTTATTTATTTATTTAACAAATATTTAAAAGTAGCTACAATGTGCCAGACAGTGTTCTAAGATCTGTAATCACAGCATAATGGGAGACACAGTTTTATGATTCAGAAGCTTTTAATCTGATACTAGATTATTTTGTTTTCTTCTTTAATTTTTAAGATGATAGGTGAAAGAGTGTGCTGCAAAATTTTAGTAGTGAGGTATTTGCCTCCAGGTTTTGGTCTGGGTGCTCCCAAAAGCCGACTCTCACGTAAGGATTTGGGTGTGAACATTTTATTTGAGCTGTCAAGGACACACCCCCAGAAAAGGAAGGGAAAGCGATCCATAGAAAGTGTATTCCTAAATCACCTGCCACATCGGGTGACTGGGACTTAATCCCAAGGGGAAACTCTGGGAAATGTGTAAAACACATACCTCAGAAATGGCCCACCCAAGAGACAAGAGAGTGGGAATGTTTGTACACAAACTCTCAAGAGTCATTAATAGTGGCATGCTTGTGTGTGTGTGTGTGTGTATGCGGAAGTGTGAAGTGTGTGTGAGGTAGGAGGAGGGAGTTTTAATTTCTTAGCATTTGTGGCTTTCCTCTGGTGGGATATGCCTTGATATCTAGAAACTCTCCCTCATCAGGGGTTTTATTTTGCTTCCCTCCCTTACCTCTCAAGAGCCATTACCAAGCATGTTTATCCAGTTCCCGCAGGTACTTATTAGTCAGGTCCTAAAACTCCATTGCCGAGTAATTCTTTTCTTCCTGAAACAAAGTTGGTACTCTTCAGTGACGCTTAGCGCTTGTTACTGACCCATGTGGGAAGATGGGGCAGGTCTCTAAGAAAAAAAGTATATCATCTTGCAAGGCCTTCTCCCAAGCGAGGCCTCTGCTTGGTCTCCAGGCAAGGAAATAACATTACCTTCTATCCATGGGACATGGGTGACTTCTGCATCCCAGAGGTCCAGAGGAATCAGAGAGTTCAAGTGTCTAGGGTGCATTTACCCCAGTGAACCTATCCCATATCTCATGGTCCCCCGTTTGCTCCATGAGCACCTGCCTGTAACAGAGCAGGCTTGTCAGGGCTGTGACTTAAACATTCCCTACAATGATTCTTTTACATCAGATCCTGGTCCTGATTTCAGCATGATCTTCCCTCAGCCTGCAGAAGATGAGTTTCTTTAAATGGTATTGGAGAGAGATTATGGCTTTCCCATTGTGCCTTGGCTTGGTGTTCAGCTCACTTGAACTCTGCCATTTTCTTTTTTTAGCTCACTCATGGTACCTGACACAACTACCCAATTCCACGGCCCTTCATTGGCCATTGCCACCATATCTCTCAAGTGTTTGAGACATTGTGCAAACCAGTGTAGCCTCTCTTATCTGTCCCATCCCAATGCATCCTCAAGGGAGACTTTTAGCAATTCTGGTATCACAGCACACCATTCCACTTGCTACCAGCAATGGTGATTGTGTTACCATTTTGCCACTGAACAGCAGAAGTCAGTTCCAGATTTGTTTCTTAAGATGACTTTGTGTTCTAACAACGGTGACAAACCCATCCCTGTTTGTCTAGCAGTGTCTCTGGTTGTAGTACTGAAAGCTCCATGTCCTGAAAAAGTCCTCAGTTTCAGGCAGATGTAGGATGGTTTTTCCTGCACTGCCTTAGTTTTAAAATTGAAAATCCCCCTAAATCCTGAGCAAACCAGTCTAGTTGGCCACCCTATTTCCAACTGTCTTATTGCCCCCCAGGTGGATCCTGAGGTTGATCCAGCTTTGTTTGGGAGATGCAGAAAATAATATGATATGTTGAAGGGCAGATAGCCAGTCAAGACAACATTAGTAAGCCGGGTACCACTGTGAGCAGTCAGATCCTACTTCCATGGGAAATTGGGAAATAGGGCAAAACACATGCACCAGCAATTTCACAGTAGAGAAGGAAGGACATTGGGAAGTTGACATACCAGTTCCTCAGAGTCCTTGGGAAGGGCTACTCCTGAAGTGTGTTAAATTCTGGGTACTTCTAGCCTGTTCGCCAGGGTCATGGTATTCTTATTGTAGTTTCAGAAAAACAAAAACAAAAAAACATTCCGGCCAGGGATGCAGAGGTTGGCAGCTGGTATTTGACTGGAGACACTGAAAGATCTGGAAGATACGTGAGGCAATTTAACATTGGGTCTTCCTACCCCTGGCAGTACTTGGATCCACTGATGACCCATGTTAAGTTGACTTCATCATAGTGAGGGGGTGGCTGGCCAAGACTCACAACAGGAGGTTGAATGGGGAAAAGCTACAGTCCTGTCTGTTAGACCTGAGCCACAATTTCTGTCTGTCATCTCTTCGCTCTATCGTCTATTTTAGATTGCTCTCACCCTTGGCCAGCAATCCTGTCAGTCTCTATTTTCCCCCCAATGAAGGTAGAGCATCCTTTCCTGGGTCAGAGTCAGCGTATAGTCTATAACCCTGAATTGGGAGCCAGGGATAGAAATGCATAGTTTGCAGATTTGCCACTGTGATAACTCACATAGTGTCTAATGTTTTATAGCTAGAGATGTTACAGTTAGTTATATCTTGTGGCCAAATCCCTTGAAACAGCTCCTATATCCACCCAAAGCCAGCGCCCTGTCATTAGTGTTGGAAGAGGTGATACCATGTACATTCCTCCCTCATTCTGTTGCTGACCACACATCGTTTTACTAGCTTGATGAAACAGCATCAATTTTGCCACCTCACTTAAACATGGATCTTTGTCCAGAACAGATGGTAAGGATGGAATCAATTTGCTCCCTTTCCATTTTTATATATTAGAAGCAGTTCTTTAGTTGGTTGTAATGTTATAACTTGGCCATTGCAGGTGTGGAAGGCAAAATAATTGCTTTCCCAAAGATGTTCGCACCCTAATCCCCGTAACATATGAATACATTTCCTTACATGGCAAAGGGAACTGTGCAGATATGATTAAGGATCTTGACATGGGGGGGGGGGGTACCTGGGTGGCTCAGCCGTTAAGCATCTTCCTTCGGCTCAGGTCATGATCCCAGGGTCCTGGGATTGAACCCCGCCTCGGGCTCCCTGCTCAGCAGGAAGCCTGCTTCTCCCTTTCACACTCCCCTTGCTTGTGTTCCCTCTCTCGCTGTCTCTTTCCGTCAAATAAATAAATAGAATCTTAAAAAAAAAAAAAAGGATCTTGACATGGGGAGATTATCCTGGATTTTTGGGTAGGCTCAGTGTAATCACAAGTGTCCTTGTAAGTGAAAGAGAGAGGCTCTAATCAGTGTCAGGGAAGGAGATGTGAAGATAGAAGCAATGGTCAGAGTGATATGATTGTGGCTTTGAAGATGGAGAAAGGAGCCATGAGCCCAATAGTGAGGACAGCCTCCTCCAGCAGGAGAAGGCAAAGAACAAATTTTCCCCAAGAACATCCAGAAGGAACACAACCTCTCTAACACCTTGATGTTAGTCCCGTAAGACCCGCTTCAGACTTCTGACCTCCAGAGCTGTAAGAGTATACGTGTATGTTTTTAAAACCACTAAGTTTGTAGGAATTTGTTACAACCACAATAGGAAACTAATACACAGGGTATAAGAGCTCGAAGCTATGGAGCTAAAGTGGAGGCACTGATGTTCGGAGCTAAAAGAAGAGGCATGGATGTTTCTTTTTCTGGTGGAATTCTAGTGCAGATATTAAAAATCCAGTAACTGAATTCACATTCCACGGCTCTACCACTTAATTGCAATGTGACCTTCAGAAAGTTATGTAACAGTTTCACACCATGGTTCCGTCATCTGTAAAACGGGCTTTGTAATGGTATGTCGCTTATGTCATTGTTATGAACATTGAACAAGATCAACTACATAATGCATTTAGAAGACTTCCTGGCATGTAGTAAGAGCTCAGAAGCATTGACTATCAATGTGGTGACATCATAAGGATGATTTTATGCTTATGATGATCTCATAATTCACAGAACATTCTCGTATGTATTAGTTTAAGCTTCAGTCAATCCTGTGAGATTGTTTCCCGCTTCTCTCCCTCACCCTTTTCTACATAGACTCAGAGGATCTGGGAAGGGAAAATGGATTTGCACAAGGTCTCCGAGTCATTAACAGGCACAGTTAAGAATACCTCATAGCCCGGTGCTCTTTTTCACTTCCGGTTTGATGTCGGGAATATCATGAAATGAGTGCTGAATTCCAGAGCTGAAGGACAAACATGTGTGCCTGAAAAGTGGTGTGTGCACAGCCTCGCAGGCTGAGTGTCTTAGAATACAACTGCGAACCGTGTACCGATACCTAGTTAGACTTAGAGACTTTAGAGTTTGATTACTTTTAAATGAAAAGCCCATTGGGGGGAAAAAAAGGCTCATATAATTTTCTCTGCTGCTCCATCTCGGAGTATAGTCACTGCCTGGAAAGCTAAGGTCTGGTGGCAGAAAAATGCCCCCCGTTGAGAAGTTTCGGGATCAGAGGCTACCCAGTGATTGCCGAAGCTGGAACCAAATTGGGGAGATGTTCACTATTATATCCAAAATCCACACGTGCTGAGTGAGTAATACATAATTGTGCCTGTCACTTTCAGGGTGTGAATGGTATCAAAGTGCCTCTTCCTGCAACCTCATATTTACTACAGGAGCTGAGAAAAAGTTTTGGGGAAAATTCATGCTAATGGCTTGAAGCACAGGACCATGCAATAAGGACTATTGGACTAGATGCCATTTCTAATCATAGCAGGAATAGCTAATGCTCGCTGAGTGTTTGCGAAGTGCCGGGCACTGTAATCCTGCTATGTAAATGTATATAAATACATTTATTCCTCACACCGACCTTGCAAGGTGGGGACTAGTAGTTATCTGGTTTCATACATGAAGAGATGGAGGCAGAGAAGCTAAGTAACTTGCTTAAGGTCACTGAGTTAGCAAGTGGCAGAAGTGGGATTTGAACCCAAGTGACCTGGCACCTTTCCTACTCACTAGGAAGTTACGTTGGAATGTAGAGAACAAACCTCAGAGACCTCAGAGAACAGCACGGAGGATAGATGAGGTTTTTGTTTGTTTCTTTTGTTTTGTTTTGTTTTAGAGAGCGAGCCCAAGCAGGGGAGGAGGGGCAGAGGGAGAGAGGGAATCTCAAGCAGACTCCACGCCCAGCACAGAGCCCCACGCAGGGCTCGATCTCATGACCTGGGGATCATGACCTAAGCTGAAACCAAGAGTCAGATACTCAACCGACTAAGCCACACAAGTGCCCTGAGGATAGATGAGTTTTGAAAGCAAGAAGAGAGGATGCTGGGTAGAGAGTACAGACCTGGTGAAGGTACCATCAGAGTGTCCCTAATCACTGTGGAAACAAGCGGCACTCGATATATGTTTGTGCAATGACAGAAGGGGGCCTGGGATGTAGGGAAACAAATTGAGAGAAAAGTTCCCCCGGATAATCTTTATTCCACAATTTACCAAGGGCCAGCCCTAACTAAATAAATTAAGATTCAGAGGAAATAAGGTCTTTGTAAAAAAATGTGCTTGTTTGATTTACTGACTCCGTTGGGAATTATTAACCTAATTGCCATGGTGGAGAGAATGTAATTGTTTTTACTTATAAGAGCACCTGGGCCTAAATTGCTGGGTGCAAATAAATCTATTTCTGTGAGGCAGCAGAGGGCTTCTCGGGCTTTGTTCCTGGCTTCCTCATCTGGGCACCAGGTGAACCGGCTACTCACATCCTATTCAGGAGACTAAAGTGGGAGAATTTGTTCTGGATACTTAAGAAAGTTTGCTCCTTTGCTCATCACGGCTTGCCCAAGCAACACCGGGAAAGGAAAGTTTGTCTTTGATGCCTCCATATTGTCCTGTAACCTACATGCTCCACTGCCTCAGAAGTCCATCACTGCAACCGTGTGTGTGTGTGTGTGTGTGTGTGTGTGTGTGTACATGCATACCACAGCTCAAATTACCTCAGTCTTCCTTCATCTGGGCTCTTACGCCTGCTGATTGGACTGCTCACGTGTAGACACTGGGTGTACAAATGGCCAATGCAGCTTCAAGTCGTTGTTACCCCCAAGATGGGGGGGGGTTTACTTCAAAAGATATTGTTTGAAGCTATGACTCCTTCCCTTAAAAGGCTGAAGCTGGAATGGTAGAATTTCAGACAGAAAAGCTGGAGGGTGCAGGAATATTCTGGACCAGCAGGTGAGATGATGGGCCTTTCACGAAAATGGAGGGGTTGTATTTTTATAATAAACTCCCTTTTTGCATATGAATAGTGTTTTCTGGCCCCTGTGAATGTGGAGAAAGCCTTTCACCAGGACTGCTCCTAGACCAGCTCTCTCTGGGGAGGGGGGGGCGTCTTTGTCATGGATGTCAGGCCCATATGCCTTAGAGGAAAGATAAAAGAGTTGGAGGGGCGGGCTGGAAAGAGACTGTATAATTTTATTGAGCAATATTTCTTCTTTAAATGGGCTCATGGATAATTCAATTAGCTGGCTTTTGATTGCTCTTCTTAGCAGGAAAGCTCTATATAATGAAAATGTGGATTCTTCAGGTCTTACTGTCACAGACCATCTTGTCAGGATGGATGATTCAACTTGATCCCTCAGTGCGTTTTGACACAGGTTCAAATTTGTACTGACTACATGTTTCTCTTTAGTGTGCCTGTGCTCGCACATGCTCTCTCTCTCTCTCTCTGGATGTTTTTTTCAGCTTTGTTTGGAGAGAGAGTTAACAGCTGTAGAAAATAAATGTCTATTTCAACTGAGTGGACAGTAGCCAGTGAAGAGACAGGGAGACACTTCCCAGCAGGAAGCTCCGTGACATGGTACGTGTGACTCTGTCATTCTCATCAATGCTCTGTACAGATGGCATATATCTAGAACTGCAGAATTGGAGGACATTTAAATAAATGTCTCCGGTGGAAAGAGGTTTTGCAACTTGATGATCAAAATGACCTAAGTAAATTAAAAAAAAAAAAAACCCAAAACAAAAAACGATGGTGCTTGATAAATTTCTCTGTTCATGTGGACTTTCCATAGCAAGAATTGTACATTTAATTCCATTCCTGTGCCTCAGGTGGGTAGGAAAAGCAGAATAAATCCTGAGAAAGGAGACTGGATAAGTTCAACGTGACGGGGTCGTTTCTTTATGAGAAAAAGTTACAGCGGCACGGTGGGAGTCAGCGTAGGGATACTAGTTCTGAGTAGAAATGGCATAGCCATGTGCCAAATTAGAAAGGGGCGAGGCATGATCCATGTGACTTGTTTATCACATCCTTGAAAACTGAGGGTTTTGCTCGAAGCTTGAAAGTGGTGACTTAAGACTAGAATAACGGATGCATTTTGCACAGGCCATGAGCACTATCGATCGCGTGCAGCAGCTTGGAAGAGAAGCAGATTCCAAAGAAGAGCAGATAAATAAGTGAAGAGTAAATGTAGTTGTTGATTAAAGTTACATTAAGAACATTCAGGAAACATCTCTATTTTTGAAGATGAGGTCATCTTTCTCCACAAAACACCCTTCAGGGAAGGAGGGGGAAGTGGAAGCCCTGTTACAGCAAAATTTCTTTCTTTTTACGTTCCCTGGATGTATTGCATTTATCCGTCATCTAACTGGCATTTTCCTCTTTATGGGCAAAGGTAAAAACGATACCTTCAGCAATATAGTCTCTCCTCTCAAATTCATGGTAGCAGTTCCAGTGCCTCCAGCAAACACATAGTAGGCACAAGAAATTGATACCTTATTTTGGAAGCTGCCAATTTATCTTTTGCTACTACATTTCTAACAGTCAAAACCCCTTGGTTGACTGTCACTTTTTTTTCTTGAACACTTCCGTCTTTGTGTAGATTGGGTGGTCTCAAACCAAGATGCTTCAGAACAGGCCAGGGAGGCAAGTCATATGGAATATTGAGATGAATCGAGGGGACTTCCTAGGGAATGGTGGGGACTGTGGCAAACTGGAGGTCATATTCCTTTGTGAAGGGAGGCTGCTGCTACTCACTTTCAGCCAATAGTTGCCATGTGGGGCTGTAGACCCAAAGTTGTGATTCTATACTAATATTTTCAAGAGATGCCAGAAATATGGTCAAAGAAGCAAAGGTTTCTGCCATTTGAAATAATGTATAGGCCCTGAAATACAACATTGTGACTTCTAAAGAATAATCTGTTGAGGGGGAAATCAATACCAAATAAATAAACAGCAACAGCAAAGCATCAGCAAAACAAAAAGCAGGTTCTTGACCCAACCAACTCAAATAAAATCAACAAGTAATTAGCGTCTTTCTGTATGTGTAGGCTTTGTCCACTGAAAAATCTAAACCATAAGGCAAAATATGTACTCACTTCTAGGCGCACATTGAGAATAGAGGCAAATATTTCAGTTTAGAGTAGAAAAGGATGATTCATAGTGGAGGTAATATTTGACTTATGATTTGAAATATGAGTATTATCTGGTTAAGAGCAAAAAAAAAAAATAAGAGGCAGTCCTAATGAGTTGAATGAAGGGAGGGAAAGCCCCATGGTACGAAAAGTTTCCATCTTCCTTCTTGAGACAATGGCAGAATTACTTTGATTTGAGTAAAAAGCTTATGAAAACAATTACTTGAAGGCACTAGTTTTTGAGAGTTTTAAATGGCAGGCAAACGTGTATAGGCTTTATCTTCTAGTAGGTGGTTGCCAACTCAAATGTCCACAGGAGCCAGGCAGGTAACCAAAAAAGAAAAAAATATTTCGGAGGTGGGGAGGGCACTGTATCTAGATGAGAAACAGACTCAAGTCCAGTGGATTACTGCCATGGGGAAATGCAGTGCCAGCCTTGCCCGTGAGGAGTCTAAAATCTGGGTTTTTATTGGAAGTTATGGTTTTTAAATGTTGGCAGCAAATTCCCATTAAAAAAGTGTGAATCAAAGCTTATTTGGAAGCTCATATGTAACATGAACCTAGAGCTGCTAGGTGTGGGGGTGAGGGGGATGAAGGTTACTCATGTCCCAGTCCTGAGTCTACATTCTTTCCCTTCTTGAGCCAAGGGTGGGTCTTTCACCTAGAGTGTACATTAAATATAAGTGCTATCTGTAATGGGAGACCATTGAAGATATAATAAACTTGGCATGCCCTATAATTACAAATATGTAAAAAAATGCATGCACATGGACAAGAAGCATAAAATGAAAATAGTTTTTGTGAGTAAAAAGATGATTTCATTTCAAATGTTTCCTAATTATAGTGTAAAATTTAAATTAGGAAGACATTAATTAAGAAATCTTTTTAGAAGTTTAGAAATTTTTTTCCTCCAAATCAGTAGTTTAAACCTAAGAGCATTCAGGAGGTATGTGAACCTGAAAAAAAAAACATAATTACATCTTTATTTCTATTATCCTCTAATTGAGGTGTAGCATTTCCTTTCATTATGAAATAGTTAACAACCACAGAAGCATAAGCTGTACCTCTGTGACTTTGTCACCAATCCAAATCCCAGGTATTTTCATAGTGTTGAAATGCCGATGGCTTGAAACGAAGCTTATTACTACAGATACTTCGAAATCACAGTTGTTAGCAGACCCGCGGCTGGATCATGCTCTTCAGTGCATTAATAAAGAAGCACATATACAATTCTACTATGTCACATGTTTATAATATAATATTTCACTATAATTAGTCCCCTTTTTAATCCCATATCTTATTTTAAGGTTTAAAAACCTTACTCTGAGCAGGAGTTCATTGGCCTCACCACGCTTCCAAAGAGGCTCATGACATGGAGAAAAGTTGAGAAGCCTTGCTCTAAACCAGTGTAGCCGTAGATAAAGAAGGGACTCAGCCTAGGAGGAGTGACGCTAGGACGGCTTTCCCTTCTGCAAGCTTTCCTACTTGGGATAAGGACAACCCTTCCAATCAGAGTTTCCTCATAGGAATTCAGGAGTAGTTGGAATCATTTATCCCTACGACACAGAACAAAAATGAATTTAAAAATAAAGCTTTTTGAAGACGTTACCGTACCGAACTGCGTTCTTGGGTTCTCTCAACAATGGAAATTGACAAGAGGTCTTAATGGGACCTCCAGGCAAGGCTTTGCTGGGACCTGTGCTTGGGTACAGGGAGCCAAGGGCGCAAAGAGAAAAGCCCTCAGGCTGCTTCTCCATGGAGAGCTCTGGAGCGGTCCTCAGAGGCCTGAGAGTCTTAGGCAGGAAAGGGTGCTGTCTAAACAGGTAGGGATGGGGATTTCTTTTGTGCTTGTGCACTTAAAAGCCAGGCTTCTTGATGCATCCCATGCCTCATTAACATGTTAAATCTCCACTCCTGGGTGTGATTTTTAGTGTTCTACTGAGAGGGAAAGTAGGTGAAAGGTCAGTGCTGGCGTCCATCTTGGCACAGACTGGTTTGGTCTGGCTTTGGCAGTCAAGGTTCCCTTTATGTGAATATCCTACTTCCACATTCCATGAGATCTATTACTTAGGAGGAAGGTGGCTCAGCAATTTCTTCTATCGACCTAGCCAAAGACCAGAGTCCAGTCCCTACTCTATCTCAATTACATTGCAATATGTAAAAAACAGGGTCAGGGACAAGTTGGAATTGTCTGTAGCCCATCAAAGCAAAGAGAGAAAAACATGATGATGTTGGACCTAAAGATGTTCAAGCTGGATCATGTAAAAACCATGTAAGAGCACATTTTCTCCAAAAAGAAAAGCATCAACATTCTGGCTAGTTGCTGGGGGACGGGGAGGACTCTCAGCTCTTTGAGAAAAACTATCTTCAGAAGCATGTGTTTTCACCTGTGTGGTGATTAAAGGACAGAGTTTCCATCTCCCATGGAAATGTACTGACTGTGACCAAATTAGCTCTGAATTTGCTATTATTTAAATGCAGTTTCTTGTATTTATTAAAATGAAGTGACTGTCATATTGAAATTGAAAAGGAGCAGTTGCACATGCAAATTATTTCTAAAGTTCAACTGCTGCTAAATGAGTCGCGGTGCTCCTAAACTTAGAAATGCTTAACATAAATTATGACCTAATTAACATTTGCATGGTAATCCGGACTTCCTACAGCTTATTCTGCTAATTAACACATGACAAATGAGCACACATTAATATTTTATTGTAACATAACTTGTCCAAGAAAGCTTCTTAACTCCTTGGAAAACGTTTTGTGTGGGTTTTTTTCTTTTTTCCATTTTTTTTTGCCTGAGAAGTATCCTATTGTGGTTTATGCCATTATATAATTTTGATGATAAAATGGCTTCGTGTTGTAAATTTCATAAGAGACACAAAGGTGCAAGCTCTAGGAGTGTCTTTTTTTTGTTTGTTTAAATTCTTTTTTCCTTACTCTCTGGAAATACCTGCATTTTGAGAAAAAAATTGCCTTGATATGTACCTCTTAGCTAGTTATCACTTGCCATGGTTAAGTGTACATTATATACTCATGATGTTGTCTCCTAGAGCTGGGGGGTCATGAGGAAATCCAGACCCATCAAGGGGAGCAAATGGATTATAAGGCTATGGATTTTGTACTTTGCAAGTGGCTTCCTGTTGGTCATATATTCAATGAGTTTGTGTCATCTTCTGTCAATTACAGTAGCCCTCAAATGAGTTAGGGAGGTGCTTTCATCTCCAATAGGGACAGAAAGCAAGTATCAGTGTCCATTGTAACCTTGATTGTTGTTGGGTTGCCGTTTTTCCGTTTTGATGAGTTTTCCTGGCATATTATAGGGGTTTTGGTTTGTTATAATTTCTTTTACTTAGGATTTTCCAAGAATGATTGCAAAGTGTCTTCTTACCTGAGCATGTAAATTTGAGCATGTGCTCTTTGAGCTCTGCGAGAAGATTTTTGAAACTAGAATGAGAGGAATGGCTGTGATGGGCAACGTCCTGAATGTTTTGGAAGCACATTACAAGGGCACCTCATAAGTGATTGAGAAGGTGCCTAGTGTCTTGCCCTCTGTTTAAAGATCTCTTTGAGGTAATTGAGTAACCTTTCCTGCTTAATGCTTGAATCATAGTCATGGTCTTCCAAACTTATTGCTTTTGAAAAAAAAAATTTAAGGATTCATTTATTTATTTTAGAGAGAGAGTGAACATGACTGGGGTGGGGGGGAGAGGGAGAGGGAGAGAGAGAATCCTCAGGCTGACTCTTCACTGAGGCAGAGCCTGACGTGGGGCTCAATCCCAGGACCTTGAGGTCATGACCTGAACCAAAACCAAAAGTCAGATGCCCAACTGACCAGGTGCCTCTACTTTTGAATATGTTTTTACCCACACTTCTGTGTTGGATATTTTCCCTCGCACCAACTAATTCTTCAAATTTGGGGGTGTCCTATAGTTCAATTCACTTCCAATGATAACTATCTAGAGTTAACACAGACCTCACAGGTTAAGGTAGGACTACCCCCACTTCACATACTAGTCGCAAGTTCCAGGCCTCCTGTACTTCTGATTAACTGGCTACAGGTCAGAGTTTCCTATGGTCCCCTCTTCCAGGATCCACAATTTGCTAGAATGGCTCACAGAACTCAGCGAAACACTTTACTTACTATTACCAGTTTATATACAAATGATCAGCCAGTTAAAGAGGTACTAAGGGTGCGTTCCAGAAGGTTCACAGACACAGGCGCTTCCATCCCCATGAAGTTGGTGTGCCCCACACTCCTGGCACAAGAATGCATTCACCAATTCAAATGCTTTTGAACCACGTTTTTAAGGGATTTTTATGGAGGTCTCATTACCTACACATAATTGATGAAATCGTTGGTCATTGGTGATTGAACTCAGTCTCTAGCCCCTCTCCCTTCTTTGGAATAGGGATTTGGGGCTGGAAGTTCCAACCCTCTAATCATGCCCTTAGTCTTTCTGGTATCCAGCCTCTATCCTAAAGGTATCTACGGGCCCTGAGCCACCAGTTATCTCATTAGCACACAAAAAGATATTCATCACTCTGGATATTTCAGGGGTCCAGGGAACTCTTGTTCCAGGAACGAGGGATGAAGACCAAATATATATTTGTTATTATATCACAATATCATGACTGTTGACTTCCTTCTACTTAGAACTCACAAAAGATCCAATTAAAGTGCTGGAGAATGCAAATTGTGAGTGGAGACGTGTATGTGTTCCATTTAATCTATTAATAATATGTATGTGTGTGTGTATTTCTCTTTATGTGTCGAGGGATAGATATAGACGTATATACGTACGTGCATATGTAATTATATAGATGCACATATATGTATATATCTATGCATCTATCTATCTAAACTGGAAACAACCCAAATGTCCATCAACAGGTGGATGGAGAAATAAACTGTTTAATATTCATACAATGGGATACTACTTAACAATACAAAGGAATGAACTATCGATACATGCAACAACATGGGTGAATCTCAAAATAATTGTGCCAGACAAAAATGAGCACATACTGTATGATTTCATTTATATAAACTTCTAGAAAATATAAACCAATCTACAGTGATAGAAAGTGGATCAATAGTTACTGGGGAGGGGGTTGTAAGGAGAGATTTTAGAGGGGCAGGAGGTAACTATCTTGACTGTGGTAATAGTTTCACAGGTGTGTATATATATGTATTAAAATTTATCAAATTGTACACTATTTACAATTCGTTTTATGTCAGTGAAGCCATATATGTGTCTGTGCATTTGCATGTGTGTGCACGTGTATTCCCATTTCTGCAAATAAAGAATATTAGCTCCTTGGAGACAAAGGATTTTCTCTTTTACCAACTCTTAAATTCCCATCACCTAGAATTGTCTCTGACACTTAGTAAGTGCTCAGTAAATATTTGTTTAAAAATAAATAAATGCAAAAAATAGGTATATACCTCTCTGTAGATATAAATATTCTGTTCCTTCTTTTGAATGTGTATTGTCTAAAAATTATTGTCATTTTTTTTCTTTCTCTCAATAGAGTAGGAACATTTCCAGGTGGCTCTGGAAAATGTAAAGCAAACAAACAAACAAAAAAACCCAGGTGATGAAGAACGGAGCAGCACCCAGTCACACGAAGTAAACAGGTAGAAGAAGAATCCAGCTGTAGGTTGAAAGACAAGATTAGATAAATATTTCATGAGAGGAGCTGACCACAGAGAGTTAAAGTCCAAGTTTCAGCAGAGGAAACCTCTGTGATTCTAGGAACTATGTAAGATTATAAAAAAGCATCAAGAGGTAATAGTAAAGGCAGGATAACCTGGGACCAAAATTTGATGGATTCAGGGCAGAGAAGAGAAGAAAAATACCAGGGAAAGAACTGGAACTGAGGAGGAAAACTCAGAGGGTGTTGACAAGCTATATGCCCTTCATGATTCTGGATTTCTGTCAGTGGAAGAGTAACAGGTTTCCTTGAGGCACGTGGTCTTAAAGGAAACTTAAATAAAAATAGTCATTGGTACAGAGTCTTCAATATGGTACCGGGCAAGATGGTCAACACCACATAGAATAATTGGGAAATAAATTTTCTGGTTAGATTTGATTTGGAATGAATGGCACAGAACTTCATAGTAAAATAATTTTTTTTCCCATGGTACTGGCCAGGATTCAGGTTTGAGGATCAACAGTGAGATTATTATTAACCCAAATCTACTTTCTTATGATATCTACATTTAGGTCCTTGTTTTACAATCTGTAACCATCCTAAATATGTCTTTTAAATGGGTTGCTCTGAGCCATGTTTCTTGTCTTATTCTTCTGCAGCTGAATTTGGATACTAAAGTGCGTGGGTTGGTAGGTAATAGAAGCACTTAGGTTTAGAAACAAACACATTGCCCAGCACATATTAGACATTTACACTATTTGTAGAAACAATGGTTTTATAAAATTGTTTTTATTGTGTTATTGTTGCAAGTTTGGAATCTGCATCAATATTAATCATAAATTGTTAAGCATTATGGTCATCCATGAATGAGCTTTCCTTCCTTTCTCCCCTCTTGCCTGCTTGCCTGCCTTCCTTCCTTCCTTCCTTCCTTCCTTCCTTCCTTCCTTCCTCCCACTTACACAATGAGCATTTATTGATGGACAGTTCTGTGCTACATATTGTGACACAAAGTTGAGTGAGATCCTGGCCCTGCCATTGAATCCCTGGCAGAAAGACAGATGAATAAACAGTTATAAATAGGAATATAATCCTTCTAATAAAGGAATTAGGAAATGCTTAAACTAAAGTGTGGCGATAGGAATGACTATTTGTTTGTGACCAGCATCACACTGTCTGTTGCTTCTTCTGATAGTTGCCATCCTCCCAACTCTTCAGATGGCAGCAATGCCTATGATAGCCAGGTGATACAACTCATTGCAGGTCTCCTGGCTCTGGTCACTGGCTACTAGAGATTAAAAGCTAACCTATACTAGGCAAACACTTCTGAATTAAAAATAGTTTTAGGGGTGCCTGGGTGGCTCAGTTGGTTGGGTGTCTGGCTGTTGGTTTTGGCTCAGGTCATGATCTTAAGGTCATGGGATTGAGCCCTGCATTGTGCTCTGTGCTGAGCATAGGGCCTGCTTGGGGTTCTCTCTCTCCCCCCTTTCTCTTTGCCTCTCCCCCACCCGTGCTTGTTCTCTCTCTCTCTCTCTCAAAAAAACCGAAAAAACAAAAAAAACCCAAAACATTTTAAATCGACTACTGGGGGTGGGGGCGCCTGAGTGGCTCAGTCGTTAAGTGTCTGCCTTCAGCTTGGGGCGTGATCCCAGGGTTTTGGGATCGAGCCCCATATCAGGCTCCTCCACTGGGAGCCTGCTTCTTCCTCTCCCACTCCGCCCGCTTGTGTTCCCTCTGTCTCTGGCTGTCTCGCTTTCTGTCAAATAAATAAATAAAATCTTTAATAAATAAATAAATAAATAAATAAGTAAATAAATAAATAAATTGACTACTGGATGTCAGGTAAGTTAAATAACTGGTTTCAATATGTGATGCATATACAGTAACACAGCATGGAAGGAGATTCGAGACTGTGCAATACCATGCTCACAATGTCATTTTGTCCATCAAGCACTTTAATGCACTCCCCATGCGGTTAACTTTATTGTAGATCTTCTTTTGTAGAATCAGACACCTATTTCTAGCACAGACAGATTCCTCTTGTTTATGTAGCTGGCTATTTCTGCTGTTCTGAGTCTTGAGACATCACAGTATGACGATGCTGATGGCTCTAAGCTTTTAAATCTTTAATCACTCCAATTCCTGTACTCGGGGTCATGTTACTTAAGTAGGCGCCACTATTCTCAGGAATAGAGCTGCTAAAATAAAAACGTATCTGTGTCTTTTCTTCCCCTGTGGTTTAGCCAAAACAAACCCCAAAGAACATGAAACTGGAAACCACAAACTTCTTATTTCCTCCAAAATTATTCTTTGCTCATGAAAGAACCCATGTGTTATGGTTTTAGTAACATGCTTGCTGTCTCCCTTTTTCCACCTTATTTCGTAGTAAATGGCAAAGTTATTCTTGTGTATTCTCTATGGATCAAACAATAACAAAGAAGCAATAAAGATAATAGTAGCTAACACTTTGAGCATTTCGCATGTGAGACTCTACAAGCTAAGTACCTTACACACATTATCTCATTTAACTCCCCCCATTGTTTCACCTAAGAATACACTATAGAGGTTGTCTGTAACGCAGATTCTTGTCTCTGCCCTTAGAGATTTCAAAACAGTAGGTCTGGGGTTAAGTGCAGGACTCTGCATTTTTTGGATGGTTTTAAGAAAAGGAGTAACTTGAACCCCAAAGTTTTTAACACATATGTTGGATCATTCTGATGAAGGTGTTCCTAAAACTGCCCTTTGGGAAACAATGGTGTATATGTCATATAACAGATAAATCGCTAGGATGGAAAATAAGAGCCTGGGTCTGCCAGTAACCGTGTCTTATTAGCGGAATAGGTAGGGTAATAACTGGTAAATCAGGGAAGGCTTCCTAAAAGAGGTGAAATGAAGTGGTAAGGAAGGGAATTCTGGAGCCAGGCAGCCTGAGTTCCCATCCCAGCTCTGCCACTTGCTAGTTGTGTTACCTTGAATAAGTTACTTTGTTTTTCTGTGTCTCAGTTTCCCCTTGTGTAAAATGGGGATAAATATAGTACTTGACTCATGTGGTCATTGGAAGAATTGAATGTGTTAATACCTGTAATTTGCTTAAAACGGTGCCTGGCACATTGCAAGTGATATTTAATTATTTCCTCTTGTTATATTTTTGTTATTCAAGGGTATAATCCTTGAGCTGAGGCTTAAAGGATGCGGAAGAGTCTACCAGGTGAATGACCAGATGTGGTATTAGCAGGTAGCGTTTCCAGCAGAGCAGACATTATGCATAAAAGCATAGAGATGAGAAACAGCCTCATGTTGCTAGAGGAGAAAATCTGGAATGTGAGGCTAAAGAAGGAGGCAGGGTGACGGGTCCCAGAGTCCCTGGGCTTATATTGTGGATTTTAAAGTGATAGAGAAGTTTCACAGAAGTATCACCGAGCGGTATTTTTGATAACACTGATGGCTCTGCAGAGTTCAGGTTTGAGGGAAACAGGTTGACAGTCGGGGTGTCTAGTAGGAGGACCTGCAGGGATCCAGGTGACAGATGGGGAAGAGATGGAACATAGACACTAATGAAAGGTTGGAGGGAGAATATTTTAAAAATATTTGGGAGATAATACTCGTCTTGATTTTATGGGGACAGTTAACAAGAGAGGGACAAAAGTCAGGTTTCTGTCTTGGGAATTGGGTGAACAACAATGCCACTAACTGAGATCAAGCAGAAGGGAGTGTTTGCAGATTCAGTGAGTTCAGTTTTGGGCTGTGGAGTTCGTGGTACCCATGTGATGTCCGCATAAAGACATGCATTTTCATCTAGCACATAGCATATAGCAGCTGGACATTGTGAGTCTAAAGTTTGAGTCATTGGTTTGGTCTGAAGCTTGGAACACATGGCTTGATACATACAGAAGCTCTGGTAAAGTGCAAAAAAAAAAATAAAATAAAAATAAAACAAAAAAACCACTATAACTGTAAGGCATTCAGAGCAGTGCTATCCTATTGTCATTTTCAGCAATAATGAGTTTACGTTAGAATACAAAGATCTCCAATGAAATTTCTAAAAAGAAACACAAGACTCTTTCCCCAGTTCATTAGAAGGATTTCTGAAGAGAAAACACTGTGTTCAGTGACATGCATTTAAATTCTAGACCTCCAAAGGAAATTCTCAGACAGACCATCCTTGTTCTTGGTTAATTAGAAAATAAGTAGATAAACCAGCAGAAGAGATCTTTGGGTAGACTTCTCCATTTAGTGTGGGCTTCTGGGAAGATCGCTTATACCTATGGCTTTATTATAAGAAGAAGGCATGTTTATGGATTTGCAGAATATTAGAGTTAGAAGCAGCCTGATATTGTATTACATGTAAAAAAAAAAAAGAAAGAAAGAGGTCCCCTGAGGCTGAGTGCTTTGCTCCAGATTTCACAGCAAATACATGGCAGGATCAGGTCCTATGAGTGAAATCCTGAGGACTGGGGCAGTGTTCCCTACAGACTCTCATTTTTCAATATTGAAATACATATATCTCTGTACCCTTTAATTCTGTTCTTCCGTTTTCCCATGTATCTTACAGCGAATGAGAACATAAATTATGAATAAATATAGTACTACTGGAGTGGATATGTTGGCTTGGGAAAGTTCTTCTCAGCAAAACATAGTATACTAGTTTTAAACTGTCCCATAAGATTTGGTTAGAAAAGTTTGTTTTGGGGAAGCGCCCAAATGGCTCAGTAGGTTTAACATCTGACTCTTGATTTCAGCTCAGGTCATGATCTCAGAGTCATGAGATCAAGCCCTGCGTTGGGCTCCATGCTCAGCATGGAGTCTGCTTGAGATTCTCTCTCTCCCTCTCCCACTATCCCTCCCCCTCCACTTTCTCTCTTTAAAATAAATAAACAAACAAATAAATCTTTTAAAAAAAAAGAAAAAGAAAATTCTGTTGGGTTAAAATGTTTCCATATTTAAAAGAGAAATGTCACATCCTCCTACACATTCTTTTCCTGAGCATGTATTAATTATAGTAGTGGTACTAGCAGGAGTGGTTAGTAGTAACTACAGTTGAATGGCCATAGTGGAATTCATAGTGACGGTGACAGTGATGGTGAGGACGATGATATACACTTACTAAGTGCTTTCTGTAGGCCAGATGCTATATACATAAGAGGCTAGACATATATAACTGAAAACTTAAACATTCAAATTCAAATTCCTGGGATTATATCCCAGTGCAATCATTTCCCAGCTATATGACTTTAAGCAAATACTTCAATTCTTGACATCTCAATTTCCACATCAGTAAAGATAAGGAAAATAAGAAGTGCCTGTATGACAGGGATGTGGTTAAGACTAAAATGGAAAAAAAAAAAGTATATAAAGCGTCTGGCAAAGCTTATAACCCTAACTCTATCAGGGAGGCTTTATTATTATCTCCATTATACATATTTGCAAACTAAGGTTCAGGGAAGTGAAACAATCCACAAGTCTGTCTTATGGTAGAGCTGGAACTCAAATCCAGGTCTATCTGACTCCCAAGCTTGTTCATAACCACAATTTACATTTTCTTTGGATAAATTATTTCAGTCTTGAATCTTGAGTAAGATCTACTTTAGGTTTCTCTGCATTTGTTATCCCAGGACATTTTCAACATCAGAATGTTCCATACAATGTTTCATTTATGAATCCTCTGGAATTGTTGCAGTCGGATGCCTTCGTTGTAAGGATTAGTTTTTTGGATCATGGGTGATTGGTCTTTTCTCAGGAAACTGACAGTCGACAAAAAGCGTGCATTTTGCATGCAAGACTAGATAAAGTACAATCAAAGAAGATAGATCCAGGGTCGATAACTACTGTTATTGGAGCAGTATTTAAAACTCTAAATTTCACTCTTTGTTTTGTTGTTGCTAACAATATTGCATTGAGACTGGCCACACTGGATCCTGCTTTATAAAGATTTCATAGTTACTATGTTTCCTACTAATTGGCACTGGGGTAAAATTGGCTGCTTTTTGACTTTCCACGGAAGTCTGGGACCCCTGTGACTCTGACTCTTAACTCTTAGGCTAACAGACTATTATAAGTCAACTTCAATGAGGTTTCTTCCTCTCTGTTCCCTTTCCATAAACTGATTCAGAAACCAACTTGGACTGATTCAGAAACCAACTTGGTAGTTTGTGATAAGAATATCGAACACCTAACTAGGATGTTACATTCAACTCTGTGATGAAAAGATTGCTTCATTACCATTGTAATGAATTGTTTTCATGTTACCCCATTTTAAGTACCAAAGACTTTAACAAGGGGGGTGTTAAAAGTAAATGCTGTTTTATTACTCACAGTGAAGAAGCAACAATTAAGATTTTGTCTAAGTAAGTTAACCTTCTCACCCTTAGACATATTCCAAGTGTCTCAAGCAGGTGGAAAGGTATAGCTGATGTCAACATAACTGTGGATGGACCAAGAACCGCTATCTTTCATTAAAAAAAATATCCTTTCCAATCATCTGAGAAAAGTCTCCATAAGCAGAATTAAATGATCATTATAGAAATGTGAGCTTTTTGTTGTGATTCTACTGCCGTTTAAATATTCTTGGTGTAAGATGAATGGAAAGCTAGGACTTGAGCCCGGGTGTTTGACTCTTGGTCTGCTTGTCTTTAGGGATCAGAGTTTGACAAAAGAGAGCAAGACTCCAAAGCAGCCCACACAAAAACCCAGAAGCCATAGGAGTCTTTGCATTATTCCTATTTCTTAATTAATTCCTTATTTTTTGTGACTGATGCAGTTTATGTAAATCTTAAATATAGGAAGCACATCAATGCTGTGGTCATAAACCTGAACTTTGCTGTCCGATAAACCTGGGTTCAAATTCGAAGCATGACATCGTCTAGTTTTGTGACATCAACTAAGTAATTCATCTCTTGAAGTCTTGTTTCCGCATCTGTAAACTAGAGCCATTGATAGTGACTCAACTCTTTTGGTTGTTTGAGGACTGAAAGATGGAATTCAAGTGAAGAAAATGAAACAGTCTTAGAGCATATTCGATGCTGCTGCTGATGGAGACGATGATGATGATGATGATTTCCTTTGTACAGTGTGTGCTGATTTGTTTCTGTCTGCCTTTCCCACTGAACAGTGAATGCCTTGAGAGTAGGACTGAATTATATCCATGTGTGTCCTCAGAGACAGTTTTGGCTATCTTGAAGGCAAATAAATTTAATACATACAGGAGTGAGTTGAATGAATTGAAATTTCAGAGCAAGCAAGGTCCAGCTTGTCATTACTGATTATGGAGCTGTTTGACACTGAGACCATCACTGCCCCTCCTGGCTTATCTATTTTTTTCCATATATAAAGAAGGGATATCCTACCTGCCCTTCAGAGATGCTGTAAAAATGCATTTAACACTAAATGCCAAATTGTACCTTAATTTGTGAAGGATTAATATTTAATATTGATGGCGTTCATAGCCTACCATTTCACTTTTTTTTTTTTTTGTAGTTACAAAGTGCTGCAGTATAAAAAAGCCCAAGTGAAAGAGTGTGAAGGTGATGCCCTATGTCATGTTCATACCCAATGAGAGAGTGCCTCTCAGATCAGAGCAGGGCTCTACCTAGCAAGAAAAAGCATTCCGAGCAGTAAGAAAATTAACTGAGGCACTTAACTGCACCAAGCCTCCAAACCTCACCTATTTCTAAACAGTTACATATTTTAGGTGACCCTTTTCTATTTGTTTGAATTATCTTGACTTTAATCACTTGTTTTCCATAGATTTTATGTGAAAATCATTTAAATTAAAATTATATGTCAAAAAGATTGGAGGTGAATACCCCACAATGATCATTCTTTCCACACTTAATGCAATGAATCTGCAGCACACATACACCCCTGCCTGAACAGATGTGGCCAACATGGAAAGCTCTAGCCTCAGGTCTTGATCTTTATTGCAGAAGCTGAGCAATAGTTCTGATATTTGAGAAAACCAACATCTGATCCTTGATGAAATTCACAATTCTCCCTACTGCCCTGAAGGCATTTTCTCTCTTCACAAGAGGCACAGCCCATTTATTTGCAAATACTAAAATGGCCAGTCATTAACCAAGACATCTGGAAGCAGCTGGATTACCTGATGTTCTGATTTGATTAGTAGTCCAGGATGAAAACTTTGGAAGGTCACTTCCTCTCCTATCCTGAAGTGTTTTATAAGCTCACAGACACTTCCAGAATGTGGCCCAGGTTGTTGAGGGCACTGGTCAGAGACTTCATCTAGAAGAGGGGCTTGACCAACGTCAGGTGCCCATGACTGTGTAGAGCTCCAGATCTGTTTGGAAGTTCTTGGCGATGTGAGTTATTTCCGGTGGCGGGTGGGGTGTCCATCACAATCAGCAGACCTTCGTGACTTTCTCTTTGCCTTTTCATTTCAGCAGTGTGAGCTGCGTATTTTATGTGTCTCCACGTCCTGATTGTTATGGGTGTTTCTGATTGTTGCCTGTTAAAACAGCATTCTTGCTTCTCATTTGCAGTTATTCTTTAGGAACTGCATAAAAAAGCATTCTGACTATAATTCCCCTTCAGATTTCAAAATTTATTTCTGACCTGGTGGCTTTTTCTTTTTAATTATTCTGTAATGAGAATTTGGAGAAGGGAAGATGAGATATCATTATTTACTTCTAATTTAGCCTCACGAAAAAGCGATGGCAGCTTGATGCGAATAATGATTTTGAAGTTGTCACACTTGTGGCCGCATAGTCTATTGTGACGTAAACCCATTTTCCCAGACAGTAGCCCAGTGGAGAGAATTCTTTAATGTTATCAGATAACAAAAGGCTTTAAGTAGTGTTCTCCTAAATGATTTAGAAAAGGAATGTTTCCCCTTGATCAGGACCATTGAGGTTAACACGAGGTGTTAGAGCATTATTTTGCTTACAAGATCATCCTTTTATCAAAATAAAAAGGGTCTTCAACAAGACACCCCACAAATCCCAAGACAACAATTACATTCTTGAAACTGGAAATCTTGCATGTTTGCAGACATTTTAGAGTTTGGCATTTGTGGCTTTTCGCACACTATGAAATATTTATGCATTGTTCAAATAACCCTGCTTAGTTACCATTGGATACCTACTGTTGTACAGGAATTGCATTTAGAAAGGAATTCAATCTGATTTGCAAAATCCATAAAGCTTTCATTCTCAGATACTTCAGTAGAAATCCTTTTGAGACAATGGTTGACAATGCTGGGAAATAGATGTTCATTTGCTTTGGAGGGCTTTTTGTTATTGTGGTCATAAAAGAAAATAATTACTCTCACTATTTTGCATTTCATTTAGAGGACATGACGTTGCCAATAAAATTTGACTCCGTGTGCTAGACATGTTTTAAAACAAGGATTGATGTTCATACAAGCAATTCATTTTATTAACAGAAAAACAGATTTAGAATTCCCTGGAACTCCCTAGTCACTCAGAGACTATGAAAGGGTTTAATATAACTTTAGGTGTTCTGTAGTTTTAGTAGGTTTTCAGAAACAAAAAAATAGATTATTTATAACTATCACCTCAAGAAAACGTCTTAGAAAAAACCCTTTTGGATTTTTTTGTCTTGTTTTTCTTTCTTTACATATCACCTTTTCATCCTTGCTTCCCTCCTTCTTTTCTTACTCTTTCATTCCTTCCCCTCTTCCTCCTGCTCTCCCTCCCTTTCTCCTCTTCCACCAACCATTTTCATATTTGAAACATAATATTATATTAAACATAAACTTTTCATGGTTTGTTTTTGTAATGAAGCAGCATAGTTTGACTCTCTTCCAAACCAGTAAATACATTTCTACTTCATGGGAGTTTTATTTCATTGTATAAATGTTCCATAAATTATGTATCAAATCTCTTACTACTGGGCATTGATATTGTTTCTAAGTTTTGTCTATTATAAACATTTTTGTGATAAATGGTGTTCATGCAATCATTTATTCAATAAGCACGTATTGTGCTAATACTACATGCCAGATTCTGGAGCTATAACGATAGTAGACACAGCTCATGTTTCTGTCTTCCTATGCTCCCATGATAAAAAAAAAAAAAAAAAAAAAAAGATTGTTTAAATATAGTTTGGAGTAACAATATTTATTTTGACTGGGGCAGTCCTGATCATCAGTTAGAAGGTCAATACTTTTGGTTATTATTTTCCAAGGTCATTAAAAGATATATAAATAACATTGTAATACAGGCCTCGAAATAATATGTACTCACAGGGCATCCATGGCTTATATTCACTTAACTAAAAAAAAATATAGCAGCTGTGTTATCTGACTGTCTCCACAGCCCGAGTCAAATGGTAAAATCGGGCAAAAACACAGACTTTATCTTTCCATTGATTTTGGTTTTATTGATTGCTTGTGGTTTTGACATATACAGAGGTTTCCACTCATAGCCACCAGGTAGGTGGAGACAGTGTGACATCATGTATATAAGGCACTGGCCAGGAGCCGAGAATTCTCAATATGATATTGAGCTCAACTGCTTATAAGCTACTTAACCTTTGGAGGTCGTCAGATATTCTTGAGCTTCAGTTTCCTGCTCTGTAAAATGAGAACATATTACTAAATAATTTCTCAGTTTCTATCAACCTAGCAATCTTTAGCCTGTGAGTTTTTCGATATTTCTGCTGGAAGTTACCACTGAAATGGTCTGAGCTCCTAATTGAATACTGGTTCCATCAATCCGAGCTATGCTGAGAGATAGGGATGACAAAATAATAAATACAAGGAGAGCTTTGAGCCAAGGAGTGATTTGATATTTTAAATTTTGAAAGATTATTATCACTATGGGTGTTTGAAGAGACGACAGAAAGTCGCATGTAGAAGTGGAAAGACCCTATGGAAAAAAGCAATTCTGGTTGACAAGGTGAGAGATTATAGTTGCATCACTGGAGATGGTGAGAAATAGTCACATCCTGGCTCCATTTTGGAACTAGAGCTGTTTGGATACATGGATGGCTAGCATGTAGGGTGAGAGGAAGGAGATGTTCTGGGTGACTCTGTCGTTGGCCTGAGCAACTAGAGAGATGCTGGTTGTCAGTCGCTGAGATGGAGGATACTGAGGGAGCAAAGGTTTTCATGGGGGTAGAGAGGAGGGTTGTCAGCATTCTGGTTTTGTACATTCTGTGTTTGAGGTGCTTATTAGACATGTAGCTGGAGATATTTAAGTGGGAACTGGATATATGAGTCTAAAACCAAAGAGAGAGCCCAGAACTGGCAATTTAAATTTGGGGATTATGAGCATGGGCTAAATGATCTTAATCAAGGCAATTATCTTGCTATGCCTCAATTTAATCATTTGTAAGATGGATATAATGTTTTTTTAAATAAAGATTGAGTGAGGTAATATGAATTTTATAAAATTTTCAGCACACTGTCTTGTATAGTAAGTAGCTGGTGAATATTAGCTCCCCCTCTTTGCTATGATGTTGCATGGATGGATGGATTGGTGATGAACTTATTAATCCATATGAACACTTTTAAAACCCAATTCAGAGGGTTGGCCCATCTTGGAGAAGATGGAAAAAATGTGTATTCATGTAGCTTCAGTGTAGGGTTTGGGGGATAGAGGAGAAAAGGCAGATCTTAAAATTTATTTAGATTAGAAGTTGAATAAATATGGGCTATTAATTACACTTTTTAGGGAAACCAAACCATGAATCCCAGGGTCCATATTATCATGGTTGACTGTGCCAAATCTAATCTTTGTGGTTGAAGTGCGGTCTTGACCCTCCTTGCCTAGATGGGAATGTTAACGAGAAAAGCCTTGTATAGTCCTTGACGTGCTCAGAGAGAATCATTTTAATAATTCAGCCAACTGTATTTACATGGTCCCTCGATGTCTGGGCTAGGCCTTGTTAGGAATAAAGGATAAAATATTAAAGAGAGAAATATAAACAATACTGGCTTGAATTACAATTTCTAGTTAAAAAAAACATGTTCATGACTCAGAGAAGCTATTATATGTGTGCTCTCTGAAAATGAAATTGGCTGGCTGACCTCTCAAGAACCCCTCATAAACGCTAAGTGAATATTTCACCACAATGACCAAGACTTTGGAGTTGAGATCAGCAGCCTGAGCCCATCTACTCACTAAGAATTCCCTCCTTCATTCAAACATCAAAGCTGCGAAGAGCCATTAATGGGAACCAGACATCCTACTAGCTGAGAATTTTAGTATTTTTGGAGTTGTGATGGCAGAGTTATTTGTCATTGGTTGATAACTCAAGAGTCTTCACTTTAGGGGCGCCTGGGTAGTGCAGTCGTTAAGCGTCTGCCTTCGGCTCAGGGCATGATCCCGGCGTTACGGGATCGGGTCCCACATCGGGCTCCTTGGCTGGGAGCCTGCTTCTTCCTCTCCCTCTCCCCTGCTGTGTTCCCTCTCTAGCTGGCTGTCTCTCTGTCACATAAATAAATAAAATCTTAAAAAAAAAAAAAAAGAGTCTTCACTTTAACACATGAAACAAATCCCTGCAAGACATATGTTTCATTTTTATAAATTAAACATTTATTTTGAGATAGTTATAGATTCACATACAGAGAGATCCTGTGTACCCATTACCCACTTTCCCCCAGTGGTAATATCTTGCAAAATTATAGTTAATATCACAGCCAGAATATTGACAATTCATTTTTTCGTTAAGATTTGGGATCTTAAGATTACATTGAGACTTGAATCATTGGAATTATAAATGTAAGATTTGAAACTACAACTAAGGACATGCAAAGACATCTTAGCTAATGCTGTTTTCCTATTTTTTATGCTATGCTGTTCTCCTCCAACTGTGACCCTATGGGTCTGGATAGGCCTCCTGTTTCTGCTCTGCTAGGATTGTGTACCTCTTCTTTGGTGACACTCAGCTCGCTAGTCACCCTTGTTCAGTATCAGCTTTCCTTTGTGACTATAGGCTCAGAGGGCAAAAATTGCATCTTCTATTCACAACTGTTTCTATGGCACCTGGCAAAGTGTCTGACAGCAGGCTAGGCTGGATGAATTTTATCTGGATGAGATAATCAGTTAATCTAATCAGCAACAGGTCATAGAAAACTAGGACATTAGTGGTGATGCTACGAAAAGTCGGTGTCAGCAAGACCTTTGCTGCTCTGAGCCCAAGTCTGTTCTAAGATGTCTATCCACCAAACAGCCAAAACTTGTACGCGCTCCGACACGTGGGAAAAATTAGTATTCTGTGGAAGAATCCAGTCTGAGTTAAATATCAATGAGCCAGTTCCTGAAATGTCTTAAAGTCCAGTCTGAAACAACAATCTACTCCAGAATAGCTTTCTTGATGAACACTTTTTTGGTTCTCTAATGTTGTTCTAATCAGCTGGACAATCGTAGCTAAATGACTTTCCCTCTTAAATGACAATATAAGTTAATGTTCCTTTTTTTTTTTAAGATTTTATTTATTTATTTGACAGAGATAGAGACAGCCAGTGAGAGAGGGAACACAAGCAGGGGGAGTGGGAGAGGAAGAAGCAGGCTTCCAGCGGAGGAGCCTGATGTGGGGCTCGATCCCAGAACACCGGGATCACGCCCTGAGCCGAAGGCAGACGCTTAACGACTGAGCCACCCAGGCGCCCCTAAGTTAATGTTTCTTGAACCCTTCTTTGTGGTCACCCAGGGCACCCACAGGCTTCTCTCTAGGGATGATGGAACATTGATAATTGGGCATTTTAAATAGCTTGGCAGGTTATCTGAACCAAATAGTCTGATTAAAAAAAAAAAAGTATACCCTAATGGCTAGAGCTGTTGACATGTGGTATATCTTAAAAGTTTTTTGTTGAAAAGTTTGATTTTTGGAGTCTGGACTAACTGGCTGACTTTTTATACGTTCTCGTGTCTTCACTGTTGCAAGCTATTAAGATTTAATGTAATGATCAGTGTCTGATTTGAGTGAGACCTTCCAAGATTTCTCATTCGGCTGGGTGCTTTGTTCCTTGGCACTGAACAGTCCCTTGGGATAAAATGATGAACCAGTTAGACATGGTATCTTTCTTTATAGAGCTTATTTTTCTAGTATAAGGAACAAATGAAATATCAAGCAAGCAGTCCACTTAATTAATTATCAATTTTGATAAACTACTGCAAATGAGAGAATAAATGACCAAACTGAGAGAAGGGAAAGCAGCCCTGAGAATTAGATTTTCTGTGTTGAACATAAGGAATTTCACAGAACATCAACATCAGGAAGGCCTTTCTGTGACTATAATTAGTCGAGACAATGACTGTAATCATTTTTGAACACAGACAAAAACATGAACAAACCACCAAAATGACCAAGTTACTATGACTGACTGTTACTCCTTTACCAATTAGTTTGAGGCTTGTACTGTGTTCTCATCTTCCAGCTAAGAATTATTAACATATCCATATCACAGAATTATCCCAGCTTCCTGGCTGTCCAAGGCAGAGCAAAGTCCCATTTCTTTTAACTATGTCTAAATTGCCTAATCCCAAATTCTTTAATAAGTCCTCCTTAACACCCTCCTCCCTCAACTCACTTACCCATGGTATTCCCCATGGAGTTCTCCCTCCTTGCAATAAGTCAATAAACTCAACATTTTTCAATTAAAGGTGTGTTCCTGTTGTTCTTTGGCTTGAAGGCATTGACAAATGAATGAAAGACAGAACATTTTTCTGATGCCTAAAGATTTCATCACTAATTGCTTTGCTGAGTCAAGATTCGGAGTAAGACCTACTAAAATGTAAATAAACATGAAGAGGGCAATAGCTTACTCAAAGTAACTTGTTACAGAGAAAAACAAAGTTCCAGAGGCCCAAGTGATACTCAGAAAGGAAGGCTCTGGGCAGATGGAGATAAGCATATGATTTGGGAAGAGGGCTACATGTGTCTAGGTAGACATGAAGAATAGGGACTGGCATGGGGAAAGATTTAAAATTATTCAAAGGAGAGTTTTAGGCAGATGAGTGATCTCTTGTAAATGGACAAGAAAAGAAGAAGCAAATTGAGCCATTTCTGCTAGTAAATTCTTCCTTCTATCTGAGGTCAATCTTTCTTTGGGCTTATTAAGCAGTTTTCCTTGAAGAGTTTATAGATGTATCAACAAACAAAAGAACACTTTTTCCTCCTCCCCGCGCAAAACAAACAAAAAAGCAAAACAAACGAAACATTAGCTCTCAGAAATCATAAATGGAAACTCTTAGGATCTGGACACCTACCAGCATAGCAATTGTACTCCCCAAATGTGCCAAAATGAAATCAGCTGGCCCCACGTGCATACAGGATAAAGCAGGATAAATCATAATTGCTGAGTCAGTAGCCCTTTTACCCAGGGATCAAGATTTATACCCGACAACTCAGCGTTATTGTCTCCAGCTGAACAAGGTTGCCTCGGAATAGCTTAATTTTAGGGATTTCATTCACTGCGAGTTTTAAGCAGTCTCTTTCAGATTAGCTCCATCTCTTTTGGATAAATATTCACAAATTAGTGGTTGAACGTCACTTTCATATATGTTTATTTTCTCTCAAAATTTTCCCTATCCTTCCTCAAAATCCAAGATGGCATTAGGTATAGATAAAAACCTTTTCTATGCTCATGGTGATGGAGGAAGGAAATCTGGAGTAAGTATGAGTAGCAGGACTGTCACCTGGGTTTTTATTTAGCTCCCTTAAGATCATTTTTGTCCAGCCTGGAGGCTGAACATCTTTCTTTATGTGTCTTTCAAGTTCACAGCTGGTGATGAGTGTTTTTCTCACCCGGTGGGTCATAGGGGCTGTCCTTTCTGCCTCCCATTTCTCATGCTATAAATTGGTCTTATTTGGCTTCTGATGGCTCAGGAGTTCTCTTTGCATCAGGCTCCCTCACTTCAACTATGAGAAACACCTTAAAAATTATCCTGATGTTTCTGCGGTGGTTTCTTTCAGGCACCATTTGTTGTGCCCAAGAGATACTTTCAGATTTTTTCTGTATCATAAGGGATCCATGAGGCACCATGGTGGATTCTAGGGAAGTGGGTCAGTGTGATGGAGCCACTTTCTGACTAACTATGCCATGTGGCCATTCATATTGTGTGGTAGCTTCCCCATATCAGAAAGGTACACGCTGCTAGCAGCACTTTCCTGAGCTACAGCTGAAAGGCTACTTATAGCACCCTGTGTCAATATATCTTATGCTTTTATAGCTTCCCCTGAGGTTTGATCACCAAAGGTGGAAAGGGCTTGATGAGAAATAAGAACCCTAGTTTCTGACCTCCCTGGAAGCATTCTCTATTCCCCCACTTAGATGAGAGCTTATATTCTATCTTGAGTTTTGTCTACCCTGGACATATAGAAAAGCCCTATGCATATGGTCATCAAACTTGTCTCTTGATATGGAAAGGGAGTATTGAGATTTTTTTTTTTCTCTTTTGACAGGGTTCTGTCAGAACTATTATCTTGTTATGGACTCAAAATAAATCTAATTTGACAGTCAACATGAAGCATGGATTTTGTTATTCTAGATGGTGCCTGCCCTTTCTCTGAGGCACTGAAACCCATTAGGGGAGGGGAGGGAGACCAGAGTATGGTGATTTAAGATGAATGAAAAGTACAGCAGTTTAATTTTTCAAAAATATTATACTTATCAAAACTCTCATTCATTCAGTCATGATTTCCAAATCTGATGGGTTCATGGGTGTTTAAATCATTCATCTCCTCTGGAGCAATGAATCTTTCTTGGACATCCTAAATATTTTTTTATTCAGTTTATTACTTATTTTCCTACTTCTTCCTTTAGAATATAAGATCCGCAAGGGCAGGAAATTGATGTTTCTTTGGAGCTGGGAACTTAGGAAGGTCTCATAACTGTTTGTTGAATAGATAAATGATGAATGGATAAAAGAAACAAACTCCCTTATGCCCATTTAGCCACAAATACTAAAAAGAGTCAGGTCTTGGTTATAGGTGAGAAAGTATGTTGTCTTAATAGTACTCATTGAAGAATGCTTAGAAAGCGTCAGATACTGGATTACAATGTGGAACAAACAGACTTGCGTCAGTTCTCATGGAAGGAGAGAAGGGGAAGACTAATTTTACTCCTGTGTCTGCCAGTTACTAGCTATGCCAATTTTTTAACTGTCATGAACCTCAGTATTCTCATCTGTACAATGGAGATAGGATTACCTATCCTACAGTGTTGTGCCTGGTGTATCACAGGTACTCACTGACTCTTAGTTTCCTTCTGTTCCACTCCCCCAGGTATGAATCTAGAAGGTGATATGGAAAATCAGAGAAAAAAATTGAACAAGGACTCTGGTCCTCAACAATAATTGGAAGCTGCTTTCGCTCTTGCTGACCATTTTTCTCTGGTTAATGAGGAGTCCCCTTGTAGAATAACCGTTGGTAGTCCCAGAGAATTACTCCTACAGCAGAGTGTACAAGGCCACCCATCACAAGAAATGGGCTGTGACCCTCTCAGAGGCCCTTACCCTTCAGTAGCTTGGCCTCAGGCAAGGGGCGTTCTGGTGCCTCATCTTTAAGCCAGAGAGATCTGACTGGCTGTTTTCCAAAGTGTGTTTCCAGCTCCCTGGATACTCCTGTGCTGCCCACATTTGATACAGCTCTTAGGTTCTAAACTCTGCTGCTTACACTTTCTCTCACTTCTCACTTCCCATGAGAAAAAATGCCTGGATCTTGATACCAGTTCAAATGGAAACATGCCTGAGTTAAAGTGACCTTACCATTAATGAAAATCTTTATCAATTCAAAGAGTACTATTCAGAAACATTTTTGCAATGAGATAACTTTCCCTGGTGCTATCCAAGCTTTTGGGCACTCACACTTGAAGAGCTTTTTATATTAGTCTTGGAACTCAGTGGCTTTTCATATCATGGGTATAATGTCTTATTTTTTAATATCAAATCCCTCCTTCCCTAGTGGCATGTTTTTACTCCATAGAAATTTCACCCTAAAATTTCTGTGATAGCTATCCACAAATATTAAAGAATTTTTAGCTCCCCAGCATCCAGGCTGAGAAAACATTTGTAAACCATGGTCCCTGACCTACAGCAGATTATCAGGTGGTGATGATGATGATGATGATGATACTGATGACGATGATAGTAACAACAACAGTACTAATAGGTAACATTTATTGAGGACTTACTAAGTCTTAGACACTAGATTAAATACTTTCTGTGCATTAATTAGTTGAATCCTGGCAAAATTGCCTATGAGTTAAGTACTATTAGTATCCCCATTCTATAGATGAAGAAACTGGGCTCAAAGAGGCTGAATGACTTGCCAAAGGACTAGCACAGACTTCAGAGAATTCCCTGCCTCTAACTGTGCTAAAAATGTTTTGGATACATTATCTTACTCTGTTCTTCCAGCAACTTTGTGAGGTAAGAGCACCAGCTATGTTTTCCAGCTGTGGAAACTAAAGCTCAGGGAGGTTAGGTAACTTCCCTAAGGCCACCCCTTTGTAAATGCCAGAACTGGGATTTGGAACAACAAATCCTCTACTTTTAAATTCCAGATTCAACTATTGCAGGAAAATGGTGTTTAACAAAGAAGACACTACCATTCACATGCCTAAATAATACACAAACATATGTATATACCCTATACCTTCAGAGAATTGTAATCACAAAGCACTTGTATATAGCTTAGAAGTGAGAGTTTGGAAAAGTTATTCTGAGAGATAATGGTGAAGAGCGATCAGATGGATTGGCAGGTTTTGATAACACCTAATTCCCATCTAGCAGGTGTCTGCCCGCAGGCACGCTCAGCAGGTAAAATGGTGTCTGGGGACCCACGTGAATGCTTCTTTCTGTAAATGTGCCTTTCTGTCTACACTGTGCTGAGGGATTCAATAACAGATGCTCTGAGATTATTCTTATTAAAACAAAATAATTGTCTTTTGTCGCCATAGATGCATTTCCCATCCCTGTGTTCACCATGAGCACATCCTAAGAAAAATGATCAGCTGATACGCAAGCACAGTAGAGATCATAATGGGGGTATAACCCAGGGTTGGGTTTCTCATGATTATAATTACAGAATCTCAGCCTCATTAACATAGGTTTTTGCACATAATGCTTCTTTCCCATAATAAACCTCATTTGAAATGAACACTTCTAAGCCTCAAGGCCACAACAATTATGTTCCGGTTGAAGAGCAATTAGTTTCTACTTAGGTTTGAGTAAACAAAATAAATGATTGTCTCTGTTTGTTTTCCTTCACAATCAGTGTTTGATCCTGTGTTCGTTGCATGGCATACCAATACTAAACATTTCTCATTTGTCCTAAAATAAGCATTGGATGAAATGTCTCATTGTGTATAGTTTGAGTTTGTATTCTGTTGTCTCACGACAATTATTCAGTGCTTTGAATCCAAGTAGATTTAATTATCTCATTTATGCAGTAATGATAGGGGAGGGAAGGCAAACATGTTCCCTGCCTTTATGCAGCTCACATTCTGACCAGAGGACAGGGTGGACTATTGTATCTGCCTTTTTCAGTGCTGTGCCCGGTGCCTGGGACTTAGTAAGTGCATAGTAAATGCTTGTCCTGTGAGTACATTCCCAGGGAAGTGTGGTAAGGGCTATGATAGAGGGACTACCGGAGAGCCATGGAAATGTATGGCACTAGACGGGTGTCCCCCGAGGAAAGGAATAGAAAGCTGAGATGAAAGCTCTCCCTGCCATTCTTGACAGCCTCCCTGAAAACAAAGTCTCACAGCATGGTGGTCCAGAACATGCCTCCACTGTCAGGTAAGTATGGGTCTATATCCCGTTTCCCTACTTGCTATGCATGAAAGTGTTGGCACGTATCTTTCCCAAACCACAATTTTCTCTTTTGTAAAATGGTAAACGATTCACGTGATGCTTTTAGTGACAAGCACATGTTAAGCAGTCGATAGCTGTGATTGCCATTAACCATGAAAGACTGGTTGGGTTCTCACTGCACAGAATTATGCTATTCCTCTCAAAGGAAACTTGGAAGTGTCTTAACAGAATCATGATGAAAGTCAATAATTGAATGCATCAAATAGAAAAAGGAAGAAAACATCCCAGCCTGCCAACTTAAGACATTTTAAATGTTGACTATATTTTAAACGTTTCTCTTACATTCATCCAAATGGCTAGTGCTAACTTAAGAAGAGCAGAATTTTCTATTACACTGGGCTACTTCCTCACTCATGACTTGGAGGTAGCTACTGGAATTCCAGGAGTTTCAGTTCCCAAAGCCATAAAATGAAAAGATTAAAAATAAATTTATAAAGGCATTAACTTCTATAACTCAGCGTGTTTTTAGGAGATCTATGTCTGCCTAGCGTCTCCTTCATTAGTTCATCTATTCACAAATAATTTTTGGGCACTAGTTACATGCAGTGCATCATGCCAGTCACGTGATGACATATAGACCTTGGAGGAGCACATGGTAGGGAGGTGTAGGAAGACAAGCACGTGCACAAATTAATGCAAGGGAGGATAGTGAAGTTCTATGAAGAGGTATACCAAGAGTGATAGGTATATGGCAGGAGTGTCTTGGGTTAGCATGGGACTGTCATGTGCACCAGATGGATCCTTGGTTTTCTATATAAAACCCAAATGGATCCTTGGTTTTCTATATAAAACCCAAATGTAGGGTTTTATACTGCTTGTCCGTAGGTTTGCTATGCGTGGTTAGACTGCATTCAGTTCAATTCAATGCTAACCATTCCTTCATAGGTCATCATTGGTGATTCCAGCTATCTGTTTACCAAGATCAATCTATTAATATGCAAAGGGATATTTCCTGATACTCCTTTCAATGAATCAATAAAGGGCTATTTCTTGAGCATGTGTTGTGTTTCAGGTTTGCAGCTCTGAAATCAGTAATGAGTGAGATTTCATCCATCTTTTTAAGAAGCTCCCTGTTTAGGAAGTGATGTAGGAAAAATGCAGATCACTGTAGCCCAAGTCAGAATACAGTAAAATCATAAACACAAAATAAGGCTGGGAATCAATGTATGCCTGAATTTTCACACCTTACCAGTACCATGTGTTTAGTTACCTGCCCAACCAGACCCTGGAGGCACGGGCACTGTTTTGGCTAAGGGAGAGGAGGCAGGTGAGTCCCTGAAGGCAGGTGAGATCTTCAAGGCCGTGGATGCCAGGCTGCAGAGGTTATCCAGTAGGAGGAGCCCCATACATTTTTGAAGCAGGGGGAAGGGGGGCACAAGCTAGTAGGCAGCCCTGCCCAGGGCTTGAAGGAAGGTGGAGACAGAAACACAAGTAGGAAGTGGTGTTGCTGCTAAGTTCTCCCGAGGCTGGTTTCTCTGAGGGGATCCCAGGCATTTCAGAGAAGAGTCATTTGAGGCTGCCCACTTCTCCCAACATCCAAGCCTCAAACAGCTCACGTGGCTCTGTCTATGTCACCAGTTACTCCTGAGGCATCCCTCCAGAAACCCAAGGTCACAGATCTCAAAGTGGATGTCTCTGAGGTAGAGAAACTTGCATCAGGAGTGCTAAGTGGGCCTACAGTTTTTTCTTTGTAGGGTCAGACGAACTTTAAAAGCAAGTGTTTTGTCAAAGACAAAGATGCATCCCAGACTCTATTTTACTTTCTAGGGATAAAAAGCATTATAGTACCTAGTAACTTTTTCTCTTCTATTGACTATATTCCCCATGTTGTACCTTTTATTCCCGTGACTTATTCATTCCATCACTGGAGGCCTGTATCTTCCCTTCACCTTCATTCGTTTGCCCATCCCTCAACCTCCCCCCTCTGGCAATTTTTTTTTTTTTTTTTGGATTCCACATATAGGTGAAATCATATGGTATTTATTTTTCTCACTCTTATTTTACTTAGTATAATACCCTCTGGGCCCATCCATGTTGTTGCAAATGGCAAGATCTCATCCTTTTTATGGCTAAGCAATATTACGTGTATATATACATAATACATAATATTATATGTGTATATGTGTATATACATATGCACACGTACCAATCATATTCATTCATCTATCAATAAACACTTGGGTTGCTTTCATATCTTGGTTATTGTAAATAGTCCTGCAATAAACATAGAGGTGCATGTATCTTTTCAGATTAATGTTTTCATTTTCTTTGAGTAAATACCCAGTAATAAAATTATTGGTTCATGTGGTATTTCTATTTTTAATATTTTGATGAACCTCCATCCTGTTTTCCACAATGGCTGCACCAATTTGCATTCCCACAAAAAGGGTACAAGTGTTCCTTTTTCTCCACATTGTCACCAACACTTGTTATTTCTTATCTTTTTTATTCTAGCCATTCTGACAGGTGTAATGTGATATCTCATTATGGTTTGACTTGCATTTCTCTCATGATGAGTGATGTTGAGCATCTTTTCATGTGTCTATTGGCCATCTGTCTGTTTTCTTTGGAAAAATGTCTATTCAGGTCCTCTACCAATTTTTAATTATATTATTTGAGGTTTTTTGGGTGTTGAGTTGTATAAATTCTTTAAATAATTTGGATATAAACCCCTTATCAGATATATCATTTGCAAATATCTTCTTCCATTCAGTAGATCGACTGAATGGATTTTTGTTTTGTTGATGGTTTCCTTTGCTGTCCAAACTTTTTTTTTTAATTTTGATGTAGTCCCCGTAGTTTATTTTTGCTTCTGTTTCCCTTTCATTAAGCCTAGTAACTCTGTGGCATTTTGAGTCTGGAGGTTATCATGGCTTTAGATGGAAGTGTTTCCTTTCTTTCCCTCTTTCTAATTCATTCTGGGTAGAAACATCAAGGTTGGCTTGAACTGTGAGACTGATGGGATCTCTTAAAGTTTAGAAGGCTATAAACTCTCCCATGATGAAAGTTCTAAAACCACTTTCCAATTCTGTAAATACCCTATGCTTAGGATTTAAAAGCCTGCTGTTTTACTACCATTTAATTATCTATTTCTCAGGTGACTGTGATATTAGTTATGCAACATCCTGTAGCTCTATCCAACCATTCAATTAGGTGTAAAGCAGGATTTTTACACAACCCTAATTAGTAGGAAAAGTGGGTAGAGACATTAATGTCAGTTAACTAATAATATGTATAGAAAGCTGGCTCTTAAAATATTTTGCCCATAAGAGATTGAGATATATATATATATATATATATATATATATATATATATATATATATACACACACACATATATATATACATATATATACATACACACACACACACACACACACACACACATAAAACTTTAGGTGAGGCTGACTCTTGGGTGAGTATTCATTAAAAAACAAGACAAACAAGGGGCGCCTGGTTGGCTCGGTCATTAAGCATCTGCCTTCAGCTCAGGGCGTGATCCTGGAGTCCTGGGATCGAGCCCCACATCAGGCTCCTTCGCTGGGAGCCTGCTTCTTCCTCTCCCACTCCCCCTGTTTGTGTTCCCTCCTTGCTGCCTCTCTCTCTCTGTCAAATAAATAAATAAAATCTGTAAAAAAAAAAAATCACATTCCTAGAAATCACTTTAAAGAAAATGAATTACATTTACATTTTATTTATTTTTACACAAATTGCATTGAATTTTTAGAGTTGGAGTAAGGAACCTTAATATTAAATCAGGGGTATGCAAGCCAGAGCCTGTAGTCCAAATCTGGCCCACTGTCTTTTATAAATAAAGTTTTATTGAAAGACGGTGAGGCTCATTGTTTACGTATTATCTGTGGCCGCTTTTGTGCTACAACATCACAGTTAAGTACTAGTGATGGAGATCATATGACATGTAAAAAGTGAAATATTTACTCTCTCGTCCTTTGTGGAAAATGTTTGGGGACTCCTGCTCTAAACAGTTGTATAAACTGAAATGTTGGTTGATAATACAGCTCAATAATTCTTTAGCGTTCCCTATTGTTGGAGACTTTCCAAATGGACAAAAGCACACCTGTGTCAAAACGATGTTTGGACTCTAAAGTGTTCAGCCAGTTAAAGAAACATGTTTTATTTTATTGCCACCTGAATTGTTTTGAAAATATTTGTAAAAATCAAGGTGAGTTATCTCAACCCTATGGTTGCTCTTTAAGCAAGAACGTCTATCAAATGTACTTACTAATGGGAAATGAAAGGCTAAGAAAACCATAAGAGGTTTTGTGATAAAACCCAGAATCAAGTATTTACTTTTATCTCTACAGCAGAATTAAAATGGGAAAAGATAAACACCAAAGTTCATGCGAGAAATATATTTTTTCTAAGTAAACAAACAAACGTACTCATACCTGTTCCCCACTAAGGTCCATTTGCAGAAGCCCATCTCTTGTATATAAGGGGACAAAGTGATGTTTTCCTATCTTGATTAGATTGTTGGGTAATGTCTTTGCAAGAGGCAGAATTTCCCTTGTGTTTGAGCTGCCTCCCTATGTAAGCCATCTACCTGGTGTTCACAGATTCATTCCCTAAGGCCTACTAGACAGGATGTCAGAAAAGATGTCAGTTCAGGAGACAAAGTACAGTAGGGAAAACAATTGTCACCTGGTAAATTTGGTGGATAATTCAATCACAGTATTGGTATGTAATATTTTAACCCCAGGTATGACTTTTTTTGAAAGGAATTTAAAAAATGCCAAAGGAATGCCTTTGTGATTAACTTTCACATACAAAAATTACAGGATAATAAAAATGAAAGTAGATTTTTAAAATGTTGCTGAAACAATTTGAAATTCATGTGCAAAAATAGAAACTCTACTCATACCTCGCACCATATACAAAGATTGACTTGAAATATATTAGAGATTAAAACCTCTGACTATAAAACTTCTAAGAAAGTGCTGTCCAGAAGGAACACTGTGCACTGGTGAGAATACTCAGTAGCTGCACTGGTGGATAGGATAGTCAGTAGCCAATGGGATTACTGAGCACTTGAAATGTGGTTCATTTTAATAAGGAAAAGAAGCCTTAACTTTATTTAATTTCAATTCACTTGAACTTAAATTTAAATAGCCACATGTAGCTGGTGGCTATTGTATTGGACATCTAAGTTTCAGAAGAAATTACAGGAACAAATATTTGTAACTGGGGTTAGGCAAAGACAGATAGGATGTAAAAGCACAAACAATAAAAGAAAAACATGACAAATTGGACTTCATAAAAAAATTTTTTAAATTGCTTTTTAAAAGATAGTGTTCAGAGAATGAAAAGACAATTCACTGGGAGGAAATATTTACAACCAAATATTCGATAAAGGACTTCTATCCAGAATATAGAAAAAAATTCTCAAAATGCAATAATAAGAAAACAAAATGGGCAAATTGTTTGAACAGACATTTCAACAAAGAGATACAAAAGTTAAATAAACACAAGAGAATGTGTTCAACATTAACCATTAGGGAAACTCAAAACCACCATGATATATAATATTACATACATAATGAAATGGCTAAAATATTTTTTTATAAACCTGAACGATAGCAAATTCTGGCTAGAATGTAGAGCAACTAGAACCTTCATATATTTCTGGAAGGAATACAGCACGTCACATGTATTTCGAACTCCATGTTTGCTAATACCATGTTGGAAAGCTTGAAATAGGCCAAGGTGGGAGTATTTACAGTACAGGAATAGACAAAGGCTACTAATAAGAGATTGGGGGGGCAATTATTAAATATTTACCATTATGGCTCTGCACATAGCCTAGCAATTATAGTCCTAGAGAAATGAAAATATATGTCCTTCCAAATACCTATACATTGGGATTTATAGTGGCTTTATTCATGATTACCTGGAACTGGAAACTAACAAGATGTCTATAAATTAGTAAATGAAATGAGCAAATTGTGGTACATCTATAAATGGAATACTACTCGGCAATAATGCAATAATATAGATGTATCTCAAAAGCGTTAGGCTAAATGAAAGCAGCCCGACATAAAAGATGACGCTTTATATGATCCCACTTATGTAACATTCTGGAATGGACAAAATTATAAGAACACAAATCAAATTAGTAGTTTTAGTGGCTGAGAGTGGGGGAAGAGGATTAACTACAGAGGGATACAAGGAAAGTTTAGGGATGATGAAACTATACTATATATACCTCTGTCAAAATGTATTGAATTATTCACTTAAAACAGGTGAATTTTATTGTGCCTAATTACACGTCACTAAGCCTCACTTTGAAAAAGACAGATTTCCTATGGGAAAATATCTGTGCTGTACTTTTTTGATCTCTTGCAGAGAGACTGTTCTGAAAACTTAAATGAGAGGACAGTTAGTACAGATAAGAGAAGTTGAGTGGTTGATAAGCGTTTCTCTCTCTTGCTGTCTTTGTCTCACTTAAAAATAAAACCACAAACATGAATTAAGCTAAATATTTCCCTTGGGACCCAAATCCACAATGTTTTATTCCAATAGGCTTCACATTGCTTCAATTCTTTGAGCGTGAAACTTACCAGGCGTGTTATAATTGCTATTAATCCATCAAGTGGGTTTTCAGGAACATGTCATATCTTATGTCAGACTAAAGAGCTTGGGATTTTCCTTCTTGGTCAAGTTCCTAGGAGTGGCTTGATTTCATATGATTTCTGATACTCAGACAATAGCATCAAATAACAAAGTCTAGTTTTAAATCCAGGTTCAAAGGGCTAAAGTCTTTTAGCACATAATTTAATGTCTATTCCAATTTACCTCTTGTGTTTCTATTGATTTTACTGCAGCTGTTGGATGATTCTGTCCTAGCCATTAGGGTACTAATTCTGTTAAACACTTATTAAGAACTAAATTACCTATTCATGCCTCACTTTGGTGACAGAGTGCTAAAATGTACGGGTGAAGAAATACAGAGATTAACAAGTTGGTAGGATTCTTTTCTAATCATATAATGTCCCAATATTTCTGGGCAAGTTTTTCAAGGTTTTTGTGTCATTGAAAGTAAAACCAACTTTAGTAGATGATTATTGTACAACTCTATAGGATGGATGTGTCAAATAGTGTATGATAGCTTATTATTTCTGTGCTCTAAAGTTTATTTTATATTATAAAAAGTAAACTTGCTTGAACAAAGGCTGTGAGAGCTGTCTTTGAGTGCAGTGTACCAGTTGAGTTGACTTGTAATAAGTAATATTATTTAAATGCATCAATAGTTCCTAGAAAAAAAAATAGGCCAAAATATGTTCAAATTAAGGAACTTTGCTCTCTGGAAAGTCAAGTGTGATAAAGCCAAGAAAAGGTAATGGGAAAAAATGTCTGATTTGAAGATTTTTTTTATGCAGTAAAGTTAAGCATTACCATATGCTCTAGTCACTGGCTGCTGTGCTTATCTGTTGGGCTTCATGTATCACAGCATTGTCTGGTAAGTGGTGAGTTTCCTGGCAGAGCTTGCCAGACTGGACTTGAAGTGAGAAGAACAAATTAATCTAGACAGCATAAAGATTTACAAGTGCATTGGTAATTTTTGACACCTTGAGAATAATGTCATTGCTGATTAGATGAAGATGTAAAAATACAGCTAAATGATTGACCAAATTAAATAGGATATAATTTTTAAAACTGAAGTAGTTTTGTTGGGCTTTTGCTACTATTCATAAAACATAATACATAAGTAAAGTATTAGAACATGGTAGGAATTTAGAAGGAGAAAATAATAGTCTTTACCCAATGCCAATTTCACTCTGTAGACACAACCAATGCATATATGTGTATATATAATGAGATATTTTAAAAATTAGAGCTTTGTCATAGTATACATCTATTTCTACATTTTTAATGGATAATTTATCATTCACTTTTTCCATAAAATACCTCTAGGTCTTCCTCAGGGCAGCATATAATTAGGCTTTAAGATACATTATAATGTACTTAACCCAATCTCTCTTAAAGAATATTTAGACTTTCCATTTTTCCCCCTTACAGTGCACATGTTTGTACCCAATTATTTGCTCACTTAAGTGACTATTTCTTTGAATATGTTGCTAGAAACAGAATTATTTTAGTTGACAAAGTGCTATTTTCTTGGGAAGGAAATAAATTGGGTAATATCAAATGAGAGGTTTGGAATGAACTATAAAAGGAGAGAAAATCAGGTTGCTATATGAAGGGTGAATTCATAAGGCCATGACTGGATTAATGATTTATGTGTGACATCCAGAGCTTTGTGTTTTCAGCTTCAGCAAATGTATTTAAAATATCTTCTATGTGCCAGCATTGTGTCACATGCTTTTATGTGTAATTTCTTTTTTGTTGACTTAGTTTTTTTATCGATTATGACATTCAAGCAGTCTCCTCTCTAAAAAAAAAGGCATTTTCACATGATTTTTGACTGAAGTTTGTTGCATGAAATACAAAGAATACTTTCTAAGAGTGGCAAATACTGTGAAAAAAATTAATGGAGTAATGCACAGGAGAGTCACTGAAGGAGGGGAACTTTCATTGGGATCTTAAGGACATCGTGGATGGGAAAACATTCAAGGAGAAATTGAATGACCAGGAGGAGGCAGCCATGAGATAAACCAAGGAAATTGTTTTGTTTTTGTTTTAGGGTTTTGTTTTGTTTTGTTTTTTTCTGATGGAGGAGACTATGAGTACAAAGAAACTAAGGAAGGAACTAATTTGGGTTATTCATAGACCAAAAATTACTCTAGTATGTCTAGAGAGACAGGCAGGGGCCAGACGATAGAATACCTTGAAGAAGTAAGAAGGTAAGAAGTTTGAATGTTAGAGAAACAAGACACTTCAAGTTCAGTGGGAAAGCTGTTGGAGACTTAAACTGGGAGCATCATAATCTAATTAATATAATTATGTGGCTGTGTTTTAAGTAAACTCTACCCTCAACGTGGGGCTTAAACTCAGAACTCCAAGATCAAGAGTCACATGCTCTACCTACTGAGCCAGCCAGGTGCCCCTATGTGGCTGGTTTTAAGTGTTTGGTGAAATGACTAAAGAAAGCAAATGTGGAAAGAATAAGACAAGATGGGATGATAATTGAGGTCATGCAGGTAAAAGGAGATGGTGGCATTGGAAACTGAGAGCAGTCATGAATTAAGGATATATTTTGAAGGTAGAATACAGGACTCACTGATAAACTGAATGTGGAGTATGATAGAAAGAGGTAAATTGTGGCTATCTTTCAGTTTGAAAGAGGAGGTTCTCAGACAGAAAAGGACTTTCAATAGCTCCTAGTACTGGAGAGATAGAAAAAGTTGGAGTCCAGAACCTACTAGAGGTAGAGTCCATTACAAACCCTTTTTGCCTTTTTGTCTGGAATCCTGAAAGGTGGCATCCTGGGAGTAAAGAGGAGACATAGGACAGGACAAATTTAAAGCATGTAACAGGAAGTAGGTCATTTTAACCGAAATATATCAATAATTGGATTAAATGCCCCAATTAAAAGGCAGTTACTTTTCAGATGCTTATTTCTATAAAATAACTGGCAGAGAAACTCTTTGAAACACTAACCAAATAAAGCTGATGTAGTCATAGTAATATCAGATAAAACAGCTATCAGGCAACATTACCAAAGACAAAAGGTGGAATGGCATCATAATAAAATATTCAATTCACAGAGAAGATACAGCAATTCTCAATAGGAACATGGCTCAAAATATAAAAGGAAAATGGTTACAATCATGAGCAGAAATAATTATATAATCATAGTGAGTGATTAGGAACTTGTCTCAAATGTATTTTTTTGATAATCCATGTCCTTTTCATTTATTTTCCATGCTATTGTTTCAATGAATACATCCTGTGACATGCCTATATTCTGTGCTTGACTCTTTGCTTCTTCCTAATGTTGTTTACCTTGTTTTTCTATCCCTCTTTACCCAGTAAGTCAGTAGGTAGTTCTGGAGATGATATGACTCAGGTTCAGTTTATTTTAGACTACATTTCTTCCTGGATGGTGCTATATACGTTTTACTACAACTTTTCCTGAGGCTTATGATTGATCAGTGGCTTCTGGTGAATAGTAGAAAATTTCAACACTTTTTGCTCAGTAATTAATATAACAATCAGAACAAAAATTGAAAACTCAGTGGATATATTTAATGTTATACCCAATAACTGTAGGAAACATATTTTTTTAAAGATTTTATTTATTTCAGAGAGAGAGCATGAGTAGCGGGAGGGACAGAGAGAGAGGGAGAAGCAGACTCCCCGCTGAGCAAGGAAGCCTGATGTGGGTCTCTATCCCAGGACCCTGAGATCATGACCTGAGCCAAAGGCAGACATTTAACCAACTGAGCCACCCAGGCGCCTATATATATATATATATATATATATATACTCTTTTGAACAGTTTCTGTTTGTTTATTGCCTATTTGTATCCGTCAGTTGTTGCCGAGGGACAAACTATTCCATAACTTAGTAACATAAAACAGACTCAAAGAGGAAAGTCTGAGCATTTAAGCATTAAGTATAATATCTACCAGTGTTTTTGATAAAGATGATGTATTAGATTGTAAACACTGTCTTTTTTGTTTCTTCCCACTCATTCTCTCAATCTCTCTCCCTCTAGTCCTCTCTCTCTCTCAAATAAATAAATAAAAATCTTTAAAAAAAGAGTATATATAAATGACCAATAAGCATATGAGAAGAAGCTCAATCTTGTTAATCATCAGAGAAATACACCACTACAATAAGACTCTTACCAGAATGGCTAAAATTAAAATTTAACAATGTCAAGTGCTGATAAAGATTTGGAACAACTTTAACATTCATATGATTCTGGCAGAAATGTAAAATTACACAAATACTTTGATAAACAGATTAGCATCAGCTAATACAACTGAAAATACAAATACCATATGGATCAGCAATTTCAGTTTCAGATATACATTTAAAAGAAACATGTCCATCTGAATACTAAGAGACATACACAGAACTTTTCATATCAGCATTATTTATAATAGTTTAAACTAAAAACAACCAATATCCATCAATTTATAAATGGATAAATAGTGATATATTCAGACAATGGAATACTATATAATTATGAAAAAGAAAAACAGCAATTAAAAACAGCAATATGATGAATCACATATGTTGGATATTACACAAAAATATATAAAGAATATATATTATATTATTAATTGTAATATTATAACATAAAGCTCAGAAATAGGCAAAGCTAACCTATAGTATAATTTATAGTTCACCTGAGATAAACGTATAAAGAAAAGCAAGGAGTCATAACTTAAAAAGTCAGGATTTTGATTACATTTATCAGAGAAGGGGGAGATTGTAAGTGCCAGAAGGCAGCCAAGAGCCATCTGGAATGCTGGCAAAATTTTATTTCTTGGCCTGAGTGAAGGTTACATGAAGGTTTGCTATATGATAATTTGTTATTACGGTTATGTCTTATGCACTTGCTGTAAGCATGTTATATCTCACAACGAAAATGTTAAGGAGACAGGCATTATGGGAGTTCAAGAATAGCAGTTGTGAAAAATACTACTAACAGTGTGAATCTGCTGCTGATAAGCCAACAAGCCTGTTACTGTTCCCCCTGCTATTACCGCTACTACTTTGTCTCTGAATCAATAGGCTGGTTGACCAGATGGCCGTAAGTCCTCCTTTATTAGCATTCCACAATGTTAAGTGTTAAAGTAGAATGTTGCTGCAGCAGCGTTGACACATAGTCCAAATAATGAGCCCCAGAATTGGTGAGAGATGACATCTGACGAACCAGGTTGAGGTTTTGATGCGATCTGAGTAGCAACCCACATTAGCTAAGGCACCCCTTTGAGTGCTTTGCTCCTTGCTTCCTGAGCAGCTTCAGCCATGCTGAAGGTTGTCCTTGTCCCTCAGTTTTACAGACTTGTCAGCAGAAAACACAGCAGGATGCAAATCAGGAGATGCCTATACCTTAGCAGTTTATTCCTATGTGCTGTTTCCATATCTCATTTTTTATGACAAGAAGATTGTGGGGGTTTTTGGTTTTTTTTTTTTTTTTTTTTTGTAATTCAAAGCCTGTTGAGTCTATCTGGGGATGATTCAGAATTGCTTATAATACTTGTGTAACATGTGTCCTATTGTTACCATAAATATTTCTGGTAAAAACAAAATTTGAGGACAAATTACCCTCTGGTATTGATATATAAAACAACCCTCTGATAAAAATACGTCAGTTTGAGAAATTCTTAAGGAATAACATGGAATTTATACCATACATAGAATGCAAACATATTTACTTTCTTATATAAAAGAAGTATAAGTATCCCATTTGCTGTGCTTCTTAAAAATGTATATTGGCCTTTGGGTGTTGAAGACCATAGTTCATTATTAGAACATTGATTCAGCTTTGTTATTTCTCTGTTTGTCTCTCAATGATATTAATAATAATCGAATTATTACCAATCATACTTGCAGAAACAAAGTTTGTTTGGCAGAGGTCTCACCTGAAGAACTTTTTAAAAAGTAACGCTCCCCAAGCTCTATCCTAGAGGTCTACCTAACTAAAAATTTTCCCAAGTGAAGCCCTATAATCTGAGTTTTTGACACATTTTTCTGACAATCTATTGAATTGCCAGATCCAAAAACCTTTAGTTTGGAAGATGTTGAAACAATCTGTCTTTAAAGAAAATAGCTTCATGTCACTTAATATCATCTGAAATGTATATATGTATGTATGCGTGCGTGTGTGTGTGTGTGTGTGTGTGTGTGTGTGTGTGTTTGTGTACTTCCCCCTTGCTTCTCTATTGGAAGGTAAGATTCCTGAAAACAAGTCCTCTGGGCTTACTTCAACATTATCTTCCAATATATAGAACAGAAATTAGCAACTATGGCTATGGGTTAAATCCAACCCACCTGTGTATTTTTTTTTTACAAATAAAATCACATTGGAACACAGAATTGCCCATTGATTTACATGTTATCCATAGCTGCCTTCATGCTACAGTGGCAGGGTTGAAGTGTTGGAGACAGAGACTGTCTGGCCTACAAAACCTGAAATATTTACTATCTGCTCCTTTTCAGAAACAGTGGCTGATCCCTGGTCTAGAACAGTGGCTACAATATAGTGTGTTCTCCATAATCATTGATTGTTGAATGAATGAAATAATCACTTATTAGTGTCTCTAAGCATCTCTCTTTTGCCCAAATAAGTTTCTTTTTGGCTGTTACTCCTAATTAACTGTTTTATTATACTGTGGTCTCTCTTTGAAAACTTCCTTCTCTCATTGCATTATTAAATGCCTTTCATTTTCTCTTGGCGCCAGTTTGGGGTTTGGGTTATGCTCAAGTACAATGTGATATGGAGTATGTGAATCGACTGAAACACAACCTCTCAGGAGCACATTAATTACATAGATGAGATTTGTTCCAGCTCTCTCTCATTCTCAGAAAAGTGGCGATAATATATCAGAGTATGAGTTAAATGAAAAGTCAAGTTAATAAGGATGGAATGTGGTATATTAGAGTGGGTAATATGATTTGTTATAACCCCCAGTTGGATTTAATCCTAGGTTATCAGCATTCAGGTATGAAAGTACACTACCTTTAAGAGATAGTTAACAGAAAGTATAGTGGACTGGGCAGTGGGCTCCTTCTCCAAGTTAATATTCTTCAGTTTCTTCTTTAGTAACTCAAAAAAGCTAGGTTACTTCATGTTTGTAGTTCGTTATAATTGTATTGCTTTATAAATACAAAACTTGAGAATAGGAAATATAGTAGAATCACCGTATAGTGTTAGGGTTTGGTTTCAAGGGTTTTCATTACTTCATGATGAAAATTTCATATAGTCAGAACTTTGATTTTTCCTTAAGTGACTCATCAATTCTTTTTTTAATAGTGGTAAAAGGCATATCACATAGAATGACTCTTCCTAACCATTTTTAAGTGTGCAATTCAGCCAAGTTAAGTATGTACACATTGTCGTGCAACCGATCTCCAGAACTTTTTCATCTTTCCAAACTGAAACTCCATACCATCAGCAACAATTCAGTATTCCCCTCTCTCCTCAGCTCCTGGCAACCATCATCTACTTTCTGTCTCTATGAAGTGTACTGTTCTTCATATCAGTAGAATTATATAGTGTCTTTTTGTCAATGGCTTATTTCACTTAGCATAATGTCTTCAACGTTCATTCATGTTGTAGCATGTGTCAGAATTTCTTTCCTTTTTAAGCTGAATAATATTCCATTGCGGGTATGTACCACATTTTGTTTATGCATTCATCTGTCAATGGATCCTTGGGTTGCTTCCACCTTTTGCTATTATGAAAAATGTGGATATGAACATGTTTGTATAAAGATCTCTTTTGAGACCTTGCTTTCAATTCTTTTAGGTATATTATACTCAGAAACTGGAATTGCTGGGTAATAGGGTATCTCATTTTTAATTTTACAAAGAACAGCCATGCCATTTTCCATATGATTACACCACTTTACCTTCCCAGCAACAGTGCCCAAGGGTTCTAATTTCTCTTGCCAATACTTGCTATATTCTGTCTTAAAAAAAAAAAAAAAAAACTAACTATCCTAATGGATATGAAATCATATCTCACTATGGTTTTGATTTGCATTTTCCTAATGAATAGTGATGCTGGGCATCTTTTCATGTGCTCATTGAGCTTCGGTGCTCCTTCTCGTGAATAGACGATATCTCTTCAAGTCTTTTGCCCATTTTCTAATCGAGTTGTTTTTCTGTTGTTGAGTAGTAGGAGTTCTTCATATAGTTTGAATGTTAACCCCTTACCTGATATCTAATTTGTAAATATTTTCTCCTGTTCTGTTGATTGCCTTTTCACTCTTGTCCGTTGATGCACAATTTATCATTTTTATGCGGTCTAACTTACCTATTTTTACTTTTGTTTCCTCTGCTTTTGGTGTCATATCCAAGAAATCATTGCCAAATACAATGTCAAGAAGGTTTTCCCTTATGTCGTCTTCTAAGAGTGTTGTATTTTCAGCTTGTATGTTTAGGTCTGATACACTTTGAATTAATTTTTATGTATGGTGTATGGTTAGGATCAAACTTCATTCTTTGTGCATGTGGATATCTAGTTTCTCCAACATTATTTGTTGAAGAGACTGTCCTTTGTACATCACAAAATCTTGGCAACCTGTCAAAAAGCATTTGACTATATATGCAAGAGTATTTCTAGGCTCTGTATTTTATTCTATTGGTCTATGTATCTGACTTCATGCCAGTACCAAACTGTTTTGATTACTGTAGCTTTGTAATACATTTTGAGATCAGAAAGTGTGAGACATCAGCTTTGTCCTTCTTTTTCAACATTGTTTTGGCTATTCAGAGTGACCCATATAGTTTAATATGCATAGTTTTTATAATCCTATAAAGTACCTTTATGTCTACTACAGTTAGAGGTTAAAAGAAAGGAAAAAAGGAGATCCATGTGTAAATGTCTGGTAGGAGTTTTCAATCCATTCTTCTTTTAAGAGAACTGTGATATCCTTAACCCCAGGGGGTGAGTGGAGAATATTCAAAGGGCCCTTTTTGCTTGCAAATTTTGCCAGTCAGTTTTCACAATGCCTCCACAGCCTTAACATTTATGTCTAGATCTGTTTACACTACCAAGAGTAACAGCGATGATATTGGCCTCATCTTACCTGAGGTAAGGTTTGTAACTTTTGGGTAATGGGCCATTTGAAGATACCACTGTCCATCTTCATGTGGCAGGTATTTATCGTGGGCTTGCTCTTTTATGGAAATTCATGGAAGAAACTTGTATTTCCGTGACTCTTTGGGGGTGATCATTCTAAACTACATCATAAAAGATATCCTCAGGAGACTCAGTTCCCCTAAGAGACTAAAAAGGATTACATGAAAAAGAGTTAATACACTTTTCTCAAGCACCTATCAACTTTAGGAATATGAGGGTCTGGCTCCATTTTTTATTGTCAAATGCCTGAAAAGTTATTTTTCTTTTCCTTTTTAGACAGAAACAGAGTATGTGACTGGGGCGGGGGGTGGGGTAGCTGCACTGCATGCTCAGTGGGGAGCCCAACATGGGGCTTGATCCCAGGACCCTGAGATCATGAACCAAGCCAAAATCAAGAGTTGGATGCTCAACCAACTGAGCCACCCCAGCACCCCTGAAAAGTTAATTAAATTGAAGAACGTTATATGTAGCTTGTGTTGAGAGCTAAATTGCAAATTCAAATCCTGCATGGAGTCAATAGTGTCTTCTTCTTCCACTAGCTTTTCTTTTTTATCTTAGCTATTTCCCATTACTGAGTCAGCAGTATTGGGATGACAAGCCAGGGTGTAAATTTCCCCAAGTCTTAATAAAGAAAAGTATATTTTAGTTCCCTTGCTAGTAATGTTTGAATATGGGCTGAAACATGCTTTTATAATGCATCTCATCCTAATTATTCATAGGACACAATTTGATTTAGAATTTTCAAATGTTGTACATGAATATAGATGTACAGAATGTAAATAATGACATTATATATATATCCTTCTCTCACTTAGGACATTCTGGCTAAGTAATTATTAAATGATAGAGAAGAAATAAGAATATTTTCCTCTGTTTTTAAAAACCCTAGCAGAACTCATTATTCTGTGTCAGTGGATCTTTCACATATTCAAGCTTATTTTTGGTGTTCCAAGAAATCTGAAGTTCACTAACAAGGTTTTTGAAGAACACTATTGAACTGAATGTACAGGCTGTAATTGAATAGGAACAGTGTGTGTCTGGAGTGTGAATGAACCAGCTGGGATACTAAGTTCTCCATGGTGTTCCTAATTCAATAATCATTTGTTTTCCAATTCTCCCAAAATGAAGCAGTGCTCATGGTTGAATATAAAAATTCTAATATAAATGGACATAATTTATTATTGTGTTCAATATCATGGCTTTGTCATCTAGATCAATTAAAATACAAACACTGTGATTTTTTTTTTTTCTTCGTCAAAGATTTTACTTATTTATTTGAGACAGAGAGACAGAGGTAGCAAGAGAAAGCACAAGCAGGGAGGAGAGGGAGAAACAAGCTCCCTGCTGAGCAGGGAGCCCGGACTCGGGGCTCAATCCCAGGACCCCGGGATCATGACCTGAGCTGAAGGCAGACACTTAACCGACTGAGCCACCCAGGTGCCCCCAAACACTGTGATTTCTAACAAAAAACAACAATGACTTAAAAGTAGAGTGTCCTTCCTTCCCTTCAGAAGCTTCAGTACGATTCTCGATATGAATTTTGTAGGCAGTCATCATTTGGAAGCATAGTGGAAGACTAATTGCGGGATGCTTACAACTATGTTTTAGTCCTTTGTAACCATTATTAATACCAGCTAATGCTTCTATAATACTCGACATGTGCCAAGCACTCTGCTAAGCCCGTAGGTATACAGTACCTTTATAGTCACATCTATCTCATGCAGTAGGTATCCTTTGTATCTCCATAAAGAAGAAAGCTGAGGCCTACTAATAAGTCATGTCCCTGGGCTTCAAAGTTCATTTCATCCAACTCCAAAGTCAAATTTTTATGATGCTTTTACTCTGTCTGGGGCTCCTGTACAACTATTCTCTATATTATTTAGTTCTGAGGCTTTCTGTATAGTTTAACTTTCCTAATGATTTTGAAAATTTC